>NW_023425359.1:4800000-6085833 GCF_014108415.1 Molossus molossus | reverse complement strand
GCTGGGGGCGTGGCTAAAATGTCAATTAAAACCCAAAAGTAATAATGCCTCAAATCCAGGCTCAGTCTTCAGGACATTGTCATCTACAGAAATCAGAAGTCGGTGAACGTTTCCAGCAGAGGAGTGAGGAGTTCAAGGCAGGTCACTGGGAATGCCGGGTTTCTGCAGGTCATTAGCTTCCACCTACTGCCAACTTCTCCCTTCTGTTCCTGGAGCAGAGAGAAGGCCGGCTGGGGGCGGGGCAAGAGCCCGCAGGTCACTTACAGAAAGGTGGGAAATCCTAACAATGCGGAGAAGGCTGTAAGACCCGGGGCCAGGCTACTGCTCCGTCCGTGTCTTTGTTGGTGGAGACCCAAGGTGGCGGATTAGGCCGTGGTCTGGTTTGCATCCAGCCTGGAAGGTGCTCACAGTTCAGGCAGCTGCACATTCCAACGATCGGTTTGAGTAAATCTGAAAAATAAACATCTGTAAGAGAAATCCTAAACCCAGCCATGTCCCTTGGGGCTGGGGTTGGGAAGTCTGCGGGGAGTCTCCAGGGTCTATTTTTTGAGGTTATTGGGGTGCCCAGCCCCTAACCTCATGCAAATTCATCATCCCCAACAGCGGAGAAAGGCTGCCTGGACGCTCATGTGCCCGGGATGGCCAGTCCCTGGGTGACAGAGTGTAACTGCTGTTCTTAGAAGCCGGGAAAGGAGGCCAGAAGAAATCTGCCTCCCGGTGGACACAATGGAGGCAGGGTTTTCCTGGTTCCTAATTCCTGTGTGGTTGTTTTTCCTGATTCAGCTACTTTGCAAGTGTCACCTCTAAGGTTTAATCTTTTAAGCAAAAGAGTCTGGTAATGTGCAAGAGAAAGGGACGACCCTCCTGCAGAAGGAGAGACAGCACTTGGGCACAGAAGTCGCCTCGGGTATGTCATGACTCGCCCAAGCTGTCCCCTAATGGCCTCAATCCGCCTTCAGGAGTATTCCCCCAACAGTGAGACGCTATTCCTTGCTCACAATATGTCCCACCAAAACCTACTATTTCTGCATAACAGTTCGTTCTTGTCTAAGCATGCTTATGCCTAGAGTAATCAACTCGGAGCCTGGCCCTGGGAACCAAAAAGAAAAGGCATTTTATAGAAAAGAAACTGAGCTTGTGACTTTTCCTAGGTGATCCATGGACTCGGCTAGAATCCCGACCTGACTGCCTTCTCATGCATCTCAGGGACCCACAGGGTCTCAGCCCCTTCACGTTGGAAGGGAAGGAATCACAAAGCATCTTCCCTTAAATTTGTCATTGAGCACCTGCAGCTACTTAATACCCGGTGTCCCCTGTCCTCGCCAAGGGTGAAGGAAAGCAGTGGGCACCGAAGAGTTAAGACAGGGGCTCGGAGCAGGGACGGAAGCAGAGGCACCGACTGGCTTTCTCTGAGCCCTGGGCCTCGCTGCAGCCACGGTGGGAAACGGCAGGGGGTCCTGAACGCGTTAAACGTAGCAACACCAGCTCTGGATATGTCCTCAAAAGAACAGAAAGCAGGGACCCGAAGAGGTATTTCCACGTCCATGTTCACAGCAACTTTATTCACAGGAGCCGAAAGGTAGACATGTCCACCGGCAGGTGGGTGACTGCACACGTTGCTGTATCCATACCACGAAATGTAACTCAGTCTTAAAAAGGAAGGAAATTCCCCGTACATGGATGAAATTTAAGGACATTATGTTAATTAAACAGGTCATACACTAAAGGACAAATACTGTACAATTCCACTGCAGAGAAGTAGCTAGAGGAGTCAGGTGTATGGAGACAGTAAGTGGTGGCGGCCCGTGGGTAGGGAAGAGAGGGGAGTCGGTGCTTAGTGGGGACAGAGCCTCGGATTGGGAAGGTGAAAACATTTTCAGAGATGACAGTGGTGATGGTTAACTATGTGAGTGTACTTGCTGTTTCTGAATTATATACTTTAAATGGTTAAATGGTAGATTTCTCTATTATGTATATTTTACCACAATTAAAGAAAAAGTCAAAAAAGTCGCCAGGCCACGGACTGAGGTCAAGTCAGTGCCATTCTGGGAAGGCAGGTTATTCCAGGACTGTGACCTCAGAGTTGTTGCCCTCAGGCACCACTAGGGAGACAACAGTCGTAGCCACCACATCGGCTGTGGCGACACCTACGTGGAACACCACCTGTGAAGCACGGGGCACACCGACACAGAGGGCACAGTGATGCATGGGGCATGCTGACGCACGCGGCACGTTGGCGCACGGAGCACAGAGCACAGTGATGCGCGGGGCATACCGACGCACAGGGCACAGTGACACACAGGGAATGCTGACGCACGCAGCACGCTGGTGCACAGAGCACAGTGATATGCGGGGCACACTGACGCATGGGGCACGCCAGAGCACAGGCACGCCGACACACGGGGCACATTGACACATGGGTAATGCTGACGCACGCGGCACGCTGGCGCATGGAGCACAGTGATGCATGGGGCACAGTGATGCACAGGGCACACCGATGCATGGGGCATGCTGACACACGGGGCACACTGGCGCACGGGGCACAGTGATGCACGGGGCACGCCAGCGCATGGAGCACACCGGTGCACACGGCACGCACTAGATGAAGTTAGCTCATAGCACTATTCTGGGGCCATTGTTACTACTTTTACTTCGAAAGTGAGCTGACCTTGAGCCTTCATGCACAGACTCCCATTTAAAAGTCAACTGTCCTTTTAGAAAAGAAATACATGATTGTGATAGAAAATGTTGAAAATATAGATAAGCGAAATAATAAAGTCAAAAGCACACATGATCTTAACCAACCAGAGGCTGTAATATTTTGGTACATGCCCTCAAGGTTTTCTACTGTGTATGTATTTGGAAAATAGAATTCTATAGTCTGTATTGTTTCACAGTTTGTCTTTTCCCGTTAATGCATTCACTCAACAATTGCATACTGAGCAATCCCTGCTTCCTGCTCTCCGAGCACAAAGGACGGCACGCACGGAAGACCTAGCAGCCTGGTGCTCAGCGCTTCCACGCGAGGTTTCATCCCTCAGGAGAACACAGTGGCGCGTGGGTGGCGACAGCGAGCTTGTTCCACTCTGACTATTTCTACCTTGTCTACCTTGTGGTTTCCCAGGGCCTTGAGGTCCTCTGCTGGGTCCTCTGTCTCTGGTCAGCAGCCGAGAGAAAGGGACCAGGGGGGCGTCACGCGCCTGGCATAGAGGGGCAGGCCTAGAAGTGACATTTATTTGGGCATATGATATGAAGTAGGAAATCTAACCTTTCCCGAATGCTTAGCCTGTTCTCTTCCAAATCTTAACATGATTTATTGAATAATTGATCTTTCCCTCAAAAGTCTAATTGCTGGATGTGTGCCCTCCATCAAGGACGACCGGGTGAGATGGGGAAGCTGACTCACCACCAAGGCTGCCACACTGCTCAGAAGATGGTCCCGAAAGGCCTGGTGCACCGCCGTGTTAGACATCGAAATACAAGGCATTACTGTAGGGCACCTGCCGTTCTATTCTGAGGCGATGCGGTAGCCACACGGCTGTGAAGTACAGCGTGGGGAATACACTCAATAATACTGCAATAACTATGCGGGGTGTCACATGGGTACCAGAGTTACCGGGGGGTCACTTTGTAAGTTATATAAATGTCTAATCACGATGCTGTACACCTAAAACTAATATAATACTGCATGTCGCCCTGGCCGGTTTGGCTCAGCGGTTAGAGTGTCGGCCTGCAGTCCTGAGAGACCCGGGTTCGGTTCCCGCTAAGGGCGTGTACCTCGGTTGCAGTTTGTCCCCGGCCCTGGTCGGTTGTGCGGGTGGCAACTACTCGATGTGTCCCTTTCACGTCGATGTTTCTCTCTCTTTCCCTCCTACTCTATCTGAACAAAAATATCAAAAAAAATGTCCTCAGTGAGGAAAAAAAAATACTGCATATCAACTATAAGTGGGAGAAAAAGCAGTGCCCGGGCCAATGTCACCAACCTGTGACTGCGTAAGAGGAGGGAGGCCTGCACACTCCATCTTGGGTTCAGTCTGTGCTCCTGGTGTCGCCTCCCAAGCCTGAAAACCCCTGCTCGACCCGCTCGCGCTGCCCGGTCGCCCGCTGGGCCCTTGTGCCACAGTCTAGGTTTGCTGCTCGGTACCGATGTCCCCATCAAAACCTTGGCTCCCTTGAGAATAATGCTAGTTTTTCTCTATTTGTGAGTCTTCTTCATTTAACTTGTCCCCAAGTTATTCCCACTGTGGCCAGAGGGCTCTCTTGCTCAGCTGTCCCCGATCCTGCAGAATGACATCGGTGACATTTGCCACAACTGGTTCTTTCATTTACCTGCTATTAGAACCTCCATGTCATGAGGACAGAAAATGTTAGAGCCGCAAGGGGGCTTGGAGACTGGAGAGTCCTGTCCCCTCGTTTGCTAAAGGGGGAAACTGAGATGACTTTGTCCAGAGTCACAGACCTAGTTAATGGCAGGGCCAGGATTCGAACCTGAGACTCTCACCTCCTAACTCGGCTTTCTCTCTAAGCCTGTCACATTCTCCATCCTGAGCCATCTTTTTGGTGCAAGAACCTGGGGCCAGTGCGATGCGCATCAGAGGACAGTCAGTAAATGTATCTAAAATAGGAACAACGGGTCGTGCGGGCTTCTCCCCGTCTTCTTACCACATCATCAGAGCAAGGGGGGCGGTTGGCGAGAAAGGACCAAAACTCAGTGCCTATGAAATATAAATGAGACGATTTATAAATTCCTCAAATGCCATCCGTTTTGTATATCATTAACATTTTAACTGTCATACAAATAAACGCGCCAGCTCGATAACAATGAGCAAAAACCTGATGAGCTTTCTGCCCTGCATTCAGAGCGCTGGATTAGCAGCCGTCGGGGGGCCTCTGTCAGTGTCCGAGTGAGGAGGTGAAACGGTTCCCTTCCTGCTCCGGGGACTGTGACCCAGGCTTGTCCCAGGGCTGGTTTAAGGGGCCTGTGGGGGGCGGCTGTCGGTGCTCGTTCTCTGATGTAGCTGCAGAGAGAGGTGCCGAGCAAGCTGACCTCGCCGTGGTTACAGCAGTAGCTACGCGCCTCTTCCCTGCGCTCCTGCCTCTCCTGCTTCCGTTGTAACTTTGAGCTTCATTTCTTACAAACGTCGGGATTATATTTTACAGATCTTGAATCAGGGCATATAATATAAGAGCTTCCTGAGTATCATATCATCGGCAGCTCTAGGAAGTGGGCTGTCAGAAGTTGTGATGACCCGTATGGAGGGTGTGTGCAGGCAGAGGGCAGAGAGCTAGCAGACGTCGCAGGCAGTGGTCAGCGTCACCAAGGATGGCCTTTCGTGGTCATCAACAAGAAATAACATGCAGGGGGAGTAATTTAATTTAGTGGGAAGACAGAATCTTTCAAGATCCCAGAGACTCCTCGTGCAGAGAAAAACCAAAGTGTTGTCAAGATATTAGCAAGAAGTCAAAAAAGAAATAAATTGAAAAAGGAACTATTCTCCCCCATCTGTTACTGACTCTGTGATTCTCATGTAGTATTTTCTGTAAATTAAACTCCTTAATTCTATGTGAAGAATGTTCCTAAAACACATTCTTATATGGTAGTTGCAGCCCGCCCAGGAGTTACAGACGTAATTGTTTCACATTTTTAAAACTGGAAGTTTTTGGACTTGCTCATAAAAACAGCAGTAAAGTAACAGTCGGTGACCTACAAACACAATAAGCCCAGAAAATAAATAACGGGACTAAAAGGATCTGCAAGGCCCGTTCCCGAAGCTGGGCAGGAAGTTGCAGTCAGATCTATGAGATTACCGACCAGAAACATTTCCATCTGAAGTGCTCTGCTCCGGTCCTCTGGTCCCAGACGAAATCAGAAGCAAAATAAGAAAACCAATTTGTAGGGAAGAAAATGAAAAAAGACTCAGTTTCCAAAAGGTCCTGTTTCTTAGTAATTACCTGCTTTTGGGAGCAGTGCTGAGGTATTTGCATGACGGGCCCCAGGGAGCATCGTTCCGGTGGAAGGTTCTGGGCCTACCCTGCCTTCAGCAGGACCGCATAGCCCGTACCTGCAGGTTAGGGCAGGGGTTTTAGAAAAGCAAGACCCAGCAGAGGAATTTACCAGTGGATTTAGTATATGTACTTATCACATATGAATTACATACACGTTTGCACACATATGTACACAGTTGTGGCATGTGTGTGCATGTTCAAGTAAACTACTATAAATAGATTTTAAATTTAGGAGTGCTTAATCATTTTATGGAGTCTTACTTGTAAATAGGCATTAATATAGGTTTTCTTTAAAAAGCAGGATCCCTTAGTGTATTTAAAAGTGCACACATTTATATTTACATAAGACTTTTTAAGAGTACATCCCTTACATATAATCATTTTCATCAGTACATAAGCTACACTGCCTGTATAGATTTTACATGCACACCTAATTGTTTTAGCAAAATTAACTCCATAATTTATAGCCAAATGAATATCGTACCTAACGCAGTAATTCTGGGTGATAATGTGTAAGGGTTTACACCAATGAGATTATTTCAATATACCTCTCCCTTTGAAAGATCGGTCAATGAGATAACTGAGACCGTAACAGAGGTCTTCATGGTCGGCCTAACAGAGATGCGAAGTCAGGTTTCCTCTTTGTGTCCCTGATACATGCGCACGTGGCCCTTGCTAGAAAGTCACAAGCTTTGCCCTGGCTCCAGCTACAGAATGACTGTCGTCTGGACAGGATCGACCATTCTCATAGGCAATAGTCTCTACGTGATTTCAGAGACAACCAGCAGGCGCGGTGGCCCTAAACCATCTTTATTAACTCGCCGCAGAGCCGAGATTAGCACCCGGAACGATTGATTTCTCTCGATTGAAACCTGTCACTTCAGCAGCCTTGCTAATCCTGACAGGTGGCACAATTTAGTTCGTCCCCGCAGCACCTTGGCCCCGGGAGGACAAGGCTGGAGAGAGGCCCAGCCCAGGGGACTGTGCAGGGATGTGAAGGGAGTGCATGGTGGGGCCGGGCGGGGGACACAGAGCAATGGCTATGGCTGCGTACAGGGAAGACAAGGGGGTGAAAGGAACTCCATAAAACCGTGACTTTGACCCTGGTGGGTTTGGCTCAGCAGTTTGAGCGTTGGCCCGCAGACTGAAGGGTCGAGGGTTTGATTCCCAGTCAGGGGTGCGTACCTGGATGCAGGTTCTATCCCTGGCCCGTGGCTGAGTCATGCAGGAGGCAACCCATCAGTGTGTCTCTCTCGCATTGATCGGAGCAGGTCTAGGACGGGGCGTGGCCTATCTCCTGGTTCTGTCCAGCACGGCTGTTCTGGGTTCTTCTAACCTGTGGTCTGTGAACCATGCGGACACAGGAACACCGAAAATCCAAGGACATCCAGAGGGCACCAATTTGGCATTAGGGGTGGGGAGGGCAGTGGGGAACCAATTTTTTAATCACAACTTGATTCAAATAAATGTAAAGGTGTTTTAGCCTTCTGAGTGTTTAGATAAAATCCGCGTAGTGATTTTCCCTGGTAATTGACGTCAGACTTGACCAACAGGCTCACTGTTTCTTTGGACTCCCTCTTGCTCTCTCCTCATCGTGTTCCCACCAAGAACGTGGGACATCTACTGTCAGAACTCCTCTGACCTTATTTATTTAAACGGACAATAACAACTGTTATTAAAGGCACTGTTTAAAAGAATCCAGGAGATGCCACTCCATTCCCCACCGTCCCCAAAGAGCCTGTCTCTTGTCCAGCGTGGTCCTTAGATGTCCCAAGGGCTCCGTGTCTGCTTCTGCCAGTCGTGATTTTCAAAAGGTTTCCATCACCCTCCTCCCCCACCGTCTCCTCTCCTTTCGTCTGTACCGCTGAAGACGGTTTTGAGGAATGAGTTCAATATCTTGGCCATCTCAGACCCAGCACGAATTTCGTGCCCAGCCTGATGGATTAGCGGCCATTCCACTCCCCCGGCCCCCTCGTGCACGGGGGGGGCCTCTCGTTCTGGGCTTCTCCCGAGCATTATCTGCACAGCTTCATTACAAGTCACACAGGACATCGCTCTGTTCCCATTTCCTTCCTGTCCCTCAATTCCGAGCACGGGCCTCCCGGACCAGAGACCTGTACGGAACGGCTCCCCATCACAGCTTATTTGGAGGGTCTTGACGTTTTCTCTCCTCTGCACAATTGTGATGTTTTGACACAATCATTTCCATCGTCAGTCTGGGCTTCTCTTACAGGTGGAGTTGCTCTGTTTTGGTTTGAAATCTGGTACATACATACCTGCTTCCGACCTGTTCTGTTGAGAGGAAGGTGAACCTGTGGTTGGCCCCAGGCCACAGTCTCGGGGCAGCAGAGGGGAGTCAGCCCAGCCTGGTCCTGGAACAAATGGCAGGTGGCGTTGACCAGATGTCCTCACCGCGCCTCTTCAGCGAGTCAGCGAGCCTGGGCAGCATGGGCGCTGGTCTGTCCTGCCCTCTAGCCCAGGCCTGGTGACGAGGCCCAGTTTCATTGTGGGTGTCCCTAAAGCAAAACTGAGGGACACAGATCAGCTCCGCCCTCAGCCTTTGCTCCTTCCCTCGGGTTCGGCCCCTGCGGGCCTCAGGACTTTCCACACGACATCTTGCTCCGGTCTGCCCTCCCGGGGCCCTGTGCCTCAGGGGCCGTCCCTCTACTCTGTCACCACTGCTCTGTGGAGGCGGTGTAGGGAGGTGAACTTAGATGCTCCCAGAACAGGTTAACAAGCCCATGGCGATGCTGCTAATGGCTCTGAGCTTCCTTAAATGCTTCTTAGAGAAATAATGGTGCCCCTGCCTCCCCGGAATAGCTGTAGTCAGATAGTGGATTCTTAATTTTCTTAATAAAATAAGTTCAAAGAAACAAAGCAAGCATCGGTATGAGGCCAGATGTGGCGGGGGAGCCGGGAAGGGAGAGGATTCTCACACGGAAGTGACTGCAAAGAGGAGCGGGGGAGGGAGTCAGAGCGGGGGAGGGAGTCAGAGCGGGGGAGGGAGTCAGAGCGGTGGAGGGAGTCAGAGCGGTGGAGGGAGTCAGAGCGGTGGAGGGAGTCAGAGCGGTGGAGGGAGTCAGAGCGGTGGAGGGAGTCAGAGCGGTGGAGGGAGTCAGAGCGGTGGAGGGAGACAGAGCGGTGGAGGGAGACAGAGCGGTGGAGGGAGACAGAGCGGTGGAGGGAGACAGAGCAGGGGAGGGAGACAGAGCGGTGGAGGGAGACAGAGCGGGGGAGGGAGACAGAGCGGTGGAGGGAGACAGAGCGGTGGAGGGAGACAGAGCGGTGGAGGGAGACAGAGCGGTGGAGGGAGACAGAGCGGTGGAGGGAGACAGAGCGGTGGAGGGAGACAGAGCGGTGGAGGGAGACAGAGGTGGAGGGAGACAGAGCGGTGGAGGGAGACAGAGCGGTGGAGGGAGACAGAGCGGTGGAGGGAGACAGAGCGGTGGAGGGAGACAGAGCGGTGGAGGGAGACAGAGCGGTGGAGGGAGTCAGAGCGGTGGAGGGAGTCAGAGCGGTGGAGGGAGTCAGAGCGGTGGAGGGAGTCAGAGCGGTGGAGGGAGTCAGAGCGGTGGAGGGAGTCAGAGCGGTGGAGGGAGTCAGAGCGGTGGAGGGAGTCAGAGCGGGGGAGGGAGTCAGAGCGGGGGAGGGAGTCAGAGCGGGGGAGGGAGACAGAGCGGGGGAGGGAGACAGAGCGGGGGAGGGAGACAGAGCGGGGGGAGGGAGACAGAGCGGGGGAGGGAGACAGAGCGGGGGAGGGAGACAGAGCGGGGGAGGGAGACAGAGCGGGGGAGGGAGACAGAGCGGGGGAGGGAGACAGAGCGGGGGAGGGAGACAGAGCGGGGGAGGGAGACAGAGCGGGGGCACCCTGGAGAGACTTACACCGCAGACACAGACGCAGATGCAGACGGAGGGAGTCAAGTGACCCCGTATCTTCAGCTCTGCTCCTCGGCTGGGAGGGGCTTCCTGCAGGGCTGCTCCCCTCCTTCACCACAAGCCTCCAGCCCTCTCAGGGTAGGGAGGGGCCACCCTTGCCTCCAAGTCTCCCCCCCACACCCCCTACCCCACCCGACCCCCATGTCTCAGCACTGGCTCCAGGGCAGCTTCCTGTTTCTCTGGCACAGAAGCCCGGGCGGCCTGGTTTGCTCCTGAGGGTCAGAGATCCTGGCTTGGTTCCCTGGGTGTCCTCCAGATCCAGCCCCTCATCCGGTCCCCACAAAACCCAGTGCCATAGACGACACTCCTGCAATTTGCCCGAGATCAATAGGGTTCAGACATTGCTTCAAGCTCAGGAGTGTGTGTCTGAAGTCCAGGGTGTTTGGGTGTGATGCGGACACAGGAGGAGATGGGATTCTGGTTGGAGCGCTCAGGACAGGGTCCCCATCAACAATCCCACCTAAAGGGACCACGACATGGGAAGGAGAAACCAGAACTGACATCTGGGTGACCTTCCCATTGTAGACGTTAATGACCAGCCTGGGTCTTCACATGCAAGGTAAGGAACTGTGAGATCACTCTCAGGAAAGAGCCCGGGGCCGGACCCTTCACGGGACCTCTGGGCAACCTGGCAGGTCAGGGCCACATCCCCAGGGCAGCTGGCAAGACTCAGAGAGGCTCAGTTCCTTGCCAAGGCCACACAGCCAGTAAGGGGCTGGGCTTGAATCCGGACTCAGCAAGTTTGAATGCAGGTGAACAGCTCTGTTTCTGCTTTAGCTCTTAAAGAGACAGGATTTGGCTCAGGAACTCTTCAGGGGAAGTGTGGCTGACTGTGTGCAGCTGCCCAGGAACTGGAGGAGAGAGAGCCCTGCGCCCCGGGTGGGACCAGAGAGTCAGAGGTGGAGGCGGTCACTGGAGCAGAGGCGGGTCACTGTAGAGCAGCTGCAGCCAGGAGCAAAACCCTCTCCAGAATCAACCTGGCTGCCCCAGGTCCCCCAAGCCCCCCTCACCTCACCTCGCTGTGCAGGTGTAAGAGGCTCTCACTCTGCCCAAAGTGGGGTAAACTGGACATTTGAAAATCAACAAGCAGCCCGGCTGGTGTGGCTCAGTGGTTGAGCGTCGACCCATGCACTGAGAGGTTACCGGTTCGATTCCTGGTCAGGGCACATGTCCAGGTTGTGGGCCTGATTCCCAGTGGGGAGCATGCAGGAGGCAGCCTGTTGATGTTCTCTCTCATCGATGTTTCTATCTATCTCCCGCTCCCTTCCGCTCTCTCAAATCAATAAAGAAAAAAAATCAACAAGCAAACAAAATAATAACAAAATTAAAGGAAAAGAAAGAAGAAACTAAACACACCTCTTACCCCGGCCGACTGCTGCGCTCTGCGGGCTCACGGTCACCCGCAAGCCGATAGTCACCGTCCACTGACGCTTTGAAGACGGAGAAAACACAGTGATCTATGGATTAAGAATGAGTTTCGTTTGAGTTTCGTTTTCTAATCCAAATCTTAAACTCTTGTTCACGCCTGCTAAGGATTACCTCCTTTGAGAGACTGCAGGAGAGCCGGAAAGGAGAATTAACAGAAACAATGAGATGTGTTTTACCAGATATCTGGCTTTTTATTTTTCAGAACATCACTTCTTTGGCCAGTAGAAGTGAATGACAGAGGAAATCTGTTTTTCTATGATCATTAGCAGAAAATTGCTCTCTCCTCGGCCCTACAATTTTTTATTGAACAAATATTTAAAGTGCTTTATCTTGAAGGGAGGCCAAATGATGAGCCCGCCTGGGGTGCCCACATGCCTGTCTGGCCCTGGTTTCAGATAAGAATTGGAACCAGTACCCAAATCTGGCTGGGAGGCCAGAGGGAAGGTCAGGAAAGGTCAACGAGGGCCAAGTCAGGCTCTGGGCAGCAGCCAAGCCTGCTTCAAGGGGGGCTGGGTGCCAGGACGGACTTGCTTTGCTTCCTGTGCTTTTCCAGGGTGGCTCCGGGGTCCCAGGTAGCCCTGCCCTGAGGGGTTCACCTAACCATGTCCTTTGTGACATCCAGTTCCCCACGGTGATCTGCCTCCTTCCTACCAAGGGAGGGGTGCACAAGGGAGCCCCTCCTGGAGACGGGGGTGGCAGAAGAGGAGGTGGACCTTCCCCAGCTGGCTGAACACTGAGTAGGCAGCAGAAGTCCCCGGTGAGCACGTGGGGAGGAGACAGGGCTAACGGGCTGGGCAGACAGGAGGCATGGGTGGGGTGGTCAGGGTGAGGGTCCCTTGGGCCATGTGGCTACTGCAGAAAGCTGCTGGTTTGGTCCACTCTCCAGTGTCCCCAAGAGAGCCAGCACCTGCCCCCTTGTCACTCTGGTAAGCCATCCAGCCAGAGAGGTGGCACCTGCCAGATACACAGGGAGACTGGGCTCTTTCCAAATCCTTCCTTCCCGAATGAATCCCAAAGGTGAGAGCCCCAGAAGCCAGAAAGGAGGAGGCGGGGAGACTAGACCCAGTTCCCTCTCAGCACCAGTGCCCCTGCTCAAGGGTGGCTGCCGGCAGCCCCGAGGGAGGAAGGATCACTCAACTGCGTGGACAGCTTTGGTCCCGGAAAGTGACACAAATGTTATGCAGTCGGCCCCAAATGGCATTAAGTGATGGGAAGGAGTGTAGGAGGGAGTGATTAGAAAAACAAAACATTTCACATTTGAATTCACGTTGAGTTCAGACAGTTCAAGGAACTGGCTACCCATGTGGTACAGGCTCTGGCCCGAGGGCGGTGCTCTGTCTGGGCAGATTTAGAGGTAAGGCTGGCAGGGTTTGGGGTACCAGAGCAGCGGCACACGTGGGTGAAAACGCAGGGAACAGGGCAGTAGGGTGAAGGACCTGCCTGGGGCTTTGCACCTGAATTGCTTCTGAATCCAGAACCCAGCCCGAGGTGCAGCCTTCAACTTTGGTAAATAATAACAAAGTCTCGTTGCTAATATTAACAATAGCAGCTAATATCATTGTGTGACCATCAACCATGGGAGTCAGGTATCATTCCCATCATCCTCCGTTTACTAATGAAGAAACTGTGGCCCAGAGAGGGTGGCAGACCGCTGGCTGCCGCCAAAGCTTGCAGGAGAGTTCTGCGGTTGCTGAGAAGCGGCTGCCAGGCCGGGACTACATCCCCAACGCCCTGGCATTGGCGCGTACCACCTCCGCTCTCCCCATCTGTTCACCGGACGCTGAGAACTCAGGCCCTGGCCTAGAGGATGGTGGGGCCACAAGATGGATGGTGGCTGCGTCCCCAAATCAGGGTGCGGGGGACGCTGTGCTCCAGCCAGGAGCACTGCGGTGGGGTGCCCATGGAGGTGAGAAGTAGCTGTGCCAAGCTACCGAGGTTCTGTTTGTGTGTTACAGCAGTTGGCATTATCCCAGCTACAGCAGAGAAGTGGGGTGCCTTAGCCAAGATCCTGCGGCCAGTGGGCAGGAAGACCGGTGGGAAATCAGGTCTGCCGGGCTCCGCAGGGTCACCGGGACCACTCAGGTGTGCTTCCTCTCTCCGCCTCCACAGGCTCCATGTCTGTTCATGACTGGGAAGTTGTGGCCAAAGCACAGAGTGGGCACAGGGACGCTCTGAAGTCTGTGGGGTCAGAACCTGGCTGCAGGGCCTGGCGCTGAGCACCTGACACAACCCGCCTGCGGTGGAGCCGACAGGAAGCAGGACCTGGGCCGAGCGCGCAGTTCGGACGCCGAGGCTTCAGAGGCCTTGAGAGTCCCACGCCCACTAGAAGTCATGCTTTTCCTGTGGAAATTTCCAATCTGGGCAAGGGGCGGGGGCGGGGGTGAGTAAAGGCCGCGAGCCCCAGGAATGTAGGTGCCAGGGCCCCGTTAGCCCTGTCGCTGAACGTGGCATCATGGAGGGCAAGGCCGGGTCGGGATCCACGGGGAGCTGAGACGCCCGCTAGTCTTACCGCCGTGACGTCAGACCCCCGCACTTGCTGGCTTGGCACGGAGCAGGTGCCGGTGGAGGGCAGCCAGTGCCATCTGGACCCGCTCAGTGTGCAGCCCCTTCCTCGGCGTGTCTGCGAGGCAGGCGGCCCCAGGTGCACCAGCGAGTCTTGGAAGGTGTCATTCATAAAACATGGAACTCAGAGGGCGTGGAGGGCACACCACATGGCCACCGCGGCTGTGCGTGGGGGAGGGTGGCTGGAACCAGCCTCCATCCACTCCCCGCTCATCCGGCTCAGCCTGGCCACCTCTGGGCTCTGGCCGTGCGGACGCAAGCCGGGCAGCTGCCCCAGTGGTCTGGAATCAGCAGAAACCAGCACTCACTGGTCATCGATGGTCTCCTGGTAAGGGTACCACATGCATTTCTTAGACATTATTCGAGTTTCTTTGTAAAAACGTATTCCATATATGTATCTGCATTAATAATATCTGTGTATCTGCAGAGTGGCGCCCGTGACAGCCGGGCTAGAGGCTGCACTGAGAGTCACGTCCATGTGACACCGCTCACTCCCTCAGGCAGGCGGCCCCTCTGACTGCTGGCCCCCTTCTTACAGAATCGACCACACCCCCTTTCACTGAGCCCTCTGCACCCCAGCTGGAGGGATGGAGGAAAAGAAATCTGCCTGTGGTCAGACCTGGTTGGACACTGCACTCCCCACCCCCACTAAGACGGGCCTATCATATTCTTCCCTAGAACTTGGAATTAAGACCAAGGGACTCTCATAATTCCCTCTGGTGCCTTAAATCTGAAGGGACAATGTTGAGGCTGGGGCAGCCATGTTTGAGCCACACGGAGAGAAGTGAGGCCATTCTGTTCGCAGGGACACAGACACGCCACAAAGGTGGGACAGATTGTGCAGATGAGCCCAGCCGCGCTGGAGAGGGTGGGCTGAGAAAGCTCTGTTCCCGAATCTCCTGGTTCTGAACCCATCCCCTTATGGGGCCTGCTGTGTGCCCTGCCCTAGGCTTCTGTGGGCTCCCTTGCAGCCTCCAGTGAATCCCCTCGGACCGTAGCTGGTAGGAGTACTCCTCATGCTGTGATCCTGGACGGAAGGTTCACCTTGTAACCTACACCCCGCCAATGCGGCTGTGGGATCCAGACCCAGCTCCCCCTCCTCCACCTGGCACGGTTATGGAGCCCCCCTGCCTCCACTCCCCGTGTGCCAAGCATTGGGCCAGGTGCCGGGACACAGGGATGACACACAGGATGTCACACCCCTGCCCGCTTTCTCTCTGTGCTCGTTTTGTTCCTAAAGCATGAGGGAGTAGCAGGGCACCTCCCTCGAACTCATGGACATCGGCCTCCCCAGTGCAGCGCCATGGTCCTCATCTCTAACACCTGTGCTGGCAGCAGCCCGAGGGGGACGTGAGCTGGGAAGTGGGCGGACGTGGCAACGGTGGCACTTATGCTCCTCGCGTGCACAGGTGGATCTGGGGGAAATGTTTTCAGCTGCACTTAACGCAGAGTAAGGCTGGGATGATTTCCTCCCGTCTGCTCCCCAGGTGATGCAGAGGTGGGAGGGAACAGAGGTGGAGGAGGGTACTTCGCAGGCTCCTGGGATGGTCTTCTTGGCAGATAAAGCAGAAAAAACGCAGAATGCCACGCCCCTGCCTGAGGCTCAGCCCTGGGGCAGCCCTGCGGAGCCCAGGCCTGGGTGGAGGAAAGGAAGACACAGACCCACCCAGGGTTGTGGCTTGAGATCTGCCTGCTCCCTGAGCAGAACTCGGCCCTGAGCGCGGGTTAGAAGCCCCTGGATCGTGGTTCAGACGTTGCTCCCGGAACCCCACCCCAGAGCTCCCGGTTCAGGCCAGGTGGCTGACTGTTCCTGTCTAGGTTGACTCTGGTGGCGTGCCCCGAGGCCACACTTGCCAGAGCCGGTAGAGTCCCTGAGTTTCCTGGCTTTCAGTTAGGAGAGAAAGAGGCACCGGTTCAAACGTTCAGTTAATTTGATCAAAGTTCAGGTTTAGGGTCCTTCTGACACTCAGACCACAGAAGAAGCCCCTGCAGGCGAAGGCGGCCACGCCCGTAACCTCTGGGCTTGTCCCCTGTGGGAGAAGTCTTTGATTCTCCGCCTGCTCCCCAGTCTAGAGGTGACCGGCAGCCCACAGACGTCCCTGGCTGTGGGTCTGCTGCGGCTGGATTCCTGGGCGGGGCAGTGCAATGCGCTGGGCGTGTCCAGAGCCGCCACAGGGGCTGCCTGCCTGGTCCCTGCCTCTCCCGCCTCTCCCAGCTGCGGCTGGGGTCACGTCCTCACTGGTTCTGCTCCTGGGGTGACTCAGCCTTACCTTCATTTTGCTTCTGGGCCTATTCTGACCAGGACCTTAGTTCAACCAACAAGTCTTCGCTTTTATTTCCATGGCTAGTTCCCATCTCAGGCCAGGGCTCTGGGACGTGGTCTCACTTTGTTTCTGGTGCTCGGGTTTCTTCCTTGATAATCTGCTCATTCCTCAGTGTGCCCACCCTGGGAGTTCACCTTCCTGTCTCCCTGCACCTCCTCTCTGGGGACCGAGGGTTTGCCTCTCGGGGAGAGATCTCGTTGGCATTGAGCCCTGCTGTCTGCGGGTGTCCCTGGCACCAGGCGACAACCCCCGATTCTGACCGCCTGCTGGGACTTGCCCCCAGCGCCGCCCAGGGTCTCTGGAGCCACACGGCCTGTCTGGCCCACTTCCTGCCACGTCCCTGCCCAGGTCGGCGCCAGCTCTTCTCGGACACGGGGGGTGGAGAGTTTCCAGTCCCCCCTCATGGGGCGAAGGTCCGGAGTTGCCAGAATCAGAGTCAACTGCGATGGTCCCTCCGGAGGTGTGAGTGCTGTCTCCTGTTTCGCTTCTGAGTGGCTGAGGTTTCTGAGTCAGAGCTCTTGGTGAGGAAACCGGCGCCATCAGTCTAAGCCCAAAGCGAGCCCTTGTGAAGGAAAGACCAGGTGAGGGTGAGGGCAGAAATGGGGAGGAATACTGGGTTCCTGCCCCGGACCTTCCCGGGCATCCCGCAAACCACTTACAAAGGGTCGTGTGCAGCACGGTCCCTGGACAGTCACTCCAGGTCACAGCAATGCTGGGCTAGCGTGCGCCACGGACCCGAGACACGGACCGGCTCCCTCGAACCTTTGTGGGTGTTTCTGCTTTGATTTTGGAGGCTGGCTCCTGAAGGAGAGGAGGGTTCGGCCACCTCGTTCTGCGCCATCTTGTGTCGCTGCTCATGGCTCTGTGTGGCACTCACATTGTTCCGCAAGGTGACTAACACTTGTATGCACACACTGTGTGCTAGGCATTGGAAGAACCGACGAGATGCCTCTAGCATTTGCTGCTGTCTGCTATGATGTGAGCACTGTGTTGATCATTTTAAACACATAACTTCCCATCTTTAACAAGCAAGGACTCCCCGCGTGTGTGGTGTGACCCATCATTACAGGAGCTACACGGGTAAGTGGCCCGTTCACGGTCACCGGTTTGTCAGGGTGGAGCTGGGAGGCTGACTCCACATTCCAGCTCTGACCTCTTCCCTTTCCACGCTGCTGTGTTGGTTATTAAATATTTTCCAACTGGATTTGAGGCTCATAAAGACAGGAACGGTTTTATCCACGGTGCGTTGCTGGGGAAGAAATCGCTGCTTCAGGTCCTTCGTGTCGCCTGCGGGAGAAGGAGGGCGTGACGGCGGTGCACTCCCTCGAGGGCCGTCATCTGAGCTGAGCGGATGCATCCTGCGTGCAGCCAGGCCGGGCGCCCCGGGCGTGGGGGGCTGGGGATGGCAGACGTGATTGACAAAGCTGCTTCACGACTCCCCAGGCCTCACATTTCATCTCAAGGCTTCATCACCAGTGCGCTCACCTTCTGCGTGAGGCATGCGTGCAGCGCTGCACACGGCCCAGGGAGGTAGGCCAGGAGACCCACATTTCCGCTGACAGCAGGGCAGGAGTAGAGGGCTGCGTGAGGTGGACTGGGTGGCAGCATGCAGTGAGTCGGGCCAGGCGCATCTGCCACGGCGACATCCCGGGAGGGCGGCAGCTTCCCTGCGATGGCGGAGGCATTGAGCTTGTTGCTTCCACATCTCAAGAGGCTGCTCTCTCCCCACTCAGGTCTGCAGGATTCCAATGCCCACACGCGTGTGTTTGAAATGGCTTCTTTCAACCTCACCATCCCTGCTGGGCCCCTGAGATCTGAGATGTTGATTTTTCCTTAAATGAATGTTCCTAACATTCCTGACACTTGAAAAAGAAGACATTTCTCAAATAGGGTTTCCTGAAAAAAATAATCGAGTCCTAGTGCCCAGCCTAAGGCACCCTCAGCATGTAACACATTAACTTCTGGACATCTGGTTGGGACATGGGTCAAGGTCAGGAAGCTCATCTCGGGTCTGTGCCTCTCGCGGACATGTAGGACATGAAGGGTTGGCCAGCGGAAGAGGACGGACAGGGTGGCCGCGCAGGACTCCTCCTGCTGTGCAAGTCCACGTCCGCGTGACCTCCACGACCCCTCCTCGTGACGCCTTCCCTAATGCTGTCGTGGTCCCTCTTCCCTCTGCTCGCCCCCCACGCGAGATGAGGGGTGCGCTGGTGAATTCCGTCTCCTCCGTGGGCGCGGTGCTGGGAATACTGGCAGAACTGCCCGCGCAGTGGACCTAAGGCCTTGCTGATGGTGTTTTGCTCTGGATGTGGTCCCCACATCTGCCACCTCCACTGCCCGGGGGACACTGTGGAAGGGCTGTGCCAGGGCCCATTGATTCATCCTGCTGACTCAGACTTACCAGGAACGGTTCATTTTAGCTGCAACTTGCGGTTGGTGCGTCAGCTTGCCCCGTGGCTCTCTCATGCCTTTAACACTCCTTTACAGGAGATGTTCGGATCCATCCCAAGAGTAACACCAATCATTCCTGCCACACCTCAAGCAGTCTGAGGGTGCACCTGAGTGGTCAAGGGTTCTCTCCCCATGAGCTCTCTTCTTCGCCCTTTTGCAATCACTAAGTTTTCTTGTTGGTTTAATGGAAAAGAAGACAGAATAACAGGCCCTTTGGGCCCACACAGCATCGGGAGGAGGGATGGGGACCCTGGACCATGCATCTGGAGACCTCATTTATAACTGTGGTCACATTCCCAGCTCATCCTCACCACTGCCCACACCTACCTACCTCGGCACCAGATGAAGGTCTCTACACACTGTTGCGGAGCTTGGCCAGTGCTGGCTGCGTGCTGGGGAAGATACTTTGTAGGCATTTTATCATTATGGGTCAAGTTAAATACCTTGACATTTTCCAAAATGAAAACAAATACCCAGCAGGAGAGCTCGCCAGGACTAGTCGGCCGGGACCACTGACCCACACAGCTGTGCCCTTCTCCAGGACGGCACGGCTCTGCAGTGAATGATTATTCTGTTTGGGGCACAAGGGACCAGAGCTGAGCAAGCCCCGGGCCGGAGGGTATCACAGCACAACAGGAAAGACACACAGAAACGGAAAACTGTTACATGTGTGTCAGACATTGGAACACATATTCCTTCGGTAATTTCCAAGTATTTTTACTCCTTTGCACATATTTCAACTTTCGACCCATAATTTGTGTCCTGCCCGGAAAGGCAGTGAGTCACAGATGAGTGACCAGCATCAGTGCCCAGGCTGACCTCCCACCCACGTTAATAAACTGGTCTTTCAATAGCAATGTGTTGGGCCCTCTTCACTGGTCAATTCTGTCTGAATTGAGACACTAGACTTGGAACGTGGTGACCCCGAGAACAAGCGGGGTCCCCTGTGGGCACCTCAGTCAAGGAGCAGCTCCCTCTGCGGCGGTCCTCCAGGTGAAGCCTTGTGGTTCATTTCCATCAGAAGCCCCTAAGGGACATGCACATGGGCAGTCAGTATGTGGATACTGGAAAATGAAGTGAAATTTCATTAACATGGAATATTCTAGGTGCAGTTTTCACGAGAGCAAGAAAACACTCTGACATCACCAACAAGGCGAAGAGGGCTTGTTAGCTACTTAGCTTGGAGTTTAAAGGGAGGTCGTTTTATTGGTATTTAGGCTGGTCTCGGCTCTGCATGAGTCACAGTTTCGAGGGCGCAAAGTCCCATAGCTCCGTGTCGAAGTGAGCCCTGCCCTCCTCCAGTCTCCCCTGGGCCGGGTAATGGCACAACGCGGCAGCCCGCCACCACCTGGCTCACACTGCACTCAACCAAAGTCAAACTGATGGCCTGATAACATTCTTGGATTGGCATTGGCTGCAGAAAAAAATATGCCTAAACACAGAAAAAAACCTATAGCCTGCCAACAAATACCATCTCCCCTGCTAAAGTCCCAGATTACCGCAGCATGGCCCGGGGGGCATTCTGGCGCGAGAAGAGTCACACCTTACCTGGAGCTTCATTAAATTTCCCTACTGAACTTTGATCCCCAAGAACGTCTGGCAACGGGTCTGGACTTTGGACCCTAGCAACCAGCTTAAGATGGGTTTGTGTCATGTCCTTGGAACGACAGAGCCTTCTGATGGGATTGCTCACTCCGACAGAGTTCCTCTTTTGTTTCACGACCCCAGCACAGTCAGAGGCCCCGTGTGACAGGTCCTAGCTATCGGCTAGGCCATCTACGCCACACATGCAACAGTGGTGAGTGTGCCAGGAAGGTGAGCAGAGTTGCGACCCCTGCCATTAGCTGTCCCAGTACCATGTGGGTTTATTCATACTGCATAGTATGTACACATCCTTGGGGGCAGGACCTGAGAAGCATGGGGAGACCTGGCTACAGCCTTGCCTCCAAATCTGGCAGATCAGACAACAGAAGTGTGCCCAGCACCTTGGATAAATGTGAAATATGATTAAGGCTCATAACAAGGGTGGTTACTTCCCACCGGCTGTGTATCAGATCCCTTCTTAGACAAAGTAGAGCCAGGAAGGAGCTGAAATTGAGAGATGATATTGTGGTGTCATGAACGGAGGTGAAAGAGGTTATGGAACCCTTAGAAGGATGTTTGGACACCAGACTGGGTAGTAGAGAAGATGATGAGAAATTAGCCAGAGTCAAGAGAGAGAGAGAATATGATAATAACTGGCAGTGCCCACTAGGGGCCAGGCACTGTTCTAAGGACTTCACATACATTTTACTCATTTAATCCTTAGAGCAGCCCTATAAGGCATATGCTGTTCATATCCTTCTTTTGGATGAGGAAACTGAGGTTAGAGGTGTGTTAAAAGATAAAATGAGGCATATTAAACATTTTTAGAGTTTAGTTGAGCAAAACTATTTGAATGGGCAGCATTAGATCTAGCAGCTGGAAAGGGCTCCACACGACAGACAAAATGACTGACTGTCATAGCCAGAGGGCGGGACAGGAAGTTACACTAGATGCACATGAGGGTTGCTCGTTGCAAGATGACTTTCCTCTAGAGGATGGCAGGTCTGTCGGCAGATCACCTGCCTCCGGCTGAGGGGATTTCTCACTGATGGTTAAAGTCCATGTCTGGGGAGCCAGAACTATAATTGGTGATGTAGGGCTAACTCAAGCACCTCCGTTTTGGTCCTGTTGTTTTTTTCATTTGTTTGCTTGTTTTTATTAATCTTCACCTGAGGATATTTTCTCCATTGATTTTTAGAGAGAGTGGAGGGAGGGAAGGAAGGGGAACAGAGAGGAAGGGAGAGAGAGAAACATCGATGTGAGAGAGACACATGGATTGGTTGCCTCCTGCACGTGCCTCGACCAGGGCTGGGGATCGAACCTGCAACCAAGGTACGTGCCCTTGACTGGGAATTGAGCCCAAGACCCTTCGGTGTGCAGGCTGACGTTCTAACCACTGAGTCACACCAGCCAGGGCTGTGCCTTGTTTTTTAAAACAGGTATTCAGTGACTTGTCTGAGGTCAACTTCAATGGCGTAGGCAGGCTGACCGTAGGGGGGTGGAAAAAGCATGCAAACATTAACAAAACAAACCCAAAGCTCCTAGATTAACATCAGATACATTCCACTTCAGAGACAGTTACTGGAGACAAAGAGGGACAAAATGATCTCTCCACTAGGAAGACATAATGATGCTGAACGTGTATGCCCCGAACAACACATTCTCAAAAGAGATGCAGCAAAAACCGATACAGCTGAAAAGAGAAACAGACAAATGACAATTATCCTTGGGGACTTCAACACTGCCCTCTCGAAAGCATTAGAACTATTAGTTAGAAAATCAACAAGGATATAGATCCAATCACCATAATCAGCCAACAGGATGTGATTGACATGTATAGAACACTCTACCCCCAAACAGCAGAATACATGTTTTTTCCAAGTACCCACAGAAAATTACCAAAATGATCCATACAACAAACTTCTCTTCAATAAATTTAAAAGCATTGAAATCACAGAGTTGTTCTCTGATTATAAGGGATTCAAACTAGAAATCATATGAGAAAGACAACAGAAAAACCTTTAAACATACGGAAATGAAACAACACATACTTCTACAATTCAGGGGCCAAGCAAGTATTCGCAAAGGAAATAACAAATACAGATAATTAAATGAAAATGAAAATACAATATAGCAAATTTGTGGGAATCAATTAAAACAGTGCAAAGATGGAAATTTATAGCATTAAATGCTTATATTAGAAATAAGGAGAGGTCTCAAATCAATAATCTAAGTTCTTACCTCAGGAAAATTGAAAAAGCAGACCAAAATAAGCTCAAAACAAACGGAAGAAATGAAATAATGAGGGTAAGAGTGCAAATAAATGTTCTTCATAACAGAAAAATTATTGTTTTCCTCTACTGAGGAATTCAATAAAATAAATGTTGCTTATTTGAAAACATTGATAAAATTGATAAACTGTTACTAAGACTTACAAAGATTAAGAGAGGAGGTACACAACACTAATATTGGGATGGGATGGAATAGAATATCACCACAGATCCTGCAGCCATTGGGAGTGTAATAGGGAAACTCTGGGGACAAATTGACACTTGTGGATTCAGCAACTTAGAAGGAGTGAATCAATTCCACAATGACCATATACCATCAAATCTCACCCGTGAGAAAATAAACAGTTACATGGCCATGAAAGAAATTGGATTTTTTTTTTTTTTTTTTTTTAATCCTCACCCGAGGATATTTTTCCATTTTTTTTGTTCAGGTAGAGTGGGAGGGAGAGAGAGGGACAGAGAGAGAGAGAGAAACATCGATGCGAAAGGAACACATCGAGTGGCTGCCACCGGCACAACCGACCAGGGCCGGGGACAAACTGCAACCGAGGTACACGCCCTTAGCGGGAACTGAACCCAGGTCTCTCAGGACCGCAGGCCGACGCTCTAACCACTGAGCCAAACCGACCAGGGCAAGAAATTGGATTTTTAATCGAAAAGCTCTTGAAAAAGAAATCTACAGGCCCAGATGGTTTCATTAGAGAATATTACCAAAGATTCTGGTAGAAGAATAAAGAATAACTAATGCCAATTTTTCCCAATATATTCCACAAAAGAGAAAAGGAGGGTAAATTTCCTAACTTATTTATGAGGTTAGTGTTACTACAAATACTAGACTAAAAAGTACAAACAAACAAACAAACCAGAGACCAATCAATATTTCTCATTAATATAGGTGCTGAAACCCACAATAAAATACTAGCCAATTGATTCCAACCATGCATAAAAAGAATTATACACTATGATCAAGTAGGATTTGTTTCATGTATGCAGGGCTAGTTAAATATTTAGAAATCCACACCATGGAATACTACTCAGCAAAGAAAATAAAAGCACTGTGGATACACAACAACCTAGCTGAATCTCCAACCCCACAACGTTACATTCTGCATACTACTTATGCAACATTTTTGAATTGACAACATTTTAGAAATGGAAAACAGATTAGTGGTTGTCCTGGGCTAGGGATACGGGTGGTGTGGGAGGAAGGTGGGATTATAAACAGGCCACAGGCGGGACCCTTGTGACAACTGAACATTTCTGTATCTTACTTATGGCAGTGGATATACAAACCTACACTTGATACAACTGCATAGACATAAATACACACATGTGAAACTGAATATGCATATGAGCAGCTGGTGTATCAGTGTCGGGATTCTGGTTGTGATATGATACTACTATTTCACAAGTTGTCACCATTGTACGAAACTGGTTGAAGGGTACACATGATCTGTCTATTACATTTCTACCAACTGTATGTGAGTCTATAATGATCTCAAGATAAAAAGTTTAATTAAACTATTAGGCAATCATATTTAAGTGGGTGTGTTTTTTTCAAAGCATTAAAAGAAAGAACTCTTATATATGCTTTTTGGCAATGAATTGCTCTGGTTGAGGGCCTCTGTCCCTTTTTCTTCACAATCATCTCCTTCCACCAAACATTTCAGGGTTAAAAAGAATAATACCCAACATAACTTTGTCTTTTAGGGCTTTGTGCCTTTCTGAGCTGACGTGGTCAATTCGTTACCCCTCCTCTGAGTACCTAAGGATCTTCAGTGTCTGTTGGGTCTTACAACGTTTTACCTCTAAACAGAACACGAAGTTAGTACTATTCCTTGTTATGTTTCTACAACTAGCATGATTTTTCTTCAAACGTTTCAGAATGTCCACAGGCGCCGACCCTGCTCTCGGCCTTCAGACAAGCCTGGGAGATACTAGCTCAGCTTTTGGAAAGAACATTTTAGTTATAAATATCTTTTTTTTTTAATTGTTGAGAGTATTATAGATGTTCCCCAT
This sequence comes from Molossus molossus, assembly GCF_014108415.1. NCBI lineage: Eukaryota > Metazoa > Chordata > Mammalia > Chiroptera > Molossidae > Molossus > Molossus molossus. Next base: position 6,061,232 of record NW_023425359.1, on the reverse strand, counting down.
TTTCCCCCTTTGCCCCATCCACCTGGTTCCAGGTCTTCGCTGCACTGTTGTCTGTGTCCTTGGGCTGTGCATTAAGTTCTTCGGTTAATCTCTTCCTGACCCCTCCCCCCTTCCCTCTGACATCTGTCAGTCTGTTCCATGGTTTCATGGAACCTCTCAACCTATTTTGTTCATCAATATCTTAATGTGTATTTGGTAGCATAAAATTTACTAAGGTCATTTCTCAAAAACTTAGCAAGAAACATCTTATTGGTGGACAAAAGACATTTATTTCATTAAGAGATATTATTTATTATATATATGTAATATATAATATATACTTAATACATATGTAAAAATAAGCATGCACACACTGAGTAAATAGACAACGAAAATTATTTTAGTGTTCCTTGTCCATAAGTAAGGAGTTAACCTGCAGACTATTAATTGCTCCTGAAATCCATCCTCCTCACAGCGGCTGACCCAAGAAGATGGTCTTGTTCATAGAGCTTTGTCATGTCTCAGCTGCTGCTGGAGGTCTGAGTGAATCTGCTTTCATCTGGACCCCTTCCCTCCCCGAGTGTGAGCTCTGGCTTTGCGGGGCTGTCAGTCACAGCGCTGATCCCCAGGGTGAGCTGTAATTGAGTCACAGAAACATCAAATAACAGTCCTGAGAAGATGTTATCTCTTTACCTGCCCGAGGGGAATCTGTCCTGGTGAAAGGAGCTGTTTACTTCATTCCTTACTCTGAGTTTTAAAGAAAAGTTGGGGCATCGTTGGAGTCTGAGATGACAAGAATTCATGTCCTTCGGTGATATGTCCACGTCCAACGGCAGTTGTCACTGAAATCCAGGTGATTTAACGTAAGAGAAAACCTCAGCCGTCCTCCAGAGCCTGCTGCGTCCTGCTGTGCCCGGTGGTTTGGGGATTCTCACGCAGAGCAGGAGGTAGCTGCATTCCTTCACGGAAGGCCTTTGAAAGAGCCAGCGTACTTTTATGCCGAAGGTAGGTGATAGAGACAAAAACGTCTGATGAGTAGCTAACATCAGACAGCCATTTGTTCCCAAAGCGACTTCCCAACTGTTCTTTATATTCTTTGTCCCTTAACACTTTTTCATACTATTTTCTGTGTATCAGCAACAGACAAGAATTCTATACAAAACCTTCCACGCTGAGCAAGGATGATATGATTTTTTTAAACTACATGAGCCCTGCCTCCCCTGTGATGCTGGGGGCGCCCCCTCCAGCTTCTCTCTGAGAAGCCACTGACTTGAATGCAGAGGTTAGCACCCATCCCCTCACCCCCAGAGACTCGGTTTCTCCACGGCATTCACAGTGATGGACTGCCGACGGCTGACTCACTTCTTCTTCCTGAAGAGCCACTTAACCCATTTGGTACATGGTGAGAAACAACCTATTTTTCTTCCATGATTTCTCATTGACTGCCATCAGAAAAAATAGCAAAAGTGTCCACCTGATGTGAAACCATTATCAGGGTCCAACTAACTCAAAATCCGGTTGGTCAGTTTCTCGGTAGTTTGGAGAGGCAATTAGACCTGTTTTGTACTTTTCCACAGAAGTATAGGAGATCCTGGGTGGCTTTGGTGGCGGAAGCAGTGTGGCTGGGCTCCCAGGCAAACACAGGTCCTCGGTTTTCTTCCTGGCCACAGTGTGTTCAACTTTGACCTCATTCCCGCGCTATCCCAGCACATGAGCACTTGTCCAGGGTTTAGGTAGAAAGACCATGCTGCCAGCCCTGGCCGGTTTGGCTCAGCGGTTAGAGCGTCGGCCTGCGGTCCTGAGAGACCCGGGTTCGGTTCCCGCTAAGGGCACGTACCTCGGTTGCAGTTTGTCCCCGGCCCTGGTCGGTTGTGCGGGTGGCAGCCACTCGATGTGTCCCTTTCACATCGATGTTTCTCTCTCTCTCTCTGTTCCTCTCTCTCCCTCCCACTCTACCTGAACAAAAAATGGAAAAATGCCCTTGGGTGAGGAAAAAAAAAAGAAAGACCATGCTGCCAGGAAGAAGACACAGGCCTCGGGAAGATGAACTCGGAGCCACGCAGGGCATGAGCAGGAGCATGCTGGGAGGAGGGGTTCATGGCTGGTCTCCTCCCCTCTTGTGCTCTGCCTCTCATCCTGCCTCCCTCTGGGGATCCCACGCTGACTCAGCATGGGGGGCCACACCGTATCATGGCCGAGCAGTGTGTCAGATACTCGGGTGCCCAGATCTCTCTTTAGACCTGAGGCATTCGCTCATTCCCTGAGCTGCTGGACGGTTGGAGGCTGACAGCCAGAACTGCTTGGCCCAGGGTCAGGCCTCCCAAGGGATGGCCGGAGCAGGAGGGCACAGACAACTGGCCCCGAAGGCCAGGCAACTCTGAAAAGTCAGCCAGTTCCCCAGGGACTGGCTGAGGCTCTGCTGAAGTTACCCTGAGGGTGCACGACCTCTCCACAGTTCTCCTTCCCGGGCTCCCCACATCCATCCAAATTAAGGCCACTCCCCAGAAAATTTCCCTTATGCAAATCCCCACTCAGAGTCTGTTTTTCCAAGGAACCCAATTTAAAACAAGCAAGAATTCTTCAGGACAGGATTCTTTGCTCTTTGAAAGTTTATTCTCTTTGTTTATCCTCTCGTTATCTACTGGCCTCCTGTAATGTTCTAGACACTGTAGTAACTCTTGGCAATTACAAGATACATGAGAACCATGTTTTGCCCTCAAAAAGCTGATAATCTATTACAGGAGAATAAGATTTGTCAAAATAATGTGTATAATGATCAAATCAGTTATAAGATATTGTGAGAGCACAGAAAAGGATACTAAATTTAACCTGGACAGATGGAAGATAAGGAGGAAAATTTCCGGGAAAAGTGATGATTATATAATTTTTAACTAATTTCAATTGTTATTGAAATATAATTTGTATACCATAATATTTACCCTTTTGTAATGTAAAAGTCAGTGATACTTCGTAGATTTACAAGGTTGTGCAACCATCACCACCAGAACATTTCATCACCCCTCAGAAACCCTTTACCCATTAGCAGTTACTCCTCATTTCCTTTTCTTTCCTTTTTTTTTAAATCCTCACCTGAGTATATTTTTCCATTTATCATCCGATACAGTGGGAGGGAGGGAGGGAGAGAGAGAGAGAGAGAGGGAGAGAGGGAAACATTGACTGGGTGCCTCTCGCATGGCCTGACCTGGGCGGGGGACAAACCGCAGCCAAGGTACATGCTCTTGACTGGAATCAAACCCACAACTCATTGGTCTGTGGGTCAACACTCTAACTGCTGAGCCAAACTGTCCAGGACATTCCCCATTTTCAACTCTCACCAGCCCTGGCAACTACTAATCTACCTTTCTGCATGTATTAATTTGCCTATTTTGGACATTTCACAAACATTTTTGAGTACCTGTTTTCAGTTCATTTGGGTATATACCTGGAAATGGAATTGTGGGATCACTATGGCAATGCTGAGTTTGTCCCTTGATGGCATCTCACGGGTCTGTAGGCACTATTCACGTGTATTTCTTCATTTTTGTCTTTCTGTTTCTCAGACTGGATGATTTAAATTGTTCTATCTTCAAGTTTGCTGACTATTTCTTATGGCTGCTCAAATCTCTTGTTAAAGCTCTCTAGTAAATTTTCCATTTCAGTTATTACACTTTTCACTTTGAGAATTTCTATTTAGTATTTTTTTAAAATAATTTTCATTTCTTTATTGATAATTTCTACTTGGTGAGACATTGTTCTCATACTTTCCTTTAGTTCTATGGATATGGTTTCTTTAGGTTTTTGAACATATTTAAAGTCTTTGTCTAGTAATTTCAGTGTCTGGGTTTCCTCATGGACAGTTTTATTGACTGCTGTTTATGGGTCATACTTTCTTGTTTCTCTGAGTGTCTTGCATTTTTGTCATTGTGGGAAATAGGACATTCAAATAAGATGTGACAACTCTGGGAATCAGGTTCTTCCCACTTCTCAGGATTGTTGCTGTGTTCCTGTTTGTTAGTGATTTTTCTGAAGTAATTCAGTAAAGTCTACATTCTTTGTTGTGGGCAGACCCTGAAGTCTCTACTCTGTTAGCTTAGAGGTTAGCTCATGATTGGACAGAGATTTTCTCAAATGCATGGAATCAGTAAATTTTACTGGGGCATCCTGTGTGTATGCTGGCTCATTCCTTCCTCACCCAGACATCTTAAAACTCTGTCTTAGTCTTCACTTCCTGCTTATACAGAGTGTCCAGGTCAGCCAGAGCTGAGAGTGTAGAACCTTGTCAGTTCTTTTGGGGGCATGCTTACAGCCCTGCACATGGACATGGACTAGAGTCCCAGGACTACATCTGAGCTCTTCAAAACCTTTACGAACATCTCATTCCCCACATTTTCTTTTTAAGCTTTTTGATTAACCTATGATTTGCCCCAACTGTTATTCACTGCCTTATGCAGCCAAAACACTAAAAAATTACCTCTGATGGTTTTCAGCAGATGTTTTTCCCTCCACCCTGGACCCTGGGGAAAAAATCTGTTTGCATTAGGCTCTCTAGGGAACTACAAGACAGGTCAAATAATAACAATGATCTTGGAATAAAGCCTTAAGACCACAATCTTAGCATTACTCTCCATTACTTTCAGGATAAAAATGCAAATTTAATAACAAAGCATGTAAAGTCTTTTAGATTCTGGTCCCCAACAAAATCTTTAGCCTCGTCTGCTGACAAGCTACTTAATCTCTAAACTTCCCCTATTCAGTCCCCACTAGTGGCTTCGAGGTTTCTGTTTTGTTTTGTTTTTTCACCTGGTTGTGGCTTTTTAGTTTTAAGACCACTATGGAGCTGGGAAGAGAGGATGGGATTAGGGCAAATTAAAATGACATGCAGTCTCTGTTCTCACGGAGAGTCAGCTATTTTCCCTGCTATATGCTCCCTGGGTTGCTGCAATTGTTTAAGTTCAAGAGTTCTGAAAATGGTCATTCTTAGAATTTTGCTTGTGTTGTCATTGATTTCACGGAGGAGAGACTTTTCAAGGGGCTTCACTCTGCCATTTTCACTGCTATCCAAACTCAGTTTTAATGAGTGAAGAGAGAAGTCACCGAGCAGAGGTGACAGCGTGGGCAAAGAAAAAAGACAGGAGAAGCCGTTGACATACGCAGGGGAACCGTGGGCAGCTTGGTCCTAGTGGATGATCAAATTGAGACACGGGAGAAGGAAAGGCCGCAGAGGTGAGCAGTGGCCAGGTAATGAATGGCCCGTGTGCTACATTCAAAGATGCTGAAACTTTTTTTTTCCTGTTAGTTGTTTTCCTTTCAGGACAATTTCAAACCTTAGCTATTGCAAGAACCTGTTCCATAGCCACTCTGACTCACACGTTTTCAATTCTCTGACTCACACGTTTTCAATTCTCTGACACCAGTATCCTCCACCCCCTAACCCCAAAGATGGTTTACCAACTGTCAGTACTTCTATTTGATTATCTTTTTAAAACCCTCCAAATGCATTCTTAGCTGGTCCTAGTGCTCAGTACCTATCAGAGGTGTTAGAAAGATGTTAGGTGCTCAATATCTTTATTAATTGATTATTGGAGAGATTACTAAGAAGAGTTCCCATGTTCTTACTTTAGGTATAATTCTTCATGACACAACTGTACTAGTAAGTGTTGGGTCAGAAAAATAGGAATCATTTTAGAAATTTTCGGCAGGAGGCACCTAGTATGAGAAATTAGAGGCTCATATTGTAGGAATTTTTGAAAACGTGAAGTCCAAGAAGGTCCTGCTGTGACTACAGAGGTGAAGCAGTCATAGGAGGTCTTCCTTGATGATCTTAGCTACCCGCAGCAACAACTAGGCAATTCTCATGAAACCTCCGAGGACCACTGGCCAAAACTAACATCTACCATTTGTCAGTGCTTACATGCCTGTGCAGCAGCTGCTACTGAAGAATAATGGTGTATTTTACGTCTTTGAAATTGCACGCAAATATCTCTCGTTGGTCGCATGAGGCTGCTTGCTGCACCCCCAAGATCTTCATTCAGTACTGAAGGACTTTTATATCAGCTATTGAGAGTGTTGTCAGCAGAAAATCCTCCGAGTCCTTGGAAATTCAGAGTTCTTAGATATTATCAGCTGTCCTCATGAGCTATCCTCTGCTGAAGGCAACCACCTTGCCCAAGGTCATGTTTGCTTCTCAAAGCAGCCTACATTCAATGACTGATCAGTGCAAGGATATAAAGATCCAGCTCACTCCTCCCAACTCAGGATGTTATTAAGAGCCAGTTCAATTTCGCAAATCTCCACGCGGCTGGATAAAGCCCTGTTTTGCATTTCAGAACACCTGGGGCGTTTCAGAGAACAACTTCTCCCTCTGCCCAGTCCTGCTTCCTTCACTTTCCCACAGGTGTTGACCCAAAAGGCCCTTCCCAGGAAAGGTTTTGCATATTAATTTACATCTCAGAGTCTGCTTCTTGGAGGACCCACCTGCAGCCAGGGCAAGGGTTTGAGGAAGCAGAGGCTCAGGTGGGATGCTGGTCAGCTCACAGGAAGGGCCCCATCACTGTTGGTAGGTGAAGTGTGATTAGCCCCTGGCCCAAGGTGGCAGTGCAATTATTAAAAATTTAATTGCTGGTTAAATAAGCTATCAGCAGAAGAAAATACATTAGCAAGTTTACTATTTTTTTTTTTTATATATCCTCACCCGAGGACATTTTTCCATTTTTTGTTCAGATAGAGGGAGAGAGAGAGAGAGAGAAACATCGACGTGAACAGGACACATCGAGTGGCTGCCACCCACACAACCCAACCAGGGCCGGGGACAAACTACAACCAAGGTACATGCCCTTAGCAGGAACTGAAACCGGGTCTCTCTGGACCACAGGCCAATGCTCTAACCGCTGAGCCAAACCGGCCAGGGCAAGTATAATATTTTAAGTGTTTGAAAAATATGGGGTGAAATAATAATTATAGAACAATAAATTGAAACTTTGAGGAAAGATCATAAAAGGTCAACAGTGATTAATCAGTTAAAGGCTATGAATGAAAGCCCACAGCCCAGAAAGAGGCTATTATCTCCAGTAGCTACAGGGTACAAGCAGATTAGAACCCCCTCCAGGTTTTAATACGAAGAATAGAAAGTTCAGAGAAAGTTTAACTTTTGCTGGACTGATCTACTCTACCAAAATCGGGACACTAAGTGGGAAAGATTACACCCTGAGACAGTGGGTGGATAAAGATATTTGGGCTGATGCACTTGAAAATGTTGAATCCCCAGTTCCCTGGGTTGTTGGACTGACAGATGTAGGTCACTCCTCTTGCCGGGCGACACGTCCTCTCCCAGGATCTTCCCCACCTCACCTCCTGGCCACCAGATCAATGACTAGGGATAAGTCACAGTGTAACCCCACAGGAATGCTGGTCCTGCTAAGACAAGGAGGAACTTTGTTCAAAGCAGCTCTAGGACACGGCTGACATGCTCCCCAGAACCAGTGGGTCAACGATTGGATTTTGAAGGTTCTGAATCAAAGGGAGAATATAGAATTGGATTAGAGAGAGTTTATCTACATGGCAACACTCCCCGAATGCAGGATTTAATGCCCTGTCAAGGACTCCGGGAGATGTGCTCACACCCGGTTAGGTTGGCTCCTGGAACTGTGGAGGGTGGTGGTTGGGATGCCAATGGCAGGTGGCAGGCAGGGGTGGTCAGTGGTCTCAGAGAAGTGGGCATGCCCACATGTGTACGGCCTGATATCCCGCTGGGTGACTGTCCTGGGCAGCAGGAACTCCTTTTGTGATTGGCAGCGGGAGTCGGCGACAGGAGGGCCGTGGGGGCCTTGGGACAAAGACCGAGGAGGACAGGCTGCCAGGAGAACAGAACCACTCGGCCCGCCGGGGCCAGTGCCCGGGACCTGGAAGCCCACCCTCGGCCACCGGGGCCCTGCCAGCAGGAGCAGCAGGCACAGCCACCAGGCAGAAGAGAGGGTGGTGAGCAGGAAGGGTGGAATGCCAGATGGCAGAGCCGAACAAGGGCACCAGCCAGCACCAGCTGTGTGCCAACTGTCAGCAGCGGCCAAGGAGCATGCGGCAGGCGGGGACATGGGGGCCCAGCCCAGCTCCTCCGGTGTCCTGGGCTGGCTGCCCGCATCTGCACCAGGAGCACTGGTCCTGGGGTCACAGATATGAGTTCAAATCCAATGACATCCTGGCCATGTGACCTTGAACAAATGGCATGACCTTTACTGCTCTGAGCAGGGGGTGCTGCGGTGACAAATGAAGTATGCGTGCAGAGAGGGCTTGCTAACGGCAGATGTAAGTTCATGCCTTTGGCGTTGCCACGGTGCCCCACCCCCACTGCTGTAGCTCTGCCGTCGCCTTAAAGGGGACCAACGCTGCAGAGCCCTGGCAGGATTTGCTTCCTCACACTAGTCACCGCCCCTGTCCCTTCTGGACCCCACTGAGCAGGCTCCCTCTCAGGTCCCACACACATCCCCTCCTGCCCTTCCCCGGAATGTGGCAGGGCTGCCACTTCTCCAGGTCTCCCCTCAAATGTTACCTCCCGAGGGGCTGCCCTGGCCTCTCTACATAAAGTCACCTGTGCACACACACACGCACACGCACACACTTCCTTATTCTGCTGCATACCATCGCCCAGGGAGGGAGCAGCAGGCTCTGAGACTCGGTGCTCGCTGCTGGAGGGTCAGCCTAGCTGCTGCTGGGCTGTCACACCTGGTGGGGGCCATCTCTCCGGTGGGGAGGACCTGGTCTCCTCTTCTCTAGGGCCAGCGCTGGGGGGGAGCGACTGCATCTGTACCTGAAATGCCCAAAGTGGACTTTCTGCCCTGAAAGGAAATCTCCGTTCCTGAGCGCTGAACTCAGCTCTGCCCACAGGCAAAAAACAAAAAGAAAGAAAAAAAAAAAGGAAAAAGGAAGCCCCCTACACACACATGTATATGTGTTCAAATTTGTCCTCATGTCACCCTCTAGCATGATGTGTTAAGACAAAAGACCACCTTTTGATGACCAGGAACGTCTTTCTGAGGTGTTCAGGTTGGGTGGGCTGGTTGTAGGTTGGAAAACTCTTATGTGTAAATTTGTTGATTCAAAACTGGGGCGGGGGTGGGGGCAGGGCAGCAGTAAGGACAAGTTGGATTCATGCACTGAAACAAGGGAAAAGAAGGAGGAGGAGCTGGACTTGCCTTACTGGTAGCACGCGATGCGCTCTCCGTGTTGCTCCTGGAGAGCTGGATTAGGGCACTTTCCAAGCTTCTTGGTACCCCAAGAGAATTTTGTTTGGTTCTCTAAATCACAGCATTTCAATCCCTGGCAAACGTGCAAAATGTTTGTTATCAGATGAAGTGGGGGGTCCTTTTCCTCACTGGGTGTTGGGGGCCGAGTCCTTATGGTATCTCACGGAAAAGAATTTTCTGAGACTTGCATGGGAGAAGGAGTGATTTTCCTTTGCATGGAATTATATCCCTGGGTTTCCAGAGTCCCATTTCCCTTTGCCCAGTCATAGAAGTGTAGCTGGGGCTTCGGTAGAATTAGAAACAAAGCCAGTGTCCAGAGTTTCCTTCCCATTTTGGAGTCAGGTCCAGCTCAGCATCAGGCCAGCTGCAGACGGTTAGTCTGAGTGTGGGGTCCGCATGGCCGTGGGCACAGGGGAAAATGCAAGAGAACCAAGAGAGCATGCGCCCACAGAGCCCCAAGGTCCCCTGAGCACAAGAGAGGGGATTCCTTTGTTCAAGGGATAAACATCCCAGGTCTGCAGGCCCTTGCAGTGGCCACACCCATTCTGGCCAATGACCTTTGTTGTCAGGTGTGACTGACAGCAAGCACCTTCCCTCTGTTGCCCACCTTTACTGGGCATGCATCTGTCTTCCCTTTATTGGACCCCTGGGGAGTGTAAAGTTGTAGCTTCCTGGTGAGGCTGCCCAAGGACAAGCCTGTAAAGTCTGGCCTTCCCTTGGCTCCTTCCCGTGGGTGATAACTAGTTAATCACAAAGGTATCAAATTCACCTCCTGGGACCTGCCTTGTTCTCTTTTCCAAGTTGCGTTGACTCCACCCACAGGATCTTGAACAGTTAAGGAAGTGGTTACTGGGACACCAGTGTTTCCGAGGCGGTCAGCTGTGTACACTGGTCCAAAGAAACGTATGAGCAGAAGTTTGCAGACTAGAAAGAAAAATAGTTTTATATTGAACTGGCCAATCCGCAGACAGGGAGCTAATGCTAAAAACTTGACTTCCTGATGTGTGTAGGTTACAGGTTATGTAGGAAAAAGTCACAAGACACCTGGGTTAGGGGTTCGAGGTTGTGCTGGGAGCTGATTGGTCGGAGGTGAGGTGAAGGTAATAAATCATCTCTTCAGCCCGACTGGTGTGGCTCAGTGATTGAGTGTCGACCCATGCACCAAGAGGTCACTGATTCGATTCCCGGGCAGGGCACGTGCCCAGGTTGTGGGCCAATCCCCAGTGGGGGGCATGCAGGAGGCGTCCAGGCAATGTTCTCTCTCATCGATGTTTCTATCTCTCTCTCCATCTCCCTTCCTCTCTCTCTAAGATCAATAAAGGGATAATTTTTTAAAATAAATTAAATAAATAAATCACCTCTTCAGGTCTTGAGGTCAGCTCTGAGGTCTGTTCTGGTGTCCCTCTGTCTGGATTCATTCTTCCTTAGGGCTCAGGAGCTGAAACCTAACTTAAGTCAAGATGTTATCTGTAGCCTGCAGAGGTCCTACCTGGGATCATCAGTCAAGTCTGGGCTACGGTCACCTGCTGCCTCGGGGGCTGCTGATTATCCCAGGAAAGGTGAGGTCTCTGGGAGGTATATGTACGTGGAGAGAGATAGAGCTAGGATTTAAAGCTGAATTTAATCAAAGTCATAAGGTCCCTTTGTTTCACAATGGCCCTTAATGAGTTTTCAGCCGAAGGAGGCAGAGTCCGGAACTGAAGCTGGGCCGGTCCCTGGGCTTTGGCCCGTGGAGAGAGGAGCGTGGGACCCCAGGGCGGCTGTGCACTCTGCGCCGAGATGCTTGTCAGCTTGTGCAGATTAAGCATGAGACTAATTGGCACTCCTGAGTGAACTCATTTGCGGATGAGTTTTCTTCTGATTTTTAAAAAGCATCTCAAAAGCCTCTTCTAGCAATGATTCTCAAGGACCCGCCGAGAGAAATTAGTCTCTTCACTGTAATAGGGTGGGCTCTGGTCCAGGTCTGTAACCGCTGTGGGTCTTTAATACTGCCTCCCAATACTGAATACTAAAATTAGGGTACATTTAATTTCTTCTGATTCCTTTTCAGTGAAGGATCTTAGAGGCTGAACCAAGAAGAGAAGGATAAAGAAGGAAATCAATTCCTTTGCCTTTGCCAAAACAATTCACTTAAAAATAACTTCAGACAAGTGCAAATGGGGTCATTAAAACGTTTATCAAAATAAACGAGGACAGTTGAACGTTGCCAGCTTGAAGTTTTATAAAAACTTGTTTGGAGGGAGCAAACTTTTATTATAAAACAATAGTAATTACCACAGGGTCCCTTCTATGTGCCGAACACCAGGCTGGACTTCTTAGATGCACTGACTCATTGAATCCTCACGAAGTCCTTTCAAAGTAAATGTATTCTCCCTACTTTATGGTTGCAGAAATTGAGACCTGGAGATGTTAGCTAACTTGCCCAGGCAATGGATAGTAGTTGATTTGAACCCAGAGCTGCCCAGCTCAAAGTCCATACGCTTCTTATTTACCTATCTATCTATCTTTTTAACAAATCTAGCAGCAACAACAATCATAATAACTCCAAATGTTTAAGATAAGACATTTGGAAGCACAGTTATCTACACGTTATACTTTTAAAATCTTTATCCATCAAAGGACTTTGAGTGTTAATATCAGCACCATTTAATAGTGTTTTTCTGCCATGGTATAAATGTCCTGCCTCTGAGCTCTCCAATCTGGTGGTCACCGGCCACCTGTGACTCGTGAGCACTTTAAATGTAGTTCACATGACTGACCACCCCAATTCTTAATTTACTTTAATTTCTATTTCAATTTCAATCACTCTATGTGGTGTGGCTACTACAGTAGGCAGAAGTCTATGTACTTATAACGGCAATGCTTACAGACATAGTGAAAGAGAAAATTTTAATGTAAGCATAATATCAATGTTGATTTTTTTCCTTAAGAACATTAATAAAATTCCTGACCAAAAAATGAGCCCAGCCCATGGGTATGGACACTGTGGATCCAGAGTTGGTTCTCCTAATAAATTCTTATAGGTCATCACCCCCAAAATGGATGTGGGACATCATTTTAATCCCCCTGCCTTTGTTTAATTCTCCTGTGTACAAGTCTCATGTCTACAAGAGGCACATTTTACTGGAAAAACAAGGACACATTTTTAGTAAATTTAAATGCAGCAAAGGAAAGGTTTCTTTCTGTTTTTGATTTTGTTTTATGTGCGCGTGAGCACACACACACAAATATGTATAAACATATATTTTGTTTCCTTGAAAGACTTTTCCTTCCATTCTAAACATACAATCCAGCTTGTGACCAATCAGTTCTCAATTATTCTAAAAACAAAACCTCTCTGAGATAATGCCCTTTCGTTGCTGTGGTTCTTTATTCTGTAGTACATGATAGTGTGACTTCCAAAATGTTATCACAGACTTGACCCACATTCCCTCTCATAGATTATGGTTCCCCCCTGTAGGGGGAGCTGTTTTGGCCCCATCCACATCCCTTTACTGACTGTGTATCCATCCCGCAACTGCTCTGAGAGTTGCCTGCTAATGGCTCCAAGCTGCCCCTTCTGCAAAGAATGGGCTTTGGACGGATGGGAACCCCCAGCCTGGGAGATCACACCCTCCTCCCCTGACTCTGCCCTCATCCCAGAGGTGATGATGGACTGACGGACGAGCAGGACACTGAAGACCAAGCATCTTGCTCAAGGTGGGATCAGTCTTATGATGCAGTTCCTGCTCCCGAGATGCCTTTGGGATCAGGCTGGTGACAGACTCCAGCCAGGACTCTATCCTTGCTTAACTTCTTCCTCTGCCCGTCCTGCTCTCCCCAGCCTTTCCCAGACACATCCTCAATAAATCACGGCCTGCGTTTCTGTCTCAGGTGCTGCTTCTAGGGAACTTGGCCTATGACACCATGTCAAGGGTCTGAATTATACGCATGAAGTAGAATTACACGCCACCATCAAGAGTGACATGACCCTCTTCAGGAAATATAGAAGGTATTTTCAAGAATAAACTTTGAGAAACAATAAACTTTGGCTTGTCCTATTCTGTGCATACTTTATATGTATATAGCTCAGACGTTCCAAAGGTAAAAGGGTTATGCGATGCCACTACCCTCTGGATTTGGAGCACAAACCTGACAGTAAAGTGGAGGCTGCCACTCCTGCCAAGCAGTCGGTTGAAAGGACAATGGCCATTTGCGGTGAGTATTTTGACTGCAATACAGTTTGGGAAGGTACATTTTTCATCAGGTGATTATTTAAGACCTAGATTCAATAGACACAGAGGAGGAAGAACAGGATAGGGTGGAAAAGGAAGGTGCGTTCAATATCTGTGGTTATGAAAACCACCGCTCAGACCGTAGGCATGCATGCAAACAAGTAAATGAGGATGTTTGGGCCAGAAGATAGGGGTATGCCCTATACTGGCCCTGGTCTCATGGAATGTAAAACAAGAACCAAGGTTCTCATTTACAGTAGACAATGATTTTGTAGAAAACAGAGCATTGATTTATTCATTCATAATGAGAAATAAATCTATCAGGCAAATTGGATACTCATGTTTTCTGTTCAGTTAAACCTCTGGGCAAATTTACATGGGAAACCAAATTAAAATCAGAATATTTTGCTGTGAGTGTGGACTCTGAGGAGCAGGGGGGTTTGGGTGACTTGAAATGCTAAAGTCACTGATCTGAGACTGCCTGACTCAACCCTCCCCCCATGGGGATGCCACCTGCAGAGGGGCCACCTGTGTGCCTGGACCAGGCTGCCCTCCCCCAGCAAGGAGAGGGCAGCACCTTGCCAGTAGGGACCTCTCAGCCTTGTTTTCTGGCTCAAAGTCATACAGCTGACCAACTCCCTTTCTGACTGCCATATTGGATATATTTTTCTATAACAATGTTTTGGTCCTGTTTAACCTTGTTTTCTGGCACAGATATATATGGTCTGTGAAAGTTGTTGAGTTCTCATCACGTTGAAATTTTTTTCTTTCTCTTCTTATTGTGTGAGATATTGGATGCTAACTAAACTTACTGCGGTAATCACTTTACAACACAGTTGATCCTGGAACAATATGGGTTTGAACTATGTGGGTCCACTTCGATGCAGATTTTTCTCCCCCAGTAAATACTTGCTCTGTTTTTGATTTGCTGTTGGGAGTCTACAGATGCAGAGGGCCGACTGTGTGCATTGATCTACACTATTCCTTCAAAGGGACTTGAGCATCCACTAATTTTGGAATCTGAAGGGGGTCCTGGAACCAATTCCCTGTGCATACCAAGGGATAACTAAGTTCGGGGGAAGTTGAGAGTAATGTGCAGATTTTCGACTGCATAGGGGTTGCCACCCCTAATCTCCCATGTTGGTCAATGGTCAAGCCATTGCGCTGGACACCTTAGACTTGATGTATGTCAATTGTATCTCAATAGAACTGGAAAATAAAACAAAAACACGGGGTCGGGGGGGAGATATATATGATCATTGTACCTTTGGACAAAGCACAGAGCACTTGCCTAATGGTGAGAAATAACGAGTAGGCACAGATTTAAGGACTTTGACCAGAGCATGGGGAGCGTTCAATATGACCTTCCTTCTGCCTTTAAACATTCTTTACATCAGGATTCAACAAACTTTTTCTTTAAATATCCAGACAGTAAATAATTTAGGCTCTGTGGGTCACATAGTTTCCATTACAATGACTTGGCTCTGCCCATGTAGTGAAAAAACAGCCGGAAAAAAAAAAGATGGCAGCAGGCAGGACCGGAGGGAGGGTGAGTGTGTGAGAGAGTGTGAGTGGACGCGAAGGTGGACGACCAAACCCGAGCAGTGCAGAGCCTTGGAGCAGAAGGTCCCTGTGCTGTGCACGGAGCAGCCGGCTACCGCGGCCCTTCAGGGTGCTTCTCTCTGCGCCGCGGGAAGGTCCCACCATTTTGGAAGATCCCGGGTCTTCCCTGGGAGGAGGCAGTGGGAGCGGCCAGGGC
Organism: Molossus molossus; assembly: GCF_014108415.1. NCBI lineage: Eukaryota > Metazoa > Chordata > Mammalia > Chiroptera > Molossidae > Molossus > Molossus molossus. Next base: position 6,046,044 of record NW_023425359.1, on the reverse strand, counting down.
CCAGCAACCTGAGCCCACTAGCGCACCTGGCACCATCGGACAAGTGGACACTCTGTCAACACAGACCGGTGCACAGTAGTGGAGCTCCCAAGGTGCCGGTTGTAGAAGCCACGGACAGCTGGGAGCCCAGCACCATCCCCCACAGTAGCAGCCCAATCAGAGTTGAGATATACCCCCACAACAGAAGCTGGGGAGCAGACATTCATCCCAGGCAACAGAAGCACAGACCAGCAGCTGAGACCCATCCCCAAAAACCCACGGGGCAGCAGCACTCCCCAGCTGCCAGCAGCAGGATCTGGGGCTCTACAGAGGCCTGTGTGACCCAGCGGCCCACAAGAGTGGTGGGAAGCCAGGACTTAAGAGGACCCGGTGCGATCCAGCTGCCCTTGGGACCTGCGGGGTGCTGAGGCACCAGAGAGGCCTATGCGACCCAACAGCCCACAAGATAGGCATAGAACCGGGTCTCCAAAGGGACTGTGCAATCCAGCTACCCATGGTACGGGCAGGGAGTGCGGTTCCAACAGGGCCTGAGCTATCCAGCTACAGGTGGTACCAGCTACCAGCTAGGAACACAGCTCCAGAGGGGCCCAAGTGATCCAGCAGCAGACCCTACCAGGACACACCAATACCAGCCCCCAGTAGTCAATTCTCCAGGATCCACAGCAAAAAAGAGGCGACACACAACAAAACAGTCTGGGAGGCACAGTAGCCTTATTTGATATACGTTGAGCTGCATACACGGGGAGACATGAGGAGACAAACAACACCCAAAGGAAAGAAAAAAGGGAATCACCAGAAAAGGAACTACAGAAAATGGAAGACAGCAACTGGTCAGATAAAGAATTCAAAGCAATGATTTAAAGGGTGCTCAAACAATTTGGTGAGAACTACAAGCAACTTAATAAGAATTAAGAAGAGCTCACTGGGAATTACTTCAGCTTAAAAAAAGAAGTAGAAGCTATGCATAAAAATCAAGAGGAAATAAAGAATGACATAGCTGTTATGAAAAATACCTTAGAAGGGTTTAATAGTAGATTAGAAGAAGCTGAAGACTGAATCAGCGACTTAGAAGACAAGGTAGAGAAAAACACTCAAATAGAGCAGCAAATGGAAAACAAAATTAAAAAGCAGGAGGAAAGTTTAAGGGAGCTGTGGGACATACAAAACATAACAACATTCGCATTATAGGGATACCAGAAGGAGAAGAATCAGAGAGAGGAATAGAGAACCTGTTTGAAGAAATAATGACAGTAAACTTCCCTAAACTGGTGAAGAAAAAAGTCACACAAGTTCAGGAAACACAGAGAGTCCCAAGCAAGATGAACCCCAGAAGACCCACAGCTAGACACATCATAATAAAAATGGCAAACATTAAAGACAAAGAAAGACTCTTTTTTTTTCATTAATAAATTTTTGTTACAGATGTTTCTCCTTTTTCCCCCACTAATTCCCCCCTCCCCCTCCCTCCCTGCCCTTTCCCCAGTTTGTTGTCCATGTCCACTGTTCATGCATACATGCATATAAGTGCTGTGGTTTATCCCCCCCCCCCCCCATTTACCATTTAGGGGATTGTCAGTCTGTATCCCTTTTCCGCGTCCAAAGAAAGAATCTTAAAAGAAGCAAGAGAGAGACAAAAAGTTATCTACAAGGGAGCTCCCATTAGACTGTCAGCTGATTTCTCAATAGAAATGATGCAGGCCAAAAGGGAGTGGCATGAAATGTACAAAGTAATGCAAGGCATGGCTCTGAACCCAAGACTACTCTATCCAGCAAGGCTATCATTCAAAACTGAAGGAGAAATAAAGAGCTTCACAGATTAAAAATAAAGCTAAAGAAATTTACCACCACCAAACCAGCACTGCAAGAAATGCTGAAGGGACTTTTGTAAGAGAAGAAGAAACAGAGAGAGAGAGAGAGAGAGAAAGAAAGAGAGAGAGAAGCACAGGCATAAAATTAAAATGGCAACTAATAACTATCTGTCAATAATTACCTTAAATGTAAATGGCTTAAATGCTTTAATCAAAAGACATAGGGTAGCTGATTGGATAAGAAAACATGACCAATATATATGATGTCCACAAGAGACCCACATCACAACAAAAGACTCACACAGGATGAAAGTAAAGGGATGGAAAAAAAAATTTCCAAGCAAATGGAAATGAAAAAAAAGTTGGTGTAGCAATATTCATATCTGACAAGATAGACTTCAAAACAAGGGCCATAATAAGAGACAGAGAAGGTCACTACATAATATTAAAAGGAGCAATCCAACAAGAGGATATAAACCTGATAAACATATACACACCAAATACAGGAGCACCAAAATATATTTAAAAACTTCTGGAGGACTTCAAGGGAGAGATCAATAGCTACACAATCATAGTGGGTGAGGAGTGACTTTAATACACCACTGACTCCACTGGATAGATCTTCTAGACAAAAAATTAACAAGGATATAAAATCCTTACAAGACAAACTAGATCAGTTGGACTTCATTGATATTTACAGAACATTTCACCACAAAGCTGCAGAATATACATTCTTCTCAAGCGCACATGGGTCATTCTCAAAGATAGACCACATGTTAGGACACAAAGCAAGTCTCTACAAATTCAAGAAAATTGAAATCATATCAAGCATCTTCTCAGAACACAGTGGCATGAAACTAGAACTCAATTACAATAAAAACACACAAAAACATTCAAACACTTAGAGGCTAAATAGCATGTTATTAAACAACAAATGGATTACTAACAAGATTAAGGAAGAAATTAAAAACTTCCTGTAAACCAATGAAAACAAGCACACAACAACACAAAATCTATAGGACACAGCGAAAGCAGTCCTGAGAGGGAAGTTCATAGCACTAGAGGCCTACCTCAAGAAACAAGAAAAATTCCTAATTGACTTTCTAACCCTACAACTCAAAGAATTAGAATGTAAACAAAAAGCAAAACCCAGACCTAGTAGGAGGAAAGAAATAGTAGAGGTCAGAGCAGAAATAAACGACACAGAGACTAAAAAAACAATTTAAAAAATCAATGAAACACAAAGCTGATTCTTTGAAAAGATAAACAAGATTGATGGACCTTTAGCCAGACTCACCAAGAAACAAAAAGAGAGAAACCAAATAAACAAAATCAGAAATGAAAGAGAAGAAGTAACAACTGACACCACAGAAATACAAAGGATCATTGAAACATACTATGAACACTTATACGCCAACAAATTGGACAATCTAGGAGAAATGGACAAATTTCTAGAAACACAGCCTCCCAAAACTGAACCAGGAAGAGACAGAAAACTTGAACAGACCAATAACAACAAAGGAAATTGAAGATATAATCAAGAAACTTGCCCTGGCCAGTTTAGCTCAATGGCTGGAGCGTCAGCCTATGGTCCAGAGAGACCTGGGTTCAGTTCCCGCTAAGGGCATGTACCTTTGTTGCAGTTTGTCCCTGGCCCTGGTTGGGTCATGCGGGTGGTAGCCACTTGATGTGTCCCTTTCACATCGATGTTTCTCTCTCTCTCTCTCTCTCTCTCTCTCTCTTTCTCTCTCTCTCTCCCCCCCTCCCTCCCTTCCACTCTATCTGAACAAAAAATGGAAAAATGTCCTCAGGTGAGGATTAAAAAAAGAAAAAAGAAACTCCCAGCAAACAAAAACCCAGGCCCAGATGGCTTCACAGGGGAGTTTTACCGAACATTCAAAGAAAATCTAATACCCAGTCTCCTCAAACTATTCCAAAAAATCCAAGAAGATGGAACACTTCCAAACTCATTTTATGAGGCCAGAATAACCCTAATTCTAAAACCGGATAAAGACACTACAAAGAACGAAAACTACAGGCCAATATCCCTGATGAACACGGATGCCAAAATCCTTAACAAAATATTAGCAAATCAGATCCAGTAATACATTAAAAAAATTATTCATCATGACCAAGTGGGTTTCATCCCAGGGATGCAAAGATGGTACAATATTCGCAAATCAATAAGTGTGATACACCACATAAACAAAAGGAAAGATAAAAATCATATGATCATATCAATAGATGCTGAAAAAAGCATTTGACAATATCCAGCACCCATTTCTGATAAAAACGCTCAGCAATGTGGGAATAGAGGGAACATATCTCGACATAATAAAGGCCATATAAGAAAGACCTACAGCCAACATCATGCTCAATGGGCAAAAACTAAAAGCTTCCCCCTTAAGAACAGGAACAAGACAAGGATGCCCACTTTTGCCACTCTTATTTAACATAGTACTGGAAGTCTTAGCCACAGCAATTAGACAGGAAGAAAAAATAAAGGGGATCAAAACTGGAAAAGAGGGAGTGAAACTCATTATTTGCAGATAACATGATATTGTATATAGAAAACCCTAAAGACTTCATCAAAAATCTACTAGACTTAATAAATGAATTTGGCAAAGTAGCAGGATACAAAATTAACATCAAGAAATTGACAGCATTCTTATACACCAATGATGAAATCACAGAAAGAGAAACTAAAAAGACAATCCCATTTACCATTGCAGAAAAAAAAAAAAAGATACCTAAGAATAAACTTAACCAAAGAAGTAAAGATTCTCTTCACAGAAAACTACAGGTCATTGAAAAAAGAAATAGAGGAAGATATAAAAAAGTGGAAGCATATACTTTGTTCATGGATTGGAAAAATTAACATCATTAAAATGTCCATACTACCCAAAGCAATTTATAGATTCAATGCAATCCCCATCAAAATACGAACAACATACTTCACAGAACTAGAACAAACACTCCAAAAGTTTGTATGGAACTAAAAAAGACCCCAAATAGCCACAGCAATCTTGAAAAAGAAGAACAAAGTAGGTGGGATCACATTATGAGATTTCAGGGTATACTACAAAGCCACTGTAATCAAAACAGCCTGGTACTGGCACAAGAACAGGCAGATAGATCAATGGAACAGAATAGAGAACCCAGACATTGACACAAGACAATATGCTCAATTAATACTTGACAAAGGTGGCAAGAGCATACAGTGGAGTCAAGACAGTCTCTTAAATAAATGATGTTGGGAAAACTGGACAGCTACCTGCAAAAAAATAAAGCTAGAACCTCAACTTACACCATACATGAGAATAAACTCAAAATGGATAAAAGACTTAAATGTAGCTCGTGAATCCATAAAAATTTTGTAAGAAAATGTACGCAACAAAATCTCAGACATCATACGCAGCAGAATTTTACTGATACAACACCTAAGGCAACAGAAACAAAGGAGAAAATGAACACATGGGACTAAATCAAACTAAAAAACTTCTGCACAGCAAAAGAAACAACCATCAAAACGGAAAGGGATCCCACTATATGAGAGACCATAATCACCAATGATGCATCAGGTAAGGGGTTAATTTCCAAAATATATAGAGTGCTCATACAGCTCAACAAAAGGAAGACAAAGAACCCAATTAAAAAAATGGGCAGAGGAACTAAATAGACACCTCTCCAAAAAGGACATACAAATGGCCAAGAGACATGTGAAGAAATGCTCAACATCACTAATCACCAGAGAGTTCCAAATTAAAACAACTATGAGGTATCACCTCACACCTGTCAGAATGGCTGCCATCAACAAATCATCAAACAACAAGTGTTGGTGAGGGTGTGGAGAAAATGTACTCTAGTACATTGCTGGTGGGAATGCAGACTGGTGCAGCCACTATGGAAAACACTATGGTGTTACCTCAAAAAGTTAAAAATTGAACTGCCATTTGACCCAGTGATCCCACTTCTAGGAATATACCCTAAGAAACCTGAAACACCAATCAGGAAGAATATATGTACCTCTATGTCCATAGCAGCACTATTTACAATAGCTAAGATCTGGAAACAACCCAAGTGTCCATCAGTAGATGAGTGGATTTAAAAGCTGTGGTACATGTACACAATGGAGTACTAGGCAGCTGTAAGAAAGAAAGAAAGATCTCTTATCCTTTGAGATAGCATGGAAGGACCTGGAGAGTATTATGTTAAGCAAAACACGCCAAGCAGAGAATGACAAATATCACATGATCTCACTTATTTGTGGAATATAATGAACTAAAGAAACTGCTGAACAAAATTAACCAAGAGACATGGAGGTGGGGTAGAGGCTGACAAGCCTCAGACGAGGGAGGGGTTTGTGGGGGAAGAGATAAACCACAGAACTTACATGCATATATGCATGACCAATGAACATAGATAACAAAGCTGGGGATGAGGTGGGGGAGGGTAGGGTAGGAGGGTGTCAATGGGGAAAAAATGAGAAACATCTATAACAAAAACAAATTAATAAATAAAAAATTAAAAAAAAAAGAAAAAGAAAGAAAAAGCAGCCGCAGACAGTGCACCAGTGAACGGGTGTGGTTGTGTTCCAATAAAACTTTATTTACAATGGGTGTGGCTGGGTTCCAATGAAACTTTATTTACAACAGCAGCCAGCACACTGCACTGGGCCCACAGGCCTTCAGTTGCCTTCAGTTGCCAAACTCTTTTCTACTGCATCATCTGAGATGGCTCGTGAGTAAAGCGTGTATTTTCTAGTCCAATTATTAAAATCCACTTCTTTCCTTAGCTCCTGAAACACACATTTTGTTTAGTATCTGGATCAATTAGTAAACAATTTCTCAAAATCAATGCTGGAGTGTGTAATGCATGAGAAGTGGAGTGTTTTCTGCCTGCTAATATTAACAGCACATTTACTGAGAGGAACCTGTCCAGCCACCCAGCTGTTCCTCCTCTGAGTATATGCTGAACATGTGTTCACTAAAATACCTGTACAAGAATATTTGTGGTAGAACCAAGTCATATCCCCACAATGAAAGCCATCCTAATGTCCATAAGTAGAAAGGACAGATTGTGTAACAGGAAATAAAAACTTTCCCCTGCTACTCTGACTAACCATGAGATGGAATTAGAATAAAATGTGCTAACAGACTGATAAAAGGAACTCACATAAGCATGTTACAGACATCAGCAGTTTTGGTTCCTGCTTGTACCAGAAATAGCCTTGACCATGATTTTGGTTGATGCAGAGCATCCAGCAGCAGAGATTTGGCTAGCAGTGACCAGTTCCAGTATGCTGACATTAAATATCCACATCTGTACCAGCACGTCCACAACCCCTCCCCCTGCGCTCGTTGTTCTGCTTCTCCCCTCCCTCCCTATAAAAGCCCTGCCTGCACTGAGATGCTGAGACGGCCTTTGAACAAGACTCCACATCTTCTTGAGATGCTGGCACTCGAATAAACCTCTTTCCTTTTTTTTATACTAGCACCTGTCTCATGAGTTTGACTTTTGTGGCGGCAGACAGCTGAACCTTGGTTCCAGTTAAACAGCGAATCGCACCATACAATGGTATATGGCATGAGAAGGAGCCACTACAGCTGTGTGCAGCACATGCTGATCTCACAGGCTTTGCTGAGTGAGAGCGAGAATGCCCGATTTCATTCCATTTTATAAAGTTCAAAAGCTAATCCTTGCTATTGAAGGGCAGAATAGTGCTTAGTGCCTGGGAAGAAAGGGGGGCTCCTGGGGGCATTGGTTTTATTTATATAATCTTAATCTAAGTGCCTATTTCACAGGTAAATTTACTTTTCTGTGAGTATATTTAATTTAAAAAATGATAGCAGCCACAATAACAATCTTTATTTAAAAAGCCAACCATGCCTCATCTAATCCTCAGAAAACCTTTCAAAGGTGGTTTCTCAGACCCCTCTTATAATGAAAACAAGGCTCAGAGAGGTTAAGAATCTTGAGCAAAGTCACACAGCTAGGAAGTGGCAGAGCTATAACTGACTCTCTTGATGATGTTTTACAGATACCAGGAGGGTAACACACAGCTTTATTAAGTCATTCACTAGCTTGGGGATCCCAGTCAGGGAGCACTATGAGATTTCATGGCGGGAGAGTAGAGGTGAGACCTAGGCTGTCCTCAAAGAGAAGAAAAGCTAGGGGTGGGCACTGAGGCTGGAGCATCTCATCTCTAAACACCTCCCATCTGCTTTATGCTGCCACAGGGCAAACAGATGGACTAAAAATAGGTTTCTCCTGCTCAGCTCATTGGCTCACAGTCAAAGGTGGTTTTCTTCTGGGAGTAACATATGGTTCCAGACTGAATTCATACACAGACGTGGTCTCCGTGGGCAATGGCCTTGACTGTCACGTTTGAAATTAGAATGGATGAAAAGATCTGAGCCCTGACTCAGTGATGAGTAGAGGGAACACCAAGAATCCCATTAACCAGCCTCCTCTAGTGCTATTATGGGTCTGTCTGTCCCCTTCCCCATCCTTCCCCTCCTCCCTGCCTGCCCACCTCCCTCCCTCCCACTTACTGGAGAGCCCCTGTTTGCAAGCCCAGTGCTCGGCCCGGCAACATCTTATTTTTTAAAATTATAGTCTCAATATAGGCTGACTCATATATACGCTTGTAAAATTATTCACTTGTCCCCAAATAGAAATACGACAACCTATGACCCAATAAATAATACTGCAAAGTTAGGGACTTTCAAAGAAGCCAATTTCCTGCACAGGCAGTGAAACAGAGCATTTGCAACATTTATCTGAGTCCCCCGAGCTATCAGTAAATTGTATGTGAGGGAAACAATGTAGATACTAGAAAAAATGTATACTATAACATTTTAGGTTTTATTTAGCTGCAGTACAAAAAGTTCCCCAGCCGGCACCCCCTGCCCCCCAATCCTGGTGGGCTCTGGCTTCCGGCCTTTAGGCGGGTGACTGAGACTCATCTCCCTTCCCTGTGGAATCACTTCTGGCTCCAGGGAATCTGTGATTGCGGCTGTCAAAACACTCTGCAAAACGTAGTGAAGTAAAAATTGTACAAAAAGATAATGGTTTTTGAGAGAAGTGAGTTATCTATGTATGGCATTATAAGTGTGCATAAGAATCCGTCCCTTTAATTGTCTCTAAATAGCTTCCCTTTTATGCTGGTTTGTTTATGTATGTATATGCCGCAGAGAGATAGCTATTATGGCTGTAAATTGTGCCTGGTACTAAGATTAATAGCTATAAAAATAGTGCTCGAGGGAATTAGGGGCCTGGTTTAACCATCTCTGTAATGTTCCTACTCCAAGAGCAATATTTCATGGGTGTTGTAAAATTTATAAGCCTATATTCATGAGGTCTGCGTGGTTCCAGCCAGGCAAGACCGGAAGTTTGCTCCCAGCATCCAGTGCCTAATAGAAGCTGCCTTCACGCTGCCAGGTGTCACAATAAACACAGCACCAGTGTTTACAGAGCCCAGCTCAGCGCTGGGTCTTGGAGACTCTGAGAGTGAAGGAAAAGATCAATTGAGAACTGCCCTTCCCTTTCAATAAGACTCAGGAGGGTGGAAGGGGGTGGGCAGGAGAGGAGGGGGAGGGGTCAGTCTCAGTAATTGCCACTTTATTAATTCCACCCCCACAGGCTGCACAGGAAGGGGGGGGGCTTACCCTATGTGCCTGTCAGCACAGGGATGAAGGCACACAGCTGGTGTCTTCACACTACCGCTGTGCTTTTACCAGTTTGCAAGTTTACCATCAAATTTTCAGGCAGTTTGTGAGCCTGTTGTTAAACACAGGTGTTATTAAAATTAAAGCATGCAAACTTACAATTAACAAAATATATTTAAAAAGCAAAGTCAAACCCGACTGATCTGGCTCAGTGGTTGAGTGTCGACCCATGCACCAAGAGGTCACCCGTTCGATTCCTAATCAGGGCACGTGCCCAGGTTGTGGGCTCCATCCCCAGCGTGGGCCCAATCCCTAGTGTGGAGTTATCTACGTATGGCGTTATAAGCCTGCATAAGAATCCGGAGCATGCAGGAGGCGGCCAATCGATGTTCTCCCTCATCGATGTTTCTATCTCTCTCCCTCTCCTGTCCTCTCTCTCTCTCTCTCTAAAAAATCAATAAAGAAAAAAAACCTAAAAAACAACAAAGTCAATACATGCTCAGAATTCTTCATTTCCTATTGTCATCATTATTCATGGTGTGCGCTGGAACCGTGTACCTGCTCCACTCCAAGGCGAAGCTGTCGGGTGGCAATGTGGGCTGTCCGGTGGCAGAAATGGGCAAATGCTAAATATCAGGGCCTGTGTGTTCTTTGGCTCTTTGTTTCTGGAAGGCCCATTGTTAAACATTCACAGCCACCACGGTTGGATCCTGTTTCGTTTTTCTTCCTACCACCTCATTTGCTGCTACTTCCACCCCCGCTGCACCCCGGCACCCCCAAGCACCCAGCACCCCTTCGGTGCTGTTCTCTGGCTCATCCTTCTCGGAGCACTGTCACAAGGTCCCCATGAATAGAGTTCTGTTGCCATTCCCAAGGTCCATAAACGCCATCCTCTGTGTCTGCCATTCGAAGCCTCGGGCCACGCCCTGGGTTTGGGGACGAGGAACCAGGAGGGCAGGCCCAGCAGGAAGGACATGGCTGTGTGGGATCAGAACCAATGGTTTGTCACTTTTTAACCTGTGACTCTCGAGAAGTCACAGACATTCTGTGAACCCTTCTTTCCTCACCTGAAGATGGGGGTGAGACTACTAGTCTCCTTGCTTAGTTGTAGAGGGTTACGAGGTTCGATGCAGTAAAATGCATATAAGATGGTCGTGTAAACCCACGAGGGTCTCGTCCTGACCAAGTCACTCCTTACATGGAGGGGCCTTCAAAATGCCCTCGGGGAGAAGGATTTGTAATACTTGTTCAGCAACGCAGAACGCTAGACCTTGGAACAACTCTCATTTTTCATCCCATATTCTAACTTGTGAAAATTTTCAGGAACTTACAAAACTTCCCACAACCAGCAAGAGCGAGAACAAGAATATTAAACCCAGACCTGCCCCAAACCTGCCACCGCAGAGACAATTTCAACCCAAACCAAGGGCTTTATTTGGGATCTTCGGATCCATGAGGAGCAAAGACTCATGCAGTTCCCCCGAGAGGGTATATGTGGAGGTGGGCAGGCAGTTACGAAGATACGTGTGGATTGCTTGTTTAGGAGTGTGCTCGATGGTTAGAACATCAGTCTGCACAGCGAAGGGTCATGAGTTTGATTCTTGGTCAAGAGCACAGACCTGGGTTACAGATTCTATCCCCAGCCCTGGTTAAGGTGCCTACGGGAGGCAACCAATGGATGTATCTGCCTCACATTGTTTCTCTGTTTGTCTGTCTGTCTCTCTCTCCCCCTCCTTCCCTCCTTTACACTCTCTTAAAAAATCAATGCAAAATATATCCTCGGGTGAGGGTTAACAACAACAACAAAGAAGCTAAGGGAAATAAATAACAGTCATGGTGATCATAGCATGGTCTCCTTTCTACGCACCATAGGTTACTTTGTTTAATCTTCACAGAAACCTGGGAGGTCTTTCCTTCATCTTGCAGATGAGGAGACAGAGGCTTAGGCAGGTTCAGTATTCTTGCAGCTGGTGTTGAGTCGAAGCAAAGTATGAACTTGAGTGTGTCTAATCCCAGAGCCTGTGCTTTGAACTTGTATGACATACTCTTCCAGGGACACAAACGGCAGGACAGCTGGTCCCCTGGGAACCAAGCCTAGAGGCACTTGCTGAATGGCACAGGGAAGCAGTCTCTCTGCGGCACCTGCTTCCCCCAGCTTCTGCCTCTCCGTTGCTCCCTGGCTTCAAACTCCAGCTTGCCCCGAGACCACAGTGGGGATGCCAGCCCCGCTGGCCAGGTCCCTCCATGAGTCTTTCTCGGAGTTTCCTGGCCGCCAAATGCCAAGAGCACGTGCACATCGGGCCTGCTCCTCTTTCCAGCGGGGCTGTAGGTCACAACCTTGTCCTTGAGTCAAGCCTTCACTTCGGGTCCCATCAGCTGTGACCACGCAGTTAGACCAGCCTGTCCGGACCCCTCATCCTTTTATAGTTTGACCTCCTAGAACCTCTCACGATCTTCCCTGTTTATAACTATTTGTGAATTCATTGTACCTTCTCTACCAGACAGCTGGGGCCATGATCTCAGAATCTGCATCTGATTCACTGTGTATCCTGGCGTTTAGCACAGTAGCAGGGAGGCCAGAAGGGTTGAATGAGGCGGTGAACTGTCATTTGGCCGACGGAGAGGCCAGATTGACACTAGTAAAGAGAAGTGTATGATTTTAGTAGTAATCCAGAGAATTAAAATGTTTACTGCTTTATCTAAATTCTCTGTTTCAGTGAAAGTATAAAAGTCTTGGTTTTTATTATTTAGATTATTGGGTTAACGTTCGATTTCACTTGGCTGGGACCCACTTGACAAGACACCAAGAGCAAGTGTACTTTTTGGCAATAGTAACTGAGTGTTATCAACCACCCAGACAAGGAAAGCAACCTGTAGAGTCGCCTAGCGCGCCGCCATCTGGGCAGAAAGAGACCAGCCTCGCCGGTGCTCATCACACCCAGTTCTCCCCTCCTTCCTGTCGCCCCTGCAGTTGTGTTGATTAGTTGGGCCAGTGGGCTCTGAGCAGAGGTGAGTGAGCCACTTCCCGTGGAGACAGTTGAGAGTGACAGTTTTTCTGTACCTCTTCTCCTTCCTGCCAGGGCGAGGTGGAGGCTACACGCTGATGGCGGAGCCCCGGGACAGACGGCCAAGGACGGCGCCTGGGAGAGTCACCGGACTGGCATCTAACTTTGTGAGCAAGAAATAAACCTTGGCTGTATTAAGCTTTTGAAAGTTGGGGGTTAATTTGTTACCAAGGAATATGATGACCTATCTTGACTAATGGAAGCTTCCAGAACCCGTAGCTCCCAGCTTTGGCCTGACTATGAACTCCGCTAGAGTCACCTTCCTCTATTCAGAGCTTCCTCTGTGTCAGGTGAAGAGCTCAGTGGCTCAAGGGCAGCAACGGTGATGAGCATGAGCACCGAGTCAGGTGGGCCCCGACTGAGTCACCTCTGACCCTTCGAGGCCATGTCCCCTGCAGAAAGAGGGGTTCGACAATCTCACAGGAGACTCGAGGATGAAATGAGAAAATACACACTTAGCATGCCTGCTGGTATGTCATAGCCCTTCCCTTCCCTCCCACTGCTGACCATGTCGCAAATCCCCGGGGCAGGAAGCCTCCCGCGCCTCTGGCCAGCCTCGTGGGGTTAAGTCAAAGTGAACTGAATTGAAGTGGGAGAGGGGGGTGATCTGTAGCAGCTCTGGCGGTACCAGTCCCGACAGACCCCAGGAGGAACAATGTGGCCACACTGGGGTTCGGCCGCGCCCGGTGAGATGGATCCTACAGGCACGCTCAACGCTTCCTGCTGCTTCGCCACGACTTGGGAGGGCTGCGCGGTCCGGACGCAGGTCAGGAGTGTTGGATGAGCACGGTTGGCCTTGTGAGAGTTCCCAGCCCAGTGTTTACCCCCTGGGGTTAAATAATGGGATGTCGTCGATGACACCGGTTCTTTTGCCCTCAAGAAGTAATCCTACAAAACTACAGACACTGAAGTCCGGACTTGCATCCTACATGATGCCATGGAGCATGTCTAAGATCAGGTAGAGCAAGAATTCATTTCGGGAGAAAGAAAAGGAGAGATTTATGAAGCCAGATGTTACCCAAAAGTCACACCAGATGCATCCAGACCATTGTCCTCCCTGAGCATCCTGCAGTTCTTGAAGTGATTCTAGGTAGTTTCAAAAAAAATGACCCCATATCAGCAAATTTAACTTTAAGAAGAAATCAGACTTTTCATTCTCGTGTATTTCCTAGATGGAGTTGGGGAACAACATGTGGGAGGTTCCATGTGTGAAACAAGAAGAAAGAGTCTACTATTACAAAGTAAAAATAAACTTCTTCGGGCTCTAATTAAACAAGACATCCAGCCAAAAAACATCAGTAAACTGCAGCCTTGCAGCTCTCGGCGAAAGAAGTCCAGATGTGGCCACGGATTTGGACCAAACCCCCAGCCACAGATTCTGATAAACCCCGATGCTCGGAGCTGGCACTAAACATGGTTATGCACATGGCTAGTCTCCCAAAGCCCGAACCGTTACGTAACTGGGCAAACTGGAACGGACACCAGTGGAGGGGCCTCGGTGCCCTCAGCCTGTTTGAAAAGCATTCTTATGGGCCACAGGAGTGACTGGTGGTTGCTCAGGGGACTCGGTGGACAGTTAGAGAAACGTATCTGCCATAGAGCACCCTCTTCGTGTGTGTTCAAGATGTAACAGTGGTGTTCCAGAAAGTGGTGAAATCCCAGAGCGTTTCTCCTGATTCTCCCCCGGAAGCCTCAGCGACTTGGACTTGGGAGAAAGGCTCTGAGAACATCATTTCTGCAGAACAGATTCGGGCAGCAGTCAGGTCCCCTGGGATTCCGGGCAGAAGCCCCGAGCAGAGGCCTCTTTGTGCGGGGAGCTCCGCTCTGTGCCACCCAGGGGGGTCAGAATGAACTGGATATCGAGTCGTTGAGAATCCAGTGAGTAGGACAGTCAAACATCCGCACATCACGCCCAGGGTCCAAAGAAAAACACAGCCTCCCTCCTCTGCCCCTGCCGTCTGTGCCCTGGTGAGGACCTGTGTCCGCGGGGACGGCTCTGCCCCGGCTCCGGCAGCCGTGGGTGCCCTCCTCTGGGGAGGGAGGGGCTGCTGGAGGAGAGGTAAGTGGGTCTGGGCTCAAGCAGCCTTGGGGAGCCTGACAACTCCCCCCACCCCACCGTGCTTTGTCGAGAATACCTTAGAAGGAGTGTGCTTGGTCTTCTTGTCCATTTCCCGGTTCTTTAACTTTTCCGTGCAGTTCGAGGGGAACAGAGGCACTGCCAAGACTGTCCAGGAAGACTCTGTCACTCTGACACTGTTTGTGACAGACAGGTGACTCTAGCTTTGGGAAGTCCTTCCCAACATTACACCAGACTCTCTCCTGTTCTCATGTAGCTCTTTAAAAACAACCATTCTGCCCCGCTGGTGTGGCTCAGTGGATTGAGCGTCGTCCCATGGACGGAGAGGTCCTCGTTCGAGTCCCTTTCAATTCCCAGTCAGGGCACATGCCCGGGTTGTGGGTTCGATCCCCAGTAGGGGGCGTGCAGGAGACAGTCGATCGATGTTTCTCTCACATGGACGTTTCTCTCTAAAAAAAAAATCAATAAAAACATATTAAAAAAAAAAAAGAAATTAAAAAAAATCATCCCTAGTGGATGTCAGGTGATAAAGCAAAGCATTTCTACACCTCCTCTGTCTTTCTCTTCCATTCCCCAAAGTCGGGATTCGGACAGAGGCAACTCAGAAAGCTCCTCACTCCCACCCTCAGCTGGGGACAGGAGATGAGACTAGAAAACGTCTCCCCCAGTGGCTTTCTCTGTGAGCCGGGCTGTCTGGTTACAGGCTGACGGAGTGCGGTCACCCACGTCTCCTGCGACGGGCGTCACAGAGCCTGAGCGAAGGCTGGCACCCTGCAAGGTCTTCCCATAGTACTAAGGAGGCAAAGCTTCCACTCGGACAGCCCCCGCCCCCGCCCATGCTAACGCTGCTTTACGTATGAAATATCACTTTCATGTCCTCCGCCCTCTGAGGACACAGTGTTCCTCGACCTACACGGCTCCCCGTGAACTCCAAGCCAGATGAGACCTGAGCAAGTGAAAATTAAAAAACCAGCAGGTCCCATTCCGCTGGGCGGCCAGCGTGAAGCGCCGGCTCTCTCCCCGCAGTGCTAATAACCGAATATGAAATATTTAAATGGCTGCAAATTGCATCGATTAAAATTGTTTCCATTCCAAGTGAGCTCAGACAGCTTGCATGCTTTGACCCAATGTCTTTTTATGTTTGATATACTTTCTTAATTAAAAGGGGCGCGGTGGTAAAAAGCATGAGTAAACGTACCATAAATGTTTCTTAAAGTGAAAAATAAAATAAAAAGTAAAAAGAATGACTGAGATAGAATTCTTTTGTAAGATAGGAACTTTATGTATTGCTGTTGGCACCATAACAAGCCATGGATATAAAGCTGACCTTGGCTTCTGTCTCTAGGACACGCTGACCACCAGGCATGGCCAGGCCTCGAGGAGCAGAGTAAACACAAGGGCACCAAGACAGGATGCTACAAACCGAGCCCTGGTCTACGTCACATCCAGAATTTAATAAGGTCTTTTAGAAAAGTAAGTCTGAGACTTTCGTTTACTTAATCCTCTCCAATAGCTTCCCATCGCATTTAGAACAACTCCAAGCCGTTGACCACAGGGCCCTACACAACCAAACTCCCCTGTCTGCCTCTTTCCCTCACTCACCTCCCGCTGGCTATGTTGGCTTCCTCTGTTGCCTGGGAAACCGAGATGATTCTCACCTCAAAACCTTTGCCCTTTCTGTTCCTTCTGCCGAGAACGTTGTCCTCAGATATTTTCTTGCATTGTTGGCTGTTCCTTTCCTTCAGGCTCCACTCAGAAATCATCTCTTTAGAGATATTTCTCTGCCCACCCGGTGCCC
Source organism: Molossus molossus (assembly GCF_014108415.1). Taxonomy (NCBI): domain Eukaryota; kingdom Metazoa; phylum Chordata; class Mammalia; order Chiroptera; family Molossidae; genus Molossus; species Molossus molossus. The sequence continues at coordinate 6,029,626 of NW_023425359.1, read as the reverse complement.
CTCTCTGACCCTCCCAGGGCCAGCACTTCATCACGTCACCCTGTGTCCTGCCTTCATTCTTTCGTCACACACCACACCCTCAGAAACGATTTTCTTTAACCATCATTTACGTATTTAATACATGTTTCTCCAAACTGCAATATAAGCTCTTGGAAGACAAGGGCTCCCTCTGGTCTGCTCACCTTGAAGCTCCAGAACCTGGAACAGCACCTACACCTAGTATGTGTTCAACAGTTATTTGTTGACTTAACTGGCATATTTGTAAATAGCAACACGAGCATGGGATTAAACCAGCCTTGCCTTTCTGCTGCCGCTGCAATGTGTGCTGGTCTTAGTAAGACTTCGTCCAAGCCCCGGAGATGTGGGCATCACCAGGCCCACCCACCTGGCTAACTGTATGCCAGTGCCATATGAATTGCATGAATTTCAGCAGAATTTGATATTTTAGATAATAATACAATTTCCTTTGAGGTTTCCTGAGAAAATATTCTAGGAATGGTTCTTAAAGTGCCTGAAAATGATAGAAGTAATATATGATAGTCATACATTAAAATGATATTTCTTACTCACCTTCAATGCATCATATGCTTTGAATTGTTTTTTTATAGTGGTGGTTAATCTGAGTCGATCTTACTAGATTTCTCTGTCCCATATCTCCCCTGACCAATGGTCAATGACTGAATGGCCAATGGGGCCTTGACTTGCAATAGCTCTAGGTGCTCTGGGACCACAGGAGGCAGGCGGGTGTAGTGGGAAAGAGAATCTTGTTCCAGATGGCTGAGGGTTGGATCGAGACTCCTCCACTCACCTGCTGTGTGACCTTGGGCATGCTCCTTCACCTCTCTTAGTTGTCTCATCTATAAGATGTAGACTAATACCAGCGCACCAGCTTCTTAGGGGTGTCGGAAAGAGTAAGTGAATAAATGTATGTGAAACACTTAGAACATGTAGGGCAGTGCCTGGCACATAGTAGGTGCTGTGTTACCTATTATGCCTGCCCTGGAAGAATTTGCTGACTAGGCAGAAAATAAGAGGACACAGAGGGAAGGATAATGGTGGCACATCTGATAAATGCCAAATGATTCCTCGTGACCAGAAATACCATGGGGCCACAAAGAAAGGGAGAGGTTGCTCTGGACTGGGGTGCTTAAAAAAGACCTCCACTAAGGTAAAGTTAAGCCAAAGTCTTAAGGCAGAACTCGCAGCTGTCCCCCTTTTGGGGACAAGTGATTGTGTTGGGATGATCTCTTTAGACCTTCAATTCTGAGGTACCTGCCGGACACTTGTGATCCCTTCAGCTAGTAAAACAAGGTTGATCAGAGAGCGGCCGTCAGGGCATCATCATCATCATCATCATCACAACCACTGTCATCGCAGAACTTGAGCCGCAAGGTCACATTGCTAATGTTACCTTGATGAAGATGTTAAATATGTTAGTTTCAAGCTCCAGACTGGATTGTTTGTTTAGGGGGTGGCTCGATGGTCAGAGCACCATCCTTGCACCGACTGTCAGCTAGCGGCTGGCCGTTGGCAATTTGGTATTTTTGTCACAGTGCTTGGAACTTGTTGGTGTTGGCTTTTGCAGAATAGGTGAGCGAAGTCGACGTTTGCTCTCCCCACCAGGAAAGGACCAGAAGGTAACACCTGGCAGGGGAGCCCCAATTCATGTGAGCCACCCTGTGTGGAATTGGGGAGGTCGCCTCCTCTCCACCCCTGTCCTGAGCAGCAGCCCACCTCACCCTGTACTGCCCACACCTCGGTGGCAGCTGCCCTCCCGTCTGGGATTCCCGTGCCGGATGCCAGAGGGTCAGGGGCTGGCAGGGCCCACGTCTTCTGAATTCCCTTCCACTTTAAGTCAGAGACCACCTCCATCTGTTGGCTTCCTGGGAGTGGTGCTTTCTGAGTCATTTCGCTGGCGTGTTTGGGGAGGTGCTAGAGGACCGTCCCTTCACTGTGGGGAGGTAAGAGCCACAGGAGTTTCCCTGGAGAACTGTGTCTGATGGTGACAGCTTTATTAGGGACAGCTTGTTAACTACACCGTGCGTACGCGTACACTCGTACACGGAAGTGTAGAAGGGAGGATCTCTGTATCTGTATCTGCATCTGCATCTGTATCTATCTGTCTCTGTCTCTGTCTCTCTCTCTATCTATCTCTATCTCTCTCTCTCTCTATCTCTATCTCTATCTCTGTATCTGTCTCTATCTCTATCTATCAGGTAGATATAGATATCATTTAAATGTTAAGTGTTCTGTTAAGGCATCTGATGAGATGGTACCTCAGAGAGAAAAGGAAAGATTGTCTCTCATCATGGGCTGTTTCCATGGTAGCTTAATACCCGCCAGGCAGTGCCCTAATGATGAATTATTACTTTTCAGCTAAAACACATTGTAGGGAACTGATTAATAATATAACTTGCGTAGCAAAACAACAGGTTAATTTTTCTTTCGTTTGTTCTCAGATGTGAACACAGTGACACACGTGATAGTTTATCTCAACACCTGACTCACTCAATTAGCTCTTTCTTCACAGAATCAACAAAGGAAGGGGAAAGGAGGGTATATGGACCCTCAGGGACTCCCTCGGGCAAAATATGCAGGTGGCATCTCAGATGCCGCCCCGAGAAGCAGGGTTTTGATCAGCAAAGTCCATTTAAGAACGGCCAGAGCAAGCGTCCTGGTGGCTCCCTGCCGGTCTGAGCGGGATCGCGAGGGGCTGCACTGCTCCGGCTCTGGGAGGAGGTGCGCCTCACCCCATGAGAGCCATCTTCCTGGGAGGAGGGACCGCATCTCTGCATTTTCGTTGTGACCAGCCAGGCTCTGAGGCTTCCGGCAGGGTCCTCCTGGTGGCCAAGAAGCTCGGACTGCCCAGGCTCCAGACTGGAACTGCCTGTGGGGCAGAGGCAGGGACAGGGCTTCGCAGCCTGGAGCCCGGGTGAGAGGGTGCGCACTGACAGCTGAGGGCTGATGGAGCGCTCCCCCAGGAGCTGGGACGCCTTTGGGGGCGTCAGAGGTCAGCTCCCTGCATCTCTCGCTGATTCCACACTCTGAGGATGCTTTTCTCTTCCTCCTTCCAAGTCCCATTCCCCAGGCGAGTCTGGACATAGGCAAGGCCTCTAACTCAAACATTATCAACAAAGACAAAGAATCGAGAGGAATAGTCCACATGTTTCACGGGGACAAAGTTTTTTAAATTCCCCAAATGTGTAGAAATCAGACTCTCATCTTTGATATATAGTGAAAATTTCCAGGTCACATATGCCTTAGGTATGAAGAATGTATAAGACAAAAACAGCAGATAAAATTATAATAAATAACTATTTTCCACCTTCTGCCCCAGCACTGCTAATATGTGGAGATAGAAAAGCAAATAAATGGCAGCTGTCGCTATTTTCTTAGTTACCAACATATGTCTTCTGAACTGATCATGTACATATTTTATATAGCTGATAAAGTTGGAGAACACAAACTGTCACATTCTGTTAGTAGATTTATTTATACCATAATCCAGTTCAATTTAATATAAAATTCAAAAGTAAACCAATAGAGAAATTTGTCAATAAGTAATGTTTTAAGTGGACAATTCAGTGTTAAAATTGAATAGAAAATTATTTTTACACAGTTTGTAAAGGAAGATGTGCCAAGATAATTTATGTAGAAACAGCTTCGAGTGGCTGCCAGGTAGATAATAGAAAGAAAAAGTAGTGAAATATCTGAGAGACGGGAAAAGACTGATGTGTTTATAGAAGGGAGAAGAACAGCCATTTTTTATTTGAGATGTAATTGATATACATTACTCTGGATTACCAGACTGGTTCAACATTCAAAACCCAGCTTTTTTTCCCTTTGGATTGGTTTCGCAGCACATACCAATTCATTTTTCTATTTTTAAACTTCCGATGTACTTAACTTGTGTTTCCTACAAGCAGTGCAGAGTGAGGTTTTGTGTTTCAATCCAGTCTGTTACATGTAAAAGATTGTAGATCTTTCTTTAGCTTCCTTCAATTTCATATATTTTTGCTTTTTTATTTTAAACTACACAGGGTGGGTCAAAAGCAGGTTTACAGGTATATGTGAAACATGGATTATTCTAGTATAATTATTTATTAATTATTGTATTATTTTCCATATGAACAACTGTTTTTTGAACATTTTTATTATGAAATAGTCTTCTCTCTCTCTAGTAATAATTTTTACTTTAATAGCTTTTGTCTGATAAATTAGACTAGATGAAAATAAATAAATATTTTTAAATCCTTACCCGAGGATATTTTTTCATTTATCTTTAGATGCAGTGGGAGGGAGGACGGGAGGAAGAGAGAGAGAGAGAGACACTGATGTGACAGAGACACATCGACTGGTTGCCTCTCACACGACCCCGACTAGGGCCAGGGACCAAGCTGCAACCGAGGTACATGCCCTTGAAGGTAATTGAACCTATGACTCTTTGGTCCACAGGCCATTGCTCTAACCACTGAGAAAACTGGCCAGGGTAAACTAGATAAAAATTTAAAACTGTTCATCAAATGATACCATTAAGACAATTAAACATAAAAAAAAAAAAATGCTGTAAGTAGGAGACTATATATGCAAAGCACGTATTGAAGATAGGCATATCCCAGAGTATATAAAAAATGTATAAATCAGTAAGAAAAAGTCAGAGGGCCAATAATAAAATGGGCAAGACATCTGAACAAGCACTTCCAAAAATGATAACCCAATAGCCACAAAACATGTGAAAAGGTGCTCGACCTCATCAATAATCAGGGAAAGGTAAAACATGAGGAATAACCATCCCCTTTACTAGAAGAGCCACAGTTTAAAGGTCTGGAATGTTCGGAACTGAAGACTGTGGAGCAGTGTTCTTGCATGTAAACCTGGGAGGGTATTACCACATATCGGTGTGAATTGGTACAACCGTTTCAGTAAACTTTGACATTAAACACGTTTCGTCATAAATACATGCTATATTCAATAATTTTACTTCTAAATATATACCATAAGAAATATGTGCATTTGTGCAAATATATTCAGAATGACCCAAAAGTACAAACAACCCAAGCATTTATCCACAGTGGAATGGATAAATGTGGGTATATTCATACAGTGGAAAACTATACAGCAATCAAAATGATTAAACTGTTTCATGCAACAATTTGGAAAAAAATTGTGAAATGTTCAGTGCAAGAATTCAGACCAAAAAAATGCATACTATACACTTTTATTTATATACAGATCAAAACCAATCTATTGTGCTAGAGGTCCAGACAGTGGTAGGCGTGTCAGGTGGGTGGGAGGGGAGCAAGGGCCTATCTGGGCCCAATAACATTCAATTTGTCAAATTGAGAGGTGGTTACATGGGTGTGTTTATTTTGTAGTAACAGTTCCCTGAGCTGTGAATTTATTTTTTCCACTTTTCTCATATGTGGTACCTCAATTAGAAATATAATAAAAGTTTTCAACTGTTAGAATGCAACTCATTTTAAATCTCTTCCCAAGTTTCTTGACAGTGAAGCCATAAATAGAAGACAATGAGTTCTGTCAAATTTACACAAAGGAAATCCAGCCACTTTCAGTGGACTGTGCTCGGCTAGCCTCGCCCGTGGGTATAATATGCCTCCATCAAAAGAGCCTTTATGTAATGTCCCCTTGTCACTTCCTGGGGAACAGATGCATCTGCTTGGTTCATCCCTGTGTGTCTAGTACCTCGGCTGATTTCTAGACCAGATAAAGTGTTCAGCAATCATTTGCTGGGTGAGTAAACGAATTAAAGACAAAGGTTGTTTGAAGTGGGTAGACCTGGGCTCCGGCATCGCCGTGGGACATGGCTCAAGGCCAGTCGTGTGCACCCTGGTTGTCGGTCTGTCTCGGTTATAAACACGCGCTGTAAGCGCAGCGCGGGAGACACAGGAGAGAAGGTGCCACCTTTCCGCTCTCTTGCTGCCCAAGGAGTCACAAATGTGTCACAGTTGCCCATTTCACGTGTACTTCCACTCTGAGTGCAACATACCCGCGTGGTTTATAGCGGCCTCGATCGGGCGCCGCGAGGGCGTGTTTCTTCACGGAGCCACTGCTTGGCTCTGCAGGGTCCGGATGTCTATGCTGGAAACCATACAGTGACATTCCCTGGAAAATATTCTGGGATGCAGCCTCGGCCTCTCCATGCGTCATCCCTTATCATTTCAGAGTGACTGTGCAGGGCCATGACACGGGTGGGCTGTGGAGAGCGTGTCACCACGTCGCACAGATTGCTCCCCGCACACGTCTCGGCATTTCATCGAACGTTGCCCGGACCTGTTACTTACTCTCCTGGTAAGAGCATCGCGCACCTCGCCCCTGCAGTCTGTGCTCCTTTCTGTCTGGGGCTTCGGCTGCTCCAGTCCCCAGGGGTCTTACCTAGACCGCACTGAACGTCAGAGACCAGAAGTGACCGGGCCCAGTGTCAACAGTGTAAGCGGGGGAGGGTAACAGCAGGAGACCCCAGTAGGGTCACTGTTACTGTGATTCAGACAAGACGGTGGCTTGGGCCAGGGAGTTGGTCATGTTGGTGAAGAACCAGGGTGGAGGTCCGAGGCCTTCGGATCACACGTCAAGGAGATAAAAAGAGGTGGCCAAGGTGGCCAAAGAAGACAAGGAACAAGAGTGTGGTGTTTTGAAAGCCAACTGAGGAAAATGTATCAACGAGGAGAGTGGTCAACGTGACCGAAACTGCTGATGGCCAAGTAGAAGCAAGACTGAGAGCACAGGATGGAGTTGCATGTGGTTTCTGGTGACTGGAGGGCAGTTCTGGAGACATGGTGGGTGAAGGCTGATTGGAGTGGGTTTAAGACAATAGCTGGAGGAGCTGGACACAGTGAGAATGGACCACCCTGCCCAGCTGCTCTGCTGCCAAGGGTAGGAGGGGAACGGTATGGTGACCGGAGAGCTGAGTTTATTTTCTTATTATTTTTTAATGTGAGAAATATAAGCTATATGCTAAAAATGAGGATATGCTACAGAGGGAAAGATTGATGAGTTAGGATAGAGAGGGAGTTTGGGGGAATGATGTCCTTGAAAGTAAAAGGTCTGAGCCGGTGGGAGGTCACATCCACAACACAAGGCCAAAGCAGACAAAATGGCTTTATTGCACGCGCCTGGGTGCAGGCAGGCTGAGCCGAGAAGGGTTCAGCCTCGAATTAGAGTTGGGGTGTCAGTTATATATCCTACTTTTAGCTACCGGCAGTTCCTGCCGATGTACTTTATCTGGCTCATTGTCCACCTTGCAGTAGGGCTGGTCGGGTATCTCGTCAGGCATCTGCTGGGTGATCCATTGCCTTCGGGACAATTCAGATAAACCTTATCGTACTCAACAAAAGGCTGAACCCAGGTCATGCAAGCAACACCATTTCCATTTTCCACCTTTACAAACTTTTACCTTTACCCTTTAAAACATTACTGACCCTTTCAGAAAGGTAAGAAAGAATGGAATTTTAGAGTGGCTTCCCTTCTTGGTTTACCTGGAACATACCCAGCAATGAAAGTTGTGGGTCCCCAGAAACCCTCATTCCTGGGCAACTCAGGACTATTTGTCATCCTGAGTGAAGTAGGAAATAAGTTATTTGACAATTAGACTAGAGAAGAAGATGCTGGGGGCTTGGGAGCGAGGTGAGGGCGGAAATGGTTACCCTGGCCCAGTCCTGGGACACACCTCGGCTAAACCACACAAGTCACCAACTTCAGGACAGCAGGAAAGAAGGTAGAGAGGGAACTTCTCATTACAGTTTTTTAGTTTCTGAATAAAACAATCCGTAATGATAGAGGATCTTTAGCAGCAAAGGCTCATGGAAGAAAAAAAAAAATGCAACTAATGTCCAAAAAGAAATAAAATACGCCTACTGATAGCCAGTGAAAAGAGAAAATGTTCCAAATATTACCCGTGTCATTTACCCTGTCTCTGAAGTTAATGGAAAGGTCACAGGTCTATGAGCTTTCGGGGAAGAGGTTTATAAGATAAGATCTTTTGAAAAAATCTTACATGATGGAGAATTATTGACCATCCCGTTTGTTTTTCTTCTTTTCTCCGCTGTGATTGTAAACTTTGCTTGATAAGAGCCCTTCATGTGAGGGAGCCACAGATTACACCCTGATAGGTCGCTGGCTCCTGCTCAAATGATAAATCATGTCAAGATAAGAAAATCTGGGTTCTTTAAAGTTGAAGAGCTGTGATTAAAAATGTCATTTGGTGGATATCTGAAACGATTTTCCTATAATCAGTTACCCAAAATAAACCATATTATTTAGTGGATATCTACAGGGAGACAACCAAACAGATGGTTAAGACAATGAAGAAAAGCTGAAAATATCTCAAACATGTAAGTGCTTTAAAAATTGTGTATTGATTTTGGAGTGAGGGAGTGAGAGCTATGTCTACCCCAACTGACCCTTACTTCCTGTCTGCCCCAAATAACCCATACTTCCTGTGTACCCCAAATAATCATTACTCCCTATCTACCCCAAATAACTAGTTCCTGCCTACCCTAAGTAACCATATTTCTTGTGTACCTCAAATAACTGTATTGATACCAAACCCAGGTTGGCCTGACTGCCACTCAAAAGCCAACAAGCAAGAGACAGGGGTTGGTGGAAGGAAAGTTGGTTTATTCAAGAGCTGGCAGCCTGGGAAGTTAGTGGGCCCATGTTGCAAAGACCATCTTAACAAGTGGACTCAGGCAGGGGTTTTCCCAAGGATGGGAAAGGTCTAGAATTAAGAAAAGGGGTGCTTCATACAATTAGACATTCCCAGCCACACTTCTCCCTCATGGCCAGGTAAACACCCATGAGAATCCAACAGACGGCCGCCGAAGGGCCTGCTCAGGTTCTATCAGGAGCACCGCCATGGGTTCAGGGTTTGGGGCAAACCTGCTTTAGAAACCTCTCGAGGGCCCTGCCTTCATATGTTCTAAACAGAGGACAATTTGGAGGGACCCTAGAGAGTATTTCTGGGTGACTAAAGCATTCCCTGTCCATATGCTCTCCTGGCTTGTTCTTCTAATATATCTCAGTCTGTGTTAGCAGGGTCCCCGAGGGGAGTTTCCAAAGATGTAAGGTCAGCACATCAAATATATGAGTCTCTTTTGTGCCAGTCATTGTTCCAGTCTCGTACTCAGGGGAGACCCAGCTTCAGGGCAGCACAGATCCAAGCAGACGTACCTGCCAGCAGCCTTGGGTGGGGAGGGGACCGAGGCTCACACAGCTCCAGGCTGGTTCTGTCCGGGTCCAGAGCAGCTTCTGAGTGTGGGCGGGGAAGCTGGAAGGGCCGGCACTGATATTTCCCCTCTGACTCTGAGCCTACACCATTCTGGGGGTGCCCCTCTCCCCTTCTCTTCTCTGTTCCTCTCCTCTCTTCTCCTCTTTTTTCCTGTCTTGTCCTCTCCTCTTCTTCCTTCTTTCCCTCCCTCCCTTCTCACCCCTATCGAATCCTGAGCCTAATGGTGGGCAGGAGGTGTGTATGTACAAGTTTCTGTGAGTGTGTTGGCGAGGGGTGGGCGTTAGGAAGGAGAAGACTGATCAGAATTGTTTGTTTGGAGGGAAAAAGAGGTTTTCTTTTTGAGATTTTTTTTTAACCTGGAAGTCTGGGATAACTTCACCCTTTCATCACCACCAATATCTCCTCTCCCCTTTCCATGGGCTTACACATTTTTGTATCCCCCTTATTTATGTAGTGCCTGCAGATAGGAGTAAAGTGAAGACTGGTTTGCTGAATGAATGAATGAACGAATGAACGAACGAATGAATGAACGAATACCCAGATGAAGAGGTCAAGCTGACGGTGGCGAATCTTTCTTGTCCCGCCCCCCTCCCTGGGGAGCAGCCAGGCAGCGGCACGCTGACCAGCCAGCTGAAGAGGCTCACTTTCCTTTGCAGCCGCAGCAAGGCAGTTGACTGGCTGCCCAGTGTCCCAGAGGCCAAAGGTCTGGACACCTGTCCAGCGCTGTCTCTCCTGTGCACATGGGTGACAGGTTTCACTCCTCCTGGTCCTTCCTGTCGGGGGAACACAGCACAGAGAGCCTTGTGAGCGGGGGTACCTGGTGCTCAGGCATCAGAATCCGAGGGGCTGAGCAGGGGAATGGAGAGAAAAACACTCCGGTCTCTGTCCGACCAGAAGTGCAGCCACACGAAGGCTGAGTGACGACCTGTCCTGGCGGATGTTGGTCTAAAACATGAATGAAACTGATGAGGAGTTATTCAAGTTACACCCCGACCCTCAATGTCCATTAAAGGGAAGCACTGAGCCCCTCACTCAGTGACGGCCAGGCAGAGTGTCTGTGTGCGTTTCCCTCCATCGCTGAGGCAATGAGACTAGAAGGTGGCAGTGTGTGGCCTCCCTTCCAAGCGAAGCCCCTTCCTTTCTCCCCAGGCCCTTCTTCTGGGCTTTGCCCTCTCGGGATGGTCCCCCCAGGGTCCCAGGCTGGCCTGTGTCCCACTCACCTGTGTTCCCACAGCGGGCTCTGCGCCAGGCCATGGGGTCTCCCCCTGCTCCCCCTCTCCACGCCCCGGCCCCTGCTTCAGGGAACCCCCTCCCTCCGGCCTTTTTGTCTCGCTTGCACGTTTGCTGGTGCTGTGCTCCAGTCCCTGGGGTGGCGACTCTGTCCAGATTAGTGATGCACTACACTGGTGCTAATGTTTAATTAGCCCCCACCGATAGTAATGGCATTTTAGTGGGGGGTCACTGAAGGACCGCAGACACACTGTAGAAAGTGAGTCTAGAAGATGTGTAGAGTGCAGAGGGGAAGAGTCGGGAGGGGGACAGTGGTCGGGTGCCACTCGAAACTAGACACGGCGTAGGTGGGTCGGCTAGCAGGTGGTGGTGGACTTGGAACACTTGTCACGTGGTGGATGCCAGAGTCCTGCCCAGTGTCCCAGCATCTGCTCACAGGTTCCTGTTCTGCTCACCCTCCTAGAATGGCTCCTTTCTTGACACCCTGATAATACAAGAGGGTGTTGAGAGGACTTGATGAAAGTGGCCCCGCTGGCACCAGATAATCACCCCTGAAGGACCTGTTGTCCCCATGACCAGCCCGAGGGCCCGAGCAGAGCCGGCACCTCGTACATGAAGACTGTGCGTCCAGCTGAGGCTCTTCCACATGTTGTGAACAATTCTCTGGTTTTTTAACCCAGGTTTTCACATTTCTCACAGTGTCTGTGGCCCCCAGAACCCTCGGCCAGGCTGGGCGTCCTTCGGGGAAGCAGTCTGTGACGTGGAGGCCAGTGCCTGCGGGTGAGATGCACAGCTCAGGAGGCCGGGGGCGGGGGCAGAGTCCCTCCAACAGGAAGTACGTTGGTCCCCAATGTTTGATCTCACTGTGTGAATCAGAGAAAGAATTCAGCATCAGGGATGTTTACATTGGATTCCTTATTTGCCTGAACAACTTGTGCATTTTTTAGTTACATTTCCTGTTTTTTTTTTCTTTTGTTTTTTGTTTTTAATCTCCAGATGAAAAGAAAAGAAAGCAGAAAAGTCTCCAGTAGAGCTGAAGTGAGAAAGGCTCATAATAAAAACCTTATTTGCCTGCCTGGCCCGGCGGTGACCTCCATTCCCTGGGTGATATCCTCTGCTGTGCTGGGTAGTGGGCAGCAGGTGGGCAGGACTGTGGGCATGTGGGCATTGTTTCCATCACCACCCTTCACCCACCTGCCAGAGTCCGTCCCACCTGCTTCTGATGGGCACGCTTTGTTCTGCTCGGAGAGAAGCGGCAAAGAACAAGAAGATTCTGCAAAGAATATGGGCCAGGAAGGTGACTGCGATGATGGCAAAACAGGCATTGAGTTGGCAGCCTGCAGAAGAAGGGCCCTTGGGTGCTCTTAGCAAGGTGACTAGAGTGGCATTGATCCTGTGACATGCCACCATGGACATGACGGACCTCACCTGGATGCAACTGGTCACAGCGGCCAGTCCGAGGATGGAAAACCACCAGGATTGAATACAGGGGCTTAGGTGACCTTCAATGTCAGTCTTCTTTAAAATAACCAGCAAAGTGCATGTCCCTGCTGCCTGGGCAACCTGTTGTCTCACCTGGGCCCTTCTCCCTCCTCCCTCTCTTCTCTCCCTCCCTCCTTCCCCCTCCCTCCCTCCTTCCCCCTCCCTCCTTCCCCCTCCCTCCCTCCTTCTCTCCCTCCCTCCTTCCCCCTCCCTCCCTCCTTCCCCCTCCCTCCTTCCCTCCCTTCCCCCTCCGCCCTCCTTCTCTCCCTCCCTCCTTCCCCCTCCTCCCTCCTTCCCCCTCCCTCCTTCCCTCCCTTCCCCCCTCCCCTCCCTCCTTCCCTCCCTTCCCCCCTCCCTCCCTCCTTCTCTCCCTCCCTCTTTCCCCCTCCCTCCCTCCTTCTCATCCCTCCCTCCTTCCTCCCTTCCCCCTCCCTCCCTCCTTCTCTCCCTCCCTCCTTCCCCCTCCTCACTCCTTCTCTCCTCCTCCTTCCCCCTCCTCCCTCCTTCCCCTCCCTCCTTCCCTCCCTTCCCCCTCCTCCCTCCTTCCCTCCCTTCCCCCTCCCTCCCTCCTTCTCTCCCTCCCTTCCTTCCCTCCCTCCCTCTTTCCCCTCCCTCCCTCCTTCTTTCCCTCCCTCCGTCCCTCCCTTCCCCTCCCTCCCTCCTTCCCCCTCCCTCCTTCCCTCCCTTCCCCTCCCTCCTTCCCCTCCCTCCCCCTTCCCCCTCCCTCCTTCCCTCCCTTTCCCCCTCCTCCCTCCTTCTCTCCCTCCCTCCTTCCCCCTCCCTCCCTCCTTCTCTCCCTCCCTCCTTCCCCTCCGCCCTCCTTCTCTCCCGCCCTTCTTCCCTCCTTCCCCCTCCCTCCCTCCTTCTCTCCCTCCCTCCTTCCCCCTCCCTCCCTCCTTCTCTCCCTCCCTCCTTCCCCCTCCCTCCCTCCTTCGCTCCCTCCCTCCTTCCCCCTCCCTCCATCCGTCTCTCCCTCCCTCCGTCCCTCCCTTCCTCCTCCCTCCCTCCTTGTCTCCCTCCCTCCCTTTTTCCCCCTCCCTCCCTCCTTCTCTCCCTTCCTCCTCCCTCCTCCCTCCCTCCCTCCTTCTCTCCTCCCCTCCTCTCCCCTCCTCCCTCCCTCCCTCCTTCTCTCCCTCCCTCCTTCCCTCCCTTCCCCCTCCCTCCCTCCTTCTCTCCCTCCCTCCTTCCCTCCCTTCCCCCTCCCTCCCTCCTTCTCTCCCTCCCTCCTTCCCTCCCTTCCCCCTCCCTCCCTCCTTCTCTCCCTCCCTCTTTCCCTCCCTTCCCCTCCCTCCCTCCTTCCCCCTCCCTCCCTCCTTCCCCCTCTCTCCCTCCTTCTCTCCCTCCCTTATCCCTCCTCCTCCCTCCCTCCCCCTTCCCTCCCTCCCTTCTTTCCCCCCTCCCTCCTTCTCTTCCTCCCTCCCTCTTTCCTCCCTCCCTTCCTCCTTCCTTCCCTTCTCCCTCCTCTTCCCTCCCTCCCTCCTTGTCTCCCTCCCTCCCTTTTTCCCCCTCCCTCCCTCCTTCTCTCCCTTCCTCCTCCCTCCTCCCTCCCTCCCTCCTTCTCTCCCTCCCTCTCTTCCTCCCTCTCCCCTCCTTTTCTTTCCCTTCCCCCCTCCCTCCATCTCTCCCTCCCTCCTTCCCCCTCCCTCCTTCTCTCCCTCCCTTCTCCCTCCTCCTCCCTCTCTCCCCCTTCCCTCCCTCCCTTCTTTCCCCCCTCCTTCCCTCCTTCTCTTCCTCCCTCCCTCTTTCCTCCCTCCCTTCCTCCTTCCTTCCCTTCTCCCTCCTCTTCCCTCCCTCCCTCCTTCCCCCCTCCCTTCCTCCCTCTCCCCTCCCTTTCTTTCTTTAACCACATTAGTTAATATACAAAGTCCTGTTAAAAACTAATTCTAAGGTCAGTGTTTAGATCTGTTCCAATACTTTCTGAAAACTGGAACAACAATTCATTATATTAATGAGTTAATATAATTAAGCCCTTTTCTCTGTGGAAACTGTGGAACTAATTCGACCCCTAGAAGCTGGATTGGGCTGAGGGCAGACGGCAGAGGGAAGGGCAGTGCAGGGTGACCCTCAAAGTGGGAACAGCCAGCGTGGGGGTGGACTTAGAGAAAGGACAGCTGCTTGGTGGTGTGGGTGGCCGAGAGCACACCCTCCAGCGGGTGTGGCCAATGGACACGTGGGATCTTTCTCCAAGTTATGAAGGAGCATCTTGGCCTGGAGATGCTGCTAAAGATTATTAACTCTTCGTGGGCTGGTGGCAGCTGGAGGGATGTGCCATCTGCCCGAGTCACAGGGATGTTTACATTCCGTTCTTCCTCCTTCCCTGAGAGGGTCCCGTTTAGAATTTGTCCAGCAGGATTTATTTCTGACTCTTTAGAGAAAAGAGTTTGTTTTTCACCTAAAATTGCTATCATTGCACATCAGCTGTGCTTTTCACTTATTTTATCTTAGCAAATCTTCAAAATAATCTTGTGAAGTAGGTACCATCTCTGCTTCCCTTCGTGCAGAGAACTAGAGCGGTCACAGTAACGCTAACACAGGTTCTCCTGCCATCGCCGCCGTCTGTTACGTCAGGACCTCGGCTCACGGCTGCACATCTGCACCCAGCGCCCAGCTGCACTGGGCTGGGGCTCGGCACCCATGCTCATCCCGCTGTGCTCCGTGTCCTCCTGAATGACGGGGCTGGGGAGTCCGCAGATCCGCCTTCCGGAGTCTCTTGCAGCCGGGGTTCAGCATGGTTCATTGAGGAAGCCCATGATTTGGAGCGGGGGGTGGGGGGCTGCCTGCCTGTGGCTTCAGCTGCAGCTCCTGGCGATATTGGGCTCCTGACTCAGCATCAAGGGTCCAGCCACCAGTTTTAGGGGTGTCGAGAAACAAGTGTGGTTTCCCAACCACTGGACAGCGACCTGGTGACGTGACCTTGAACTGTACCCTCCTGCTGGTTTCTGGACCCCACTTCCTTGGCAGAGGTAATGGTTCTCTCCGGTGGCTGACCTGGGATTCTTCCTCCCCTTCCAGACCTCCCAAGGATTCCTTAAACTGCTCATTTCTGGCCCTGGCCAGTTTGGCTCAGCGGCTGAGCATTGGCCTGTGGACCAGAGTCCCAGGTTCGGTTCCTGCTAGGGGCACGTACCGCAAAAAAAAATAAATAAAAAAACTGCTAATTTCTGGTATTAAATGCTTTTTGTTAAAAATAGCTAGGATATTTTCCATTTCATGCACCTGAAACTTGGCTGACACGTGTCCCCTCCCCCCAGTGCCAGCCAGGTGTGGGAGTCCCCACCCGTATGTATGGTATATCATGTCTGTCAAGAGTCACAGCCAACCCGCCTCCCAAGTGACAGTGGCCATAGTCGCCAAACTGCCTTCTGCCTCAGCCCCTTGTAGGTCTCCTGCTAGGATGGCCGATGCCCATGAAGACCCCTTGCTGATTGCACCAATGGTATGCCCAGCTGGGCCCCTGCCGGGCCGTCCACCCTCCGCTCCTCAGGGCAGCAGCTGCTGGTAGTCTCAGGTGGGTGGGAGAACCTCTCCCCACTCCAGTGTCGCTTTGCCGCACCTGCCGTACACGTCCAAGGACCCTGGACGGCGGCACAAACGTGCTCTTCGGTTTGACTGGCGTTTCCCAAACCTGGTACTTGCCCCAAGTCACTAATTGAAGAACCAGCTCCACAAACATTTGTTAGGCACCTCACGTAGGCACACGGCGACACCAGAAATTATCTGTTTGTTCTGACAACGGAGGATGCCACCTAGTCAAGTGTGTGTCTTGGATCCTGTCTTCCCACTACATGAGTCCCTTCAGCCACCGTGGGAACCCGGCAGGGCTGCCCAGCGAGTCTGAGGGCGTGTCTGCGCGCTGAAGCCAGCACAGCGAACAGCCCTGGACTTCCGCTGGGAGGCGCTGTGGAGGTCGGAGGTGACTGGGGAGGATGCTGTGGGTGCCGGGTCCTGCTTCCTCCCACAGTGACCTCCCCACGGTCACCAGCACTTGTCCATGCTGTCATCTAGTGGATCCCAAGAAGGATGGTGCAGCTAAGGAGGGGATTCACTGCTGCTGCGGACTCGCTTCAACATCATTCCTGAACCTTCTTTTGCTTCCTCCGTTATTAGAAGTGGCCCCTTAGCAAACCTTGTTTCCTTGAAACGTTCTTTCAAGCTCTCAATGTTGAGTTAAACTATTAGGTCTGTTTCACTCTGAAAACTTTCTCTGTGTCACTAATAATGTGTCATTTTAGATAGAATGGTTAGGACAAAGACTCAAAGAAGAAAAGTGACATTTTCAATCTTTACTTCACTTTGAATTTACTTGAGTTGCTCATGGAACCCACATCACACTCTGCTCTAGAGAAAACAAGGGGGAAATTTGCAAAGGTAACATTTGGGAGAAAGTTTTCTTTAGAACTATATTCAAGGATCTCCGAAAGGTGGGAAAGGAAAGAGACCGGCTTTGGGGTGTTTGAGGGGAAAATGTTGTTCTTAATAAAAGAGCTGTTCAAGGAATATTTATTTATTTATTTATTTGCTCAGTCTCAAAAGGTGTCCTTTGGTACAGAGACCCCAGAAAGCAAAAGTGAAGCCTCCTGGGGTGCTGGGGACGGGGGGAGAGTTGTTAACCAAGCAGGTGATCCACAGAAAAGCAAGAAAACACTGGGATTGGTGGCCCTTGCTCCCGCTGAGACCCAGAAACTGAGAGAGTGGTAGTTAAAATTGCAAAATTTTTTTCCCCGAAAAAGCCAACTTTGAGACAAAGGGATTTTTTGCTTCTAAATTTGCATGTTTGGAGGAAATTTCATGAAGCCTGTGTGTGTATGTGTGTGTGTGTTTATGTGTCAGTGTGTGGGTGTGTGTATCAGTGTGTGTGTTTATGTGTGTGTATATATGTGTGTGCGTGTATGTGCATGTGTGTATCTGTGTGTGCATGTGTGTGCACACACATGCATGCTTTCCCTTTCTAGACTCCAAATTTTTACAAATATGTATCTAAGTGTGAAACTTTTTTTTTAATCCTCACGCGAGGACATTTTTCCATTTTTTGTTCAGATAGAGTGGGGAGGGAGAGAGAGAGAGAAACATCAACGTGAAAGGGACACATCGAGTGGCTGCCACCTGCACGACCAACCAGGGCCGGGGACAAACTGAGGTACATGCCCTTAACAGGAACCGAACCCGGGTCTCTCTGGACCGCAGGCTGACGCTCTAACAGCTGAGCCAAACCGGCCAGGGCCCAAGTGTGAATTTTTAAAACCATTTATTCTGTTTGGCCCTTTGTGAGATATTTTCTCTAGTCCTCGGGCCTTTCTCTTTTCTTCTGGACAATCTTTAGGCCTCACTTTCGAGCGCTGCTCCTCAAGGCCCCCTACTTCCATCTCCATAACTCACTGGAACGTGTCGGAGCTTCTAGTTACTCCTCCACGCCCCTCAGCTTTTCTTTCGTGTTTTCTTTTCCTCTGTTTCTTTGTGATCCATTCTGGAATATTCCTTCATTTCGAGCTTCCATTTCATGAATTCACTCGATCTGTCCGGTGATTCCACTCATTCATTGTGCTTCTGTGTCATGACTCGATCCCTCGTGGCCAGACTTCCTCGTCTGCTTTCCCTCCCCCGGCGCCGTGACTGCTGGACGTGTCCTCCTTGACTTGCTCAAGAAAAAAGACGTTCCCCTCGGCTGTCCACCGGTCCTCGCTGGTGCCTGCGTCTGCTCTTTCTCGGGGCCTCGCCCTTACTCGTGTAGGACGTGGGGACTTCTGGTGAGAAGATCTCATCGTGTCTCCAGCCTGGGCCCTGGCAGGGACAGGACTCTGGGCCCCTCACACATGGAAGCAACGCTCCAGCCTCGGCCACATGTGTCCTTTGCTGCCAGCCACAGCCCCGGGCTCGCAGCTGAGTTCTGAGCCCGACCTCCTGACCCCACCTGGGATGGGGGCCCCGCCCTGAGCCACGTGCTTGGCGGGCTCCCCACCTGGCCCGCTGTTAGAATGTGGGGCAGCCGGCGCTACGGCGAGGGGTGGGCTTCCTTCTGCCTCCGTCGTTTAGGGAGACCGCTCCGTTGCTTGTCCACAGAGATTTCCTTCTCTTGTTTCGATGCCTGGCTATGTGCTTCTAAGTACATTTAAAATACCTTTCATATGTGCTGGGGGAGAAGGGACGGTACAGCCTGCGCTCAGTCCAGCATCTGGAACCTGGTATCTAGTTGGGATTTTCAGGAGAGCTACAGCGCCAGCCAGGCTGTTCTGGCTGTGTCCTTAGACACCCAGGCGTGGACAGAAGGGCAGCACTGGACAGGACTCGCCTGTGGAGGCCCAGCCGTGGCCGTGGTGGGAGCCGCTGAGGACTGTGGGTGCTGACGTCTGGTCTCCCCACCTGCACATTTAAATAAGGGTCTTGGCCAGCTGGTGTGGCTCAGTGGATTGAGCATCATCCTGTGGACTGAGAGGTTCTGGTTCGATTCCTGGTCAGGGCACATGCCCAGGTTGCTGGCTCGATCCCCAATAGGGGGCGTGCAGGAGGCAGCCGATCCATGTTTCTCTCTCACTGATGTTTCTCTCTTTCTCTCCCTTCCTCTCTCTTGTTGTAACCCAGGAGAGTCATCCTCACTCAGACATCAAGTAATTTTGAATATTAGGAGCTTTATTACCTGCGCAGGGACTGCAGCCAACCTACACAGAGGAGAACTGCAGCCCCGAGCTCAGGGGGAGGGTTGCTTATATAGGACAGGGGTTACTCAAGAGTTTAGCAGAGCAAGCAAGCAAGCTACATGTACAGAAGCAGATATCAGCAGTTAGTAACTGCACAAGTTGTTTATTTTATATTTCTTAACATTTACTAGACCCTAGCCTTGAATGTCTCATTGCCCCGCCTGGCATCTCCTGATTAGTTAAGCTCATGGTCAATACCCTTGTGGTCATGGCTGATGCATACCTTCCTCTTCAAGAATTTTTGCAAAAACAACTCGGGTTCAAGGAACCCAGGAGAGGTTCCTTCTTCTAGGGGATGGAGAATTACTGGATTATAACCCTCTCTCTAAAAATTAATTAATTAATTAATTTAAAAAATCATATTTAGAATAAATAAATAAATAAGGATCTTGATTTACATGTCCCGAGGAAGGAAGTTTAGCAGGTGCTTACTTGTAAATATTTTCTCCTGATCGCTTTGTCATAACGTGTGTCTGTGGAACGTATGTCTCATAGAATAAAATCATTGTATCGACTTTGTGGTTAGTAGCATGTGGTTAGCATATATTGTTTCATTGACTCTGCCATTGTAGTAAAAATTAAGTGGAGGCCAACTTGCTGTGGTCGCTAGGAGACGGGTGGAGGCTGGCTTCCCGCCTCCCAGAACTCCTTGGGAAGACACGAATCCAATATTGAGGTTAAGAGCCTTGTCTCAGTGTTGCTGAGTAAGAAATGTTTCTTTCCTCACCCAAATGTAAGTGTCTGGAGCTAGTAATTCAAGCCAAATCCAGTCCCGAAGAAGATGGTCCGATTTAACGCCGGAGTCAGTGGACTCGGGCTCTGGCATGAAATTTAGGAAAACCAACAGGATCAGTGTTCTCTCCCATTGATGCTTCTATCTCTCCCTCCCTCTCCCTTCTTTTCTCTCTAAAATCAATTTAAAAATATTCAAAAAATAAAAACCAATCCTAAGGCAGGAGTTTCTCCCTGGACTGCAGCTTCCAGAGACTTCGGGCCTCGCCTTTGCGATCCCCAGCAGATACAGTTCCGCGGATAAGAGCCGCTCGGCGGTGTGAACAGTGTCCCCACAGTGCGTGTCCGCGCAGAGCCTCAGAGAAGGGCCTGGGAACAGGGCCTCTGCCGATGGGATGAGTTAAAATGAGGCTGTACTGGCTCATGGTGAGCCTCACCTTCAGTCGGCGTCCTCGTGAAGAGACGGCAGTGTGGAGGCAGAGGAGACAGGGCAAGAAGGCCACGAGGCTACGGCACAGTGGTCATCAGTGCCAGGAGGTGCCAAGGAGTGCTGGCAACCCCAAAGCTGGGGGAGGTAGGAAGGGTTCCCCCCTGAGCCCGCAGAAGGAGCCTGGTCCTGAGTGCCTGGCCCCGCCCGCCTCTGCAACTGTGGGGAACACATTTCTGGTGTCTTGAAGTCCCCGGTCGGTGGCATTTTGTTATGGCAGCCCTAGCACATCCACCATGAACCTCCAGCACCATGAAGACGAAGCATCGCCTCAGCAGAGGGGCAGTGCCAGGCCCTTCTTACCTCGAGGCCTCCGCCTGAGCTCCGGGCAGCTCTCGGTGTGGTCTCCCCATCACTACCTGTGGAGCTCAGGTGGGCGCACGGTGGCAGACCTCCACTCTGTGCCTGTGCCCTGCCTCAGGCGGAAAGCTTGCCAACTGGGGGTGTGCACAGTCACCCCTAACTCAGAGGCAATCAGAAGGAGGCGATTCTTCCGCTGTGTCGCTGTGTCGCTGTTTCTCACTGCGGTCAATGCGCTTGTTCGTTTTCTGATATTTTTGAGCTCGTGGAGAAGACGTCGCCCCTTCCTACTCCAGGAGCAGGCGTTCACTTGCGAGGGGTTGGGGTTCCAGCGGACACAGCACCACGAGTGTGCGTCTGTGCAGCGGACGCCT
This sequence comes from Molossus molossus, assembly GCF_014108415.1. NCBI lineage: Eukaryota > Metazoa > Chordata > Mammalia > Chiroptera > Molossidae > Molossus > Molossus molossus. Next base: position 6,009,085 of record NW_023425359.1, on the reverse strand, counting down.
CGGAGCAGGACCGCGGCAGGTCCGGCCCCTGCATGTCCCTCTGTCTACGGCAGCAGTGCAGCCGGACTGGAGACGCCTTCTCCTGCCTCAGGTTAGAGGGACCGTCTCAACGAGAGGCCCGACAGCCAGCAGTGTGTTCTTTTGGGCTAATAGCGTAAAAGCAAAATGGAGCCCACATTTAAAAACCAGAGATTTCGCCCTGGCCGGTTTGGCTCAGTGGTTAGAGCGTTGGCCTGCGGTCCCGAGAGACCCGGGTTCAGTTCCCGCTAAGGGCACGTACGTCGGTTGCAGTTTGTCCCCGGCCCTGGTTGGTTGTGCGGGTGGCAGCCACTCGATGTGTCCCTTTCACGTCGATGTTTCTCTCTCTCTGTTTCTCTCTCTTCCTCCCACTCTACCTGAACAAAAAAATGGAAAAACCTCCTCGGGTGAGGATGATAAAAAATAAATAAATAAATAAATAAATAAATAAATAAATAATAAATAAATAAAAACCAGAGATTTCTCTTAGAGTCTGGATTTCAGCATCTTTTGAAAAGTGGAAACCTCGTTGCCCGAACCAGCTGATGTTCCCCAGGGGCTGTCCTGGCATGGTGGCCTCCCCCTCGGGTGGCGGGGCAGCTCTGCGGGCTCAGAGACAAAGGCAGAGGAGGCGCCTTTCCTGCCGGGTCGCCCAGAGAGTGACCTTTCTGTTGATGCTTTGCTGCGACACACTGGGCCTGGGCTTTCTTCTGTGCCCGTTAGAAAAATGTTAAAAGCTGACTTGTTCATCTGCAGCTCAGAGTGAGCCAGGAGCTCTAGAATCTTCTTCCACTTACAGAGGGATTGTGTGCTGGTCCCTAACCTCTCTGAGCTCTCTTTTCTTCTGTAAGTGGGGACAATTGAACCTGTCAGAGCCCCCCTGTGATGATCATGATGCCAAAATCCAAGTGTCTGCCTTGTGAAATGAACGCAGGTCCAGCGGAGGATGGCTTGAGTGGTTCATTAAGTTTTTAAATTGAATTTATTGGGGTTACTCTGGTTAACAACGTTATACGGGTTTCAGGTGCACGATTCTACAACACATCATCTGTACACTGTACTGTATATTCACCACCCCAGGTCAAGTCTCCATCCATCACCACATATCCCCCTTTGACCCTCCTCCACCTCCGTCCACGCCTCCTGCCGGGGCAGTCACCACACTGCTCATTCGAGGGTCTTGGTGGATCTGGTTTACGTGCTCTTGAGGACGGTGACCAACGCCACCGGGGGAGCCTGGGGGCGCGGTTCCCTCCTGAACTGCAGCAGAGCCGAGGGCGCAAATGTCTGCGCAGCGGGGACTTCACGGCCTGTCCTTTGCTTTCGAAGCCATCTCAGCAGCTTCTCCAAGCTGACCTGTCGCATGAAATTCCCCTCCCTGATCCTGCCTGTGTTTGTCCTCCTCGTTCCCGTCCAGTCAGCGTGAACACAGTGTGTTGTGTACACATTAGGAGCAAGAGCTGGTAACAACAAAGATAAAGGCAGGATGGTCTCACAGAGGAGTCTAGCCCCTGGCTGAGTTTACGAACTGCCCAAGATGGAAATGTAATCACATCTCGCACCAGAGAAGGTTACCTGGAAGCGATGCTGATATTTCCCCAGCACGAACGAAACTGAGGATTTTAGCGTTTCGTTACCAGAGAAGAACATGCCTCGTCTCCCCTGGTTGTTGCCTGGGGGTGGGGTCCTTGAGCTATCTCAAGAAAAGAAATTTCTGAGCCTCACATGGGAGGAAGCTTTATTTCCATGGAATTACACCCTGGGTTTCCAGAGTCCCCTTTCCCTTAGTGCAGTCATGGAAGAAGTGTAGTTGTGGTTTCAGTCGAGCTAAAAGCAGAGCCAGTGTCCAGAGTTTCTGTTCCTTGTTGGAGCGGGTCCAGGCCAGCATCAGGCCAGCTGCAGTCCATCAGTTCCCTGGGTGTGGGGTCCACAGGCCCCAGCCACGCATGAGCCGTGAGCCAGGCGTGCCAAGAGGAACCAAGAGCGTCAACTTCTTTGTTCAGGGACTTAAATATCCCAAATCTTCACGCACGTGCAGTGGCCATGCCCATTCTGGCCAATGACCTCTGTCCCTAGATGTGACTGACAGGCCAGTATCTTCCCTATGTCACCCCAGCTTTACTGGCATGAGTCTGTCTTTCCTGTGTGGTTCCCTCCCCCAGTGTTTTGCAGAGAACATGCCTATAAGGTCTGGCCTTCCCTTTGCTCCTTTCCTTTTATTAATAATTAGTTAATTACAATGGTATCGGTCTGACCTAGGAAGGGAGCTTAGCAATCATTTGATCTGGCCCCTGTCATTTTGCAAATAAGAAAACTGAGGCCTGGAGAGTGTGGTTGGTTTTCACCTGGTGAAATTTCACCAAGCCAGTTAGAAGTGTGGCTGGTGTAAGAACCCAGTTCTTCCGAATACTGGAGGTAAATAATGACACCTGGGAAACAGCTTCGTTATGCTAAACTGTGACGGGGACACTGCTCAGATTAGGGGTTTCCTTCACAGTCTGCATCGGCATGTGTCCTGGGGCAGGAGAGGACTGTTGATTAGAAGCCATGTGACAAAGAAAGACCACTGTGAACTGGAAGATGGCTCCAGGTGTCTCCAGAATCCCGGAGGGGAGAGTTTGCAAAGAAAGAAAGAAGAATTAGAAACAAATAGAATCACAAAGCAAAAACCATGACGGGAAAAAGTCTGAGGGATTTGAATCACTGAATGTTTTCTGAAGGAGAAGGAAGTCCTGCAACACCAGGGCCGATGGCAGCACTTTGAAGGATCCTAGCGAGAAGAGAGGAAAGAGAAACAATCCTAGACCAAACCGCCCAGGAGTGACACAGGATGAGGGACGCTGGCAGGCAGCAGCAATGGGCGATGATGAGGACAGCAGGAGACAGGAAGACGGGGAAGACCGAAGGCATCGAAGGGGCCCTGAGCACCTGGGGAAGCGGAGCCGAGGAGCTGGAAGGCCTCTGGGGCACGGTGCAGGCTGGTAGAGGATGCGGCCTCTGCGTCGTGTCCATGACTTGCTTCGCGAGACAAGCTCTTGCAGAAAGCAGGGTGGGGAGGCAGCTGACAGGCACCCAGCGCCTGGGGCTGTGTCTACACCCCAGTGACCCCTAAGGATTTCCCCCGTTCCCGTGGGAGGCAAGAAATGAAAGGAGCCCCCTTGGGGAGGTCGTTTTGGATACTGGAAACTGAAGGAAGGCCTGGGAGGGGCGAGATACTTTGTGTCTGTTGGCCCGAAGATGGCTCCTCTGTTTCAGCATGATAATGAAAAATAATAAATAAGAGGAAAACTTGAACCTAAAAATTTTCCTGAAAGACAAGAATGATTAAAAACCAGGCTTTAATTTTTGTTTGGGGGCAAAAATGGCCCACGATCTGGGCTCCTGTGACTCCTGGGCCCCACCTGGACATTGTCAAAGGCCCCACTGTGGCCCACAGGCACCCCGCCCCCACTGCAGGGGCTGCAGACAGACTGGGGGCAGGAGAGCAGGAGAATTTGCACCGGTCGCTGTATTTGCTCCTCGGTTTCGACCTGTTTCCTTCTCGCTCAGGTTTGTCCGGGGTGGTTGGTCTGAGCTCCGTGCAGACCTGCAGACCTTCCAGACTCCAAGGCTCAGTGTCCGTCAGGGCTTCTATTTTCTTTTCTTTTTATAAATGTTTAAGTAAATTGTTTTTGTTCGGGTATATATTCACACAGGAGAGTGCACACACCAATGGCGTCCAGCTTGATCTATTTCATGACATGAACCCCTCCACGTACTCATGATCCGAGTCAGGACCTAGAACGTGGCCGGGGCACCGTTTCCCGTCACTGACCCTCCTTCCCCGCGAAGGTGACCTTTGTCTGACTTCTCTTATTGCAGTTTAACTTTGTCTGTTTGCTTCTTGTTTTGTTTTGTTTTTGTTAATCCTCACCTGAGGATATTTTTCATTGATTTTTTTTTTTTTTTTTTTAGAGTAGAAGGGAGAGAGGGAGGAAGAGAGAGAGAGAGACATTGATGTGAGGGAGAGACATCAATGAAAGAGAGAGAAATATATCGATTGGTTGCCTCCCACACAAGCCCCCAGGGATCAAGCCTGCAACCCAGGTACGTCCCCTTGACTGGGGAATCGAACCTGTGTCCCTTCAGTCCACAGGCTGATGTTCTAACTGCTGAGCCAAACCGGCCAGGGCAGTTCTGCTGGGTTTTGAATGTTGTATACAGGGTGGGGCAAAGGTAGGCTTACAGTTATGCATATTGAAACAGAGTTTATGCTTGCACAATTATTTATTGATTATTGTATGCTTTTCCCATACGAACAACTGTAAACCTACTTCTGCTCACCCTGTGCATAGACTCAGACCTGATGGCTCTTTCTGTGCGCACTTTCTTCCCAACACGATGTTTGTGAGAGTCACCTCTGCCGTTGTAAGTAGCCGTAGTTCCAAGCCCCAGAGGGGTTTCTGAGACCTCTGCACGGTTGCACACAGCTTCCTTCCGGCTGCGTGTCCGTCATGGCCCTGCAGGCCAGCCCTGCGTCCGAGTCCTCGCAGGCCCCTGAAAGTCCAGCCGCCCTCGGCACGGGAGGGCCCCCACAGCCCCCGCTGCCGCTGCTGGCCGGACCCGGTCACACGCTCAGCCTCGTGGGAACGCCGGGATCGCGGACGCCCTGCCTCCATCACCGTCCCCCTCGTGTAGGGACTCCGGGCCACCATCGGCCCCAACGTTGAGGGATGACTTGAATACCTCTGGAAGTTTATGTTCACTGTGCGATGTCTATCCAGCTTAAGTGTGGCTTACTTAGACTTTCAAGACCCCCCAGAATTTTTCTGAACCTACATTCAGAACTTAAGCAGATCACAATCATTTTTATGCAAACCCCCCACTTTTCAGGTTTTCTGTTTCGGACTGTTAGGTTCCAGACCATCCTCCCAAACACAGCGGCTCTGGCCCCGCCGCTCAGCCGGGGCGGGACGTGGACTCGCGTGCTCACGGGACTGCGCAGGGCATGGCCAGAGGGGCGGTGCTGCCCGTGTGTTGGGTCCGTGTCCGGATTTCAGGCCTGAATTACTAGACGCCTCGGTCTGGCCCTACTCATGAGCGGGCTGTTCTGGAGGCTGGTTGAGGACGTCCTGCCGCAGGCTTTGTCCAGGTCTTTGCCCACAGTCACTGCCAGACAAACCCACCCTTGGTCTTGGGCCAAAGGAGCATCCGCGTCCTCTCCAGTCCGCGACCTACTGGGAGGCCCCAGAGAACAGTCCTGTTGCCAGTGAGTCTCATTCCTGTATCACATCGCATCACCCACCTCCTGTCTTGTGGCTGTTAGGACAGAAGTTTGGCTCCATTGGCTGGTGAGTGGGAACCGGTCCCCTGGATGGGCCATGGCTGACTGGCGTCCCAGAAGCAGCTCCCAGAACTCACACTCACAGTCAGGAGAGGGCTCTGCCTTGTTATCCATACCTGGTGCTCTAACAGCCCAACGCACGCTGGCCCCACCATCACTGCTGCCCGTGGGCACGGGTGCCGTTCCAGGGATGACTCTCCTCAGTCGGACACGCCCGCCGTGTGCGGGCACTGCGGTGGTCCTCGGTCGGACACACCCGCCGTGTGCGGGCACTGCGGTGGTCCTCGGTCAGACACTCCCACCGTGTGGGGGCACTGCGGTGGTCCTCAGATAGACACACCCACCGTGTGCGGGCACTGCGGTGGTCCTCAGATAGACACACCCACCGTGTGCGGGCACTGCGGTGGTCCTCGGTTAGACACACCCACCATGTGCGGGCACTGCGGTGGTCCTCGGTTAGACACACCCACCGTGTGCGGGCACTGCGGGGGTCCTCGGTCAGACACACCCACCGTGTGCGGGCACTGCGGGGGTCCTCGGTCTGAAACGCCCGCCGTGTGCGGGCACTGCGGGGGTCCTCGGTCGGACACGCCCGCTGTGTGTGGGCACTGCGGTGGTCCTCGGTCGGACACACCCACCATGTGGGGGCACTGCGGTGGTCCTCGGTCAGACACACCCACCGTGTGCGGGCACTGCGGGGGTCCTCGGTTAGACACACCCACCATGTGCGGGCACTGCGGGGGTCCTCGGTCGGACACGCCCGCCGTGTGTGGGCACTGCGGGGGTCCTCGGTCGGACACGCCCACCCGTGTGCGGGCACTGCGGTGGTCCTCGGTTAGACACACCCACCATGTGCGGGCACTGCGGTGGTCCTCGGTTAGACACACCCACTCGTGTGCGGGCACTGCGGTGGTCCTCGGTTAGACACACCCACCATGTGCGGGCACTGCGGTGGTCCTCGGTTAGACACACCCACCATGTGCGGGCACTGCGGTGGTCCTCGGTTAGACACACCCACCATGTGCGGGCACTGCGGTGGGCCTCGGTTAGACACACCCACCATGTGCGGGCACTGCGCTGGTCCTCGGTCAGACACACCCACCGTGTGCAGGCACTGCGGTGGTCCTCGGGGAAACCAAATGAGTGACATCTTCCACCCAGGGTTGCCAAGCACGTGCTCAGCTCCTTACACGAGTGTCTCACTTCACCCTCACAGCATCTGCACCGTAGGTGACTGTCCACACTTCACAGCGGGGTCAGAGGGACAGTCTCAGCTCACTCAGGGAGACGGTGGCAGAGCCCTGACCTTCACACTGACCCAAACCTGTATTTTCCAGGTGTCTGCTTCCAAGGGCTCACTTTTCACAGCCAGAGAGACATGTGCATAGAAAACCATCACGCAAGTGCAAAGAGACAAACTCTGAAACAGCAATAGATACAAAGGACGTATTCAAAACATAGCAGGTCCAGAAGGTCCAAACCTAACTGTGGAGCCCGGGCCAGTCAGTGCTTGGGGCTGGGGGCGGGGCTGCCTGAAGGGGAGGGGCTGGGTGAGCCTGGAAGCCATTTAGTGGATGTAGGGGAAGCCGCAGGGGAGGAGGGAGAGTGCATGCCCGCATCCTCCGCTTTGCCCTTCTTCTTGCACTGGGCAGCTTCTGAAGGGTTTGCACTTGGCTGGGGTGGGGGAGGGGCGTGTGCCCAGTGCCAACATCCCCACCGGTGACGGTCAGCATGGTGTGGCCTCCCTGTCGGCCCAGCCACAGCCTGTTCTGATTCAGGGCTCACTCTGTATCCCCTTCATGGCACTGATATGTGCCTGCTTTTCTCTCGTCATTGGTCAGTTCTCAACCCCCACTGAGCAACCCCACCCAGCTCACCCTCAGGATACCCCATTTGTTATAACACATCAAAGATCCGGATGCCACTCCGACCAATGCAGGTGGCAGCCTGGGGTAGCAGCAAGAGCAGTGAGCTGGGCACCAGGACGGTGGCCTGAGAGCTACATGGACCAGTCCTGTGCCCTCGGGTCTTCCCTGCTGCTCTGCTGCTCCTCCGTCCATCTCGAAGCAGAGGGCTCTTTGTTTTTTCCTTTATTGCTGTTAGAGAGAGAGGAAGTGAGAGGCAGAGATAGAAACATCAGTGAGAGAGAACACCGACTGGCCGCCTCCTGCATGCCCCCCACTGGGGATTGGCCCACAACCTGGGCATGTGCCCTGACCGGGAATGGAACCAGCGACCTCCTGGTGCAGGGTCGACACTCAGTCACTGAGCCACACTGGCTGGGCATGTTTGTTTGTTTTTTAATCCTCACCTGAGGATATGTTTTATTGATTTTTTTTGGCTGGGGGGGAGAAACGGTGGTGTAAGAGAAAAACATCAACCATTTGCCTCCCGTACGGTGCACTGACCAGGGATCGAACCCACAACTTAGATATGTGCCCTGACTGGGAACTGAACCCACAACCTTCTCAGTGTACAGGGCGAAGCTGCAACCAACGGAACCACCCAGTCAGGGCTCAAATGTATGTTTTAACACTATATTCAATTTCCCTTTATCCTTGTACAAGAGAGGGTTGCATTAACCCCCCAGACACTTGAGGTAAGTGAAGACCTGACGAGGTAGACCTGTGGGGAAGGAGACCGGGGGAAGGAGACAGAAAAGGCCAGTCCACGGAACAAGAAGAGAGCCAACGGAAACCGATGGGGAACAGCCCCAAGTGTGACGGTCATGGAAGAAGCGAGACTGGGATCAGTCCTGCGTCAGTTCAGTGCCATTTGTACCCCGCTCTTCTCCAGGGCCAGGGGGACTCGGGGTCACGGCAGCACCCCATTCCCCTCTGTGGGCATGTTCCTGTGTCTCAGATGGAGCTCCGGCTGGTGCTCTCTCACCGTGACTCTCTTGCTGTATTTCTTGCAGATACTTGGTGAGGATGAATCAGATTATCCTCAGTTTCTCAGGGAAAATACAGTTGATGGCATCCTGCAGGCCCACCTCCAGGGCACCCAAATGCTTCATGAAAGACACTTTTTAAAAATCTATGTTTTACACTTTCTATGGGAGTGAAACTGGGGAATAGCATTCTGGCCCCTTTTTATAGACCAGAAAACTGAGGCCAGGAGACCCGAGGTGACTTGTCCCGCTGGCCTGATAAGCCAACTGCAGGGTCATTGGACCTCATTGGTCTGCTGTTCCTTCCTGGTGCTCAGCTCACTGGAAACGGAGTTTTTCAAACAAAGTACGTGTTGCAGGATGCTCTGCTACTGCCCAGTGGAAGTGGACACACTAACCCAGGACAGAGAAAGCGCACTAAATTTAGAACAACCAAGGAAACAGAAACAAAGGAAGAATTCATCCAAACCAATAAATCTTTTCAGCAGCTCTCTTAAAATGACATTTTGAAGTTTCCTGAAATTGCTCAGAATGACTGGAGACATCCAAGTGATGAAAAAGAGAACAGTCCGCACTTAGTGAGAGTCCCAAGGAGCCTCAAATCTCGTTTTAATGGGAAGCTGTTACATAATCATCCGTTCAGCCTGGCGTGACTGATGCGGGAGAGAATGTCCTCAGTGCCACAGCCCTTTAAATTGTGAGACGCAATTTTTCCAGGCCTTGGGCTTGGTGGCCCTTTGCAGAGCGCTGGCCCAGCAGGGTGGGAAAGGCACAGGGGTGGGGTCCATGGACGACGCGTCATCCTCCGGGGAAACAGGCCTTCTCCTTCCAAGGGACAAAGGGTGCACAGACCCTCATCCCAGCCGAGCTCTGGGCAAGGCCAAGTCCATCTGTTAAAGGTCAAGGCCAAACTTCACAGCGTGTGAACGGCCCCTGCCAGTGTCCAGTTGCAAAGGACTATGCCACGTGGGTTGACCCCACGGTGTGTGCTAGAGTTGCCCCGAGTACCCTCTTCAGAGCAAAATCCCTCACCCCTCATGCACACATTGTCAAATTCACACACACACGCCTGCAACTCCTGCAGAAAATCACGGATGTTTCATTGTGACTGTTTACAGAGATCACGACCACGTCTTCCTTTTCGCTATTCCCAGCCCCGTGTGCCAGGCATCCTCGTGTATGAGGGCTCTGAGTCACAGCGGCTCGGTGACGGCCCCCTACTACAACCCCAGTGTACAGAAGGGGAAACTGAGACTTAGTGATAGAAAGTGTTCCAGGTCACTGAGCTGGAACTAAAACCAGCTCTGTCAGGCCCCAGAGCCCGTGTTCTGTGTCTGTGAGAACCGGGGTCAGAGAAGTATGGGTTACACGGTAGGTAAGCGGGAGGAAAAAGGAGATAGACTCTGCAGTGTGCCTTCTGCTACTTCTTCTAACCCCACGATTCTTAGCCCAGTGCTGTGCGCATGGTTAATGCGAAACATCGGGCGTGGCATTAGCCTTCCGACAGGCTTCCTGCTTCAGCAATGCCCCGTGGACTCTGTCCCCACGTAGCAGCCCAGTGGCTCTCCTAACACATGGCACAGCGCCTCCAACCCAGTGCCACAGCGAGCATCCTCACTGGGTCCTGCAAGCCTCCCAAGGGCTGCCGCAGGTCCTTCTCCCTCAGCTGCCTCTGCTCTCGCCCCGCCCACTGCCCTGGTCATCACCGAACAGGGCAAGTAGGGCCCAGGCCTTCCCACTTCCTGCTGCCCTGCCTGGAATGTTCTTTCTGCAGACACCTGGGTCACCGGCCCCTTCACCTCCTTCAAGTCTCTGCTCAGCCTCCTTTCCCCACTTCCCCTCTCACAGAGGCCTCCCCTGAACGCGCGCCCCGCCTTCTCCTTACCACCGTCTGCCTTCATTTCACTCCTGTCCGCCTGGCAGATTGTGTCCACACGTTCACTGTCGGTCTCAAATGTAAGTTCCCTGAGGACCGAGACAGCCTGTTGAGGTTCTTTGTTCACTCTATACCTCCAGTGTCTAGAATAATATCTGGCATGTAGTAGGTCTTTGATAAATATTAATTGAATTAATAAATAAACAATAGTCTAGATAACAGTTTTAGTACCCAATACAGTGCCTAGCACATAGTAGAAAATAAAAACACTTATAAATTTAAAAACTAGATATGACTTAAAAGATTAATTATATTTCCTTTGTGATGTAATAAATAGACTATAAGATCTTGTCCAATTTCATTTGTTTTTCAGCGGCAGTTCATTGGCCATTTATGAAGTAGGAAACAACTAGCCACAGCCAAGCTGCAATGAAACAAAGTCTGGGAACACATCGCCTGCCAACGGAAACACAAAGTTCTCTCTGGTCAGTGGAATCAGCATCCGCACATTGTAGGGGCAGCTGTGGGCTCTTGGGAGAGCTCTGCAGAGCTGAGAAGGCAGATGGATGAGGCTGGGAGTCCACAGAAGCTGTCACATCTCGGCAGCAGTCATGGGCCACCACTGCCACTAGGCTGAGAGACCTGAGATCTGTGGACTCCAAACTCACTCCTAACTCATTTATGGACTTCAAAATGACCCAACAAACACTCCCAAACTCATCATCCTGATACCAATGCCAGATAAGGACATTACAAGAAAGGAAAATACAGGCCAATACCCCTGATGAATATAGATGCAAAAATTCTCAATGATTTTATACTTCACGCCAAATGGTGTTTATCCCTGGGAAGCCTGGATGGTTCGACATGTGCAAAGTGATCATTGTGACACATCACATGAACAGAGTGAAAGAAAAACTCAGGTGATCATCTCAACAGATGCAGAAAAGCATTTGACAAAATTCAACATTTGTTCATGATAAAAACTTCCAACAAAAGAGGTGTAAAAGGAACGTACCTCCCCATGATAGAGGCCATGGATGACGAGCCCATAAATGACATCATACTCAGTGGTGAAGACTGAAAGCTTTTCCTCTAAGATCAGGAACAACACAGAAGTGCCTACTCTCTCCACGTCTATTCAACATGGTATTGGAAGTACTAGCCACAGCAATCAGGCAAGAAAAAGAAGTAAAAGACATATATAGAAAATAAAAGAAATCAGAAATCAAAAAGGAAGAAGTAAATGTATCCTCATTTGCAGATGACATAATTTTATGTACAGAAAATCCTAAAGACTCCATCAATAAACAATCAGCAAATTCAGTCAAGTTGCAGGATGCATTAACATGCAGAAATTGGTAGCATTTCTATACACTAATGACAAATAATCTGAAAGACATAAAAAATTAAAGAAAACAATCCCATTTACAATAGCATCAAAAACAATCGCATGTTTTGGAAAAAACTTAATCAAGGAGGTGATAGATGTCTACATTGAAAACTACAGGACACTGATGAAAGAAATAGAAGACACGAATAAATGGGAAGATATTCTGTGTTTATGGACTGAAAGAATGAGTCTTGTTAAAATGTCCAACCTGAGCCAGACCAGGCCATGGCTATGCCAGAGAGAGAGGCCGTGCCATGCTTACCACCTGGAGTGGGGGTTGTTGGCAAAGTGCATACTCTCTGACGTGCTGCCCAGGGCAACCTTCATTGACTGGTGGGCGTGTTCTTCAACTGTACTAGCGAGAGGAACTCACGGCAAAGGCCGGTGCCACTGGCATGCTCTGCCGCCTCTGTGAGCAACAGGACTGGTCATGAAATGATGGATTTTAGCTAAACTTACCGTGGCAATCATTTTGCAATATATGGGAATCACGTCATTATGCTGTACACCCTAAACCTATTCAGTGGCTGTGTGGCATTTATATCTCAATAAAAGAGAAAGAAACAAAATGACTCAAGAAATACCCCCAGGAACTCAAACATAGAGCCTCATCCTTTCCACGGAGTTTAGAGCTCATTTGACTTAACCACAAGATGCGCAGGCATAAAAATGTCTACATTGATCCAAGGAAACCAACTGGAGAATGATTTACTACGCAGACCATGGTTCTTCCCGCTCGTCTTCGTAGCTTAACCTCGATGTTCAACACCTCCTGGCCACGAACCCTGGTGGCTGCCAATTCAGCCTTCTAGTTTCTGTTTTACAACCGTTTCTTCAAACTGTAATTTTTCTGGAGGAAAGCCAAAGAAATATGGGCTCCTTCTCTTTAAACTTGCATTCTGGTCCTATTAGCCAACCTGACCGGTAGCCTTCACAATTCAGATAAATTCGTTTTCTCGATAAATTTGTTAGCTCAAACCCTGGTCCATCAGACATCCACAGAAATGCCCACCCACCACTTTCTTCAGTGTACCCACATGCTTTTGCTTCTAAAACAAATAACCCCCCCTCAACAGTTAACAAAGGTTCAAATAAAAATGTCAGTTCGTCTCATTGCATAAGATGAGGCGTATCTTACATAAGACACTCTTCTCCAGGAGGCTTTAAGAGGTGTCTTTAAACAAGCGTGAATGTCTGAGCGTGTGCCCCAGCCAGGAGCACAGCACTCTGAGAGCCGCTGAGGGCCCGGCGGCGGCCAGAGGAGCCAGGAATGCGGTGAACTTGTGCGAGCAGCTGCCAGCAAGCGGAGGACGCTTTCTTCCAGGAGAATGTGCAAAGCTGCCTCTTTTGTTTGGTTACAGATGCACTTTACGTGCACAAAGACTTAGTTTTCACATGCATCTTTGTTGAGCTACTGGATTTTTTTTTTATCATTTAATTAATACATGGTATGTTTCATGAAATTGTGCTAAATCATTGCTGAACTTTTCTTACTCACTTTGGGGATAACCCAAATTGAGCATCATCTCAATTTATGTAAAAACTGACATTGTAGCTTAGTATATAGAATATGAACAGAAATGCTCACCACTCCATGTGTATCTGTGTATGTACGCTCATGTTCAGAGACAACCCCTTTGGTGGGCAAAATGCTTATAAACAAAATTATCTTGATTAATTTTGCCCTTTCATATTAAAAAAAAAAACTACCTCCTTTTTTTGTTGTTGTTCTTTTCTTTTTTAATAAGATATAGTTGACATATAATAGTATATTAGTTTCAGGTATACCGTATAATGAATTAATATTTGTATATGTTGTGAAATGGTCACTGCAATAAATCTAGTAAACATCCATCACCACACATAATGACACATTTTTTCTTCTGATGAGAACTTTCCAGATCTAGTCTCTTAGCAACTTTCAAGTATACAATACGACATTGTTGGCTGTAGTCACCATGCAGTACATTACACCCCAGAACTTTTATTTTATAATGGGATGTTTATACCTCTTGGCCCCCTTCACCCATTTTGCCTCCCCATCCACCTGCCCAAAGTTGCCCCTCTCTGGTTGTAGACTTAATGTTACTGACTCTTTGACCTCACCAGGCTTGTCGACCCTTCTTCTCCCTTCCCAGTCACTTCCTGAAATCTCAAACTGTCCACCTCCAGCTTTCCAGGTGAATGTCATCTAAGCTTCTGTCGAAGGCTGTTTCAACTGTGTTCTTCTGTAGTTTCACATGTTTACTTCCCACAGCTCCTTCCCTTGGCTCATTATCTTCCCTATCGCTGGGAAAACACATTTGCAAGGAGCCACTTTCTGTATCAGATCTACGAGGTCCATCTTTCGAAACCAAAGCACCACAGAGTCAGGGACAGAGCCAGCCTCTCTTGTGCTGGTGCCGGTCCCTGGAGGACCCAGCGGCTCACAACTGAGTATTTTCTGATCATTGAACTTTCCCAGGAGAGAAGTGGCTGGAAGCTGATCCAAGGACACGCAGACGGTTTGTTCAGTAGATGCACATTTTTTACCTTCCTTTTGCTCTTCGCTGACCAAGTTTGAGCCGAAACAAGTCAACTGGGGTACAGTGCTGGGACGGAGCCAGCGGCATTGCAACACAGAGGCTGATGCCACTGGCATTCCGTGCCCGTCTCTGAGCAACAGGACTGGTCATGAGCTGCCTCCAGTCCCGTCCGCCTCCAGCTGTGGGCTGTGGGCCCGCAGGAACACGGTCTGGCAAGACACAGGGGTTTGACTAGTAACAGGAAGAAGGAAACGAAGCCAATTTTGTAGATATGTCTGCCAATTTCTCCTCCCACATTCCACACCCAAATACCAAGCCCATGTTCTCTGAAGCAGAATGGCTAGGAACGTCTTTGAAGTGTGACAGAATTACTTGTTCATGCAACAAAAAGCAAGAGATTTACTTAAAAAAAAATTTTTTTTTTAAATCCTCACTTGAAAGGCAATTTTCTCGTTCCAGTTGATTGGTTATCCTTGGTTATCTTTCTCGGGGATTGCCCAGGTCAGTTTACCAACTGCCACCTGTGAACCACCTCCTCCATGACGTACAAATAAGAGACATCTCCCTTCCTGTTCTGAGACCCATCACTCCAGGTTCCCCATGACCCCTCCCTTCCTCTCTTCTTCCCTCCTCAGCCTGTTTTTGTTACTCACGTGTTTCCCACGTTATTTGCTCCTCATTTTTATATTTCAAACCTTCTATCTGGAATGCATCTTTTAGAACTTCCTTAGGTGTCTACAGGTGGTGAACTCAGTTTTGTGTGTCTGTCTTCATTGTGCTCATTTTAGAGCAATATTATTTGTTGTACAGAATTATAAGATAGTTGTTACTTTCTTCCAGCAAGTGAAATTCCATGTTCTCTGGCTTTCATTGTAATTGTTGAAAAGTCCTTAATAAATCAGGGATTCGTCCATCACGCCTTTGAAGATAATTTTTTTTTTTCTGGCTGCTTTTAAGATCCTCTTTATTTTGGAATTTTGTACTATTAAGGAAATATGCCTAAAACTGGCTTTTTCGTTTGTTTTATCCATCCTCACCGAGGACATTTTTCCATTTTTTGTTCAGATAGAGTAGGAGGGAGAGAGAGGAGGAGAGAGAGAGAGAAAGAGAGAAACATCGATGTGAAAGGGACACATCCAGTGGTTGCCACCCGCACGGCCCTGACCCAACCAGGGTCGGGGACACACTGCAACCAAGGTACGTGCCCTTAGCGGGAACCGAACCCCGGTCTCTCTGGACCACAGGCCGATGCTCTAACCGCTGAGCCAAACCAGCCAGGGCAAAAATTGGCTTTCTTTTTATTTGTCATGCTGAGAAGTAATTGAACTACTTGAATCTATGGATTAGTGTCTTTGATCGGTTCTGAATAATACACAGACATTGTTTTCATAAATATTGCTTTTTGTGCCACTGTCTCTCCTCTGAAACTCGGATTTGATGTATCTTAGCTCTTCTCACACTGCCCTTCATATCTCTTTGCTTCGCATTTTAAAAAAATATGTTTTTTAATTGATTTTTAGAAAGGGAGAGGGAGAGAGATAGAAACATCGATGTGAGAGAGAAACATTGATCGGCTGCCTCCTGCACGCCCCCTACTGAGGATTGAGCCTGCAACCAGGGCACGTGCCCTGACCGGGAATTGAATCGGGACCTCTCAGTCCATGGGGCGAAGCTCAATCCACAGAGCCACACCGGCTGGGTATGCTTCATATTTTTTTAAGTCTCACTTTTTTGTGCTGCATTCTGGTTAATTTATTCTAATTGTCTTTCTGTGTACCAATTATCTCTTTGTCTGGGTTTAATAGGTAGTTAGTTATACACATCCACTACAGTTGAAGTTTCAATTATTAAAATTTTTCTAGAAGTTCTATATTACACCAGCTAAGTCTTACAGAATTTCCAGTTTTTAAAATATATTTAAAGCTTATTTCCCATTGTATTAAGTGTGGTTTTAGAGTTTATATAATTTGCATGTAATTCTGGTATATGCATCTGTTTCTGCTGGTTCTCATTCATGGTGCATAGTTATTCATTATTGTAAGATGCTCAGTTTTATGGAAAATTGTGCTTGAAATCTTTAGAGAGTTAGAATAAAGTTGCCGTCTTCGGAGAAGTTTGCATTTGCTTTGCCAGACGCCAAAAGCTTTATTAGTCTAAAAGCACTTTAAATTAAATTCAGAGCTTGAGGCTTTGGAGCTAACACATATGATCCTGGGCTGCTTGTGGTACAACTTCTCAGGGACTCTTTTCTTTTTGAACCTGCTTCACTAGTGCCGAGGATGCTGAGGAGGTCCAGTCTCTGGGAGATAGGGCAGTAAGGTGGGGAAATGTCGGTTTACTCCCATCCTAACTGTGCGGCACCTTTGTTCTCGGTGTTATGGGATGAGGCTCTTTTATCAGCTTCCAGCATTGGACAGACTGTGTAACTGCTTAGTTTCACTTCCTCTTCCTCTCTCGGTTGGCATTCTGTGCATGCTGGACTGTCTGAGCTAATGAATTTAGAGAAATCACCACACTACCACCCTGGCCAGCTTGGTTCAGCAGTTAGAGCATTGGCCCAAGGACTAAGGGTCTGCAGGTTCGATCCCCAGCCCCAGTCAGGGGTCATGCGGGAGGCAGCCAATCGATGTGTCTCTCTCACATCAATACCTCTCTCTCCCCCTCCCTCCAAAAATATCCTCCGGTGAGGATTAACAACAACAACAAATCATCACCACACTGCCAGATGTCGGACTTGGTTTCTGGTTGGCCTCTGAGGACCCAGATGTGGCTACTCCGAAGTGCAGGATGACATTCTGAACCAATGGGAAATGAAAGATGGGAAAAAGCCAGACAGGTAAGTTCCTCTTCCTTCCTCTCTTACTTGGGTGACTCCAAGGTGTGGATCATTCTTACAACCTGTTCAGAGAGGTGAAACATGCTATAGGAATATTAGAAGTTATAGTTATTCTTCCATCACGGTTTAGGTAAAAGCATTCATATCCAAGGAGTGGCCTGAGCAGGAAACAATGGAACCGTCTTTAACTATTGTTTCCCTTCTCATCCACGTCCAGCAGACACCAGTTCTGTCATTCTGCCTCCTAAATACGTCCGGGATCTATACTCTTATTATCTCATACTGGGTTGTAAAGGTTGTTCTGATCATACTTCGTCCCTCCATTTTACTTCCCACAAATTCGTTCTTCATTCTACTACCTGCGGGATCTTGCTACAGACAAATGTAAGTCATGCCTCTCTCACACTTGAAACACTTGGGGTGCAAAGCTTTAGTTCCTGGCCGCAACCATCATTTCCATTCGCACCTACTCGCTTTCCCACACAGCTGGTGTTCTGGAGAAACCTGATCACAGTCAAGCTCGCCTAGCCCACCTGCATGTGTCACGTGCTCTCCAGGGAGGTCCATCATTTAAAGACGCAGAGCGCCAGGAGTAGTTACAACGAGAGAGGAGAGGGACAGAAGATGAGGACTCACCAAGACAAGGTAGGTTTTCCAAGACATGTTTCCCAACCCCATGGAGACTCTTCTTAGAGTATCTGCAGCCACTAGTGAGCAAAAGACCAGTAGAGCCAGTCAGGGCTTGGAGACAGTATGTCTGAGGTGTAAACCGTTGACCCACCTAGCAACGTGATTTCTCAAATGTTACCCTATTAAAATATCCACACAACTCAACAAAAGGAAGACAAAGAACCCAATTAAAAAATGGGCAGGGGAACTAAATAGACACCTCTCCAAACAGGACATACAAATGGCTAAGAGACATATGAAGAAATGCTCAACATCACTAATCATCAGAGAGATGCAAATTAAAACAACAATGAGGTATCACCGCACACCTGCCAGAATAGCTGCCATCAACAAATCATCAAACAACAAGTGTTGGTGAGGGTGTGGACAAAAGGGGACTCTAGTACACTGCTGGTGGGAATGCAGACTGGTGCAGCCACTATGGAAAACAATATGGTGTTACCTCAAAAAATTAAAAATTGAACTTCCATTTGACCCAGTGGTCCCACTTCTAGGAATATACCCTAAGAAGCCTGAAACACGAATCAGAAAGAATATATGTACCCCCATGTTCATAGCAGCACTATTTACAATAGCTAAGATCTGGAAACAGCCCAAATATCCATCAGTAGACAAATGGATAAAAAAGCAGTGGTACATATACACAATGGAGTACTATGTAGCTGTAAGAAAGAAAGATCTCTCATCCTTTGAGACAACATGGAGGGACCTGGAAATATTATCCTAAGCGAAACAAGCCAAGCAGAGAAAGACAAGTATCATATGATCTCACTTATTTGTGGAATATAATGAACATAACAGTCTGAGGAACAGGGTAGTCCCAGAGACGTGGACATGGGGTACAGACTGACAATCCCCAGAAGAGGGGGTAGTGGGGGAGAGATAAACCACAGAACTTACATGCATGTATGCATGACCACTGGACATGGACAACAAAGCTGGGGGACAGGTCGGGAGAGGGGGGAATCAGTGGGGGGAAAAGGAGAAACATCTGCAACAAAAATAAATTAATTAATTAAAAAATAAAATAAAATATCCACACAAAATAAATAAAACTTTAATGATCAGTATCAATATATGAATAGAAGAGATAATCATGAAGCTGGTTTTAGAGATCGTATGTTTACTTATCAAACTTCCCCTTGGCATTAATTATTATTAACCTAAATTTCTTTCTCCTTTTTTTTTTTTTTTTTTTGCTTTATATTTCTATGTAGTCATTTTTCACATATTACTTCTGTTTCTGGCCTAAATGCTCTCCTCTCTTCATCTGACCTCCCTCTCTTCTTCTTCTCCTGCCTCACAGTTTGCATATTCTCTCTGGGCGGTTTTAACTGCTATACTTGCTCACTTACTGTCTGTGTTGGGAGGTCCCCCAACACTCTAGCCCAAACTTCTCCAGTGCTTTCAAAACCACTCATCAGCCATGTCCTTCGCCTCTTTACTTGAGGTTCTCAGAGCCCTGCAAACTTAGCAGATTCCCAAGTGGAGCTGTTTGCTTTCCAATGTTCCACATCTCAGAAAGGGCATCGTTACCCTCAACTCCAAGGCTCTGACTGCTCCGCATCCCTCCCCTCCCACTTCCTTTCGGTCACAGAATAAGACGATCCCACCTCAAATGTATTTCCAGTCCACGCTTTCTTCTTTCCTCTCTGTGAGGCCTGGAGACACCGTGACTTCCAGCCGGGTCCCTGCAGCAGCCTCCAGTGGGTTTGGTGTCCCGAGTCCCCCCCCCCCCTTTCACTCTGCTCTCTGCTGTGCTGCCAAAACGATCATTTTAAAGTAAAATCTGGCCACGTCCTTCCCACATCACTGTCGCTGTCCCAGCCCCAGTGCTGTAGATGAAGCCGGTGCCTGATTCATGCACATGAAGACACGGAAACATGACAGGTAAGAGGGTGGAAAGTATGTACCATGTAATCGCTAACCAAAAGAAATCATATTAACATCAGACAAAGTGGATTTCAGAGTAAAGAATAATATCAGAGATAAAGAGGTCATTTCATAAGAGGAAAAATCAACAAAAATAACATAACAATCCTAAAATTGTGTGCACCTAATAACACCGCTTTAAAATACACAAATATATAATATATAAAGCAAAAATTCAGAGAATTGCAAGGATAAATGGACAACTTCAAAATTGATTTAACAAGACATGGAAAATAAGCCATGCTATGGAAGATGCGGACAGTGGGTCCCATGTAACTGGATGGGAAAAGCTCTATTTAGTTTTGCAGGGATGGCGCCCACATTCCTTGTCTATTGGCTTTATCAAGTCAGGAGGCTTTGCTTTCACTGTTAGTACTTAATGCCGGTCTTTAAGCCATAGGTTGGTTTTCAAGTTCTGTGTGCCCTGCCCTAAAATCGTAACTGTGGCCACGGAGCCCGGGAGTCCTGGGTCTCCTCATCTTCTGTGTAATTGGAAAAGATCTCAAAACGTGGCAACGCAGAACAGACTCCTCTCCTCTGGTCTTGTCCTTAATCTGCAACTTTGGGACAATAAATCCAAGTATCTCGTACTCTTTCTTAGTGGGATGTTAGAAAGTTCTTTCCAGATACAATTTCAGAGAGATCTTTTACTAAAGTCTTTTCTCTCCTATTATTTTCATAAAACTTAATAACCGCAATAGTAGCAAACCCTTACAGGGCACATACTACATGCCAGGCCCAGTTGACGGCTTTTTGCAATGGGTCTTCACAGTGACCCTGTGACGTAGGCTCTATTCTTACCCATTTTACGTAGAAACTGAGTGAGGTTGAGTAGGTGGTCCTGGCAGTAACCGGGAAAGGCGGCGAACCCAGAGCAGGGCTCCAAGGTCTGTGTTTTTGGCCACTACATTATACTGCTCCCAAATTAGCTTTCCTGAAGAACTTGCCCTCCTAACTTCTTAGAACCTAGTAAGAATTATTTTCAAAACACTCAGACTAGCAAGCTTCAAACAGTTTAATTCTGCGGCTCTCACCAAAGTCTAGAGACTACGAAATACCGTTTGGCTGCTTCTCACTGGTCCCTTAGGTAGGTAGGTGTCCATCGAAGTCTACGAAGCAGACGCTTTGCCTCATTCAGCCGAAAGGATGACGGGTGGTCTCAGTCATGAGGGAAAACGACCCTGTTAGAGGAAAGGATCAAGTGTCCGTGTTCTTTTGCGCTGTGCTTGGGAGAAGAGGGCTCCTTCCGGGACAGCCGGTCACAGCATCCTCCGTATTCCACACTGGGCCCCTTCCACATCCCCCCCCCTCACTTTGGGGGTGCCCGAGGAGGACGCCCTGAGCGCAGGACTTGGGTTCCCAGGAGGCACCACGTGGTGAGATAAAACCAGGGAGGATTCCTGATGTGGAAGAGTCGAGGACGAAGAGATAAGTGAGCCGCACCAGGCTGCTCCACCGTCAGCCCAACTCAACGGCTCAGCAGGGAAGATGCCCCAGGTGGGAGGTGCCGGTGGTCACATTGCCGCCCCTGGATGGGCACCGGGTGTGAGGAAGGGATGGCGTGCTGAGAGGACCGAAGCGAAGGTTCTCCCTCTGTGTTGTGTGTGGGAATCTTCACCCGAGGATATTTTTTCCATTGATTTTTAGAGACAGTGGAGAGAGGGAGGGGGAGGGAGAGAGAAATATTAATGTGAGAGAGACACATCAACTGGTTGCCTCCTGCACACGCCCCAACCGAGACTGGGGATCAAACCTGCAACCCAGTTATGTGCCCTTGACTGGGAATCGAACCCGTGACCCTTCGGTGTGTGGGCTGATGTTCTGACCACTGAGCCACACCAGCCAGGGTAAAAATTCTCTTCTAAAAAATATGAAATAAAAAATGTAAATAAAACTACCCACCCAGCAATCTTGTGTCAACATCAGTAAGCATCGATTAAATAAAAGATGATGATGATGGACTGATTCACACCTTCTGCATAGGCCCTGGTGGCACGCAGGGCCAGGAGGCCGGCGACTTGCCCGTTCCCGTCCCCTGTGTTTATGTCGCAGCCACGTGACCACCCGCGCTCTGGCCCCTCTGGTTCCCAGCAGGACGCCCTCTGAGAGGCGTCCTCCCCACTGCCAGCCTGGCACTGAGGTGTGCCACTTCACATGAGTCACGGGCAAGCTGTGGGTGGTTGCAAACCACTGCAGAGCGCCCGCAAAACCCACGCCCGCCAGGCAAGTCCGTGCAGCACCTGGCTCCAGCCCCGTGTGCGCGGACGCGCTGGCCTGATGGACCAATTTGCGACGTGGCTCCTCGGGAGAGTGAACCGGGCAGCGTCGGTCAGACACGACGTCCAAGGGCAGGCTCGTTTAATGCCAGGCGATGGGCTCAGGGGAAGGAGGGTCCTGGAGAGCCGCCTGCCCCCAGGCGCTTGGCACTGTATCTGCCACTCGACTCTGCTCATCGAAGAGCCGGTTCCTCACCCAGAGAGAAGGGATCAGGTCACTACGCCACAGAGCTGGTCTCTCTGGACACTGTCTGTAGGAGGAACGTGCATGCCCAGCGCCCAGCCGTCCCCTCCTGTGCCATCTGCAGGGCACAACATCACACAAGAGGCAAGCTCCCAGGCTACAGCGTCCTGTGATGCAATGTACCCTGGGCCTGGCTGTTCCCACACTCTCGTGGCTTCGGGTACGGGCCCCAGAGGTGAGACAACGAGCTCCCTGTGTGCCAGGCACACCCCAGAGCAGATGGGCCGGCATGTGGGGGGCAGGTGTGGGAGGCAGGAGGCGGGAACCGTGCAAGCACGAGGCAGCCAAGCCACAGGTGGAGCACGTTATTCACTTAGTATCTGCGTTCGACTGAGGGCGGATTCGAAACCGTCCGAAAGGCCCGTGGAGCGTGTCTCCCAGCGAGGATGCCGGCCCTTCAAAGGCCCCCACTGAGCATCGCTGCAGCCCAGCGTGCCCGGGCCTGGGGCCTGTTCAGCCGGCTCCTCCTGAGGGCGTGGCCCGGGCTTTCCCCTGCCCTGCGGGGCCTCCAGGGAAGCTGCCTCGCTCAGGCCTCGTCCGTCTGCCGGGCGTGATGGTGGCGACACAGCGGCGTGACGGTCTCCAGACGCGGCACCACCAGCCTCACAGCCGTGCCTCTTACGTTGTTCAGAGTGTGTTTTCCAACGCGGGACTTCACTGCTCTTAGGGATGATGTATGAAGCAGTCATGGCAAATGTCATTATATATCATTATTGTGCAATAACATGCACGTTTAACAGTGTGGTGTAATATTATTACTATACCAATTTCATCCAAGGGCAGAGTTTGGTGACGTGACTTACCCGTGTTCACACAATGTCAAAACCAGGGCCCAAGCCAGGTCCTCGGCTCCCGGGCCGTTGTGTCTGCTGCAATGCACACGCCGAGGTCAAATGCGAAGTTTCCTGGTTCACTACAGACCTCGGATCTGGACATCCAGTGGGGAGGGAGAGGCTGAGACACATGGCCACTCTTGTCTCCTTTATTTGATAGTTGCTTTCTTCATGTGTGTGGCTTAGAAGGCTAATGCATGATTGTGGGTCTCGGTCGTCTGGGTATGAGACATCGGTCTGTGACGATGAAACTGGGACGTGGGCCACGCATTTCCATCTGAAGTGACCTTTAAAGTCAATATGTGTCAAGGTCAAGAGCTGTAGAGGCAGACACTCCAGAGCTGGCCCGATAGGCCTCCAACTTGGCAAGTTACTTAATCAATAGGAACCTCGATTTCTTCACCTTTAAAATGGGGACTGCAAAGCCTACCTGCAGGGACATCATGGGTATCAGAGAGAGAATGTAGATGAAGTTCTCGACCTGCAGCGATGCTCCATAAACGGAGCTCTGTCTGTATCCCGAGTGTTTTCCCTTTAGACGTAACTTTCTAGTGTGACCCTGTCCTCCTTATCGTAAGTTACTTAATATACAGGACGGAGGTGGGGGTGCTCTAAATAGCAAAGGACTGATCATTGCTTCAAATTGTTCAGTTAATAGGAATTACGTTTTCATGGCACACACACACGTACACATGCACACACACCCACAAGTGCACACACACCCCTTCCCATCACTCTGTGTTCAAGGAGCTTTGAGAGAACGCCATGTGGTCCCTGAGCTGTAGTCAGGCACTGATGTGGTCTCTTAAGCTAAAGAGGTGGCACCAAGAGGGAGCAGGGAGTGGCTCCATGGGGACTGGAGGGGATGGCAGCTCGAGGGCCTGGCAGGAGCTGTGCCGTGGGCCACGGCGTGGACGTGACAGCTCACAGACGTGGTCCTCGGTGGCCCCACTGGCAGGCGAGTGGGGAAGCCTGGTCCTCTTCCTGGATGTCCGTCCCTCGGACCCGTGTGGCCGGCCCTTCTCCCCACCTGTGCCTGCTCAAGGCCGCCCTGCAGGTCGCTCTGTCCCATGGCTCTGAGCTCTGTGACACTCCTTGCTCTCTAACAGTGCCTTGTCTTTTCGTGTACCTAGTTACTGCCCCCAGTGTCAGCTCCCTGGGGAGGGGTCCTGCCCTCTCCACTGCGCGCTCCTCTGCAAGCCCAGCACACAGAGGTGCTCACTTTGCACTCGCAGAACGAAAGGAGAGCATGACTCGCCCCCGGCCGACGGTGGGAGAGGGCGGGCAGGCCCATCCCCAGCCTGCACCTTCCAACCGACTTCCTGCTTCCGGAAGTCAAACAGGGTCGAGATGCCCCGCCGTGTGGCTCAGTGAGCTGAGTACTGTCCCACGAACTGAGAGGTCCCGGTTTAATTTCCAGTTCAGGGCACACGCCTGAGCTGTGGTCTCGATCCCCAGTAGGGGGCGTGCAGGAGGCAGCTGATCGATGTTTCTCTCTCACATCGATGTTTCTATCGCTCCCTTCCTCTCTCTCTAAAAAAAAAAAATCAATAAAAATATTTTTTAAAAAACGGGGTCAAAAGAAACCCTAAACACAGAGAGTAAAGTCTTCGACGGGACTGGAGGCTAGTAGGCCCTTCCTGACCTGCCCTCCAAAAGCTTCCTTTGACCTTCTGTTCTGACCTTTGTCTCGAAAAGCCAGTCCTGGTATGTATTATTTTGCATTGAACTGGCTGCCAATCAGACTTAACATATGGTATGTATTCTTACGGTGTTGGGGTGTACTGGGCTTGGGGCACGTGGACTGCCCAGCTCACCCCGCAGGGCACAGCTGGAGGCCAGCTGAGCGGTGGTCCCACAGCGTGTCCCAAGCACACCCTTCGCTGAGGTCCCGCACACCTGCAAGGGCTGTGTTTTCTCCTCCAGAGCCCTCGGTAGGACACCAGGGCCCAGGCCCTTCACTTCCCCCACGAGGAAGACAGCTCTTTCACCAGGCAAGCACCTAGTGCCCAGAAAGGACCCCCTTCCCGCCCTCCCGTGCTCTGGGCTGTGGTGTGTGAACCTGGTCCTCTGAGAACAAAGCTAACATCCTGTGTTTGCTCCCACTCGGCCCTGGGCGGTGCCAGCAGGCCATTTGGCGGTCAGCCCGAGGAGGGCAGGCTCCGGGTACGGGTGAGAAAGTCGGAGGCGGGTGCCGCCTAGAGAGAGGACAACGTGTGTTGAAGTCGGGTCACAGGGAAGAGGGACTGGGGGAGGGGCGGCTCAGAACCTTCCCGGCCGGAGAGAGGTGGGGGTGTCCTGCAGCTGCGTCCTCCAGCGAGACCCCTGAGCACATCCCGAGATGTATGCCCATGCCCAGGTGGTCCTGAGGCCACATGCTGACACCAGGCCCAGGTCAGTGTGGCACCTGGCGCCCTTGGCCCTGCCGGCGGCCACCGCACCCTGTTTGTTGGGAAGCAGCAGTGTGGGTGAGCAGCAGGCATCTCTGAAAACGCATCGACACGTGGGTTTGGGTCTGTCTGTCTGGGCAGCTGACAGCTAACGACTTTGTTCCTTTTTGTTCACTGCCCACTTCGAGGGAAAAGGAGTCGCTCCCAGCTCTCCTGTGTCAAGGGAAGGCGAGTCGCCTTCTTCTGCCAGACACAAAGCTTGCAGACGGAAGGCTCCCAGGGACGCAGTTCAGCCCCCAGCTACTCATCGAGAGTTGTGACCTTGGAGAGAGCACAGCTCTCTGGTGGGTGTGCCTGCCTTGGATGACGGGAGGGGACACCCCCAGCTGTCCCCAGCTTTCTTCTGTGGCCCCTCGGTTCTCCTGAT
This sequence comes from Molossus molossus, assembly GCF_014108415.1. Taxonomy (NCBI): domain Eukaryota; kingdom Metazoa; phylum Chordata; class Mammalia; order Chiroptera; family Molossidae; genus Molossus; species Molossus molossus. The sequence goes on along the minus strand of NW_023425359.1, from coordinate 5,983,432 downwards.
TTCTCCCCTCACACTCACAGTCTCTTCCTGGATCAAGTCCCAGACACACCAAGGGCGTGCGGGCTGCCCCTGGTCACCAGGAGTGACCACTGGTCTAATAGCAACTGCCCCCTCCTCCCCTCCAGGAGCAGGAGCTGTTGATTTGCCTTTATAAAAGGCACTGCAGCTGTGAAAATAAGCATTCTATCAACAGTCCATGGAACAGAAAATAGGAACAAGCGAGTCACAGGAAGAGGAGCGTCATTGCCCACGGACGGTAACTGTCACGGGCACGGATTGGGCTGGAAGTCCTGTGACCCAACAGGTGATGCCAGGAAGCCTGCGACGGGAACCTCTTCGAAGGGAGCGCAGACCAACGTGACTTTAATAAGGCAACTATTAGGCAAAAGGAAAGCACGCCGAGATTCTATCATAAAAACAGAAACCGCTGCTGTAACTTTCTGGGCTGTCTAGTTTTGGAGAGGGCATCGCAGTCTTCAGAATGATATCTACCTGCACAAATTGGAAAACAAGCATTTGAAAATCCAGTTCAACTCAGTTTGCTCCTTTGGAACCACGTCTTCTCCAAACACCCCAGCCACCTGAGAGAAAAACTCTCTCAAACTCCCAAAGAAACCAGCTGTATTTAACGACAAGCTGGAATGTTCTCCTCGAAGGCTTTTCCCTCCCACGTCCCTGCTCAAGCCCCCGTTCTCCCGTGTGCCCCCAGTCCCATGTGCATTGTCCTTCAACACAGATCAAAGCCTTAAACTGAGAGGATGAAGTCCTTTCTGACGATGACACTTGAAACATCAGCCAGTGGGTGGATAAGGAGGTGAGGGGCGGCAGGGTGGGGGCGCCCTCCAACCACCCCATGCTTAATCAGTGGGGCGGGAGGATTAACCCTTCCACCAAAACGAATCACTATCAAACGGGTATCAGTGAGGTTCCGGGAGGAAAACTGGGGCGAGGTGTGTGCTGCGTGAGCATCACCCACACTGGTCTCTTTCCTCCAATCTCATGACATTCAGACGACCCGCTTGCTAGATAACTTCAGGGATCTTGCGTTCTATTCCATCCCTAAGTCTTAACAGTGAAAATCACGGTTTTAGTAATCATTTTAATATAATTTTATCACCACAAATCTATTTGGATGTTTTATAGCATTATTATTATCATTATTATCCACTAATTCATGAAATCTTTATTGTATGCCTACTGTGTGCTCTGGGAAGTACAGAGATGAACTTAAGATCTAGTGCTTTGGGAGAGTTTGTTAAACTTGCAATTCTCACCTGCTGTTCTCAGCTGCAGACCTGACTATAACGCAGGGCAGTCTGGGATTCGGGATGCTGAGGGGGGGACCCAGGGGTCATGGGGAGAGCTGTGTGTTACCAGGAGGACCCAGTGTGGACATACAGTAACCACTCAGTCAACATTTACTACATAAAAAAGTAGCCAAAAGAGAACAAGTGATGCTATAGACCGAAAGTTTGTGTCCCCTCAAAATTCATCTGTTAACTCCTAACCCCCAATATGGTCATGTTAGGAGGTGGGGCCTTTGGAAGGTGATCACAGCATGAGGGTGGAGCCCCATGAGTGGATTAGTGCCCTCTGCTCTGGGCCACATAAGGACCCAGCGAGAAGTCAGCCGTCGCTGCGCCAGGACGTGCGTCCTCACCAGACGCGATCGCTGGCACCTGGATCTTGGACTTCCCAGCCTCCAGAAATGTGAGAAATAAATGTCTGTAGTTTGCAAGCCACCGAGTTTCAGTTTCAAGTAAGACAAGTGAGGGGTGAACAAGAGGCATGATTCGGACAGCAGGCCAGGGAGCTGGGCGCGGCGGCGGAAATCTGGGACGTGCCGGACAAGCAGCGAGGGCTCAGAGGGGCTGGGCGAGGCTGGGGTCACACAGCACAGGACTGCGCCCCTTTCCCATCGGGCACGCTGCACTGTTATCGCTCCCGGCTGCAAGTCAGCTGAGGGTCCCGCTGGCGCGGGCCGGGGCGATGACCTAGCTGAGCTCATCCATGTGCCTACCAGTGGCTGACGGCCCGGGGGCACCGGCTGTCCTCCGGGGCCTCGTTCATGTGGGACCGGAGCAAGGCCGAAAGGGGCGTCTTTCAACAGCAGGCCAGCCCAGCCTCGCTCCCAGACAGCAGCGGGACTGGGCCCAAGAGAATGAGCCCATGTGCGTGAACCCCTGGGGTCCCCCCTCAGAACCTCCAGAGCACCAAGTCCGGCACCGCGTTCTCCGCCCAAGGCCCCCGGCAGCCGGGTGCTCCGCGGGAGGGATCGACTCCCCCGGCTGACGGAAGGAACCGAATATTTCTGTTCAGGTTTTACAGTCCAGAGCTGAGGAGTGGAGACAGGACGCAGGGTGATGACTGGCGGGCGCCAGTGGGCACCGGTCGCCAGGGAGACGGGTACGACAAGGAGAGAAGGCGCCAAGGGCAGAACCCAGAACCCCAGGCAACATGTGACACAGATCACAGAGAGGCCACAAAACAGACGCCAACAGCACCCAGAGCGACAGGGGACGGCCGTGTTTCGGGAAGGAAGGCATGCGTCACGACGCTGGGAAAAGTCCGGGCCGAGGACGGTTTCAGGACGGCGCGGATGGGATGACGGCTTGGCTAACACCAGTGCAGCGGGGTCACGTTCGGATGGGGTTTTCCTGTGTCTTCTCTCCTTCCCTGAGGTGGCAGGTGGGTGGCACACGTGCCCGGGCAGTGTCCTGGGTTTGCGTCCATCCGGCTGTGCTCAGAGGGGGAGGGTCGCAGAGGCCTTAGGAGAGATCGGCGCTTGTTCGAAAGCAGCAGGGGCTTGGAAGAAGGGCACCTTGATGTGAACAGTGGCAGGGAGACCTCCCTGAGCCTTGAGAAGGACCGAGACAGGTGGGTGCCAGAGCGGGACCCACACTGCTTCCCAGCAGCCCCCGGGCCCAGCAATTCGCAGGCGGAAGTGGCAGGAACACGCACAGGGACAGTGGTCTCGAAATGCCATGTTCAAAGAGGCATGTGACCTGAGCAGCCCATGATGGGAGGGACAATGGACACCCAGCAGGAACTGAGTGACTGCATGGCAACGACCAGGGCCGCCATGGGCGCTTTGGCTCATCACGTGACCCCACAACCCTAGAAAGACCGGCAGGGAGAATCCCAGATGTGAGAGACGGAATTGCCTTCCAATGAGAGGAGGCCGACCGGTTAGCAAGTAAGGAAATGTGATATTCCTCGGACTCCGGGATTTCTGGACCGAGATCCACGCCTGCGCCGCTCCCTGCAAGGTGATGCGGTAAGTGTTTCACGTCCCTGCGCTTATTTAATCTTCCCAGCAGCACTGTGGGTTCAGATCTGTTCTCATTTCTATTTCATAGGTAAGGAAACTGAGGAACAAGCAAGTCTGGATGGTCGTAAACGAATCAGTGGTAGAAGCCAAACTGGAACCCAAACAATTCAACGTCAGAGCCGTGCCTTTGAACACCGGTTGGCTCGAGTGCGTGAGCAGGCACCGGGGCAGTCAGAGGAAGGACCACACGTGTGCTGAGTGCTCGCTCAACTCCAGTAAGCGTGTCATCTCCGTTTCCAACGGGGTGGGGTTTGTCTGCCCCAAGCTCTTGGCCTGATCGAGAAAGAGGCAGCCAGGAAACAACAACAGTACCAGCAATAACACCTGCTCGGAGGGACGAGAAGGTCCAATGACAAAGGACGAGAAATGATGGGTTATTTTTTCTGCTCAGGAATGAGTTCACAGCACTCGGTTGGGGTCACTTTAGTGTATAAGAAACTGATGGAAAAGGAAGAAACAAAGGGAATGTGAGGAGGCGAGAAAAATGAACATTAAGTAGAGCAGAAAGGCAGAAAAGGGTTGGTGGAGAGAAAAAAAACATGGACTGAAGGGAATTTGGGGCAGAAAGCAAGGAAATGAGTATGTCTTCAGCAATCCAGCCCTGGGAAATCTTATTAGGCAGCAAAAATGAGATTATTGTATTTTTACTTTGCCACAATATGCAAATGACTAAATTTAGCAGCTAACACGTTGTTATTGAAATCTGAGAAATTCCCTCCATAAAATGTAATACTTCTGTGGCAGTATTGTCGGCAAAGCCAGATTGCTTTTCTATTTTGGTAAGCTTTTATCTGAACCTCTAGATGTCATCTACTCACAGATTCCAAATGATTGCTTTTATGTAATTTTTGTGTAAGCAAGAAATAATAACATGCTTAGAAATGTGAGAAATGTATTAACCTTCCCATTATTTTTCAGTGCCCAAGAGAATTAGAGGGTGGGCCGTCGTGGGGAATGTAATTATTTCTAGTGATGAATTTTTATTTATGTTAATATCCTCGAGAGCCCACGTATCTGTTATTAGCCACATCTGTTTGCTTTGCTCCTGTCTTTATAACCCATGCCTTCCATCCTTCCACTTTTAGACGCTTTGCGCATAACTGACAAAGACTTTTAAAGCGTACGAACAAAGGACCGTAAAATCACCCTTTCTATCTCTGACATATTTACTCCTCCTCCGTACCGTCACTCTAATTCCAAGCATATTTAATCAAAGAAGCTGGAATCTTGATGTCTGCAATCTCTAACACTAGTCTATCCAGATGGAATTATGTTTCTTCTGATTTCCCTACGTTTCCATTGATTCAGACGACACCCCGGTAGACACACCTCCCTCCCGCGCCTCCAGGATCAGTCCGTGAGAAAGAGAAGGAAGCACCTGCAGGAGCGGGCGGGATCCCGTGGTCGCAAACAGTGCACACCCACTCAGGTCAGAACCTTCGGGACTCTGCTGTCTCCAGCCACCCAGCCCCGGGCAGTAACTGTGTGGTCAGGAGCAATAGTGACTTTCTTCGGAACAATGACTGTCTAGGGCCCAAAGCAGCAGCCAGGTCCTGTATGGCTCATCTCATGTGTCAACCTGGCTGGGCCCTAGTGCCCAGAGGTTTGGTCAGACAATACTGCAGATGTTTCTGTGAAGGTGTTTTTCAGATGAGATTAATGTTTAAAACAGTAGACTTTGAATAATGCAGATTACCCTCCATAGGGTGGGTGGGGCCCATCTAATCAGTTAAAACCTTAGTGGAAAAAAGGCTGATGTCCCAGAGGAAGAGGAATTCCTCCAGCAGGAGGCCTTTGGACATGAACTGCAGCATCAGCCTTTCCCTGGGCCCCAGCCTGCTGGCCAGCAGACTTTGGACACACCAGCCTCCATGATTGTGTAAACCATTCCCTTAAAAAAATAACTAGCTCTCTCTCTTTTTCTGTACACACACACACACACACACACACACACACACACACACACTGGTTCTGTTTCTCTGCAGAACTCTGATATAATTAGGCAGGGTCTACTTCACAACCATTTACCTTGGGTTGGCGGGGCTCACGTACTGCTGCTGTCAAGGGACAGGCAACCGGAGAAGAGAAATTCTGCTCTAAGACTGTGTCCCTGGATTACAGACACTGTTCCTTCCGGCCACCTCACTGGACATGCGTAGGTAAGATCTCCAAGGACAGACTCAACGCAACTCTTGCATGAAGCAAGACCATACCTGAGCACGCCACGTGCATCCCTTTTAAAGATTTCCAGTAAAACAGGTAACTTCAAATGGGACAGAGACATCGATGCAAAAAAGACTGATCAGGGCCCCTAGACTGCTCTCAACCAAGCCACTGGAGCATAAATGGATTCGTTTCGCTGTGTAACAAACCACCCCCAAATTTAAGGACTTAACTTTTTGTTATTACTCCCAAGTCTGTGGGTCCCCTGAGCAGTTCTGCAGTCAGCGTTGGGGGTGCTGGGTGCTCTTTTTCTAAAGATTCTTACTGAGATGCCTGGCTTGTCCCTTGGAGCCCGTGGGGACCACTGGGTGACTGGACGACATGTGCCTCGTGAGCCTTCAGGGTACCTGGCCTTCTTCACATGCAGGGAGAGGGTTTCTAGGAGAAAGAGAGGGCAAACCCCACCACACAAGCACCTCCAAGCGTTGATATCACATCACATTTGCTCATGTCCCATTGGCCAAAGCAAGCCACCTCGACAAGCCTAGATTTAAGGGTGCAAAAAAGATCTCCACCTCTTAATGGGGGAGCAACAAAGCCACATTGCAGAGATGTGTGCACAGGGGTGGCTGCACCCCGGCCAACTTCCTCCCAGCCACAGGCCACCACATGGGACCACTGCAGTGTACACATGAGGATAGGTGGCCCGCTGTGCAAACCAGCTCTTTGACAGACGTATTAAAAGAAATAATAGAAACTGAAAGAACGCTACAATGATTGGCAGGGCCAAATATGAGTGTTTTTTCTTACATAGGTAAAAAAAAAATAAGAGAAAAAAATCAATGACACGTAAGAAACCCAAGGATTTTGGACAAAGAAGAGGTTCTTGTGGAAAGATGACAGAAGTTGGAAGGGCTCCGGGCAGGGACTGTCCGAGTGGTTGTCCTCTAACTGAGTTCCCTGAGGGTCAAGGTGGTGGCCGTGTGGAGAGGACAGGCCGGGAAGTTCTCCTTTCGTCTGTTTCGCAAATTGCACGTTGTGTAACATTTTGTTTAAAAAAGGAAAAGAATTCTTCTTATTGAAAAACCTCTGCATCAATCGATCACTACCTCAATAAGCCGGGAGTCCTCCTGAGACTTTGAGACTCGAAGGGAAATGAAAGAGAGATCTCCCAGAGGAGGGAGGGAGAGTGAATGGGAGACCGAGTCATTTCTGGAAGAAGCAGCAGAAGGCGATGGCCCTGGGTGATGGGAGGAGCCCAGTCGGAACAGCTCTGATATACGGGCCTGGAGGGACCAGTGGTGGATGGATCGGGGACGTGGTGGAGAGGTGGGGCTCACCAGTCATCAGTGAGGGGTAATATGGGCATCACGTCATCTTTGTCCAGCAGCTCAACCCCAGGACAGTACAGAACAAGACTGACCCTGAGGCTGCTCCACGGTGGGACCAAGCTCAGGATACGGACTGTTTGCAAGCACGCTGGGAGCTCCGTGACATCGTGGCTGGGTGGAGGCCAAGAGAGGGCAGAGGACCCAGGAGCCTGGTAAGGAAGGGGAATCTGAGGGTCTGGAGGGCTTGGTGCTTGTCCGTGGGAAGATGAGCGTGAGGCCATGGTTATAACTGCTAAGTAGGTTTCGGTGCAAGTTGGCATTGTAGATGGATGAAGTACAGAAGAGCATCATATCAATCCAGTTTCAAGGGCTTCATGAGGCTATTGCTTTCTCCCAGGCAAAGTACCTGATGTCTGCGCACACAAAGGAAAAACTGTCACCTAAATCCCAGCCATGTGACCTGAAGTGAAGGAACAGAGGTCTGTTCTGCTTCTCTGGGCTTCAGGTTTTAAATGCACCAGGCACACAGACTTCTCATTTGTATTTGGTGAATTATTCATAAAAGCAATGTGCTAGAAGATAATGACCAGGCTCGGGTGGCTCCATTCTGGACATGGCACTGTAATCCGGGCCGCGTCATTTCAGCCCAATGGCCATTTTTGTGTGGAATCTTTTCTAGAATCGTGAACGGGGTTTGAGGGGATGAATTCAGGATTTGTGGGCAAAGAAAGAGGCACAAACTTCCCCAACTCCAAGCCTAACCTTAAACTCCGGGCTTTCTTGCTGGTTTAATTGTTCATATCATGTGCCCTGAGTTATTGTCAAGCAAAGATACTTCTAGGAACAGCTCCGGGGCTCCAGGAAACAGGGGTGTCAGTGCCGACCTCTCTGGACACACACCTGGGCACCACACCCTCTAAACAGCAGTCCAAGCAGGCTCTTCAGACCTCTGGCAGGCTGCAGCCTGGGGAGTTCCCTGAGGTTCCCTCGGAGCCAGTGTGACAAGTGACAGTCAGCAGGTAATGCAAGGGGACCGGGGAGGGGCTGCGCTGCCAGGCCCAGGGCCGACTGCTCCAGCAGCACACCACGGAGGGACGGGAGGCAGCAGAACCCGCGGCAGCACCCGTCACTTTCCGCGGGTTACAGATTACAGGGCGCGGAGGGCCCGACCCTGGTGCAGCTGGCACACCGAGAGTGGAGGAGGGGGAGTGGCGTTTGCTCTTTAAGAAAAAAGCTTGGATCGTGCAAGTGCATCTCTTCCTTGTTGCTTTTTGTCCCAGAAATAAAGAGTTGACATTAATCCCTGTCTGAGACGACACCCTTCCCCTGCTCCACTGACACGGACAGACCGCATGGCCGCCCGGGACTGCGCTTCTCAGTACAGGGCTTGCGGACAGGAGGGCCGAGACCTCTTACCGCAGAGCGACATGTCCCTGGAGAGGGCCGTTCCCGCAGAGGGGAGGCTCCGTGCGCTCCTTCCCTCTTGCAGCCTGCTCCCAAAAATGATGGGGAGAGAGGTGGGGTCCTGGCTCAGACCCTGTGGACAAACTGGCTTAGACACTGAGAGGTTTGGGGACTGGACTTGGCCCCTAAACTGATCGAACCCAATGTTCTTTTTTCAGCTTTTCTGACTTCTCACTGCTATTCCAAAGGCACAGCCACGGACAACCCCCAACTCTTCTCTTTCACAGACAGTCAACCCTGAAAGCAGCAACTGGAAGGAACACAAACAGTAACAAACATGCACACACAAACACAAACACACACACACACATGCACTCACACACATGCACCATATACTCACTAACACTGACATGCAAATACACATGCACACAGCAAGTACATGTGCATGCACACACAAGCACCTACACAGAGGCACTCGTACAAACACACACATGCATACCTTCCCACACAAGTACACACACATACTCATACATTCATGTGCAACCACACACATGTACACACACACCCACCTACATATGCACATACGTGCACACACAACTGCACACATCACACACCTACACATACAAACTCATGCATCCACACGCACACGCACACACTCGCACACGCACATATGTGCGCGCACACACAGAGCACAGCTAGGACCCCTTTGTAGTCCCGGCCTAGTGATGTAAACTGTGGGGACCTGGCTCAGGAGAGGAACTAGGACAAGGGGATTTACTCAGCTCCCGATTTCAAAGCCACCTCTTAACCTCCCAGCCTCTGTCAACTGGCTGACACTGCAGACCTAAGACGCAGTCCTGTTTTTCTTTGTAGGCTTTGGCCCTGGAGGCAATTTTGTCACCTCCCAGTCCCATCATAAATTTAATGGGTTGTCGAATTACCTTCACGTGCCTGGGGCCTTGGCAAGAGTCGCTGTCTATCAACTGTGAAAAGATAAAATGCTGACTCTTTGGCCTCAGACAAACTTCAGATTCCATTGTGACTGACTGGTCAAGCCAATGACACAGGATTAAGCCCTTGTTCGGGGGTTTTCCCTGAGAGAGCCATGTGATAGAAATCACCTCTGACCTCAGAAAGCTCAAGCCCGTCAGATTCCTGACCGGGCCGGTTCTCGCATTTGGTAGCACAGCAGACGGGCAATAGCTTCCCCACCATGGTCTCCGGTCTCAGTCTCTCCCGGTGAGATACAAGTGGCTTTAGCTTCTAGATGTGGAATTCACTTCGCATCCCTCCCTGGGCCACACCCCCGCTGCTGGCTGCCCTTTTCACACACGTGTGCACACAGCCCACTGCCCGGCCCCTTTCCCTTTCCCCCACCTGCACCCCAAGACCCCAAGCTGCCGAAGCGCTCGGCCTTAGGAGGCGGGTGGGCCTGGCTTTGGGACCCAGGGCGGAGGACTAACGAAGTCTTTCCTAACCTATAATTAGTTTTAAAGAAATCCACATACTCAATGTTTTCACTGGGCCCCTTGCTCTCGGTCTGAGGATTCCTTAAGAAAGGTTTTTGCTGTTTTTCTGTATCAAGGCTCTTTTTATTTGATCAGCTCATTCATTCTAGGCACACTAAATCCTTTTACTATTCAGAAGGTCAGGAGAGGGGTCACGAAGCTTCTTCAATAACCCTCAAAGGCCACCTGGTGTAAGAACCGCCAGGGAGCGTCTCTGATGCAGACCGCTGTGGCCGGCCTTGAGATCCAGACGCCAACGGTCTACGCTTGGGCGCTGGGCTCTGCTTTCTCATGAACACCCAGGAGATGCTGCTGTAGGTGGTCTAAGGAACACTGCTGCAGTTAATAGCTTGCATTTGCAGTAAACCCATTTTCACAGAATTATAACATTTTAAATGTGGATCCACAGCAGAAAACCTAACAGAAGCAGCATTTAAAGTGGCTTTGAGGTCAACCCGTTGAGTATTTGGTTCCATCATGCTTTTCCTGAAAAAAAAAAAAAAAGAAATATATAAAAAGCAATAGGTTTATAATTTCCCTTGTACAAAATGCCAAGGGACTGTTTCCCGTGGGCCTCCTGTGCCCAGGGCCCCACATCTGAGGTGTTCGTGTGGAAGGCCACATGGGGGGCAGGTGGCAGGCCCCAGTGATGAGCCTGACGCAACCCTGTCCACGGCGCAGGTCACGGGCTCGCACACCAGCCCGGAGACCCCGAGGCCCTGGCCACCCCGACGCGTTCTCCCTCGACCTGCCCTTGCGTTCGGGAGTCCTGGGCTCGGAGGAAACGGCTGGAGCAGCCGGGCAGAGTTACAGAACGGATGTCGCCGAGTCCTCGTTGCCTTAGAGCGTGGGAGGCGGGACGGCAGCGAGCAGGCCGGCGGCTGCTTTCAGGGAGAGGAAGCCAGTGTTTGACCTGGTGGCTTCGTGCTTGCTTACCATCCCACAGGAAAGTGGGGGTTTGCATCCAGCCACCATTCGGCACAGTCCCTTGTGGGCAAACCCGCATGGAGGGCCGGTGCCCACCTGAGGACACACACGAAGATGCGGTGTGGGAGCTTCGTCACCGCTGCGAAGACGCCACCGCAGCCAGTCGAGCGAGGAGACTGCGCAGGTCCCCGTTTCTGCACACGGTCTGTTTCGGGTCTGCAAGCCGGGAAGGGGCACAGCAGTGACTAGGTAAGGCAGATGCTCGTGCCCTGCCCCTCGGGAGGCCACCGTCGCCAGGAGACAGAGCCTCCATGCTGAGGACATCGAGGGTGGCGCTGTGTCATTAGCTCCTCCAGGTAAGGTCATTCTGGCTGGGACAGGGACAGCAGGGGCCCGCCCCACACTGAAGCAGGTACCGGGGGAGAGCGGTACCCGCTGAGTGTGCTCCTCAGAAAGAAGCCAAGACTTCCGCTCAGGGTGGCGGCACGGATAACACTGCTCAGCTCCCCCACCTCAGAATTACATCTCAGCTGCAGAAGCACCTTCACTCAGAACCGCCGTCAGTCTCGCTGAACAGAGGCCTGTAACTAGGGGTTTACAGAAGAAGCCATGTCCAGAGGTAGGAGGGACAGAGGCACAGAAGGGCTGGGCCCACACCCACATGTGGCAGATAAAAACCAGGTGGGATATCTCAGTGCAGGGGTTCCCCGTGAGGAAGGAGGGGTCCCAGCCCCACAACAGGCCTCCCAGCCCAGGGATCTAGTGGCGGGAAGGAAGTTCCTATAACTCCGGGCTGTGAAAGCCAGTGGGGATTGTGACTGAGTGAGACAGAGGCTCCTGGAGTCCCAGGCATTTCTCTTAAAGGGCCCGTGCGTGGACTTACTCGGACTCACTTGCTCTGAGCTCCAGCTGCTGGGACAACAGCTCAAAAAGTGACAGGGGCATGTGGGGAGGAACTGAACTGTCCAGCATCAGGGTGAAGGCTGGAAGGGCAGCTTCTCTCAAACAGAATTGTTGGCAGAGGCCGTTGTTCCTTTGCTGAGCCCTCCCCCTAAGCCTTTAATGACCTGGCCAATACCATTCACCCTGCCCTGGTGATTCTTTGAGACCCCGCCCCACCCAACTTTTAGGCTCACTTGGGCGGCTTCCAGTGGCTTTTCATACAAACTGTCTGTCTTGGCTCCTGCCGCCAACATTCCTAAACTCTTTCAAAGATTTACCAACCCCAAACAAGTAGATCCGGCCTCTGCATGCCTGTGCCACTTGTTAAGTGGCCCCAAGCCTGGCACTAGTGGCAGTCATTCTCAGTTTGCAGCTTAGCTTCTTCCGGGCACCACCAAGTCCAGCACAAGTGTCAACCATCTGAAGATCACTCTGTAGCTCCTACTAGGACACAGTGGCTGACCTGCACAGGTGGCCCTGGGCAGGACATTGGTGGCTGACCTTGGTCTGCACCAGAGCCTCTTCCAAGAGGCCCCAGAACCATCACACTCAGGGCCTGCGTCAGACCACACAACAGCACCACCCAACCACTCCCATTAGTGACACACCCGGAGGGCAGACTCGGCAGGTACCAAAGCCCCACTAAAGCAAATCCTGCTCTGTAGGCTCAGCGGCTGCACAATAGCTCCTCCACTGTAGTCTCGGCCAGTCCTCACAGCCATCAGCCTGAGGGGCAGTAAGCCCTCCCATTGACGTGCCAACAGCAAGCAAGGCTCAACTATGACAGGAGGGCTCACACAACTCACACACCTGGAGCAGCCGGCTCAGGTGACCAAGGAGACTGCACCACTGGGCCCACAGGACACCTACTACATAAGGACACTCTACCAAGACTAGGAGATGTACCAGCTCTACCTAACACAGAGAAACACACTGGGAGGCAGCCAAATCGAGGAGACAAAGAAATATGAAACATGTCCCAAATGAAAGAACAGAACAAAACTCCAGAAATAAAGCCTAAACAAAATGGAGACAAGCAATCTACCAGATACAGAGTTCTAAACACTGTTATAAGGATGCTCAATGCACTTCGGAGAAGAGTAGATGAACTTAGTGAGAACTTCAACCAAGAGATAATAAGCATAAGAAAGGACATAGAGCCCTGGCCAGTTAGGCTCAGCAGTTAGAGCGTCGGCCTGCGGTCCAGGGAGACCCGGGTTCGGTTCCCACTAAGAGCATGTTGTCCCGGGCCCTGGTTCGTCGTGTGGGTGGCAGCCACTCAATGTGTCCCTTTCACGTCAATGTTTCTCTCTCTCTCTCTTCCTCCCACTCTATCTGAACAAAAAATGAAAAAATGTCCTCAGGTGAGGATAAAAAAAAGAAAGGACATAGAGCCCTGGCCAGTTTGGCTCAGCGGTTGGAGCATCGGCCTGTGGACCAGAGAGTCCTGGGTTCGGTTCCTGCTAGGGGCACGTACCAACAAAAAAAGGAAGAGGACATAGAAACCGCAGAAAGAACCACTCAGAAATGAAGAATACAATAACTAAAATGAAGAATACATTTCAAACGTGACAGCAGATTAGATGAAGCAGAGGATCGAATCAGCAAGTTGGAAGACAGGAAGCAGAAAATAACCAATCGGAACATGAAAAGGAAAAAAGAAATCCCCAAATGAGGATAGTGCAAGGGACCTCTGGTACAACTTCAACTGTGATGACAGAGCGAGAGATTGAAAACCTATTTGAAGAAATAATAATAAAAAAATTCCCTAACGAGGCAAAAAAAATAGACATACAAGTCCAGGATTACAAGAAACATTAAAAATACTTCTTTAAAAAGAAGGAAATAAAGATTTTTAAAAATGTGAATAATAAAACGGCAATAACAACATATCTATCAACAATTACTTTAAATGTAAATGAATTAAATGCTCCAATTAAGACATAAGGTGGCTGAATAGATAAGAACACACGACCCTTACATCCGCCACCTATAAGAGACCCACTTCAGATCAAAAGACACACACAGGTTGAAAGCAAAAAATGGAAACAGATCTTCCATGCAAATGGAAATTTAAAAAGTAATCATGGTAGCAACACTTATGTCAGACAAAACAGATTTTAAAACAAAGGCTATAACAAGAGACAAAGACCCAGAAATTCTACTTGTATATTTATCTGAAGAAACCAAAAAAACACATGCATTTGTTGCAGCACTATTTGCAACAGCCATGATATGGAAGCTTATGTAAGTGTCAATCAACAGATGGATGGATGAAGTAGAAGTGGATCATACATGCAATGGAATATGGCTCAGCTATTATAAAGAATAAAATCTTACCATCTGCAACATCATGGGTTGACCTTGAGGGTATTACACTAAGTGAAGTAAGTCAGACAGAGAAAGACAAATGCCACATGATTTCACCTATATGTGGAATCTAAAAAACAAAATAAATGGCCCTGGCCGATTTGGTTCAGTGGTTAGAGTGTCAACCTGCGGACCAGAGAGTCCCAGGTTCGGTTCCCACTAAGGGCACGTACCTCGGTTGTGGTTTGTCCCCAGCCCCTGTTGGGGTCGTGAGGGTGGCGGCCACTCGATGTGTCTCCCTCTCATCGATGTCTCTCTCTCTCTTCCTCCCTCTCTCCCTCCCGCTCTATCTGAAGATAAATGCAAAAATGTCTTCAGGTGAGGATAAAAAAATAAAAATAATTTTAAAGAATAATAAATGAACAGAGAACATTTTGATGGCTCCCAGATGGGAGGGGGCTGGGGGCTGGGTGAAAAGGGGAAGGGCGTAAGATCAAATTACTAGTTATAAAAACAGTCACAGGGATGTAAAGTATAGTAAAGGGGATATAGTCAATAATATTGAAATAACTATGCACGGTGTCAGGTGAGTACTAGATATATTGCAGTGATCGCTTTGCAGGTTATGTAGATGTCTAATCACTACGCTATACACCCGAAGCTAAGATAATATTGTATGTCAACCGTAATTGAAAGATAAAAAATTGTTTAAAGAAAGAAACTCAAGCCATGAGGCATAGAATATAAGAATTTTAAGGCAGCTAAAAAATGACTTAGCTTAATTATTTTATTTTACAGGTGAATAAACTGTCCTGAAACATGAAGTGAGTTGTGCAAAGTGAACTAGTTAGTTAGTTAGTTAGTTAGTTACACAGCTGCTGAGATGAGCTGTAGACTTGCATCTTCACCCGAGGGTCCAGATGAGCAAGTTTATCTTTCATAAATAATAAAATACTTCCTCAGGTCTTTGTTGACCTGAGATAGGGTAAGGACAAGGAGCAGAGATATTAGAAAGACACCTGGAAAAGTATAATGAATTAATTCACCTTACTAATGATGGTGAGCATTTGACATGTGATACTATTTTTTAAAATTTTTAATTGATTTTTAGAGAGAGAGGAAAGGAGAGAGAGATAGAAACATCGATAAGAGAGAACATTTATTGGCCACCTCCTGCATGCCCCCCACTGTAAATTTGGCCCACCATCTGGGCATGTGCTCTGACTGGGAATCGAACCGGTGACTGCTTGGTGCCTGGGTCGACGGTCAACCACTGAGGCACACCAGCTGGGCTGACATGTGATATTTAAAGGGAAAATAATTTCAGACACTGAATTTGCATAACCTCAATTCCCCTTGAGAACCTGATGTTTCTTTTCTTCCATACCAGTCTGGATGACCATTGGAAGGGTCTTCTTTTTGACTAGAACAAGCAAACATTCTCCTTATTACTATAGCATGGCTTTTGGCTATTCACACCAACCCTACACCCATGAGCTGGTGACAAATCTCTGCGAAGGTTCTGGCCCAGGTAAACCAAGCCTTTTTGTGTGCCAGGGGCTGGAAAGTCAGCCAGGTCCTTATCCTCTGGTCAGTGGGCAGGCAGACCTGGCAAAGCTAACGTGCACACCCCAACCCCACCCTAAAGTCTCTCTCGTCTAGAACATCCTCACAGTGCACTTCGAGCTGGAAGAGATGCTCACTGCGCTCGTGGCATAAGCACAAGGTTGGTGTGGAGCCATTTCCGTGAACAGAAATAGTTCTCAGAGGGTGCAAACACGCCCAAGGCCGACAAGGAAGAATCATTGACGAGAGCAGAGAGGTTTGTCCTGGAGAAGCCTGGACAGGACACAGAGCCTGTTCCAATCTGTGCAGAGCCCTCGGAGTGAGCTGGGACTCTTCTTATTTGCAGAGCCTCCAGCAGACAAAACTAGGTGCGGATTCCTTTTCCATATAAATGCAAACTCGCTAACAAAGAGAAAGGCTAAATATTGAATGAAACTCGCTAAGCAGTAAGTCTCTCACAGGTAGGCTTCTCTGAGGAAAGACTAAGAAGCTACATGCAGGGGAGGGGTGGTGGCCTCCTTCTCCACTCAGAGGGTAGGAGAGGCTCCTGCAGGTCTCTGGCAGCCCAGGGAGTCCACCACTGTAGGCGAAGGTGCGAGAGACCACGTCTGAGCAGGTGCCGTGATTCTCCCCCACGTCCGGAAACCCGGTGGTTTGCCAGGCGGACTTTCAGCTGGGAAAGGGACATAGGTACAGAACCAACCAGACATCAGAGGGACACACTGCCCTGGATTTTGAGTGAGATAAAATGAAAGCCAGAAAGGTGAGCAGCCTCTCAGAGAGTATTCTCCGTATGTGACTCACACAGTGGGGTCATTCTTCCTCTTACAGCGTGAATTCGTCTTCCCTCCTCCCGGCTGCTCCTGGGAGTGTGGGCACCCGCAGATCGCTGGGGCAGGGAGACGGTGGCAGATGGCTGCCAGCATCCCGCTCAGTCCATCACCAACTCCAGAGGAACCTCCTCTTCTCGTGCATGCACTTCATTTTACTCTCTGCTTGCAGATCTTCAACGTGTACCCTTGAAATGGTCACACTTTTACAAAACAATGCCTCTGGACTAGGTGTAACAGATAACATTTGGAGAAAGATGAGTCCCTCCTGAGCAGAAGTCTACTGAGCCAGAGATTAAGTTAATCTCCTCTTCCTTGAAAGTGACCTGAGCCATCCTGGGAGCCAGAATTCGACACCAGCTCCCCTAGGACGATGGGCATTGGCGAGGGAACAAAGCAGGTGTTCTGTGCTGTAGAGATAACGCACGTCCATGCCGAGGACTGGCTTGGAGGTCAAGCAGGGACAACAGATTAAGAAGCTGAGATGCACGCTCAAGTTCAGTAACCGCCTCGCAGGCACTCTGGAGAAGCTAAGCAAGAGTGATAGCAAGATTCCCAGGAACCCAGTACAGTGACTTCCCCGCAAATGCAAATAAGATATTTTCAGGGTTAGTATAAGACAATGGTTGTCAAACTCTGGTCCCCAGCCCAGCAGCATTAGTGTTCTGGGAACCTGTTAGAAATGCAGTCTCGGGCCATATCCAGCCCATCCCGAACCAGAAACTCTGAGGAAGGGCCAGCTGTTCTAGCGAACAGTCCTGGGACCCTGATGTCATCGAGCTGAGACCTGGTGTGAGATGACTTTACACTCAGGTGACTAAATGTAAGGCAAATTAGGTAATGACCTTTCCCATTCGAACACCTGGGGACTTGGGAGGAGCCAACCCGGGGGCAGTACCACCCGGGGACCGAAGGGGACAGCTGCTGCCCGTAACTGACAACCAGGACACCAGTGTGAAGCTGCCGGGAGTTAGGCGGCCGTCTCTTCCTCAGACGTCCACTCCGACAGTTCCAGGACAGAAACGTGACCCTCCGGACAGTCAAGCCCAGCGCCAACCTTCAGTTGTGGTCAGAGGATGAGAATAACGTCCCGTGTCCTTAGCACTGATCATTTATAAAACGCTTCAGTTTCCACGTCTGGATTTTGGAATATTTTACCCCTCCCCCCCCCCAAAAAAAAAGAAAAGAAAAAATCCAAGTTTGGAAACTCGACGTTACCCTCACGGCGTTGCCTCAGCTGTGAGCGACAGAACGGAGTCGCACACCGGTGACCTCCTCTCTAAGTACCCAGGACAACCACTCACGTCTGTGCTCTTGCTGGTCCCCGCTCTTCATTCCCCACCGGGCGTGTTCCTCCTGAAACCACCCGCTGGCGTCAGCGCGCCCGTCTCGTGGGAAAGCACGTGCTATGGATTCCGTGGAACCACTGCGGCTTCAGGCTGCTTACGTTTCCGGGGCGAACGTAACAAAGATCCGAGACTGGCGCCTTCGGTGGCGGAAAGGTGCTGTCACACAGTCTGGGGGCCCGAAGTCCGAGATCAGAGCGCCGGCAGGGGTGGTCCCCTCCGAGCCTCTCCTTGGCTTGCCAGGGGCTTCCTACCCACGCGGCGTTTCTGCTGTGTGTGTCCCTGGGTCCAAATTCCTCCTTCTTATAAAGGCCAGTCATTAGCTTAGGGGCCCACCCTAATCCAGTATGAATTCAAGTTGACTAATTATAGCTACGACAACCCTAGTTCCAAAGATGACATTCTGCGGTGCTAGGCGTTAGACTTCAACATATCTTTTTTTGGGAGACACCATTCAACCCATCGCAGAAGTTATCCTAGAATCACTATCACATGGGCATCAAAGAGTCTGACCAGGTGCCCTACCTTCTTACTTTACCCGGATGCATTTGCTTACAGGACAGGATGCACTTTCACTGCTTCCTGGGAGCGTGTGTGTGAGCGGGTGTGTGAGTATGTGTGTGAGCGCATGTGAGCGGGTGTGTATGTGTGTGAGCGGGTGTGTGAGCAGGTGTGTGAGCGGGTGTAAGCGGGTGTGTGAGCGGGTGTGTGAGCAGGTGTGTGAGCAGGAGTGTGAGCGGGTGTGTGTGAGTGGGTATGAGAGCGTGTGTGTGAGCAGGTGTGTGAGCGGGTGTGTGTGAGTGGGTATGAAAGTGTGTGTGTGAGCGGGTGTGTGAGCGGGTGTGTGAGCGTGTGTGTGAGCATGTGTATGAGCATGTGTGTGAGTGGGTGTGTGAGCAGGTGTGTGAGCAGGTGTGTGAGCGGGTGTGTGTGAGTGGGTATGAGAGCGTGTGTGTGAGCAGGTGTGTGAGCGAGTGTGTGTGAGTGGGTATGAGAGCGTGTGTGTGAGCAGGTGTGTGAGCGGGTGTGTGTGAGTGGGTATGAAAGTGTGTGTGTGAGCGGGTGTGTGAGCGGGTGTGTGAGCGTGTGTGTGAGCATGTGTATGAGCATGTGTGTGAGTGGGTGTGTGAGCAGGTGTGTGAGCAGGTGTGTGAGCGGGTGTGTGTGAGTGGGTATGAGAGCGTGTGTGTGAGCAGGTGTGTGAGCGAGTGTGTGTGAGTGGGTATGAGAGCGTGTGTGTGAGCAGGTGTGTGAGTGGGTGTGTGTGAGTGGGTATGAAAGTGTGTGTGTGAGCGGGTGTGTGAGCAGGTGTGTGAGCATGTGTGTGAGCAGGTGTGTGAGCAGGTGTGTGAGCGGGTGTGTGAGTGGGTATGAGAGCATGTGTGTGAGCAGGTGTGTGAGCGGGTGTGTGTGAGTGGGTATGAGAGCATGTGTGTGAGCAGGTTGTGAGCGGGTGTGAGCGTGTGTGTGAGCGTGTGAGCGGGTGTGAGCGGGTGTGTGAGCGGGTGTGTGTGTGAGAGGGTGTGTGTGAGCGGGTGTGTGAGCAGATGTGTGAGCGGATGTGTGTGAGTGGGTATGAGAGCGTGTGTGTGAGCGCGTGTGTGAGCGTGTGTGTGAGCAGGTGTGTGAGCAGGTGTGTGAGCGGGTGTGTGAGCGGGTGTGTGTGAGTGGGTGTGTGAGCGTGTGTGTGAGCGTGTGTGTGAGCATGTGTGAGCGTGTGTGTGAGCATGTGTGAGCGTGTGTGTGAACGGGTGTGTGAGCGTGTGTGTGAGCGTGTGAGCGGGTGTGAGCGGGTGTGCCGGGTACACGCAGCAGCAGGAGAAGGAAGGGCCGGAGAACCAGGGCAGCGAGGCAGAACGCAGCTGTGGGGAGGGCCAGGAACACCGGCGGCAGTCATCACTTTCCAATTTTGTTCCCCGGATGCCCTAAGGAAGGAGAGTCTGAAGACGTAGTTCAGACAGAACCCTTCACTCCAAATGCGTAAGTGTGCCATGCCTCCCAGAAGTATGTGCACACCGGGAGGGGTCCTGCGCAGAGGGTGGGTGAGCACTCAGGAAGGCATTATTGATGCTGGATGACAGGTTCCATTCAATAAATTCCACAGGAAGTATTTGGGGCAGGCGGGGAGTCTTCTAGCTCTGGAACAAGTAGTCTGGCAGGCGCAGAAGGCCCCGCCCCCACCCATCATCCCGAGCTGCTTCTGCTTCTGGAGAAAGATGATCTCCCCACCCAATTATGCTCTGGGCTTCCGGCGACTGCCAGGCAAATGTCACCAGGGAGGGGGCATCTGCCTTCCCATATTTGCAAGGAGAGAACACTGTTAACTGTCGGGAAAATGACAGAACTCTTCAAAGTACATGAACTCAGCATTGTAAATTGTGAACAATAAACCACAGTTTTATTTGGCCTTGGTTTTTGGACTATATCAAAAGCAGAAATTTATCATCAAGAGAGAAGATAAAACACAAATGACGTGTGCTTTCCCCACCCACCTCCTCCCCCCGCGTGTTTCCCGAGCATCGCTCCGTGCTCAGCTCTAACGCTGGCTGTGATCGACCCCCTGCAAAGCGCTCAGACTCACTGCTATGGCTGGAAGCTTCCAGAACCTCGGCGGTATACAGTGTGAAACATAACATGCAGAATGCTCCCGAGTGGCTGCTCCAGTCACACCCACTCTCTGGATCTCTGCATGTGGGTGAGGGGTGGTCCACCTTGGGGCTCAGCGGAAGGGCAATGACCTACCCCAGTGTGCACCTCAGCCAGGTCTGCTCCCAGCCTCGCTGCCGACTGTCCCACAGCCGAGACGCGTGTAGCACGTACACGGTACAGGACACATTGGAGAGACACGTCGTGGGTGGTAAGTGTCAGAGCTGCCTGCTCGGCCCATCAGGCCAGCCCCAGGCTGGGCCACCAGGAGCTCGGGCAGGTCCTGCGCCTTCTGGGAGGCGTGTGCTCACCGGTGAGCCGTCCAGGCCACTGCAGGAGACAGTTCCGTTAGTGACTTCCGGCCTCCTGCCAATGATCACCGCGAAGGAGACCTCCCACAGGTAACACGAGGGGTGGCTTGAACCCAGCTCTCAGTAAGCGGGGCAGATGTTGGGGGTCTTCTCTTTTTTCTCTTCATTACACCGACTTCTGCAAACACACAGCCGGGCTTCCAGATGGGCTTTTAAATCGTCAGATACCCAGTGAGTTAGGGGTTAAGGCTCACTTTCTAGCTTCTGAAGATCAGTTGAGTCCATCAAATGCGGAAAATAGCCCCAGGCGGTGTGAAGCCTGGCTGGGGCCCGGCGAGCAGGCCGCGCACAGACCCGGCCCGGCCGGGGACAAGCCCTCTCGGCCCCCTGCGGTCGCAACCAGACATCAGGCTCCGGACCTCCGTAGGCCGGGCGGCTGAGGTTTTGCGTCGCCAGTCGGACTGCGAACCCCATGATGATACGTTTAAAGGGGTCTGTCTATAGCATGTGTGGCAAAGGTCTAGGTCATTGCAGACGCTCGAAAGGGGAGCAGTCACACGTCCTCACCCAGCGCAGGGTGAAGGGCAGCCCCGAAGGGGTCCCTGTGCGGCCCTCCCTGCCCCTGCCTGTCCTGAAAGGTTCGTCAGATGCCGTTCACCTGCCGATTTCATGGGTGCTCAGGGCCACCACAGACGCCACGTGAGAACAGGCAGGACCCCCACATCAGGGCAGGGGGTCTAGCCACTCTCTCAGCCCTTCGCCACCGAGCGGGGGTTCTGCCAGGGAACCAAGTTCTGACAGAAAATGTCTCAGTTTTCCCAAGAATGAGCCTCAGCTAAGACTACTGTGCACACCTGGGAGAGAGGCTAGTCCTCCAGACTCCCCAGGGCACCAGGCCACCAGGCCTTCCCTCCCGCTGGGGCCCAGGTGACAGGCAGGCAGCGTGACTGGCAGCCAGCTCATCTGGTGGCCCTGTCCCTCCACTCCTTCGATGACAAGGGACTGCGGGGACAGCCCTCGGTCTCCGTGCCCGCCCTGGGCTGCGCGGCTCAGCCCAGGAGTGGAGGCACCTTCCAGAGGAGACGTTCAGGCTGTGTCTTGCTGCGGCTCCTGTTTCCAGATCAGCAGCCAGTTCCCATCAGGCCAGCGGGCACGTGAAGGGCTGGGCCTGTGTGGGCACCTTCCATGGCAACAGCTGGGTGTGTGCCCGGTTTCTGACAGTGTCTCCCGATTCAGTCACACCTCTGGTCCCTGGAGACTTGTCCCAGTTGAGGGCAGATCCGGTCTAGGGGAGCTTGGCCGGAGGAGAGCAGCCTGTCTGCTCCCAAGCCCGGCTTCATGTGCTGAACGAAACGCCGACACGGCAGGCGGAACTGGTGGACAGACCGCAGCAGAGCCCGTATCCCACCTCGCGTCCCTCTCACAGCAAGATGAGTTCTTGCTGAAGTTAATGTTCCGTCTATTTGACTCCCCCTGGGTGGGAAGGGGCAGGCTCCCCACTGGGCACGGGCTCTGTCGCTGAGCCAAGGGGAGGGGCCAGGAACAGACCAAAACATACATCCGCGGGTGAAAACGTCAGGGGAAAACTGAGCACATCAGTATAGAAACGAGGTGGCTTTTATTTCATCAGTTTTAAAGGCCCATGTATTTCCCTGAATTTCACTAATTTTACAAAAGCAAAACTCTATAGAAGACAGGGATTTTCCTACGGGAGGACAGAATCAGACTTGCCCTCGGCGGGTCGGGTGCCAGATGAACAAGGGACACCCAGTTAAATTCAAATGAAAGACAAACGGCAACTGACGCTTTTCGTGCTAGTCTAAGTGTCCCAGGCAGCATCTGGGACACGCTTGCACTGCAAGTATTTGTCATTGGTCTGAAGCTCGGGTTTCACTGGGCACCCTGGTTGTTTACCTTTCTGCTCCGTCGCGGCTGCGCTCGGGAGACCGTGAGCCAGTGGGAGACGCCCTGCCGGCGTCTTCCCCAGCCCCGGTCCTGGTGCTCGGCTTACTCAGCCCAGCTCTGCTCCCTTCATTCATCCGCGCAATGGAACAGAGAGAGCAGGTGGCCATAAGCGCAGGCATGTCCAGGATGCGTTTCCCACGCAGTTCAAAACAGATCAGCGGTTACCTATGGGCTGTGAGGCCGGAGACACCCGTTTTGGAGGGAGGACAGATGGGCAAACAAATTCACAGTGACTCCCACATACTGATTGGTCACAGGTACTTCTCGGCTAGGAGGCTCCCAGCCTCTGAGAGCAGCAAACCTTCCTGCAGTTGGGGAAGAAGTCCTTGTCGTCGGGCAAACCTTGAACTTTCTGAACCGGTGAGCGAGGGACAGGCCTCGTCTTTGTCCCTCCGCGGGGCCAAGTGGCTGGTTTTCAAGGGGAGAGGAAGCCAGACATGATGAGTTTGGCCCCGCAGAGAACCCTTCCTTCTGGAGGGGAGGAAAGGGCCCTTCTGAGAACAACCTGGTAATGCCACTTAGAGGTCATCACTGGACAAAGTCTGGGAGCTGAGAATTTATAGTAACAAGAGGTGAGGATGAACACAGAGGGCTGCCCTCCCTGCCCCCAAACCCACCGGGGCACAAGTAGCTCCCGCAAGGACCCGAGCACAGAGAGCAACTCCAGGAGGGAGCAGGTGTTCTCCCTGATGTCACCACAAAGTCCCCTCGTTTTGGCATCGTGAGGGCTCTGGGGTGTCCATGGCTGCACACAGGGCGTTGGGGCTGGTGGGAGCCAAGGTACCTGAAGGAGATGAGGGGTCACAGTGCTGTCAACTCGTTAAGGGGGGGCTGTGGCTTGCAGGGTGGGGTGATAATGCCCATTAGACATGTGGTGCCCACAGAGCATGGTGCCAGCAGCTGGGAAGACACAGGGTGGCGGGTGGCTGTCCTTGAGAGCAGAGTCGACACGTGGCAGGACTGAGCATGTGCGCACGGTGGGTGCGCAGAGGGCCACGAAGGACTGTGAGACTTCGGTGCTGCTCACACGGAGAGCGGAACCTGAGCTCCCAGGCAGGGTCCTGTACGCGGCACGGTTTCCCTGGATAAGGGACATGTCAGTGTTTGGTTCCAGTCCCATCTGGCACCTGTCTCACTGCTAATTGATTCTGGGTTTTTTTTAAGCCTCATCATGAAGCTTCTACAGTTAAGTATAATTTATCAAGGTTTAGAATTAGCGCAAATTCTCTAAATCCTTCTTTATTTTTTCACACAAGTCTCCGTGATTGTTGGTTTGGAACATTGACATGCAAATGACGGGAGGCATCGCCATGTGATCTGCAGCGGTGCGGGAAGAGCCACCATCCTCCTGGGTTTGTTCAGATGGAGCTGGGGAGGGAGGTGCTGGAGCTACTTCCACGCATGCTCTGTGGGTCAGGGTGCAAGAAAAAACTATGCACTTTTGCCCTGACCGGTTTGGGTCAGCAGTTGGAGCGTCAGCCTACCCAGAGAGTCCCGGGTTCAGTTTCTGCTAGGGGCATGGTACCACCCCCCCAAAAAAAAAGAAAAAGAAAAAAACTATACACTTTATTTTTTTCATTAGTTATTCTTTTTTTTTATTATTTAATTTTTGTTACAGATGTTTCTCCTTCTTCCCCCACTGATTCCCCCCTTCCCCTCCCTCCCTGCCCTGTCCCCAGCTTTGTTGTCCATGTCCATTGTTCATGCATACATGCATATAAGTTCTGTGGTTTATCTCTCCCCCACCACCCCCTCTTTTGGGGATTGTCAGTCTGTACCCCACTTCCACGTCTCTGGGACTACCCTGTTCCTCAGACTGTTATGTTCATTATATTCCACAAATAAGTGAGATCATATGATACTTGTCTTTCTCTGTTTGGCTTGTTTCACTTAGGATGATACTTTCCAGGTCCCTCCATGTCGTCTCAAAGGACAACAGATCTTTCTTTCTTACAGCTGCATAGTACTCCATTGTGTATATGTACCACAGCTTTTTTATCCATTCGTCTACTGATGGACACTTGGGCTGTTTCCAGATCTTAGCGATTGTAAATAGTGCTGCTACAAACATGGGGGTACATATATTCTTTCTGATTGGTGTTTCAGGCTTCTTGGGGTATATTCCTAGAAGCGGGATCACTGAGTCAAATGGAAGTTCAATTTTTAATTTTTTGAGGTGACACCATAGTGTTTTCCATAGTGGCTGCACCAGTCTGCATTCCCACCAGCAGTGCACTAGAGTCCCCTTTCCACACCCTTGCCAACACTTGTTGTTTGATGATTTGTTGATGGCGGCCATTCTGACAGGTGTGAGGTGATACCTCATTGTTGTTTTAATTTGCATCTCTCTGATGATTAGTGATGTTGAGCATTTCTTTATATGTCTCTTAGCCATTTGTATGTCCTGTTTGGAGAGGTGTCTACTTAAACTATACACTTAAAAAAACCTAACCACTAATTGACAGGTGCTCCTAGCAAAGAGCCCAGCTGAGCAGGGCAGGGAGAAACGGCGGTGGTCAGCTTCCTGCGCAGAGCCAGGCGGGACGCACCCTTCTTCCCTTGGAGGGTCTGTGTGGCCCAGCCCCCTCCACGCAGAGTGTTAGACTTTCCTTCGAACAGTATTAAAAGTGACAGAGGTGGAAGAGTGACGACATCAGGATGGAAGCCAGATGGTCCCACGTTTGTTCTCTGCGAAGTATCACCGCCATGTGCCACCATTGTCCCCTGTCCCCTGTCTGGCACTTGTCATGTGCCTGCTCCCTCCTTCCTTGACTTCCCTCAGCTGCCTCAATGATCCTTCTCCTCCTCCTCTTCCCCTTTCCCCTTCTCCCTCTCCTCCCCTCCCCCCTCCTCCCTCTTTTCCCCTCCCCCACCTCCTGGCTTTATGCGGGTCCACCGTCCACCCTCCGTGTGCAGGGCTGACCCTGGGCCTGCAGCCGCCCCCAGCCCGAGCTTCCCAGCTGGAGCCACACACACGTGTGCCCAGGCTCCTGCCACGTCTCCGGAATCCACCGCCCTGGAAGGATGAGCACTGTGTCTGGGCCTCGGCCTCTGGGGCTGAGCTGCAGCTGGATGTGTGTGTTTGACTCTGAGCCCAGCCCCACGGGGAGAAGCCCTTCACCAAGAACGTGCTCCACCTGCTTGACGAAGGGCCTCCGGAACCCTGCTCTGCCCCCTGTCCTGGAGGAAAACGAAAGGCAGGTCTGCTCCTGTCTGGCAGCCTCTGGCCGGTGACATGGCTGTAGTGTTGTCAGCGCAGCCGCTGAAAGCAGGTCCCAGTCCTGGGCTCTCCCTGGCCGGAGAGAGGGCGGCTGAGGCTGTGCCGGGGAAGGAGGCGGCCTCGGTGGTGCTGGAGGCCCGGTGGGAGCCAGTGAAAGCCCAGGCCTGGCTCAGGTCAGGGGTCACCGCCGTGTGGCCGTGGGTGAGACCTGTGTCTGAGGACCAGCCTCAGCTTGCGGGGTGGGGCTGCAAAGCCCCCACAGGGCCCAGCTGGGTGAAGAACTGCACCTGCAAAGCTTGAAGATGCTGTCTGTCCCGAACCACCTCCGGACGCCTGCATTCTGGGGACTCCCAACGGACTGATTTCTGCCCACCTACTGACCAAGGGGCTGGGAGAGGAACAGCTGTCCTCATAATGGTCCCCAGGGGCCTTCTGTGCTCCTTTTCCTCCTGAGTCAGGCCCCCATTGCCCTGTGGCCTCCCTCGTCCTCGGGGCCCTGCGGGGCTCTCTGGGCCCCTGCCCTGTGGCCGTTGGAGCACCGTGAACGCCTGCACACAGCGCCTCCCGGCCCTCCCGGCCTCTCTCCGTCTCAGTCTGCGCAGCTTCGCTTCCACAGTAACCAGGCTCCCTCTCCTCTGCTGGGTGTTCTTTTTTTTCCCTCACCCGAGGACATTTTTAAAAATTCAGATAGAGTGGAAGGGAGAGAGAGGAAGAGAGAAACATTGATATGAAAGGGACACATCGAGTGGCTGCCACCTGCACAATCCAACCAGGGCCGGGGACAAACTATAACCGAAGTACATGCCCTTAGCGGGAACCAAACCCCGGTCTCTCAGGACCGCAGGCCGATGCTCTAACCGCTGAGCCAAACCGGCCAGGGCCTGCTGGGTGTTCTTTATCCACATGTCCAGGAGACTGCTTCTGCATGTCGCCATGCTACATTTTGGCCACAACTTGGTAGAGTCCTGACCAAGCCCACAGTGGGAGGAGGGAGGGGCCAGGAGGCCTGGTGTGTCGACCAGTTGTCCCGCAGATGGGGTAGGAGGACATTTCTCCCTAGCAGGCCCTGGGTGGCAGTGACTGACACCTCCACCCACAAGGGGTCCCTGCTCTTTCAGGGACTGGACTCTGAACCAGGGTGAAGGGCAGCAGACTGCTTAGAGACCATGTGTAACATGTTCCAGCTGCCGTCAGAGCACACGGCTCCTCCAGGTCCCCTCACTCCGAGCCGCTGGAGGCTGAGTTAACCCTGTGCTGTCCCTAGATGAGCAGGAGGTGGCAATTTGCACTTTTTTATTTGGCAAGAACATTTAACAAGGCATTTGGGGCTATAGGAACAATTAGGCCATTCCAGAACGAATTAGAGGTGTGACATTAGGTTGTAAAGGCCTAGAAAGGCAGGCATGGTGCTGAGGGGTTTTTTTGTGCATGGGCTGCAAAGAAGGGGACCCTTTGTTCAACCAGGGGGCTGCTGAGCAACTCTTGTGAGGTCAGCACACTTGGCAGGCTGCTGGGCACTGCGATGCATGAACATAAAACACCCCCTCTTGTCCCCAGGGCCTTCCGTCCTGCTGGGGAGGCAGACCCTCAGAACTGCTCCGGGGAAGCACTGTACAATGAGCAAGGAGGTGGGGCTCCGGGACAACATGGGGGCTGAGGTGGAGGGAGAGACGGCGCGTGTGCCAACAAGGGGGCCGAGAGCTGAGCACTGTGGGATTGAGCCCCCCCGGCCCCCAAGTCTACAGCACAGTCTACCAAACTCATGCATTTTGGAGATAGATTTTGGTGGTGGTGGTGGCAGTGATGGCCATGATGTGACTGCAAAGAAAGGGGGTTCGTGTGGTTGACAGAAACCACAAGAGGAAGTGAGGTTCAAAGGGCAGAGGGAGTCGGTTTCATCCCCACCCCACTCCTCAGTGCCCCTGATCTTAGCAGGGGGGGGAATCGTGTGTGAGATTCCATGGAAGTGAAATTTGGGGTGCTCAACAGGGTGGTCGAAGCTAGAAAAGCCTGCAGAGTCATGCACAGAGCTGATACAGCAGGTCCTTGAGTAAACACACCGATTCAGTGTTGATTTATTATGATGTTGGTGAGAAAATAAGACAATCGACTGCTGGCCGGGGCACCGTCTGCGTGGGTGTGCCCCACATCCCAGCGCGTGCACGTGAGGTGCCTTGGTGTGTCCACCTTGCCCCAGTCTGAGTGTGTGTGTCCCTGTGACGGAAGGGCGCTCTGTCCAGAGAGGGGCCCCTGTGCCCTGAGCTGACAGGGGAGGTCTGGCCACCAATGACCCTGAGCTGGAATAAGCCAGTTGGGAAAGAATCCTCCTACTTGTTTTTATTCATCTTTCTTACAGGTGTGTACGGTTCACATTTATTTCAATGTTTAATATTAGAAGTGTTTGGGGTCTTAGAAGTTTGGTGATAATTCATGACCAGACATTTGCCATAGGAACTTGACTCTTGTTTGTGTCCATTGGCTTCTCATGGAATTGGTTTCCTCACGAGTCATTGTACTTCAATTCCGTGCCTCCAAGAATTTCGATGGCGCCAGGCGAGGCCTTCGTGTGAAGTCCTGGCGCCCTGCCTTCCTATCGGGCACTGTGCCCTGCACACCAGCTGGCTGCACACTCGGAAACACCTCCCAGGAATCGTCTCGTGGGAGCAGCCACCCCAAGAAGCACTGTCGTCCATGTCACAGAGGTGAGGGCACAGTGCAGGAGGGGGGATGAGCTCTTGGCCACTGGTAGAGGTGAGTGTCAACCTGGGTGGGTCTAGAACATTCACCCTTCACCTGCACAGCTCACTGTGTCTCTACTGTGGCCCTCTCGCCACGTGACGTGGACCATGGGCAGGGCGCGTGCCCAGTCATCACCGGTCCCCTACCCCAGAGCAGCAGCCGCACCCAAAGGAGCCAGTGACCTGTTTGTGAAGTGAGGCAGGCAGTAGATTTTACTGCCCAAGGAGGAGTTTGCAGACCTGAGCTTCTGCCCCCACACGTCCAGGCCTTGCAGTAAGTCTCTGAAGGTGACTGTGTCCGAGTCTCCAGAGGACGAGGACTTTGTCACCCGCTCACCTGCCAGGCTTCGGAAGTTGATTTACATTTCGTCATTATGTACAGTCAGAAATGAAGCCTAGGAATCTTGTCTCAAGCCCCGTTTGGAAAGATGCAAGACATACTTTTATTTCAATAGAAAAAAATCCAGAAATAGTCAGGGAGAAGCCTTGTCGTGTTTTATCATGAGGTGGCTGCCCATGTTGTTGACCTGGAATTTAAACTGCAGACTGATCCTCAGGGGTCCATCTTTCAGGGAGCAGACCTTTGCAGCCAGTCACAGAGAGCAGCCCTGACTTGCGGCAGCCGCGCGTGTCCTCGTGGTGCGGTGGCTCCCTGCGTTCGCACTTCTGCGCGCTGACCCAGGTCGTGTTGGCCCGGCGGTGGGCGTGAGGCGGGGTCGCCGGCACTGGCAGGATCCGCCTCCACCCTTTCCTTGCCTGGCTAGTTTGTGAGCGGGGAAGGGGAAATGGGTAAAACTGGCCCCACAGTCCCACACGGACAGCTGGCAAGCAGATGTTCCCTGGAGACCAGCTCACCAGCAGGAACAGGTGCCACTAAGCCCCAGCCTTCTGTGCCCAAGCCTGTTATTCCTTTTCCCAGTGCTGAGGGTGCCCCAGGAAGAGGAGAAGAATTGGGGTGAGGGGCAAGGAGAGCCATCAGACCAGTTCAGCTCACCGGGTTGCATGACCTCACTTTCATATCACTCCAACACATAGAAACAAGAGCTCGTCGGACCGGTAAAGCCATTCTATTTCAGGAAAGCTATCTTAAAGTTGACAAATCTACTAGCCAATCAAAAATACGATGAGGGTCACAAATGCTGTGCTTCCAGCCTTGAAGAACAGGTTACAGTTCCAACGAGGACTTACTTCCTACGCACGCTTTGCTGTCACCCACCATCTGCATCATGCAATGAGGCACCTTTAACCAAAGGCACAACCGCAGGAAATGTGTGTGCATGCAGTGCTGTCCCCGTACTTGGAAGGAGAGGGGATGTTGATGGGATTCGAAACTTATACTATAAAAGTATTCGTCTAGACGATGGCAGCACACAGAGAGGCAGAAATGTGAGCTTTTCCTCTTCATTTGCCACAAATTTCCTCTTGACATGTTTTAAGCCCCAGCATCTCGAACTATAAAATTTGACTCAAAATACCAGCTTGGGGCAGATTCTCAGCAGGGAATGAATCGGCCTATGAGACGATGTCTGTGCAATCCTACAAATTCCCCCAGAAACAGACATACACGCTTATCGATAACAGCACCAAGAAACAAAATTCCAGAAGCAGATCGGTGTCCTGTGTGCCAAGCGTCTGCCTTTTCCATCTTCTGAGTAGCTTCGTGGGAACTATAACAAAAATCTGTCTCCAAACCCATCAACATTCCCCAAATAACTATGCCTCATGAGCTGAGAAATTGAGGGGCACAGGACCCCATTTCAGACAGCTCTTCTAGTTCCCTGCCCACAATATGTGGTTGATACTGGTACTTACCGTGCCGACCTGTAGAGCTGACTGCGTAAGTTCCACACCCGCAGTGCTGAGCACAATGCTCGGCACAAGATAGGTGCTCGATACATTTAACCAATTTTTGTTACTACTGTTTCTGACTCCCAATGGCCTTCTAGCCTAATCTCCCTATTTTGTATTTCCTTGCAATTTAGGGTGATGGCGTATCACCTAAGTCAGCTTGCAAATGTTAGAACTTGGGCTCAGACCACCCTCCCAGGAAGGCTCGTGACGGGAGTTGGAGGGAGTGCCGTGTCTCCGAGCTGGGGGCTCAGAGGCTGTAAAGGGGAGTGCGGTGGGACCGAGGTCCCCAGAACAGCACTGTTCTTGTTTACTTGCCTTGAGAACATGGGTCTTTGGTCCTTGGACCTCCTGTAGATCACCTAGGTTGTGAACGGTTCCTTTTCTTAAAATGTGATCACAAAACAGGGGGCCTTCTCCCTGACCTGAAGACCTGAGGCAGGACAGCTCTGTCAGTTTAAGTGGCATTTGGGGTAGCAAGTGGGGCTCTAGCCCTTGGATGGACCATAATGTGTTCTGCACATTCAACCATGTGACTCTGAGGGAATATCTGAAGTTGTTCCAAACGAGGTCAATCATCTTGTAGCCTGGGGACCCGCGGGGAGTGTCGGGTCTGCTGATTCCCCGGCGTGTTTTGTATTTGAGGCCTCCAGACACACGTAGCCGTGCCTGTGGATGAACAAGAGTCCTTGACCCGGGGACATGGTTCCACTGTCGCCTTTACTGCCACCTGCTCTGGACCCCTGCGTGCTGAAGGGCACACCTGTAAACCGAGGTTGGATTGCTCAGGGATCCCTCCCCAGTGTCACTGTGTGGAGGGTCAGCAGAGGGCCAGGGGCTCCGAGGAGAAGGTAGAACTGAGGTGTGAGTGACTGCGCAGAAGTTTTTTTTCTTTCACAAAATCATCTTCTTTGCTTGAAAGTTAATGGTTAAGGGACAGGCTCTTCCTGAGGGCCCGGTGCCTGCAGGGCCAACCCTGCGCCTCCAGGCCTCCGACCAGCGCTGTGGGCTCTGGGCTGCTCCCTGAGGGTGTGGGAGGGGCGGGGAGAGGGGCCGCAGGGCAGTGCGGCTGGGCCCTGGCTCTCCTGTGACAAACCGCAGCGTGTCTTTGGAACAGAAGACAACACCGAAGACTCCGGCTGAGTCTGAAACGCCGGGGCAGGCTCTGGGGACACTGGAGGGGCTGTGTTCTTGGGGTCTCAGAAAGGATCTGGCCCAGGGAGGCGGAACTGGGTCAGCGGCATGCAGATCATTCAAGGTCAGAGCGGGCTGGAGCCCTCGCCCACCAGCGAGGTCCCCACGGATGACACCATCTGCGGCCGCGCGGATGACGGAGTCTAAGCGGGGGTGGCAGGAGCTGGGGCTCCTCTGCTAGTGAGGCTGTGGGGGCAGCAGCTAAGGGGTAGCGAGCTGGCGTCCTGTTCTCCCTTTGCCTCTCACAGGCGTCGGCTCCAAGCCTGCAGGGCGGCTGCAGGTCCCCGAACCAGGGACAGTGCGAGAGCCCAGCAGTGTCTTCTCAGGAGGTGTGAGGAGACACCTGGCCCGAGGGGTCAAGCCCAGGACCGAGTCCTGATTTCGTCCTGTAAAAGTTCCCTTACTTCTAGGTACCCGCTTAACCTCTCCCACCTCATTTTTATTATTTCTAAAATTGGGGTAACAGCACCTTCCTGAAGGACTGTTGGGAGATGAAAAGGAGGTGAGGTGTGCGAGACGATCAGAGCTATTCTGGGTTCAGGAGAACAGGACTCCCACTTCTGGGCAAAAGGGGGGATTTGGCCGTCAGCGAGTGGAGGGAGGGGTGCAGCCGTGCCCGGGAGCCCCTAAATGCTGCCGGGACTTCCTCTTCGGCTCTTCCCTGTCTGCTCAGAGGTTTCACCTCTGTCCCCGTAGACTCACTTCCTCCAATTCAGACACCAAAGCCGAGGGCGACTCCCAACTCCACCTCCCCCGCTTTGCCAGCAGATAGAAAGACAGAACCGATCTGCCCCCCCAAGTCGCAGGGAGGGGCTCTGACGGACCTACCTCTGACCTGGTCACCTGTTGCCAGGGGACATGGCGGACCTGTTGCCAGGGGACATGGCTGTGAAGTGTGTGCTGTCACGGGAGCCGCGCGGTGGAGCTGGGAGAAGTTTCCGTCCGGGTTACTTCGGAAGATGGAGTGGTACAAGGTGGTGGAGGGTGGACAGACAATAAACTTCTATTAATAAATGACTAGTTAATCAATGCCCAGAGTTAATAGATGTCCAGCCAGGGTTTTGTAAGTTACAAAGTGCACCTAGATTGGAAGTTCTTGGGCGTTACTGGACAAACACAGGGCTGAGAAGCCCTTTGAGTCTTGCGTGCCCATTGGCAGACGTGTCAATTTCCCTTCATCGATCCTAAGAAAGATTTCTATTTCCTGCACGTTTGAACTCCTGCTTTACAGCATTAGTTTTATACTTTCTGAGCTACAGTTTGGCGCAAGTTTAATATTAATACCCCCAGGAAAGAACTAAGAAGAAATCTATACTCTGAAGTTCATTTAGCATTTGGACTGACGCATTGAACCGAGCAACAGTCAGAAAAGATTAGAAGTTTGTACCTAAATGGAAAAGAAATGAGCTTCATGCCCCTCTGGCTGGGCAGTTCGTGAGTCCGGAGTCAGAGCACTGAGCCCCGGAAGTTGGGCGGCCCTGGTTCCCCACCAGGTCCTGCCGCTCCCTGAAATACACGGAGAAGGACGGCGAGACCACGCCCTGCAGGGGGGGGTTGGGGTGGGGGGGGAAGGACACCCTCTGACTTAATTAAGTCTTCAGGGAGCTGGAGCTGCTCCTCCCACAGCACAGGGGTGTTTCCCCCCTGTCCCCCTTTTAACTCTTTACCTGGGCTGGGGGTGTTCCTCTGAGCTTTGAGCTGGCGAATCGGCAGCCCCTGGACACTGACCTGACCACAGCTCTTGTCCTTTGCCTCTGGACTGTGCTCGGGCTCTCCCAGTGACGAGTCCTTCCAATTGAATCTGTGGGAAGTGGGAGACAACCCTTCAGATGCTAGCCCTGTCTTCACCGGCGTCGGGTAGACCTGGACACAAAAATTGAGTCATTGCTTTCAAGAGCCACTGAACCAAGTCCCTCTGTGCGCGGATCCAGGACCCATTTCCGCTCAGGGAATCCCGCTGTGCAGACAACGTACGTCCTGAAGGCCCCGGCTCTGGATAGGGACCGAGTTTCAACACGTCAGTCTGGTGATTCAGCCGATGGAGGAGTCTGGTGGACATTACTTCACAGGACACTGGTCTTGGCTCTGCAGTAAGACGCTCTGCCATCGGGTCCTCCCTTCCAGCCTCCAGACAATGGGAAACGGGATTAGTGCCAGGAGGGGCCGGGCACTGACACTGACCACAGGAGACGGACACTCAGACGTTATGTGATCACTGGAAAACACGAGGCCTGGGCAGATGAGAGTCCGGAGACGGGCAGCCAGCAACACCTTGGAGGAGGCAGCAGCCCCAGCTTGACAGAAAAAGAGACAGCTTAGGGCGTGAAGCCACCGAGGCCTGAGCTGCAGACAGTGGAGGCCCGGACTGCCTGGAAGGAAGGGGTCCCGCCCCTGGGGGCTCTCTCAGCTGGACAGTCCGTGGACGGCTGGCGGCTGTGACTCTACCGCAGATCTACCGCTCCTGCTCCCCAGTCTCCCCAGATAGTCACCTTTAAGCGTTATGACTGTCGACTTCTCTGAAGCTTGATCGGTTGACACTCCAGACCTGGTGTGACGCTCTGAGGTTCTCCAGATGGTGGCCATCCCAGAAAACACTGTCACTGGCTTATCTGCGCCCCCCCTCTTGGAGCCTATCCAGCTCACTCAGGCCGCTGCAACACAGCACCATATGCGACAGAAATCATCTGTCACCGCTCTGGAGGCTGTGGAGTCCACGGTTCCGGAAGAGTCAGTGTCTGGTGAGACCCATGTCCTGGTTCACAGAGCCGACCTCTCCCCGTGTCCTCACACGGTGAGAGGAGTGAGGGAGGGTCTCTGTTATGAGGGCTCCAACTTCATGACCTATTCACCCCCCAAAGACCCCAACTCCTAGTACCATCATATTGGGCACTGGATTTCAACATCTGAATGGGGGGAGGGGGGTGCAAACATTCATACCATGAATGCCTAAAATTATATATATATGTACCTAAAACAAGAATCATTGGTTAATCTCAAAATCAGGGTCATTTATGTTAAAATATAAATTATAAGTGGGGTTTACGTACATTTTGCTTTTAAAATTCAAATAGATCTTGTAACATTTAGAAAATACGGTGACGGCTAGAAGGAGGCCGGGCTCAGTGAAGAATCCCGGCAGGGACACCAGAGACAGGGATTGGGCGCACCAGATGCCGGAGCCAAGTTCCTGTGCCGTCACCTCGGCCGCCGGGCCCTGCTTCCCCACGTGCAGACGCGCCGTGAGCCTCCCGCTGCACCACGGGCCGCACCACGGGCCGCACCTCGGGCCGCACCACCGGCCGCACCTCGGGCCGCACCTCGGGCCGCACCTCGGGCCGCACCACGTGCCGCACCACGTGCCTGGTCTCCACAGCCTTTAAACTAAACTAACAAGCTGACAAACAAAATGAGCTCTCCCTTCTGTTGTGACCATGATCCTTTCCAAATGACTTGGGACTAGAAGAAAACACAGACATCACCTTAGATCAAGCAACAAAACACAAGCAACAAAAGGAAAAACAGATACATTGTACATCATCAAACTTCAAACCTTTTATGCTTTGAAGGACACCATTACAAAACTGAAAAGACAACTTACAGAATGGGAGAATGTATTTGCAAATCACATATTTAATAAGGGTCTCGTATCCAGAATATTAAAAAACACTCTTATAATTCAATAGTAAAAAGACAAGCTGAATTTTTAAATGGGCAAAGGGTTGGAATAGATATTTTTACATAGAACATACACAAATGGCAAAAAGATGCCCGACATCATTGGTCATTAAGGAAACCACAATGAGGTAACAGCTTCATATCCACTGGATGGTTTTATTCAAAATGACAGAAAATAACAAATGTGTGTCAGGATGGAGAGGCCTCAGAACCCTCCTCTTCTGCTGGTGAGAACGCAAAATGGTGCAGCCACTTTGGAAAAATAGTCCGGAAATCCTTCAAAAATAAACTTAGAGTTATCATATGACTCAGCAATTCCACTCCCTCAGCATATACCCAAGAGAATTGAAAACATATGTCCACACTAAAAGTAATAAGTGATCCTTGCAGCATTATCCGTGCTAGCTAAAAAGTGGAAATAATTCAAATGTCCATCAGTTGATGCCTGACAACACAACATGGTACAACGGGATGTTACTCAGCCACGCCTGAGCACGGATGCGTGTTATGACGCGGATGACCCGTGAAAACACGCCAGCGGAGAGAAGCCTGTCACAAAGGCCACACCTTGGGGGTCTCCTTGCATGAAAAGTCAGAACAGGACGCTCACAGAGACAGTGATGGTGGTTCCCAGGAGGGTGACCATCAACAGATGCCGGGTTTCTTCATGGGGTCATGAAACGTTCTGAAATTAGGAATGATCATGGTTGCACAACCTTGTGAATATACAGAAGACTGTGGAACTGTGCATTTTGAACTGGTGAGTTGAACAGTGTATGAATTAAACCTCGATTTAAAATATGACCTGGAAGTTTGGGTTCTAATTAGAATTTACGACACGGTGCTCCTTACCCCAGATTCCTGATTCCCTCCCACCCTTGCCTGTTTCTGCATCACGAA
Source organism: Molossus molossus (assembly GCF_014108415.1). Taxonomy (NCBI): domain Eukaryota; kingdom Metazoa; phylum Chordata; class Mammalia; order Chiroptera; family Molossidae; genus Molossus; species Molossus molossus. The sequence goes on along the minus strand of NW_023425359.1, from coordinate 5,947,277 downwards.
CTCCCTGCCCATGTGCTCATACCCACAAAAGCTCTGGCCGTACCCCCAAAGCTGCCATCTCTCGGCCTCGAGGCTCAGGCAGGCGTACAGCGGGCTCAGGACATCCGAGCAGGGAGGTCTGGAACTTGGGGAGCTGGAGTGTGGTGGGGACCACGGCATCCACGTGGGCAGTCTCTCAGCACTGCGACACCACCTGTGCAAAGGGCGCGGTGGATGAAGGGTCCGGGAGAGCCCTCTGGAGTGTGCCAGGCGGTCACCCTGCCCAGTCGGCTGTGCAGGGAGAAGGGCAGGATGGACACGTTTGTTAATTAACACGCCGGCCAGGGAAATGGAGCGAGCGGGCATCCGTTCTCCCACAGTCTAGTGTCCTGATGCCCCGGGCACGGAGCCCAGATGTCCTGAGGAACTGGGAGAAAGATCCCACCCACATCACACTCGGAGCAGCGAAGGGCCATGGGGGCGGGCCCAGGGCCACGGCCTGGAGGTGGCCAAGACGGGAGGCCTCGACCTCAAAGGCATGGGCTCGAGCTCCAAGGGTAGGGGGGCTGTGATCCGAGCCCCGGATCCCAGCACGTGGCATCTGCCTCTGGCTCCTCCTGGCTCCTGGGGCCCCTCTGCCCCTCTGTCCCTCCTCCTGGTGCACAGGGGTCCTACCTGCCACCCAATGGAAGGCCGGACAGGCAGGCCGTGTCCCCGGAGGAGACAGTAAGCGCCAGGCAGAGGAGGTGCGGGTCCGAGCTGCCCCTGGTTTGGAGCAGGAGTGACCCCGGTCACTTCCCAGAGCAGAAGCAGACTCTGCTTGAGCAGAGCACGGGCGGGGGAGAGGCAGCGTCACTTCGCAGTGCGAGGGCTGCAGGGCGGCCACTGCGAGCCGGACACGACCTCTGAAGTCACAGGACGCAGCCCCGGGCCTGGGGGAGGCGGCCCTTCCTCTGGGGACACGTCCCCCTCACAGAGGACAGCTCAGTGTGTCACTCGGGTCTGGTCACTTCCACAGCCGCCGGGCCGGCCCGAGGAGGAGCAGCTGGAGGCCGGTCATGAGTTTCCGGCAGCAACACGGCCCAGAGGAGCCTGGAGACGCTCCAGCCAGTGGGCAGTGCGGACTTTCACCCGGTTCTCCACGCTCCTGGCGAACTGAGCATCCGGTCGGCCTGAGCCTGAGTTCCGGCCCAGTCCCTCGGCCTGTTTCCGCGTCTTCAACATGGGGACATGGTGGCTAACAGGGCTCCGGGCCTCTCGGCGGGAGCTCTGCCCTTCAGCCGTCTCTGGGACACAGTAAACGTGGGAAACACGACGAGGATGACACATGCGGGGGCAGGTACAGGGCCGCGGTCCCCCACCAGCCCTAGCTGGACGACCCCAGACACAGGGGCGTGGTGAAGGGCTCCCCAAGTCTTCTCCCTAGGGGTGCGCTGGCCGTAACTGTGGATACAGACGTTTACTCTTCAAAGGAGAAACTGCTTCTTTCTTTAATTTAGTGCAACTTAATAGTGTTAATAAGGTCCTGAGGGCAGGGGGCAGATTTTAAAGTCTCTACTTTGGAGAATGGCTGCCAGGTATTCAGTTCCTAATAAAGGCAAGACTGATCACTCACGGAGTTCCTGACACCACTTGGGTACGAGGGAGGGATGCTTTCATTCACTGCTTGCAAATGCTTTCTTCTCCAAGCATTTGTCTTCAGTGTCTCCTCTGCACCGCCCCACCCCACCGGCTCTTGATAGTTTTGGACGAGTTCTAGCTCAGCCCTGGGCGGCTACCAACACCCTGTGCCCTCCGCCCAGCCACGCCCTGCCCACACCCCACGGTGCAGGGGAGGCTCGCTTGGGCTTCTCACCAGATGCCAGGAAAAGGGTCCCTCCCACCGGTTCCCTTACTGTTGCTCCATCCAAGACAATGGCACTTGAGGTTGGGGGAGGGGTTGGAAACACTACAGAGAATTCAGACGGTTCAACGTTTTGCTATTCTTTCCAAACTATCTCCCATTCAAACTTTGGGCCAAATGCTATTTTTGTAGCACTTGGCGTGAGCGGGAATGATGAATCGTTTGGTGTCAGGGAAATAAAACAAGGAAGGACAGCGGGTGAGCACAGCGCTGCCGTGATTTATGGGGCTCGGCAGACTCTTCCTCCAGCACCATGTCAGCGTCTCGTGCTCTCCACATTGTTCCGCTCTCAGTACCTCGTCATCCTACCTTCCAAAGCCTGTTTTATAACAAACAACTTGCCCGCCAATGGCGTGCTCTTAAGAGGCTACTGAGGACCCATCAACCACAATTCTGCACTCGGCACCTGCCCTGCACCAGGTGCTGTAGAGACAGCTAAGGAGAGACGCCAGCTGCATTAGGGCCAAGGGCCCACCCAGGGGTGGGGGGCACACACCGTCATCTATCTGCCTGGACCCTTGGCAGGTTGGAGGCCCCGCACCCAACGGAAGGACCAAGCACGGTCCAAGTCTGGGTAGGTGTTGGGCAAGCCTCCTGGAGCACTCCGCAGGGCGGCTGGGCTGATTGTCCTTTCCGGGGAGGTGACCCTTTGTCTGGCACTGAGTAAAAGACATTTGAGGAGGGTACTGGCTCTGGAGCCAGGCTGCCTGGGTTTGACTCGTACCCCTGCTATCTGCCGCCGGGTGACCTGGCCAGTTTACTTAACCTGGGAATGATAATAGAGTTATCTCACTAGGTAATTGTGGAAATTATTTGAAATACTATATGTAAAGTGCTTACCACAATTAGCTGCAACAATATTAACGATATCCAAATGCTATTATAACAACGATGACAACATTTCAGACCCAGTCCAGGGAGAGGTCCGTGGCCAAGGGTGAGACTTTCCGGGAGGAGGCGGTGTTTGGGCCTCTGGTGAGCGCAGACCCCTAGCCCCTGAGACAGCGGAGCTAATGTCAGCCCAGGGAGAGAAGGAGGTGACAGGATCTGGATGAGGAAGGGAGGCACTTGGCTGACGAGTTGGGGTGCAACTGTAAGTATTCCATTCCCGGAACGGCCGTGAGAGGGGACCAGGCACAAGAAGGTGGGTAAAAGATGAACACTCCAACCAGTGACCCAGGCAAAAGGGCCAGACAAGCCCACAAGCTACTCACAGAGGCCTGGAGCAGGGAGGCCCCAACAGCCGCTGGTGCTCCGAGGCCTGGGGAGGGGGAGTAGGGCAGGACACACCCGGGGGAGGACACCTGGGAAGAGCACACCTGGGGGAGAGCACACCTGGCAGACTGGTGTCCCACAGTGCCCTGGGCTGGGCTCTTGTTGGCCCAGGGTCAGAACCATCTGCAGATGTCACGTAAGCAGCAGGGTGGCCAGGGAGGGAGGAGCTGGGGCACGTGGTCCTGCAACAAATGTCCAGCAAAGTTCTAGTCCATGGAAAAGACAGAATCTACACCAATGAGCTCACCATTGACAAGACTCTGCCAGGTTCTCTCCCTTGTGAAAACCCGTGGTGTATTATATTTGTGACCCCGTAGTACTAGGAAGGCCTGACAGCATTACGATTATGAGCTTGGCCTCTGGAGTTTGGTTGCCTGGGGTCAAAATCAGCTGTGCCATTTACCAGTCATGTGACCTGATCTTTGTGCACAGGTGAGGAAGGGAAATTGGAGATGGGGGAGCTACAGAGTGATGGCCCTACCAGGAGCAGGAGAAATCGAGTAAACCTCCTTGGATGCAGGAAGGGGTTGTCTAACCAAGAACACCTGAGCTCCAGTTTCAGCAGAGACTCACCGAGGGGCGGGGAGGGCAAAAGCCAAGCGTGGGGACAATCTGGGCGAGTCCTGGGAACACGCGGGCCCTATACACATCTCAACAGGAAGGAGACAGGATGGCCTCGGCTACAACTCCAGGAGCGGGGTGTCGCCTGCCCCCCCCCCCACGCTCTGATCCATGTCACAGGAGCAGCGCTGGCACCTTTCCTGTGTCATCACCGTGGCCGCCCCCCATCTGTCTGCACCTTAGAAACAGCAATGAATTAAGAACAAAAGATTAATGCTGTTGGCCTGGTGTATTTATATATACAACTTCCATGGAAACCCAGCAGGTAGTAAATCTGCCAAAAAACCATATTTAATAACTCCTAGTAAAACCCATTCACTCACCTGCCAACCATGGAAAAGTTGATTGCTTGTCAGAGGAACCTCATTCATTGCAGACCATTGTAATGGCCCTGGACATCAGAAATCCATTTGCCTTTTTTGGATTAAAATGGTGCATTGGAAACGAGCCATAAAAGAACCTAGCAGCAACATGCCTGCTGTTAATGATAGTGCTAGATTACTTTGTTTGTCGGATACTCCGGGTCTGTCTGCCTTGGTAGCTGGCCTCATTCCGGACTTTTTAACAAGCGAGGAAAGGTGAAGAACCACGGGCTTGCAAAGGAAGATGTGAAAAGCAGAGTCCCTCCTTCCCAGCTGTTAGAACAAGCCATCTGGCCCTAGCCCTGGGGGGAGATGCTCGCGTTCTGCCACATCTTATCGTACGGTAACTGGACTGTTAGATTTCCTGGGGACCTTTCTACTCATGACCTTCTCGTTCAGTGGTTGGATTGATCAGACTGAAATGATGGGGGAAGCTTATTTCACCTCATTGAGTTCAGCTGTCTGTTGCCTGCCTGGCATTTTCTCCAGCGGTGCCCTTTCACCAACTAGCTGCTTATTCCCGAGAAAACCCCCGAAACTCTCAGTTGCTGTCTGAATGCAAGTGCACGGTGATACGAGACGGAGGAACCGGAGGGCAGGGACTGGACAGGAGGCACACAGCGCTGTTTGCTGGATAATTCAGTGCCGACTTCTGCCTCCTGCACATTTTCGTTGATGTATAAGCATCAGTTGTACCAAGGGGCTGAATGGCTTTCTGCTTCGGATCCAAGCAGTGCAGCTGGTGTAACCGCAAAGTTCCTGTATCTCTTCAGTGACAGAGAATTTGAAAACTTGCCCAGGGAGGACCCAGCACCCAGGACTGCATGAGAGGCGAGAAGCGCGGGCTCTGTGCCCAGCGCCACTGATACAGGGGCCTGGGATGCAGACTCTTCCCTGGGGCTGTGAATGATGTCACAGGGGCTTGAGCTAACGTCTGCAAATAGCAACGGCTCACTGTCAGTTCATTAGAGTTCTACCCTTCTGTTTGTTGTGTAGACTGAGTCGCATTTCCCTGGCGGAACGATGTCTCTTCAGAATTCTTTCAGTCATAAGCAAGAGGATGTGAATCACACAGGTCTTGCTTTGAATGGTAAGAGCCAAGATGCACTCAGTATTCTAACAAACCACAGTTATTTGCAGTATTTCTCAAATTAGGCTGGGAGGCTATATTCTCAGAGAGCAGAAGTTTGAGAATGTGTTGTTTTTAAAACGTGTATTGCCATTTTGCTCATACTATAAAAAATCAACACACGTGTATTCTGAGATCATCGGAAGGCAGAGCCTGGTTTCTGTTTTCACTTGGTCCCCAGTCGTAAGCTAGCAGCACAGACATTTGTTTCCCTAGCTGTACCAGGTACCTACTATTCTTCCTAGTTTTAAATGTATGTGTTCATTTTTTTCTCCATGGCAACCTTACCAGATGGGTTCCACAGATGAGGAAATGGGCACAGAGACGTTAAGTGACCTGCCCCATTTTGCACAGCTGGGAGGCCAGGAGCTGGGACCCAGGTGGCAGTCTGGCTATAGCACTGATAGCTCTTAACTGCTTGCTGCTCCTCCCCTGCGACTGGTAGCACCTCTAATGTGGTGCTTCTCAAACGGGGCTCCAAGGACCCAGACTGATGGGTGTATATTCAAGAATTACAGATATTACCTTATTTTTATTTTTTAGTTTTCTCAAAATAAATCTGTGTGTTTCTTCAATTTGCGAAAGCACAAGCTTTGGAATAATACCATTTCAGTACCAATCTAGACAAGGCTCTTATGAGTTATGGGATCTTAGGAGTATTTCCTTCTATCCGTGGCCTGTTTCTGCTCTATTATGATGGGATGCTGTTCTCCCTTGAGGGGTTATTCAGAGTTTATGTCCGAGTGAGGCCAGAGGCTGATGAGACAACACCTGTAAAGCATTTGGCATACCATGTTCAGCAAGCTTGCTCCCTCCTCCTCCCCACTCCCCTTCTCGTCAGCTGGGTGCAAGGTCTGTGCTGACAAAGGTTGTCCTGAGCTGGTGGGAGCAAAGTCATTACTGTTACGCTCTGCAGGGTGGACCACTGGCATAGAGGTGAGGGAGTCCAGTGCATGGGTCAGATCATTCAACAGAGACAATTGTAACGATGTAGCAAGGCTACAGAAAAGATCAAAGATCTTGTTATACTGGGACACGAGAGACAATGATTCCAAGTATGATTCTGACATAAACTTGTGATACAATCTTGGCACAGTCTGAGTCTCTATTTTTATCTCTAAAATAAGAGGCTTTAGCAGATTAGTGGTTTTAATTTTTGTTTAGACACAGAACCCTTAAGGTTATATAGACAAATAATAAAACATATGTCCCCAAAGGATATTAGTTTCAAATAAGCCCCACACTTAAGCCCCAAAAGCGTATTAGCATGACAACTTTGACCAATTCATAGTGGCTGTCTGGGATCAACGGAGAGAAGAGATAAGTCTGTGATGAATTAGCAATGTCTGCCGGGGACACAAAGGGCAGACAGGCCTCCCAGTATCATCCTGTCTGGAAGATAAATATGATGAACCGATGAAGGCGGACATTCCAGGCTCAACCAAGCAGAGATACCGACCCTGCCTCACTCTCTCTAACAAACCATCCTGGTATAGGGTCTTAGAATTCCTCCCAGCCTTGCTCAGCCTCTAAAATATAAATCTTGGAGGCAAAATAATAAAAACACTATCCAATAGTTAATGCTTTGAAAATAATTCAATGATCAATTACAAAAATTGTCCCAACCAAACTCCCAGCGGATAAAATGAGACTAATATCCTTTGCAATGGAACATTAATGGCCACTGCAATATCATCTTTGCCTAAAGCCTCCTCGCTCTGAGAGACGAGAAATAAATTAGGCTTTCAGGAAACAAGGGTTAGTACCAGATCATCATATTCGGCTGTGTAATGTCTGGCCTCTCTTGCAGGCACCTGCTTCATGTAATTTACTGTCTTGTGGGATGTTTTAATAGCCTTTTTCTAAGGGATGAATAATGTCCCACTGTAGAGCTCCGGGCACAAAACAAGACCACAGCTGGGTGAGATGCTTAGCAACTTTTACTGTGTGAAGAGATTTGCCAAACTCAGCAATTTAGGGCGGTAGAAATCCATCATTGTGCTCATGAGGATGTGGACTCTCCTCCAGCAGAAAAAGAAACACCTTCCATTACAGTCCTGGGAAGAGACTCACCAAGCCTCCAACATTTGGCTCCTAGAACTCAGGACAAGTTTCTCCCCGGGTATAAAATGTTTGCTTAAGAGAATTTGCAAAAGATGAGGGTGAAATAATACTCAATAGCTATTCTTGAATAGTTGCGATTGTATTTTATCAGAAAAGAAACAAAAGATGGAGATGAAGACTAGCTAACAAAGTAAATGCATGATTTATGAGTACACCTGAAACATAATGTCACCAAAGTCCACACCTTTATTAAGTTATTTTCAGTGTTTGTCTTGAAAAGGCAGCTCCAAGCCCATTAAACTGCTCATCTAAAGTTGCTAAACTGGACACATTTCATGATCTTATGAGAGTATGTGGGACCAAAAAACATCAAAGTGTAAAAAAAAAAAAAATACAACACATAGAAATGAAAAATTCTAACATTGGTGATGTCCTTCTTCTTGGATAATCAAAATCTTGGGCAAATCACTCCAACAAAAATAAGATTCTAGTACTTTTCTATAAATTAGGAGGGAGGAAATGGGAAGTAAAGTAAATCAAATTATTTAAGTAGGTATTTTTAAGTATTTAGGTCACAGGGTATTTACAAAAGACCCACAAATACATTGTGACTATGAATACTAAGATTTGGCCTTGCCTTGTAAATAGATTCTACTGTTTTTCAAGGACACGTCAATGCTATTGTTGGTAGGCAGGTATGAAGCCAATGGAAAACCACGCTTCGGAGTCGCATCTCTCTACATCTGAGGTTTTGTGCTCTTCTATCCAGGGATATGCTCTCTCAATCAGCACATGAAAAGATGTTCGGCATTATTAGCCATACTCAAGACAAAACCACTGTGAAATAACACTTTGCAACCACTAGAATGGCTATAACAGATAAAGACAATAGCAAGTGCTGGTGAGGCTGTGGAGAAACTGGAACCCTCGTGAACAATGGGTCAGTCGTGAAATGACGCAGTGCCGTGAACAACAGTCTGGCAGTTCCTCGGGGAGGTGAAACGTACAGTTACTGTACGACCCAGCAATTTCACTCCTGGTAATATACTCAAGGATATGAAAACACATGTCCACTTGTACATGAATGCTCATGATAGCATTATTCATAATAGCTAAACCTAGATATAATCCCCAAAATCTGTCAACTGATGGACAGGTAAATAATATGCGGTATATTCATACAATGTGATATTATTTTGACAATAAAAAAAGGAAGCAGAAAAAAGAAAAAGAAATGAAGTACTTATACAGGCTGCAGCATGGATGAACCTTGAAAACATTACACGAAGTGAAAGAAGCCAGACTTTAAAGACTACATATTGTATGCTTCTTTTTATACAAGATGCCCCAAATAAGCAAATCTGTACAGTTAGAGAAAAATAGTTATTGCCTAAGACTGGGAACTTCAGGGCAAACCAGTGACTGCTGCTGGGCCTGGGTTTTTGGGTCAAGAAAAATGTTCCAAAGTTGACTTTGCTAACAAGTGCACAAATTTATGAATACACTAAAAACTATTAAATTGCCCACTTTAAATGGGTAAATCATATTATGTGAATTATATCTTATTAAAACTATTATATAAGAAAAAGAAATAATCTGGGGAGAATAAACAGAATATGAGTAGCCTAAATTAGATAAGTAGAACAATGAATCAATCAAAAAAGAAACAGAAATATACCATTAATTCAATAAGTGATAAAATTTGCATTACAAATCAGTGTTGAAATAATGAGATTATTTTAGTAACTAGTTCAATAAATTATGACAGAAAAGTTAACTATTTATATGCAAAAGATGAATATAGTTAAACACTGTTTTTACAATATATATAAAAACAAATTCCAAATGGGTTAAGATGTAAAGAGACAAAATAATATACAAGTGCTTAAAAAACAGGTAAATAATGTTGGCATGTAGAAGACCTCTCTAAACAAGAAGTAGGATGTAAATATTCCAAAGAAAAAGGCAGGCAGTTCTGATTACCTCAAAATCAAAACCATTTATAATAAATTAATGTAAAGTTTAAAAATAAGCAGAACTATAAAAATACTACTACAGACAAATGTTTAATGAACAGATGTATGAGGAGTTCTTACAAATGAATGTTACTAAAACCTAGGTTTGGCTGCCTGCTGCAATGAAAGCCAAGCTCATAAGACAAGTGCTGATGAGGAAGGAAAGAGGTTTATTCAAGTGCCGGCTACCTGAGGAGATGAAGGACTCTTGTTCCAAAGCCCATCTCTCCTCTCAGTGCAGGCAGAAGTCTTTATAGGGAGAGAGAAAGAAGAACAAAGAAATCAAGGGAAGGGAGTTGAAAAGTTCTCTACATGCAGGCCAGCAAAGTCTATTTTGAAAAGGATCTTGAAAATGGTCAAGTGGTTGTCTGGTGTGCATCCTCCTGGTTTTCATTTGAAGGTCAGCAAATCTGGAGCTGGAATGCCTGAAGGTCAGATTCTGTACCTTCTAAAGTTAGTTCCTAGGATTCTTATACACAGATGCTATTTATCTACAAGCTACATATTAGTCAGAGTAACATTATTTACAGAAACAATGTTAAAAGAATGGGTGGGTTACATTTCCCCACTATGACATTAATACCTTTTTTTTAAAAATCAAGATTTTTGGAAAAGATACAAGCAGGTAATTAACAGATAAAATATTTCATATGGCCAATAAATACTGGAAAATATAATCATGAAATTAATATAAGCACTTTTTGTTTACCTACATGATTAGAAAAAATTAAAAAGACTGAAAACACCTAATGTTAGTGGGAAAAGCTATTCATTCTTATACAATATTGGTAGGAGATAAATCAGTATATCTCTGGGGGAGCACAATGTGACCATGTCTATATAATTTTATATTTATACTATCTTTATAGTTCCAGTTTAGAACTCTAGCCTTATAAAGTACTTGTGCACGTACACAAATATACAAGTGAAGACTATTGCAACACTGTTCATTGAAAAATTGGAAACAAACTAAAGGGCCTTGTATATATTATATGCACGTTGGGGAATTATTACATAAATTCAGATACATTCTCACCACCAGATATTTTACAATTGCTAAAGTAATAAACACAGATCTGAAAAGACATCCCAGATAGTTTCTTAGGCGATTAAAAGCAAGTCTCAAAACAATAGGCATGGAACAATCCCACCTATATGAAATGTTTACATAAATGTAGAAAGCACTGACATGATTACTATGGGGCATGTGGTTCCTCCCACTCTATTCTTGTTGTTTTCAGTTAATAGATATTTGTGTATTATTTCATAAGTTTTAACTGACACTTAAAATAAAGGTGACACTTTACCTGACACCTTAAAATAATAAAGGATGCAGGTAAGAGTAATTCGAAGTTCCTTCCCACCCTCTGCCTCCCGGTCGCGGTGAGCGCGGGGTCTGCTGCCCCCATCAGCTCCCCTCTCTGCAGACGTTCTGACTTAAGGCCACATCCGATCTGATCAAACACACGGGTGTTTAGAAATCTTGCTTTGGCTGATGCCTTCCAGAGTCAACAGGTCCAGTTGCAGGTCAGGGTCCGGCAGTAAGATTATCTTGGCACCAAAATCAAGCTGTTTGACGGCAGAAATTAGGGGGGGCCCACAGCAGACGCCTGAGGCTGGGACAGCACCACCCTTGCCTTTCCCGGCTCCACAGGCTGTGCCGCACCGGACATGCGCACCTTCCAGAGAGGACGCAGGCAGAGGAACGCAGGTGTCGGTGGCCCTCCACTCCCCTCCGGCGCTCGGCTGCTCAGAGAGTGCAGCGTGTCTGCGTCTCAGGCAGGCTCTCCGGTGGGGTCGCAGAAGTCTGGGTGAGACGCAGACACACTGCCCCACGATGCGCACAGACTGTCTTGCTCAGGAAACAAGTTGCAAAGAACAAAAAACTTCTCAAGCTATCATTTCACACTTCCCACTATAAAGTATAAAGTTACATCTGGGCCACACAGGGAACAAAAATGGAACATGAAGGTTAGGAATTGGGACCTCCTCTCTCTCTCCCCCCATCTTCATTCTCTCTCTCTCTCTCTCTCTCTCTCTCTCTCTCTCTCTTACACACACACACACACACACACACACACTCCCTTCTTAGTGACTCTTAGGGGCCAAATGTCCTTTCTCATCATCCCTTCTCCCTGCCTCTGTTTACCATCTGTCTCGCTCTCAGTGGCTTTCTCTGCTTCCGAAAGCCCCACACGAGATTTTCAGGTGTGCACCTCCTTAACCAGCTCCACCCCGTATTCCAACCCTAATCCAGAGAGAGAAGGGTCTGGTATCTCAGCCCAACCCCAAAGTTGGCCCTGGTTCTGGCAACTCTGCCTCCCTGGGCGGTAAGAACGCAAGAAGAAAGGCAGGGCAGCTGGGGTGCTGGGCACAGGCTCTGCGGGAACAGAGGGCGGAACTGGGTGGCATGACAGCATCTCAAGAGTCGGACGGGCACTTGGAACCACAGGGTCCCCTACAGGACCCCTCATGTGTGTGCTTCAGCCTCTGCCTGACATCGCGGAGGAGGCTCCTTGCCATGGCTGGTCCCAGACCACAGCTCCTGCTGGTGTTGAGCCTGCGCACCGCTCGGTGCCCGCCGCCCTCCCTCTCGTGCCTGCGGGAGCCGCACGTGACCGTCCTCGCCCGGAAGACTCCGCAGGCACAGACCCTGAACACCACATTCCCACACATCGATGTGAAATCAGCAAAGGAAAACACCCCTCTGGCCCCACGTGTCACTGGTGGACTGGAACTCAGTGACTCACACATCCGCTCACTGATCCCTTTGTTTAACAGGTGTGTGTTACCTGTGTCCTGGGTGACGAGTCCCACACCAGGCACATGGCACGCGGCACACGGCGTGACCAGGAGACACGTCTCAGCCTCGTGGACCTTGTGGGTTGGTGGAAGTGTGGCCACAGCAAACACGGGAGCTGTGAGGGTGCAGGAGGGAGGCCAGCCCTGTCTGGGTGACACGCATGGGGACGGACAGTAGCGGGAACAAGTGCGAGTGGAAAGGAGGACATCTCAGGACAGGAGGAGCATGCTCGGGGCCCAGGCCCCGCAGCGGAGGAAGGAACGGAGGCCAGCAGGCTGGAGGCTGCGGAGTGACAGGAGGGGGAGGGGGCTGTGGCCAGAGCTGCGGGGTGGAGGGGAGCACAGGGGAGTCACAGTCACCGACTCCGAGCAGGCAGCTGAAATGACCACGCTTGTATTTTAGAAGATCTCACTCTCTCAGCTCTGCGAAGGGAAAATCGGAGGAAAGGAAGAGAGAACAGCGGGACAAAGGTACTGGGGACCCTGAAGAGAGATGGTGGCAATTTGGGCAGGGAGGGCGGGGCAGGAGGGCGTGGGGTTAGAGAGGCAAAGACAGCCATAGGTTTTAAGTCTGTGGTGAAGGCAGGACTAGACGACTATGTGGAAGGGGAAGGAGAAGTCTCCACTCCTGAGAAGGAGAACGTAGGACTGCGGCGAAGCCGTAAACTCAGCGTGGGGCCCAGGACGGAAGAGGCGCCCAGGAGACGCCCAAATGGAGACATCTGGACCACGTGAGAACCCGCCGAGTCAGGACTGATTCTGGCTGGAATTCACAGGCAGTTTTCATCTGGTTGCTCACAAGCAAACTGTACTCTAGGAAGACCCCCCCCCCCCCGGGGTACTCTTCACTGCCCTGGAACCATGGGCCACGACAGTCCCAATGCAGACGACTGCTTCGTGAGTAAGTCATCCTGGACAAATATGTTGACCTTTTGCATTTTTGAAACTGAGACGTGTCACAGCTCAGCCCTCCACGACCACGGCCCTGCAGCCGTGCCACAGGCCAGCCCTCCTCGACCACAGCCCTGCAGCCGTGTCACAGCTAAGCCCTCCACGACCACGGCCCTGCAGTCGTGTCACAGCTCAGCCCTCCACGACCACGGCCCTGCAGCCGTGCCACAGGCCAGCCCTCCACGACCACGGCCCTGCAGCCATGTCACAGTTCAGCCCTCCTCGACCACGGCCCCGCAGCCGTGTCACAGTTCAGCCCTCTTCGACCACGGCCCTGCGGCCATGCCACAGGCCAGCCCTCCTCGACCACGGCCCCGCAGCCGTGTCACAGCTAAGCCCTCCACGACCACGGCCCTGCAGCCGTGCCACAGTTCATCCCTCCTCGACCACGGCCCTGCAGCCGTGCCACAGGTCAGCCCTCCTCGACCACGGCCCTGCAGCCGTGTCACAGCTAAGCCCTCCACGACCACGGCCCTGCAGCCGTGTCACAGTTCAGCCCTCTTCGACCACGGCCCTGCGGCCATGCCACAGGCCAGCCCTCCTCGACCACGGCCCTGCAGCCGTGCCACAGTTCAGCCCTCCTCGACCACGGCCCTGCGGCCATGCCACAGGCCAGCCCTCCTCGACCACGGCCCTGCAGCCGTGTCACAGCTCAGCCCTCCTCGACCACGGCCCTGCGGCCATGCCACAGGCCAGCCCTCCTCGACCACGGCCCTGCAGCCGTGCCACAGGCCAGCCCTCCACGACCACGGCCCTGCAGCCGTGCCACAGGCCAGCCCTCCACGACCACGGCCCTGCAGCCGTGCCACAGTTCATCCCTCCTCGACCACGGCCCTGCAGCCGTGCCACAGTTCATCCCTCCACGACCACGGCCCTGCAGCCGTGTCACAGTTCATCCCTCCTCGACCACGACCCCGCAGCCGTGCCACAGTTCATCCCTCCTCGACCACGGCCCTGCAGCCGTGTCACAGTTCATCCCTCCTCGACCACGGCCCTGCAGCCGTGCCACAGTTCAGCCCTCCTCGACCACGGCCCTGTGGCCATGCCACAGGCCAGCCCTCCTCGACCACGGCCCTGCGGCCGTGTCACAGCTCAGCCCTCCTCGACCACGGCCCTGCGGCCATGCCACAGGCCAGCCCTCCTCGACCACGGCCCCGCAGCCGTGTCACAGCTAAGCCCTCCACGACCACGGCCCTGCAGCCGTGCCACAGTTCAGCCCTCCTCGACCACGGCCCTGCGGCCATGCCACAGGCCAGCCCTCCTCGACCACGGCCCTGCAGCCGTGCCACAGGCCAGCCCTCCTCGACCACGGCCCTGCAGCCGTGCCACAGGCCAGCCCTCCACGACCACGGCCCTGCAGCCGTGCCACAGTTCATCCCTCCTCGACCACGGCCCTGCAGCCGTGCCACAGTTCATCCCTCCACGACCACGGCCCTGCTGCCATGTCACAGTTCATCCCTCCACGACCACGGCCCTGCAGCTGTGCCACAGTTCATCCCTCCTCGACCACGGCCCTGCAGCCGTGCCACAGGCCAGCCCTCCTCGACCACGGCCCCGCAGCCGTGTCACAGCTAAGCCCTCCACGACCACGGCCCCGCAGCCGTGTCACAGTTCAGCCCTCCTCGACCACGGCCCTGCGGCCATGCCACAGGCCAGCCCTCCTCGACCACGGCCCCACAGCCGTGTCACAGCTAAGCCCTCCACGACCACGGCCCTGCAGCCGTGCCACAGTTCATCCCTCCACGACCACGGCCCTGCTGCCGTGTCACAGTTCATCCCTCCACGACCACGGCCCTGCAGCCGTGCCACAGGTCAGCCCTCCTCGACCACGGCCCCGCAGCCGTGTCACAGGTCAGCCCTCCTCGACCACGGCCCCGCAGCCGTGTCACAGCTAAGCCCTCCACGACCACGGCCCCGCAGCCGTGTCACAGTTCAGCCCTCCTCGACCACGGCCCTGCGGCCATGCCACAGGCCAGCCCTCCTCGACCACGGCCCTGCAGCCGTGTCACAGCTCAGCCCTCCTCGACCACGGCCCTGCGGCCATGCCACAGGCCAGCCCTCCTCGACCACGGCCCTGCAGCCGTGTCACAGTTCATCCCTCCACGACCACGGCCCTGCAGCCGTGCCACAGGTCAGCCCTCCTCGACCACGGCCCCGCAGCTGTGTCACAGCTAAGCCCTCCACAACCACGGCCCTGCAGCCGTGTCACAGCTCAGCCCTCCACGACCACGGCCCTGCAGCCGTGTCACAGCTCAGCCCTCCACGACCACGGCCCTGCAGCCATGTTACAGGCCAGCCCTCCTCGACCACGGCCCTGCAGCCGTGTCACAGCTCAGCCCTCCTCGACCACGGCCCTGCGGCCATGCCACAGGCCAGCCCTCCTCGACCACGGCCCTGCAGCCGTGTCACAGTTCATCCCTCCACGACCACGGCCCTGCAGCCGTGCCACAGGCCAGCCCTCCTCGACCACGGCCCTGCAGCCGTGCCACAGGCCAGCCCTCCTCGACCACGGCCCTGCAGCCGTGTCACAGCTCAGCCCTCCTCGACCACGGCCCTGCAGCCGTGCCACAGGCCAGCCCTCCTCGACCACGGCCCTGCAGCCGTGTCACAGTTCATCCCTCCACGACCACGGCCCTGCAGCCGTGCCACAGGTCAGCCCTCCTCGACCACGGCCCTGCAGCCGTGCCACAGGCCAGCCCTCCTCGACCACGGCCCTGCAGCCGTGTCACAGCTCAGCCCTCCTCGACCACGGCCCTGCGGCCATGCCACAGGCCAGCCCTCCTCGACCACGGCCCTGCAGCCGTGTCACAGTTCATCCCTCCACGACCACGGCCCTGCAGCCGTGCCACAGGTCAGCCCTCCTCGACCACGGCCCCGCAGCTGTGTCACAGCTAAGCCCTCCACGACCACGGCCCTGCAGCCGTGTCACAGCTCAGCCCTCCACGACCACGGCCCTGCAGCCGTGTCACAGCTCAGCCCTCCACGACCACGGCCCTGCAGCCATGTTACAGGCCAGCCCTCCACGACCACGGCCCTGCAGCCGTGTCACAGTTCATCCCTCCACGACCACGGCCCTGCAGCCGTGCCACAGGTCAGCCCTCCTCGACCACGGCCCCGCAGCCGTGTCACAGCTCAGCCCTCCACGACCACGGCCCTGCAGCCGTGTCACAGCTCAGCCCTCCACGACCACGGCCCTGCAGCCGTGTTACAGGTCAGCCCTCCTCGACCACGGCCCTGCAGCAGTGTCACAGGTCCCCTCGCACACCTCTGGCTCCTCGGGGTCTGTCCACAGGAGTGTGCGGGACACTCGGGCCCACAGGGGAGCATGCGAGTGTTTTGTGGCGGTTTCCACAGGACAGGTGTGTGATCAGGACCCATCCAGGAGTGACAACACGTTCAAACTCTACTCGGGTGATCAACAGCGACATCTTCAAAACAGCTGAGCGAGGGCCACCGCTCCCTCTCAGCGTCCTGGAGCCGGGCCTGCGGGTTCGGGGAAGCCCTCGGGGGCGGGACGGAGTTCAGGCCCCCCCTCCAGACGGAACCACCAAGTCCACAGGAAGGAGGAGCCGATCCCGCCTGGGGTGGGTCCAGGAATCTGCATTTACGACTCAGGTGACTGACACAGGGAACTCTGAGACCTGCGGGCTTGACTTGAGCTTCTGTTTTCCCTGGTGCTGCCGGTGTTGACAGGCTGCCAAGGCTCAGCTGAGCCGCCAGCCAGCCTGTCTCTTTTCCCTGTCCCCACCCCCCTCGCCCTGCTAATTGGTCCGGTGTGAAGGTCCCAGGCCCAAGAAAACCTCGGACTCGTCTTGATCCGATGTGACAGGCCTCCTGTGGGACCGGCAGCTCCCCCCACGGCGGGGTCTGCACGCACCCACTCGGGGGCCCGAGCCCTGGGCCGAGCGCCTTGCTACAGCCCAGCTTCGTTCACGGGCCCTGGGGCCTCGGAAGGCCCCCCCCAGGCCGCTGGCCAGCGAGGGAGGCCTGAGGGCGAAGGGTGGCCGACGGCGCGGGGGAGGGCAGGAGACCTGTTGGGGACCACTGGCCTTTGATGCTCCCTGAGGCTACTCAGTGACCCCACCTCGGCACCCAGATCGGCCACTGCCACTCGTCACAGACAGAACCGCCCCCATGCGGAGGCTCCCGTTCGGATGAATGTGCCTCAGCTGGGAGGAGGTGTCTAGTCCCCTGGGGAGAGCACGGTGTGTCCCTGGCACTGGGCGTGGCCTGCAGGCTGTTGCTGAAGGAAAGGGGCCCCCTCCTGGGGCAGAGAGCGGTGTGGGGAGCGGTCAGCTCCTGTGCTCTCCCCTGGGATCGTCACCCACAGGACGTCCCCAGGCTGCGGCTGTCCTCAGACTTCTTCCCTCAGGAGCTGCCCACCCAGAGCAGCTCACAGACCGAGAGCTTGGCTCCCGCCTGGCCCCCCAGCAGCACACGTCTGGGTCTGCGGTGGGGTCGGCAGGGCCCCACATCCGCCTGCTCAGGGCTGGGCGAGGAGGAGAGGCCACGCCCACACGGATGGATATCCTCTGGGGAAGGCAAGTGACCACATAGATCTGTCACCTCCAAGTGGCACCGGGATGGGTGATTGACCACCCCCTCAGATCCCCAACGTGCTGCCTCAGGGTCCGAGAATCTTTCAGACTGAAGATGTTGACCCCCTCCTAACAAAACTCACTAGAAAATAAGGTACACAAACAGAACACCAATTTTTAATTTTAGAGGGAGAAATTTAACTGTCAGGTGGACCAGATGTTCACATGAGCCCGTGTACTGACACCATCTCTCCCTGGGGGTCAGTTATATGGGGAGCTACGTATGACAATCCTGTTTGGTGAGAACAGCCCTAGAGTGGATCTATATGTATATGTAGAGTGTATATGTATATAAGGGTACTCAGGATTTTAAAAAATCAAGTATGGCAAGACGCTCAGACACAGAAATGACTGTCGTGAAGGAAGACATTGTTCATACTCACGATCCCGAGAGGCAGGCGGCACAGCAGCTCGTGGTGGGCCCCGGGGGAGCTCCAGGGCCAGCCGCGAGGCAGAGGGAGCACGAAAGTGTGGGCACAGCCTTTACTGTGATGTCCGTGACGAGGGCAGCAGGCCCAGGGTGGACGGCGTGCCTATGTCCTGGGTGTCTTGCACCTGCCCGGGTGGTTCGGGCAGGCACACAGTGGCCCTGAGCAGAGGAGCATAGAGGATGTGGATTGGTATTGATGGTGGATTGGGTGTGTTATTTGAAAGGCACACTCGCAAGAGAGTTGTCAGTCTTCCTTAGGAATTGGCTAACCCCGGGGACTGCAGTACCGCCAGGATTATCATGGCCCCAAGATGTCGAAGCGTCAGAATGCAAACCAAACAACAATGAGGTATCACCTCACACCTGTCAGAATGGCCGCCATCAATACATCATCAAACAACAAGTGTTGGCAAGGGTGTGGAGAAAAGGGGACTCTAGTACACTGCTGGTGGGAATGCAGACTGGTGCAGCCACTATGGAAAACACTATGGTGTTACCTCAAAAAATTAAAAATTGAACTTCCATTTGACCCAGTGATCCCCCTTCTAGGAATATACCCTAAGAAGCCTGAAACACCAATCAGGAAGAATATCTGTACCCCCATGTTTGTAGCAGCACTATTTACAATAGCTAAGATCTGGAAACAGCCCAAGTGTCCATCAGTAGATGAATGGATAAAAAAGCAGTGGTACATGTACACAATGGAGTACTATGTAGCTGTAAGAAAGAAAGATCTCTTATCCTTTGAGACGACATGGAGGGAGCTAGAAAGTATTATCCTAAGCGAAACAATCCAAGCAGAGAAAGACAAATACCACTTGATCTCACTTACTTGTGGAATATAATGAATATAACAGTCTGAGGAATACGGTAGACCCAGAAACATGGAAGTAGGGTACAGACTGACATCCCTCAGAAGAGGGGGTGAGGGGTGGGAAGAGATAAACCACAGAACTTATATGCATGTACGCATGACCAATGGACATGGACAACAAAGCCGGGGATGGGGTGGGGGGGATGGGGAGGAGAGTGTCAATGGGGTAAAAAAGGAGAAACATCTGTAACAAAAAAATAATAATAAAGTTATATATTTCCCCAGGGGGGAAAAAATGCAAACCGAAAAGCATGATTAATACAATATATAATTGATACGTGTGTGCGTATCTCCCGCACATGTGTTACCACCATGTCTCAGGCCTGGGGACAGGCTGCACATCTCGCCCCTGGCCTGTCGGAGCTCAGAGGCAGCATCAGGCTCTGAAAGCCCGGGAAATGCACACCCAAAATGGAGATGCACCCGGCTGGTGGACGGGAGACTCGCGGTTGGCCAGCAGAGCTCTGCGGGCACTGCCAACGCTGCCCTTTCTCTCTCGGCTGCTCTGTGCCTATCCTGCCTTGTTCTGCAGGACACAGTCCCTGCTCTGTCCTGCTGATACAGCTCCTTGGTCACAGACCTCTCTCTGGCCTGGGAGCCTTTCGAGTTCTTGCGGGCGACTTGACGTAGCTCAGCGCCGGCGAGGTCTGTGCCGCAGCTCAGGGCCGACGAGGTCTGTGCCGTAGCTCAGGGCCGACGAGGTCTGTGCCGCAGCTCAGGGCCGACGAGGTCTGTGCCGTAGCTCAGGGCCGGCGAGTTCTGTGCTGGTTTCACGATTGAAGGGCATTTTCTCGAGAACTGTCTTCAGGCCGAGTTGACACATTTCAAGAATGACCATTGCGGGACTGACGCTTCTGTGATTTCTCAGCAAAGATGTCCCAGAATCATACCACTCCCATTGTCCTTGGAAATGTCCTCTGTCACATTCCCCAAGTGTGGCTCTCAGAGGGGAGAGGAGAGGAAGGTTGGAATGAAACCTCTCTCATTGGAGCCTGGAGACTCTGAGAACGTTCGGGGGGCCGGTGTGCACAGTCCTGAAAACCCAGAGGTCAGCAGGAAGCACACGGTGACATGTGCCTTGTTCCAGCAATTTCCAGCTCACGGTTAGGTTCAGTTCTACAGCGTGGTTTCAGGTCAGTATCCTGCTACTCAGACACACTTTTCAATGGGAGCGACGTTATCAAAGCCACGCTCCCATGCTCGTCCCCCAGACCTCCTTACTTTCCCCAGAAGACCAGCTCTGGTGGTGAGGAGCCCCCACAGGTCACACAGTCATGTGGGGGGTGGGACCCAGTGCAGAGCAGCCAGGACAGCGAGCCACCAGCCCAGACGTGTGGGACCGTGTCCGGGCCAGCTGTGCTCACAAAGCAAGAAGAGGTCAAGGTTGAGCACCCTGTCAGGTGGGGGTTCCCTGGTAAGTCTTGCCCTTGTCTCCCACATCCATCTTCCACGCCCGTCAGCACCCGAGTTCTCCCTTCCTGGGCTCCCCATTGCTGCTTCAGTGTGGAGCCAGTTACGGTGAGTTCCGCTCTGCACGGCAGAAAAGCCTAAATAAGCCCGGCACGTTGGTTTCTCTTGCACGTAGGAAGAAATTCAGGGGGTTGGCCGCGCAGAAGATGGCGGTTCCCCCAAGCCCGGCGGCACCCAGTCTAGGGGCTCCTTGCTCGTGGATCCCGAGCAGGCGCAGCGCTGGCCACAGGCACGAAGGCAGGAGGCAGCTGTCCCCATGGCCCGGACTGTCCACTCTTTCTCCTTACCTCCTTTAGCCAGAGCAGGTCACATGGCCACAACACTGCAAGAGAAACTGGGGGCCGTCTTTCAGCTGCACACATGGCCACCACGTGAACGCGGGGCTCGGTCACCACGAGAGGATGGAGAGGGGTTGGTGTGGGCGCCTGGCGCCTGTCACAGCAGGAGGAGGTTCTTAAGAGAATGTCTCTGGCTACAGCGTGGTAACAGTGCTACTTGGCAGGATTTACAGTGCTTGTGCAGACCAGGCTACGTATTTAAAACCCATTTTCTGTTCATTCTCATAGCGATGCTATAAATTAGCGATTATTATCCCAGTTCAGTGATGTGGAAACTGAGGCCAAGGATCTGAACCTGCAGATTTAACCTTTTGCCCCAGAACAGCAAATGTCTAAAGACATGGGGTCGATCTGTGCAGGACCTGGGGCTGTCCCGGCCCAGGGCAGTGGCCTGGAGCTTCTCTGGCTGAACTTGGCGTCTCCTGGTTAACATTGGGCACAGAGCTGGGCCTCCTGCCGGGCAGGGCCTGAGTGCAGAATCTGACTTTCCTCCAGGCCCTGCCACAACTTTGCTGTCATTAGCTCGCAAGGTGCCCGCCTGCCGTTCCTCCTCCCTTTACGTGCCAGCCCCTGGAGGTCTCGATCACCCTGTGCTAGCCCCAGGAACAGAGCGGCCGCCAGCAGCACGTACCTGCCTGGCAAATGTCAGAGGTCAGAGCTGAGGCCGGCAACAGGGAGTGGAGTGGAAGCAGAGGTCGGGACAGGAGTGTGGGGACAGGAACGGCAAATCCACGTGGTGGGGCATTACATGGGAGCCAGACACTCTGAGGGCGTGTGGCTAATCTGATCCGACAGCACCCCCACGACCCCCACTGTACACACAGACAGGAGCAGCACGTACCAAGGTTACTCGGGTTAGAACGCAGACGGGCTGGATTCTTCCCACCCGCCCCGGAGTCCAAGATGGGCAGCGAGACCCAGAGAAAGAACAGGGGCCAGGCCAGACATTGCAAAGGAGCATGGGTAGAGCCAGCAGCCAAGGGCCGCATCCAAAGCCAGAAGCCCAGGTCTGAGCTGGAGCGGTCACCGGGACGCGAGGTGCACTCGGGGACGACGTGAGAAGGCTGACCCTGGCCTCAGGTGGCCTGCCCTCGACAGAGCTGGTCAGCACGGGCGTCTGAGAGGCAGGCAGATGCCGCCACGTGCGTGGGTGCTGCGTGCTTAGCAGCCCGGAGAAGGGGACCTTTGCCAAATGTCCACTTACAGGGGCACCTTCCCTAACGCAAAAGAAGAGGCCTCCGAGCCAGCAGCAGCCTTGGAAACTGGTGAGGGTCAAGGCCTGGCCTCTGCCCCCACAGTCCCCACCCCAACACACACACGAAGGTGTCTCCCAGGGGGTACAATCAGAAACCCCAGCATGAGAAGGGGACTCATGGGACCTGCGTTGGGCAGGAAGCCCCTCCCCACATGCCACCTTCTGAAGGGCCCTCTCAGGACTCAGACCTAGTCCAGCCCCCCTGCTGGATTCCCAGCCCGTCCTGCTTCATGGTAAGTGCTCTGGTCACTTAGGCGTCAGCCTGACCTCCGAGCAGGCTCGTGACTGGTGTGCCTGGTCCTCCAGGTTACCCAGCCCCGTCCTGGGCGCTCAACCGAACAGCACGACAGGTACTGAGTATTCCCGCCGCCCTTCCTCCGCGACCTTGGCGTCTCTGGGCCTTCCCTGCTCTTCATCCATCACCCATGGAGGACAAGTGGGTCCCGTCTCCTCCCCCGCAGGGACCACGAGAGACGCTAACAGCACCCCGAGCTGCTGGGAAATGTGACTGGATGAGCTCTCACTACTGACCGAACCTTTTAAAGACATTGTATCATTTAATCTTTTCCATGAATTTTGTGTTATTATACCCACTATCCCAAAGAGAAACTAATAGCTCAGAGAGGTTAAGGGATTTGTCTAAGACACACAGCAAAATTTGGAACTCAACGTTTTTACAGCAAAATCCATATATTTTTCCTTTTTTTTTTCTTTGAACTGAAGCATTGTTATTTCAGTTAACAACAACACTTTTGCTGAACATCTAGTATATGCTGGGTACTATGGGTACAATAATAAGATCTGATTCCTGCTCTAAAGCTAACTTTGCTATGGACTCCAGCAAAGAAAGATCCTCTGAAGGAAAAGATGTCATTACGAGCTGGCAGCCCGGTCATCAGGCATGTCGGCCTCCGGGAGCTCCCCTCTCACTAGGGCTCCGCAGTCCGTGACCAAACCTGCAGCCGTCCCACAGCCCTGCCAGCGAAGGCAGGTGGCCTCCAGCCTCTCCACGGGCTCGGAGGGGGTCACAGGCTGGACGCTGCGAGAGAAGCTTGGTCTGCCGCGCACCTGGCTTGCTCCGCCGTTTGCACTGTTGCCTTGGAAAGCTGTCTGGGAGCCGGCTCTGCCCAGAGCTGACTTCCTGAGCTCAGCCTCCTGCCCCAGGGCACAGGCAGCCTGCCAAGAGGAGGGAGGGGTGCTCTCCCAGGAGCCTGAGGCCTCACCCAGGGCTGCTGTTCCCCTGAACCGGAGTCAAGTGTGACTTCCAAGGCCTGGGAGCTGCAACGTCCAAGTGGCTCAAGTCAAAAAGATTCCTTCTTGCTTCTCGAAGGAACAGCCGGGCTGCCTTTGGCTCCTCTGCTGGACTCCAGGCCAAGGACCAGCCCTTTCGTGGCAGGGGCCCCAGTGGGAACCCTCCAGCATTCCTGAGGGTTTCCCAGGGGGGGCAGCCAGCCGGGAGGAGACGCCCCCATTCCCAGGGGCTCCAGGTCGGGGCTGGTCAAGGGGTGACAGTGTTTGCATAGTTACTCCTTTAGCCATTTCCCAGCAACCACACTTCCCCCAGGGAGTTGGTTTACAGAACAAATAGCAACGGGTCTCGTCCGTGAGGCGGGGCAGGCAGAGGAGGAGACGGGCTGGGCCAGGATCTTAACTCACATGGTTACACTGGGAGGAGATGTCAGCTGTTGTCAAGTTGTTTAATGGAGCCCGAGACTTGGTTGCTAAGTGGTCGGCCACACGGAGCTTCGCCCTCCTCCTCCTTCCATCAGGGGGCCGTTCTCATGACCCCTGGGCTCTGTGACGACCTTGGCAGCTAGGAGGTAGCCCGCCGGCCCGGGGCTGAGCACCCAGGAGGGGGTGGTGGCAGAAAGTGCATGTCCAGGCGCTGTGGACCAGCCTGACCCCGTGCCGCCTCTCCCAGTGGCCCAGGTGGCTTTGCACTCCGGCAGGCTCATGGACAGCTGCAGCCCCACAGGGGCAGGGAGTTAGGACGCTGGGCTAGGCCGGCCTCTGTAAGCCCTGCTTTGGAAAGGCTGTTCTGTTCTCAGGCATGGCCACGTGTGTCTGCCCCAGAGGCTGGCTAGAAGATTCCTGTTCTCGGGCACATGAACAGGAACTTGCAAGGGAGCCGCTCTGCAGGGAAGGAGGGAAGCCTGGGTGCAGCTGGGCCCAGCCGGGCGAGCCTGCCATGGGCGGGTCTCTAGGCTGTGAGACTAAGCTTCTCCTTCGACGTCCGGGAACAAAAGTGCAGAACAGTGACCGTGTGGGTTGTGGGAGGGGCTGGAAGAAGTGGGTGCAGAGGCAAGCGGAGGCCAAGTGCTGAAGACCATGGCAGACCTGCAGGGCCCGAACTCTGCGGGCACCACCAGCTCCACGGGGAGAGGGAGGCTCACCGAGTGTATAGCTGACAGCTTCTCCTGGACATGGAAGGACCCAAGAGTGCCATCCTCACCAGGAGGTGCCCAGGAAACACCACCTGGCTCCTGCTCTTTACACTCCTGCACTCGTGCAGGTGTATGTGCACACACACACATGCCCTCGTGCAGGTGCACACACACACAAGCCCTCGTGCAGGTGCACACACACAAACCCTCATGCAGGTGCACACTCACACAAACCCTCGTGCAGGTGCACACACACACAAACCCTCGTGCAGGTGCACACACACACAAACCCTCATGCAGGTGCACACTCACACAAACCCTTGTGCAGGTGCACACACACACAAACACTCATGCCGGTGCACACAGATAAGCACTTGTGCAGGTGCACACACACACAAGCACTCGTGCAGGTGCACACAGATAAGCACTTGTGCAGGTGCACACACACACAAGCACTCGTGCAGGTGCACACACACAAACCCTCATGCAGGTGCACACATATAAGCACTTGTGCAGGTGCACACACACACAAGCACTCGTGCAGGTGCACACACACAAACCCTCATGCAGGTGCACACATATAAGCACTTGTGCAGGTGCACACACACACAAGCACTCACGCGGGTGCGCACACACACAAGCACATACAGGTCACATCAGAATCTCGGGGTCTGTAAACTAAAAACTGGCTTGCCAATAGAAATTATAAGCCACCTATGTAATTTAAAGTTTTCTAGTGGACACGTTAAAAAAGCAAAAGGAACAGGTAGAATTCATTTTAATAATGTTTTATTAACCAAACATATCCACAATATTATGATTTTAGTACGTAATCAAAATTAAAATGAGCTAGTTCACGTCATTCCCCGCAGTGATCTTGGAGCTCGGTGTGGATTTTCCGCTCAGCACGTTGAGCGAGCGCCTTTCGCACAGCACCAGGGCCGGTGTGGCCGTGAGGGTCCCAGGCGGGGGCCACAGCAGTGTTCATGGAAACCACTTCTATGGAAAGCGGGCTCTGGGAGGAGGAACACAGTTAAAAAGGCAGGAAATCGGCTCCCCTCTGCTACTCTGTAGCTGCATGACCTTGGGCATGTCCCCAAGGGATGAACGTGCCAGAGAGGCCCCGTGTCCCACAGCACCTTCCCGTCCCCACAGGGCCACTGGTGGTCCTCCTGCCAGAGTGCAAGCCCTTTGGGCAAGGATTCTGTCAACTGCTTGTGTGCGTGCATGTGCATGTGTGTATATGCCTGTGTGCATGCCTGTGTGCATGTGTGCAAATGACAAACACCATGGCAGGTAGTGAGAGGACATGGAAGAAAGAACTCGTAAATTTTGGCATCTTTAACAACACCCCGGCTCTGCAAGCTGAACATGGAGACCTGCACTGTCACTTTGCTCCGGGCCGGCAGGGTCCGCCCTGACCCCGGCGAGCACCAGCCTGCGGCCTGCTCAGCCGGAAAGGACAGGCGTCTCCGGGTCGAGCTTCTTTCCTGCCTTTTCATTGGACCTCGGCTGCACAGAATTCAGTTACAGTCCCAAGGTCAAGGCAAACTTAGAGCCACGCGAATCCTCTGTTTTGTCTTTTTATTTAAATTGACTTTTCCCCTTTAGCCCCATCTTCGACCCCGCCCACCCACAATGAGCACCCCCTTTCCTGAGGCTCATATGGGTCCGTGCGATGCACCTCCACCCATTAGCTTATGCACACTCACATTTCCAGAAAATATACGTGGTTGTTTTGTGGAATTCACATTACAGCACATCTAAATGATCTTGTGATATAACTATCTTTCTTTTTCTTACTTTTTCACCTACCGTTAGGTTCTGAGGCCGGGTCCCTGGCCCACTGCAGACAGCTTGCGTGAGGAAGTCGGGGCACAGGCAGGGCCCTGGTGAGCCACCGATACGTTCCCTGCGCACAGATCTCTGCTTACACATGTGCATGTGAAAATGTGTAGTGTGCCATGTCCTTCCCAAACACCACTAAACACTGCCTGGCTGCTTCCCCAGGAGCTGCCTGTGTCCCCACTGACAACTGCTACGATCCGACTTTGAGTCCTGACCGGTGGATGTGGGCGTCACGTCTCTGTGACGCTGGCCCGTGCCTTCGGCTTGCCGCGTTCACTTGGAGTTTCCGTGTCGGTGGGACACGCCTCCCCGTGTCCACTGCCTGTTTTTCTATTTTATTTACCTTCTTTTCCTGGCTGCTTTTCAGGAATTCTTTAAATATTCTAAATACCAACTTTTATCACTTATAGAAAATGGATATAATTTATCCCAGGAAATGTTTTCACCCTCCTGTTCGCTTTGTCTCAGATGCCAGTAATTGAACAAAAATCTTGACTTGGGCATTAGTGAGGCGATCACACTTTTCCCTGGCGGACCCCTTTTGCATTCTGTTTAATAAGCCTTCCCAAGCGAGGGTCTAAACATAGTTGTCCCCGCTCCCTCCTAGCCTTACAGTTTTCTGATCTTAAAACTTGCTTCTAGCTTTGCAGCGTCACCTTTATATTTCGGTCTTTGATGAACCTGGAGGTTTTTTTTTTTTTAATTGTGTGAAACACAGAAGAGTCTTCCTACAAGTCTACACTTGACACGTGGATAGAATAGTGGGATGAACATCAAGGGCCCGACAGCCACAGGGTCTGGGACTGACTGACAGCCGGGCCCTGGCAGGTACAGTCCCGGCCGCCCTCACCCGGCTGAGATCTCCTAGGTAGAGACTCTTCTCTCCTCAGCTTCGTCTGGACCCAGTTCATTGACCCTTTGGCTTGTCTTCTGTCGTCTTCGATGTGAGGCCAAGGATGTGCCAGGCCTGCCCATGTCCTCTCCACACGTGCACACAACATGCACCTACACACATGTACTCACACACTACACACTACACACTACACACAGCATCTCCCATGCACGCACACATGCTTGCATGCACATGCACACACCACATACATACCTACACACATGCATGCATACCCACACCCACATACCCCCACACATCTGCACAGACATGCACACATGCACACACCACATACACACCTACACACATTCATGCATACCCACACCCACATACCCCCACACATCTGCACAGACATCCACACATGCACACACCACATACACACCTACACACATGCATACATATCCACACTCACACACCCCCACACATCTGCACAGATATGCACACACCCCACACACATGCACACACCCTCCCACATGTGCACAGACACACAAACACACATGCATACATACACAGAGCTGCTCACTAACTGTGATCCCTTTAGGGATACCCCATCCCTGGCACAGGTGGACTGTCACTCTCCATTCTTGATCCTTCTGACCTTTGAGGACGCAGTCACTGGGACCTGCTTATTGGCAGTGGCACCAAATTATCACTCTGTCACCGTCACTTCAGCGTCACAAGAGGCAGCCCAGCAAGTGATGCTGCATGACTGATGGTCACACTGACAGCAAGGATTCCCCTCTGGTGTCGCACTTGTCCCGTTGAGCAGGTGACCATCGAAGCGTCCACAAAGAGGACTGACTGACTGGCCTCAGCGTGTCCTGCGGGGGAGGCCATGCGCTTCCTGTGGCCTCTCCGAGTGTACCGACTGCCCTCCCCCTCCCCCTTTTGGCAGACATCCCCCCAGTGCTGTCACCCGGCCAGCACCTGCCCGCTAGAGTGTTCCCAGGAAAAGACCACCTGGCAGGTGGGAGCCAGCACGCTGTCCATGTCCCTCGGGAGCCGGGCAGGGGCTCCCAATCGAGGACACAGGGTGGTAGTCAGAAAGCATTTTATTGAGCAGCTACTCGTGTGCCAGGCACTTCCGTAAACATGTCCCCTTGTGGCCCTCTCGTCCTCACGGGAACTCTGCGAAGGAGGCACTGTTGTCACTTTCTGTGTACGTGGGGAAACTGAGGCACAGTGAGGTTAAGTAGCTAGCCCATGGTCACACTGCTCGTATGGGTCCGTTTGATAAAAGGCACTGGAGTCACCCAGAGGGGCCTGTGACGGAGGAGGTCTGGAGAGGGACGGGTGAAGAGAGGTCACCCACAACGTCGTCCCTTTTCCAGGTGACCGCGCCAGGTGTCGGCGGGCACAGTGGCTTCAGGAAGCAGTGGACAGGTGAGGAGGAGGTGGCACCGGTCTGGCCTTGCTCCGGAGGCTCCTCGATCAGGGGTTGGCAGTGCCAGGGGAGTGGGGCTGAGGGGGGACGCGGGCAGCCTGGGGGGCTGCAGGGGCTGGGTGCTGGCCAGGTGGGCAGGGAGGAGGGCTCGGGGGGAAGGATGGGATTGTGAGGACACGTCTGCGGGGTAGACAGCCAGTGTAGGTGGCAGTGCAGACGGCCGGTGGTGAGGGTGGACATGGCTGGTGGTGACAGTGGAGGCAGCCTGTGGACACCAACTCATGAAACACAGACAAGAAAAGGAGCGAGAAGGCAGTGGTTAGCCAAGTTCTCGGAGACGAGAGAAGGCAACATGTACCGGCTGAGGGGAAGGACCTCGGAAAAGGGTGGGGCTGGGGGGCCGGAGGGAGCGTGGTCTCGATGACCTGGGGGGGGGGGGGCTGGGGAGGCAGCGGCCTTGGGAGAGGACCCCTCGCAGCAGAGATGGGGGGGCAGCAGCCTGAGGGAGAGGACCCCTCCTGGCAGAGATGGGGGGCAGCGGCCTGAGGGAGAAGACCCCTCGTGACAGAGATGGGGGGGCAGCGGCCTGAGGGAGGGGACCCCTCGTAGCAGAGATAGGGGGGGCGGGGGGGCAGCGGCCTGAGGGAGAGGACCCCTCCTGGCAGAGATGGGGTGGGGGCGGGGGCAGGGCTAGCCAGGTGGGTGGCAGAGGCTGGATGTGGGCAAGGTGGGTTCAGGACACAAGCTCCAAGGCAGAGGACGTGTGGACTCCGCGGTGGGTCAGCTTCAGTGGGGAGACGAGCCCCAGGAGGGAGGGTGAAGACCCGCACGCCCCCTGCGTCCTCCCTCCCCCTCTTCTCTCCCCTCACTAGTGGGCCGAACAGACTCCATCGGAAAAGAGTGGGTGGAAGGGACCTCGGGGGGACGCACACGACCTCTCTCTCCGTGCTCGTTGGCGTTAGGCCCCCCGGAGGGACAGGTGTGTTTGGGAGGCTCGGGGTCCCGGTGTTGACAATACTCTGCATTGGCTGCTCCAGGACACGGTGCGTGGGGAGGAGACAACTGGGAGGGAGAAGTTCAAGTCCTGGCAGCTCCCGCCTGACAGCACTAAGCTCACTCGGTCCCGTGAAGCACACGGGACGCCTTTGCCTGTTCACGCGGTACACCCCTGGGAAGGTGTCCCTATTGCGTGCAAAACTGGGGGGCTGGTCAAAGCGCCACCCTCTGCTCTGTTCTCTGCGTCCAGCGTCTGGAGAACCCACCCGAGCCAGCCGGTTAGCAGCAGCCTGGCTGGTGTTAGATGCCACCTGCAGAAGGCGACACGGAGCCAGCCCGGACCGCACGGCCTCAGGTCACCTGCGCGCGGTACTGCGGCTCCCGCAGAGGAGCTGGGACCTGCGTGCAGCGGAGCTGGCTGGGCTGTGCGGGCTGTCGGGACACGGCTGGCCCGGCCGAGCCCTGCGGTGTAGCTGGCGTCATGGATCGGGCAGCCCGGCCTGAAGCAGCCTGGTTGTTCCTGGGCCTCTGGATGGGCTGGGCTGCCGGTTCTGGACAGCACAGGCCCGATTGCCCTCGTTTTGCCAGGTTCAAAAATGTAAAACTTGCCCAGTCGGTGTGGTTCAATGGTTGAGCCCTGACCCATGCACCAGGCGGTCGCCGGTTCGATTCCCGGTCGGGACACATGCCCAGGTTGTGGGCCGGATCCCCAGTGCAGGGCATGCAGGAGGTGGCCAGTCGATGTTCTCTCTCATCCATGTTTCTATCTCTCTCCCCCTTTCCCTTCCTCTCTCTCTAAAAATTAATAAAGAAAAAACAATTTTTTTTTTTATCCTCACCCGAGGACATTTTTTCCATTTTTTTGTTCAGGTAGAGTGGGAGGGAGAGAGAGGAAGAGAGAGAGACAAAGAAACATCGACGTGAAGGGACACATCGAGTGGCTGCCACCCGTACGACCAACCAGGGCCGGGGACAAACTGCAACCGAGGTACGTGCCCTTAGCAGGAACCGAACCCGGGTCTCTCTGGACTGCAGGCCGACGCTCTAACTGCTGAGCCCAACTGGCCAGGGCGAAAAAACAATTTTTTTAATGTAAAACTTGGAGCGCGGATAAAATGCGTTCACTGCCCGGAAGACTGGCTGGCCCCTGGAAACGAGCTGGTCCCTGGAGGGAAATGCTCGGCTGGGCTCCGTGGTGCCCGGGTTCATGCCCTGAGGAGGCTCCAGCCCGCTCTGCCCTCAGGTTCACCGGGAGCCTGTCGGGGTCTCCACCAGAGCTGGGAGTCCTGGGAGGGGAGGGTGGAGGACCCCCCAGCGGAGTCTCCCCTGCTCCTCCCAGGCCCAGCCTCCCCTCGCCCCCACCTGGCCCTGAATGGCCCGGGCAGGGCAGGGCTTTGGGGTGCTTGGGCTGGGTGTGCCAGGGAGCAGTGATGCTGTGCCACTCTGCTGCTTTGGGGTTCCCACGGAACAATGTGTCCTGTGGCCCCGGGTTTCTGCTCCTGATGCCCACAAGTCCCAGGAGACACACACGGGGGCTGACTGTGGCCGTCTGCCCGAGGGCGTGGTTTCCACCGCGCTGGCTCTGCCCAGGCGCTTGTGGGTGTGAATGGAGAAGAGTTAGTCCGTCCCCTCGGTGCAGAGAAGGAAAATGTCTTCACCAGATCAGCATCCATCTTTTGTCTGCTTCCCGCACCTGCAGTGTGAGACGGTGTTGCTGGTTCATGCTTTGTCCTGTTGTCCCTGGACAGCGGGCCTGGTCGTTTGCTCCCCTAAGCCACAGGCGGAGGTGAAACCCAGACTCCGTGATGGTGGAGTGAGAGGCCTGGGGACCTGCTGTGCCTCCTCCTGGTGACCCGTTTCCTCTGCGGACAAGGTCACCTCTCCACGGGTCACCCCTCCTGAGAGACGGGCTCGCGCAGTGTCTGGGTGAGGAGGGCGGGGGCGGGGGCCGGGGCGGGGAGGGAGGAGGAGGGTTTTCTGATACTGGACAGTAAGTTCTAGTCCGGTTGTCACCCTTAGAAACATGGCTGTGGCCACCGGGCTCCTCCCAGCTACTGCCCAGCTGGAAGTGGGCAGGGAGCGTCTCCAACAAGCTCCCACTGAGGGTCTTCTCGTATTCGTCCTCCTCAGCGGGCTCCGCCCCTCCTGACTCAACACGCACAGCCTTTGGGGGACGGCGGGATGACTTGGGGTGGTGAGGGGTCAGAGATCCTGCCAGGCCACGATTTAAGGTAATTTACCCTTAACCTCAGACCTGACTCCCACCCTGGGCCGTGCGCCAGCCAAGGTCGTGTGAACACTCCATCTCCCGGCTCCCCGGCCACGGTGAGCTGGCAGGAAGCGGCTTCCAAAGGCGCCATGGCAACCCCTCTGCGTCGCGGCAGCCGGCCGGGGACATCGCCAGCCCCCGAACGGCCAGCGTGGCCGGCAGGAGCCCGCCGGCTCTGTGATGACACGATTACTTAACTGGACTTTTGGAAACTGCTGATGGCACTGGTTAACCGTGACCTTCCAGGTAAACGTGAGTCAACACCAAGTCCCAGGGGCTCTGGAAGCGAGTGCGGCCGGGCATCGGAGGTCCAGTGTCCACCAGCCCGGACCCATCGTCCCCTCGCTGGGCTGTCCTGGGTGGGCTGCGCAGGGAACGGGCGATGCTGACTGACGCCAGGCGATGCAGAGTCCGCCGCGGACCTCCCTCCATCGTGCCTGAGTACGCTCAGGTGCTCCATGGCCAGGCTGTCAGCACGCTCCAGGACTGAGTTTGTGACTTAAGAAAATGTTGAAAAATTAGGGTTTCCCAATCAATCCTCACCTCAAAGTCATCCCGATACTTTCTTATTTTTGCTTCCCAGTCTTGATTGTCCTAACTTGACCGAGATTAACCAAATCTCTGGGTAAATTAAGATCTCCTTACGCAGGGCACAAACAGTGCCCTGAATTCACGACCACCACACGTCCTTCGATGCAGCAGGAGAAACCTCATCGCAGGCCCCGGTACAACGGTCCGCGGGTGTTTCCCAGCCCTCCGTCCATCTGAGACAGTCTCTTCTGCCAAGTGAAGGGGTTGGTCCCCTAAGCTCTGTGCTCGCCCTCCCTCCCAGTCAGTACCGGGGCCATCTCATCATGGCCTTCTTCGTCTTCCAGAGCATTTTCCTGCCCATGGTTTCCGGGCTTCTGACCCCTCCAGCACCCCAAAGCTAGTCATCGTTCATCCACCCCCGACCCCCTGGCAGGTGATCTGTTTAGCCCGTCCAACCTCACTGTCCTACCAGATGCTGCGTTGCAGAGCCGTGAAAATTTAGGGCCTGGAGCAAACATTTCAGAATCATTCTCCTCTTCTGTGCATTAATTACCAAATTAATCATTCTTCAGAGAGAGGTCTTCTTCTCCCCATCCTCTCCTGCAGGCCTCCCGAGCAAGGCCTCTTGGAATGCCGTCTCCTCTCTGAGTCTACGGCGATCGATCAACGTCTGGCTGCAACGTCTGGCTGCAAAGGTGGCTTCGGGGTGCTCGAACTTTCCTCGTCCTCGTTCCAACAGGTCGGCTTTGGTGAGATTCAGCGCTCTGGCTTCTCTGTGCGTATCCGCCTCAAGTCCCACAAATGACTCATTCAGGTCCCCGTTCCTGTCCTTTCCATAAAAACTATTCATTTTTAATACTGGTGGAATACATATAAAATAACCATTTTTACGTGTGTAGCTCTGTGGCTTTAGGACATGCACATGGTGGGCGACCGTTACCATCTCTATCTTCCCAAATCCCAGCGGCTCCTCACCCCTCACCCCACCCCAGCCCTTGGCGGCCACTGATTCAGTGACCTTGATGACTCTAGGGACCACATGTGAATGGAGCCATCTGGTGTTTGTCCCCTTGTGACTGGCTGATCTCACTCAGCCTACTGTCCTCGGGGCTCATCCACGCTGTGGGCTGTCAGCATTCCCCTCCTTTCTAAGGTGAATGCAACGCCGCTGCATGGACAGACCCCACTGGTTTATTCGCTCATCCATCCACGGGCACTGGGGTTGCTCCCCACTTCTGTGAGTTATGCTGCTGTGAGCATGGGTGTGCCTGGACCTGAATCTCTGACTTCAGTCATTTTGGGTAATGGCAGCGAAGGAATTTCGGGATCCCATGGTAACTGTTTCAGTTTCCGAGGCCCTGCCAGACTGTTTTCCACAGCGGCTGCTCCACGTCACGTTCCCGTCCGCGGTGCATGGGTTCCAACCTCTACGACTCCTCACCAATACGTGCCCTTCTCTCCCCTTGTCATTTATAACAGAACCCATCACAGGCTTATTCAGGAGGGAACGAGGCTGGGCCCGCTGACGTCCAGACAGTCCGAGGCGAGGGGTGTCTACGAGAGCCAGGCTGCCCAGGAGGGCCAGGTGAGCCAGGCTGTTCAAGCAGGAATACTGAAGATGGCCGTATATACAGGCAAATACTTTGTCCATAAAATGTGTCTGTTAAGTCAATGTTCACACCATTAACATAATGTATTTATGTGGTAGGGCTAAGGTCATGCGCCCAAGTTGGCTCTTGGGACTTTTCAACACAACTTCACATTTGGAAATCGGTGTCACTGGTGGGAATGATCTCCATATACACAGTAGTAATCAGGGAAGCCACGTTTAGTTCAACGTTATAATTCAAGGCAAATCACTTAGGTGCCTCTGGCTTACAGGACAGTGTGAATCTGGTCCAGGGAAACACTCCGTTCCAGGGCCCCTCTCAACAACGGAAGAGGCAGGGTGACCCGCAAATGCAACTCTGTAGCTAGGTCACCACCAAGCCTCCCTCCGTCCCCTCCCCTCCCCCATCCAGAATGAATGGTTTTAGGATGATGCTGGCTGAGCAATGGCCTTCAGACCGCGTAATAACAAAGGGTCAAGCGGGAGCTGAGGGGTTACCGCCGACTCCGTGCCCTGCCGCGGGGAGGCGCCTCCTGCTCCCGGGACAGTGCGCTGGTGTCCTCAGCGCTCCCTGCAGGGCCACAGGATGCCCGCCTTGGCATTCCACATGCATGGAGTGGGGCTGGGTCCTAGCCTGCCGTTTGGCAAGCCCTCGGCCAGATGGGGCTCAGTAGTGGCTTCCACAGGTGTTCAATCAGATCCGGAAGGGCACGGGACTCCACGTCTAACTACTCTAACTTAGTGGCGCATTCGGCTACACCCCCCTTGGTCTGCCCTCAGTGCTCACGGTCGTGGGGCAGAGGGGCAAGGACCCGGCCGTGCAGGCCGTTTGTGCTACACACAGTGAGAGGGAGACTCCGCCAGGGTCTGCAGCCTGTCTGTACGTGTGTGTTCACGGCTGTGCCTCTGAGCCGCAGAGTCCGGGCAGCCAATTCTCTGCTGGTCTCTGAAGCCCCTGCACCCCGCCTTCCCCCCAGGAGGCCGGGGAGCCGCTGACAGACGCCAGGGCCGACCACCTGATGGATGCGCCGCGGTGGCCAGGACGCTGGGAGTCTAGCCCTTAACTGTCCTGGTAACTCCGCCCGGTCAGCCCCAGGGTACCGGAGGGCCGATTAGGTCTCACTGGCTCTTCTGGTGTCAGGGAGGGAAGCCCAGCCAGCACTCTCCTGCCTGCAGATGCCAGTGGTGACCAGCACTTCGCTGGAAGGACTCGGGCAGGGAGCGTTCTGGTATGAAGCTGAACCGGATGGGGTTTAAAGGACTCTTTAAAAAGAAACTTGCAAGTCCCTAAATCTTATATGTTAACATGCAAGAAGGTCACCTTTGGGGTTGATGCTCATTTAAACCTTTAATAAACTTCACGGAGACTCTGTGCCTAATTCCCACTATTGGAAGTTAGGAAGCTTGGTCTTTGAGCTCATTTGGTCATGGGTCGGAAACAATGTAATCTCTGGACGTGGCAGGGTGCTTACCCCCCCCCCCTGTGGAGCACACACATCGGCCTCCCAGCTCCGTCCGGCCATGTGTTGAGTTAACCAGCCACCCTACTTTCTTCTCTGCTGGGCAGTGTGCCCGAGCCGTGTGCACTGGACCCAGGTGAGTGGCTTTAAATGCAAACACACGATCCACAAACACGCAAGGAGCTGGAACTTACTGTTTCTTACTCACCAAAAAGGCACAGCATCTGTAAAAGCCCCACCCCCAGCTAGGAATCCCGAGGACGGCGGCTTGCTCGGAGAGCAGCTGAGGCTACCGGACACTGCAGGAGCCGGGGCCAAAGCGGTGGCCTTGGGTCTCAGAAAGGCTCGCATGGAGGTCCTGGTGCCTGTGACGGTCAAGAGGGTGGAGGCCTGCTTCTGGGGACGCACCCCGCTTGTTGGTAACAGAACTCACTGCTGGCTGGTCTGAACGTTATGTCTGTTCTCTCTCACCTGCAGTTCAGGTTTCTGAACGTGTCACACGAGAGCAAGTGTCTGCGATGCTCAGGCAAAGCCACTACGACCGGCCCCGGTTCCTTGGGCAGAAACCCCCCAAGAGCACCGGGTTCTATTTAAAAGAGACTTGGTTAGGACATTTCATTTTTAAATTAAATTTTATTTATTTTTTATTGATTTTGAGAGAGGAAGGGAGAGGGAGAGACACACCGATGTGAGATGGGGACGAAGGTGGCTGCCTCCCGCACGCCCCGTTGGGAGCAGAGGAGACAGGACTGAGCCAGCTACCGCTCAGTGCGCAGACGACCAACAGCCACACCGGCCACAGCAACATTGTTCTGTTTTTTACAGATATCGCCTCGATCATTGGTTCTAGACAAAAACTACAGTTTATGACTTCACAAGTCTCATGAAGTCTCCTTGTTAATCATAAAATGGTATATTTTAATGGGCTAGCAGGACATCAGACTCCTGGCATTTCCAAAGATAAACTGCGACACCACCAAAGGCAGGACTGTATAATTATGTTCTCCCCCAAATGTAACTGATTCTTCTATTGATAAACATGCTCCCTGGCCCTGAGAGAGGCCTCCAGTAGTTGACCAACTTTGTCACATACCAGCATGGCCTCAATGCAGAACAGATCACCACGCAAGGTGTCACTGACGGTGTCCACCAGGATCCAGGGAGCTCAGGCACAGCAACGGCGGGCACGGCAGGGCTCACCTCTGCGGTGTGGACTCGGAACACCCGGTCGTCTGGCTGTGTTCTTGGGCCTGGCCCTCTAGGATGGACCCAGGAGATGATTTATGGTTTCGCTAGTGCAGACTGAGAAGTATTTCTTTAAAAAACAGCCTTGGCCGGTTTTGCTCAGCGGTTAGAGCATCAGCCTGCAGTCCAGAGAGACCCGGGTTCAGTTCCCACTAAGGGCACATACCTTGGTTGTGATTCATCCCCAGCCCTGGTTGGGTCGTGTGGGAAGCAGCCACTCGATGTGTCCCTTTCACGTCAATGTTTCTCTCTCTCTCTCTCTCTCCCTCCCGCCCTACCTGAACAAAAAAATGGAAAAATGTCCTCGTGTGAGGATTAAGAAAAAAACAAAACATATATCCTCTGGTTTCGTCCATGGGTCTGTCTTGGTCAGGAAAGTGCTGGCTCTCATCCAGCCAGATTTTGGTCAGATTCCTTATTTTTCCTGAGCAACACGCCCTTCCCATGTGCTCCGTCGACCCCCAAAGCCCATCTCTCTCTGAGCAGGAAGAGCTGATCTCCAGGCCTTGCCAGGGAACCCGAGAGAAGTTGGGCTTTTACGAAAGGCCAGAAACACTCGTGGAAAACTGCCGGTGACCTGCAGCTGGCCACGCGCTCACGTCCAGGGCTGACCCGGGAACCACAGCAACAGCGGGTCCGCGGGCTCCGCCGACAGCTGCGTGAAGGGTCACCCACCCGCTCCCCCTTCTTCTTCGCCTCATGGGCTCCGCTTCTCTCCCCTGGACGGTCTGCCTTGTCCACTCTGCTGCCAGGGCTGGTCAGCGATGCTGTCCCTCCCAAAGCCTGAGACAGGTGCTGAGCGGCGCAGGGGCGCAGCCTGTCCCGGCCCCCAGAGGCCCGAGCAGCGCTTTTCAAACAGGTCCAGCCGCGCTGCGGCCCTGCTTCAGCGACCCCCTTTGGCTGAAACGACATCCAGACCGCACCGCAGCCCGGGCCCGGTCTCTTCCAACCACCTCCTACCCCCACTTCCCGTCACCAGACATCTGTCTGTCTACAGCCTGGGGCCTCTGACCTCCAGGTGCTTCTACCTGTACACCGTCCCCAGCTTCTCAGCCCTGAGCTCTCCTGGTCTCTGACCCACAGAGGTCCCCCCAGCGGCCTCGTCTCCGTGACCCCCTTTCACAGAGGGAATGGCCCCAGCCGCTGCCTGCAGGTGGCTCTCTAGGTAACAGCAGACTCAGAGCTGCCCGTAGCGACGGCTAGTGTCCCTGTCCCAGAACTAGCTAAGGACGCCATCCCAGATCCCAGGCCGTGTCTGTCTGTCACACACTGGGACACCTTATGTCTGTCTCCCCACGTTGGACTGCGGGCCCCTCAACACCTGGCTGGTCTTTCACACACTGGGACACCTTATGTCTGTCTCCCCACGTTGGACTGCGGGCCCCTCAACGCCTGGCTGGTCTTGTCACCGGCAGCTTCGGCCTCGAGAGCAGGGCCTGGCACAGGGACAGGAGGCAAGGGCGGGCAGGAGAGCCACGGGCCCAATTCACCCCAACTCCCCTTGAAACCGTGTTCACTATGTGCATTTTGGGGTGCACCTGGATTTTCCTGAGGGTAGCCTCAAGAAACAGCCTTCCGAAGCCCGCGTCTCCTGCAGGAACGCTGGTGTTCCCAGCACCGCCTCCTGGGAGCCCCCGCGCAATCCCGAGGTGACTCTGGGACTCTGCCTCGCGGTTCCCGCCCGGCTCCTGCGCCCAGAGGGGAGCTGCGCTGGCGAGGTTCCCCCGCTGGGGCCCAGGCCCGAGTCTGCCTTCTGTCTGACATCTGATCAAAGTTACGCTTTGCCCCTTCCTGGCAATTTTTTGAATCCCTACACTTTCACTGTATGTATTTTCTTGTAAGTGACACCAACTTCTTTGTTGACTACAATGCTAATTTTTAATAAAAGGCAACCTTGGTGAATCACTGACCTTGAGCCTCAGCTTACCAGGCGGGAAACGGGCACTGAACAGTGAACAGCAAGGCTGCTGTCAGGACGAGACGAGGCGCGTGAGGTGCAAGGACGGTGCCTGGCGGCAGCGGGCAGATGCGTCGCTGCACCTGGAGCCCGTCTGACACTGGGCAGCCGAGCAGGACGCGGCCAAGATGCTGAGCGGCGTGAAATGAACGCACATCCGTGAGGCTGCTGACGCATCAGGTCACAAAAATCTACATTCACCCGACAACACCGTGACTTGTGTGGACTCTTCTTTAAACATTTATTAAAAAAGCAACATGTACGTCCATCTCAAAGAGAACAGTAAGACCGGGAAGCAGTTCGAGGGCGTGTCTAGCAGCATCCGGTCGGTAGCGCCCGGCCCGTCTCGGAGCCTGCTGCCGCCGCCCCGTCCTCATCAGAGTGCAGGCCGCACCAACGCTTATAAAATTAACAATTCCAGGTTAAATAAGCTTAAATAAGGGTGTTAAATACAGGACACTTCAAAGCCTCTGTACAGGATGATTTGGTGTAACGGGACCCGCCGGCTGGCGGCACGCGGGAGCTCTGGTCGCTGAGCAGGCTGACTCCTCGCTAAGAGCGTTAACTAGACCCACGCGGACTAAGATCGAAGTGACTACTCAGTGAGCCATTTACAAGGCCTAAGTATCATTTAAAAAAATCAGAACACTGTTAATATTCAGGCACCGTTTGCTCCTGCAAATAAATAAGCCTCTAAAGTAACTGCATTCGAACTAGGTCAGCGTCAAACACCGGGGCTTCCCTTCCACTCGGCTCCTCCGGCTCGCTCGGCCTCTTATTGCTATGATAACGTGGCTGCGGAGGTAAAGCTACTGTACATCCAAAAAAATAGAGCACCTTTACATTAAAGTATACGTCTGGTCATCGCTTCGTGGCTATTTTACAACACTAAAGCCCAAACTACGGCCAACTGCCTCAGCATCTCTAGCAGGTCACCTGACAGACAGGAAGCACACCCTTCACGCCAGACCACTGCTCAGTAGCGCCTAAGAGAAAAGGTCTAAACTGACACCAGGGTTACATTCATCTCGACACGGGAGTTACATTCATCTTCACGCCAGGGTGGCCGCGGAGAGAGCGTGCGGTCCCCTCCTGCCGGGGGCACGGTGCCAGACAGAGCGGACAGCAGGGACTTCACGACTGGCGAAAGTACGGCCAAGACCACGCGCCTGCGCTGCCGGGCTGCAGGCGCTCGGCGGTCCCGGGCGGGCCGGCTAGGGCTTCTTGTCCACGGCGCTGAGGAACCACTCCGTGAAGGTGCGCAGCTGGGCGGCGGCCGTCTGCGACTCCTCCTGCAGCCTCCGGTTGTCCAGCCGCAGGTGCTGCACCTCCGCCTGCAGCGCCGCCTTGTCCTGCTTCTCCTGCGGGCAGACACACGTCACGCACGGCCGGCCTCCCGGCGCCCGGGCCGTCCTGCCCCAAAGGGATGGGTGCCCGAGGGACCACAGCCTCTGCTGGCCCGCTCCCCTCCCGCCAGGCACCAGGCGGCTGCTGTGCAGGAGGGGTGCTGACCCCGGTTCAAATCCCCTCGACCCCGACGGGGCCAGCAGGAGGCTGAAGCACCCCTGGGTGCACGCCGGAGCTGCCCGCCCCTGCCCTGTCCTCAGACGGCCCACGGCCCCACTGTCCCCACAGCTCTCCCGCCACAGGACACCCCAGGGCGACCTCCGAAGGCTGCCGTGGAAACTGCAGAGCTTTCAGGAGAGTCCCATCGGGGTTTCCGCTGCAGTGACAGTTCCCACACGCTCGGGGGGGGGGGGGGGGGGTGTCCTGCCCCAAACAGGGAAGGGTCCTTGTCGGATCATAACAGCTGCTGTTCTCTGATCTAACGTGGCTGCAGGTCAGCCGCCGCCACGGCAGCCATGGGGACAGTGCAGTGGGGACTGGTGGCTGCGGCTGCTCAGGACCCTCC
Organism: Molossus molossus; assembly: GCF_014108415.1. Classification (NCBI taxonomy): domain Eukaryota; kingdom Metazoa; phylum Chordata; class Mammalia; order Chiroptera; family Molossidae; genus Molossus; species Molossus molossus. Next base: position 5,906,727 of record NW_023425359.1, on the reverse strand, counting down.
CTCCACCCTGGCAGGTCTGGCACCGCCTTGGCTGCCGGCTCCCGAGCCTGCCCACCTCCCGCGCCGCCTGCCTCACCACTGCCCCCAGTGGCCCGGAGAGGGGGCTCGGCTGGACCTGGCTCCCACAGGACCCTCTCCGGCCTCCCACATCCTCGCCTTCAGGTCACTGCCGGGTCCAAGCCGCTGCCCCTCCCGTCACGGGGACTCTCCTTCCCAGCATGGCTCAGACACCCCAGCGTCCTGCTGTGACTCGGCCGCTCACCTCTCTAAGACCCCTCACGTCCCTTCACTGTGACCCCAAAACCTTCTAAACTCTCAGCCTTGTTCCTGAAAATCCCCTTCATCTCCAGGCTGAATGAACCCTGCTCTCCTGAGGACACCGCTTCCCCAGCGTGCTGTCCCCAGGAGCAGAGGCGTGGAGGCTGGGCTGGAGCACACTTGGCCCTGGCTGCCCGAGCGGCCACCGCCCCTTCGAGCAGCGTGGTGCCAGGCCGAGACCCATCACCCTGCTCACTGCAGTGACCTGTGTCTCCACCATTAGTGGGAGAGTCTAGAATGTGGTTCAACACCCCTCCCCCGGCTCAGTCTGTCCATCTCCTCCTCTCTGTGATCTTGAAGGCCACCCTCCTCCACCCTTGGCCTCACTCCCGTGGCCGCCCGGCCCCTTGCCATTAGGGACAGCTGCCTAGACTCCAGAACGCTCCAGGCTCCCGCTTCCTGGCCACCATCTCCTTTGTTAAAAAAATTATTTCTCCAGTACCCACTCCTCCAACAATCCAATCATGGTCTAATCCACCAGCCTTACCCTGTTTTCACGGTCCATCAACACCCTACAGTGACCCCCTCACCCAGCCTGGGCTCTGGGTCCCACTCCAGGGTCCCCGTCTCTTGCTCCTTGTTTTAACTTCCTGTCTAAACTCCAATACTGGTTCCCTTCCACTCTCCACCCATCTGCACCCACAGCTGGACGCAGGGTGACGGCCGTGCCAGTGTGCCCGGGACGTGCCTGTCGGCACTGGCAGTTCTGTGTCCTGGGAGACAGCTCTCATCCCCGCTGGGGAGAACACCCGACTGCTCACAGGTGTCACTTCGACTTGGGCTGCACGTTCAAACTGCCCTCCAGCCCCAATTGGCAAGCCCACCAATTCCCCAGTCCATGCAGCCTCTACAAACCTCGGCCTCTGTCCTTACACCTCTCACATGTGCACACAGGCACCTGCACACACACACACACATGCGCACGCATACACACAAGTGCCCACACGCACATACACGCATGCACCTGCACGCACACACGCGCGCGCACACACACATGCACACGGGTACCTGCATGCACACACACAAACATGCACCCACATGTGCATACACACATGCACCTGCACACACACACACACGCACATACACACATGCACCTGCACGCACACACATGCATCTGCATGCACCCATGCACACAAACACGCACCCATGTGTGCACACAGGCACCTGCACATGTGTGCACACATGCACACCAACACACACATAAACACAGGCACCTGCACGCACACAAACACACACCCACATGTGCATACACACATGCACGAGCACACTCTGCCCTGGGAACGACAGAGGAGCTGTCCCCACTCTGGTCTGAGGCAGCTCCTCCTGGGCACTGGGTCAGGGCAGCACCGCTCACGTCACCCTCTCTTCCTTCCTTCCTAAGCAGACCATGTCCATCTGCACCCACAGCTGCTGGAATGTACCCTCTCGACAATCCAGACGACCACAAGAAACCCTGCCTGTGACCCCCCCCATCACCCTCCAGCCCCGCCCGTCCGCCCCCAGCGCTATGACACTTGGCAGGTGTCTGCGGAGGTCAGCTCACTTCTGAGGACCGACCACGCAGTGACGTGTGAGCAGGGGTGCCCAGGGTTGTGAGGGGGGCTCGGTGGGGCCTGGCAGCTTGGGGGACCAGGCTTTCTGGCTACAAGTAACCCTCTTAGGTCAGCTCATGGCAGTGGGTGGAACTGGTCCTCACTGAGCCAAACCCCAGCTGCGGAAGGCTGCTCCCTCTGAAGCCCGGCCACCCAGGGCCCCTCACTTAGTCCTGCCCACTCGGCCTCACGTCCCGTGATGACGTCAGCTGCAGGCCAGAAAACAGGAGACCTCAAGAGCCTCCGCTTCTGTGTACTGCTGGGTTTGGGCCAGAACAGCTCCTTTCCCGTCCCTTCACTCTGAGTCCTGGTCGTGAGGGGGACAGTGCACAGAGAGGGTTCTGACCACGAGCGTGACCGCTCGGGGGACTTACCTTCCGAAGGTCGGTCTGCAGCTGCCGCAGGACCAGCTCCAGTTGGTTGACTTTGCCCGTCAGGGTGGATGGCGACTGCTCCCTGGTGAATCAGGACAGGGTGAGGGAGACGCAGGGTTAGGGAGACGCAGCGTCGAGGCCAAGGCAGCTCACGCGGTGTTTCTGCTCGCAAAGCTCACTCTAGAATCACTTCACACGCTTGGAGCCCAGCAGGGAAATCAACCACGCGGCATCAGGACGCAGAGCGGGCACATCACTGCTCTGTGGGAACGCGTCCCCGCCCCGCCCCCGCCCCGACCTGACTGGGTTCAGAACCTCCCTAGGCACATCCGTTGTAAGAAAATGAAAGACAAGTTCTCCTCCATGAACGCGTGGAGACTAGACAGACCTGAGCGACTCCTGGGATTCAAATGCCTTCCTCTGTCACTCCAGGGTGACCATACAAGGTAACGGTCACTCAAGTTCGTATAAGAGTTGGAATTAGGAACGAAAGGTAAAGAATATATAGTCCGTGGGCGATAAGCACATCAAGAACACGGGAGGAGGTGGCTCATTCTCGACACACCTCAGCGGAAGGTGAGCAGCGGGCCAAGGACGGGCCCTGGGAGGAGGCGTGTCCTGGGCGGTCAGCACGCTCGGCCTAGCAGGCGGGCTTGTCAGTGAGGCGCCCTGTCCGCGCCGCCATAGTCCTCAGGGGGCAGATGCGGGTTCGGGCCCACACCCTCCCTCTCTGCAGGGAGCCTCACCATGGGCATGAGCAGCACATCTTTGTGGGCAACCCACCCCCGGAGCAGAGCAGGAGTGGGTGGGTCCTGACGGACCGGGGACGGCACCCGGGACAGCGGTCTCTGGCTGCCCCGGGTCCTGACGGACTGGGGACGGCACCCAGGACAGCGGTCTCTGGCTGCCCCGGGTCCTGAAGGCCTGGGGACGGCACCCGGGACAGTGGTCTCTGGCTGCCCCGGGTCCTGAAGGCCTGGGGACGGCACCCGGGACAGTGGTCTCTGGCTGCCCCGGGTCCTGACGGACTGGGGACGGCACCCGGGACAGTGGTCTCTGGCTGCCCCGGGTCCTGAAGGCCTGGGGACGGCACCCGGGACAGTGGTCTCTGGCTGCCCCGGGTCCTGACGGACTGGGGATGGCACCCGGGACAGTGGTCTCTGGCTGCCCCGGGTCCTGAAGGCCTGGGGACGGCACCCGGGACAGTGGTCTCTGGCTGCCCCGGGTCCTGACGGACCGGGGACGGCACCCGGGACAGTGGTCTCTGGCTGCCCCGGGTCCTGAAGGCCTGGGGACGGCACCCGGGACAGTGGTCTCTGGCTGCCCCGGGTCCTGAAGGCCTGGGGACGGCACCCGGGACAGTGGTCTCTGGCTGCCCCGGGTCCTGAAGGCCTGGGGACGGCACCCGGGACAGTGGTCTCTGGCTGCCCCGGGTCCTGACGGACCGGGGACGGCACCCGGGACAGTGGTCCCTGGCTGACCGCAGTTAGCTGATCCTTGCTAATCGCGGGGCCTGGGACAGTGGAGGCAGGCCCACAGGGCTCACATACCCAGCTGTGTCCATGAACTCTTTGCCGCCTGGGTCGACGCACAGAGGCAGCTCCTGGGCCCCTTCCAGGCCCTGTCTGTGCTGCACATCTGTCAGGGTGCAGAAGGGCGCCCCTCTCTGGTCTGGGGAGGAAGACACACAGAAGGGAGGGTTAGGAACAGCTCCAAGGTGACTGTTTTTTGTGGAAATGAACTTGCTAATTAAATGCCCCCCACCCCCCAGTCATTTCACAAAACAAGGGAAACAAGCTCAGGCAAGCTGCCGACAGCCAGAAAGCGCTTCAACTGGGTCCTTCGGGCTGTATGGGCACATGTGTGTCCCGGCCACTGGGTGGTCGCAGACACCAGCCGTGCCACAGCCAGTGGGCCTTCTGCTCTCCACACCCCAACTCATGCCCACGCGGCCAGTGGCACATGAACTCAGGGCACTGGGCGACGACTTGGCTGATGAGCAGAACCAAGGAGACCTCTCCTCAAGCCCTTCAAACCCGGAGAACACCCTGAGACGCAGTGGCCAGGACACATCTCCCCTGGGCAAGCCCGACCCCCGAGCTCGAACACCATGCAGACGTGCAGACACACGGAACACAGAGAGGGCACAGACTACCCAGCCGCGCCGTCGGCCCAGGCAATCACCTAGGTAGGACGTGTGGTGGCAGAGCAGACCGAGTTCCTCGTCTGAGTCAAGACCTGAAATAAGATTCAGAGTTCTCCTGTGAACAGGAGTGTCTGTGCACGCTGAGCGCCTCGGGCCCACGAGGTTCCAGGAAGGGTCCTGTGAAATGCAGCTGTGTGCACGTGTGTGCATGCACGTACATGTCTGCGTGTACGTGTTCTGCTATACCAGGCAGGAGTAGCCGGAGAGCCAGCACTGTGTAATGTCAAACATCATGGTCAGATTATGCATGTCCTGTGACAGCCCTGGCTGGATGCACGGCTCTTGGGGACAACAGTGCAACAGTAAGACTCTAGGACATGTGGGTTTGCTTAAATGACCCTCTCCATGAGCACTGACAGTGGCGGGGACAGGTTAGCTGCGTCACCTCACTGGAAACCCGCAGAGGAAGAGTGAGGGCCGCAGTGACCATGACCGGTGTGCCCACCCTGTTTTATCCCTTCTATTCTCGACACCAGAAACTTCAGTTAGTGATCAGGCGCTGAACAGGGCCGGGAATGCATATTCTAAACTGGCGCCAGACTGGCCCAGCTCCGGGGGCTGAACGCTGGTCCAGAATGCTGACTGGCATGCAGAAAAGGTCCTGCTTTTCACCAAGGTGGAGGAGAGCGAGGACTTTGCTAGTTCCCCCCCACACACTCCCCGGAGTCCCTGTCCTCGGTGTCTGAGCCCCATATGCCTCCACCGCTGGCATCGAGGGGCAGCATGTGGACGAGTGCGGCAGCATCTTCTTCGTGTGACCTAATTAATGGCTGAGAAACTGCACTGGGGTCCCTGTCAGCGGGGCTCTGCTCTTAATTTACCCCACGTCTCCCTCTGGCTCCTGGACATGTCTTCTAATGAGGCTACCTGCTTGTCTGGCTATGGAGGGCCACGCACTTCCTGCTAATTAGGAAGGATGGCGATGCGGAGGCTGCCCAGAGCGCAGAAGGGCAGTCAGGCTGCGAGGGGCACCCGGCTGGGAGGGCCCCACAGAGGCCGGGCCTCCTGGGACTTGCGCTGGGGGCACGCGGAGTGCCGGTCGCACAGGAATGCTCCAGCCTCGCGCCCCGCGTTGCGGCACGCACCTGGGGCAGGCACGCAGAGGCCCTTCAGCTAACACTGCCGTGAGGCTGACGGACGCCCTCCACACTGCACAGCTACAGGATGACAGACCGTCTGAACTACATCCCGAGACCATCGCTTCCCAGTTGGCTTTTGCACAAGGTGAAATAACGTGTCACTGAATTAACATTAATGGCATAATTTGGGTACTGCCTACTTCTACCCGGGACAGGAAGTGATGCCGAGGTGGGGGCAGGAATGGCGGGCGTCCTGGCTGGGGGTGAGCAGCTCTAGAGAGGGGTGAGCAGGGTCTGAGCTGCCGTCATGTCCAAGGTTACCCTCTGCTCTGCAACGGCCCCAAGGGAACACCTCACACTTAAAAACAATCAACAGCAGATGTATTTTTATTCCACAGTGAATTTAACTACTTACTTTTAAGAAGAGTTCCACTGACTCATCCGTATTTAATGCAACCCAGTGATAATTCCCTTAGCTCCTGTCCTCCTAATACAGTTGAGTCTGGTGGTCCATTCCAAATATCTGAATAAAAATGCCTTACCTTATTCCATCTATTTTTACCTTAACTTATAAAATACCCACATATTTAACAGAACTTGCTACTGGCGGCCATTCAAGCATCTCTCAGGGAGAGACAGGGTCCAACTGGTGAAGAGGCAAGAGACCAAGGACAGAGTTTAGCCAGCAGAGTAATTCACAAGGAGGATCTACGTGGGGTCTGAAAAGCCTGGGAGGCGCAAAGGCAACGTGACCTGAGTGGGAGCAGGCACGGACGGCTCGGCGACACCCTCATCTAGCGGCAGCTTCCCGGGAAGCCCCGTCTTCCACAGCTCGTTTCTGCGAAGGTGAACGTTCAGTAACTAAGTGATTACTGACACGGCACCAAACGGCACAGCAAAGCTGTGAGAAGAGGCGTGGGCAGATGAAGTCACGCCGACAGTCAGCACGGCAGCGACAGCCACCCACACCCACACGTGTCCACTCTCTCCCGTGCGCACCGTCTGGCTAAGCGGGCGGCAGGCATGGCTCACATACAAACAATCAATCCCTTTAAATAACTTTTTAAAGAACGTATTTTGATGTCAGTTTTTTATTTGAGAGCATTTAGCACTAAAAGAGGATGAGCAGTCAACAGGAAATTCCGTATCCATCTGGAGTTGGCATGGCAAAGCAGTTGCCTGCGAACGGTTCCCAGGAGCCCGGCCGGGCCGCAGAGGGCACACCGCGCGGCGGGGCCCGGGCCAGCGGGACGAGCTCTGACAGCTGCTTGTGCGTGCCAGGGCGTGGGACGGGCACACAGTCCTGCGCCATCCAGGCCATGCCAGCAAGAGGCTCCGCTGAACTAAACCCATCTCCACACACAAAGCTGTTCTGATCCGTCTCTGCCTTCAGGACACAGGAGGTTCTGACTGGCAGCCCGCCCATCAACCCAGAGAACTGACGGCCGACTGCCAGGAAAGGGAAAAGGTCGCCCTGCACTTTGAACGTAACCACTCTGGTTCGGCCTTCTGCCGCTGCTGATCGTAGAAGAGTGGTCGAGAAACTGCCTCTGAGCAATAAACAAGAAAAGCTCTAGAATCATTCTTCAATGAACACATAACCATCGTTCTTGACTTGAAACAACTTTTTTTACTTTTGAGACAACTTACTATATTAACTTTGCATTTTCCATCTAAGTAGCTCATTCCTATTTTTTAAACTATTATTATTACCTTAGAAGTTACAGTGTCAGATTTTTATGCTTGTGTACACACACACACACACACACACACACTCACATAGTGACCTTATCAGTCGTTAAATATCAGGAACTTTAAAAACCTTATTAACTTTAGGTTGAAGGTTCAGAAGTAAAAAATATTTATGCCTATTATGCTCTAAAAAACCAAGGGCATGGAGAACATTATCAATGAAAAGTACAGACGTCTACTTTCCAGAAGATGCGCTGATGTGGAATGCCGACCCCGATGAAGGAGTGTGAACTCTGCACACCGCGGGGACATGGCGCTGCCGGCCGAGGGCGGGGAGCTGATGTCACAGAGGGCAGGCCTGGTGCCTGGGGGACCTGAGGTCCAGTCTCCTCACCAGTTTGTAATTTCACCTTTTAAGCCTGTTTTCATGCAAAACAACATCATCCCTTCAACAGATGCTCGAGAGCCCACCGACTGCCTGCTTCTGAAGTGAATGAGAACTGCCGCAGGCCCTAGAAACTTCCGAGAGGCCCCACTTCCCTGGCCTGCTTCGCCGCTGGCCCCACAGGCGCTGAGCAGGGCACGCTGGACTCCCCTGCGCCTCAGACCTCTGAGGGCGGGCTCAACCTTTGGACAGCAGGTTCTTTGGTAGTTGGGTTATCTATCTATTCCCTTATTCAGAGTTTAATAATGCTGTGCAGTATTTCTCTATTGGGAGCTCTCTTTTTTCTTCTTTTGCATAATTTGCAGTGAGCAAGTTTTCAGGAATTAATTAGGTTTCTGGTCAAAGGGTGGGTACATTTTTTGGCTCTAGCTACATATCGTCATATTGCTTGAACAAAAAACATGAATCATTCTATAATCTCTATAATGATACCAGCTGTGAGTATTCTTCATAGCTTCCCAGAGCTGTTGAATCACTTTTCATATTCAGATGTGTGAGCCGGTAGCTTATTACCGTTGAAATTTACACTTGTGATTGAACGTTTCCAAGGACTTCTTTATGGCGTGACTCTTCCTCTGTGCTCCGTCATCCACGCCCTGACCACGGTTCTCTAGGGCCTTTGGTGCTTTTTCCTGGTTAAGTTCCTTGGTTCACCTGAGACAGCCTGGTTTTACCTACCACATTTGTTACCACTCTGTCCCCACACTCTCATAGTTCCCTTTTTATTTTAATGTTCTTGTTCAGGTTCACAAAATCTGGATATGTAAATACTTTTACTTGGCTGTGTAACATTTTGTCTGTTCTCTCAATGTTCCCTAACCAAAGCATCGCCAGCCTCCCCAAAGGGTCATCTTCCTTTCTCTACTTTGTCTAGAACTGACTTTTCCAATTGCTAAATCCAATGACAGCATATAAACTGCTTTCCCATTTGGTCAGGGCTCTTCATTTTTCTTCAGAAAGACCCATATACATTTTTGAATCATTATTATGCTGTCTTAATTATTAGTATTGATTTAGAATAGACTTGTTTGAATATTGTTCATCTACTTTCCAAATGGATGCAATTAAGTTCTTCAACATATTAGATATCAATTAGATATCTGAATTGAAATTGTATTAAATCTACTAATTAACTCAGGAAGGGCTGTCATCTTTTCTAAGCTTCCTAGCCATTCCCATTCTTACATATATTAGGGCTTTTCAGTTATTGAAGTGTTCCTTTGATGGCTCAGTTCTCAGGGGATCCATAACACAAGATGTCCTTCATTACTGCCACAGCGGAACACTGTGTGCACACGCCACCCCGCCAGCCTGGAACCCGGCCTGGCCTCGTGACCTGCTTTGCCCAGTGGCACGTGCTAGATATGATGTCCAAATTATATCTTGAGCGGCGACGTGGTTTCTGCCTTTGCTATCCTGGTTCTTGAAGCCCCAGAGAAGAAGTGCAATCACCCACTGGAGGCAGCAATCCAGCCAGACCCGCCATCCGGACACAGACACACGTGCAGCTGCCTCCATGCCTCAGCCCCAGCTGAGCTCCAGCTGAGCACAGCTGCACGAGTCACCCCCCGTGGATGCTGCAGAGAGCAGAAGAACCACATGGCAGAGCCTGCCCAACCCAGAGTCCCCAGACTTAATAAACCGTTGTTTTCAGCCAACCATTTGCCTTGAAATGATGTTTATAAAATTATGAAATATATTTTAAAATATCTTACCTAGTTACTTTATTTTATAATCTCTAATAACTTCCTTCTGATCTTTCCTATTTTCTAGATATAGAAACATATCCATAAATATTTATTTACTTCTAAAATTTATTTCCTTTTTCTTTGCATCACTTGCTTAAATGTCAAGGATTCCAGTACACAATTAAATGACATGGTTTCATTGTCTGATGAATTTCAGAGGGAGGGGGGATGGGAAGATATTAACCAAAGAACTTATATCCATATATGCATAACCCATGGACACAGACAACAGTGTGGTGAAGGCCTGGGGTGGGAGCAGGGTGGAGGGGGTCATGGGGGGAAAAAAGGAGGAACATCAGTAATACTTTCAACAATAAAGATAAACTAAAAAAATAATAACTAAACAGCAATAATAACAAGAGTAATGAACATTTATTGAGTCCTTACTATAGACCAGCCCCTTTGCTAATTAAAATTTTTTGATTCAATTAAATGGCCTTGCTTTTGGAATAACTTCATCAATTAATATTATATATTTTCAAAAATAATAATAAAGGACATGGTCTCAAATGATACCTTTGTTTGGTTTCTGGATTTAGGGATATGTTTATCATATCTTCCTATTACTTATTATGCAACTATTTGGAGTACAGATTTCCTTTTTTAAACTTTGAAGGTACCTTTCATATCTTAATTTTTATTAGAAATAGTTTCTAATTATATTAGATACACCCTGTTTCTGAAATTGATATTACTTAATTACTTCATCTACTGTAACTTATAATTAAAAGTTTTCTTTTATTAAACCAGCTAAACTCTTGCCAATAGCAATGAATACTCTTTTTAATTTACTACTGAATTTCATTTAAGCTTTCTCACATCAATATTAATGACTGCCCTGGCCGGTTTGGTTCAGTGGTTAGAGCGTCAGCCTGTGGTCCAGAGACCCGGGTTTGGTTCCTGCTAAGGGCACATACCTCGGTTGCAGTTTGTCCCCGGCCCTGGTTGGTCATGTGGGAGGCAGCCACTCGATGTGTCCCTTTCACATCGATGTTTCTCTCCCTCTCTCTCTATCTCTCCCTCCCTCCCTCCCTCCGTCCCACTCTATCTGAACAAAAAATAGAAATATGTCCTCGGGTGAAAATAAAAATATATATATATATATTAATGACCAATACTGTCTTATAATTGTGTGTGTGTGTGTGTGTGTGTGTGTGCATGCACGTTATCAGGAAAGAATCCTATTATGCAACAAGGCTGTGTCTGAATTTAAAGAAAAATGCCCACATGGGCATTATTATTCTTTCAAATTTTGAAAACAGTAACTGTAAACTCAGTGTCAGGTGTCCTGGGGTTTGGGGACAGTCGTGGGTAACTCAGTGCCTCCACACTCTGCCTCTGACGGCTTATGCGCCCACCCCCCTTTCCTGCGAGACGTGTCCAGTTATCTTATTCATCAGACTTATTCTTACATAGATGCTCGACAGCCCTTAATTTTTAAAATCTCTCTTATGTATTTCTTAATACTACTTTCCTTTATCATTTCTAATATTATCACTTGTACTTTTCATTTTCTGATGAAATTTATTTTGGTTTATCAACAAAGGACATTGATCAGACTATTTATGAACTGCACTAAAATTTCATTTGCCAGTTTCAAAAAACGATTTGATCTCTTTCCTTCGTGTTTTGTTCTCTTTCACAGCTTTAGCAGCCTCTTCTGGAAGTATAGTCGAGTTAGTTAATTGTCACGTTTGAGTAGTTCAGTGTTTCTGAAACAATACATTTTCGTTTAAGGACTATTCTCTGGCTGCAGTCCAAAGATTTTAACAGGTAGCATCTTTTTCATCATGACTCACCAAAAACAAGGTCTCGTTATATTCCTTAATTCTTCCTAGCACAATTATTAGAGTAATATTTAAAACTTTCCAGCTGGAGTTTTTGCTTCTATCTTTCTCACGCAGTCCTATTCCCACGGCCCTGCGCTCAGACACGAGGTGTAGAAACACTCCTCCCCTCTGCGGGGCCCCACTGAAGGCTCACGCCCCGGACGCCTGGCAGCTCTCACCCCAGGAACACCGCAGACGTCATATCCTCTGCACACCACAGTTAAGACATGTAAGCGAACATCATTGGGCAGATTAACCAGGTGCTCTGCTCTGTCCTTGAAGGGACAGTAAACTCTAAATTCTTAGACTCAGGTTCCAACGTCAGCTCTAGCTCTTAGACAAGAGGGAGGACATCACAGGCCGAAGCGCGGGGCCTACATGGCACCGGGCAGTCAGGGAGGCCCGTCTGCTCGAGATGAACGGAGAATCGTTATCTCAATCCAGTGGGCAATTGCAGCCACACTTTAAAGCCTGTTTTCAGATGTGCCGACTAGTTATGTCCAACCATAGGCGTTATTCCAGAGGGGGTCGAGCTCAGGAAGGCGTCTTGAATCACATTTTTTCGTTTGTAACAAGACATGGGGATTTTCTGGACGATCTTTTCTTTCTTTTCTAATTTTTCAATTACAGTTGACATACATATCACTTTGGTTTCAGGTGTACAACCTAGTGATTGACATGTTACGGATGATCCCCCAATAAGGCTAGTGCCCACCTGGACTATCTTTTCTGTATGATGTTCAGTCTAGCTCCGAAATGGCCTTGAGAACTGGAACAACAGGTCATTACAAGGGCGCCTGGGCCATCTCGGGGCAGACTCCTCTCCGAAGCGCTCATGCGACGGAGCACAGCCAGCCCCACGGAGCCAGCCCTCAGAGCGCACCGGCACAGTCGGACTAGCCAGGGCTCTGGGCTTCCCAGAGCTGACTGCTGTCTCCAGGTGGTACAGTGCCCTCGGGGCAGCGCTGAAAATTGTAAACAGGACATAAGCTCTCTATTTTGTATAAACATTGTCTGCAGACTTGAGGAAGGGCAGGTAACCAACGCCCGGCAAACAGACTCCCACAGTCTTTCCGTCTTGCTCCCATCTGGGCGCTGGGGGGCTGGAATCCTATGTCGCGCTTCTCCTTTTCCTGAGGTGCCGACTGCCACCTACTCTCTGACCTCCACTCGGAAACTCTCTGGCGAACAGACTGGAGGTTAGGAGCTCTCCAGGGGTTGGCACAGACGGGAAGACCGAGCCAGTGCCCTGGAGCAGGGTCCTCAGAGGGTCACTGTCAAATGGTCAGTGTGGCCCCGAGTGTGCACGTCAGGTGGGAAGTGACCTGTCCCCGGGCCCACGCCCAGCAGGGAGCAGCGGTCACAGCCAGAATCCCAGACTGATGATGGTGACACTGTGCTTTCTCGATCTCTCCCTCGCCCCAGACCCCAGCGCCCCAAAAAGATGCACCTCGTGCTGAGATTTCATTCTGAAGGGGAGGAAAGAAAGCGTAGACACACAACGAGGGACACAGAGGTAAGCGGATAAATACTGTTTTAAATCTGAAGTGATTTTTTCCCTCTCAAATAATATGAATTTTATTCCTTAACACTGAAGCAAAATTGTATTATTTTCAGCAAGATATTCTAGCTCTTATAACATTTTTTTAAAGCTTCAGAATTATTCGTGAAAAGAAAGTTGCAGTTAGTGTACAGCAGTTTCACGAAATCAAAACAGTAACGAACAGGAATGTCTCAATTACCCAGGAGCCTCCCTCCTTCTTCTCATCACACTGCTGCGAGTGAAGGCCCAGGGAGCCCCCGCCTGACTCGGTGGTGCCGCGTCCACGGGGGTCGCGGAGCCCGCGGGGCACTCGGCACGTGCATCTGCGGCTCACCTGCCCGGCCTGCTGCCTTCCCCCGGCAGCTACACCCCAGAGTGGGAAGAAGCCCACGCCGTGGCCATGACTCTTTACATATGATCTGGTGGAAGGCAGAGCCTGATGACTAGAGCGTTCTTCACTAGCGCATTCCAGACGCTAGTTCCCGAGAAACGACGTGAGCCACAGCAAGCTCCCGAGCCAGGAGCGAAGGCCGGGCCAGGCTCTCCCGAGGACGGCAGTCCGCTGGTGAAAGGGACGTGGAGACAGGAGGGCCACGCAGTGCAGAAGGGCCCCAGAGGCCAAACCCTGTGCCGAGTGGGGACAGCTCGAGGCTGCAGGGCCCTATTCCTGTGACCAGCCCTTATTTCTACCTTGCCATGTGCTTTACACAGAGAAGGTAAGTAACAAGCAACCTTCCTTGAGAAACTCATGTCCTAGGAAGAAGAAACATGCGGACACAGCAGAACGCAGTGTGCAAGTCCTGTGCAAGCACTAGGGGGGCACAGCACGGGACAGACGGCTGTTCCCACGTTCTCCTGGGGGCAGCGAGAGAACCGTGCGTGAGGAACACGCCAGAGGAAACGCTGGCACCTACTGCCCGGTGGCTTTGGACAGAGTGAAGACAATATTCCTTCCTCTGGGCTCGGCCACATCTAGGCCAGTGTCAGAGCTAGAAGGAAGGAGCCTTGGGCCTGGGGCTTGTACGATTCCTAACTGGCTCCGGGGACCTCGGAGAAGCACAGCAGGAGGGGCATCCCCAAGTCTGCACGTGGAGAGTTGCTTGTAAAGCAATAACCCCAGAGCAGGTCAAAACGTCTATTAAGGAAGCAGGCACAGCCCGTTCACTCTACCCTCCTCAGAGCTTCCCGCCTTCGCAGAGCTGAACGTCCCTGGTGTCTCAATTAGCTGGACCGTAGTTTTCACTGACCCACCCAAGCCTAGGACCAGGGACCAGTGGCGATGGATTAGTGCAGAGTCCCTGCAGGCCCCTGCAGCAGGGAAAGCTCCTGGGGGGAGGGGCAGGTAAGGCAGCCTGGCTGGCACAGGTGACGGGCCGAGCTACCCAAGATGGAGAGGGTGAGTCAGACCGGGGACGGCAGCTTCCAGATGCGCCGCAGGCTCTCTCCCGGGTCCCTGCTGACATCGCCCGCCACCTGGGAGCAGACACTGCGGCCGTGGAAGAATTCAGCAGCGAGTGACGTCATCCTCCCGGCCTCGGCTTGCCCCCACCATGTGAGGCCTGGGGATGCCAGTGGAGCGGGTGCCTTGCTTGGGGTCTCCCTTTGTGAGCTGGGAAAGGGGCAGCTCCCGCCTCCTAACACCCAGCAGCAAACGCGGGGAATGCGAGCTGGACAGGTAAGACCAGCCCGAGGCTGCCCTCACCGACCACGTGGCCCGTGGCGGCCCCGTGGTCCAGCAGCTTCGCTCGACCCCTGAAGGGCCTCCCCGCCCATGTCACCTCACTTCCCCGGGGAGGAAAGACAATGTGCACCCTAAGTATCCACCTCTGCATGAGGTAAGGAAACGGAGGCCACAGAAGAAAGTAACCTGCCCGTCACGGCTGCTCCCGGACCTTCAACTCAGGTATGGGATCGTGGCCCATTTCAGTAAATGACGCGCTCGCTGAGGAAGTGTGCCCTGGCACAGCTCACGCCTGTCCTGCTTGTGTTCATTTCCAAAGATGTGAAGACATCCAAACACTGACCACGCAGCCAGGCATGGCCCCAAGCTGCCCGCCGGGCCGGAGGTCCAGTCCTTACCTTCAAACGCCCGAGCAGCGTCCACCAGGTGGGACCAGTCTAACCCCGTGCCCGTGTCCGGGAGGGGCATCAGGCCAGGGTCTGCGCACTTGGACTTATCGGATAAGGACCCGTCGGAGAACCAGAACTCATCTAAAGGAAACAAAACCAGAGTCAGTCAGCTCACAGCTTGGGGCACCGGTCCGGCTGTCAAGGGGCAGAGGGAACTTCTTGTAAAAGATCTCCTGTGCCCTGGCCGGCTTGACTCAGCGGTTAGAACATCGGCCTGCGGTCCGGAGAGACCCGGGTTCGGTTCCCACTAAGGGCATGTACCTCGGTTGCAGTTTGTCCCCGGCCCTGGTTGGTCGTGCGGGTGGCAGCCACTCGATGTGTCCCTTTCACGTCGATGTTTCTCTCTCTCTCTCTCTTCCTCTCTCTCCCTCCCACTCTATCTGTGCAAAAAAAAAAAAAAAAAAGGAAAAATGTCCTCGGGTGAGGATAAAAAAAAACAAGATCTCCTGTGCCCCTAAAGGAGAGACCGTGCTCAGTTCCCCCAAAGAGACACAGCTGGAAAATCAGGGGTTTGCAAAAACGTCACGACCTACAGATGCACTTAGGTCAGCCAGCAAAGACGGGGTGCAGGCAGATTGGAGCCGAGCCTGGGCACGGATGGGAACCTCACAGAAGTCTCTTCCGGGGCAGGCTCCTCTGGAGGGCCTGCATCCGAGTCTCACTACCAGGACATCCTGTGCTCTTCGGGGTGACCGTCTGCTTAACGTTCTTACTGTACAGAGTTCAGAGCCATCTCTCTCTGACCAGGAAGTTTAAAGAGCTCCTGAAGAAGTCACCACCACAAACCGAGACACCTAGAATGTCAGCATATTTTGTTTTTTAAATAATTTATTTTTATTTTTCTTGGTATGTGCCCCTAGTGGAAACCGAACCTGGGACTCTCTGGTCTGCAGGCCGACACTCCAACCGCTGCGCCAAACCGGCCAGGGCCACTGTCAGCATATTTCAAACACAGGGAGACTAACTTGGTTTCCATCAGGAACAGGCGAGGTGACGAGGGGACAACATTTAGTGTGCTGTGACCCGGGGCGGCCGGGTCCCTGTGCTGTGACCCGGGGTGGCCGGGTCCCTGGCGAAACCAGAAACCTCTCCCGTCCTGCACTGAAAGGTCCCCAGCGCCCTTCATCTGCGCAAGTGAGCCTTCACCTTCCTTTTCCTCTGTACACTCTCAGCACAGGACCCTGCGTCTGGGGGCATGTCTTCTACAGGCTTCCGCTGGGCTTCCTGTAACGTGCCCTTTCCACACTGGCCCAGGTTCACGCAGCTGCGTGTGAACACATCTGACTAATTAGAACAATCAAAATAATGACCACCTGGCTGTCTGAGCCCACAATTAAGTAAGGGGCATAATTAACTAAATGCACCTGTAATTTCTGTTCCCACATCCTCTCGGGCGCTGTGAGATGCTGGCGTCAGAACTCAGAGTGCTGGCCACCGGCCTGGACACCGCGGGTCCGTCCCACAGGCAGCTCTGAGCGGCCCCCAGCAGCTGCAGCTCAGCCTGTCGGGCACCCTGCTGCACAGAGGGCACCCCGCGGCATGGAGGGCACCTTCCTGCACGGAGGGCACCCTGCTGCACGGAGGGCACCCTGCTACACGGAGGGCACCCTGCTTTACCACTGCAGCTTTTGGGTGTGTCAGCCCACCGACCTAGTCCGACCTCCGTTCTGAAGGGGAGTGATGGGCAGTTTATCTGCACGGTTCCCGCCACTCGCTCCACATGCTCATCTTCACGGAAATACCCCCTTCCCACATGCTGTGTCGAGAGACTCAGTCCTGGCCGAGGGGTGAGCGAGGGGTGCACGGAAACACCAAAGCTCAAGGGGAGCTGGGGTACAGAGGTAGCTCCGTCCCCTCCTGTCCTGGTGGCCATCTCTGAGACCTGCAGTGCAGAGGCTGGGCTGAGCCCCTACCAGGTCCTGGTCTTTAACCAGAAGTTCAAGGCTCAAACCCCAGGCAGAAAGGTCAGGAAGCCTGGGGTCCTTCTCGTCTCTAACACACTGGCTGCTTTGCCTAAAGCAGGTTCTCTGCACTAAGAGAAAATACATAACTAGGTGGCAACTGCTTATGTCATGAGTCCCTCCAGGAGTGACAGAATTCTTCAGGAGTGACGGGGTCAGAGCATAGCAGCTGTGGAGGGAGCCAGGGTGAGAGGAAATGACAGAGAGGACAAGGGACAAATGCAAAGAGAATGCAGGGCACAGGGCCAGCCTCCTTGATGGCCAGTGCCGTTGAGAGAGTGGGGTGCTGGGCTAACACCCCTTGTAATCCCTTCCCTCTGCTCTTGCCCATCCTGCCACTAAGTGTTCAAAGAGCCACTGTCCTCTAACCCTCAAGAGAGTCCTGACAGTGGACACGCAACAGTCTTGGGTTCAAGACTCAAGCTCTGACCCCTGGGCACCCTGCAGTTCCAAGGGGGCCACTGTCACGGAGCCAAGGCACACCTCTGGGTGCTGGTGCCGAGAAGCTGACGCCCGGAGTGAGTGAGTGGGCGGCCCCAGCTCTGCACCCCGCAGGGCAGGTCCGCCAGCCCACAGGCCTCCGCTCGCGGCCCTGGACACAGCTCACGCACAGCCCACGTGCAAAGTGGCCCTGATGACTTGGGATCTGGGAAGGTCTCAGGGCTTAAGTTTCGGGAGCTCTGGGCATCCATCTAACTTCCTCCAACGTTTACGGAGAACCAGGAGCAAGAGAAGGGAATAAAGTTGGTGATATTTCTTCTTTACTATAAACTCTTACTCCTCCTCCTGAACGTAACCAAGACTCGTGTGACACAGGTCTGACACTGCAGACCTGGTGAAGGTGATCGTGGAAGACGCCCTTCCTCCGGAGTCCACCTGGAGTCCTCCACTCACCATCTGTACGGCGCCTTTAGTAAATGGCTGGTGTGTGCCAGGGGTGCGGTGCAGCCGTGGGCAAGACAGACACGGCCCATCCCTTCCGAAGCGACAGGAAAAGAGGCAACAAACACACGGACAAGAACACAGCTGTCGTCTCTCAAGGTAAACAGAGCAGGGAGATGTGGTGAGGAGGCTGATGGCACCTTTGGGGACAGCCTGTCTGCGGGTACAGTTGCCCAGACAGGAATGACGGAGCTGCTTGGCAAATAGCAAGTCTGGCAGGACAGCTGAGGACACACAAACTAAATCTCCATCGTGATCTTTCCGGAAGCAGGGGCAGGACCCCAGTGTCAATGACAGTCACCTTAATGAAGTAAGAGCTGCATAATTCCCCTCTGGATTATCAAAATGAAAAGCACCTACACTACCCACCCACCCCCAAATGCTTGGACAATCATATAATTAGAAAAAAATGACCATCTCTGTTTTTTGTTTGTTTGAGACTCCAAACCATCAAAAATCCCTTATAATCCCTTCAATTGACATTAGGTATCACTAATGGTATCCCTGCCATCACCTAGATGTTTACTGAGCACCTACTACCTTCCAGGTACCACCGGGTACGGTGTTAGCACTAGGCTCTGCCTGTGAGGAGCGGTCGGCGTGCAGGTGACCCATGCCGGTGCTGGTCCGCGGCTGGGATAAGGGCTGTGCCGGGAGCCACCTGTGCGTGGTGCTCACAGCGGCAGGCGAACCTGGGCTGTCCTCTGAGTTCACAGGGGGAGTAAAGGCCCCACCCGTCGCAGGCATCAAAGCCTGTTGCCTTCAGTCCGGCTCCCCCAGGTCAGTGGTCAATGGTGCCCCAGGAGCCCACACTGCTCTTCCGGCCGATTCAGAGAAGAAAGTGACTCACAAATTCTGAGGGCCCTGCCGCCTGGGCCCCTGCCCTGCAGCCCAGGACATGGATCCTGAGGCTTCCTGTTTGTTTATCCAAGTCCTGGAACCACAGTGACCACTGCACTGCGTCTGACTTCACTGTCGCCATAAAGGCCGAGGAGCCTTCCGTGGTGAGCACTGCTCTCCGGGGGTCACCAGCTCCTATCACACCCGAGTCCACCTGGGTCTGCAGCGTCTTGTATGAGCGCTTCATTATAAAAGTAAAAACACTAATTTTTAAATTTATTCTGCAACTCCAGCCCCTCCCCTTTAATTTCAAGGGGCATCCTTTGTGGGTCTAAGCTATAGAATTTGGGGACACACACAAGCTAATACTGTTTTTATTTTTCAAAACTCAAGAACTCTCAGTCTATTCTCACAGGAAGATTCCCACCATTCCCGGGAGAGTTCCAATCCCCATTGCATGAAAAATTCCGGAATTCTCCTTAAACACGGTGTGAATGGAACCTGCCAATGCTTGGGACTGAGTGAGGCCAGGCACCCCTCCGCCCCTGCACCTGCCAGGCACTGAGGGTCCAGGGGAAACGGAACAGGAGAGAAAAGCAAACTTTCCTCCTTGCTCACTGCCCACCTCCCCTCAGCACCAGTTTTCTTTATAAAATCAGGTTCCGGACATTTTTTTCTCTACAAACAGAATAGCTAAGATAGGGCATCGAGGCTGCGATTTCACTTGATAAAAATGCTGAGCCCTGGCCAGGCGGCTCAGCTGGTTGGAGCATCGTCCTGTACACCAGAAAAGGTTGCAGGTTCGATTCCCATTTGGGGCGCGTAGGGGAGGCAATCGATCAATGTCTCTCTCTCTCCATCTCCTTTCCTTTCTCTAAACATATCCTCGAGTGAAGATTTAAAAAAAATTTAATATAGGTTTTCCAATTTTCTTCAGAATTGGTAGTATTGCTTAACTTTTAAAAAATATCCACTCTGGGGGTTTTATCATATTCAAAAGAAAAGAAAAGAAAACACACCAGCAAATGGTATGTAGTTTAACAAATAACCCCCGCCCCCCCGACTTCCATAGATCACCGGAGGGCCGAGGCCCCAGGGTCGTGGCTCCCAGAGCCCGAGCTTACTGCGCAGGCTGCCCAGGCTGGGTGCGGGCTGCGTCCGGGGCGGCAGGGTGCTGCGGTGCGGCGGGGTGCTGCTGAACAGGATGTCGCTGGGCAGGGCTTGGTCGAGGACCGAGCTGCGGGAGCTGCCGAAGGAGGAGCCCCTGCGGTGGCTGCACATGCTCTCGTCAGAGAGGGTGCGGTACAGAGACCGTCGTGGGGACAGGTTCCCGTAGAACGAAAACTAGGGTCCAAACACAGGGCGGGGAGAACACAGACGTTACAAAGCTGAGAGTGTGGACCTGACGCGACCCTGCAGGAGGGCCCAGAGCGCCGGACACTGCCTGCACACGGTCCCCAGGCAGAGGCACCGGCCTTCCGTGCCCTCGGGGACGTCATGTGAAGCGTGTCATAAATGAAGACATGCCCGGCGTCACTGATTCTGAGATGCTAAATGGAGCCTCTGTCACCCACAGCAGCGGCAGCTCTGGGAAACAGGGACGGTTGTCATTTCAGAACCTGGCTTGATTTTAATTCGAAATGACTGCATTTTAATATTAGGCCATTTCTGTACCAATCAACTGCGAGTGCGGGTCAATCCAATCTAAACGGGGACAAAACTGATGCTGAGCACTGTTTGCCTGGGCCACACAAACAGGTTCACGAGCAGTGGAATCAGTCAAGTAACCGATTGTCTACTTGAAAGTATCACTCACAAAAGTCTATTACAATCGTTGAAAACTTAATTTTAGTACTCAGTCATAACCAGATTTAAAGGAACCATTAAAATTATAGTGTATTACAACACAGATAGGGGAAGGAAAATTCTTACTAAAGAAGCAAGTAGTCAAATACTCAAAAGAATAAGTAAAATCAGAATTTCCAACCACTTCAGCACACGGAACCACTCTTGGTACGTGAACACCAGAAGAAGCCAGAATGTTTGCATAAACAGATGCAGAAATGGCTCTTAGCACTCAGGACTGCAGCCAGACGGCTGAGGGTTCCTACTGCATGTGCCCCTCCGTGCGGGCAGTCTGTCCCACTGGACTGCGTGTGGACTACAGAGTTAAATTCACACCATGCAAAGGAGGTGATTTGTCTTAGAAGAAGTAAGTCCACGCGTGTCGAGGAGAAGTTCGTTCCCATCAACAGGAAAGCGACGTGTACTCTGTGTACCAGTCGGCACCCAGCTTACAGCTCATCCCTGACTTGATACAAGTTAAAAAGAAAAGGTTCACTGGACCGAGTTCCTCTGGGACCCTCCTTCCCAGGACCAGCAGGTGCTTCACAAGAAGATTACAGGCAAGCAGATTAAAGCGCCTTTGAGGCAGTGTCTAATTAGAGTGTTAGTCTAAAACTCAATTAGGTTAATTGCAGCATTATTTTATTATGGGGAAGGCAGAAGCCCAGGACTTGGTGCTCGCCCGAACCCAGTCAATATGGCATTGCTGGATTCTGTTTCTTGTTCTTTTTTTTCATTTGCACAAGAGAGACCACCGGATTAGAAGGGAGAAGGTCTGGACCCCACCAATATTTATGTGAACCTCACATTTCATTTAGGGACTCAGTTACTTGCAAAAAAAGGAGACTGAGCTAAATTACCTGTACATCCCTTTCAATACGTTCTATATTTAACAGGGTTTGAAAGACTAATACTAATGAAACACTTGCGTCAGCCAGGGACTGCTGCACTCTGCAGGAAGGTGCGCCCACACTCCAGGCTGGCTTCTACGGCGGGCGGCCATGAGCCTCCTGTGACCGCTGCGGCTCTACCCAGCACATCCAGCCCAGGCTCCATCCTATGTGATGCTCGGCAGCCATGCGGCTGACTCCTGCCCACTTCAGTACAGGGTTCTAAGGATATCCTGGATCAGCCCGGCTGGGGCGGCTCAGTGGCTGAGCGTCAACCCTGCACCAAGAGGTCGCCTGTTTGATTCCTGGTCGGGGCACATGTCCAGGTTGTGGGCCCGATCCCTAGTGGGGGGCATGCAGGAGGCGACCAATCGATGTTCTCTCTCATCGATGTTTCTATCTCTCTCTCTCTTTTCCTCTCTAAGATCAATAAAGAAAAAAAATTTTTTTAATTGCTTGGATCAGAGGGTAAGGCTCTTGGAGCAAAAGTCAGGTGGTATGAATTTTAACAGCGACTGTTTTTGATCAGCTGTTAAGTCTGGAACCATGCAAGACTCTATCCATGTCATGTCTTATCTTCCCTACAACTCTGTAGTACACTGATTATTATGTGCTTTGTACGGAGGAGGACACTGGGCCAAGAGGTCACGTCTCTGGTCCAGTCACGCAGCTGATGGTGGCGGAGCCGAGACGTGGGGCCAGGCCCCTCGGACGCCAGCTCTGTCCATGCAACAGCTGCACTTCCCAGCCTCCCAGGCTCGCTCTGCTCACTGAGAGCGAGCACAGGAAATGCCCCGCTATACCCAGAACTGTTGGTAGGATCGCGAGAGACAACACATGCAGAGGTACTCTGGGAACCCTCAAGTCTCCAATTCAGTTTCCTTTAGTGTTTCTAGAAACCTCTAAGCTCCACAAAAGCTGCTAACCTTTCTTCTCCCCTCCTCTGCTAAGGGGCTGTCAGGAAGCATCAATTTCACAAAGTCTTCTTTCGACAGCACATGTGGAGTGTCTGAGACAGCATCTCCCACCACTGTCTGATGCTGAGCTGCTGTGGACATGAGCTCCATCTCTCCGTACAGCCTGTCGGAAAAGCAGAAGGGAGGTAAGAAGGAGTGGCCAGCCCATCTATAAAGTGCCTGCAGTGGCAAGAATCACCGTCCCATAACCAGACTCAACAACAACACGCGTGTGAGGCATGACTCTTAACTGTTAAGTCCACCCACGTTCGCTGCATTCACTCTGCGTCCCCGTCTGTGAAATGAGCTCGGCTGCAAAGGTAGGTTTCTGAATAATCCAGAAACAAATCGGATCCCCATAGCTCCAAGTGAGAAAAAACACGGCCAGCTTTTAAAATAAGGCTGCGCTTCTCCTTCCCTAATCGGTGTCAGAAAACAGTTTTAATAATTCATCAGAGATTTTCATGCTCCTTTGAGGACACCCCTGTGCTTCCCAGGAACCTGAGCCAGCCAGCCACACCCCAAATCTCAGGGAATGCAGAGGCCCCAAGGGAGCCTGGAGTTTAGGAGTAATCAATTCAGGCGTGTGCCAAGCATGTTTTATTATCAGCAATTTCACAAAGCTGTTTGAATAAATAAAGCAGCTGTCTGCCTTAATTATCAGTATATAAAAATGTATTTATGGACAACAAAAGACTGTCTAGCTGAATTACTGTTTTCAGCTTTTTTCCAGAGAGAAAACTGGGAGACAGTTTTAAAAGGTTGACTCTGAAAATGCAGTCTGAACAAGCCAACACTTCTGCAGACAGCATGAATGTGCAGGGTCGGAGCGGCAAACGTCAGCCACAGCCTGAGACACCGGCTCCAGGAGTCCCAGGCCCGGGCAGCCGGCGACCGGGGGAGGCCGGCATGACGTTGCTGTCACTGTGATCACTCTAGTTCCACAGCAAGGCTACCTTGTCACAGTGTCACAGCTCACTGGGAAATTACTGGAATAAGAAATTCACACAGACATGCTCAAAATGAACAATTTATCTGGAAATCTGTATGGCTTTTGCTTTCTTCCCCGAGGTGGCTTGGGTGTCCAGACCTTGACACCAGCTAGGCTGACAACGTGAGCAAACAATGGCTTGAAAAGCAGCTGTTAAAATGTTTAAAAGATGACTGAAGACTCGGCTGGCTGGTGGGACGGCACGGCATTGGAAGGGGCCACCCGA
Source organism: Molossus molossus (assembly GCF_014108415.1). NCBI lineage: Eukaryota > Metazoa > Chordata > Mammalia > Chiroptera > Molossidae > Molossus > Molossus molossus. Next base: position 5,883,120 of record NW_023425359.1, on the reverse strand, counting down.
CGAGCCCACGGCGGCGGCTCTGCTGCAGGGGCAGGCCCTGAGGAGGGCGTCCCAGCAGTGCCAGCTCGGGCCCTGAGACAGCGCTGGGAGGTGCTCCAGAGCGCCAGGCCCCTGTGCTTTGGGAAGGACGTAGCGAAGACCCAGGTCTCATTGGTAACTGCCCGAATAAAAATCTAACACAGGTGACCCTTGCACAGCGCAGGGGTCAGGGGCACCGACCCCCCATGCAGTCGAAAATCCATGTATAACGTTGGACTCTCTCATCCCAATTTACAGCCCACTGCTGACTTAGACGTTGAGCAACATATATTTGTATATTGTATATATTATATATTGTTTTCTTACGATAGAGTAAGCTATAGAAAAGAAAATGTTAATAAGAAAACCACGAGGAAGAGAAAATACATTTACAGTATTGAAAAAAGTCCAGGTATAGGTGGACCTAAGCAGTTCAAACCCATGTTGTTCAAGGGTCAACTGTAACTCGTAGTAAAATGTGCTATTCTAGTTTTCCTATGTGTTTGAATAAAAATCAATAGCCTTTCCTGCTAAATGAGTAATTTTACTACAACTGCCCGATAATGTGTCGGTAAATGCCCAGGGTCTGCCTGTGGAAGTCACTAGCACAAAGACCACGATACTCTCCCGAGGACCCCGGTCCGAGGTGTGTGTGTGTTTACATGCACACACGTGTACGTGTGTAGGGCCACGAGTGCACAGTGAGTGGGAGTCACAGTGCTGTGACACGTGCTGAGAACGCCCAGCTCAAGGGGGTGCTGGGTCAGAAACTTGGCTCAGGAATTCGGGAACGGCACTGAGGCAGAGGGAACTGCACGGATGGAGGCACAGAGGCCTGTGACGGAACTGCTTGTCTGGGCCAGCAAAGGCTGAGCCACTGGAGGAGGAAGTCGGGTGGAGGGGGGGGGCTCGGAAGTAGGCACAGGACAAATCAGGAAGGATTACACGCTGTGCTAAGCTGTCACCCTGGCAACGTGAAATGCCAGGTAGGACTCTCGAACAGAACCTAAGTTTCTGACATGGTGACCAATTTGGTAAGAAACCACTTAAATAGAGAAAATTGAAGGAGGAGGTTTCAGGAAGAGAACTGGGAGATATGCAATTAAACCCTGGCATTGTTCTCTCATAATGACACCCATGTAACATATATAACAACGCACCTGTGAACTGCTGACGTTACCTTCTAATTAGTGATTCCTACGCTTTTTCTCCTACCTCAGACCTGAAAACAGGCCTGGGACTTAATTAGCTCCATATGGCTAATGCCCAGTAATTTTTCACACGGGCAAACAGCATAGTGTTGACCAGCAAGGAGGGACGTGTCTAGAGACCCACTATGTTTGCAACAGTGAGCTGAAGACTTTCAGCCGGTGGGAACCACAGCGGAGAAAGACCAGCCCTGCAACATACCCAAGATACACTCAGGGCTCGTAAGTCAATGTGCAGCTTGTTGGCTGCACTTTAAAATATAAGGTTGTAGTGTTAAAAAAGACAATCGATAAGGGCTCTGCAACATGAATTAAAAATAACCAGCACTTTCAGAGCTCCAGGAACTTCTGGAGGACACAATGGACTTACACTTTGTGTTCAATGAGACACTCACATTTTCTAATTCACAGTGGTACACACACACTCTACTTGGCTGATCTTTTTCTAAGCGTATTTCCAGTGATTTGGTAGAACACTGCTTTGACAAACTTTCAGAGTTGGTGCAGTCCTGTATAATGGCAGTAGTTATATAGTCACCTTCTGTGTTCTTGTTTTAGAAGCTCTTTCCTCGGCTGGGCAAGGCCTGGGCGGCCGGCTACACCTGCTAGGCTGAGCCCTGGGTTCAAATCCCAACACTAACCTCACGTGATTCTGGGAAATAAGTATTCTCCCCCACGAGATGCAAACCCCTTTCTCAGTATTCCTGATGAGTCTCTCTTACTCAAAGTCAGTATCAGCAAACCACTGTGTTAAAATGCAGACACCAGGGAGGCTCAAGTGCAAATGTCCCAATAGGCTTCTTTCCCCTCTCCTGACTCTCCGAGAGAAAGCTCCCTGCCAAAACACAGAGCTGACACCAATGTGCAAAACACTTCTACAGATACTTCACAGGACTTCAAAGGCTTGTGATGAGTTTCTAGGAAGCACGCAGAAGACTATCAGACAGAAATACCAACGTTTCCATTAGAACACTCGCACTTATGTTAAAAAAGTATAATTCTTGCTAGAAAATTACTTTCTAAATAACTCATTTGCAATAACTGACATGATAGCTGCTTTATTTTTTACCAAAAAAGATCCCATGTTCAATTTCAGCACTAAAATGAGTTTAGTTCAGAAGACAACATGGACGCCAGCCATAGGTAAGTAGTAGGTCATCATCAGTGAAGACGGTGGTGCTAGTTCATCGACGAGCTTGAAGTGTAAAAAGCTTGCCCTAGCCAGTTTGGCTCAGCGGTTACAGCGTTGGCCCGTGGACCAGAGAGTCCCGGGTTCGGTTCCCACTAAGGGCACGTACCTCAGTTGGTTTGTCCCTGGCCCCAGTTGGGGTTGTGTGGGTGGCAACCAGTCGATGTGTCTCTCTCATGTCGATGTTTCTCTCTCTCTTTCTTCCCCCCAACTCTATCTGAAGATAAATGCAAAAAAAAAAAAAAAAAAGTGTAAGAAGCTTTCTGACAGGCGTGGCGGCCCGGGCACCCCTACCGCAGCTACGCCCAGGACCCGCAGGCGCAGCCATGCACAGGGCCTCACGAGCTAGTGCTCGCGAGTTCTGTTTGTAACGCGTCCTGCAAAAAATAAGCAAACCGGCAGCTAGACAGGACTGACCTTGCTCTGCAACCTTGAAATGTGATTGCCGATGATTCTCCTCAAAGAGGTGTCGACATAGTTTCACACGTGGAATCAATAAGTTACCCGTATTCTGGGTCTTTTCTCTTTTCAAACAGATAGCAAACACCCTCCGACTGCCCCCCAAACCTAAGCACTGAAGGGAAGCCACCGAACTGCGGAAGCGGGGTTACTGCTTCTCTTCCGATACCCCAGGAACAGCCTCTGGGAATTCACACTGTCCTTGAACTTGCTTTTCAGACAGCTGACCTGCCAGGGGCACCTCACCGTGACTTCTCTGCTGCAGGCGGCTTTTTAATGTAAGTACGAACAGGGATTTCTTTTCACTTTTTATGCAAAAATCAAGGAAAGAGAAGACTTTAAAGATAAATGTAAATGGCAACATTAAAAGATTTTTATAAAGATGTTTCTAGATGATTTGTTTTCAGAAAATACATTCTGTTGGAGGAAAATACAATTGCTTAGTACAAGGCTGTCTGCAGAAGCCCCGCCCGCCGCTTACCCCTGACACTCAGTCACTTCCGGCTCCTCAGGCGGGGGGCTGCCTTCCGACTTCTTCCAGCCAATGACGTATTTGCTCACTGCCCCTTGTCGGTGGTAGGGCTTGGACATGGACCCAGGGACTGGCGGGCCGCTGCTGTGAGACACGATGTAGACTTTGGATGTGTCCAGAGACCCAGTACTTTTGGAACAGTGAGCCGACGGGCTTCCTGAATGGTGTGAGCCACTGAGGACAAAAAGAGACAAGAGCTGCAATACAATCTGAGCTCAGTGGTGCAGCACAGCACCAAACTCAGCCACATGATCCGCTGTCCTCTCCAAGCAAAGACAGGCAGCGGGAGGTGGAGATGCGGCCTCTCCACGTGCGCCGCGTCAGAGCGCCTCCTTCCCCACGGGCTGAGGATGCTCAAGAGTGAGCTGTGTGCTCAGAGGATGCTCAGCACGTGGCAGGGACATCCAGCAGAAACACGGTACCACACTTACATAGATGCTTCAAAAGCAAGGAAACTCAAACGGTAAATAGGCACAAGAGAAGGTGCTCGACCTCGAGCTGTTGCCAGGGAGATGGCAGTGCAAGCTGACGGCATCACATCACATTCACCAGACTGGAGAGAATGGGAGTGCCTGACAGAGAACGCCCAGTGTCAGCCAAGACTCGGAGCAGTGGTACTATCCAGTGCTGGCGGGAGAGGAGCGTGTGAACAGCTGGAAGGCAGTCTGGGCATTACCACACGTAAGGTGTACAGCTACACAGCATCTGCCCCAGCAATCCTGCTGTGTCCACCCTACACACACCCCTGCACACACGCACCTGGGAACAGGGAGCGACGGCAGTAGGAACATGGAGCTGAGCGGCTCCTCAGTGGCGGCAACCGGAGTCGCCAGCAGTGGTTGAAGTTGTTAGTGAACACGAGTGAATGAATGCCATGCCCCATGAACGAATGAAGTGAGGCTGAAGACGACCACGTAGGTGACTCACAAACACAATGTAGAGAAAGGGGCAAGCCACCAAGAATGCGTCAGGCATGATTCCATTATTTAGTAAAGTTCATAAACAGGCAAAGCTGATCATATGTTGCTCAGGATGTATGTATCAGTAGTAAAAATGAAAAAACAACAGCGAGGGGATGGCACCCTAAAGCCAGGTCAGTGGCCGCCTGGGGGAGGGGTGAAGGACACAGGGGTCTCCTGAAACCCCAAGGCGACTTCCTGGATCTGGCCTCGCCAGCATCGCTCAGCAGCGGGAGACCTGGGCAAGTCCCTCAAGCTCAGTTTCCTCATTGGCAACATGGGTGCAACAGTATGTAATGCAACAGGGGGCTTCGAAGAGTATCTGAGTTAATGTTAGTGAAGCATTAGAACAGCGCCTAGCACAGAACAAGCATTATATAAATGTAGTTGATTTTTAAAAAGTGATTCATGAAAGAATTATTCACATGTAGGAGCCCACACTAATAAAACGAGGTTTCCACGGGGTCCCTCACAAGGCAAGCTCCCTGGTATGACGAAGTACACTGTATTCTGAAACCTCTGATTAGCACACACTGTTACTCAAACACCTGTGCAGAGCAAGTATCAATCAATGGAGGAAGTAAAAAAACAGTTTAAAATTAAAAATGATATTAAAATGGACTATTTAAAGAGGTTCAAAATGGAATAAGAAAACAAAATAAACTAACCGTTTTGGGTCTTTACATGTTGGAGACACTATGGTCTCTGAGAAATTAAAACAAAACGAACACACAGATGACAGCTTGTGGGCTCCGCGGAAGCCATGCAGGTGCTGGGCAGGTCGGGCTCCCGTGGGCCTCGGGTTCCCTGTGTGGGCTCCAAGCTGTGGGCTGTGGGCTGGGGGCGAAGGCGTTTCCCTGCCTTCCCACGTCCAAGGCAGCCCAAGGCGGAGGCGAGGGGAGCGCGGACCGTGTGCTGGGTGCACGCCAGCGGGCAGCAGCATGAACACTTCACACCCAGCTCTGAGGACGCGCGTTCGTCCCCACGCTTCCTATTTCAGCAACTTCAGCTCCACCGAAAAGGCATCAAAACAGTAGAAGAGCATCCATGTTCCATTCCTCTAGACTCGCGACATGTTACTCTCTTGCTCACCTGCATATTCCCGTGCCCACGTATGTGTCTCTCTGAGCCATGTGAGCATTCGCTGCGGACCTGTGACATCCTCCTCCTGCATTTCCACACGTGTCCTACGAACAAGGACAGTGTCCCACACGGCCCGGGCGACGCACACTCAGGAACTCGGGCATCAGCACAATGCTGCTACCTCATACACGGCCGCGTCCGAACTTCTCAGGCGTCCCGTGATGCTGATGCTTCGGTCCCCGCTCGCGCCAACGAAGGGCTGGGCGCTGCCTTTGGCCCCCATGGGCACAGGCGTTTCAAAGGCTTCAATTGTCCCTGAGACATTTCATGGCTGAGTCTGGGGAGCCCACAGTCTGGGACAGTGAACAAGGGCATAAGCTACGCCCTGCAGTCACTTTCTGAGAACGTGTTGTGAATAATGCATGTGCGGCATTTGTTTGATAAAAGATACTTCTCTAATTCAGACTTAGTTGAAAATCTTTACCTCAATAGTAACATGTTTTAAAGTTAAACTCTGAGAACAGATGTACTGACTCCCTTTGAGGAGCAATATGGCAGAAATCTGTGTTTGGCAGCAGTGACATCCTGTGAGTTTTCTCTGAAGCTGGTAAACGTTCTAGATATTGGCAACAAGCTTTTCACGAATCCCTTCCTTCTGGATGAAAGTCCTCATTTTAGAGTCTCAGCCTAGTCCGATCGTTGGTCAGAGAAGGGTCTGATGACACGAATAATGGGGAACAGATAATCACACAAGCCACTGCAGAAGAACCCAGAACGTGACTTTCTTTCCTTTTCCCCTTTTCACACTGCGAAGCCGCGGTTAGACTAACATGCCTACTGCTTTGTATCCTGAGCTCTTACTTACGCGCCCTGCCCTCACAGCCACAGAAATGTGGATTTTCTGAATTGAAAGCGCTGAACAGCAAGAGAAAGTAGGCTGGACATACACTTGTCCTGCTAGCGGACGGTTCCTGGCCGCCCCATCCTCCCTCACCCCGCTGTGGCCTGTTACAAGGGTTGTAAGTCCTCCGCCCCCCTCACCACAGTCCTGGGATCACACCACAGACCGTCACACCTGCTTCCTGCCGGACGGCTGTGGCAGTGAGCATGCATGTGGGGCAGGCTGGGCGGAGAGGCAGGAGCAGAGGACGAGAAGGCCCGGGCGCTGCTCTGGGCCCTGCCCTGCGCATGGGGGTGGCGGGGCGTGCGCGTGTGCTCCCCCTGCCCCTGCAGGCTGTCCCGCACCGCGCGGCAGCCCCAGCACCGACTGCAGACAGTCTTCCCACAGTGTCTTCCTTCTTCCTACAAGGACTCCATGCCCGCCAGGCGCCAGGGCACTGTACGCACACAATTTCAGGGGGGCTGAGTGCTGAGAGAGACTGAAACACAGGATGGGATACAGGTGCTTGGGGCTGCGGCGACCTCGGCCACCTGATCTCCAACCGGGACCGTTCACTCCGCTCTCCCGCTGCTTGGGGCCACTCCAGGCACATCCCAGACCTTGAGCAGTGGGCCTGGCTCCACGCGGACCACCTGCCAGCCTGAACTGAGACGTCAGAGGAAGGGATGGGGCAGGTGACAGTCCCCATCACGGACTCATGTGTCCTGGTCTGGCCTTCGTGTTCAGAATTTGCAGAATCTCCGTTCAACGTTGATAGGCTGGTTCCTTGTAGTCTAATGAGCAAAGTTCCCTTTACCTCAACACCCACATTTTAGATATAAAATATTAATATATTTAATACTTGCGAACATTCAAACATTTAAAATTCTCTAGCCCTCTTTTTTTTTTTTTTAATCCTCACCCGAGGACATTTTTCCATTTTTTGTTCAGATAGAGCGGGAGGGAGAGAGAGGAAGAGAGAGAGAGAGAGAAACATCGACGTGAAGGGACACATCGAGTGGCTGCCACCCGCACGACCAACCAGGGCCGGGGACAAACTGCAACCGAAGTACTTGCCCTTAGCGGGAACCGAACCCGGGTCTCTCCAGACCGCAGGCCGACGCTCTAACCGCTGAGCCAAACCGGCCAGGGCATCTCTCCAGACCTCTTGTACAGGTGGGGGACAGGAAGAAGGCAGTGCTCAAAATATTCCATTGAATGACTAGATTTCACACAAAAGCCTACAACGCAGTTGAAATGGGGCCTCAAAGTCGCCATTGACTACGAGTCGCAAGAACAAGCGGCAGGTGGAGGGCCGCCTGCCGACCTCTCCAAGGCAGCTGCGCGCACACTCAATGTAAAGCGCTGAAAAGGTGAAATCTATCAGAACTTCTATCTCGCACTTTTATAACCTTTCTAACAGTCTAAACTCGAGTTCATGAATGGTTGAGGCATTCAAGGAAATCTATTTCAAATCCCCGTAAGTATTCCTTCCTCTATTTACAAACTGCTCTAAGAGCAGTTCCCCGAAACTTTTCACGGTGGTAACCCCAGACCCCATCTGCCCACAGGCACACGACATCAGCAGCTTTGCAAGCTAAACTCTGAGAGAAGCATCGGGGGCAGACAATCCCAGACGGTTTTTATGGTACAGCCAGTGCCCTAGAAACCACCCAGGTAACCGGAGTCAGTAACAACACATGTATTATTTGAGTTACTTATTACTAAACATGTTTCAAGTCACAGCAGTGATGTCATTTGAAAACAATCTCGGTATCTTGGGCTCCCTGCTTCCTCCCCTCTCAGGCATCTGCTCCCCCTTCTCCTGGTGGAGCAGCACCCGCCTGTCTCCTGGGTTTGGTGGGACTGACCCTCAGGCCTGAGCGGAGGCCCTGTCTGCCTTACAAACGGTACCCCCTAACCCTTTCCTTCCCACGACAGAGGAGTATGAACACGGGAGGCCAAGCAGCTGACAAAGCCATTTCCAACTGAGGGGATGGCCCAGATTTCAGGGGGGTCATGTGGACCTACGGATGGAGGGACCCGGTTTGGGGTGACATTATCTGAGCTGCTGGGTCAAGTAAAACCTTGACAGTTCTGGACTTTCAGTTACATGAACCAAAATAGCACCTTGGTTGAGTGAACCAGTTAGGGTGGAGCTTTCTTTAACTTGTAACATAAGTGCCCTTGCATGACACACGTGACAGTCCACACCGCGCGACAGGACGCCGAGGAGCACGGCCTGTCACTGCCAGCTCTCTGGCACCACCGTCGCAGAATCGTGCCCCCATGGCCCGAGCACCTGCAGGGGGCTCAGCAGACTGCCCCAGCACTCGGGGTTCTGGGGGAAAGGAGCCCAGAGCTGAGTTAGGAAGCCCACAAGCGAGAGGACCATGGCAGTGGCAGCTGGTGGGCAGTACTCTGGCCACAGCCAAACCTGAACATGAACTTCTTCGCCTCGTCTCGAAGGCAAGAATCACACACCATGAGTTTTACAGTCACTGTGCAGACATGTCAAATAGTTCAAAACTACTCACAGCTGCATATCGAACAGCCACAGTTAGAACAGCACCCAGCTGGTCTTCGGTTTCTGAAGGCCGAACTGCGGACGTCACTCGTGCGCCGGGCACAGACCGCAGGCCTCCCTCCCGTGCGCCCAGGAGCAGGACCGGCCGGCACAGACCGCAGGCCTCCCTCCCGTGAGCCCGGAGCAGAACCGGCCGGCACAGACCGCAGGCCTCCCTCCCGTGAGCCCGGAGCAGGACCGGCCGGCACAGACCGCAGGCCTCCCTCCCGTGAGCCCAGGAGCAGAACCGGCCGGCACAGACCGCAGGCCTCCCTCCCGTGCGCCCAGGAGCAGGACCGGCCGGCACAGACCGCAGGCCTCCCCCCCGTGAGCCCGGAGCAGGACCGGCCGGCACAGACCGCAGGCCTCCCTCCCGTGCGCCCAGGAGCAGGACCGGCCGGCACAGACCGCAGGCCTCCCTCCCGTGAGCCCAGGAGCAGGACCGGCCGGCACAGACCGCAGGCCTCCCTCCCGTGAGCCCAGGAGCAGGACCGGCCGGCACAGACCGCAGGCCTCCCTCCCGTGAGCCCAGGAGCAGAACCGGCCGGCACAGACCGCAGGCCTCCCTCCCGTGAGCCCGGAGCAGAACCAGCCGGCACAGACCGCAGGCCTCCCTCCCGTGCGCCCAGGAGCAGGACTGGCCGGCACAGACCGTAGGCCTCCCTCCCGTGAGCCCGGAGCAGAACCGGCCGGCACAGACCGCAGGCCTCCCTCCCGTGAGCCCGGAGCAGAACCGGCCGGCACAGACCGCAGGCCTCCCTCCCGTGAGCCCGGAGCAGAACCGGCCGGCACAGACCGCAGGCCTCCCTCCCGTGCGCCCAGGAGCAGGACCGGCCGGCACAGACCTGCAGGGGCTGCACAGACACAGCCCACTGCCTTCTCCCTAAGGACTGTTCCCTGGAACCGGGCGCTGCTGAGCTGGCCCGCTCTCAGAATGCAGGGCCACAGACTGAACTGGGAGAGAGAAGTGACCCGACGACAGCTCTCAGTATCTCGGTCTCCTCTTCTCTCCAACTCAGAGGAAGGGAGATAAAAGCACAAACAAGTGGCCCATCACGGTGTAAACCTTGCGACCAGAAACACACACTTCCTCTGAAGTCAGAGCTGGGCGAGCAGGTGACAAGGTCTCTCACCTGCACAGGCTCCTATTGCAGGCCCCCCCAACCCGCAGGTGCCGGTGCCCAGACCAGGGGCCGCCGCAGGTGCTGGGCGGCAGTGCAGCAGGCACCCACCTGGAATGAGAGGAGATCTCGCTGAGGTCGCCCATGCTGCCGTCAGCAGCGCCACTGGCAGAAGCAGGCGCATAGCTGTGCACCGCGTACACCTTCGCCTGCTCGTCGTCAGGCCCCGAGATGTCGCCAGAGTCGGCCCAGGGCTCGGCCCGACTGTGGATCATGGACCTGCTGCCCACCAGGTGCACGGGGCCCAGGCCCGTGGGGGGCATGCACGGGGTCGTGTCGATGCCGCTGTCGGTGGATGCCCCCTTCAGGTAGGTCAGCCCCAGCAGCTCCGGGTCCATCAGGTCCCCGGACCCAAAGTGCTTGTCGTCGCTGTTGCTGGAGGTGTTGCTGGACAGCGTGTTGCTGCTGGAGTGGCTGGAGCAGCTCTTATCCCCGATCTGGAGGAGGGGAGAGGGGAGGCGTCTGTCAGTCACACACTGGACACTCGCGTCACCGCGCTCTTCAGACACTGCACCCCTGCAAAGCTGGGGTCTGTGCAACCTGAGCCCACTCGTCTATCCGCGCTGCCTTCCAACAGGCTCAGACACTGGTCAGCATTTTTTAACAAGAAAGACGTTTTCATGAAGGGGTGAACACTGCTTTTAGACATAATGCTATCGCACACTTAGCAGGCTGCCGTGAAGTGTAAACACAACTCTTACAGGTGCTGGAACTGCAGATCCGCGTGCCTCGCGCACTGCCACACCGCTGCATAAGGTGACAGGACCCGAGCCGCACAGTCCGAGGTGTGGCTGCACTCTTTATGAAGACGATTACTCGCACCCAGACTCATGCAGCTACAGACAGACGAGCTCCGCAACCCTGCCCACTCACACTCCAAGTGAGCCAACTAGAATGTACTTAAAAAATCCTGGTCCCCAATTCCTAATTCCTAATTCCTCCAATCCATCTTGTATTAAGTGGGACTCTTTTCAAAGCTTTGTTCACTATTTGTGCATGGAACACGGAAGCACTGCCACGGTGCCACTGACCAGAAAATTATCCCTGTGGGCTGCACACACCGCGACAGCACACGGGAGATCAACAAAGGGAGAGCAGCTTCGATCAAGGAAAGGCTCCGGTGACAAGTTACAGCGCTGGCCCTGGGTTTAGGTGCAAGAGCCGGGCGTGAACCACAGGACACCTCTGCCGTCACCGAGCCGCCTGTGCTGTGAGGCAGGGTCACTGACGACAGGGGAGGCACTGAGACCGTCCTCCTGGAAGATGCCACAGCCACGGGCACATGGGAGCAGGGTCATGCTCCGAGGCCCTGGGCTCCGAGGAAGTGCTCTCAGAGGAAAGAGGAGTACTTTGGGGTCTCTGGGAGACAAAAGACAAGGAGAACAGAGTAAGTGTCCCCAACACACTGCATCTCGAACCGGCCCTCTGCACAGCCTGGGCAGGAACAGGACCTGGATCGGCAAAGGGTGGTGGGATCAAGTCAGGACCAAGCCCTTCCTTCCGTCATTTCAACCACCAAGGCCTTCGGCAAATCCCCGCCTCTCACCACTCACAGGACAGACATTCCCAAGCCTGCTCCCTCCCCGCCTCCCTCTGCGTCAACCTCAGAGATCTGTCAAGGTGGATGGCACGGCAGACAAGCCCAGCACAGCCGAGGGAGGCCTGTCATGCATGTGCGCCAACACTCAGCAGCAAAGCGGGCCAATGTCACGGGAAGGAAGAGGAAAGACAACCAAACCCAGGAGCTCAGAGAATTTCTTCACTTGTAAATTTAAAAAATAAGCTACTTTAAAATGCTGGCCTTACTTGGCAACAAGCAACAAGTCATGTTTTCACGTTTAACTGACACTGGTTTCACTGAGGCTCCGCCTCGGGCCACGGCCAAGAGCAGCGGAACAGCTGTTCCCACGGCCCACGGCAGCTGGCGGCGGCCGACCAGCGCGGCAATGTCCGACCACACACACCGCTGCAGGTCCCACGTCTGTCCTGTGCCCAGTGCATAAATGCTCACCAGACACAAGCGGGAACACGGCTTAATGACTTTCAATGCTTTACATCGGGGTCAAAAGGCTGAGGATGCCCCCGTGGCCTTGCCAGTAACTGACTGTGACCTTTCTTGGGGTTTTTTCATGAATCAAGGACAGAAAACAACCTGGACGTTGTGTGTTTTCACCTCAGCCCTCAGACCTTTGAGGTCAAGGACAGGCCATGAGAACCCACGGCTACAAAGCCGAGGGGCACCGTGTGCCGAGGGGCATCGCAATGGCTCCGGGCTCCGATCACAAAGAAAGGACTTACGTGGGAGAGCTTGTTGGGGGAGTCTCTGCAGCCTCCTTCCTTCTGCAGGCCTCTCTCTTTGTAGGAACTCAGGACTTTGGAGGGTGGACCATGCCATTTGGTTTCTGTCACATAAAGAGAGGAGAGCTGAGCACCTAATTTCTAACATTAACAAAAGAGCAGAGAAACACATGGGCCCGACAAATGGTTTAGTAAAATAAACAGGACCGTGGTTCTAGGACTTTCTGATCTTACCAATGGATACGCCTTGGGGTGGGCAGAACACCCACCATAAAACTAAGGGTCCATTTCCCCAGGCACACCAGCCAGGGCCACGCCCCGACATCAGGGCCAGCTGACAGGCTGCAGGGAGCCTGTGCTGAGTGACACAGAGGTGGGGGCAGGGAGGGAGGGGCGTGGAGGGAGCTGGCTCACCAGGAGTCCCTCATACCTGGGTGTCTGCTTCCGTCCATGGCGTCCTCCCTTTCCCTGGCTCCTTCACACTCCAAAGGGCCTGGGCCCTGGTGCTCCAGCAGCAGCGGGGACTGGCACCTGGGAAGAACGCAGCGCTGAGCCGGGCCATCCCGCCATCCCCCGACCATCCCGGGTGTTGACCCCTGCGAGGCGCCCCCAGGGAGAGCCCTGATGGGACGCCCAGCCCTGTCTGAGGGCTCTCGTTCCCCCGCGGGCTCCAGGGAGGCGCGTGGGTGATGGTCATTTGCAGACGAAGACGGGCCAGCGGGGTAAAGGCCTTCCTGGGGTCAGGACACTTGTCCCGACAAGCTAAGGAAGAACTCACTGCTTTCGTTTTCCTTGTGCCCGGAATACATGCAGCTGATACTTCCTTACATTATATGTTTTAAGAAAAAGAAAATAAGATTGATTGACTCTAGACTACTTCTAGGTGGCCTTTATTTTATGAAAACCCAAAATATGGCAATATAATCTTACAAAAGAAATAAATCTCAGAAAACTTTATTACAAAGTAATCTTCATTTACAGAACCCAAATAGAGTTGGGTTTGTAGAAAGTCAGGAATGGTTTTTCCACTGATACAAAAAAACTCCCCTCTACTTTTAAAATGCAACTGCACTGAGGATTTTAAATGTCTTTCTGTACAACTTTTAAGAGCTCCATCTATTATTTAAGGAAGGAGACATGGAACTCTGACTGAAAATATCTGAGCCCAAATCGGAAGCAAAGGGGGCACCAGGGAGAGACACTGCCCTCCGGTAACGGAAACCCTCCCCGTCTTCCCTGGCCATCCTCCCCTCCAATCCCTGCACCCAGCTTCTTCCCAAGCAGAGCGAGCTCAGCGCAGAGCAACAGGGACCCTGCCATCAGGGCAGCCCATCTCCTGGTAGCACAGGGTCTCCCTCCTCCTTTTCTTCCCCCAAGTGTGTGACCGCTTCCCGAGTTCCTTCATCAGCCAATTCAGCGTCTCCATGTCCCCAGGTGTCCTCGGGCTCCACTTGACCTGCTGGCACCTAGATGCCAGGTGGACTCACACTGCGGGGTCCTGAGCAGCCTCCTGCTCTTCTCTACTGGGAGGAATCAAAGGCTAACCCTGCCTTCTCTGGTCAATGAAGTGAGGGGACACCTCCAAGGGCACTGCCCACAGAGGCCCCAAGTCCTTAATTTTCACATGTTCACAAAGACTTTCCTTATTAAAAAGCAAAAGCAGACCAGCTCAGAATACAGACAAATGAGAGCTAGCTACCTAGACAGAAACAAGGAGCTTTCTGGGCTGGACAGACTCGTCAGAAGCTCATCTGGCATCTTTGCCTCCCCCAGCGGCTTCGCAAGGCAGACGCAGTCCCTGGAACAGTGCCGCCCAGGCCCTCCCAGGCCCAGCAGAGGGTGGGGAGGAGCATACCCGTCATAGCCCACTTGCGGTCTCCAGGGCCCGCTCCCACCGGGTCCGGGGTCGCTGGAGGATGACTGGTTGCTGGGCGAACTTCTGAAACGGGGACTAGAATCATTAACAGGGCACTGAGACCTCTGTGCAGTGCCAACAATCTCGGCCTGCCTTGTTTTACAAATGAACTCCTGTGTACAAGGAAGAAATACACACTGCAGGTGGAACAGAGAGACTGTGGACACACAAACTAAGACTTGGTGATGCCGTGAGACCTCAGGTGGCTGATGGCTGGCATCTGATCACAGGAAAGATGTTGAGGAACAAGCCTTCACATCTGAAATGTACCACGCAGACCGTGATGCAGGGAAACACGGAAGAACAGCATCGCGACCTCCACAAACACAGAATCACGACACCACCACCTCTGCTTGGTGTACGAAACTTAACACGAGACACATTTTGGTTCCATATTTAAAACCTATGCAGAGAGAAAACCCTACATTTGACAAAACCACTTATTGCCACATGTCTACTGAATGCAACCTCCTCATTCCTATTTATTTCAGACACACACATGAGTAACCCTCCGGAGAACTCACTTAGTGAACATGACCTTGCCATTTTGCTACAAGATCCCTCCTGAATTTTCCATATCATGTACTAACGCCTACCTTATCAAGGAGGTTCTGCAGACCCCGTCCCTGCCGGATGTCATCCCTTCACCCAGGCTACCTGTGTGCATTTCTTTGAATTTTGGGGGAGAGGGTTCAGAAACTCAGCAGACGTCTGAGTAAGGAGACCCGGAGCCAAGCGGGTTTAGTATCAGGTTGCAATCCACCTTCCCCGCATCCACTCTGGAAAGAACATAGGTGGAAGCAGAGGAAGATCACGTGGTTTCATTCACCAACTGATTACTGTGAATACTGCATAAGCTCACGACAGGCCAGGAAGGTTTCTGAGCAGCTCACAGATACTGACTCCAGCCTCGGGAAGGTCTCTGGTTACTAAGTGTATTTCTCAGAGGAGGGAGCTGGAGGCTGGCAAGGATGAGCAGCAGCCCAGGGTAACAAGATCAAGCTGCAGCCTGGCTCAGCATCCATGTGGAGACACTCTACTGGACCAGAGCTTGCTTTGAGGACACTGTATTTTCACGGCCCATAAGTTATGCAAAAGCTGAGACAAAAGGAGTGGGAATTAAAAACATGACAAAACATGCCCTGGCCATTTTGGTTCAATGGTTAGAGTGTCGGCCCCCGGACTGAAGAGTTGCAGGTTCGGTTCCGGTCAAGGGCACATACCTTGGTTGCAGTTTGGTTGCCGGACCTGGTCCGGGTCGTGCAGGAGGCAATCAATCTATGTATCTCTTACATTGACGTTTCTCTCTCTCTCTCTCTCTTTCCCTCCCTCCCACTCTATCTAAAGATAAATGGAAAAATATCCTCGGGTGAAGATTGAAACAACCAAAAACAATAATGAAACACATTTACAGCTTTGCTCACTTAGAACAGCTTATGCAAATTATGTATCCAAAAATGCCCCCCAGCTTCTAATGCATTGGGTTTAACTTTAAAACAAGTGCATTCTCCCATTGAAAAATTAATTTTAAACTCAACTCACTTTGAGAGAAAAACTAAGACATGCTTATGATGTAGGGGCCTCTTAAAATGCCACCCACTTTAGGATGACAGAATGAATTCACTGTTTTGGCAGTTTTATCTACACTGAGAACTGTCGCACGTACCTAGAGAGCCACGCACAATGATTTCTAGGGGTCTTTCCCAAGATGGTTTAGAGAATGAGCTGACCAGGGTCACTGATGGAGGGGTAAGCCGCGGCCTCAGTGGGCGGGATCTGTGGTTAGGACCCTCATTTTCTTTAAAATTTACTTTTCCATTATGGTTGACATACGGTATTATATTACTTTCAGGTGTACAACATAGTGATGAGACATATAAACTTTACAAAGTGATCCCTTGATATTTCCAGTACCCACCTGGCACCATACAGTTATTACAATATCATGGACTATATTCCCCATGCTGCACTTTACACCCCGTGACTATTTTTATCACTGCGGATTCCTATTCCTCAGTCCCTCGGAAGGACCAGCATTCCGCCGGCACTGCCGCAGGGCCAGGAGCAGGGCAGGTCCAAGCACCCCTGCACCCCAGGCTGCCCCAGCCCTGCCTGCCCGCCTGCTCAGAACACGCTGACTCAGAAGCCAAGAAGCCCAGTGGAAAGTCCCTCCCACAGCCTGAAGCTGCAGCCCCAGCACTGACAAGGGCCGTCTGTCCCCGAGGAAGCGGGGCACCCCAGTACCTGGTGCCGTCGGGCAGCTTGCGGTCGAAGGAGGTGCTGCGCGGGATGGCGGCCTGGGCCTGCTGGAGCAGCTGCTGGCCCTGCAGCCGGTCGGGCGTGCCCGGTGCGGGCGAGGCTCTGGGCAGGGGCTGCAGGGCCGGGGTGGGCACCCGGTGCCACGTGGTGTTCCTCCGGAAGGGGGTTTTGTACTCGCAGGGGGTGCCCTCGCTGTCCAGTTTGTACTCCACCATGGGGATCCGGCAGAGCTCCGAACACCCTCTGTGGAGCCAAGAAGAAGCAGTGAGACGTGAGCTCGCGGCCCCAGCCCGCTGCCCCGGGCCGCAGGTGCTGGTCAGGGCTCACGGACCACGTGGCAGGGCCACTGCGCTAAGGAGGCCTGACCTCTGACAAAGGAGCATGTCCTGACTAGTCAGCTCCCCTCCTGCCACCAGTGAAAGTTCAGAGGGTAAAAAGGCTCCAGGCCATTCAAGTACTGAAGTGCAGTGGGCAGGAGCTCCTGCCGGGCCCCACGAGGAACTAAACGGTCATCACCTGGCACACGGGGCTCCAGGGCAGGATGGAAGTAATGATGCTCTCTGGAGACAACAGCTCAGTGCGCAGTGGTCAGGGGTGGAGCCACAGTCAGCATCCAGAGCCTGTGCCTCTCCCCAGACACCCCAGAATCAACATCAAATCTGTTCCCACATTTGAGACATCCACTAGGGTAAGGTATTGCTCTCTAAAAAACAGACTTCCTTCTCTAGAGGGCAGAGTAAAGCTTTTAGCCTCTTCAAAATCACAACAAAAGTGCAAAGGGAATGAGCAATCACCAGAAACAAACTCGACTGTTAAAACACAGTGTTTAATGGTTTAGCAGAGTGGAGGAAGGCCCACCCAAGGGTGCAGAGGGGAAGACATGGAGAAGCAACTCCCAGACACACACAGGGACAGGACGCCTCAGGCCCTGCAGAAGAAGAAAGTGAAGAGGAGGCTTAAGAGGGGTTATTTAGAAGGGAGTGAAGAAAAAGTCTGACCCTGGGGCCCACAAACCTGGCCCAGCCAGGCAGCAGCCCCTGTCCCCTAGAGGCAGGAGCAATGATTTGGGGACCCAACCAGGAGGCACAGAGGACAGCTCAGAAGGATGACTGAATTCTCCCTGGTAAATGAGACCAGACTCATGTGTCCTTCTCTAAACCTGGCTTCGGCATCCAAGCATCTCAAAAAGACGAAGGAGGATCTTTCTCTAGAGAAAAGGCAGGTGGGGGCGAGCCACCCAACCACTGCAGTGAGGTGCACCACCCAACCATGTTTTCAGAAGATAAAAAGAAACTTTTGAAATTTAAAAATATGATAAATAAAATACCCAGTAAGACATTGGAAGGTATACTCCAAAATGTTACAGGAGAGCAAACATAAGAAAATTAAAGTTCAATCCAAAAAGTCTAACACCCATCTAAGAGAGAGCTAGCAGAACCAGGAGAGAGAGGAAAAGGTAGAAAGAAAATTGTTAAGAAATAATGCAAGACAATTTCCAGAACGAACAGATGTGCAACACCAGATTAACAGGTCCCCAGAGTGCCCAGCACAAGTGAAAGAGGTCTACATCAAGACACATCACTGAAGAATGCAGACTCCTGGGTTACAGTGGACATGCTAAGCTGGGTGGGCAGACTCCTGGGTTATAGTGGACATGCTAAGCTGGGTGGGCAGACTCCTGGTTATGGTGGACATACTAAGCTGGGTGGGCAGACTTATGGGGTTACGGTGGACATACTAAGCTGGGTGGGCAGACTCTTGGTTACGGTGGACATACTAAGCTGGGTGGGCAGACTTATGGGGTTACGGTGGACATGCTAAGCTGGGTGGGCAGACTCCTGGGTTACAGTGGACATGCTAAGCTGCGTGGGCAGACTTGTGGGTTACAGTGGACATGCTAAGCTGGGTGGGCAGACTCGTGGGTTACAGTGGACATGCTAAGCTGGGTGGGCAGACTTGTGGGTTACGGTGAGATGCTAAGCTGGGTGGACAGACTTGTGGGTTACGGTGAGATGCTAAGCTGGGTGGGCAGACTCCTGGTTACGGTGGACATACTAAGCTGGGTGGGCAGACTTATGGGTTACGGTGGACATGCTAAGCTGGGAGGGAGGTAAAGGGGTCAGCGGTTAGGGGCAGGCCCCATACAGAACAGCTCAATTATTTTCAAATCAATAGTACTTGGAGCTGGGGACAGAGAGACAAGTAGAAACAAAAAAAATAATGTCCTGCTTTTGGTCTCAGGAAGCCAGAGACGCTGGTGCTACCCTAGGAGGAGAGAAGAGGAATGGGCTGGACACCCTGCTAAAGAGACACTGTGTCTGTTTACGGAGGACAAAGTAATGATTATCTGCTTATCAGTAAATGTTACTTCCTATATTTCCACACTCCTTCCCCCAAAGTAAAATTCAACTCTCTTATCCAAGCAACTTTAAATCACTCTGGATTTACTGAATGTGTTAGTTCAATTACCAGCCAAATTTAATAAGTTCAGATTTACACTGAATTGCATTTTTCTGAGTGTGAAATGCCAAGGCCCTACAATTGTTACTCATGGATGTTCAGGCTCTAAGGGTTTCTCTACTTAACTAGATACCACAGCCCCCATGCCGCTGGCACATCCGAATGGCCAACGACAAGATTAGAAATGAGAAAGAAAGAATACTGCAGTAAAATGTCAACACATCAAGTAAAGCTACTACGTCTTCCACCCTAACTGATGCTCTGAGCAAGTCCCTGGTGTTCAGGTGACCCAGCCGCAGTGTCTCAGAGCCTGCCACGGCCTGAACAGTGCGAATCAGGGAGGTTTTCGTGAAACTTGCCAGGGTTAAGGGTCCCGGAATTACATTTTGAATGAAGGAACGTGAACCTGGCATCTTGCGAATCAAAGGGCAACCTGCATTTCTAGAGCGTGTCTGGGTTTCAAGTTTATTAGGTTTGGTTTAAAAGGAAGAATAAACAAAGAGAAGACAGATGGCCGAGGTGTGCGGTGCATTTAATTTATGCTCATAGATGCGGTCTTTAATAAAGTGTTGTAATGCTACTTGGGTCTTGGAAGAAGACCACCAACACACAGTCGTGAACACCACGTGACAGCGCTGCAAGCACGGGTGCAGTGCGCCCGCAAGGGGACCGGCTGGGTGGTTCCATTTCCAGCCTCTCGCACAGTCATATGTAAACGATCTTTGGATTCTAAAGGTTGGCATTCTTTGGCCCTAATAAAAATCAGCTCTTCTCAAAGGGCTTTATTTTTAAATCAAAATTAATTTTGTCATATTGTGACACTTACAGCAATTACTCTTATAAACTGAATGTTTCCTTTTTTATTTCTGTGACATCACAGAAATAACTACAGTTCTAGCATGTCATCAAGCCTGGTCCACCTTATTTCTGCTCCATAGACATGAGAGATTCCTTGAGATGTGCAAGTAGAAAACTCAGCATATATTTAGGGAAACAGGGAGAGGTGCAACAATTATCACACACCAGCATGCAGAGTGCCTTGGGCCCCTGCACACTCCTCTCTCCCACTTGGGTGGTTCCAGCACAGGACGCCAGGCGACTTCACCCCAGCACATCAGAAGCATCAGAACCAGGGCTGCTGGGAAGGGGCACCCGGCAAATACTTCTCACCAAGAAGTAAAGGCCAACTGAGACCCAGTCTGACCAAATGCAAACAGACCTAGCATGAGAGACACTTCCGAAAACGTGAGCTGCTCATCTTGCGTGTAAATGAAACATTTCCGAAGAAGAGACTTAAGTCTCTGGTTTCCTGCACTGTCTACAGATAAACGCCCTCGGCTTCCGTCCACTCACCAGGCTGGGCAGTGGACGCGAACTGCATTCTAGCTCCAGCACATTCTTCGGTGGGCTTGCCAGGAGACACTCGGAGACAGAGATAAGGAAGCGAATCGGTTTCCTCTGTGCTTGATAACAAAGGAACATGTCATCTACTTATGCTTCTAATTAGCGTGATAGGTCAAGATCAATAAAAAGTCAGCTTCAGGGTTAAGAATAAATATAATTTTTAACACTGCTCGTCTAGCCAGAAACTTTTGAGTAATCTGTCTTCGAGGTGTGTCTTGGAAGGCAAAACATTTTGTCAACCGAGGTCACAGAAATGTGCTGGTTAAAACGCACACGACAAAACTGTGAGAAGGACAAGTCATTCCAGTGGCTGGAGCCCTCAGAGGATCCTACCTTTTACTGCTTCATTCTGAAAAGCAACACTGCTGTCCTTCTGAACTTAGCTTTGTGGACTTCCTGGGAGGGCTCAGTCCAGTAAAAGGGCCACTTGCTGACTTCCTGTCTCCACACTCAGCAGCAGGCACCCACTACCCAAGCAGGGCGGCCCACCAGTAGGTCTCTTGTCCACAGCTGCTACTGCTTCTGGGCAAGGCCAGCACCGAGGTGGTGTCCACTCTGGCTCACAGCTGACAGGCACCCACACTGTCAACCAAGCACTGCACCTGTGCACACTTAACCTCAGACACCCGGCAAGAGATGCCAGCAAGATGGCAACTTCTCCTGGGGCCCATTTCCTTCCACTGACTTCTCTCATTTCCTGGAAGAGCCTACCATTACCAACAGTAATGTGGGCCCCTGGAAGTAGAGGCTGGGCTCAGTCCTGAAGGCTCGTCCACCCTGCGCCGCCTGCCCACCAAGATGGCCCTGCTGGAGCCCAGCCACCATGCAGTTCCCTCTGTCGCTCCCAGCAGGCACTCTCCAATCAACCACCTGTTCTCCATGACGGGAAGTTTGGGTTCTGGGCGCAAGACCAGACCTGCCAACGCGCAGCTCAGAAACGGGACAACCTCTCTGGCCACATTTCTCCTCCCGCAGGTGGGCCAGAGAGAAATCATGTGGACACGGATGAAAGCGGCCCGAAGCCCCAGCTTCACAAGAAAGAGGGCAGTTACAAACAGATGTTCCTCTGCTCCTAGAAACAGGAGGCCAACAGCAAGCAGCAGAGGCAGGTGGACTTGCACAGAAGTCCTCACTAACGTCCTCTCCAGGCAGCGGCAGCAGCAGCCACGGGGAAATGACAGGTACTTGTGGAGGTACAGAGTGGCCAAGCTAAACTTGACATAAGAGAACTGCAGAGGACTCCAGGGCTGTGAACCCCCTCCGTGTGCATCGCCTACAGAACAGCACGTCCTTAGCCTATTCCTATACTCTCGTCTTATATAGAGGTAGGACACGCGACCTAACACGGCTTCAACGTGAAGAAGGGGTGAGTCCCAGGGGTAACAAATAGCAGTAATTCTTTTGAAGAGTAGCAAAACAAAATCCAAAACCTAGAGAACTGAGACAGTTAAAGAAATAAGACTTATTCTAAAAACAAAAGCAGAAAAGGCATTTGAACAAATTAGCTGGACCTGGACCACACAGCCACAGCTTAATGGAGTAATTACAACTTGCACATACTACTCCATAGGGCCCATTGATCTTACTTAACTTGGCTGTGTGATAGAGAGTTCTTAACTAACCCAATAATCTAAGAAAAGCCTTACAACTACTCCGAGGCTGTCCTTGACTCTAATCCACCTCTCACCTAGTGGGGCACCTGACCTGTTCCCACGTCCAGCCTCTGCCATTTCCCAACAATGTCTCAGGTGCTACCAAGAACACCTCCGATTTTTGGAGAAGGCTCGGAGAGGCTGGAAAGGTGATATAGCTAATCAGAGACAGGGTCACGCTGAAACTGGGGCCTCCAACCCCTAGTCCACTGCTCTTCCCGAAACCCTTGGCCACCGCCTCAGAAAACCTATGAAGAACAGTAATGTGGCCCACATATGCTATACTTTCCACTAGGAGCTAAAAAAATCTTTGGAAACAAAGGCCCATAGATCCCCTGAAAAGAACTACCTGCTTCTTTTATATTTATGCATTTGCAAAAGAACCCTTTATAGCGCTAGGGATTAAAGCAATCACTGATATTTTAATTACCTTAAGTCGGTTATGCTAATAGCCTGCTAATAGCTAAAGGACTGTTTCCAAAGCATCCAACAGGGTCACTGGGGGACTGAAGCTCATGCACCTGAGTCACAAACTCCCTCTTCCTGTTGCATAAAAATCAAAAGCTTGCAACAGGGAGATAGGGACATCCTACAGCTTCCTGGAGAGGTGGGGGCACTGTGACCTACAAAGTAGGTGCTAAATGAAATATTAATTTACTTTTCTATAAATGTCCTTGATTTATAGAAATAGAAAGGCAGCTATAAACAGAAAGAGATATCAGACCATAAACCCACCTGACCAAGCCCTTTAAACAAGGCCTTAAATTGAAAGTGTATTTGCCATTTGAAACAGGCAGTCAGGCTACCTGGACCTGAATCATTCACCAGCTTCCAACCCCTTCCTTCCTCACCAGGCACACGGCCCACTGCATCCACCCATGGGGTCGTACCCAGTACTTCATTTGACTCAAAGGCTCAGCAAGTTCCTCATGAAGCCAACCACTTCCTTTTCTTTCTTAGAAAGCTTGAGACCAGGAATAACACTTTATTGCATTATATACTTCAAGGTTAAGCACAGAAGGTTCTCAATAGCCATTTGATGCCTGGTTTTGTGGTTGAAACTTCCCATCAGGAGAATACCACTGGGGTCCACTCCCATGGCATGGTGTAACTTGTCAAGCACAAGACAGCTGTACTTGTCGAGCTGATGGAACACTCGAGCTATACAGTCACCCTCTGCATTCCTGCCACAGTGCAGTGCCAGTAACATGACAGCATTCCAAATGCAAAACAGCGTGGACCTAAAATACGGAACATAACCTGGGGAGGGGAAATGTGTTTTCTGTACAGAGACCCATTACCAAAAAAAACGCTGTTGTTATAGTTTGAGAAAACTATTTTGAAATAGCAAAAATATACATGGAAGGTACTGTAGAGTGCTAGGCAGACAAAACGGGGTCCATGAAGGTAAAGATTAGGCCTGTCCTGCCCAGTTTAGTAGCCCAGAGCCAGCAGCTTCTGGCACAAACTCTTTAGAGTGAATGAACAAATAAATGAATAAATGTGAAGCAACCTGTCTAATATTCGCTCTGTAATCCAATGTTCTTACTTCAAACAGTGAGGAGATCATCTGAACATTGTTTTGTAGGAACTCAGAACAGTGTGTGTGATTCAGTTACTTTGAGAACCTAAGTTGTGTATTTTTCCAGGGTCCATAAGACAACAGATACAAATAATTTTTCTCATCCATACAAATAAATTGAAACTTTAATCTAAAACCTCATTTTAGTCCAGGTTTCCACTCACCATCCACTATCTACACACACACACACATGTACACATGTGTGCACACACACACACACACACACACACATATTGTTCATCTAACAGAAGTGAGCTCTCCTTCCAGCTTCCATTTTCATTTCCTCCTCGGTGTACTTTAGGGAGATGAATGGTCAGGCAACAGGCATTATGCAGAAGACAAGAACATAAGGCTTCAATTTTATTGAATGATGAAAAAAACCACACTTTGGATTCATGACAACATGAGATAATTTCCACTGTTTTGCATTATATATAAAAATATGTCATGTCAACAGAGTATGAAAAAATCACACAAAACAAAACAGATGCACCCCAGCAAGGAATTCCACTTCCATTTTTATTGGACATATTTACTAAATCACTCACACTGCATAACAACTCATGCGTAATTCTGATGAGTTGTTATTTCCTTTATATCAGCCTTCTAAGTTGATTTGCTTTCCTTGAGATGACATGCACAGCATGTCAGTCACCTAGGAAGGCTGGAGGCTGAGCCACACCATCCCTCCCAAAACCAAGGTTAATTGAGTGGCTTCAGCAAGTCGTCTTCATCTTGGCACAGACTGTCTGCAGGGGAAATGCCCCCCCAAACCCCGTTTTCATCTGAAGAGCACTATTCCCAAACTGCTTCTTGCCACTCATTCCCGATATGAATTCACTCCAGATCCAATCCCAGCACGAAATCACTTAATAAGCATCCCCAAAGGGCACCCTCCCTGCTTGGTGCTCTCTGGAACTCAAGCTGAGGGACAGCTGAATTATCATCACCCTGAAACTTGAGAAGGAGACTTCAAAATGTGGGGTAGCTTTTGATTCAATGTAAACAGATTACCAATAAGGGCTTCGTTTAATGCTTCTGAGCCATGACAAGCACCTGACTCTCAGACAACCAGGTGGGGGAGCACTGTTAAATGATAGGCCTCACCCACCACTGACAGGGGCAGATGGGCTCCGAGGAGGATTACTTCTCACTGATCTCCTGATGGACAAAAATCAAGTTGATAAATGGCAGAAATGAACTGAAGCATTTTCACTTCATACTTGGGATGTTTATGAAGAATGAAATCTCTTGTATTTCATTAATTGGGCCATTTTGGTAGTTCTTATGGTTCTTACATTAAAGACAACTTTAAAAAAATTATACACACACACATATATCCGTGTAAATGAATGTTTTCTTCTTGCCACTCCCTGACAAACATCAAGAGCCTATTTGTCAAAGAGGATGGGCTAGCTTTCATGCCACAAATCAAAGATGTAGCTTAGTTTGAAGACTATGTTTGCATATTTTGCTATAGGACTGAGAGTGCTAAGCAATGTTTCATGTAAAATATCTGCATTTTAATTTTTAAAATGAGTCAAATGCTACCCATTTTCCCTTTAAGACCCTCCTCTACAGTTCTTAAAAAAACAAATCTAATAATGCAGAGGCTGAACTCAGAGCACTGACGGAATGTAAATGACCACACATGGGCCGGGTGTGAAGGCAAAGGTCTGTGGTCCCAGGATAAGGTCCATAAAGACGCTGCCCAACAAGAGCAAAAGCTTTCATGGGGCAGACAGGCAGGCACAGGTAGAGCACAGATCAACAAACTAACAAAAATGTGGATTTAAAAATTGAAAAATTCAAATTCACAGAACTTTGGAAGACTGAATTGAAAGAATTTTGAATGATACATGCTTAAAACCTTCAAGACTTGCAGAAATGTGGACAGAGGGCATGTTAATTTTGGAAAGTTACTACGAGACAAATGGCTAATTCTAATCCCGGCTCAAGTTACAAAACATAAACCACTTATTCTAAATTAATCAAGAGAAAAATCTGTATTTCCAGGGAATAACATATGGGAACAAAGGCAAAAGTCTCTAAATATCTTGAATAGCTTTAATAAAAGAATTTGCATTTAACGCAAAGTAAGAATTGATTATGCACAGACCAAGGCAGTTAAACATGTAGTTAGATTGAAAAGAAAAAAAAAAAGCCAAACCTTTTCAGTGGTAGTTTTGGGGTTTTTTTTTTTTTTGCTAAAAATATTCACTATTTCCTAGAAAATTCTATTTTTTAAAAAATCATGTTTTAAATACCAAACATAGTGATAACTTTAAATTTTTTTATTAACCAGATATTTTTAAAGGTTTAAAAATGTCTTACTGTAGGCCAAAACTAAAAATAGGAGACATATGTTTTAAACCCAAAGGGAGAGAGAGCATGGTGCCCTTTGTGTCTAATTCTATGGCAGCAATCAACCTGTGAGACAGATAAAAGGGCTTGGTTTTCACCATAAGATTTACAAATTTTTAACTCTACCAAAGGAAGATAGAAATGTTACTGTATGAAAAATATATCTAATAACTGGCTTAAAATTTATTTTAAAAGACCTTCACTTTACATAATATCTTAGCTTCAAAGGTCTAACGGATTTGTCTTCTATTCTTTCCAAGTCTCACTTTAATAAAGTATTTGTCTTCAATATCTGTTACTCATGCCACTGCATGTGGTTCTCGGGGAGCAAGTGGGTTTAACGGCTCAGAACCAGACAAGGCAAAAGAACTGTCTTGGATACTCCCACCCCAACATGAGGCTGCTACTCTCAAGAGGAATTTCAGCTCCTCAGACCTTGATTTTGTAAAGCTACTGGGCAGACAGAGAATCACAGCACAGGGAAGCAGCAGGTAGGGAGCAAACTACAAGACAACTGATAGAGACAGACTTCTACAACACTGTGCGGGTGACCTGGAGAGGAGGGTGGTACCCACTGCTGTGATCCCTAAAAAGATCATTTGGAGCCGAGCCAGCCAATATGGCAGCTACCAGCCTCTGTAACTATGGGGTCCAGAATAAGTCACCCCAAGATGTACCTCTGTGGTATGAAGATGGTTTGCAGCTAAAGGCAACATTAGCTTCAGGCACAAGAGAAACTTCTGTCTCTCCTTATACCTAGAAGAGCTTAAGCCAGGGCCTGGCTCATAGTAACCGGTGGTCAAAGGTAACCTCCTCTGACCTGTCTGCAGGGCAGGACATGCTTCTATTCACTAAATGCCGTGGACGTCTCGAGGTGCCTTACTCCGTCCCTGGCTCAACATGTCTTAGATTGCTCAATTTTCTTACCTCTGAGCCTCTAGTGCACGGGGGGCCACCATACATATGCATGTATTAAATTTGTTGATTTTCTCTTGCTAATCTGTCTCCTGTCTCTTTGATTATTAGACCAGCCAGAAAAACCTTGAGGGTAGAGGAAAATGTGTTCTTCCCCCACATGGATAATTAAATCTTAATTAATTAAAATAAAACACTCATCTCTTCAGTCATACTAGTCACATTTCCAGTGTGCAGCAGCCATACGTGGCTGTGGCTACTGTTCTGGACAGTACAGGTTAGGGACCTGCATCGGGAAAGTGCTGGGGCACCGCACTGCTTGCACAGGTGGACCGGAGGTGGAGAGCGCAGAAAGAAAGTCCTCAGTTACCACGGGAAGAAGTTTAGAAAGTAGAAATGGCATCTTGTTATCTCTGAATGATAAGAATTTATTTTAGACCTGGATGCTTTGCCTCAGCGGTATGACTGTCAGCCCACGGACCAAAGTTTTGCAGGTTCAATTCCAGTCAAGGGTACGTACCCTGGTTGTGTTTGGTCCTCAGCCCTGGTCAGGGTCATAAGGAGACAACCGATTAATGTGTCTCTCTCACATCGATGTTTCTCTCTCTGTCCCTCCCACGCTGTCTGAAAATAAATGGAAAAATATCCTCAGGTGAGGATTTAAAAAAGAAAAAAGAATTTATCTTAGAGCATAACAAAATTCAAATAAAATATCTTAAAAGTGTTTTTAATAAGACATGCAGTGCTGATGATGCCACGAGGTGCTTTTAATCTTCATCTTATTCAATCTGCACAGTAGGAGGTCGGCGACATTATGATCCCCACCTTACAGATACTAAGTGTGGCTTAGGGAGCACACACGTGACTCACCCGAGACCACACAGCGAAGGCCTGGACTCTGAGCACACTCTCCCCAGAACCAGAGCTCCTATGGTGCCCACAGGAACTCCTGGGACGGAGGCGGCTGTGCTGCAGACACTGCCAGGCCCCACAGCGCACCGTGGGCAGAGGCAGACCGATGGCTGCTTCCAAATCAGCATTCTTTCTCCTTTGGCCTGATATTTTCTTGATGCCAGCATGAATCTTTTCTATTAACAATGAAAGAGTACTACTTCCTAATTCCACCTTTGTTTCTACCTTCCACTTGCCCACCTCTCAGCATTCCAAGTCCAGCCACTACTTCTCCTGTTGCTCACGACAGCTTGTCAGAATGGCCACACCGGTTCGACTAGAAGGCAGCAGTCACACGGAATATGCCTGATGTTCCGGCATTCCTGCAGAGATACCGGCTTTGATCTCATAAACATCCTGTTAGCGATCAATGACCACGTTGTGGGAGGAATTCGAGCAGTGCACAGGAAAGTACTGAACTTGCTACAGGCTGAGCTCGATAGAGACCTCTCCCCAGACAGTCTCACTGGCTGCTCTGCCACTCTGTCCACAGCTGCTATGTGCTCCACGTCCCATACCACTGCCTAGCCTGACAATGCATCACGTGCTGTACACCAAGAGCGTCTGGGAGGCATTTATCACTTTGCTGGTGGGTATCAGAGACCTTGGTGGAGGACACCTGACCATTCTCTGAGCGCCCACAGGAGCAGCAGGTCCCACCCTACTTCACCTGCAGAGCAAGGTGTTGTCCTGCGGCTGGATGATGACCACCTTCACGGTCACGGATGTCCGCAGCAGATCGATCATCTGCTCGTGGGTCAGAGTGGCCACGGCCACTTTGCAGATCTCTACGAGGCGGCTCCCCTGGCGCAGGCCAGCCTTCCAGGCAAACCCAAAAGGCTCCACGTCGGCAACAATTCCTTCAAAATTCACGTGGAAGCCAAGCTGGCCTAGCCCGTTCCTCCTCAGGGTCATTTCCACGGTCTCACAGCCTCTGGTCACTATCTAAGGGGACAGGAGACTGTTAGAGATGCCACTGTGGGGTCCCCTGTCAGAGGTGCACACACTTCTCTGTGCCCGCTCCTCCCTCAGCCTCACAGCCCTTCCCTCGAACTGCCCCAGTGACAGGGACACCTTTCGACCCCAAATTCACCATAGTTGGCTGTGGCGTCATGTGCAAAAACAGTAACAAGAGTTAAACAATGATCTCATTCTTCAAAGGCAAACCCATCCCTGATACAGGTGTCCTGCTTTTTCTTAGAGGCCCTGGCCTGGAGCGTGTGCGCTTGAGACGGGCTCTGATAATCCCCCTTCCTTTCCCGTGTCAACTGCCTTGTCTCGTAAGTACAGAAATTGCATTGTTCCAGACGGACTGTACCAATAGAAACAAGACTTTCGAAACCATTACAAACTTCACCCGTCAAATGTTAAAACCTATCAGAGAACTACATTCAACTTCAAAATGGCCCAGAGCACTCAAGCGAACACTGAGCGACTGGGCCTCAGGATGGGCAGCAGCAGGGGCAGATGCCAGGGAAGCTGGAAGTGCTTGGGAGGCACCGGCCCGGTGGGCACCTGTGCTGGCACTTCCGCCCCCCTCCTGTGGGCTGGCTGCCTGGGGCGCTGAGGATGGTTCAGCACTAATGAGGCCGGCCAGCCAGGCCCCTTGGCACCTGCTACCAGGGTGGTGTGCAGGGTGGCACTCCTCCCCTGGGCCACTCCTCAGGTGCCACAGGAGACCCTGAGCTGCAGCAGCTCCCAGGCACTTCCCTCCCCGAGAGGACAGGATGCAGCAGGTCACAGAAAGGAATGAAGAAGGGGGTCTGCACCCCACTCAGTCCACTACAGCACCAAGAATCAGTGAAGGCCACCCCCCAGAGGGCTTCCTGAGAACAGCTTCCATGCACAGGAAGAAAAACATGAGCTCATTAAATGTCAAGTGGGTGTGGCATCACTTATTTGTGGGAAATGTAAAGTCAGGAGGTATCATGTCCATATGCCCAAAGCACAGAGCCAATGCATGAAGATTCAGTTTAATAAATGCTCCATCTTCATAAAACAAGCTCTGAACACACACATGCCTATTTAATACAACCTTTGACTGTAGGTACAGCTGTGGGGCTGGGGCTGGTTCAGTGTCTCACCGCCATCTCAGGTTCCCACGGTGACCACCACAGGGCACACAGCACCATCAGTTCCTCACAAACACACGACAGTTTGGGGAAAGGGGCCACTGGTCTCAGTTACTGGTGAAGTTTCAAAAGACTGACATTTTCAAAGCTATCACCTGACTAATTTAAAACTGCTGAGAAAGTACTTTTGTAATTAATATGTACAACTTGAAGAAATTTTTTGTCACTTTTTTTTCAACTGTGTTTCAACTAAGCCCCCCTACCAAAAACAACATATGACACGTGCCCTGCCTTCTTTCCAATATTAACAAAATTTCAAGTTCAAATTTAACATCCATTTATTTAGAGTTGCTCACAGCCTTACACAGACTCAATTATCACAGGAAAATGGTGGCCTTCCATGCACACACCCAGGACTAGCTACATAATTTGTGTGGCCAGGGGCAACATGAAAATGCAGGGCCCCGAAGTAAAATATTACTCAGAATTTCAAGATGGCAACAGGACAGGACTGAGCTGAGCCCGGGCCTTCTGAGCATTGTCCCAGCTACTGCATGAGCCATGCACCCAGGAAGCTGAGCCCCGTCCACGTGGGTGTGAGCTCTCATTCCCTTCCTGTCTTTACCTGCAGAGCAAACACCTTCAGCCCTTCCCACCACACAGCACACCGAGCTCACACCTGTGGAACAGCCCCCATTCCCAGCATTGCCCAGGGACCACACGCTCCTTTCCTTCCATTCTGTTGCTCCTGTCCTGCACCAACCTTAGGTCCTAATCCCACAAGGCTTTGAGGACCTTGTTCCCAACATCTCCTGCTGCAAATCATCCTAATCCCAGAACAGAGCTCCTCAAACATACTCCAGACACCAGGCGCCCGAGTCACATTAGATACAGTCACTTCCCAGGGAAGTGGCAGGATGGGGTCCACGGAACACTGAGCATGAACAGCCTACAGGATGTGCATTTCAGTGGCTGGTGCAGTGGTCTCTGTTTCTGTTGCACTTTTGGGAGCACATATTATGGTGGCTCAGTGGATCTTCTAAATACTTGCAATATTCCTGAAAGCACAGTGAGTCCTGAGACCTCAGAGAACAACTCGATTCTCCAGACAGAGACCAATCACATGCCCTGTCATCCGAGTTACACTGAGGTGTAACCATAGCCGATATCACCGCTGAGCTCACTGAGGCCTCTTCCTGTAAACAGCGTCTGCAAATAATGCAATCATTTCTCCAGGAACAGCAGACACCGACTAGAGTGTCTCTTGTATATGATTTCCAATAACAAAGGGGAGATTTGTATTTAGGGGGGAGGACAGGGACAGGAAATGGGTATAATTCTCCTTTATTCATGATCCATAATTGACTAAATCTTTTCTAATTGGGGGATGATTTACACATGATCAATTATTTTGCCAAAACATGTTTTGTCTTAGATTTGATTTATTCTTATAACTTTATTGTATAATCTCAAACTAAAATCTGTATCTTCAGTTGTTAAAATAAGGAGCAGAACTAAAACTATTAAACCCATGGACATCACTAGGGGCTTTTGTATGAAGAAAACATTTTAAAAAATTCTTTATGACTTATTTTTGTGTGAGGTTAACTTAATAAGCTGTTCTTTAAAACTTGCTTAAGAAACGGTGGCTGGCCCTGGTGGGTTTTGCTCAGTGGTTAGAGCACCAGTCTGTGGACCAAAGAGTTGGTGGTTTGATTCCAGTCAAGGGTACATATCTCAGTTGCAGTTCAGTCCCCAGCCCTGATTGGGGTCGTAAGAAGGCAAATAATCAATGTGTCTCTCTCACATCAATGTCCCTCTCTCTCTCCCCCCACTACTCTATCTGAAGATAAATGGAAACATATCCTCAGATGAGGATTAACAAAACAAACCAGTGGCTGGAGGATCAATGACATGTTTAACCTGGCAGCTCATACAAAATACCTGCTGTGTGAACAGGCAGAGTTGAAGCTGCAGAGGACTTACTCATTCATCTGGTCAAGAGCAATTCTGTGCCCCTTGAGCAGCCTCTACAAACAAACATCGTATCTGGAAAACTCTCCTGTTTTCCCCTCAAATACTGTATTAGGATATCCTGATGCTCCCTTTTGAAAGTTGGCTTCACTTTCCCCTTCCAATCAAACTGTATTGGGTGCTTCTCCACCATTTGTGTATTCAGCAATGACACAGCATTTAAAATGAAGCCCTGTATCCACAAGAAATAGTTTTTCATTCCCCCAGTGCCACAGTCATGTGGAATTTCCACAGTGAAAGCTAATGAGAATCTGGGACTGAAGACCTGGGGACGATTCTAGGAAACACAAAACCTGTACTTACTCCCAGGCGCTAGACAATTCCCTTATGTCTTCAGTACAGTTGCCCCCCCAAAACAGAAGGATGCACTCTCCTCTCTCGTAAAACACCTTGATACTCATCAGTCTGGAGGTCCACCCAATGACATCCCTGCAGGAACAATTAAAGACCATGTTCTTGGAATTCTTTTTGATCAACCTGATGAACTCGTTGGAAATCCTGAGCAGATATTCAATGTCGGCTGACTGGCCAAAGTCCTGGGCCGCCAGATGCCACATGATGGCCCTGATGCTGAACAGATGTGCATCTTTCCTCAGCTTGACTTTCTCCTTCTATGCACCCAGAGTGATGAAGCTGAACTTCACAGAGGTGTCCACGTGGCGGTCGTGACGAAGTTCTCCGCCAGGTCCTTCAAGTACTCCTGCCTCATCCAAGTGGCCATCGCATGAAACTTTTCCAATTTGTGGGCTGCATTTTCTGTGTGTAACAGGAAGTCCCGAAACACTGCTGACTTCGAAAACCTGACGCCTTTGGAAATCGGGGGGCCAAACGGAGGCACGTCTTTCAATCTAGAAACTCCAACACTGAGGAGGAAAAGGAGAAACAAGATGAGCTGTGATGCTGCCACACTTCCCTTCAGAATGGGACACACTCCACACTGTCAGCTCAGCATTTATCTGTAGCTTCTTGTTATCCCCATTTCTAGATACCAAGTTTTTATTCATTTGTTTGTATTTAAGAAAAACGTCTCACACTTAGTAGAAAAGGTGGTGTTATAAGCCGAGCTGTGCCCCTCAAAATGTGTATGTCAAAGTCCTAAACCCCGGCGTTGGGAATGTGACTATGTTTGGAGACGAGGTCTTTAAAGAGATAAAGTCAGAATGAGGTCCTGAGGGTGGGCCCTCTTCCAATCTAACCGGTGTCCTCATGAAAGAAGATGTGGACACTCAGAGACACCAGGGATGTTCCTGCTCCCAGGACAGACCTGTGAGGACACAGGGAGATGACACCATCTGCCAGCCAAGGAGACGCCTCAGGAAACCTGCCCACACCCTGACCTGGGCAGGCCAGACTCCAGAACCACAAGGAACGTGTGTCTGTTGTCTATACCATGCTCACTGTGGGGGTGTCACGGCCACCTGAGCTGACAACACGGGGTCATGGATCCATGGCGGACCAGAGACAAAGGGGTTCAGACAGCACCAGGCTGGGACTCCAGCTCTCGGGCTCGTTGTCAGTGAAAATGACAGCGACATTTCAACAGAAGTGGGCTCAGCCCGAGTACCCAGGAGTGGGCTGGGACATCACTGGCACTGAACACAACGGTCACACTTACAGCCAAAATTTTTAAGTGTCTCTTTTTTAAGGAAATACTCACTTGACCATATTTTGAAAATCAAAATGAAGGTTTTATGTGAATTATTTCAAGCGATTCTAGGGACTGAAAAAATCAAATGTACAGTGATACTAACCACCACCTTAATACATCGAACCAGTGGTGCTCCCTACGCCACAGACATTTCCATGTCTCCAATCCTTTCTGGAATAACAGCAACTATAAGGAGTTAAGTAATAAATGAACGAATAGAAGACGGGAGTGAGTGACTGGAGGGCCCCAGCATCTGCAGTGTCCGCTCTCCCACTGCGGCCAGCGCGGCGCTAACCCGCCTGCTCGGGCTGGAGCGCTCTGCTGGGACAGGCACAGGGAGCAACCGAGGCTTCATTCTCCTCGCTGTAAAGAGTCCTGGAAGAGATGACTTAAGGCATGAAAACGCTCTGTCCAGATCTGTTGTCAGGTGTGAACTCATTTTCTGCAGATGGTACATCAGACTGTCAGAAGAGAGAGTCCCTGCACACTCCCAGTGAAGTCCACTTTCTGGGAACTGAGCATCAAGATGGAGACTGGATGGGGCCTTAGTCAGTATGAAAGGGGAAGGAAGGACAGACACACCAAACTCATTCATGAAGGTGTCCATGCACCAAACCAGAGGGTGATGTTAGGGACTTGCCCCAGGTCCTCAAAGGAAGGCCCTAAAAAGTCTAGACAGAGTAGGAATTAACCTGTTCTCACATGTCAACATCTGGAGGGCTGTCCTGCAGCCACCTGTCTGGACTGCATTTAGTCTGACCTCACCTTGGGTGCCTCCCCTCCACCCCGACTGCTGAGCTCAGAGGCCCCTCGGCCAACCCCACCTGGCACTTTGCAGGATTGCTTTTCTTGCACTTAGCTCTGTGGATTTTAAGCTACTCTCTGACAGCAGCTTGTAGCACTTAAGCCAAAGCAGCAGGAGAACTTTCTATGTCTCAGTATGCGCCCAGAGGGTTCTCACTGTGGTGCTCCAAGGGAGGGAGGAGGAGGCACCTTTTAACAGGGCAATTCTTTCTGTTCCAAACAATTGACCCTCCTATCTAACTGGAGTCCCCTCTGCAGGTGTAATACATGCCTGCTCGATACACGGCAACCCTGTGCCCTGAGATCAGCACTGTACAAGAGCAGCAGAACTTTGGCATCACTACTCCAACATTTCTGGGATACTCGGGAATGGGGACCAAGCGCAGGAGCCTCCTTACAAAATTTACATAATCCCAAATTCTTTCAAGCAGGGTTTAGGTCAGAAGGAATATTCTTTTGCTCGATTTAGATATTTCCCAATGGGTGGAAGCAAGAATAATTTTTAGAACTAATTTCATCCCAAGAACTGGAAAACATGTTGCTGAGGATTACATGGCAGACCCCCCCAACCCCATCCCCTACCCCTCGAGAACAACACCATGGAGAGGCGCATTTCTTCCTGTGCAGGGCAGAGGGCTGTCGCTGAGCACAGTGGTGGAGAGCAAACTCCAGTGCCTGGTGCCCCGCTGGACTCCAGCTCCACCAGCTCAGCATCTCTGAGATAATCACTTAATCCATCAGTGCCTCAGTTTCCTCACCTGTAAAATAGAGGTTAAAACAGTGCCATCCTCAAAAGCCTACTGTGAGGATTAAACAAAATAATGTATATAAAGCTATTATTACCCAAACTGTTATCATTATTATTGTCACAAATAATTATTTTAATCAAGTTAAAATTATCAGCTAATTTTGTCAGGAGGGGCCCCTATTACAGTTTCTGAAATAGAAGTTATCATTCTGTGTAGATATCTCATTCCTTTTAACTGACAGCTCCTAAGCCTGTGTAGCAAGAAGTCTATTTATTCAGCTACTAAGGGATACATTTTGCAATGAGTTAATCTTTGAAAGTACCTGGACAAAAAACCCTCCAAATTAGCTCTGCAGTGGCTGCAACTATTAAAATGAAAGAATCTTTAATGAAAAAACGGGTGCTTTGTTTTTTTCTTTTAATTTTTTTCTTTATTAATTTTTTAGAAAGAGAGGAAGTAAAAGGAAGAAAGACAGAAACATCAATGAGAGAGAACATCAATTGGCCAACTCCTGCATGCCCCCCACTGGGGATTGGGCCCACAACCTGGGCATGTGGCCTGACTGGGAATCAAACCAGCTACCTCTTGGTGCATGGGTTAATGCTCCACCACTGAGCCACACCAGCCGGACTGATTGCTTTTTCAAACTTCAGGCTAAAATCATGCTATGTGCTGCCTGCTCTTTCCTCTCCCAGTTCATGTGGACTCAAGTTAACTTGGCGAGGATCCTGCATCTGTGGGGATGCCAGAAACACCTGTGCAAGGTAAAAACATCTTTTCCAAACATCAAGACATGCACACTTACTGGGCAGCAGTTTTCACAAGAGGAGGACACTGCAACCCACCGGCCCACCTGGACTGTGGATCTGCGCTCACCGCAGGCCCTGGTCAGCTACACCGCCTGCCTCTGCACCTCACCAGCTCTGAGACTGCACTCCTGGGGTTCGTCTGAGCGGTGTGCAATCCACCCAGGCTTCTGTAAACTGCGTCCATGGACTGAGACATTGCAATTTAGAAAACAGGAGGCCTAGACTGTATTTCACCATTTCCTTTGGGGGAATTATTTAATGAATTTATCTTGCCACTGATATGTTTCAAGGCACAGCATGTAAAACAGACCTATATAGTGTTTTTTAAAAACCTGGGTGCTGTGCCCTTTTCCACATGGCAGAATGAGTGTGGCTTCATGAAACAGCACGGACTTGATTGGCTGCCCTCCTCCAGGTCAGCGCTGACTGCTGAGGCCTTCCACATGGTCAACAGGAATGCTTATGAGGCAGCTCCAAAAACGAGAGGCACCCTGCTCACTTTCCCTGTGAGTCTCATTGGTCAATGACCACTTGGTGACAGCAAGGTGGCTTCTGAAAACCAGGGTCTATCTGAGTGGTTGGCACATACCACCCTCCATCACAGAAAACCATGCAGCCCACTCTGTGCATAAGCTACACATTTGCACCAAAAACACCCTCCCTAGTAACTTAATTAAAATAAAACACCTGGGAAAAGAAGGGTATTACAGATGTTTAGGATTTTTGTGCTAATGAACCCCCTCATGATATAAGCAATAAAGTAAAGATAGAAAGTAATTTAAAATATTTAATTTGACCTAAAAAATAGCAGCCAATCAAATAAAACCAAATACAAAACAGCCCTAGGCTTGCATTTCCAATCCATTAGGAGGGTTCATTTAAGATTATTCTTCATAATTACCATTCTTAGGGTGAGAGCTCAGAAGAATCAGCCAATTGACCATGTTTGTACCAACATTATCTACTCGAGCATGATGTTTATACAGTATAGACATTACAATTTGTTTTTTTTTTTGATCATTAGCGAGTGGATCTGAGCATGAGGCCAGTGGTGTTTTACTTGGGAGTGTATACAGATTGCCCGGGAGGAGGACAGGAGGGCCGGGTCGTGGCATTAGAACACCACAGTGGGGCCAGGCACCGCGGAATTTAACAAGCTGACTGTAGGCAACACGCAGGCTGAGAACTACCGGCGTAGACTGTGTTCCTTCAGGAGGGGTTGGCAGGGGCTGGGTGTCACCTGGGAACATCTAACACACAGACTGGTTTCTATGCTTCAGGAGGCAGGCTGCTCGGCTTCACAGGCTCCCCATGCTCTCACACCCACACCTCGCCCCACCTAGGCCCCTCGGCAGTAAACCAGCAACGACTGTGCTCAGGTTATTAACGAAATAGCCTCTGATGAGTGCCAGGGACTCCAACAGTTGTTCTGCTTAATTTCTGGTATTTATTTTTTATAACTACACCCTGAAGAGGGTACTATTATCCCCATGTTTAAGGGAAGGAATCAAAGGCTCTGGAAAATAAAGTAGTTAATAAAGAGCCACTCAAACTCAGGTCAAAGGCCCACTCTTTTCCCGGAACCTCACATAAGATCTTTCTGTGGCAGCTGTTTCCTAAGGAAGAGTTGCTCCTTTATTTGGAAAAAAGAAGAAAAGCAGACCCCATTG
Organism: Molossus molossus; assembly: GCF_014108415.1. Lineage (NCBI taxonomy): Eukaryota > Metazoa > Chordata > Mammalia > Chiroptera > Molossidae > Molossus > Molossus molossus. The sequence goes on along the minus strand of NW_023425359.1, from coordinate 5,845,459 downwards.
GAAACAGCCTTGGGATTCTCAGGCCTGTGGACAGGCCCGTGGACGGCCGATGGAAACCCCCAAGGTGAGCGGCAGCTCCTGGGTGCACAGCCCCGGGGGAGGGAGGGAGTGATCCTAGAGGCGGGGCTGAGAGCAGCCTTTACCCCCACGATTATTTCTGCTGCTCAAGAAGAACTGAAATGGCCACTTCATCCACCTCCAAGGTGGGAACAATTAAGTGATGGTTCCAGCAGGGGCTGGAGGAACTTTTTAAGGGAAAATTAAGGAAATGTATAATTTATGATCTAAATTGCTAGGCATTTCATTTTTTCAAAAATGGGAAGAAGGCAATTACTTCTTACAGAAGGAAGTATCTGAGCAAAGACAGTGGGAAGCCATTAGAAAAGAGGGGTAATTACGGGGTAAGGTGAGAGCTGGAAAGCACACCCTCTGGGAGAAGCTCTGTGGAGACACTGGGAGCCCGAGCTACGCCCACTCACCTGTCACACACGCTCTCGGTGCAGGGCTTGTGCACCGGACCATGACGAACACATGCTGGAAGTGGGAGCGGATGCTCTTCGGAATGAAAGGAGGTGCTCCGGGCTCTTGGAAGACAATGGTCACGACGTCATTTCCTATATGCCTTTTCTTCAAGCTGCAGTGAAGACAGTGAAGACAGTGAACACAGACAGAGCTAGAAACAAGATGCTCTGCAGGAACAGAAGCTTCTCAGAGCAGCAGTCTGTGGAAAGCAGTGCTCCTGGGTGGGCCTCAGGAAAAGCTGGCCACCTCCAAAGACCTGGAAGGCCCCACCCCATTATTCTTGCAATGTGCACTCCCTCTTCTTTTCTTTACCTTTTTCACCCTGAAACAATAGTGTGTTCAATCTCGAAGTGCTTTAAAAAACTTTATGGGTTAAGCTCTTTAACTTCAAAGGAGGAGACAGAGCGAGGAGGGGACAGGTTGCTGGAGTCTCGCACTGCAGCGCTAGGAGCCTTGTGTTTCTGCAGCAAGAACACAGGGCACTGGCATCGTGGTAGCTAACATATTCAAACGAATTAACTGAAACTTTATTTTAAATGTAATTTAGAAACACAGCATTCCATCAGACTAACAGCTAAAAAATAATAGTGTGTAATCTTATAAATGACAAATGTGGCAGAAGAGAAAGAGCCCAGAGCAGAAACATTTTAACAAGTCACATCTTTACTTCTGAAGTCCCTTCTACCAAGACTGCTCTCTTCACCCCAAGTTTCTTCTAGACAACTCAGGTCTCTGCTTAGATACCACCCCACCTGAAAGGAACAGCCTGAGCAAGCCCAGGTTGGAGCTCCACCCATACCCCCAGGCCTGTCTCTAATATTAGCTGTTGTACTCAGAACTGTCTCATTGTTGGCTGACCTCTCCTGCCTCTCCTGAGGGTCAGGATCCCATGAGGGCAGGGGAAGTGTCCCACTGCCTTTTGATTTCCTAGTTTCTAACAGCCTGCCCAGGAAACACCAGACTCCCAACACACATTTGCTAAATGAATAAAAAACTGATAGGTACATATAATCACAGCCATTTGACACTGTGCCGTGAAATTGTGACCACCTCTGAATATATGCTGAGCAATCCATGCACAGGGACCCCTGTGAACTGATGCAGGTAAAGGCGTGGCATCCAAGCTCCCAGTTTGTGATCTTCAGTTTTAACAGGTCCAATGAGCTTTGCGTGAGTGGTGATGTCAGCCAGGGGTGGGGTAATCTCAGGTAGTAAATCTCTCTTTACCAGCAATAACAAAGACAACCAGCTTGCTCTTAAATGTGTTTGGCACCTACACAGCACACATCACTCACTGTGAAGAGCATTAAGTTCAACTTGTAAAACCTTTTAAACCCAAACACAAAAAGGGTTTCGCCGTCAGGCCCCTGACTTATGATTTCGCACAATGAAAGGCCTGGACCAGTGGGAATGAAAGGTCCCTCTCCTAGAGTTCTCTTCGTGCAGCTAAACTGCTGATTCATAGGTTGGAAAATCCCTATTTAAATCTCCACGGTGAAAGTTATAAACACATGAAAACCATCTTACTGTCAAACTCAACAAGTCACCTGTATTGTAAAAAATGTTTGCTAGATATTTAAGTAAAATGTGTCACTTCAGAAGCATGTGAAAACCCAGTGACAAACTACATCACGTTCCCTGGGATGTATGTGCCACACTGCGGTGGACACAGACGCTGACCACAGAACCAGCGCATGGGAAGGACAGAAGATGGAAGCAAAGGGAAGTATCTAAAACAGGCACCAATAGAAAAGCTGAAAAATGGTCCTAGGCTGAGATTCTCCTCCCTCGTCCCCCACTAATGAAAATACATGATTCATATGTACTGTGATAGGATGGGGACGTTCAGGAACCAATGAAAAGTTAAAAACAAAAAAGCTAAAATACTGTGTTCAGCATATTTGGTGAATACGAAACACAACAGCTTACACTGTACTTGACTCGATATCCTTGAAACAGAGGAATTTTCAGATTAACAAACAGAAGGTGGAGGTCACAGTGGCCAAGGCAGACCCCGCCCCCCACCCAGAGTGATTACTGGGCCACACTTCACCTTGCAGGCCCTGCCAATCAAAGGTGATGGGCGGGCGTGGACTCCTTTGCCAGGGCCCTCGCTGGGGCTACTGTCACAGCAAACAGGACAGCTCCTCCTATCCATTTCCCTTCCTCCTGAGGGAAGTCGGGTCCGCACCACACTTCACCACAGCAGTATTTAATGCAGGGGCCTAAGGAAACTTTAGGACTAGTTACCTTGACAACAGTCACCACTTTGTCCCTTTCTAAGCACATTCTTTTGCTTTGTAAAGTGGGCCCAAAATGTTTTTAAAAGTCTAGTTAATTTTTAACCATGGTCACAAAATGCACTTTGTAGAAAAAACAAAGTGTGTGGGAGGGGGTCGGGGGTGGAATAAGGAGAGCCATTAGGAAGACAAGAATCTAAAACTCTTTGTAGGAGAATACAATAAGAAAAATTAGCACCCTGTCCATTACCAGGATGCTTGAATTTCATTAGCGACTCAAGACATAAAACATCTGGAAAGTGAACCAAAACATTCTTCACTGTTTGCTAAGATCTTATCAAACATTAGATAAGTAATTTCTTGGACTTCTTACAAAAAAAGGTAAATGATTTCTTTTGTGACCAGTGCTGTTTTCTTTCTAACTGGTCAGAGATATTCTTTATAATCAGAGTCTGGAAATGAAAGGGAAAAGGTGTATCAACTCATAAACAAATGCAGCCCAGCAACCAGGAAGGCAGGCCCCTGACTACCAGGCAGCGTTTGCTTGGGAACTGGAATAGGAAATGGCACGCGTGAGGGCTGACTTCTCCTTTCTGGACACCTGGAGCTCATGACACTCTCAGGGCCAAGAGAACCAACCTAGTGTCTTCAACTGCAAGAGTGAGTCAACAGATACTGCACCAGGCAGACCTACATAGTGAGTTCCACAAAATGTCCAGCACTTGATTCAAGTGAGACAGAAATTGGCTCTTGTTATGACAAGGAAAGTGAAAGTGAGGTTCTTCGCCCAATCCCATGGCGAAGGCACACACGCCCGGAAGCAGCAACCTCAGGGTTGTTCTCAGCCCCCTAACAAAGTCGGGGTCCACAGGGCTACCTGTGAAACAGCACAACAAGCAAAACAAGTGCAAACACAAAGCTCAAGGTGGCAGGAAGGGGAACAAGGCAGATCTATAAGCCTCTATGCGAACAGACTCATTTGTTAATTTTTCAAAATCCTAGCAAGACAGAAGGAAAACAGCAGTCTGCACCTCACTCTGGAGGGGAGGTGGAAACGGGACATGGTTCAGGAGTCCCTAAGTCCCGTCAGAGGAGAAAGTGTCACCTGAACTAGAGGAGGCAGACTCCAGAGAGCTGCTCGTCTTAGAAGCAAATATGTGTAAAATGAGCATTGATTTCAAAGAGAAACCTGCATCATTAAATGATTACAAGTTCTGAAATTCAAAGGGATGAGCTTGGAACAGAGCAAAAAATTAAATGCATCCCCATCAAACAATCCTAAGTTCTGGACCTTAGTCCTTGGGTTGGAATCCAAAGTCCAGTCAGGAGGCACAGGGCTGCCTAAGGTTCCTCCTGCCTCTCTGACCTTATCGCCTCCCCCACCTGCTAGAGCCCCTTGCCCCCCACCATGCCAACTCGTTTCTGCAGCATTCTGCACTTGCTAACCTGCTTGGGAAGCATCTCCCCTTTTACATAGACCTGCCTATTTTACATGTGTACACACAAAACACACATAACACACCCTCCATGTACTCTATACTCAAGCCGAGGTTAGAACGTTGCTTTGACTTTTAAGAGATGTCTAGTTTCCCAGGGAAAGCCATGGAGAAAGTGAGTGTAGAAACGCAGTCTGAACAGTAAGAGGGAAATCTCTGCACATCCCCACACGAACGCAGACGCTCTGTCTCTAGCGAGAGACAGCCTGGCCCACCTGCCCCCTGAACAGACCTGCATGCTGGGTAAGCGCTCTCATCTCAGAGCAGCAGAAAGATCAGATCCCATTTATTATTTTACTTTTTTATCCTCACCTGAGGACATTTTTTTTTTTTTTTCATTTATCTTCAGATAGAGCTGGAGGGAGAGAGGAGGGGAAAGAGAGAGAGAGAGAAACATCGATGTGAGAGAGACACATCAAGTGGCAGCCACCCACACAACCCCAACCGAGGCCAGGGACAAACTGCAACCGAAGTACGTGCCCTTAGCGGGAACTGAACCTGGAACTCTCTGGTCCATGGGCCGATGCTCCAACCACTGAGCCAAACTGGCCAGGGCGATCAGATCACATTTAATGACCATTTCTAGGATTTATCACTGAGGTATCATCTTCATATAACAATATAAAAACATTACTTTAAATATTTTATATTAAATATTATATAAAATATAAAATATTTTATCAATAGCAAGAGTAAATGTACAAACCAGTCATGCAAGGCTGAATATTTTGCAAATATAGTAATAAAAATAAACCAAGATGTGGGTTTCTGATGATTTAATAATAATAACAAGGACAACAGGATTATGAAGCTACAAGTATCTCCGACACTGGGCAAAACCAACCATTATTCTATGCAGTAATTCTTATTACCAGGTATAAGCCTACATTCCTATTTAGGACCTGGGAATAAAGCAGATCTTGGAAAGCTGAGAAAGCATTTTATTCTTCCAAAAGACTGCACAGCACAGGTGAACCCAAGTGCAGTCAGCACCTGCTTGCCCGGCCCTCAAGGGCAGTCCTCCAGGACAGAACGGTCCCTCGGCCGTACCAGTTAGCGACTCTCAGAAGTTAAGTACAAACCTTGCGAGGCAGCGTCCTCCATCTGTCTGAGTCACAAGGAGAAGAGGATCCAGCCTGGCTCAAATCTAACAAGGTGTCTCCCTTCTGTAGATGCAAGCCCGGCACCAGGCAAAGATCAGTATTCTTAGAGTGGAATGTCTACAGGCTTGTCTTATTCCTTGGGGACCTCCATGAGGCTCAACACCCCTCCAAGTAGAGAGCTCTAACGTTATGCATTTAAAAAAAGGTTACCAAGGCCAGGTACCATGCTCCCTTCATCTGTTTTGTATGCTCAGCTTGAAGAAAAGGTTTCCGTGCCGAGTGTAGTTTGAAGCTAATTTGTGGAGCTCTTTCCACTGGTAACTGCCTGATTGCTTCACTGTGTTTGTCTACCGGACAAGGAGAAGGGAGCCCCCAGGGACACGGCCCTGTGAAAGACAACTGAGAGCCCATGAAACAGGCCCGAGACCTGCGGGACCACTGAGGAGGGAAGCACTCTGAGAGGGGGCCTCTCACCACTCCCTGGTCTGGCCAGGTTTTCTTTCTAAGCGTCAGACATTCCCAAGATTGAACTCTTTTGCTGCAGTGAATTCTCTAAAGACTTTTAATACATCTTGGAATCAGCTTTCAGCTTGATTTATTACAAGAACAAACAGAGGAAATTATATCTGATGTGGACGAGTCTGGGCCAGTTAAACAGTCACAAGTACCAGGATGCTAATGAGGCCAAAGTCATGGGCACAATTTATGTGTATCCAGATAACTGTGCCAAGTTGGGGGCCTCCACATACAAACCCAGCTGGTCATTTCAGACATGTATGCCCTTGGTACTAATGTAACCTGTGGGCACAGATGGGTTGGGTGAGAGATACAGAAAGAGTCAGCAAAATCCTTAACAAATTTGGAAAGGCCATGTTCCAAGACTGTACACTGGCATCATTCATCTGTGAACAGAATATTTTGATGACAACGCGTGATCAGCAAAATATCAGACGTCAAAGTAACAGTGATTTTACGAAATTATTGATAAATTAGTCCCTTACTTTCTTAACTGTTTGGGCCTAAGTTTTTTATAATAGACCTTTGGGGTTGGGAACAGGAAAATAAAATTCAAATTAAGTCATCTAAAATACTTATGCTTTATATCTAGTAAATTATAAAATAACAGTTACCAGTAAAATTTACTGAGTGCACTGTGCCAGGCACATTTCAAGTGCTTATATGTATTAACTCATCTAATTCCAATTACATCCAAGGAAGGTTTAATAATTAATTCAACAAATGTTTACAGACTGCTTGGTGCTTAGGGACACACTTCAGTGAAAGAAGACACACTAGTCTCTGTCGTCAGTAAAGAGAACTAAAGCCTAGAAACAGTTACTCAAGGTCAGAAATGTAGTAGCTAGGGTTCAAATCCAGGAAGCATGGCTCCAGGGTTCTTGCTATTAACAACTGCATTCTTGCCAGGCTGGTTGGGCATAGACCCATGCAGCAAGAGGTCGCCTGTTTGATTCCCGGACAGGGCACATGCCCAGGTTGTGGGCCGAGTCCCCAGGGTGGGGCGTGTGGGAGGCAGCTGATCAATGTTCTCGCTCATCGATGTTTCTGTCTGTCTCCCTCTCCCTTCCTCTCTCTCTAAAATCAATAAAGAAAAAAAATTAACAACTAGATTCTTCTGCCGAAGCTTTTTTCAGCCTAGAAGAAGGAAGCCTCAAAGAAGAGCGCAGAATCACAGGATTCTGACACTAAGCTGTTCTACTCCATCCAGTCCAGCCAGGCCCCTGTGCCACCCCACCTTTTCCAAACCTGTTGGGGGGTCTCCAGACACAGCCTTCTCTCCCTCTGAGCCTGGGGACTACCCTAGAACCCTTTCTTTTTTGTCTTTAAAAAAATTTTTTTCTTTATTGACGTTAGAGAGAGAGGAAAGGAGAGGGAGAGATAAAAACATCGATGAGAGGGAACATCGATCAGCCACCATCTGCATGCCCCGCATTGGGGATCGGGCCCACAACCTGGGCACGTGCTCTGACCGGGAATCGAACTGGAGACCTCTGGGTGCGTAGGCTGATGCTCAACTGCTAAGCCACACTAGCCAGCAATCCAGATCCTGTCCTCATATAATTATCAAATTTCCTAAGAGACTAAGAACCTTACCCAAGGCCACGAGGACTGAGAGCAACTGAGATCAGTTCACCTCCCCCGCGTCACTCGTCCCTCAGGTATTATGCTGGTCTGCTACCCAGCGTGTTTAGTACACAGTGGTTCCCCCTGACTCAGTTTTGTTTTCCATGGTTTCAGTTACCCGCAGTCAACCACAGTTTGAAAGTATTAAATGGAAAATTCCAGAAATAGACAATTTCTAAGTTTTCAATTTCGCCCTGTTCTGAGTAGTGTGATGAAATCTCAGGATGTTCCGTTCTGTCCCACCCAAAATATAGACCATCTCTGCCCAGCACCTGCTCACAGCACTGCAGGACAGTCAACTCTGGGGGCTGCACTCAACCAACTCTCATTGTAGCATGTTGCTATTTTATTATCAATCACTGTTGTTAATCTCTTACTGTGCTGAATTTATAAATTAAACTTTATCACAGGTATGTATGTAGAAGAAAAAAATAGTGCATATACATAGTATACATAGGGTTTGGTACTCTGCGTGCTTTCAGGCATCCACTGGGAGTCCTGGAATGTACCCCCTGTGGATCAGGGGGAAGTGCTATCGAGATTTCCCAGTGAACCACACACAAGACCATGTATATTCCACATACAGTAAGAGCAATGGAAAAACAAAACAGTTTTCCACCTCTAATCCACCAGCATAAGTTATTCAATGCCTCACATTCGCATTCAAGTTTTTTAAAAAGGTAACCAGATAAGTCTTTAAGCTACACAGTCTGTAATGTATTATCTCAATGTACAGGGATATACCTATATTTAAATCTCCTGTTTGAGAGGTTTAAAACACCCATCCACCCCATTACTCCCCATCCCCCATCTCTCCACACACATTTTTTGTACAAGACTTTTAAGGGTAGTTCTACTGAGGGAAAAAAGGGGGGGAGGGCAGATACAGAGAACTCAAACCCACACATTTTAATTACTATACAACAAAAAGCGGGGGCGGAAGCCAGTTTGAGTTCTGGCAACAGTACAGTCAAGCAAACTTCAGATTTCCAGAGGTGGCCTTAGAGAAAGGGCGGGGCCAATCCAGTTGGAGCCCAGCAACTCCAGCCAATAGGGAGCTGGAGGGCTTTGTGGTGTGGACACTGGATGGCTGGGGTCAAAAGGCACTGGCTGACTTGCTGACAGATGTTCTTGGCCTGAGGAAGTCCCATCTGAGTGACAATGCCACGGTTTATTACTGCCTGATGCTTGAGCACCCGGGACAACGCACCAGTCTGAGTCAGCTTCTTCCTATCTAGTGAATCTACTTTATTAAAAATAAATGGTTTAAGAGCTAGAAATCCTTCATGTTAAACATATATAGTACATATGTGTGCTATAGTGATTTTTAACTCCATCTCTTCAAAAATAGTTATGGGATCCAAAAATGGAACTTCTGGAGGTAGCGAGAACGCTGATTATTGAACAGCACTGTGGAAAATCCAGGGAGGACAGGGCTGAGGTCAGTACCAGACAGAAGACGGCAAGGACGCTCTCCAGGAATTACCAGGAGAATAAAATGGATCGAGAAGCTGGCCCTGAAGTGAGGGGCCAGCTGAGGCATCAGAGGTCTGCTTTTTCATCTTGGCTGCAGGATCTGAGGCGCTTCCCACGACTCTGATGGGGACAGGCAAGTGGCCTCTTCTTTGGGAAAATGTGTGTTTTGACTATCTTTGCCGAATTTCATAAGCATTTAAAAAGAGGAAAATTCTCTGCAACCATTAAGTTTCATTCATTCGACAAGTACTTATTGAGCAACTCCGACACAGTCTGCAGTGCTTCAATATACTTCAAGCCAGAGTACAGTTAAGTATGAAAATAAACTTTGTTTTAACTCCCGATTTAACCCAAATACAACAAACCCCTAAAATTCAGCCACGCCGTGAATGAATTACAAGACCCTTCCTTATGGTATGTTCCGTGAATAAGTCATCTACCCACAGGCAGAAACCCAAGTGCAGGTTGCACAGCTGGCCTTTGATAATCAACACAGTTGACGCTGGTTTTCCTTGAGATGTCTGCCTAGCCAGAAATAAGGGTGAGCATGGAAGAGTTAATAAGTTTTAAAAAGAAAGGTGCAATAAAATGGGTGCAATAAATAATACTCCCTTTAGAACCCAAATATTTCCAAATGATTCAAGAGTCATTATGTCAAGAAATAAAACCAATGATTCTTTGCAAATTCAACAAGCACGAATTCTCCCCACGGGCTGGCCTCAGCTTTGGCCTGAGCTGTGAAGGGAAGGTGGGAAGCACATACCTGCTGTCTGTTGTTGGGCATGTGGGGCAGCATGGTGGACACGTGGAACATGAGTTCATAGTCTTTGTATGTGGTGTAGAGGGAGTGAGTTCCTGTAGAGTCAGCTGAAGGCAGATAATCACAAAAACAAGTTAGGCAACTGAAAACTCCGCGATTTAACACTGAAAATGTCATTATTACAGAAAGCAATTCAATTGAGAAAACAAACTACTCAACCAGCATCCCGACAGTCACCCAGCCCTCTCACTACACACTGTGTCTACTGTTTTCCAGTCCAGATCTGCGGCCCTGCCTGCTCGCACCCACATCCTTCTACCCAGCTCATGGTCCCCCTCCCACACTCTTGCCACCTGACGTAGGTGACCCCCAGGACTGAGGGACTTCTGGGGCAAGGAGAGCAGGAGGGAAGACGTGGCAAGGTGGCAGGTGAAAGCCTGGGTGCACCTGAAGGTCTGAGCCAACCAGCAGTACCCTGGCCCCATCCTTGTGAGTGTGTGTGTTTCCAGTTCATTCTCAGTCAGAACCCAGAACAATAAAATAGGACGAACTTAGTACGGGAATGCAAGCATTTCCTTCCCCGAATGATATAATAATTGTCTTCTGTTTTCAACAGGCAATGCAAGATAGTCACATGACTAAGACCACGAAGACTGAACGTGATCTCTTCTGCACATTATGCACTGACACGTTAAAACTGTGACATCTGAACCCCTGTCAATCACACGGTGATTCGTCTTTTGAAAAGCTGAGTGATTCTCTGTGATTCAAACCCCACCTGTATCATCAATGGATTACCTGAGACTGAGAGTCTCAGACACCCGAATCAACATGGCAACTATAAACATTCAAGTAATAATTTTAGGATGTGGTGCTGAACCACTGTGCATATAGATAAATAAAGATAATAAGATAAATATAAATTAAGATGTAAACAGACCTCAGGACTGATATTCTCAATCCTTGACCTATACATGGGATTGCTTTTCTACCTTTTAAACAAGAAACAATACTGTTCAATACCACTTAAAACAAATTTTATTCCATTGTATTTGTTGGTTAAACTCTAAGTAGTCATCTTGGGTTAACCTTCTTTAAAATCTAAAAATGTGAATTTTTACCTTAGAACATTTAGCCTTCGTGGGCCTTCCTGAATCCTGTAGTATGTTTTTATTTCCAATATTTATATCAGACTCAGAAATCGTCCTGAAAACCCTCTAGAAGAAATGTCTCATATAGTTCTGCACACTCTGAAAAGGTACTCGTGGGCAAGTTCATAAACACTGGGCATATTTCACATGTCTGCATGTGACTGTGACTTGTCAAGCTGCAGATGGTCAGAAGGGACATGCACCTAATGAACTAGCTATTTATCAACCAGACCCCAAATAAAGGGATGTTCTCTTTTTACTATTCATTAAATGCATTTGTTATTTTTCATAGGATTTTTTAGAAAGTGATATTCCATTTTGCCGTGTTGGCTCAGGACTCTGGCAGAGGACGTGGCTGTGGAAATGAGCAGGTACGCACAGGAGGGAGTGAGGACTGCATCTGTCCTTGAAGACTGACTGCCCAGAACAGCACTGAGGGTCAGAGGGTGGTGGCTCAGCATGCTGTGACTCTGCTCGTGACACTGTGATGGTTAAAATTCAGTGGAAGAAATCCTGACGGGCACTTCACAGTCTAGCTAACGGGTTTCAGATTCAGAAAATTGCAATAAAAGAAGAAAAATGCATTTGGGAGGTAAGAAAAATGTTTTTAATGTGGTAATAATCTGTCTATTCCAAGCAGTATTAGAAGATGAATTTCTGAAATTCTATATTTTTATCTCCAACAGCAGCGTGGTGATGGAGAAGGTAACCGATCAGCTCATTCTGGGACTGGCCACATATGTCCATCACAGGAGATGCAGGAGATGTCTAGTTCCACCGTTCTCAGCACCCAGTCCCAAGACAGGCCGCCACACCTGGGGTCCACTCACTGTGGTTAGCAGAGCATCTCGGCAGCCCCCAGCCACTCTGTCCCTGCCCCATCACAGTGTGTACTTGAGAGAACCACCACCCAGGTTAAAGCTCAAAGAGACATCCCTGATACTCTAGACCACTCTGAATTCCCTCTGTGAAGAAAATGAGGCCCAGATTTGACAGGAGTTAAAATTAGAACACAATTCTCCTGAATTTAAGATAGTTTTTGTACATTCTGTGAAAGACCATTTTTATTGGACTATTCCATGAAACATCATTCTTAGAAACTTCCTCTCTACTAAAGAAATGTCTCAGACTTCTCCGCATCTCACAGAATGCCTAGCTTATAAAAATAAGTTAGAGATTTGTTGATTATTTGAAATCAACATGTCACAATCTCATGCTATGTCACCATTTCCGTGAGCTAAGGTGCTTAGTACTAATGTATCAAGAACATCCCTGAAGTCATAAGGATTAAAAGCTGATGTCAATTATGTACATAGGAAGATATCTGCATTATCTGTGTTGCAGTTTCTTAGAACGTCTCCTCGATCCACTCCACTGGAGAGAGGTGGCAGGTGCGCCTAGGGACGATTCCTCGTCGGTGGCAGCTTTCCGGAAGGATGTCCCTATGGGCGGCATACCAGTACCTACAGGGGTAGGTTGTGTGTGTAGGTAAGAGCAGTTGGCAAGAAAAATTAGAAAAGGTCTCACTGAACTTTCTTAAAATACATGGATGTTCACAGTGGGTGTCATACATTCTATCCTTTTCTTTACATGTCTGAGGCAAGAGCAATGTGCATTCAACCCAATGGTCCAACTCCAACCCTGGACACACATGGGCCCAGGTGAGCTAACACTGTCTCCAGGTCCTGCGACCTGTCCTCTCAGTGTCACTTTCAAACCCAGAACTGAAGACAGATGCATGAAGACCTGGCGCCACCCTGATACAGGCAAGTACCAATGACGGTCCCGATGAGTGGACACTGGGGGCAGGGAGCTACGGGGCCTTGGGCCACCTTGGCTCCAATGCCAGCTCAGCCACACACTGATGCCCCCACTTCACCATCCCTACCAGGAGTGGGCTGAACACTTTCCCAAACCCTCCAACTCCAGACTCTATCTGCTCCTCTCTCATTACCAGAACAAGCAGTGCACTGCTTGATAATAAGCAAAACTTTCCAAAATGTAAGAAATTCCTCTGCCTGGTATCTTAGGTGCACAGCAATTCAACAACAGCAAAGCGCTAGAATATTTACAATTTATGAGGACCATAAGAAATATGATATTCTAAATGAAGGTTCAAGACAAATTCACACATGACGTTGACAGAAAACCTGCGTTTTAAATTGGCCAATCCGGCACCTTAGGTGTCCTGATCAAGGTCCTTGAGAACTGGACACATCAGCTTTTTCATCACAGCTCCAACTCCTGAGTTCACATCACAAAACCAGAAAAGAACAACGTCAGCCCGAGAGCATGTGAATGGGTTAAGAGTCTTTTAGAAATGAATGGCGTGCTCGTCCTTGGTGAACCAGAACAAGGGATAATGAAAGAGGTGAGGTTAAAAGAAAGAAGAAAATTTTGAAAGGTTCTTCACGAAGCACTGGGGAGTCTCTGGCTGGTGTTACAAAGGAGAAGGAACTGCCCCTGAGCTCATGTGAAACGTACACCTCCTGAGAACAGTGTCGCTGCGCTCAGCGAGGAAATATAACCCGGATTCCGAATGAGCTGCCAGGCAGCTCCGGGGACAACACAGAAGCGCAGGTGACCGCCCGCTCGGGTTTCGGCAGCAGGCTTAGCTGGGGAGACTTAAACACACAAGGAAGGAAGGAAGCTTACTTTTATTGTCTAGCTGAGCACGGTATTTACTGAACCCCTTCAGCCGCACTCGCTGGCCCAGGAGATCGAGGAATTCTTCGAAGGCCGGCCCCGCCGTCTCATTGTTGTACATCTCCTCCTCCGTGCTCTGGCCTGCTTTGCAGTAAAGGACCCCGACCTTGTGCTGGAAGCTCAGCTGCAATGGGGGAGCAACGTGAGCACTTGTGAGTGAGCAGCAGACAAGCGAGTTTCCAGGAAAACGAGAACGACAGACGCTTAGAGTTCCATTCTCGGGACAGCATGTCAGGGCAGTTCCCAGAAGCAAATACGTAAAAGAAGAAGCAACTGTCATTGTACAAACGACCACAAACACATATGAACCCAGAAACACCCAAGTACCACTGGAGGGACATGTGTGGCATGGCCACGTGGGATTCTCCATGTTTGCAAAATGAGTGGATAAGTTCAAGCAACCACTCAAAAATGTAACTGTGGAAATACTTACCCTCACACCCGCCACAGATTAATGAGCATCATCTTCCAAGTCAGGGGAAAAAAAGGGCCACAGACTTTTAAAAGCTTTCCCTCCCTGGTTCCTAATGTTCTTTCTTGTTGTGTTTTGAACATTCATAAAAATATGAAATATGAAAGACTGCAGTAAAAAAAACAAATCAAATTAAGGTCTGGTAAGGCAAGAATCCCAAAGGACACTGTGATTATGTATGTAAATAGAATAATGTTTTGTTTCCATAAAAGTGACTTTGGCTGTACAGTTAGTCATTTCTACATTTTTTACTATCTTGAAAAGAAAACATCTGCTAAATATACAATGGACCATAAAGAATGTTAATAGCAATTGAAGAGTTCCTGCCTGCTGTAACTCTGTCTCAGTCCATGCTGCCTTGTGCTGGGAGCAGGGTGGCTTCCTCCCAAGGCTGGGGAGAAACCGGATCCGTCTTTAGAGCTTCCTGAGTTTCCCCAAAGAGGAGCCACTTCTCGCTCACGAAATCGGAGCACTCAATCTTCCCAGCAGCAATCTGAGCCTCCAAAACTGACAGAGTATCAGACATCTCCGATTCTCTCAAGCCATCAATCCATAACGTGGTTCACTTTTATTACCAAGCTATAAAATAGAGCCTTTGATCAAAATTCATAGCTGAATATATCAGTGAAATAAGGCAAAATGATACTCATTTCCCTCGAGTGGCAGAGTGATGGAAGCAGTCTCATCTCCATTATCTAAAGACAACACACACACCAAGAGTGTGAGGGAGACACCTGCTTGGGGAATCAAAGCAACTGCAGGAAATAGCTTGTTGCACCAGAATAAAGTCAGAGTTGAGCAGGCAGAGTCAAGCAGGACAGTATTCTGCATGCACTGGACCCTGACTGAATGCCCTCGGGGGTGGGGGTAGAAAAGGAAGTATCACCTGTTCACAGCCTGACAGAACAAGCTACCTGTAATGATGGACCCACGGTGGGGGTGTGGGGGACCACTCTGTGCGTGAGCTATTTAATTCCTGGTGCTGTGAACTGTATTGAACCAAGAACAAATAACAAGTTTCCATTCATTCAGTGATTGAGGAATAAATGTTTCTGATCACTCCAATTATCCAAAGAAATGAGATACCACATTTAGTGTGAATAGACCATCTTCAAAACCATTCAGTACAATTAAACGCCTAATATTGTTTCATTACAGACATGATCTGCTTTCGAGGGCCTCGGAAGACATTTCAAGACCTTAAAGTGAACTAGGAAGACAGGATTCGGCAGTCACCACCACAGAGTCAGTGACGTGGACTGTCACAGTCTGGGCAGGCCCTGTAACATGGCCTCACGTGACTGCTCCACGGGGGTGTCCCGCTGCTGGAAGAGGACTTCAGCTCCCTCCAGTGACCTGGGCCTTGCCCAAGGAGAGTCCACCAGAAAGGCTGCGGAGTGATCAGCTGTGGCCGCAACAGCTCAGTGCCCCTACTCCTCTGCCCAGCAGGGACTCCCGACCTTGACCGCATCTTCGGGTTTGCTCTGTCTTTCGCTGCTGTCCCTGTCTGCCCGTCCTCTGCCGCTCTACCTGCTGCTCACCTCAGAGCACTGCCAGCGCCATGTGCCCACACTGTGTGGCAGTCTCACCTTGTCAGCTGCCTCCAATGCCCCCAGACCACGCCTGCATCTCCACAGGAAATGCCTCCCTCTTCTCACGCCCATCCTTTGGGGAGGCAGCCCGGGCAGAGCTGCTGGGCCACAGCGCTGGGGCTGGTGTGGCCTCATGTGGGGTGAGCAGAGCCCTCTGTGGACTGGCATAGTCTCCAAACTCTCTCGGTGTCTTGTGTACCTGATACTCCTTCTGGACTCTCATTCAGGCAAAGGTCAAAGACAGTTGACCCCTAAACAACACGGGTTTGAAATGCTTGTGTCCACTCATACAGGGATTTTTTCTAATAAATACTGCAAATGTATTCTCCTTATGGTTTTCTTAACGTTTTCTTTTCTCCAGCTTACTTTATTGTAAGGACATAATATACCATACATAGAACTATGAACCATGTGTTTTCTGACTGTCATGTTATTGGTAAGGCTTCCAATCAACAGTAGGGTATCAGTAGTTAAGTTGTGGGGAGTCAAACCTTATATGCAGATTTGACTGCACGGGGTTTGCATCTCCTACCCTTGTGCTGTTCCCAGGCTACCTGCTCCTGGAGAACCGAGACCCCAGGACATCTCTGCTGACTGCAGTGCTGTTCACTTTACAGCCTCTCCTCCCGGCCACCAGCCACATCACCTGTGCCTAGATCCTAACTGTGAACGGGACTGCGTCCATCTAAGAAGCCACTGGGCACACAGGAAATTAGGCTAAAATAGATTTCAAAACCCCAGGAGTCCTATCACAGTGGCCAGAGCTGTGGCTCCAGTCGAAACATCGTTATACACATACCAGCACACATGCACATACACTTGTACGCACGTACACGCACACAAATGCATGTACACATGATCACACACATGTGCGCTCACACGCATTGCACATGCATGCACACATGCGTACACACACACAGTGCACGGACACCACCCAGATTGACTCTCACAGGCACACACCAGCTCTGCCCCTTGGACCAGTTGCCAGTGAGAGGCCACAGATGGAACCCAGGAGAGAGAACTACCTCCGGTGACTGAGGATAAACAGCCGTGGCTGCTTCACCACCTGGCTGCAGCTCCCCCAGAACAACAGCACGAAACACCCAGTGAAAACACAGCTCTCACCTGGGTCTCTTATAGATTTCATGCACACAGTCGAAATGTAACACCAACTACGGTCCCCCCGTGGTCCTGAGAGCTGGCACAGACTCACCACACGAAGCAAGGAACAGACTCCAGCTCCCCAGGGCCTACAACCCCAGGTCTCCCAGAACAAGGTTTCATCTGAGCCCTTTCGATCACTCGCCGTTCTACTGACCTTTACCTACCCATCTGACATGAAGCACGGCCTGTCCTGCTGTCCCGGGGGGCCGCCAGGCTGGCACTTGGGCACCTGTACTGTGGCAAACAGTCAAAACTCCATAGCACTTTAGTGCTGAGAGCCGGATGTACGGACACACTGCACAGACAGACAGCCTCCCGGCATAGTCTGTGCCTCCTGCTCTATTTCCAAGGCCAGGAGCCTTACCGTAATGGACAAGAAAGTTTAAAATTAAATAAAGGTGACGCAAAACAGCCTCAAAAGTGCCTTGAACAGAAAGCCCTTCCGCTGCATTCTCCCTAGTCAGCCCGCCCGCTGGAAGCAGCCAGAGATGTACGTGCACATGTGTCTGGGGTGGGGGGACGAGGGACGCGGGCAGCTGGCTTAAGAACAAATGAGCCATTCTGTCAAAGATGCCAAAATATTTTGAGATAGTGAACTGTCATAATTTATCTAAATTTTTATTTTAAAAAGCCAACCTGTATCATTTTGTGAACCTGCCTGTTATATAAATTAGCACAGTCTTTATTAAAAATGGGTTTTATAAGTTGAGAGGTGAATTGATATAAAGTAACAAAACTTTCAAAGCCCTGCTAAATAATTACTTTCTCATAATCTCCATAGCATGGAGGCTTCCTTCTCAAAACACCTTCGCAAACTTGAAGAGGGAAATAACAGACCTGAGTACCTATCGTATCTCCCACGGCGAAAAAGTCTGAAGCAGCTGCACCAGTGACTGACCAACCTGATGGATGGCAAACCCCAAGAAAGCATAAGCTGAGGATATAGCCTGTAAATGTCTATCAATGTTAGAACCACTAAAGCAACAGCAACGTAAAATTGGCCCACCCCTCCCTGGCAGATTTACTGTTAGGAAACTGAATAAAAATGGTGTTACTTACAATAAACTCCCAACCCCCTTGGCAGGTTAGGGGGTACTTTTAAGGGTCCTTTAGAATCTGTGATGTGAAAAAAAGCTGTCCAATCTCTTTTAAAGATGAACAGGACTAATATTTCCTTCATGCAGCATGGGAACAGATACCATGGAGAGTTACAGGAAGTTACAAGTCCCACATTATATATTCTTAAGAAAGTACAACAAAGCAAACAGATACAGTCTCAAAACAAAAACACAGAAACCACAATGCATTGGTTTCTTTAAAGGCAGAACCCAACACTCCCGAGTGATTCCTTGACTTCACACTAAACAGGTGCTCACCAGAAGTACCTAAATGCTTTAAGACACTGCCTGGCACAGCTTCCAGTCCTATCCCGCTACACAGACATCCCAAACACCTGCTTCACTTGGGCAGGAGACAGTCAGTCACTGGTGGCTGTGGTGATGTCTCTGGGCCTGGCATGCTTCCAGTCCTATCCCGCTACACAGACATCCCAAACACCTGCTTCACTTGGGCAGGAGACAGTCAGTCACTGGTGGCTGTGGTGATGTCTCTGGGCCTGGCATGCTTCCAGTCCTATCCCGCTACACAGACGTCCCAAACACCTGCTTCATTTGGGGAGGAGACAGTCACTTGTGGCTGTGGTGATGTCTCTCGGGCCATGAGGACCTCAGGATCCAGGCTTGGGGAAATGGACCATCTGTGGACTTTTCCATGCAGCCTGAGGGGACCAAGCACCCATCTGCAGGCACCTGCTCTGGGCAAGTACAGACATGTCTTAAAGGACGAACCAGCACGCACTGGAAACATAAAGGGACAGAGAACTGCCTCGGGGGTGGCAGGCTCTGGAGGCTCTCCTGCGACAGGAAATGCATGCCCCTTCTCATCGACCTGCTTGCACTCTGAATGTCTAACCAGCTCACCCTTCCTCCACGAGGATGTGTTCCCTCAGCTGTTTCCTGGGCCTTTCCTACCTTCTGCACACTTGACCAGCAACAATCACGGTGAAACTATTCTGTGTACCATAGTCAGCTGCTCTCAGCTAGGGTTCTGGTTTGGTTCAGATTTTTTTAAATGTCAGTCTTTATTCTTGAGACAGAAAGATCTCAGCATTATTTATTCTGAGTGCTACAGAGCCTGCTTCCTTTGCCTAATATGCAGTGGTAGCTCACTAGACCAACTGCAAGTTCATCGCTTTTACAATTTCTGCCACGTGAGTATCAAATAGTCTATAGTGAGCATTTCTGTGTCAACCAAAAGGTACCTCATATTCCCTCAAAAACATTCAAGATAATTTTCCTTGGGAAATTCTGAAAATACACATCACCACTTGTCATCATATTTTAAAACATGTATTCAAAAACAAATCTACTCATTTAAAATATACTGCATATACTTGAGCTCCTACCTCTCAGTTTCCCCTACAAGTTACCTTGCATATGAAACTTAAAGGACCTTCTTCCATCTTCTGGGTCACCATCCCAATCCTTCCACCATTAATTCTCTCCTGACAATGTCAACAGTCACATAACTGAGCTCTTGGCCATCAATCTGTTTTCACCAGCGGTCCCCTTCCCTGCTACCAGAACAGTCTCCCTAAAACATCTCTGTTCGTGTCGCGTCCTCCTGGAAAACCTTTGACGGCTCCCTACTGCCTGCTCAGCAAGCACACACGCCCTGGCCCAGCGTTCAAGGGCTCGCAAGCTCCAGCCTCAACATACTTTGTTTTGTTTTGTTTTTAAAACTCCCAACCTCCCTACGTGTGCCCAGTTCTTGTAAAGAAACAAGTCACACTTCCTAAGACAGCCGACTACTCCTGGTCCCTGTTGGACTTCTGCCCACGGCTACCTGCCCAGTGACAGCACCACCTCCTGCAGGAGATCTGCCTGCAAGATGCCATTTCTTCTTCCCAGAGCCTGCTGCACTCACACTTCTCCAGCAGCCAGGGCCACATTCTGCTTACAAAGGTCCCTGTGCAGTTGGCCGTACTGTCCCTGTGCCCTGGGGGCGAGGGGTGGGGTCTCGGTCAGTCAGCTTCAATCTCCCTATTGCACACCATGCACTTCCTTCTGAGCCTGACACCGCCATCACAGACATGGCCAAATGTTAGCTCAGGAAAACGGCCAGCGTGAGTTTTTAAAACCCTGGAAAAAATACCAGACCCCCAAGAGTCACGAGTCAGACGTGCTCTTGCTGGCTGGACACACCAAGCCCTGGTAGAAGTCACACAGGCACAGCTCAGCAGGCGTGTCACGCTATAAAGGCAGCATGCGTCTGACCACAGAAAAAGGCATGGTTGGGGAAAACTGGAGAGATTTTCCCTGCTTCAAGGCACTAAAAATAAATGACCTTAAAAGAAAGATGGATGGGAAACTCCAAAGCATTCAGAAACAGACACACACACCCAGTCTCACACGATACACACCCCCTGCTCGTCAAGCTTCAGCAGCTGCTCCGAGACCTTGGGCGAGCTGGCAGCCTGGCGCAGACACTGGATGCTCAGCTCTGGCACCACATACTCCAGCACTTCTTTGAGGGGCAGTCCTCGCGCCGTGCCGTGTCTAGCGGTGGAGGGGACAGCGTCCTCTAAAATTGCCCCTCTCAGTGTTGTAAGCTGTAGGGGCAAAACATGAGACTTCAGTTAATATTTACTAAAAGAGTGGCAGCCAGGCGGGGGCTGCATAATCCGAATGATGCCTGAGGAACGAGAAGGCAGCAGGGCGCTGCTGTGGGAACTCAGACTTCCCTCCAACCCTGGGAACCCACCCGGAAGGACACGGAGCGGACACTGGACCCTGTGAGGCTGGGCCTCGCCGTCATCCCTTTCCTCCTAGCTGTCGCTCTTCTCTTTCCTTTCCCCATTTCTCTACATCTTTGCTTCCACTCCTTTCTTCTCCTTTTCTGACTTACTGTGCTGACAATTCCTGGAGCTGACTGGGGATACCCAGTGACACCCCGGCAGGTGACTCATGCTGTGAAGACTGTCACCGAAGTCTGCCTCGTGATTTGTGATATGTCTTCAAATACATCATGAAGACAGGGAACACTGTTGTGACACCTGTCTCAGCTCCGACATGAGGGAGAGGCAAAGCCCAGGCCTGCGAATCAGGAGCCTGTTCTAACTGCGCCTCCGACGCAGGGACGGGCTTCTGGCCTGCAAATCAGGAGCCTGGTCTAGCAGCATCTCTGATGCGGGGAGGGACTCCTGGCCTGCGAATCAGGAGCCTGTTCTAACCCCGCCTCCAACGCCGGGGAGGGGCTCCTGCCTGCGAATGAGGAGCCTGGTCTAACCTCGCCTCCAACGCCGGGGAGGGGCTCCTGCCTGCGAATCAGGAGCCTGGTCTAACCCCGCCTCCAACGCAGGGGAGTGGCTCCTGCCTGCGAATCAGGAGCCTGGTCTAACCCCGCCTCCAACGCTGGGGAGGGGCTCCTGCCTTCGAATCAGGAGCCTGGTCTAACTGGGCCTCTGACGCAGGGAGGGGCTTCTGGCCTGCGAATCAGGAGCCTGCTCTAACTGCGGCTCTGACGCGGGGAGGGGCTCCTGCCTGCGAATCAGGAGCCTGTTCTATCTGCGCCTCTGGGCCTGCGCACCTGCCCTGTGCCACACTCCCACAGGTCTTCCTGCAGCGCTGGCCACTCCCTGTCTCACGGGTTCCTACGGGGACCACAGCCACATGTGGCCACGGAACACTTGATCTGTGGCTGGTATGGCTGACGAACTACATTTGTAATAAATACTTTAAATATCAATAGCCGCATGTGGCCAGTGGCTACGGAACTGGACAGCATGGGTCTGTAATTTACAAGACGTGACTTCAGAGAGGGGCTTTCTCTCGCACTCATCGGCACAGCGCCCAGATCTCCAGAGGCCCTGAGACCAGGACGCCAGCGGCAAGCTCGGTGGGGACAGGCTCGTGGACTGCAGGTGACGAGCAGAAGGCTCTGTCTGCTCTGCAACTAGAACATTTTGGAATGCTGCCCAAATATATACCCCTCTAATTTAAAAGGGTCAAGGCAATAAAACCCAAAGTTCAGGCCAGATCTAATTTTTTATATAAATCAACAGCTCGGCCCAAGTGGCTAAACCTGTCATGCTGTTGGTGTAACAATCTCACGTCTCACTCCAAGCAAGACCAGCAGGAGACCAGCCTGGGTCCTGGAGGAAAGCAGTGGGCAGACAGAGCTGCTGTACTGGCAGAAACATGAGGCGGCCACCATCCTCCGCGGGCCATAGATCTCAAGCGCATGTTCAAATTCAGACAGAAATTATAGAGTTCAAGTTCGTCCTCTGTCTCAGACGAAAACATGGCATTCTTATCACTTAACCCTTTCTATCACGCCAGGTGGCAGTGAAATCATGGCCACTAAACTTCCCTGACAGGCTTTCAAACTTTTATTTAGAATAAAAAGGTGTAGCCCTTCCAAGGATCTGAAATGTTAATACTTAAGATTTAAAAGATGCAATACTTCTCCGAAACAACCTAAAGTGTAACATCCCAGGCTCAGGCTGGGACAGGGACCACGGGGCAGCCATTACCTCGCTGGTCCTGAAAGCCACCCGGTAGTTGAACTGCGACCCTTCTTTCTCCTTGGCGTCCTCCACCTTCTCCCTCCGGATGCTGACAGCCACAGGGCCAAGGTTCTCATCTATCCCAAAGTAGTTCTGGTGCTCTGCAGTGGAACAGAGCAGAGCGTCAGAGAAAGAGACAGAGCAGGGGGCATCTCTCAGCTTGTGCATCTGCTCTGAAGAAACCACAGGGCTCTGGGTACACGATACCCCCAAATGTGTTTAATCACACCTTTGATTCCAAATCCCATGTACTCTGACATGTCGTTTTCTAGTACTTCTTCCTCTCATTCCACTTTTCATGAGAGGCAGGAGCCCTCCAAGCCTCAAAGCTTTTGGGATTATGTGAAGAGCATGATGGGAGACGGTGTGTTGCCATCTCAGAAACTGTCAAAAGAGGGACCTGGCTAATGAAGAACCATTGCTACACTCTCCCTCCAGCTGGGAAGTCACCTCTTGTGACTGGGTGAGGGCACCAGAGGTGACTAGCCACTTGGACGATCCAGATCAATCTTGGCAACAAGTGGGTGGCATATCACTCTTACATTACGACATCACGAAAGCACCTAATGGTCAAAAGTAAAATTTTAGCAACAGAGAGAAAATACAAAAGGTCATTAAGTTGTGGAGGTCAAGTTATGTCTACAAATGCTATACCTTGGTTTACTATCTTGTCAGCTAATCATTTCTTTCACAGAAAATCACTGGTATATATGGACCTGAATTCCCAGAATCTCACTGCAGGAACGGACCGGTGAGGCCCTCCTGTCCGTCCAGCACAGGACTCCCAGAGGACCTTCTCCCTAAGACATGGTCGTTAGTTTCTTACTCATATGTGCAACAGTTCTATGCCAGGCGCTGTTTCCAGAGTGGGGACCCAGTGCAGAAAGAGCCCCCACTCTGGAAGATGACGTTCGAGTCTGAACTCTGGCAATAATGGGAAGCTCACTGCTTTGTGAGCAACCCCTCCGGACGGTGGGATGAACTTTCTTGAGCACAAGCTTTGCTAAAAAAAAGTGAAAACACTTCACTCAACCAAACTTTAAGTGTTGTCTTCTCAAAGGACACAAACGTAACCACTCAGATGTGGTCCGACCCACACAAAACAGAGGGTGCAATTACACAAACGTGTATCCATGCAGCTGATGCCCACCACCCCCCGGAGCAAGTAGGAAGCAAACCTCCAGGTGATATTCATTTATTTTTTAAAGAAATGACACTTTATTGATTTTAGAGAGAGAGGAAAGGAGAAGGAGAGAGAGAAAAACATTGATGTAAGAGAGAAACATTGATTGGTTGCCCCTCATATGTGCCTGGATTGGAGGGTAGGGTCAAACCCACAACCTGGGCATGTGCTTTGTCCAGAAATCGAACCTCAATCCTTTGGTTCAGGGGATGACGCTCCAACCAACTGAGCCTCCCCGCCAGGGCTCCTCTACTTCTCAGTGACCTGATGCCAGGTCAGTTCTCCAAGGTGCACTCATCACATGGACTTTTTTTCACCGTATATGCAAAACCACACCTCTTTTGAATGTCATCTAATTGGCTTTGGCCAATCTTTCCTGACTTACAGTTTTTAGTTAAAAAGAAACATAATATATCAAACACTGGTGAGCTTGAGGAAAACCACAGGCGTCCCAAAAGCTTTGGGTTATGTGAACATTGTTGGCCACAATCATTTCTGAAGGAATAAGAAATGTCACTCAGGAGACAGAAAACAGGGCGAGTTCCACAGGGAAAGAACACCCACATCCTGAGGGCAAACCTGACCCCAAGCCACTCATGGACACTGGTCCTGGACGGCAGGTGGCTGACAGCACTTCCAGCCACCAAAGTGCCACAAGCGAGGTGCAAACTGCCATCCCCCTCAGGGCCATCAGGCTGAAGCAGCAAGTCAGTCCCTTACAGCCGAAACGGGAAGCTGAGTGTGACCTGCAACTCGCTCCTGGGGAGACATGCACACAGCAGCCAGGCCAAGTGCGCAAAGTCAGCTCCCGTCAGTCAAACGCACGCAGAGTCCTGGGACTGAGGACATCCGACCCAGAAGCAGTGATCTGCGGCTATAACGAATGGTTAAAAATATTCTGTGAAAACAGACTAAAAGCCAACTGTCTACTGCAGGCTGCCAGGTACACTATCATTTCATTACTTCTCTAAGTTGGCATTAGTGACTATCAGAACCATGAAGGCTATCCTAGACCTGGGGAACTGTATCTCTAGACCCCAAACTTAATCCGTTTGGCATTTCCTAGCTGTAGTTACCCACTGTCCCGACAAGAACTTCCTGTGTTACCTCCGAATTACTATCAGAAGGCAGGCGCATTAAGGAACACACTCAGAAAATGCACAGCCGGCCAGCCAGCAGGCCAAGCTGCCTTCCCAGACCCAGCTCAAGAATTAGGTGCAAGGATGCTCGGGCATCTGATAAACCCCGTAGCATAAACCAAGAGAGCTTCAAATCATTTGGAGGAATAAGAGTGAATAAAACCCCTTTTGATGAGAATAGTGAATCAAATCATTAATTCTAGTACCTGACAAGTAAAACTCAACGTGTTGTGCTGCTCTCGTCTCCCCGTAAATCTCCGAACTCGCTTGGCCCCCCACCCGACACAACTTCCCTTTGCTTCACTTGACATTCTTACGTCTTACTTAACACTCAACTTAAATGATCATTTCCATGGAAATGTTATCACTCATTGAACCTCACTGAAACATGCGCCCCAGCCCCCTGGGAGTGAAGTCCTTCCACTTTCATACCCCACGGCCTAGGGTCTAGTGCCTTGTACATGGCAGGTGCTTAATAAATTCTTGAATTACTGAGCTAAAGTAGGCTCTCTTGCTAATGTCAAAAGTAATGCTGCTATCTAACCTCAGCCAGGAATATATAAATAAGAACAAGGAGGCAGCCCGTTTCATGCTGGAAAGTGGACAAGACGGGGTGCAAGGTCTTGGGGCCCAGAAATGTAGCAGGCATTGCCCTGCAACAGGCACCATGTGCTTTCCTGAAATATTTACAAAACTGAGAACATAAATCCTATTAGAAGTCACATATGCTCTTAGTTTCCTACGGCTGCTAGAACAGATTACCACAAACTTGGAACTTAAAACAAGGCCCATTTATTGTCTAACAGCTCTGGAGGCTGAAGTCCAAAGCCAGTGTCCACGGGCCGCAGTGAAGGCCCTGGTTCGGCTGCGCTTCCCCAGGCTCAAGGGCAGGCTCTGGTTCCCTGCCTCCTGAAGCTTCCAGAGCTGCGTTCCTTCAATTCCTTGGCTCGTGGCCCCTCCCTGTCTTCAAAGTCAAACCCTGGATCTTCCTTCAGGGACACACTTCATTCTTCTACATCAGATCTCCCTCTCCCTACCTCTTACCTAGTCACTACGTTTGCATTTAGGCCCCGCCAGCCAAGATAACCTTGCATAGTCTCCCTTCTCAAGATCCTTAACTTGAAGCACATCTGCAAAATTGCTTTTGCTTGATAAGGTGACACACCCAGGCTCCAGGAGGTAGGATTTAGATCCTAGGGCCAGCAATCAGCCTACCGCACCCACTACATTCATCAAATACTGCGCACAGGATGTGTCTCAGCTCCACGCCAGAAAGGGATCACACCTGGGATCAAACAAGACGTCATGACTGCTTCAGACATTTTAGTCCAGCGCGGCTGATGGTACAGGAAACAGACAACAGTTACACATTCTAAGTCCTGTGACAGAAATAAGCACGAGGCACCATGCAAGTACTGAAATTATCCAGTATCCAATCAAGAATCCGGAAAATGTCATGGAGCAGTCCCAGCAAATGTCACACAGCCCCTCTACCCCATTTTAACATAGAACTGTAAGTTCATAGCTTTAAAGTGCCAAACTCTGCTTGTCGGCTTAGAAAACAGCAGCCCTGCGGTCCTTCCTCACTCTTCATCCTGTCCCCACAGAACAATTCTCTGGACTCTTCTGCACATGCGTGCTCCAGCCCAGAACCGCAACACGCCCCCATTTAATTCAGGTGTTAGTTGCTCTTGGTGATGCTGGTAGCTCTGTGCAGGGACCACTCACTCCTTTCCTTAGATTTGGTTCCAGGTAGGTTTTCTTAGGGGCCCTTCCACGCTTTCGGTCTCACCAAGGAGAACAGCAGGTCACCTGGATGTGTTTCTAAGGAACCACAACTTCTGCTGCCTAAGGCAACATGCCTCTAGCTTTCAGAGTCAGAACAGGGTGTGCCCCGACCCTCCAGCAGGGAGCCCAGTGAACTCTATCAAGTGACACACCAGGTCCCCTTCCAGATAGCTCAGTCTTTCCGTCTGCATCAGACAGCTGCCCGTCAGTGGGCAGAGGACATGAGCCCCTCACCGCCCCAGCCTGTCCTTATCCCAAGAACACAATTTCCACAAAATTGCTTTAAGGGTGAACCATATAAAACTCTTCCTGGGCAGAATGGAAGCTGTGGAAAGGCTGTGGAAAAGCTGAATGACAATCCTCATAACATGTAAGTTCAACAGGGCAAGATAAAAAGTTGGTTAACAAGACTGTAGGGTAGAAAATGAGACTGAGGGCATCGCTGTGCTGCACTTGGCTGTTCAGCAAAGAAAACCCCACTCTAACTGGGAAGAGGAAAACGGCTCCATGGGATCTTGGTCCAAAGGCTGTTTCCAGACTCTGGAATAGGTGGGAAAGAGTTTGTTAGGTTCATCACTAAGGAACGGAACAAGCGAGGATCCCACCTCTCCAGGGCCTGCTGGCTCAGGTATGTAAGGAGATGCACCCACCACTCTGCCGCCCGTGACTGCTCCCAGGTGTCAGCGCCATGGGCGCACAGCCCATTGACAAGTCTGCAACTGTGGATCTGCGCTCGAGGTCTCTGCTTGGTTAACATGCACCGCAGGAGCTTCCTGGCCAGTTTTCCATAAAATGCAGTTTCAAGTTCTATGTTGCTGTGATGGTGAGTTGACCATTTCATTGTCAACTCACCGCATGCCCGGGTTCCCCTTGTGGCTGCAGGTGCTGCTGTCTAAATTCCTGTCTAAGATGTGTCTCCTTCCGCCTTTCCCTCCCAACACCAGTGTCTGCGTCTGACACCACCTCCTCCTCACAGCTCTCTCCAGGAGCACTAAAGAAAATGTAAACAAGGGAACAATGAGTGAAAAAATGAATGAATGACTAAATGATAGGACCTACTTTTGCAGATAATGACATTAGGAGTCAACCTCAAGACCTCAAACTCCCTGCTGATGGTTCTAGGATCAAATTGCTGAATTAGGTCCGGCTGGTGTGGCTCAGTGGCTGAGCGTCGACCCATGTACCAAGAGGTCGCTGGTTCGATTCCTGGTCAGGGCACATGCCCAGGTTGTAGGCCCGATCCCCAGTGGGAGGCATGTAGGAGGCAACCAATCGACGTTCTCTCTCATCAATGTTTCTCTCTCTCTCCCCCTCTCACTTCCTCTCTCTCTAAAATCAATAAAGAAAAAATAATTAAATTACTGAATTCACATGATGGGGAGAATGATGCATTTTTGTTATGTGAAGACCCCTTTGGCCAACTTTAAGCAAAGCATTAGCAAAGCTTAAAAAACCTGAGGCATTACAGAGAAACTAGGAATGTTAAACATACCTTATATAAATGAACTCGCTGTCCTCCCTACCCATCGGGGTGCTACTAGTATTACAGGAGCCGGGAGGCGACCTGACTTGCTGAAGTGACAGTCCGGCGGGATGGGTCAGGACATACACCTGCGCACCTGCCTTGGGAACTCTCATGGAAAGGGACTCAAGGGTGAGGAGACTCAAGAAAAGGTTTAAATGATAAAAATCTGTAAATAGTAAAAAAAATCTGGTGAACAGTAAAGTGGACACAACTTACAGATGAGACAAGTCTGTCCTGGATACAAGCACTGTATCTTGAAAGATATTGTAGTAAGAAAACCTTGAATAAAAAGTGAAAGACTGGAGAAGTAAGGCAACGATGAAAGGCTTCCTTGAATAATCCCTAATTTTCAGTGTTGTTGGCCACAGGAATGGGACAGAGGAAGAGAATAGTAGAAGAGCAAGACGGGGTTCAGTGCAGGAAACCTGGGGGTGGCATTACTAAGGGGTAGCTGTCCAGCTTGCATTTCATTTCTTTAGTCTTGGTGGGACAAACTGAAATAGGTGTGGGGTCTCACAAACACAAGGGAGGCAGGTTCTGCTGTTTCTAGGCGCCCTGAAACCTTATGTGCCAAAGACCGTGACTTGCAGCTTACTCTACAAGTGCAAGGAGGATTTCTCAGCTAACTGCCGCAGCAAACCGCACCGAAGTATCAGTGGGGATTCCTCCTCCTCGGGAAACTGCAGAGCGCACAGTCCTGTACACGTCCCTGAAACGCTGCAGTGGCAGGAACTGCGACCTTCCCATTACGGTGACGGCCAGAGAGCTGGCCCGAGGGCTTCCCACCGCTGGCCACAGAGAACAAGCCCTAACCCGGGCTGCACATCACATGCAGCAGGGCAGGTTCTCCCTGCCAGGAGCCCTGGACATCAATGGGAGCTCTGTTTGTGGGGGTGAGACTGGTCAGGCGGAGGGGTGAGGACGGAGTCCATTATTTCCGCTCAGGGAGGAATTTGCATCTCAGAATAGTGCTATTGTTAGGAGGTACTCAGTTCACCCTTATGAATTTAATAGTGTCCAGCGCCCTATTAATTTTCTTCAGTGGCTGTATAAAACCAGAAGAAAAAACAAAAAGAAGCCACCAGGCATGAAATCCAAAGCAATGCAGCCATGCATCACTTGGGAGTGGGGTTCACTGGATATGTAAGGCACACCCCGCCCCAGCTGTCCCATTAGTGAAACTTAAGTGAACATGTTTGCCACGGGGGCACCCTTCATCAGACTCCTTTCCCCAGGGCCCACTCTGCCATACGGTTTGCTCTACCTTTGTCCCTTTTCATCTTTTAACCATCACAACAAAGTACTACCCTCTCGATGCTGGACCAGTGGCATGGACAATAACTTCTTTAGAGAGAAAAGTCTCCCACACTTATTTAAGAACCGCCTGGGGGACCAGAGGGTGCATGTCTGTGACTGGCACTCACTGTTCTGGGTCCCTTACAGGAGATGTTTCTATTCCAATCCCATTTTGTAGATGAGTAACTGAGGCAGAGTCCTAGGACTTGCCCCAAATGGAGCCGGTTATGAACCCAGGAGCCTGACTTCGGAACGGGCTCTGCGCGTTGCCTGGAGCGAGCTGCCTCGTCCGCCAGTCACAGGCCTCCAGATGCAATGGGAAAGAGAGACACTCCTGCCTGGCAGCAAGACAGTCCCCAGCCACAAACAGTCAGCAGTATCAAGAAGGGCGAGAGGGCTGGTGCACAAAATTGGGAAGAATCCTTTCTTGGTACTTGTTCATCTAGCAGACGTATATGCAAATGTTATTCTTCAATTAAAATACTAATGACAACGATTATCCCTGGAAAAAGGGTGAGTTTATATAAAACTGAGTAAGATAGTACTTTAAAAAAAAAAATGTAAACTTGAAGATTTTGACCAAAATAAGCCTCTAGAAAGAAGTCCCGGGGGTGCTGGGGTCCCTACAGAGGACCTCGTTTTCGGGAGATACAAATAACAGCGCCGGGCCTGAGGGGGCAGGCGGGGATTCCTGTGCCCTCTGGCTGGCATCTCAGGGCAGAAATTGACCTTGGAAAGGCCCGTCTTACACCCTACATCGTGGCGTGGATATGATTTTTGTGGGAGACTCAGTCCACTCAGAAACAGCTGAAGATTCTTTTCTGGAAAGTTCCAGTCTTTCCCCAAAAGCATTCCAATGCCCGCATCCCTGAAATCGTGTGAACACAAGACGGGAAGGAGAGATACAAGTTCTCATGCTGGCATATCTTTTTGGAAGAAACAGAGGGGACAGGGCCCTACGGCAGCAGGCCGAGGGGAGAGAACGGTTAACCAAGGCCATCTTTCCATGCGCACGCCCAAAGCTGCCCTGCAAAGCCAATTCAGCTCCTCTACAAAGGATTCTAAAAGATTCCTATTTCTTTTCTTGGGCTGGTTATTGGAAACGCCCGAGATAAAATGAGTCAGGCATTACGAACTTCTTCAGAGTTCAGGACATCCGGGAGCCAGACACGCAGACATCACAGGCGTCTCTCGGCCACCGGTCTTCACCTGCGGCTCCAGGGCAATTCCGCGGGGTGTCTGTGCTTTTCCATGGAGAGAGACACAGTGAATCCTAGAGCTGGCAATGTCCTTGCTCCTCGGGTAAGAGACGAAATGCTCAGGGCAGGGCAGAACTTGCAGGACTGTGTGGAACCGACATTTCTTCCAGTTTACTCTGAATCAGTGGCGTCGGCTGCTCACAGGAATCCAATGATAGTTTGATAAAGTAACATAAAACGAGCTCTGACTTTTAAGAACTGTGTATAAATTATTTTTTCTTAAAAATTCTCATTTTAAACACATCATGAAATTTCTAACTTAGATTACAAAATTATTTCTAGAAAAGCTGCAAAAATAGTGAAGTCCTCTATATCCTTCACCCAGTTTCCTAGTTGTTAACATCTTACATCACTCGGGCACGCGTGCGCAGTTACTGAACTGATTCTGACACATCGTCAGTAACTGAAGCCCACGTCCCTCGCAGTGCGTAGCTTTTCCCTCCTGCCCCTTCTGTGCAGGACACAGGGCAGCACATGACCCGCAGTCGTCTCGTCTCTTTAGGCTACAGTGGGCCAGCTTCTCAGACTTCCCGTTTCTGATGACTGTGGCAGTTTTGAGGACTGATCAGGGATTTTGGAGAATGCCCTTCAGCTGGGATTTGTCTAAGGTTCTTCCCTAATCAGACTGAGGTTATGGGTTTGGCAAGGAAGACCACAGAAACGCCATTTCCATCATATCAGGGTACAGACGACCCCCGTGACTCTGACTGCCGATGCCGACCCACTCCACTGGGTGGGGCGGCGCTTGCCAGACCCGTCTGGAGGCGCTCGCCCCTTCCTGGACTCCGTCCTTGGGGGGAGTCACTGCGCACTGCCACATTCTAGTGGAGAAGGGGAGGCTGTGACTTAAATTTTTATAATTTTTCACATTTAATTAAAAAATTTTACAATAATTTGCTTTTCAAGTAAAGATTTGTTTGTTGAAATGAATGTTCACTAATACTTTTGACATGAGTCATTTTTCGGGTATCCTGCATCTGATCTGAGAGGGTAAGAAATTTAAGTCCCTCATCACTGTGCTTCTATCAAGTCCACAGGTTTTTCTCTGAAACAGTAAACACAGCCATGACCTCCCTGCCTGACAGTGGCTGGCGAGGGCCTGGCACCTCCTTGTACACCCAGGCGCACCGTGTTCACTGACATTACGGCTCTAAATGGCCAATGCAGCTCGACAGGGACTTGGAGGATGATCTTGCACAGACAGGTTCAGAGCCAGAGCAACAGAGGGTCCGTTTACGTACACCTGTCTGCATCAGAAAAAGCCTGCAAGGATAACTGAAACTGTTCAGACTGTTCTCGGGCCGGGGGATTTTATTTATTTATTTATTTATTTATTTATTTATTTATTTATTTAGCTTCTCTGCCTTCTTTCTCTATAACGATCATATAATACTTAACTGCCACTAAAAACCCTAAACAAAAACGGTACATATTGTCAGTGTTACTATTTTTGCCCCCATCCAGGGAGACACGTGTTCTTATACCAGCAGAGTGGCTCTCATAAAGCCACGCTCCACGGCTCCGATGACTGGGCCACTGTTCACTTCACCCAGGTCACCCGAGAGGCCCAGCTGCATCCTTCCCTCTGGTTTGACTTTTCTTAACCCAAAATTACTGACTTTGCCTCCTAGAGCTAGTCCTGTCTGTGTGACCTGAGCGAAGGCACGGAAGTTGCAGAACTGCTGAGTAACTGGAGGTGCGCGGTTTCCTGATGAGTCCAAGATGCCGTCACCCCTCGGACCCACAGCATCTCTCACTGTCCCAGGCAGGTCTGGCTCCAGCCGTAGGGGACAGCCTAGCGCTGGCCAGCAGCTCTGAGTGCTGAGGAGGCCCGGAAGGCAAGGCCAGCTGCTGCGCCACAGAGACACGGCAGGTGTGGAAGGCACGTACCCAGAACCCCCGCTAGGTCAGGCTCGCTGCACACCTGTCTCCCAAATGGAGGGCTCAGAGAACAGGGGGACGCCGGACCTGAGATCAACCAGGGAAACAGCAGTGTGGTGAGCAGCGCCCGTTTCCTCCATGGGCACGGCCAGCCGAGTGAGCAGCGCCAGCACACCCGCCGCGCTCGCCAAGGTGCCCGCTCCTGCTAGAGCCGCTTCACCGAAGGCTGCCAACGGGCCGCCTGGACGAGTGACGCCACTCCTCGGTTTCCACGGCGAGCACGCCCCCGCACACAGCCTTGGGAAGTGTTTAGAAGCCATTCAGTGACTATGTGTCATAGGAACACACCTCGACAGGAAGAGCAGCTGTTTCATGTTAATGACCCCGTAAAGAGGGAACCACGTTATTACGGCTCTGTACTTGAGACCTTTCCCAGCGAGTGCAAGCCATTCAGTTCTCGTGAAATGAAGTTTCACACAAAACAAAAGGCATTCTGGAAGTATCAAGAGTCCCTGAATGCCTCTCCTTCCAAAGAGAAAAACTGAGTAAAGGGAAAAGAGAAAAAGGGACAGAAAAAGCTTCCTGCACAAACACCCTACCTGTGCCAGTCTGCCCAGGGTCTCTGTTTTAAAGTCAAAGATGCTCCTGCAACTTGTTCTGTGTTTGCAAATAAAGTGCTTGCCAGCAGGGTGTGAGTGGACACTGTTCCCATGCCCACACCACAGGCTTCAGCCACCTGACCTCGGGGATCTAGGCTGCTGACCCTGCCTTCAGTTCCTGAAGGCTCTGCATAGAGACCAACAGACATGGTGGCAGATGCTATTGGAGCCCATTTCATTTTGACGTCACAGGCCCACAGGGAAGAGACACATGCTGCAGGGAGAGCAGAGGGGCAGGGCTGGGGTCCAGCTTCTTCTGTCTCCTGCTGGCCACACCATTCTGGCCTCAGGTCCCAGTAGCTGGCACCACGGCACCCTCCCCCACACAAATTCGTAGAACACTGATGACACTGTGACCTCAGGGATCACTGCCACATACCCTTGTTTTGCAGGCTTTGCAAAAAAGCCCAGAATGCAGCTGCCTGACTAAATCACAGACCCACGGAGTGAGCCGGTGCCCCTGAGCTGTTACCCACAGTCTGCACCCCCATTCACCCACAGGGCGTCTATCTGAGGTTCTTCTCTGGAGCTCGTGTGTTATTTCACATTCACATCTCACACATTTGATGGTGTCATTTCTAATGTCCTGGAAAATCCTAAGTAGAAAATTAGCAAAAATGGAGTAAATAAACCATTCAGACAACTCCCTAAAACTACTAGGAAGAGAACTAATAGAAACTAGCAAACTAAAATCATTTCATGAGACAGGCCCTAAGGACGTTAATGGATCAAAGGTGGGGACCCTGGGTGCCGTGAACACCACTTTTTCATCCCATGTGCACTTCATTGTATACATGACGCACTAAGATATGCAACAGAGCACAAACGAGATGTTGGCGCTAGGCATTTGCATAAATATGCATGTACATATATAATTTTTATGTTCTGATATTTTAAAAGGTCAATCATAAACTATTTAGAAAACTCAGCCAGCCAGAATGACTCACTGCCTGCGGATTTCAGGGCATAATAATTCTAAGAGACTGTTTTATTGCTGGCATTGACCGCCATGGCTTCATCAATAAAAACCCTTAGTTAGGAGGCCTATTTCTCTCCATGATCTCCTTTTCCTAAAGTAACTCACTTCCACCTGGAGACCACGCTTGAGCTGTGTTTAATGTGCCGCCCCTGGAGGAACAGTCACGTGGGCCATGAGTCACTGCCCAGCACAGACGGAAAAGGTCCAAGGTTCTTGAACTCACTGGCTGGAAGGCTGTAGCTCAAAACGATAATACTGATGCACACCAGAAGCCAGGAGGGAGGTGGGGCGCAGGGGCCACACAGCTGGGCACGGAGACCTGTTGACATCACTTCAGTCCCATTCTGTCATCAGTATGAGAATAGGAAAAACGACGTGAAGTCACGATGCCCGTACCAGGCCCCTCAGCTGCATCACCCACCTGAGTCACCATCATCCCATGGATTCATACGATTGCATATCGCTCTGATTCTGAGCGGCTGGTGAAATCTGGACTGATGCAAAAATGGGGAGAAACTATTAATTTAATTATTGCATTTATCTGGAAAGAAAATGCTTCTGAGTCTGTAGTCCATAGGAAAAAGCATGAAAAAAGTTCCAAGGACCAAGGTGGATGGAGTGACCTCCTGAGGTCGGAGTTACACCCCTACCCACCCCCACCAAAGAAACAACTGGAGTCAAAGACTATACACTGAAGGTGGAAACCAAGACTAAAGACATTCAAAGGTGCCACCAGCTCACAACTGTCCACACTAGAGACAGAAGTTTCCTCAAGAAGGCGTAGCAGGAGGAGAGACAGACAGGCTGGGATCACTTTGGCCGCCATAGGTGCTCTAAGGGTGACACCTGGGAAGGGGGACAGGTGAACCTGGGAACAGAAAAACACAGTCGTGGACAGTATGCTGTCCTGTAAGGAAGGGAAGAGGGGAGCTGCAGCCCAGAAGGCCACGGCCGTGAGCCTGGGTGCTCTCATTTCCCGTGTGCTCCTGCCCGTGTGGGGCCTGGTTCTCTGTGGGTCTCTCAAACACAGCGGATTCTCCTGTCCCCGGGATAACTGAGGCCACTTATTTAAAGGGTTCGAACTACAATTTGAGAATTTCACTACATGACTTCTAAGGAATGCATCCTTCAAGCCTACAGATATAAATAAAACTAAACATAATTTATCTTACCAATGATTAAAGAATTTATCAAATCTCACCATCAAAGACTTATTTTATCCTACCCTTTAAGCCCATCTGCAGAACTAGAAGAAAACTGAATTTATCTATCATGCTAATTATACATTATTTCAACAAAGATTTACTTAACTTCTAATACAACAAGGCAGGAGCTGCTGTGAAGACATACAACTGAAATGATGAGACAAAGTGGGGGGAAATGCACCGGAAAGACTAGAGGAAATGCACAGAAAAGACTAGAGGAAATGCACAGGAAAGACTAAGGAAAATACAGGAAAGACTAGAGGAAAACACAGAAACAACCAGAGGAAATGCACAGGAAAGACTAGAGGAAATGCACAGGAAAGACTAGAGGAAATGCACAGGAAAGACTAGAGGAAATGCACAGGAAAGACTAAGAAAAATACAGGAAAGACTAGAGGAAAACACAGAAACAACCAGAGGAAATGCACTGGAAAGACTAGAGGAAATGCACAGGAAAGACTAGAGGAAATGCACAGGAAAGACTAAGGAAAATACAGGAAAGACTAGAGGAAAACAGAAACAACCAGAGGAAATGCACAGGAAAGACTAGAGGAAATGCACAGGAAAGACTAGAGGAAATGCACAGGAAAGACTAGAGGAAATGCACAGGAAAGACTAGAGGAAATGCACAGGAAAGACTAAGGAAAATACAGGAAAGACTAGAGGAAAACACAGAAACAACCAGAGGAAATGCACTGGAAAGACTAGAGGAAATGCACAGGAAAGACTAGAGGAAATGCACAGGAAAGACTAAGGAAAATACAGGAAAGACTAGAGGAAAACACAGGAAAGACTAGAGGAAAACACCACAGAATCATCCATTGTAAACAGTGTAAGAGATCACTCAGAGGAATCAGAGGACAGAGTTAATCAGGGAAGACGTCCTAATAAGAGTCGATCTCCATCAAATCTGACACTTGTGATGCTCACAAACTGACCAAGAGAAAGAAAGAAGGCATTTCCACACTGGGGATCACAATCAGCCAAGGCAGGAAACAGGATTTCTTAGGAAGGGATTAGTCTGGAGCAATGGAGAACCAGCCCCGGGGACAGTGGCCTTGGGCACTACGGGGAAGGTGCTGCGTCACCAAGCAGCACTTACAACTGGCCCTGGAGAATTCTCCCCGGGTACACACGCAGGCAGGCAGGGCCCTCCTTACCTTTCCCATAGAAGAACTTGCGGTAATAGTAGGCCCCAAGGTCAATGTGCTCTATGATGTAGCGCTTCACTTTCTCCCTGTGAATCGGCTGGTTCTCTCGGGGCACTTCCAAGACAGACACGCCCGCATTGGTGCAGTGAGAGCTGAGAGAGGATTCAAAGGAGCAACTTTCCCCGGAGCTGAAAGATGCCGAGTTGGCCCTAGACAGGGCAATCCTCCTGTCCCCTTCCCCTCCTGTCTCATTTCTAAAGTAAGGGCAACTTAGGACGAGGTCATTACTTTTCCCATCCCCCTCATCAGCATCCAGGTTCTCCTTTGAGTTGAGGTCCTCCTTGCTGCCCAGGGGGGACTCACAGCTGCCTGCCTGGCCCCCTGGCGCCTGAGTCTGGGATGCTGCAGAGGCCCCGGTGGTCATGTTCTTCCTTTTCCCCACGTTAGCCCTCGTGGCCATGGCTTCATTGATATTAAACAAAATGCTCTGGACATCATAATGTGCAAAACACCGCTGACAATTCCAAGGGCGAATGCCCCGCTCGAGACGACCGTCCTCCAGATCAGACGTGAACTTGAAAGTCTCATGTTCACTTTTAACAGTTCGCAGCTTTCGGAAAAGAGACGTTTCCACTGACTCCGACTTTAGCCTCCGTTTGAAAGGCTTGTCCCTGTCTCTGCCCATGAGGAGGGCGCTGTCCATGTAATCTAATCCTGAGATGCGGACAAATTCTCCCCGAGAAATCTGTGCTGCGGCGTGAAGGCTGGGGGAGACGGCAGGGTCGCAGGAGAAAAACTCCGGGAACCCAAAAGGGGCCATCACTTTGTGGTCATAACTGTCTACTCGGTATCCTCTGAGCATCGCAAAGAAGTTCTCACCAGACAGGCCCTGCCGGTCGATGGAAGACGTGCTCCCGTACTCCCGGTGAAGCGCGGCTCCGGTGTTGGGGTTCACGGCATTTTGGTCTAAGACGTCTTCAGCATCGATGTCACTGATGGTGACATCACTATTGCTTCTCTGTCTTATGGGGTGAAGTCCTCTTTGAGGAGAGTGAACAAAGATGTCTCCAATTGTGTACTTTGCCTCCACAAAGTCGAGATCAAGCTGCTCCTTGGGCTGACCGTCGCTCTGGTCATTCTGCCCATTGTGCATGATGGAGGTGACACTGTCATAACTGGTCTGAGACTGGTTTCCCCACAGCACCTTGCAGGCCAGCTCCTTGGAGCAGTCCTTTTTAGGAGGCCACTCAGACACCCTGGCTCTCACACCCATCTTGGGCATAGCTGGGGTACCATTGGCTGGAGCACCACTCTCCGAATTTGAGGCATTTAAAGAAGTGGCGGGTCCCATGCTGCCGTTAATGGCTTTAAATTTCCGAGCAAAATAATCATCAGACTGCATGACTCTGGGAGTGTCCTTGAACTTGGAGGAGGCCCTGCCGAGCTTGTGCTTCTCTTCCTGTGACGGCCTTGAGTCACTCATGTCTCCCTCAGTCAAGGGTTCCCCGTCTCAGCAGAAAGACGGATGTAAATCCAGTTACATTGTTATTTACAACACGGTATTAAAGCAGAGATAAAAGCCTTCCTCTATAGTTGCATTTTCTCTTGTTAACCAAAAGCAAACAACATCTTCAGAGTATGGTCGCTCCAGAGTATGTGTCTCAGCTGTAATATCTTTGTACACCTCCGCCCTTGTCCTTAAGGCATCTGGCCATTAATACTTTTTTCACCTGAATCAAAAAGAGAAAACAGCATTAAGAATTATTATAGCTCAAATTCAACATATTCTACATATGGTTTCTTACCTGTCCTCCTCCGCCTGCTGCCCACCTCTACCCCCAGACACCGTGAAGTTCCGCGTCTCTGCATTGCTCTCCTTCTGCTCCTCGTTGTCTACTTGGCCGGATGGATTCTCAACACACAGTCCAGCAGGACCCTCTCCAACACCTCGTCCAGCACCCCGGCCAGCCTCAGCCCGTCTCTGGGCAGAGTGCCTCCTCCGTGTCCACAGCCTGTCTACACCCACCAGGGCCGTTGCCTTATACTCTGAATTTCTGGTTTACCCAGCAGCCCCCTCCACGACTGGCTTCAAGCTCCACTAATCAGGACCCATGTCTCACACCTCTGCATCACGTTATCTACGAATGTGGCCTGGCTTAAACCAGGTACTCAAGCAACATTTCAATCAGCTACCTACGAGTAATGCAGTGGGCATGGGTATTACCCATGGGTAATTGCTTGGGTATTACCATAGTTTCTTTTAAAATAGTTAAACTCAAAAATATCTATCAGCAAAATGGTCAATACCAGGCATTAACAAATGAGTTTTCAGAACGCTCTTCTGAAATAAACTCAGAGATCCCCGTGAAGTGGGCAGGGGTCCCCAAGAACTTGGTGTCTGAACAAGGACAACCTTCTAGCTCACTGTGCCTTTCACCACCTGACGAACGTTCAGGGTCAAACAAAGGTGTAGAGTTTAAACACCAATATTCACCTCTGAGGTTGGTAAGAACTGGACCTCACCAGCTCTTCTCTTTCATTACAAATAATGTTTTTGATTTATTCTATATTTAATAAGACAAAAATATTTTCCATTATATATGTTCCCAACTCATGGCAGTTTGGGAATCTTACCTGTTGGCATAAGAACGAAAGAACAACTCTACTTCTTCTGAAAATAATGATGGTAATAGAGGTATAATATTGCTGACTTCCCTCAGTTTTCACCAAAGCATAGAGAATAACAGCAATTCAGTTGGCAAAAGATAAATTCCAACCAGCCAAACAGAATAAGAACTCTCCAGGGCTCTTACAGGCTTTGAGAGGAAAATGTGGGGGTCTCTTTGCGGGGGTCTCTCGCAGGAGCAGACGGTTCTCCTGATGGCAGCTTGCTTACCCCAGTGGAAAACACGAGTGCGGGTTCACGACACGCCGCCTGCTCCCAGGGCAGCTTCGTACCCGAGGAAACCTAAGGACACTTCAGGGCCTGGCCGACCGCTGAGGACCGGAGGAGCCCGTGCACAGAACAGACCCGGGTCTGCCCTTGGCGCTCAGAAAGAGAAGAGACAACCGCGTCTCAGCTCTTCCACTTAGAATCCGTGCTGAAGGCATCACAGACGATTCTGAGTTATAGTTGCTCCCCATACAATTCAGGCCACTATCAAACCCTTTCCTGGCAACTGAAAAAGTGACGACTGAGATATGAATACAACTTCTTGCCTGATGTCTCTCTGCGAAATGGTATGTGACTTACTGCACCAGACTGCTACATGATTTGTAAGTTCCCCTGGTAACTGCTGCTTCCAGAACACTCAGCAAATCTGGAAGCCTCTCTTCTGAGCATCCACATCTCCTGACATCTCTAACTTTCTCATTGTTCAGCAGGCAATAGTAAAAAGACAGTCTTTATTCCACAAATGTCTTACAGAAATAGAGAACACCAATATATTGCCAAAAATAAGCATGATTTTTAAAACAAGAAATAGAAGTCTTTAAAAATAGATGACTGTACGCTGAATTTTACTATGAGGCCTGCCCAGGAGCATGAACGCCGCAGCAAACTCAGAGTTCACCAAACCTTTCCCCAAGAAAGCTGCTGAGAATCCTGTTGTGACTTTTGAAGTGCTCGTGTCAGGTAAGCGCAGCAGCCCGTGTGGACAGCCACTGGCTTCCCACGTCTGGGGTCTGCGCCCGCGTCTTCTGCTAATGGCACTGGGCTCCTCTGGGAACCACACCGCTGAAACCATCCCATTTGTGCAGGGGCCAACCCGCCCCTCACACGTGACTCAGGTTCGCCCGATGAGCGCGCCACCTCCTCTGCCACAGCCAATCAGGGAGCACACGGGAGCCCAGTCAGGCCTATGACAGCCCTCCGGGAAGGGTGACCCCCAACACTGGGGCTCTGATCCTCGATGTGCTCAAGTGACAGAACATAAACCTGGAACTGTGGGGTTCACCTTGTCGGTGTGACTGAGAACGGGGACACCCGCCTGGACGCAGGAACAGGCGTGGGAAAGAAGGACTCCTGAGCACAGAGCTCTTGACTCCACTGGGCCTGGAACCGGTTCTATCCACGGAATGTTTCAATCACTTGAACCTACTGATGATCTTTTTGGGTTTCTTCAGTTTGAGTTTGATTTCTATGTAGTCCTGACCAACTTTAAAATGTTCTAAGAGACCGTATTTATATTTAATTAAAGACCGTAGACAGCGAATTCAATGAGCACACCTCCTCAGTCACACAGCCTGCCTGGCCGTGAACACATGAGTGGAAAATTACTGTCAAAACCAGAGCCTCCCGGGCAAGATACCTGCCCCAACCCCATCATTATACATCCGTGCACACATTTTACGGGTGCCACTGACAATCCGGTGTCCAAGCCAAAAGCTCTTTGACATGGCAGCTGCTCAACAAACTTAAGTCTCGACAGAAGCAGATCCCTGCTGCCAACTCTCCCTGGCAGGTTTTCCAGCTGCCGGGGCTCCCCAAAGGGACTCTCAGCGACAGCTTTACGGCGGCACCTTCACTCCTAAGTACTACCAAGTACAGAGTGGTCTCGAGAGCGCCTTCCATTCGAAAATACCACTAAAATACTTATGTTGTTCATATTGTGATAAAAATAAAACACCTCAAAACAATCAAAGAATTTGTTTTTAAGTAAAATAGATTAGAACTAAGTTCTAAAGTATTGTAGTACAGGGAGAAGCATTAACACGGATGACTTTAAAAGGCAGAGTAGGAAGCCCGGTGCAGGAAACCACAAGGGCACAGACTGGTGCAGGAGCTGGAATGACCCGGGCCCGGCCGCAGGCCCATGTCCAAACACGATGGGAAGGGAACAGGCCTGAACGGCCCATCCAGCCCTCAGTCTCTGTCCCCTTCTGAGTTGGGCAAAGCAGCTGACCGTTTGTAGAACCCCATTTTTCTTTAGGTGGCACCATGCCAGCTTCCTGGATACGTGGATGAAAGCCCACAAATGGCACCACCCCAGCACCGCCAAACAGGATGGCAAGTGGAAACCGTGCCCTCACAGAACCTGGCCAAAGGGGCGCCGGGGCCTCAGGTCCCCGCTGAGAAGAAGCCACAGGAGCCCAGGAGCCCACCCGTCATCCCTTAATGAGCAGCGGCCAGTCAGCTCCTGCCTCCTCTCTGTGATCTGATGTCACGTCCGCCTTCTCACGGCTGGTAAGAAAACTGGTTACGACAGCTCTGAACTGGCAGATGCAGCGTTCTCAAAAATAAGAATGAGCAAATGCCACGGTAATTTTCCTCAAACGGCACAAGCGCTCTTGCATGCAACATTAAGGAAACATCACCGAATATGAATATGGGCCCCCCCACATGTACATACAGGTCCTCCCTACCACTCGCTCCCTCCGCCTTAATTCTACGTAAGAGGATTGTAAACGACCTGCCTAATAACTTCATGACTAAATGAATTCACACTACTAACTAACTTGGTACGGTTTAAAAATTAAACATCAAACATCCGGCCAGTGTGGCTCAGCAGTTAAGTGTCGACCACGCACCAGAAGGTCATTGGTTCGATTCCCAGTCAGGACACATGCCCAGGTTGTGGGCCCGATCCCCAGTGGGAGGCATGCAGGAGGCGGCCAATCAATGTTCTCGCTCATCGATGTTTCTCTCTCTCTCTCTAAAATCATTAAAGGAAAAAAAAAATTTAAATAAATAAAAACTTAAAATTAAACATAAAAAAAAAAAAAAAATGGAAGAATCATCTAATTCCTTCCTGAGGACTTTGTAAAGAGATTAGACAACATCACATGAACTGATCTAAGTCAGATAGGGAAACAAATACTGCATGGTCTCACTTACTTGCAGAATCTTTAAAATAAAGGATCCACACACAGAGAGAACAGATGGGTGGTTGTCAGAGGCAGGGGGTGGGTCGGGGAGGCAAAATGGGTGAAGGAGGCTAAAAGGTGTGAACTTCCCATTATAAAATCACTGAGTTCTGGGGGTGCAGCGTACAGCGTGGTCACTGTAGTTAACAATACTGACTACATATCTGAACGTTGCTAAGAGAGCAGGTCTAACAGTTCTCATCACAGAAAACCGCAGCTGTGGGAGGTGCTAGACTCACTGCGGTGACCGTCTCACAACACACACGAGTATCAAGTCGGTACCCTGCACACCTGAAGCTATATGTCACTTATACCTCAATAAAAAGAAAAAGACTCAATTCACTAGAAAAACTTTAAGAAATAAAACAAGAGAACATACTAATCCACAGAGATGCCTGACCAGCAGCGTCAGCATCCCCTCCCCAGCCAACTCCCCAGAGTCCATCTCGGGCTGACTGGTAATTAACACAGCTCTCTCACAGGTTCCCAGTCTTCTTTCTTTCTTTAAGTTCAGTTTTAATGTCAAGGGCATTGCCCTCCACACCCCATAGTTCCTAATTATTCTCACATGTCATCCAGTTCTATGGCTCTTACTCTCCAGTAAAAACTGAAAACTGTCACCAGCACTCTGGGGCTGCCTCAAAAAATGATGTGTGAACCTGTGACCTCAAGCAGTGGGCGACCTCAAGTGAGGAAAGGCTAGGAAATGCGGCAACCAATCAGGAACTCAAATGAAAATTAAAGAATTTTAGAGCTTGGAAGAATAATCTGTTCTCATGTTAATGGTCTGGGTAGCAATTTTTAAAGGATAGAACAGAAATAGAGAAAATGTGATATTTAAGCATTATTGTCTTTAAATAGAATGTTCTTCAATTTTCCATAAGACATTAGTGAATCTTTAAGACCAATATTATAGTTATAATTGAGTCACTGCAGGTTTAGCAAATGGGTTGGAAAACCACAAAATGCACAAATTATGAGCCTTAGTCAAGATTTATAATAAAGCATAACTACCATAAAAATGCTTATTTTCCACACTCACATCCCATCAGCTCTAATGCTAACGTGTATAATTGGGCAGGAAATAAAGAGGAACAAAAGGTCCCACTCTTACTGTCTCTGTGGCACAGCTGAGGGGTGCTCACTCCCAAGGTCTGACCACCTGAAATGCATTTACCATAAAACCACTAAGTTCAGGTACATTCAGTCAGTATTAAGTGAAGTTAGGGCTAAATAACTATAAAACAATCCATTAACTCACAGTCATATCACAGTAGACTACCGAAGATGAAACAATTTGATTAAGTGGGCTATTATTAAATAATAATGGCCATAAATGGATATAGATGTTCAATAATAATCATATTGCTAACTGTTAAGCTTTGGTATATTCAGACATAAAAATTAATTTCTAGGCATTTATCTTGAATTAAACATTGGGGCAGTACCAAAGATAAATATTTTGGGGCATGAGAATATAAAAAAGAGCAAAGTTCTTCTCTTTGGGGTTTTATAGCATAGGGGTGATTTATGATTTGTGAAGGAGCCTAAAATATTTTCTTGGTGGAATATCCACATGAGTATTAGACAATTTCTTTGTTTTCTTTTTAATGTATTCTTTTTGTTGTTGTTGTTGTTGTTTACCGATTTTTTTTAGAGAGAGGAAAGGAGAGGGAGAGAGAGACAGAAACACTGATGAGAGAGGACATCAACTGGCCGCCTCCTGCATGCCCCTCACTGGGGATCAGGCCCACAACCTGGGCATGTGTCCTGACCAGGAATCGAACCAGCGGCCTCTTGGTGCATGAGTCGACGTTCAACCACTGAGCCACACCGGCCAGGCAAGATAATTTCTTAAAGTACTCCACCTTGTTATTTAGAGGAATTTCAAAAGCCCCCACAAAAGCTGATCCCCTGGGTGTAGCTAAGGACTTTTTCATCAGAGTAGAGCAGGGATCGCAGTAAAAAGTGCCAGAAGGACTCAGACTCCACTAGAGCCCCATAGTATGACTCTGCTTTGGAGTGAATGACAATCCAAGGTGAACAAAAGGGCCAAATCAAAGGCTGGTTCGGTGTAAGCTCCAGGAGTCTGGTCTATCCCGTTCACTCCTGTGCTCCATCCCCTGGAGCTGTGCCTGGCACGTAGTTGGC
This sequence comes from Molossus molossus, assembly GCF_014108415.1. Taxonomy (NCBI): domain Eukaryota; kingdom Metazoa; phylum Chordata; class Mammalia; order Chiroptera; family Molossidae; genus Molossus; species Molossus molossus. The sequence continues at coordinate 5,800,928 of NW_023425359.1, read as the reverse complement.
ACTCATAATTAACTTCCACCCAGCTGTCAAAACTGAAATGGATGCACACGAAAGTACTCAAAGCACTGTATCGACGAAGTATCATGACATGCCTGGAACACATGATTCTTGATTCTCTCTGTTCGGTTTCCTTGCGGGCTCCTCCTCTGGTCTTGTTTAAATGCTGACTGTCCTCAGGGTTTATTGTAGGTCACAGTGTCCTTACACTTTCTTGGGTAATTCTGTCCATTTCATATGCCACCTCTATGCTGAAGGCTCTAAATCTACCCACAGCCCAGAGATGTATCATCTGCAACACTGCCAGGCTGAGCCAAGACCGCGCCCATCCTCTGCCCAGCCCCTTGCACCAGCTGAATGTTCTCAAATCCATGCAGACCTTGCTATCTCAACTGCCACCAGCAGAGCTAGAACCATGATTTTACTTTTCCTAGATTACCATAAAACCCTCAAATATTTCCCTATTTTCCTCACAATAAAGCCTGACTGCCTGGAGGTAGCACAGGTCCCTCATGACTCGGTCCGAGCAGCTGCTGGAGCTCTGTGCACGTCTGCATGCTGCCCTTCATTTCCTATGCCAGGGGCTCTGCACACTGCCCCTCATTTCCTATGCCAGGGGCTCTGCACACTGCCCCTCATTTCCTATGCCAGGGGCTCTGCACGCTGCCCCTCATTTCCTATGCCAGGGGCTCTGCACGCTGCCCTTCATTTCCTATGCCAGGGGCTCTGCACAGTGCCCCTCATTTCCTATGCCAGGGGCTCTGCACAGTGCCCCTCATTTCCTATGCCAGGGGCTCTGCACAGTGCCCTTCATTTCCTATGCCAGGGGCTCTGCACACTGCCCTTCATTTCCTATGCCAGGGGCTCTGCACGCTGCCCCTCATTTCCTATGCCAGGGGCTCTGCACAGTGCCCCTCATTTCCTATGCCAGGGGCTCTGCACGCTGCCCCTCATTTCCTATGCCAGGGGCTCTGCACAGTGCCCCTCATTTCCTTATGCCAGGGGCTCTGCACAGTGCCCCTCATTTCCTTATGCCAGGGGCTCTGCACAGTGCCCCTCATTTCCTACGCCAGGGGCTCTGCACGCTGCCCCTCATTTCCTATGCCAGGGGCTCTGCACACTGCCCTTCATTTCCTATGCCAGGGGCTCTGCACAGTGCCCCTCATTTCCTTATGCCAGGGGTTCTGCACGCTGCCCGCTGCCCACACACTCTTCAAGACGCTTTTCCTACCTTGCTAACAGGTGGCTGTAGACAGATCTCAGCTCAGATACTGGGTTCTTTTCAAACCTTAGCGTTAATTTGGGCCCCCATAGCATCCCGCCCTTCTCTTGCCGGATGTTGTGAGAGAAATACACACAGTTTCCTACCAGCCTGTCCCCCAGTGCGACCCTCCTCTGAACCCCAAGTGCTGCGAAGGCGCAGCCACGTCTTGGCACTGGGTACTCGGCAAAGTTCCAGGCTCTGCCGCCTGCCAGTTGAGACTGTGGCAAAGGTACTTCTTTCCGAACCTCAGTTCCTAGCTATGAAAACTGCAACAATTATATCTATTTCAATAGATAATTCTAAATATCCAATAAGGTCTAGATGCAAAGTGTCTATCTCCCTGTTTCCTATATCAAAAGTTCTAAAATTATTAGATGAAAAATTTGATTGATGAATTTATAAAATTGACTTATATATGCATACTTACTGATAAACTAATTGACTTAAAATTGATCAATTAAAATGATACATACTATCTCCAAGGAGCACAGCCATGTTTACAAAATCCAATGCAGTAACTGCTAACTGATTTACGTAAGAAGTAGAACAGGGCACAAGGCAGTGACTGCCTTGCGGCGGTGAGGCTGATTCTGCAGAAGGCAGAGAAGCTTTCAGAAGGGAAGGAAATGCCCGAAGCATCGCCAGTCAGGCTGCTCTCTTCCCAACTGCAACTTCGATTTAAACTGTGCTCGGAACTTCAGTGCGTTCTAATGAGATTATTGTGGAGTTTTTAACTTTCCCGTGTGTCACTACAAAACAGAAACTAATCTCTGGTAGTAAGTTGCTTTCACTTTTCCACCCATCCATTTGTATGTCAACAGCAGAATAAACACAGAGCTATTTTGTTAAATGGAATATCTTCATCATGGCACGTTTTCAAGTAGACAAAAGAACAGCTGTGGTGTTGACTGTTCCCATGACATCTTAAAACCCAAAAGAGATCAAAGAAGATAGCCCTGCACCTCGTTCCCTCAGGAGGTTATTAGTTATTGCATTTCTTCGGCAATGTGGCTCCTGAATGACAGTGGACACAGGAGGAAGACGTTCCAATGAATAATTTAAGCTGAGGCATTTGTATCTTAGGAAAACTCAGTAAAAGAAGAAAAGAATTTCTATTTAGTGCCAACTGATTGGGACTGTACTTTTGTTACTTTCATTTAGAAATCACACAAAATAATCTGTTGTATCACTTAGATAAAGGTGTGGTGACACTGGGTGACAAGGAAGGCTGCAACCTGAGCATTTCATAACAGAAAACATACTCTTAGGCATCCCTCCCGCTGTGGCCACAAAGGGAAGGATCCTCTCACTCAGCCTATTAAGCACTAAATCCACAGTAAAAACACAAAAGTAAAATAAATCAATACTATTGAAAACTGAACTGAACATACACAGCAACTACCTTCCAATGTGCTCTTTGTGAAAACGCAACAAGTAAACCCAAAAGCCATCAAATCTGAAGATGCTTCCTTTCTACTGAGCATAAAGGCATGAAAGAAAACCTGCCAATCCATAGAGCAGTCGAGTGTTTGATTTCTAAAAAATAGTAATTTCAGCAGCAAATACCGAACAAACTCCATTCACTCACCACACACACACAAAGCCATCTCCGCACTGTTCTCGTGTTTATCTCAATTACAGAATACTGACTTGTTGAACAGCTTTATGAGGTTTATTACCTGATACAGAAACCTTTTGTCAGTCCATTAAATATGTGCATTCAGCTCTGTTCCCCACTGCACTGGATGCAGGGGCCTGGGAACACTGAAGCTGAATGACACAGCCTTCTAAGCCTCAAAGCTCACTGAGATATGCACATGCATAACAAGTACAAGAATGGCGTTAAAGGAACAGGAGGCCATTCCACTAGCACCTTAGAATGTGACCCACGTGCGTGTGCTTACAGGTGCACGCTCCACGCCCCCGGGGGTTCTGGGGATGGACACCCTCGTGAGCTGCAGACGGCACCACCCTCTCAACACCAATGAAGACAATTGCACAAGTCATTTGACTCAATCCTTCTACATCTGAACAATCTACTTAAGAAACAAGAGATGTGGAGAGAAACTTCTAGAGAAAACATTCACTCCAGAACTATAAGAATGAAGAACTTGAAAGAGTCTTAGCAGCCGGGGCCAGGGGTAAATACGGTATATTTGGTAAATATGGTATAAAGAATATTAACTCAGTGTTTCTTTGAAGAATGTCCATGACGTTGGGGATTTACATAATAGTAGAATATTGTAAAAGAGCCAAATGCAGAACTTTGTTAACTATCTACAGACATGAAAGTACTGCAGAGAAACACCCCTATCATCGTAGTGGTTCCCTACCCAGGTACGGCTCTGCATGCTTTTTGCTTTCTTCTTTGTGTTTTTCTGAAGTATCCAAATGACATAAATCCATATGAACATGTAAATCCACACATGTATAAAACCACTTTCAATTCAATAAAAAAAAATATATATCTTTTGAAAAAAATCCTCCATAAAGCCAAGGCACATTTAAACTATACAAAGCAAATTACTCTTGTATATCTGAAACAAGATGGCCGTGAGCTTCCTCTTTGTCCAGTGAAGTCCCCCACTCAGACACCTACACGTGGAAGTGAATACTGATGTTTGATGAGCAATGCCTGTTGATGAAGAACTGAGAGTACACGTTAGCAGGTTTTCACAAACGTATCGGCCTTCATTCCCACACACTGGAAATTACTTGCGTTAGACTGTATCTTACATCGGCATATACTGTCACATGCCCTGCGCCTTCTGGGACCTTGTGTGGTAGACTGCACACCGATGTCAGATGGAGAGCTGCATGCCCACCTCTGAGAACATAACCGCGGCCCTGCAGCAATGCACACCCTCAGAGTCTGTTTCACCTGTAGGATGGGGATCCTGTGTGCCCAGTACAGACCGGGGTCGTGGGATCCAGTGAGGAGGCACACATAAATGCTCTAAGGTATTAAACACCAAACAAATGCAAAATATGAGTAGCGCTCCAGTTGGTAAGTAAGCATGAAGGAACCCAAATGGACTAAGTGGCTGTTCCCATCTGTCTCCACAGCCCTTTACTAATGTTCTTTCCACCTCACCAAACGAAGACATGGAGGAAACAGGAAGTACAACTGGCTGCATTTCTGGCAAAACTCTGAGAAAATGAGTATTACTGCTTATCTATGTCCAATGTTGCTACTAGACTCTAGAATGATCTTACACTTCTAAGCCCTTGGAAATGTCCACAGCACCTCCACTGCATGTGGCACCCATACTGAAGCCAGGGGACACGCACCTAGCCCTCCAGCCTGGCCCTGCCCTGCATGCTCATGGGGGACCCGGGGACCCGCACTGCGGGGTCTAACCCTCCACAACATGCCCAGGTGAGTGGTGTCTTACGGATTCCGTAACCACTGTTAGGAGGCTCCTCCAATTTCAGAATTGACCTGTAGGCACCTAAAATCTGCCCTGCCCTGATTTGGGAGATCCTAAAGTTGGGCTGATTCTTAAAAGGTGGACCAGACAGTGAGTCCCACCTGATCCTGCAGGCCCTTCACTGTGCTGCCTGAGACAGAGGCCATGAGTAGACATTCACTTCTGCTGAGGCTGCAGCTATGACCCCCAACAACAGGACTGCCATCCCCTGGATCCCTCCAGCACGGACAGTGAAGGTTCCTCCAGGGCCCAGGGCTGCTGCTCTGTTTATGGCAGGCCTGGCTTCATGGGGCTGACCAACCCAAACAGGATCAGGCAGGCAGCCACCTGCTGGGGACTGTCACTGACAAGGACAGCCTCGCTTCCCAGGAGGCCGGGCCACCAGCAAACCAATGATTTCACGGGTAAGAATCAGGTTATAAATACTTGATTTAATGGCCACCACGGAATCCAGTCCGAATTCCCCATCTCTACCTGGTAATGAACCCATCCTAAGAGAAAACAGGGAACTCGGGCCCAGACACCAGGGTCGGCTGAGCAGGGAAGAGAGACAGAGGAAGCATCACTCATGCTTTTCACTGGTTTCCCCCAGAAGAGTCCTCGTGGCGCTGGCTGGTTGCAAACGAGCGAATCCAGCACCCCAAAATACAAGTTCCTGCAGACTAAATCCAGGAGGACATCACGATGACCACACCAGGACGTCCCCATCGTGTGCGTTGTCACCCAGGCCTTCACTTCCAGGGTGCGTTTCATTTCACTAGTCAGAGAACGCGGTCCAGCGTACTGAGGGGCAAACTCCTCCTCGCCAGACCTCATTCAGAATCTTGAAAGTGTGAATGAATGCTGTATTTGAAAGGAAAGTGAAACCACTTTCAGTCACAAATGCACACTAATTAACTTGGCTTGGTTATTTTTTTAAAGTTCCTAGCAGCAAAGATCATTACCTGAGAAAAAAAGTAAAAAAATGACCACATGACACAATCACTATTATCAAACACCAAAAACAGAAAAAAGTAGTAAGAACCTTGTTTCCTTATAAAAATTATGGATACAGGAACTCAATACTTATTTGAACTTCCATGTTAATGAAAACAGAAAGATGCAGAAAGTGCAGTTGTGATAAAGAGAGTATCAACCACGGGGAACTGACCTTACGTGTTGGCCAGCAGACCCTGAACACTTGTTTGACTAATAACGTGTCCTGACGATCAAATGAGAGCATCAGTGTATTGCATGCCCTTAGGGATCCACCACTGCCAAAGCCCCTCTATGTTCACTGGATCCCAGGAGACCAGGAAGAGCCCGAGAGGGACTGCTCTCCCATTTACAGTGGGGAAAAACATTAGGACAATTAGGTGACGTGTCTTCAATCCGACGACTGTGAATTGAGAGACAGAACTAGGACCCAGGCTGCTTCAGTCTTTCTACTGTAACTGGCAGCTTCTCACATTTACATGTGGACTTTAAAAATTAGGAATAAAAAACAAAATTACTGACTTTGTTGGTCCAAAAGCAGCCAACCTAATCCAATTTGTTAACTTTGCAAAAAGAAAAAGATCTATGTCCACTGCTTGGAGGCTAAGGAAAGGTGTGGTTTTGGAGGAATACAGAAGGTGCACACACGTGGGAAGGAAGGATGCTTTCAGGCAGGCCCCACCCTCCAGAGGCGGCCAGTCTAAGGGTCCTGGTCCCCAATGAGCAGGGCCCCTGGGTGTGAAAGAGCCAGGGCATCCTGTGGGCATCTCTCCGGGCTCCTCTGTCACTTGGCGGCAGCTCTCCCTTTGCCATCTGAGAACTAGACTGAGAGGGTTTGGATGGGGACCTGGAAGAAGGCAGCGGCCCGCCAGCCCAGCATGACCAGAAAGATCTCCACACGAGCCCGGCTCATAATCAAACACCTGATTCTGAGAGTTCAAGTCAAGTACTTTGAGTCCCATTAGCTTCTGGTAGTTGCCCAAACATCTCAGAAGAATCTCAAGGGTTTGACCAGCAGAGCCGACTGGACAAGATCGCAGCCAGAATAACACCAAATAACATCAAAAAGTCCTTGCCGCTAACAATGGCATTTTTACTGGTCCTTTGGTTTTGCCTCAAACAAACATCCTTTCTTTCCTTGTGCCAGAGAACACTGTCTAGTGTTAATCACCCACTTAGAATCAAAATCATAACATTGGGTCTTAAGGGAGACAGATAATCTATTCTGACACCCTCACTTTATAAACCCAGAAGGGAAGGTCACATGATGAGTTAGGAACAAAATGGGTTTCCTACCGGGTTCCCAAATGCTCATTATTACCCGTCCTTCGTTCTGTTTGAACGTGGCATTCGTGAAAATGATGGATTTTGGTTCCCACACATCTCACTGCAGCAGAAAAGATCCGCACACCCCCCTGTAGCTCCCATCGCTTTGCTTCTACGCTTCCCCTTGCTGGAAACCTTCCTTCCTCCATCAGAAGCAACAAAATCTAATGTATCCAAAGTCACCATCTGTGACTCCTTCTCCCTCACTCACTTGTTCACCCTGAAACCTTACCTTGAAAGCGCTTTCTGTCCCTTTACCGTATCACCGTCTACGGCACAGTCATCCATGCGACAAGCTGGCACAGAGGGATGGGCAAGATGTGGCCCTTGGCTCAGAGGACCCAGCAAAGCTCCAGGTAAAGCAGACTTGATGAGCAAGGGCTCCGGGGCGCCAGAGCGCAGCTGGGCCAAAAGTATGTCCCCTTAAGGGTTTCCTGCTGCAGCTCTCGGCTCCCATGAGATAAAATAATGTTCCAGGTCGCCCACGGGCCCTTCCATATTCTAAAAGAAAGCCCACGTACCTACAACACTGGGGAGTCGGAGGGGAAGTTACAGCAAAGGGTGACTGAGACACAATTCCCTTCTCTTTCCTCATCTGCGAGGAGTCACGAGTTGCAAATTTTACTTTTTTTCTCATGGGAAAAAAAGTAGGTGTTGCTGACTTTGGTCAACAGACGGGAAGAAAGAGCAGACTGTAAGACTCTGTCCCAGGCTGCAGGGCCGGGCCCGCGGCAGGCCATGTGTCATAGCAGAGGGAAGCTGCATCTGCCCACCAAGGGTTCCCAGCCTTCAGCATGAGCAGTCACTGTGATTCAGGCAGAAGCCCTCTGACCCTGTCACCCAGGCAAACCAACCTGCCTGTCCTGTATTCTCTCCTGTGGAACCAGAATGCTCATCCTGCCTGGGGGAAGGAGCACCGTTTCTTTTATTTATTTATTTTTTTTCGTTAATCCTCACCCAAGGATATTTTTCCATTGACTTTTTTAGATAGAGTAGAAGGGAGGGAGGGAGAACATATATAAGAGAGACACATCGATTGGTTGCCTCTCACACGCACCCCGACTAGGGCTGGGGATCAAACCTACAACCCAGGTACATGCCCTTGACCGGGAATCAAGCCCGAGACCCTTTGGTCCACAGGCCGACGCTCTAACCGCTGAACCAAACCGGCCAGGGCAGGAGCCCCATCTCCCACTCGCACTCCCAGTTCCCGTCACATCTCAGCCACAGTTTCCTTTAGGCACAGGCGAGTCCTTCCGCAAAGACGCGGCACACACAGGGGCTTGCTCAGAACTAGGAGCCAACGTCTGAGCAAAGGGGAACGTCCTTCTTTCCAAGAAGCTGGGGTAGTTTTGATCAGTGGTTCCTGACTTCCCAAGTCACCTGGAAGATATTTATACGTAGGTTCCTGGGCTTAGCCCGAGATCCTGGCTCAGGGGCTGGAGTGAGCCCCAGACCTACAGCCTTGAAGGTGATTCTCATACACAGACAGGATTAGAAGCTACTGGTTTAGACACAATTCTACAGGATGAAGATTAAGTTAAATGAATGATTCTAAAATCCTAGTTTCCCTTTCTCAAGTGCTGAAATATCTTCCATTCACATTTGAGAGCTGAATCCCAGGCCATTTATTGACGCACAACGTCTTTTATTTAGTTTTGAAGAAAATAAATGAAATCGAAAATTGGGAATTCTGGAGAAACCATTTGAGTCCGAAATACTAGAAGTTTCCATTCCAGGGCCAGTAGCCCAGGTGTACACTGTTGTCAAGATATACTTTAAATTACAACATTTAATGAGCATCTTCTACGCACCAGCTACTTTCTAAGTACTTTTCAAGTATTAACTCCAGTAACCTCATGTGACAGAATTACCAGTATCCCCAATTTAAAGTAAAGATTTAATGTGGCATTTAAGGCCCTTCTCAAATCTAGTTCCATTCTACCAAGGCCACCCTTATAACCCCCTTGCGCTTTCTCCCAAATGCACCAACCCCTTCCCACCTCTATGACTTTCTTCATGGAGTTCCCTCCCCAGATTGTCCTCTCCATTCCATAATCACTTTGAGAGACAGCAGGCTAAGGGGCTGCTACAGTCAGAGTGGGAGGAACACTGAAGAGGCCTTTGGAAGCCAGGTCCCTGGGGCAGAAAACGAGGAGACAAGACTGGGGTCAACAGTGATCCCACTGCTGGGAATATACCCTAAGAAGCCTGAAACACCAATCAGGAAGAATATATGTACCCCCATGTTCATAGCAGCACTATTTACAATAGCTAAGATATGGAAACAGCCCAAGTGTCCACCAGTAGACGAATGGATAAAAAAGCTGTGGTACATATACACAATGGAGTACTATGTAGCGGTAAGAAAGAAAGATCTCTCATCCTTTGAGACGACATGGAGGGACCTGGAAAGTATTATCCTAAGTGAAAGAAGCCAAGCAGAAAAAGACAAATACCACATGATCTCACTTATATACAGAATATAATGAACATAACAGTCTGAGGAATACGGTAAACCCAGAAACATGGAAGTAGGGCACAGACTGACATCCCTCAGAAGAGGGGGTGGGGGGGGTGGGAAGAGATAAACCACAGAACTTATATGCATGTATGCATGACCAATGGACATGGACAACTAAGCCGGGGATGGGGCGGAGGTAGGGTGGGGTGGGGGGTGCCAATGGGGTAAAAAGGCAAAATATCTGTAACAAAAAAATAAGTAAAAAATTCATTAAAAAAAAAAAAAAGACTGGGGTCAAGACAAAGCCTGAACACTGGGTGCCATTCCCTCCTGCCTGTCGGATGTTGAATACGAGGATCCGGAATTGGCAGAGGAATGAGTCAGGGGTCCCAGACTACCGTGGACCAACCTGGGTCACTTGCTGGAAAACTGGCCAAGGAGAGTTTGGTGAAAACACAAATTCTGTAGCTGTGCTCCTAGGAACTCTGCCTCCCGAGATCGGGCCTGGGGCCCCAGACGGCTTTTACGGGGTTCCTCGGGTGTTTCTGGTGCTGACTCTTCTCTAAGGCCCAGGGGGTAGGAAAGTACTTTGGAAAATACACAAGGCTACACAAGCATATGGTGTAACTAAACCATGAATGCAAAAGCAGTGCCAGCAGTTGCCCTTTAAAGCCCCCCCGCCCCTTCCCCGTGGCCCTGTGGCCCATCCTCCTAAGCACACACTTCTCCAAGTGCTGGAGCCCAGGCAACACAGGCACACAGAATAACGAGCTGGGGACGACGGTCCCCACAGAAAGCTGGAGCATAGCCACCAATGGACCTGAGACTGGAGTCCAAGTCTGAGATGGGAAAACTGAACAAGAAAGCAGAGACAGGTTTAAAGTCAGAGTAGGTGCCCTGGGGGCAGTGTTCAGTCTAAAAAGGAGAGGAAGAGGCAAGTTATTGGTTCAATTAGAAGACAAAACTGGTGCACACGCAGACGCCCAAGGCGAACGCAAAAGGAAGGAAACGATAGCACACAGTCCGCGAGGTCCCTGACACACAATACGTAACATTCACACACTTTCATTTACAGAAGAAGGACATGCAGAGACCTAACGCACTTGTCTACAGTCGGACAATGTTAGGACGCGCAGTGAGACCCCAGAGGCAAGTGAGCCTGTACACCGGGATCTGTCCTGCCATCTAGGAATATGTATTAAAAAGACTCAAATAGAAAGACATCCCATGTCCGTGGATTGAAAGACTTAGTGTTAAGATCGCTTCTACCCAAAGTGAGCTACAGATACAATGTCCCTACCAAAATCTCAATGACACACTTTGTGAAAATAGAAAAATGCACCCTAAAATTCATGGAATCTCAAGGGACTTCAAAATCAAAACTGTGAAAACAAGACAAAGCCGGTGGTCTCTCCTGTGCTCTGAACTCACAAGCCGCCACTAAGCCACAGCAAAGAAACAGTGTGGCGTAAAGACAGACTTCTAGGCCAGCAGGGGGGAACACAGAGCCCAGAAATGAACACCCGTGTATGTGGTCAAATGACCTTTGACACAGGGGCAAGACTCTTCAAGAGGGAAGGGACAGTCTTCTCAACAAATGGTGCTGGGACCACTGGACATCCACACGTAGAAGAAGTAAGTTGGACCCTTACCTCTCACTGTATATAAAAATTAACTTAAAACAAAGCAAGTGGAGCCCTGGCCTGTTTGGCTCAGCAGTTGGAGCACTGGCCTGCGGACCAGAGTCCCGGGTTCGGTTCCCGTTAGGGGCACGTACCCAAAAATCACAAACAAAGCAAGTGGATCTAAGTGTCAGAGCTACAGCCAAAAAGCTCACAGAAGAAAACACAGGGCAAAAGCTCCATGACAATGGATTTGGCAACCCCTTCCTGGGTATGACACAAAAAGCACAGGCAACAGAAGCAAAAACAGACAACCTGGACTCCATCCAACCTGGACTCCATCCTGGGCCTCACAGGGCACTGTCAGCAGAGGCATGTGGAAAGGAAACGGGGCGAATGGGAGAAAGTATGTGCAAATGACATGTCTGAAGAGTAGGGGGCAACAGGACGCAGCATTCTCACTGAGCCTCGCTCCTGCCGCAGGCTGGGACACCACCTCCGTGGGGAGGTCCTGCTGCCCCCGGCAAGGCCGAGTCCAACGGGGCGGATCTTTGGGAAGACTCCAGCATCTACGGCCAGCCACTCAGTGAGTCCCCGTGACCATGCACCCCAACACCAGAGATTCCAGTTTCTCACGACTCAAGCATTTCCCTCCTCTATTTGAACAGTACATAAAAACAGATTATTTGCATAAAGTATCTGCAGGCTTTGACAAATGGAATAAATCAGTTGTAACTGGTAGCTTGATACTCACAGTGGAAAGGGGCAATTTACACTCATCAGTATCAGACAATATGACAGGACAGAATTACTTCCACTGACAACATCAGGTTTTGACCCCACGGTCATGTGTCAGAGCCAGTCAGCAGGCTGCAAGCGTGAGCTTCGGGTCCACTAGTCAAGAAAAGATAAAGAGGAATTTAGCAAGTGGCGGAATCACTGAGGAGCGAGGTTCCAGTCGCCAGAGACAGTCCAACAGAGCTGGGAAATGTCCGCCACACGTATTTTTTTAAAGCTGTCACAACTGAAAGTCTCTCTAAACATCTACTGTTTAATCTAATTTTCCCTCATAAATGTTTGGCTTCAGCTCAAACTGAATCAACATTTCCATTCTAAGTTTCTATCTGCACTGCTTCCCTGGTTCACTGTACAACGTCTTTAGTCTGATATATGACACAGCAGAAGCCAGAATTTTAATGCTCTTCAGTGGCAAAATGGTTTTACTACAAAAGCAAAATTGGGGTTTTCTGTGAGCCAAATGTCTAGAAGTTAGTCTAAGCAAAATGAAAAATAAGATTCTATAGAATATTCTTCAGTTACAAATTTTCTCCTAGGTTGTTAAAAAAAAGAAAACTTCTGCTAGTTTTTCGTTTTTTAATTTTTATTTATTGATTTGAGACAGACAGACAGACATCGATTTGTTGCCCCACTTATTTATGGATTCACTGATCGATTCTTGCATGTGCCTGACCGGGGATCAAAGCTGCAATCCTGGCATATCGGGATGACGCTCTAACCAGCTGAGCCATCCAGCCAGGGCAGATAGGTTTTTGATTATGATATAAATTGCTACCCTTCTGCAGATACCACACCTAACTTGGCCCCTTGCAAGTGGACATGTACCATGAAACTGACCAAACGCTGTTGTATGTCACTCATTGTATTGGTCAACATTTACTTGTACTAAAGAATTCTGCACCACATCATGACATTTCTTTTAGCAAGTTACTCTCTGATGTATGTATGCATCATAAATGTTGAAGAGCAACAATAACAAAAATGTTATTAGTCATTCTATCTGGGTTACTGATGTTATATATATTAAAACAGAAAAAGAAGTGAGGCATACTTCACATAAAAGAGATTTAATGTTCAGTCAGTTATACATGTTGGAGTCTCGAGTGGCTTTCTCCTTAGGGACATGTTCTGCAACTAAAGGAGAGAATGCTCTGACACTCACACCCCAGCACCTGAGAGTGGTCAAGGCCAAGGCCACACACATACTGCCTGGCACAGCTGCTGAGGACCTGCAGGACCGTGGCGGAAGCTCTGCCCGCACAGAGTCAAAGGACAAGCCTGGGATCGGAGAGGCGTGAACACAACACAGTGTTACCTGAAAATCATAACATCACTTCAGCTCCTGCCAGCCATGTTTCTCACCAACGTCTCTGTATGTGATTTCACATTCAGACCACTCCATAAGAAAAACTGTGGAATCCAACTTAGCATCCCGGTGTCCACAAACATTCAAGGCCATGTGCTAGTCCCAGGGGCTGGAACAAGGGTCTCCTTGCCTCTCCGGACACTGCTAGTAAAGGACCCCTTCCTCTCACTCTGCTTCATGGAAGCCCAGGGACCAAAGAAAAGTCAGACCTAAAAGGAATCAGGCTATAAAACAGTCATTTAACTGAACTAGAAGACAGCCCACAACACTAATGAAAATCTGTATGCACACTGCTGAAAGAGTTATCTAAATAGATAGACAGACAGACAGATAAAACCAAGAAATCCTAAGCCTGTAAGTTCCTTCTTCACTCACAACTGCAATACTCCTATGAATGATTTTACTTTAAAAAAAATAAGTAAAAGGTTCATTTATCTAAAAAAGGAAAACTTAAGATGACTGACAAGAGGAATAGTTGAGGTGACACAGACTGAAATATTAAAAACCAAATTCTAAGTGTCCTAATATTTGGGAAGTCTAATTGCTTAAGATGTTTACATTTCAAAAAATGTGATTTAATGTAATTAACTGTGTGTTAACTTGGTGGTATCAAGAAATCTGAAATAATAAAATGTCTTATTTCTTGGAACAAATCCTATTTTTGATCAATAGAATCAAAAAATAATCATATATACACAAGCCTGTAACTAAACCCACAGTGTAACAGCAAAAAACCACAGTGCCCTGAAATTCATCTTCCTTGACAGTTTCCTCACAACACCCAGATGCCCCTTGGCTTACGATGGGTTACATCTCAACAATCCCACTGTTAAACTGAGCATATCATTAAGTGGAAAATGCATTTAATGCACCTAACCTACCAAACATCACAGGTTAGCCTATCCCACCTTAAACATACCCCAACACTAACATTATCTTCACACAACCCCTCTGTAGGTACTGAACTTCCCTGGAAGTCGGAGCATCTGTAGGCACTGAACTTCACCAGGTGGGAATATTTTTAATTTTCCTAACTTAAAGTTTCCTAAAAACCAGTTTTGTGCCCACTGCCCCTGTCAGACAGGAGATGTGGTGCAATGATGGCTAATACCACAGCTCGCCGACTGAGACTAGGCAAGAAACGCGAGTTTGTGAGTCTCAGCTCCCTCCCTGTGAGACGGAGACCACGAGGACCTATCCCAGGCTGCTGTGAGGGCCGCACGGGGACAGGGGTAGCAGGACTTTGGGCAGTACTTTCCTCTGCGGGGCAACAGTCCTACTGCTTCTTCATGCCCCACACTTGCTGCCATGAAACATTTCTACCTACAATTAAGATATTTTAAGCTTATCCATTATTTATTCACTAAAGTCATCCTGAAATGACAAAAATATCCTGGGCGTAACCCTTTTTTAATAAGCATCATAAAAGTGATCTATGACAGTCTACCAGAGAAATTCTGGGAGTGACCGAATGACATCCTGTCAGTGACTGAATGCTGGGTTCAAAGCCCCATTAACATCTGTCCAATATAAACAATAAAGTCCCTGTAATGTCCAGGTCAGCCACACAGAGCTCGAGTATCTCCACTCTAGAGTGGGTCGATCCCTGGTCAGGCAGGCCAGGGGCTTCTGCCGACTCCTGGCTCAGCACACCCGCCTGCTGAGGGTGTGAACCGGGGACCCCTGGGGAGGAGGGACAGGGGATGAGCTGGGGTGCTTCTAAAACAGCTCCAGGCTACCGCTGTCTACAAGGGTGCTACACACACCCACTTCCCTTCTCAAACAGGGCAGAGGACAGACAGCACCTGACCCTCAGCACGGGAACAACCTTGGGAATGACTCTCAGTAAACAATGCTGGTGTCAGGGCGGATCTGATTCTCTCCAGGGCTCCACGTGACGGCCCTGCTCTGTGAGGCGCTGACACCCTTTCCAGAAAGCTCACTAACTCTTCCCACTAAAACCACTTTGCCACCAGCACTTAACCAGCAGAACCTAAAATCTGTCTAATCCTGCAGGTTCTGAGCTATTCAGACAAAGGATCAGTGCAGAGAATGACATCACCTTTAAGAGCTCTATTTTCTTCATTTTTACTTCAAACATTCCTGAAATCTCCTGTTTTATTGTTTTGATTCTAAACAAACCCCCAAAAGTACGCGTACACACACTCACACCGAAGAAAGTACGAGAAAGTATTTCCAGACCTTCCTGGCCATAAGAAGGCTCACAGGTGGTGCCTAAATTTTGAGTAGCAGGTGGGTTGACTCACCAGTCATGAAAAAAAATATGACCTTAGCATCTAAATCTACAGGAGTACACAATCCATTTTATTTTTCATATGTTTCTTACCTACTCGAACTGGCCAATGGACATTCCTGGGATACAAGTTTTATCTTCCTTACCTTCAGTGCATCCAAAACTGTGTTCATCACTGTCACGGCACGGGTCGCACAGACTGGTTCATGACACCCCGAATGAGCCCACCTCTCCTTCAGTCTCCCGGCCAGGCGACAGGAAGTGCGTCGTCCCGGCTTCCACTGGTGTCTGTGCCCATCCCTGGAGGAGGCTGAGTGCCTGAGGCTGACCGGAAAGAGGAACGCCTCCAGCCAGGTCCCACCTGTGAGTCTCATCTACGGTTCCTGGAGTCAGGTGACTCCTTAGCCAAGGCAGGAGGGGTTCAAACGTGACCCAATAAAAGGTCAGGATCTAATAAAAAGTCAGTCCAGAATAATCAGAATCACTTAGTTTAACTTGCTCGTTGTATATATGGGGTAAAAGGCCAACAGAGTAGTAAGTGGCTTCCTTTGGGTCAGACTGAGCCGTGAAAGCCATTTTTATAGGGTGGGTAAAGAGCTGGGAAGAAAGTTCCATTTCTGCTTCTTTTAGAAGAAACTTTTCAGTCTGTCCTGAATTCCCAGAGCAGATCTGGGCCCAGTGGTCCCGCCTTAGACCATGACCTAGAGGTCTAAGTCCTGTGCACAGCATCACTGCACTTGGCTCTGATCAACCAGCAAGCAGAAGGAGCTGGCTCCATGTATGGCATGAAAAGGGACTGAAAGGGACATTTTCTCCCTCTGCAAGCCCCGTACCCCCACCGTCTAGAAGCAGAGCCTGGGTGTCCCCAGCCACACCGCGGGGCGCAGCACCTGTCGCCGGGAGCCTGAGGCCCGAGCCTTTGCATCAGAAGGCAACCCGGACTGGTGCCTGTGAGCTCGACTCTCCTGGTTTCCAAGTTACTTCACGAGCCTTGATGGAATTCCTACCTCGTGCAGACTGGAAGGCCCAGAGAGAGCGCAGGTCCACGTAAGCACTGCCCGGTGCCCAGTCAGAGGGAGCCGCCCACCCCAAGGCCAAGGCTGTGCTGCTGTTCTTTTCTCTCCAAGTTACAAGGTCAAGTCAAAGCACCGACAGCAGGGAAGTGGCACCTCCTCCCACACCCTGGTTTGTGCGGCTTCACCTGCCACTGCTGCTGCCCAGCTGCCCACCCCTCCCCAGGCCAGAACCTTGCAGGCGGAGGGCACACAGTGAGTTAAGAAAGGAAGTAGGAGGACAAAGGCCAGCCAGGGGTGTCTCTGGTAATTTACAGAAGTGCTGGGGGAGAGGACCAGGAAGAGGAAGGAAGGAAGTACGAACAATGGAAGGAGAAACAGGGAAATGCAAAGAGAAACCCACACAGAGAACAAATGGAAGAAGTTAGACAAATGAGGGGGAGGGAGGAGGGGAGGGGGGCAGAGGGAAGGGAATGAGGAGAGGGACCCATTTGGTGTTGCCCGACCAAATTTTAAATCTGACCAGGTCATGATCACTTTCACCAGGCACCTGCCATTAGCTCATGAAAGCACAGTGCTTTAGAGTTCATCCCTGGGTTTGCACTTATGAATCACTTATTGTTTTCAACAAGAAAACAGCTCTGGAGTCCACTTGATACACTTAACAAACACATCTGAAGTAAGGAAGATGTAGAAGTTCTACAGGTTTCCTGCATTCTAAGATCCAAGGCCAATAAAGTTTTCTTTAACAAATGAGATCGACAGATTTTTTTTTTCCCTCCTATAACTTCAGGTTTATTGACGCTAAGCAAGTCCAAAATTATTTTCTTGTCAATTCTTGCCTCTGTGAGCTAAGATAATGCCAATACAATATAATACCCCTAACATGGTAAAAGTGTTCAGTTAGTTTTAAACCGTATTTCCCATCAACTCCGTCTGCTTGTTTGATGATTTATATTGGTATTTTAACAAAACTGTGACATAAAACCACACTGACACTCTCAGAGGCCCAGTGTTGCTGTCTCCAGGGGCACGTCACAGGCCCTCCAGGCAGGGACACCCTGACCCTGTACATGCACAGAAAGCAATGGGCTGGGAAAGAATGTTAAGTCTTTAGCTGAGCCTGAAATCTCTCTCTTTCTCTGATTAAGATTTAAAAAACACCTACCCAAACCCATAACAGAAGACACAAAATTTTTTCATTTTGTTTTTTATCATACCATATCTGATACATAAAAATGACCTCTGAATATTTAGCATTTGCGGTTAAAGATGTAATAACTGAAAGTTATCGTTATGACTATAAATAGCGCTAGACGGGTACCACCTATGGAGCCGTGGGACCGTCTCTCTGGGCTACAGCAATTTCCTTACTACTCGAAAAGGCAAATTTCATTCAGCAGTTAGTTAATTGGCAATAAAGTCATTTCAAAGATTCCAGACCAAAACAGAGACACTGCAGTTAGCATCTAACTCAACTCCTGCCTGCAGGCGGAGCTGCACCCCTGCCCTACTTGGAAAGGTGGCATTTCAATCGTCAGCAATTATTCCTGTCCAGTAGGTCCAATCCCATGATGATTCATTGTAATCAAAGTACACCTTTAAAGAAGTTCTCCTCTATACGGTGTGTAATTATTGTCATAAACTCTAACCGGAAATGCTGTACCAGGATGACCTTCAGTCCTTTCCCTCTGCCACTGAGTGAAATGCAAATTTCTCAGGCCAGCAATCAAGGCCCCTCCACAACCTGGCCTCAACCCACCTCACTTCCTTTTCTAAGAAGCCAGAGGCCAAGTTAAAAGAACTCAGGCCAAGCCCCAAAGAGGGACAGAGCAAGAAAATATAGTCACCCTGGGTCTGCTGTGCACTGGGAACTGGCAAGGTGTCTGCATTATCTCATTTAATTATCCCAACAACCTAGTGTGATGAGAAGTCACATCACTGTAGAGATGAAGAAACAGGCTTTACCGGCTGAGAAAACCACAGCTAAGGTCTCGGGGTTAGTAAATGAGGGAGTAGGGGGCTGGCGCTCTGGGTGCACCCACCTCATCTCCAGGGAGCCAGTGGAAACCCAAGAGAAACTGCCCATCTCTTGTGCTCATGTAGGCTCCTCTCCAAGTGTGTGCAAAGAGCCTGGGGCTGTGAATGGTACATGCCCTGTGTGCACACACTGGTATCTGCACAGCACAAAACTCAGGCTTAGCCATCTAATCCCATCAGCTCAGCAAAACAGCTAAGTGTTCAAGAACCTTCAAGAGGCTAGTGTAAGTAACCCTTATAAATCTGCTCCTCCTGGAGGTCCCTCTCAACGCAGCATGCCCGGGCCCATCCACTGCTTCGGTCAGGAGCGGGGAGACTACCATGTGTCCAAAGGAAAGCCTGCGGTCACAAGGCCAGCCGGGTCATGGGAACAGGGACACAGAGCAAAGCCTGAAGAGCCTTCTTCTGTGTTCACCTCGGGTCTGTCCAATTAGTGATAGAAAAACACACTGTATACGAACACAATCTGAATAATTTTCTGGAAATGTTTTATTACAAAAAATCAATACTTCTCCCTGGCTGTTTGGCTCAGCAATAGAGCATCGGCCCACGGACCAATGAGTCTTGCGTTCAATTCTGGCCAAGGGCACGTACCTCAGTTGCAATTCATCCCCGGCCCTGGTTGGGGTTGTGCGGGAGGCAACCAGTTGATGCGTCCCTTTCACATCGATATTTCTCTCTTTCTCCCTCCTTCTCCTTCCCTCCCACTCTATCTGAAGATAAATGAAAAAATATCCTAGGGTGAGGAATAAAAAAAAAAAATCAATACTTTAGAATACTGGAATTTCTAACAGTGCCATTAATATTTTCATAACGAGTGCCCTAACTACAGGCATGCACATGTAGGTATCTAGAAGAGCATGCACATGTAGTTACGCACTCCCACCCTGACACAAACCTTTGTTCTGACATAAAATTAACTTCCCATCCTCTTACACATGGAACAGGCACTGAACATCTCCCTATTCTGAGGTAATCTGGGACACAAGGAACGTTTTCTATGATTTAATACCGTAATGATTTCCTAGTAGAAAGTGCTTAAATGACAATAATGACCTGAACCTCTTAAAATCGTATCTCCTGTAACATACATGACACAAGTTTGGTCAAAGTAGTTAAGGAATGTGATGGTCACCCTGGCCGGTTTGGCTCAGCGGTTGGAGCACTGGCCTGTGGACTAGAGAGTCCCGGGTTCGGTTCCCACTAGGGGCACATACCAAAAAAAAAAAAGAACTTTTGCCCTGGCCGGTTTGGCTCAGCGGTTAGAGCGTCGGCCTGCGGTCCTGAGAGACCCGGGTTCGGTTCCCGCTAAGGGCACATACCTCGGTTGCAGTTTGTCCCCGGCCCTGGTCAGTTGTGCGGGTGGCAGCCACTCGATGTGTCCCTTTCACATCGATGTTTCTCTCTCTCTCTCTGTTCCTCTCTCTCCCTCCCACTCTACCTGAGCAAAAAATGGAAAAATGTCCTCGGGTGAGGATAAAAAAAAGAAAAGTATAAAAAAAAAAAAAATGTGATGGTCCACAGAAGAAAACAGTCAACGAGCCTGCTGGGAGCACCCTGCCTCTCGGTCACCTCTTTCACTCTCTAATGCCCAGTGACAGCACCAAGGCTTTTTATAAGGAGAGAGGAATAAGCACCAGATGTACCTAAAATATCCTCATTGTGCTCTCACATGGATCACAAAAGCTCCTGGAACGGACGGCCTTTCGCTAAGGCAGGGCAGCCCTGGCCCGGGCCCCAGGCCCCTCCACCGCCCAGCGCCCAGCGCACAGCAGCGCTTCTCCGGGGGTTGTCGGGACTTCACATGTGCAGACAGGACAGGCCCAGCGGTTAGCGAAGCTAAGCAGATGGTTACAGAAGCATCAAAGAACCAACCACCTATTGAAACAAGGTATCCATCTGCAGAAAAGTGTTACAAGAAGCTTGATGGCAACTGTCCCCAGGTGTCCAACCGGAGGTCACCCAGCACTTCCAGAAGCACGATCTGTCACCAAGCTCCTGTCATGTGACACTAAAGAAATGAAAAGCATCTTTCACAGGGACTTAAATTCGGTCCCCAAACCATGTACATATGATCACTGTCTGATTTCTTTTTTTTTTTTTTTTTTTATCCTCACCCGAGGACATTTTTCCATTTTTTGTACAGATAGAGTGGGAGGGAGAGAGAGGAAGGAAGAGAGAGAGAGAAACATCGATGCGAAGGGACACATCGAGTGGCTGCCACCCGCACGACCAACCAGGGCCGGGGACAAACTGCAACCGAAGTACGTGCCCTTAGCGGGAACCGAACCCGGGTCTCTCCGGACCGCAGGCCGACGCTCTAACCGCTGAGCCAAACTGGCCAGGGCCTGTCTGATTTCTAACTTCTTATATATTCATTTATTTTTGGTATGCGACTTGAACTTTTATTTATTTATTTATTTATTGGTACGTGCCCCTGGCAGGAACCAAACCCGGAACTCTCTGGTCCGCAGGCCTATGCTCCAACCACTGAGCCAAACCGGCCAGGGCGCGACTTGAACTTTTAAATTAAAGCACTTGCCTGAAACATCTAATAAGCTGTGCGGGAGTGAAGTGCCCTAGACGAACCACGGTTGGCCTTGTTTTTAATTCTAAAAGTCATCAATTTACCTGAAAACACACAGGAAAAGACAAACTAAGTAACCAGACAATATACCACCCTCACAAAAGTCGTGATTGTTGCTTGTTTCTTCTAACATCTTGTCCTTGAACTGTTTTCCTACCAAAACACTAAAAAAGTCAATAATGGCTTTTATTTCGATAAAGCCATTATTATGATAAAGCCAAATAAGAATTGTTTCGTTTAAAAAATCAAACTGTCCAAAAAAAGGAAAAACTTTTCTTAACTATTAAGAGTTTGATATGTGTGTGTGCGCGCGCGCATGGCCTTCCAGTTTTCTAATTCATGTATAATTATTTAAATGCTTGCAATTTAAAAGTAATGGAAACAATACTACACTGCACTACACTATTCCTCCTTTTAGTAAGTCCTGTGGCTTCCTCTGAGAACTAAAGTCATAATGCAGACACGCTGGAGGACATTCCAGAAGGTCCATCATCTGTCCACAGATTGAGCAGACAGGTCACTCTCCCTTTCTCCTCCTGGTGGCGCGCTGCCGTCACCCCGAAAACTGGAACTGTGTTCACATTACTCAGATCACAAACACGAAAGAGCCATCTCAGCTTCCAGGAGACCCAGAGCCCTGATTCCTTCTTGAGCCCAAGGGAAGCTGGAGTGATTTAGACACATAAGATGCTTCTGATCTGAAGCCTAGAAAAAGAATTGTGCATTTCCAGGCCACTGGCAGCCAGAACATTAACCTTACTTTTGCATATAAAGATGGCTCTTTCACCTCAAAAAAGAAATGTCAGCACTTGATAAAAGAGTGCCCAGAGATGGGAAAGAAAAGTCTAAAAGGCCAGTGTCACTGTGCAATTTCTACCCTCGCTGGCTATCATTTCCCATGTTTTACAAAAGGGTGTTTTGGCTCGCTCCTCCTCTGTAAGAGCCAACATGCTGGATGAACCTCCCACGTCAGCTAGTGGAAGGCTGAACAGAAGACTGCCCAGCCAGCAGCCAACGACACGGAGCGCTGACACCAGGAGCAGAGGACACAGCACGGGCTCTGCGAGGGGGCTGAGTGTGATGGAGGCATGCCTTCACCTACTGTGAGGAAAGGACACTCAGCCCACAGAATCACACAGAGCAGCACACTCAAACACACCCGACCCCACTCACGCACGGATGTCCACTTGGTTCAGGAACCGTGTGTGTGTAGTGCGCTGAAGGAGAGGCGTGCGGATGACAAACGCCGTGTCAGTGTTACGAGAGGGAGAAATGCACGATGCCGTGGCAGCACCGAGGAGACAGCCACCTGTGCGAGCGGGGCTGGTCGGGAAGGTTTCTCAGGAGGAAACCCCAAGTGGACCCTAAAGGAACAGCAGGCAGCAGACAAGATGAAGGCATGAGAGCGCAGGGGAACGGGTGGGTGTGGGCAGGTGTGGGCGCCATGACACAGAACCAGCGTTCTCCTGAGAGACGCCAACGAGGCTGGAGAGGGAATGTAGGCCAGGTGGCCCAGGACTGAGGATTTGTGCGGGGTGCTTCTGCGGGTCGTGGGGTGTGGACAGAGACAGCCCATGAGGAAAACAGGGAGACTGGATGAGGAAGGAGGCAGAGGAGGGAGAGATGGACAAGACGTGGCTTACACAGCTGTGGGGAGTGGCAAGTTCGAATCCACAAGACAGGCTAGAAACTCGAGAAAGCTGGACCCACAGACAGAACTTCTCCACCAGGGAAACGTCAGTCTCACTCTTCCCGCCTTTCGACTGCTAGGGGGAGGCCTACCCAGATCACCCCCTTTTCTCGAGGTCGGCTGGCCGCACAAGGGTGTGCCTCTGCAGACCCCCCCTCAGCAAGGCCGGACCAGTGTGCCGAGTCACCTGGGGTCACCGCCAGCACGCCCACACATGCACTGCGCACAGGAAGGACGCTGGCTGAGGCAGGGCAGGAGGAGACGGGAGAGGCGGAGACAATCAATCAGGAAGAGGGGGTTGGAGATGTTCACCAAGGAAGGTCTAGGAAGGGCCATCTCTAGGAAGTTAGATATAAGACCAGCATTCAAATTCCCATCTTTCAATAAAGACCTACTGATGAGCTACTATCTACCCCAAACCTGCTCTACCTTAAAATGTGGTGGACAAAAAAAGTGTAAGATGGGGTGTCTGTCCTCAAACTCAGTTAGTTGTGGAGTAGGACAACAATAAAAGACCGTGCAAAATGAAGCGATGACAAGCTTTGGCCAACAGTGCTGACGGCAGGCCGGTCAGAGGATGAGGGAGCACCAGCCGGGCACGCGGGGGAGGCGCCTCCAACCCCCGAGGAGCAAGAGAAAAACCAGTCTGGTGCTCTCCCTCAGAGGATCAGATTCTGGGGAAATGGAAAAAAGAATGAAAATTTGGGTTAGTCAAGAAAGGTTTCCTGGACTTGAGGGGTTTTTGTTGTTTTTGTTGGGGTATAGGGTTCCAAGGTCATCACACCCTTGTAAGAAGTGCGGGCATCTTCCAGGAGAGAAGCACCTGTCTCCTTGGGCCTTTCTCAATGATGCAAGTAGAATGGTCAACACGTGCCATTTTCCTAATCAGCCGCTTTCCAGGGAAAGCCACAAGGGTTAAGAAACATGCACAGTCCACTCAGAGATACTCAGTACTACATTTAAGCTACCGATTTAGGCCCAGACACCAATATCACCATCTGCTTGGAGACACATCTAACCCTCCCTCCAGGAGGTGCGCAAGACGATCACAGCAGGAGGCCGGGGGGTGCAGAGGCAGGAGGGAAACATTTCCCCAAATGTGCTTTTGGATACATTTCTTCAAATAAACAAAACTTTAAATAAATAAACAACATGCAAACAAACTCATGCCCGCCCCCCTCATAAAACATATTTTTATATGCAAGACACACAGCTGGAATAGATAACCACCATACTGGTGTGCACAGAGAGCGGGAGGCTAGCTTCCCCAGGTCTGGCTAGGTGACCACAGAATGTGGGAACACTGCCATCGAGGCATGAAAGCCTGCTCCGGGCCAGGGCTCCGGTGTGACAATCTTAAAACCCCTGGGGATAGACTCCTAGGTCATTCTACTCACTTGTGTTTTCAGAACCATCGGTTCAAAGTGTGTCCTGCAGTCACTCTGGTGGGGAGGGGCAGAGCGGAGTGATGACAAATAGGAGCCTTGAACATGAGCCATGTCGGAAGAAGCACGGCACCCGCCTCATCCGCGCCCGCCTCCCTCACACACTGCCTGAGAGGCCCTCGCCAGGAAGGCAATTCCTGCAGGATTCATCACGTGATGACCCAGAACATATCTCCTTTCCAAATTCCTCAGTCTTCATGCAGTTTCCTCCAGAGTTGAAAGACCTGGGGAGCCTCACCTGTGAAGCGGTGGCAGCTGTGACAGGATGCAGGTGACTCTGCCGTGCGGCTGGTTTCCCGTCCTTGCAAAAGCCAGACCGAGCGGCCTGGACGAGGGCTGGCACACTGGCCGTCCCAAAGTGACCCTCCTTCTTCCCAAACACTGATCCTAAGAGCAAGTAGAAAGTCAATTTCCTAGAGAAGCAATTACATATTTGCTTGGTACAAACAAGCTGCCAGACACAGCGATGACTCGAGTGAAAGGAACATCGAGTACGAATGTCACCACTGTCACTGCGCCCATGCTGACTCTACAAGGCTTCTGGCAGACTCCGTGCACAGACCCCGGAGCCACACACTGCTCCCAGCCGCTGTGCCTGCCACTTTAGCAGGCTCACAGGTGAAGGCTTTGCATGCAAATCAGACATAGCTAAAGGGCCACCCTCCCCCTCAGTGAATGTTCCCAGACGACAAACCACCCCATTCACCTCCCACCCCGAGTGCCCTTTCCTCAGTTCATAATTAGTGTGAAACCCAAAATATCTGTATTATTTGGCAATTACCCTCCTACAATATTAAGACTCATAGAAGACAAAACATTTGTTTTATAACCCCAAACAATGATCAGCTCAATAAATATACTTCACTCATTTATTATTTCAACAAACACTACACACCTCCTGTAGGCAGGCGATGCTCAGCACACAGGATGCCGGGAAAGGGGCACGGCAGCCTCCCACATCGGTGACAGCGGGCACGCACCCAACCCCGAAGGTCCCAGCTCCCTGACCACGGCAGTGGGACTCACATCGCTTGGCCTTCCAGCCAAGTCCTGACGGGGGATCGCACGGTCCAAGCCAGATAGGAAGAAAGGTCGACTGGCAAGCAGCAGCATGTGCCAAGTCCAGAGAGGAGAGGAAGCCTGGTCTACACAGGGGCGGAGGGCAGGGGGAGAAAACACGAGGCAGAGGAGGCAGCTGAGCAGAAGGACACCATGCAAGGAGCAGGAGCCTCTGGGGACACCAAAGGGCCAGCATAAGGCCTGAGCAACAGAATTCGAAGATCCCTGAATAAAAGTGACCCAAGGGGGTTCTTCAGGAGAGAATATGGGAAACAGAAGTGTCCTCTCGCTAGCCAGGATTTGCAGGCCCAATGGGAGCAACGCACCCATTGGGACATCGCTGAGCCGGTGGTGCCAGAACCCTCCCTCCACATGGCTCGAGGTCCCTGTGCCAGAGAAGACTAGCCACACTGCCGACCGCCCACTCAGGTGACAACCCCCAGCCCGTGCCCCCCAATGCCAGCCTGCTGGGCACACGTCACGTCTCCATCCCTTCCAGTCCCCCCCCCTTTCTCTTAAAGGTCCCCTGCAAATACTTCTGGTCTTACACCACCATCTTTTTAACCTACTTTTCACTCTTCCCAATGTCTTTTTCTAATTATTCCCAAATGGAGAGAGTTAAAAGCAAAGTCCTCACAGTAGTGGAAGTCTATAGGATAATATCTAAACCACATCAGAGTATAAGCAGTTAGTAGGGGGTTACTAAGAACTACTGAAGAAGCCAGGTTGGTATGAGACATCTTAGAAGTAATTTTAAGACTATGATATGATCACAACAGACATATAATTTGTGAGAGCTTCCATTATCTGGGAAATTCACCTCAGTGGGACACTTTTTTCCAAATGATTACAAATCAGTGAGGTCCTGCTCAGTGCCTAAAATTCTGGGAGCTTAAGGTAGGGGCTTGAGGCACAAATACAGAAGAAAAGGCTAAGTCTTATTTACTTTTTAACTGAAAATCTGCTATTCAAACATACAGTTCAAAGCTAAACATACAAAGGTAATGACCAATAGCATTTCTCTTGTTGATCATTTCAATTTTTTATGTTTTTATTGATATTTTAGAGAGAGAGGAAGGGAGAAGGAGAGAGAGAAATATCGATCAGCTGCCTCCGGCACGCCCCCTACTGGGGATCGAGCCCACAACCCAGGCATGTGCCCTGACCAGGAATCGAACCAGGGACCTCTTGGTACATGGGATGACACTCAACCCCTGAGCCACACCATCCGGGTTTGATATTTCAGTTTTGTTTCTCTATGTCCCTAACTCACTACATCACTTTTGCCTTAAGTTACAGTAATGAGCAGGGAGGAAGGGGGACTTTCAGGCATTGTGACGCCCAGACACACAGGCAAAGAGACACCGAGTAAACGCACTTTGACGGTGGCGGTGACTCTCTTTTTCTCTCCTGTGTGACAACAGAGAACAGCTGTTGAAATGCCTGAAAAGGCATTACATTCCCAGCTACCCATCAGATGGAGTTTTGAATTTTTCTATTCTGCAGCTACCCTCTCTCACTTTGGATTTTTGTTGTTGCATAAAAAATGTATTAATAATGCCACTTCATCACGGTACCAAATGGCATCTTGCTGTACTGAAAGGAGCGTTCATTACTCAAAAGACCATCTGTCTAAGAGCTCAGCAGAAGGTTTAATAATCACGACTGAGTGAAGACTGTATGGTCACATTATATCAAGTCAAATATTTACATTTCTCAGCATTTTAAATATGAACGTTCTTATCCAGCCATCCACCATAAGTCAGACTTAATTACTATGCCACTAGGGTGGGGGCATTTTTACCTTTTGTATTTTCAAACCAATATAGGAATTACAATACAAGGTCAGCTTTAATTTAAGCAAAGAGGACTGCCCATCACCAGGGGCTGTCCAGCACCCTCATTTAGGCAAGAAATAACGCTGACGGCAGCGGTATTTTCAACCAGAAAAGCAGCTAAACAGCATTACAAATCAGGCAAACATTTGGAAAAACATTCTGCCTTCCTGAGCATTAATAAATGTGGCCGGCCGTTGTTGCCAATGGTCAGGTCAAAATCCCAAGTAGCAGCAGCCAAGCCTGTCCCATTTCAAAGCATCCTACACCCCAGGCCCCACCCCACCCCCACCTTCCTATGCAGACAGCAGAACCCAGGGCTGGGGACTCTCCGCCACCCCTCCACCAGGGATGAAAACAGTTTTCCAAACGTTATTTAAAATATCCAAGAATATTTTAAGTAGCATAAGAAGGGGCAATATGGAAGCCATGTTGCTAATTCAATTCTCCAGGCACCTGGTTACCGCGGTAGCGAGCGCAGCTGAGAGCAACTAGACAAAAACGGTGGACGGGGGACAGGCGAAGACCAGGAAAAGAGCAAGGGCTTCGGGAAGAGACAGCCTGAGTGGGAATCCTCTTCCCGTTATTAGCTGGTGGCCTTGGCAGGACCAGGCATCTCCACTCGTGAAGGGAAGGAAAGGATAGGGTAGGACTGGGAGAGTAAATGAAATAATACGAGAAAGAGTCACTCCAAAAAAGAAAATTAATTCCTTCTCTTATTTCCCCTTGATCAAGTTGGTTTTTTTGTGTGTTTTTTTTTTAGTACCCGGGACTCTCTGGTCCGTCCGCAGGCCGACACTCCAACTGCTGAGCCAAACTGGCCAGGGTTGATCAGGTTGTTTTTATTATACATGACCCAGAACCAATTCTTTCTCTATCTGTAAGATGAAAAGGTTTGATCTGAAACACTGTATAATTCAAGGTTCTTTACAACTTTAACCTCCAGCAATCAGAAGGGACACTGGGTGAGGGCACCGGCCGTGGTGACACCCCATGCTGCACTGGGGGGATAACCACCTAACCGAGATGAGCTGTGTGCATTTGAAAGTAAACAGAAACCAAAGGTAGTGCTCACAGCAAGAGCATCCGGAAGGGAAGAAGCTCCCGGGAGAGGGGGAGACGCGTGCAGCGCCCCCCCACCAGAAAGATGCCACTTATCTTCCCGGAGAGAAAGAGGGCGGAGCCCCCCAGGCTGTGCACCGCCTGGAGGAGGATGAGGGATGCCTGGGTGTGACTGGAGCCAATGATTCATAGTTGAGTGAACAGTAAACGTGAAAGCTGGAAAGACGAGTTATTTAGGCTGAAGAATCCAGAGGTAAAAGCCAGGCCAAGGAATTTTAACTTTATCTTGAAAACAACAGGTTTTAAAGTCAGAGAGGGGTTCATGTTTTTCTTGACTCTTTCGGGTGTCAAGTGAGACCGTGAGATTCGTGGCCTCACTGACTCAGGGAACTAGGTGATCAGTGAGTAAGTGTCTGTTGAATAAAGGGATGCACAGTGAATGGATCACCGCAGCAAATACAGAGGGAGGGAAAACGGGAGCGTGCACTCCAACAGGACCGATGGCATGCACAGCGGGTTCCTGTATTTAGCACCCCTCACCTGACACCACGGTGCCGTCCTGTCTCAGGCCAGCTACACGTGGGAACTAGCCAGACTGCTGGGGCAAGGAGGCGACCCAGGGTTCAGCAGAGGAGTTGTCCCACCATCTACAATATTTACACTCTTTTCCTGCTGGGCATCTACTTAACATTTCTCTCCCCTTATAAAATACACATGTTTAATTCCTCTTCTATTATAAAACTCATTAAAAAATTAACCTTTTCTGTGCTTTGTGAATGCTTTCTGCCTCACTTATCAGACTGCAAATTCCTAGAACAGAACACAGATTTCTGGAGCTGAAGCCATCATGAGTGGCCCAATAAACATGTTCTGAATAAGGACAAAAGTCAAACTTCCAGTAACTGGTGTTGTTCCGTTCACTGGAGCACCCGTGCACATGTACTAGCTGGCCGTGTTCCGTGATGAAGGATATGTCACACATGGGCCCTGACAGCAGGGAGCTTATAATCTACCCCAGGAGGCGAGACTGACGTGCAAATCTTCCCACACAGTGGGTTCAATTTCATCTCCAAGAAAAGATTTGTTTTCCCACAGAATGACTACTGAAGACCAAAATGGATACCTTCTATTTTAAATTTTCATCTTGACCTCCCGTCTGTGGCTCTCAGACAGATTTCACAAGCACTGAAGTTATTCACACGCGGTCATCAGAGGAGACAGAAAGGGCGAGGAGCGCTCCACCAGTGGGGACCCCAGTGACAGGACAGACGGACAGAAATGCACCACATGGACGGGCTCACATGGGAAGAGACCTGGACAAGCGGCTATGCTCAAAGAAAGGTGATAAAATACAAGGTCTACATTTAAAGTTCTGTTTTTACAAACTAACTTGACTCCAACCTCCCACACTGCAACGCCTTCTTCCCATGGCTTCCCTAACACCGGCTCCTTGCTTCTCGGAGCGGCGGAGCCGCCCTGCCGTGCGCTGTCCAAAGGGCCAACGGTTCTCGTTTGCTTGCGGGGAGCGCGCGGCCTGTGATGCGCACACATCCTGACACTGCGCACACGTGGGGTGTCTTCTTCCTAGAATGTGACCTGCGCCCTGCGTGTGCCGTGTGCTGGCCTCGCAGCTGTCGCTCAGGAGGGCTGCCGCTCCCAGGCGGTCCACAGAGTCCGTCAGTTTAATTTTATCTCACAGACTAAAACGTTCAACTATTTTTATTAAAATAACAGTAAGGAAATAATTTCCAACAACGAAGTCCTCGGCAAGAGAGCGTCTGCACACCATACACGTCCAGGGCAAAGCAGACAGCTGATACATAATCCACCTTTTCAAGCCCACAGAGCACCCAACTGTTCCATGTCATCTAATAATTAGCATATGTAAGGCTAAAGGTCTGGACTATGATATCAGCAGATGCAAAAAAGAACTAACCAGCCCACTCGTGTCTGGAAATTCCAAATAAACGACAGGGTGAAAAGGACAGAAAGAGCAGCAAGAGAGAGCGGAGTCTACATTCTCGATTCTAGAAACAGCAAAAAAGCACTTCAAACACAACCATTCTGTAAATGCTCCATTATAGCCAAGCCTGTGTGTGCGTGCGTGTGTGTTGGGGGAGGGGTGTGATCCATCCATCACCAGGTATTAACTCTCAAGAGTCCTAAGAAGCCGCTTGCCTAGCAACCTGGACACTGCGACAATGTTCTTCAACAGCATTTTGAAGTAAAGACAAGCCAAAGTTAACCCAGAAGACTGTCAGCATCCAAGGGTCACCTACAGTTGGTGACAGCCCCTGGCCAGCCAGCACGGGATTCCTCAGAGGTGACATTATGGCTAAGACAGCATGTGTGCTCAGTCTGAATATCTGCCTCCGGGACCAGGGCCCACTGCGCTGCTCAGAGACTCAGTTTAACGAGTGGACTGTCGCTACAGCTCATACCTCTGCCTGCTCTCAACACCAACGTGAATAACCTGAACTACACTGAGCTTCCAGCATCAGGGTTTTGCTGGCCACCCCCAGGCCCCCAATTTCCCGACATGAATTTCATCCATTGAAGCCCAGGTGCTGCTGCTGTTACTGAAGTAGACACCCAAATGATTCATCTCATTTACATTATTTAAAGGCAATACTGAACTCCAGTGATCCTCTCTTCTGCCTCCCTCCAGGGACAAGCTGAACACAGCAGGTGAAGACAAACCCCGTCAACGTGCCACACTCAAGGGCTGGGCTCCCACAACTCTGGGAGCAGCTATTAATGGCGCACAAACTTCATTCGGACGTGGCAAAACCAGACCCCTAAGCCTGTGGTCCCGAGGGAACTAACAACAGACACAGAAACAAGATAAAGTCAGAAGAAATGTGTCCCCAGGAGCTGTTTTCCATGGCACTTGAGACTGTCTGAATGTGGCTTTGTAAAAAGAGGCATCTTATCCTCTCTCCCACGAGGAGTCCACAACAACAAACTAAGGGCTCCAGGTGAAGGAACGCCAGGGTCAGACTTAAGTCTGCAAAAAAAACAGATATTACAATGTACCCAGTATAAGATGAAGTACACTCTTTTTTAGAAGTTCATTTCATTTCACTCAATATTTCAGACCCAAACACCAAAATGTCAGCAAGTACAGGATGAAGGACATGAGAGGTACCAAGAGATTCCAGCTGGCACGGACAGCAGGAGAATGGGGAGATCCCACACCCCATGAAGATAACCTGGCACCTGTCCCCTTGCAGCAAAAGACGGTGAACAACGTTAAAGACAGCAGCTCAATAAAATATTGGGATAGAACAGGCGAGAGGCTGGCAGAGCATAGTGCCTGTCGAGCCCATGGCAGCTGGCAGAGGAAACGCTGGTTGAACTGGTCTCATTTATATCACAAGGCAGGAGGCACGCAGGGAGAACGGGAGGATGTAACCGGATGCCCGCTATGGGCCTGGCTCCAGTGCCGCATTCTACTTTACGTAAGACACCCTATGGTGCAGTCTGTTAACTGTGAGACACAGAGCTCAGAGAGAATGGGCAGGTGTTTGATTTTATTTAGTCAAAGGTCTACAGACATCTGTGTTTCCTCATATGCTGCCGCTTAATCCCGTAACCCACAGCACGCTCAGTCCCACCAAGCAGGGACTCCATACTCCGCCACGGGGCCTGGTGACCCAAAGTCTGACGATGGATTCTCAATATTCCCCAGCATCTTCGGTGTCTCCCGTGTCTTCCAAGCACGTGTGTCCCAGCAGACGTTACCGAATATCACCATCACTTACTCACGTGCTTGTCTCTCTCCCTAGGCTTGAATCGCGAAATCTATCCAATTTTGTATTCTCCCACCCTGCCTTACAAGGTACCGGGCTCAGTGAAGATACAAAGAATAATGTCAGCTAAATGAAACACTATTGCCAGCCAGCCCAGAGCTGAAGAGTGTCAGTGGGCCAACACCCTGTGCTGGCTAGCACAGCACTAGCTGCTACCCAACCAGTCCACACAGAGAAGTCATACGTTTAAACATTTAGGTGGAATATTTTTAAGTAAATTATTACATTCACATCAACAAAGCATTGTTGGTATGGACAATAAGCCAAACAAAGAAGCAGCTTCATGGAAAAGGTGACAAGTCATAACAGCATTGTTCAAACAGAACCCTCCTGGGATGCCACCTGCCCTGGGCTTTCCTCTCGTCGTCTTCCCCAGAGAGCTTAGAAATAAGATGTAAACTTGAAAGAACCTCGAGGTCTGCCAGATTTGACTGTATCCTAATTAATGGCAACATGTAATTAAAGAAAGGATTTTGGTCAGGGATTGGGGACATGGGAAAACAAGAATCCCGGAGCAAACTTTGGCACCAGGGAGAAGTACCCTCGGCCACCAGTCTTCTCCCGCATCGTCCTTGCCTGAATCCAAATCATTCAGCTCCTGTGCCGAATGCAAATGCGCCAAGCAGCCTCCAGACCCTGCCTCCCTTCCGGCAGAGCATGTGGGGCTGAGAAGAGGCTGACATTCAGGTTCCCATGACGGTTATATTTATTTTTGTGAATGACTAGGCAGACATTCTTATTACACACTCAGGTTAGTGAGCTCGGTTAATGTAATTATGGGTCTGAGAGACGGATCCACACTTAGTGTACTAAAAAAAAAAAAAATTGCTTTTGAATGCCAAATTATCATTAGTAGTTTTTACTAAACCGACAACAATTTACTGAGCAAGACTCGAAATGGTTCAGCTTCACCAGTACTATATTAATACCGCCTTGGCAGTGTGGAGGCAAATCTCTGTAAAACTTAATTTGCAAAAACCAGCCCAAGGCTACCATGATCTAAGATTCACTTGATGTGTTAATTTCACACTCCAGAGTCCTCATCCTACATCCTACTAGTGTGGGTGATCTCCTGTACGCAAGGGAGGGGAGAGCCTGAATTTACCCAAGCAACCCAGACATCAGGCTCCCAGCCTCCAGCCAGCCAGAGCACAGCTTCCTGCTGCCAGCCAGTGGGGCAGCAACGAATATGCTGGAAACCAGCCAGCTGCGCCAATTATTTTCACCATGCTCTATCACTGGGCACCAACGTCTCATTTAATAGACTCTTTCTTCCACCTCTTCACAGAACCGCTTTCGATATGGGCAAATAACAGCAACTCAACACCTGCAGCCAAATAACATCCACAGAGGGTTCTGGACTCCACAGCCAAGGCACTGGGGCTGGGGACTCCTGGCAAAAGGTGGCACCCCTCTGTGGCCAGGCCTGTGCTCCTGAAAAGAACTGTGCCAGCGTCTGTAAATAAACTCACTGAATGTTGTAGCACAAAGGTACTTTTATGAAGACCATGAAATGAGATGGGCAAAGTTAGAGTGCTTTCATAAAAGCACACCAAAGATATACAGATGTTCACAACTACATAACACAACCATGCATGGACACACACACAGCTATCCATAAAAAAAGGTAAAGAAAATTCTCCAAAAATGTTACTGATCTTGTTTTGGCACTTGGGGTAATTGTATTTCCTTATTCTAACCCATGGAGTCCACATTGATTTCATAGGGATACCCCCTATTGCACAAAGAAGCCTTTGAATACAAACACAAATATCCTTCAATTTATCAATAAACGAAGATGTATGTATATATTGCAGGCATATTTCATTGTATTGTGCTTCACAGACACTGGTTTGCAGATAATTGCATTTTTTCACAAACTGATGGTAAGACCCTCCGCCAGCAAAAGGATTACAACTCACTGAAGGCTCAAATGATGGTAACAATTTTTAGCAATAAAATATATTTAATTAAGATATGCACACTTTTTGACATTATGTTATTGCACACTTAATAGATTAATGTATAATATAAACATAACTTTTTCATGAACTAGGAAACAAGAAATGTGTGTCACTCACTTTATTGCAAGATTCACTTAATTGCGATGGTCTGGAACGAAACCTGCAACACCTCGAAGGTATAACCGTACTTTACATCAGGAAATAACTCTATGTTAGAGTGAGCTATGATGTTCCTACGAAAGGCTAATTCGACGCAGATATAAGTTAACCGTATTTGTTTACCAGGGGAACAGAAGTTCGGTGATTCAGGGTGGGTAATATCTACACATCAGCAAATCAGCCTGGAAACAAATTTCCTTCCTGTTGGTTCCTACAACTGGTTCTTGACTTTCCACGCCTGCCTCAGCTGTAATCTCTCTGACACACAGAAATGCTGGACTTCAAGGGCCCACAGAGGAACTGGCTCAGAACAGAATTATCCCTTGGCCAGTTCTGTACTACCGGCAAAGAAACTTAGCTTGAGTTAAAAAGTAAAATAAAACAAACGTCCTCCCAGTGATGGTGGCAGCACTGTAACCAGCAAGTCCATTTTCCTGTCCACCAGACCAGAACAGAATCCCTTAGCCACCTCCTGCCCCAAACCAATCAGTTAATAAGAAATCTTCAATCTTGACATTAGTAACTTATTTAACCAAGTAACATTTGAAGGAAGCCGCTATTCCCTGTTAATCACATGTCCCACTGGTCTTTAAGAAAATCCTTGGGAATAGAAAATTGAATTCAGTCTTCTCTGTCGAATTACCTACCTGTCAGGTCAATGAATACTCAAACCCCTTTAAAAGGGCATAGCTCCTCAGACACAGGCTGGTGTCCAATGGCGACTTAGCTTCATGGAAAGGGAGTTGCTGCTTACTGGTCACCCTGGTCAGAAGGAAAAACCTCCAAGGCTCAGCTGATTGTACACCTGACACAGGGGCAGGAGGGGCAGCCCTGACGGGGAGGAAGGCCCAGGCCCTGGCCAGGTAAGGCCTCCAGCCCTCAGGAGCCTCACTGGTGCCCACCCCCGCCCTCCCCCAACCCTCACAGCAGCCCGCAGGCCCTGGGCTGTGTTGGCCTTAAATTCTAAATTCAGCCAGAAATGTAAGTTACATGGACATAATCTCTCAAAGGGAACAGAAACATGAGAGGTACCATTCCTGAAAAAAAACAGAATGTACAGTTTGGATAACAAGATATGCAAATTATCCCACTAAAAACACTGAAGTGTAGAGCCTAGAAATTTACGAGGAAAAAAAGTGAACAAAAACAGTGCAGTGATTTTCGACGAGAATTCTGGAGTTACGATCCTGAGCTGGTATTTTAACAGATATTAGTGGAGCCTTTTGAAAGCCCTCATTCATCAAATATTTATTAAGCATCTACCAAGCACCAAACCCGGCAAACCCGGAGTGACTCTTCCACGTGTTCACGCGTACAAAAAGGGTCAGCAATTATGTGCACCAGTTCCCTCTGAGATACACCACCTCGTGTCACCAGATAAAGTAAGTCAAACACTAGCAATTCCTGGACCTCCCCCACCCACCTAGATTCTCTCCCCAAACCCATGTTATTATATTTCAGATAATAGTATTTACTTGCCAGGCTGTCATGTACCTGCTTTGTGGAATGAAACTTGCTAAGCCCATCAGCTTGCAGAGGTACCCAGAGCACCCATTCAACACAAACTTGAGGCGAAGAAAATGACAGAAAGAATATGCTCAACAGTAATTCTTTCAATATACAAGAATTCAAGCCCTGGCCGGTTTGGCTCAGCGGTTAGAGCGTCGGCCTGCAGTCCTGAGAGACCCGGGTTCGGTTCCCGCTAAGGGCATGTACCTCGGTTGCAGTTTGTCCCCGGCCCTGGTCGGTTGTGCGGGTGGCAGCTACTCGATGTGTTCCTTTCACATCGATGTTTCTCTCTCTCTCTCTCTCTCTCTCTCTCTCCCTCCCACTCTACCTGAACAAAAAATGGAAAAATGTCCTCGGGTGAGGATTAAAAAAAAAAAAAAAGAATTCAAACTGGATCTCATACTCATCACCTTTGCATTTGGTCCTGGGTAGGGCAGTCCAGTATAGAGATCACACGTTCGCCCCACATCCCTCTCTGTCGCAGGGATACAGACAAAGTCTTCAGTAACAAACAGGAAGTGGGACACTAATGTGCAAAACAGCAACCTACATGGGTCCAGGACACACAGCTCAGTCCACCTGCTGGTCACGTCAGCAACCTCTACAGAACACAGAAGTGGAGGTCGCTGTCTTTCAACTTCAACGGGCAGGTTTTAAGTGTGACCCTGGGCGAGTTACCCGTAGCCACAGTGGAAACTAGGAGCGCTGAATGTCTCACCCACACCATGACATCTTGAACGACACAGGTGGTTCCCAACATTCATCGGTCTACACAGACAGCTGCATCAGAATGCTCTTGGCGACAATTCCATTTACTAGGCTCCACCTTAACCTGCTGAACCAAAATCCAGGGGCAGAAGAAAAGGAGACAGGCAGCATGTGACGTGGGCCTGGGAACGGATGCTTCTCCAAAGGCCTCGAATGACTCTTACTATGCAGCTT
The DNA here is from genome assembly GCF_014108415.1 of Molossus molossus. Lineage (NCBI taxonomy): Eukaryota > Metazoa > Chordata > Mammalia > Chiroptera > Molossidae > Molossus > Molossus molossus. Next base: position 5,764,314 of record NW_023425359.1, on the reverse strand, counting down.
TGGAAATCCTAAGCCCCTGGTCTGGAGATGAAGGGGTGACCACCCACCGCTTGAAGGGTCCCCACTGCCCCAGCTTCACTAAGAGACCCTGAGAGAATAGCCATGGCATTAACATGGATTAGCTGCTTAGATCAGCAAAAAATCCTCAGAGGCTTGGAGGGCATGGGACCCTACCGAAATACTGATGAGAAGAAATGGGAGACATGGAAAACCCATACTCCTCTTGACGAGACAGGTTAGGGCTGTCCTTACAGAGTGACATAGATCCAGCAGCACATTTAAATGCTAAGGAGAAACACAAATCTGTAACACGGACAGAAAGGAGTTAAATACTGTCACAATTAATCATAAGAGTTGTCGAGGATAACCTAGAGTCTACCCCCTCGCTGAACACTGCTGAAGAGAATCTTTAGTTGGCTAACTGCCTGGTTGAAATTAGTTTGGGAATGATCTTTATGAAGATATGGACTTAAAAAAGGCAAAGCTATACAGCAGTAATTCTAATGCACTGCCTGTTATAGCATTTTAATGGAGGGAGACACAATAAAGAAAGGAAAGAACCATAAATAATGCCCAATTTGTTCTGTGGCCACATTAAGGGAATCACAGTATTTCACGATGAGAGGCGGTTTTTCCGTTGCAACTACAAGGAACCTCCTGTTTCTGCCTCCCAATGGACAGGTGCATATTTCTGAGAATGGATTGGAACCAGGGACAGTCTAAAACGAAGTTAAAATAACAATTAGTACTGGCTTCATCTGTTTAGCCCAGCAGATCGGACAAGGAGCTGCCCAAACAAAGTAAAACATCTTTTAGACAGAGGGCAGAGAGTCAAGAACAAGAAAATGCTTCACAAGTTCACTTTTTCCCTGGCACTACTAACTATGCATATTTTAGCACATTTTAAAAGGAAAAGGAGAAGAAATAAAAATTAACAACCTAACAAACACCTGCAAAGCCATGTGTCTGGAGAGCTGAGACGTCGGAGAACTCCGCAGACATCTGGCATCACCTGTCAGACTGCCAAACCGCTGTATCTTGAAGCTAGTCAGCCACTTTCTAAAGAAGAAACAAAGCCACCCGACATGCCTGAACTGTGAGGCGGGAGAGCCTACTTGTAACTCAGACAAAACCCAGCAGCCTCTAAGGGTTCAACAGCCTTTTATAAACCTATTGTGTGGGTTAGTGCCTATAAATAGCATGGTTGGGGAGGCAGATCACACCGAGAAATAATTCCTACACACTGAACCGCCAAACAATAGACAAGGGAATGGAAAGGGACGCCAGACATCGCCGAGGACTGCGCCCAAGCCCCCGTGGTCGCCTCCCTCCCTGGCTTCACCCAGGCCCCTCACCTCCTCTGAACACAGCAAACCTCTCAGCCCACAAGGGAAAGGGGGAGGGGCAGGGGGACCAGAGCCACCATGTCTGTAGTACTCACTACCACTTTTAAGGGACCCCTGAGGCTGAAACAGACATGGAGGTGATGCGCACAATGTAATGACTGGAGGCGGCCCTCCCGAATCTCCCCGACACTGGACCGGAGTTCTCAGCCTTCACGGCCTGTCCTACCCATGTGGGAAGTGTTTGAAAATACAGATGTCAGAAATTCAGTTTTTAAATATCAGTTTTAAATATTAGGCACTGGTATTTTTAAAAGCTTCTCAAATAATCTGAATAGGTGGCTAGCGCTGAGAACCACTGCTTCGAACAAGTGTAACAACAAAGGCTGTCAGGCCAAGAACGTGCACTGGCCAGGCCCAGGCGGCAACAAAAAGCAGCAGGGAGGGTGAGCCCCTGGGCTGAGCCTCCCAGGAGCCGCCCGCTCGCTCTCCTACAAACCACGGCCACACAGAATAAAACTCAAGTCAGCCAGCTACCAAGGGAGTCAGATAAGATCATATGGACATGAAAAATTAAAGCCTAACTTGTAACACTCCTTAATCCCCGATTTTAATTTAGCATTTAGCATTCTCTCCCATAGGTATAAAAAAATTCTACCTGGATGTTTATTGTGGGGTCGGGACAGAGCTGAGATGGGAGAAATGATTTTTCAGACAAAAATCAAAGGAAATAAAAAGACCTGTTATAACAAGCATTGCCTCCTTAAATTCAGGGGGAAACTCCTTTTTGCCAATACCAAAATCATGGCACATAAAAGCTTAAGTAAATTAACTTAATTACATTAAGTTAATAATCTGACAACCTGAATGGCAAACTTTGTTGATGTACAATTTAAAATGAAGGTTCTTTGTGTCTTGTCACTAAAGCATACTACTCCCACCAAACCCCTTTGCAGGTGTTTGCTCCGGGGACACATGGGCGCGGAGGGGCTCACAGCTAGCAGAGGGGCGCTGGAATGGACTGGCTCAGGCAGACCTGAGGCACCGGCACTAACAGCTGCTCCAGCATCCCTGTTGTGGGACAGCCTGCCCTGCAGGACAGGGATGACAGTCACAGGAGACAGCACCTGCTGAGGGCTTAGCACAGAGAGTGCTCACAGCCACCAGCAGTCATCATGACGACACTGAGTGGACGAGAGAACCAAAGGGTCTGACCTTAGGTACCTGCCACATTTGTTAATAGGTAATTAGCATAAAACAGCACATTTCACTGCACACATGGACTCTCGTGTCTCTATAAATGAATGACATGTTTCAAGGGGTGCCCGCCATGCCTTCATTCCCATTGTGCCTCAAGCTGTGAAGGGGACCCAGGGACCCAAGACCCTGCAGCCTGCTTTAGCTCACGGAAGGGTGAGGCAGAAGGGCTGGGAGAGTTTGGAGTGACCTTCAAAACGGATGGTTCCATCTCAGCTTCTGTCAGACACATGGCTAATTTCCAAGGAAAGTGCTTTTATCGAGGAAAAACAGTTATTTTACTTCAGAATCAAAATCTTTACACTACCCATTGTTCCTCGTTGAATGCTTCCTTTGTGAAATATTCCACTGGCATCTCCTCCCGAGAAATGTTTAATAAAACAAACAAACAAAGGAAAGAAAACAAAGCGCGCTGAGTCTTAAGCTACAAAATTACAATGTGCTTTGTGAAGGCCCTGCTGGCGCTCAGGTCCTGAGCGGACAGTCAGCAGCTTTCCACTGGGGACCCGCAGAAGTACCTCTTCAACTCGCAGTGTTGATGCTTTTCAAATGTAACACTTGGTGTAGAAGACACACCGAGTTTGGTCTTTTATTTTAAACATTTTGTAACGACAATCTGTAATATACCGACTTCCTATTAGTCTCATTCACCTCTCTGAGGTCATGCAGAATCACCCTTTAAACTAAGAAGTGGCTTGAATTGAAGATTCGACTAATCAAGAAAGGATTCAGCATCCGTGACCTTCAGGGCCAGTCACCTGGTTTCCCTCAGCACATGACAGTGAACTACTTACACGCCAAGTGTGTGTGTTCTGAGGGGCTTGATCTTTAAGTGGGCTTCTGGCCATAGGTAGGTCATTCATGCAACATTCATTTGAGTATAAAAACAAAGAATTTTTTCTTCCACACATTCTTAAAGTTGTGTTAGGATTCTATTTTAGTCTTACACAGTAGCAGTATGTTTATCTTTATGAATGATCAATATATGGATATCCAGATGTTATCAATATAATTGGACAAACTCTTCTCTCTAGTTCCTCTCATACCTGCCTGCAGAAATAGAATCGTGTCTTCCTGGAATCTCTCTCTGTAAGGTAAGACTACCCGGATGACCTGACCTTCTCCTTAAGTCACTGGCCCCTGGGGCACCAGTGAGGTTGATAGTAACCTTGAGTAAGTCATTTAACTTCCCTGGGCTTCAGTTTGCTTATTTTTGAAATGTGGCTAGCAATACCTACTTCAAAGACCGGTTGGAAGGTTAAACAGGTAGGTGAAGCACTAAAATAGTATGTAATACCACACAGTACACCACAGGCAAATACCGTTGCTTTTTTTTTTGGTACGTGCCCCTAGTGAGAACCAAACCCGGGACACTCTGGTCCGCAGGCCAATGCTCCAACCGCTGAGCCAAATCAGCTAGGGCTGCCTTTTTTTTTTTTAATCCTCGCCTGAGGACATTTTTGCATTTATCTTCAGATAGAGTAGAAGGGAGGAGGGAGAAAGAGAGAGGGAAATATTGATGTGAGAGAGACACATCGACTGGTTGCCACCCACACGATCCCAAGTAGGGCCGGGGATAAACTGCAACTGAGGTACATGCCCTTAGCGGGAACTGAACCCGGGTCTCTCTGGCCCACAGGCCAACGCTCTAACCGCTGAGCCAAACCAGCCAGGGCCAAATAACACTGCCTTAATGTACAATAATAATTCTTAGGGAGAAGAGAAAACGGCCTGCAAAAATATTGCCAATGAGACCAACCAATCACAGTCACTCCCATGTGATCAGGCTGATGAGTTACATTTTGAGAGAAATACTTATAACAAACCTAAAGCACATGTCATTTATTCAACTAGATAGAACCCAAAGGTAAGAACAGATATTGGAAAAAATGAAGGAAAAGGAAGAAATTCCTACTTATCAAGAAAAGTGTACATTCTCTTGTCAATTAACAAAAATAATTCCAAGTACAAAGCAGATTTTTTGAATCTGACCAACATGAATCAGTCCACGAAAAGCCAGAGAACAGGATCTACCAAATTAAAGACCAGACCCTACTGAGGAGGCCCTGGAACCCTGGCCTGTCCCTGGGGCACGAGGAGCAGGGCTACAGCAGGGGATGTTGCTCAGCCTGCCCTATGCCCTTGGGGACCTCACCACATTCACACACCTCTGGGACCATATGCAAATCCATCCAATGGTCCCTCTCTGCACCTGTCCAAATGCCTCCATCGCACGTTCAGATGTGGGCATTAAGTGCCTACAGCATGCATCCCAGCTGGTGCAGCGGTCCACAGTCATCTCAGCTCACTAATATACCCCTGTATCTGAGATGATAGCAGTCGAATCTGCATATACTTTTCCTTCCCCAGTAGAGTAGAGATTCTTGACAGGAAAGGGCCGCATTTCAAACATTTTGTTTCCCTTGGCATATAACAGAGTACACCGCCTACAGAAATGATTCAGTAATTATTTACTGAGCTATCACTCTCCAGGATGCCGGGACAGGAGCACCCAGTCTCCCTTTCCTGAGGTCTTCAGATTTTAAGATCATTTGCCTGAGGGGCTAACCTTCCTAAGTCTTCCTGATAATGGCAGATGAAATGCTTTAAAACCTCGTCTAGAAAAGGTCCGTGTTAACCCACCTTTAAATCCCATTAGGGTAAGCAGCAAAGGATGACCTCAGAGAACAGACGTGAGGTCACCTAAACCTTCTATGTACAGGCAAGTGCGTGTCCCAGTGTCCATGCACCAGAGGTCAGGAGCGAGCACCAGTTCGGACCTATCCTTACAGACGGCGCCCCGCTGCTGTGGGCCAGCAAACGACACCCACCGTGTTCCCAAGCAGAGAAACGTGTGCAGGACAATGAGAAATTTATCAGTCCGAGAATGTTTCAAGTAGATGGACATTAATCAGGGCCCCCTAGAGATCCATTCAAGCACTAGAATTTCATTGGCCCTTATGAAATTGGCCAAAAAGGAAACAGGACAGGATGGAAAGGACGCCCAGCACCCCTGCCAGAACTTTGACTTCCAAAAGGCGGGGACGGTAGAGAGCAGAGGAGGAACGAGGTGTTCCAGGCTTTAAAACAGCACCTTTCTGATAAGAAAAAGCCTAAGGAGTTAACAGTTCTTACCAGAAATCGGAAGGCTGAAGAACACACCACTACAACACAATGACACCAGCTATCCTGGAAAATTCTATGCATCTCTGTAAGGACGAGAACTTGGAACTGATACCAAATTTTTCTTAGTAATCTCCTAATGATAATAATTGATTTCTCCCTCAGAACAAGTGTCCCAATACTCTGATAAACATGCCTCTAGGTCTGAGTGACGGTTAGCTGAGTGGGTCCCAATGTCATCCGCGGGAAATCAGAGCTCCAGGTGAATCAGCTACACGGGGTTATGCAACAAGCCTGCCACTGGACAGCGTGCTGCCTCCTCGCTTCTGACCGGTCACAAAGTTCACAGATTCAAACAGGGTGCTCTTTACATATAAACTCATGTGAGAACGGTCCTCACAAAAGAGAAAATAAAAGAACCAAAGCAAATAAACTTTGTTCACACTTTTCAACAGCAAATGTTGTACAGATTTGTGCTGTCCCTTTCACTGGGTTTAATGGAAACTCTGTTAAGACTGCATCTGAGATGGATTTTCAGCTCAGGACAAAGACTGGTGAGAAGCAGCCAGGCACAGTTCTGCTCCGCTCTGCGCTCCTGAAGAGTCCACATCACAGCCAACTCAAACGGTGGGGGAAGGAGACAATCACTAAGAATTTGTACAAGTACTTGTTTGTATCATGTGCCAGCGGATTAATCTCCAGAATAAAGAAATTTTTTAAAAATCAATACATGTGATAATTCAAAAGATAAGTGGGCAAAAAAAAGACAAGTGGTCAATAAAGGTGCCTAACTTCAGCATTAATGTTTTTAAAGAACATAAATATTAAAACAATGAAACAAATAAAATGAGAAACAAAATACTGAGATTACACACAGTCGGTGGGCTAGAGGCTGACTCACGAGTCACTGATGGACTCAGAAGGGCACCTAGCTGAAGGGCCATCTAACAGTACCCACATCTTGTGTGCATTCTTTCACGCAGGAATTCCATTCCTGGGAATGTGTCCTGAGGACACAGTTGTGAGAAGAGAGTAAAGAAGTAAAACGAAGTCGCTAGAGCCAAGATGCTGAATTTTTAACGTCAAGTGGGCTGAGGCCCGAGGAGAGGATCCTTTCTTGCTTTAACCAGCCTGGGCCTCAACTTCTAAACTTTTCCGTCCTGTGCCAATGCACAGATGTACACAGACCCTATAGATAACGGTCCAAGGAGCTCAGGAAGGAATGTCCACATGAAGACCTGAGGAAGGAATGCTCACATATCCAGACAGCCTGACACCCATTATCCAGAGCCCTGGACACCTAGAGGAGGACCATCTTGGACCAATCCAGAGGTAAGAATGCAAGACTGATTCCCGATTCTTTTCAACAATGTTCTTTTTACATTAAGGACATTTAGCTTTTTTTCCTTCTTCGAAACACCCTTGAGTATTGCCTAGTTATGCTTCTAATTTGCAAATCATAAGACCCCTGAATAAGTCTTTGTCATTTATTTCCAGCCAAAGTTCAACTGATAGTTGCAATATCAAACTATCCTAAATTGATCACTCAACTACTGTTAACTAATACCAATGTTTTTAGGAAATACACACTCAAGTACTTAAAAGGTGAAGGGCCATGATGTATGTAACTCATTCTTCAATGGTGCAGAGTGTGTGTGTAGACAGACTGAAAGAGAGGGATGGAAATGTGCTTTGGATGATCCAAGGCCAGAGACCCAATGTGACGGGATGGTTATTTCCTGGCAGCTCCTTCACAAACCCGTCTTACTTCCTGCTGTTACAGGAAATGCAGTATTTGTGAGCACACTCAATAAGGGAGCTGCAGGCTCTGCCTTTGTTCTGTGTCTGGGGAAAGTATTTAAGGGGACACCACTGGCCCCAGGCGGCGTCAGCTGAACCTCATCCAGGAAGCCCTGGACTCCTCCACCTACTCTGCCCACCGCCTTTCTCCCGTTAGGTTCAGTACGGGCCACCCCAAGCTGTGCCTCTGTGGCATGTGGATTACTCTGAGCCAAAGGCAACGGAGACCCTGCAGGCTCAAGGGAAACTGCTGCCTCCTCTCCACGGCCTTGAAGAATTAAATTAGGAGCCTTGCCCATGACAGAAAGGTATCTCCAGAAACAACGCGCATGACCTATCTACAGGGCAGAGCAAACTGCTAATTACTGAACATCTGCTCTTCTTGTTGTGATGACCTTCCTCCCCTCTGCAGCCCCAGTGTGACTCGGCCTTAACTCAGAATGTCATGTATACATCATTTCCCCTTTCTGTCTCGGAACCTCTAATGTATGTGGGGTTCCCAAACATACACAGGTAATTAAATTTGGTTATTTTCTCTTGTTGATCTGTTTCATGTGGATGTAATTACTAGACAGCTGTGAGCACTGTGAAGGGTAGAGGCATGTGTCCCCTGCCCCACACTCACAGTGGCCTCTCTCAGGCAGGCGCACCCGCCACCTACCACCTCACACTCCACCAGATGTCCAAACCAGGTTTTGAAAATCATGTGTTTTAAGCACATTAAAGAACACATAGGCACTTGCTACAGACTCCTTCAGAAACTCCTGACTTAAGCAATTCCAGTTAAAGCAACGTTCACCAAGTTTGCTGTGGGGAATGAAAAAAACCAAAACATTCAAACCTGAAGCCAAGGGGAACAGTAACCATCTTTACAGAAAAAAACATTATTGGGACACATAAGCCCAAATTTAGAACGGAACGTGCCGTCTGGGTACTGGGTACGGACGCCTCCCTCGGGGAGAAAGGAACGAGCCGTCTGGGTACGGACGCCTCCCTCGGGGAGAAAGGAACGAGCCGTCTGGGTACAGACGCCAACCTCGGGGAGAACGGAACGTGCCGTCTGGGTACGGACGCCTCCCTCGGGGAGAACGGAACGTGCCGTCTGGGTACGGACGCCAACCTCGGGGAGAACGGAACGTGCCGTCTGGGTACGGACGCCTCCCTCGGGGAGAACGCAACGTGCCATCTGGGTACGGACGCCTCCCTCGGGGAGAACGGAACGTGCCGTCTGGGTACGGACGCCTCCCTCGGGGAGAACGGAACGTGCCGTCTGGGTACGGACGCCTCCCTCGGGGAGAACGGAACGTGCCGTCTGGGTACGGACGCCTCCCTCGGGGAGAACGGAACGTGCCGTCTGGGTACGGACGCCTCCCTCGGGGAGAACGGAATGTGCCGTCTGGGTACGGATGCCTACCTCGGGGAGAACGGAACGTGCCGTCTGGGTACGTATGCCTACCTCGGGGAGAACGGAACGTGCCGTCTGGGTATGGATGCCTACCTCGGGGAGAACTGTGGGTTCCACGCGCACAACCAGGAACAATCCTACAAGAGAAGAAAGAGATGGTCAGACTCCAGAAAGACACGCATAGCCATCAGTTTTCAAAGTGGGGGTGGGGGTTCCCGAGACCCTTCACAAGGGCACTGAGGCACTCTACCTCTCCTCTCCGGAGGGTGACAACACGTCCCGGGACCAAAGGCTGAGAGTCCAGTTGAATTCCTCAGCCAAGACTAGAGCTCCGCACAGGTCAGGGCAAAGCCACTCTGCGCGTTCATTTCCTTTCTCGGGAAACTGTGGTTTTCATAAAACATGTTATTTATAATAAAATGTAAAGGGCTTATTGCCACTTTAAGTGAATTAATAGTTTTTAACTTTTCCACGTGAACTCTGATATCATATATCAGTAGAGACAAGCTACACAATCCCAATCTCTCTGGGACCCTCAATAATGTTTAAGTACCAGGGTCTGAGACCACAACTTTGAGCACTTGTGCCGCGGGGTGCATTCTGCCAAGAACCCCTCTGAATCTGCACCAGCTCTTTGTAGTGACCATGGTGTCCACATGAGGGGCACAGCACTGACCACTTACACACCTATATGTCATTTCCAAACACCTTTCCCGCCACAGGAGACCGGCGCCCCGAAGGACAGGCCAGGTGCACAAGGGAATCAGTACGTGGCACAGAGCAGGTGCAAACTCAAGTGGGCCTGGCCCGACTATACAATCTTTTCATCACACCATGTTTTCACAGAGCAATTATGAGCATTTCTGCCAACTAATTAGAAGCAAGGTGCGCAGGGGCCCCCACTCCTACCTAACACCTTGTGGACAAAAAGCAGTGCACAGCGTGAATGAAGTGACGTCAATCTGCTTCTCTAACCCTGGCAAAGTCCTACACTCTGCTCCTGACAAAAGACAGACCCAACGTGTAGTGTCCCACACAGCCCAGTGTACACGCATCGTCCCAGCACAGTATAAACAGTTCACTTTCAACAGTGATAAGTTACAGGGTCACCTGCCAAGAAGGCTATCCTTGGCATGGCCTTAGAAAGCCCACCTTTTTCTATGTCTCGGTCTTTAAGAAACACTGACACAGTGGTCCCTCGGCTGCATCTGAACTGAAGAGCACAGACAGGGAAAGGCAAGCACTTCTCACCGACATCACTCCTTCACCATAGAGCCAATTCTGAACTTAAAAATGAAAGCACGGTGTGGCGAGCTTCTCAAAAAAGTGAACACAGAATTATGAACCAGCACTTCCACTTCTAGTGTTTCATGGGGACAGAGTTTCTGTTTGGCAAGATGCAAGGTTCTGGAGATGGACGGTGGGTGGCGGTTGCACAATGGTGTGAATGGGCTAATGCACTGACCTATACCCTTAAACATGGTTAAGATGGTAAAATACATGTACATTTCACCACAGTTTTTTAAAAACACCAAAATATTTATCAAAAAGATTTTCCAACATGGAATAATGAGAAAAGAATGTATTATTGAACATCTTATGCCATGGCTTCAATCCGACCAAGCATCCATCCATCCCTGACCTCCTGCTAGTTGTCAGCTCCTGTAGAAACTGCTGGTAAACCCAAAGGAGACAGACAGCCTCTGCCATGGACCATGGATACCAGGAACCCAGACATGGTACTAGATACACCAAAAATCAACCTGGGGAGACCCACAAGGGAGACTATAGATGATAAACATTTCTTGCAAACAAAGCATGAGCTTGTACAATTTTTTTTAAAAGTCAATTCCCCTAAAGCATCCATCTTTTTCAAAGTTTTAGAACACATTTTTTCCTCTAAAAAGTCTTTCTGTGTTTCTACTTTTTTATGCTGATACATTATAAAACTTTTGAGTTTAATTTACAAAGTAAGTCTGTGAGAGTGCCAGGGTTCAGCAGTCTGCTGCGTGGACATCCTGTGGTCCGCTCCTCCGCTGCAGCAGGTACCGAGAAGGATGCTCACCCCTCGCACAATGAGCAGGACTGGGCCACAGGCGCTTTCCTTCCTCGGCACAGCAAACATCCTGTAAACAATGGCTGCGTCTGCTCACCGCCTGCTTTGTTTAGTGACAGGAAAGGAAACCACAAATTCTCCAAGTGGCATCAGGCACTCCGGAGCTTTGCTTCGCTTCCTACCAAGCAGGTAGTTTGTCTTTTGCCTTGTTTTAGCTTCAGAGAAAAAATGTAGTGAGCATCGGGCAGACCAAGGTCTTCTCCAGCAGGGAAGCTTGGGACCCTGGGCTGTGACACTGGGGGAGGGGGGGGGGGGTTGTTCCCTGCTGAGAGGGGCCACCTCACACTCCAACCAGAGGCTCTGCCAGAAAAGCAGGTCTGCAGACAGAGCATGGCCCCTCTTCCTACCAGTAGGTTCTCCGGCTGTCTTCCCAGTGGAACGGGGTTCTGAGAAAGTCAAGGCAAATATTTTCTTTCCACTGAGAAGAATAAAAATATTCCATCCAGCTCAGGAGACTATTTCTCCACTGGCCCTTGGACAGGCTTGCTAGTATTCAGGGAAAGCCAGCATCAGAGAAGGGCTGATTTTTGTTTTATGTTTTTCATCTTAAAAATAAAACTTCTTTTCAAAATAATGAGATCTCTTCGCAGGGCAAAGTGGTAAGTGCTGATTTCTGTCCTTGCACCTGTGGGCTTCGGCAATGTGCACAAGTGAGCCCTGCTTCTCCCCCATCCTGGGCCCACAGGCCGGCCGGGGCTCCTTCAGCAAGTCCATGGGCCCCGCCTTGGACGCACAGCCGAGCCCTGATGGAAACCTCAGCCACTCCAACAGCACAGCACACACCTCAGCAGACAGTCCTCAAGAAGCACGTGACCGAACAGGAGTCAGTCACACCTAGACAGCGTCTGGGACCACGGGGACTGTGGAGAGGCCTTTCGTGACTAAACTCCAGGGGGCAGGGACAGGTCTAGTTCAAGGCTGCAGGTCCAGTTCTAACCCCATGCTCTGCACTTAGAACACATCCAACTAGCCCAGCCAGTGTGGCTCAGTGGATTGAGCGTCGTCCCATGGACTGAGAGGTCCCAGTTTGATTCCCAGTCAGAGCACATGCCCAGATTGTGGGCTCGATCCCCAGTAGGGGGCGTGCAGGAGGCGGCCGATTCATGTTTCTCTCCACCTCAATGTTTCTCTCTCCCTTCCTCTCTCTAAAACATCAATAAAAACATATATTTTTTTAAAACACCCAATTAATATTTTCCAAAAGAAGAAGAAAGAAGGGTGAACAGAGAGAGGGAGAAGAAGGGGAAAAGGAGGGGAGAGGAAAGGGGAAAAGACTGGCTCTCCACAGTCTTAAGGCTGCTGAGAACACCGTCATTTCTAAATGGGAATTTCCAGAGAATAGGCTGAGTCATGTGAAATGAACAATATTCTGCCATTTTTTACCTAAAAAGGCAGAAATTTTATGTGGTTCATCCTAATATTTGATCCTCCTCAGTGAGCTTAGCTATTCATGCCTTCTCTACCATCAATCACTTACTTTGGTACACTAGTCTTTCCCATCTCTCTTGTGTCCAAATAGCCAAATGTCACCACACGCATGACCCAGCAGCACCTCTAACTCAACATGCAAAACAGACTTCATGTCCTTCCAACAAATTCCCCCTCAACCCACCTGGGCACCCAGCCCACTCCTCCTCTCGCCTCCTCCTGCTGCTGTGAGCGTGTCTGCCCAGCACACCTTTCCCACACCCCTTCTGGCTCCCATGAGGACCTCTCCCCACCCTGCGTATTGCTGTCCACTGGGCCGCTCAGGGCACACCTCAGTGCCTGGGTCGAGGATGTGCACAGAAGCTGGCAAAGTCATCACATGTTCCCTGGGACTCTACTGGGGTCTTGGGAGACAGAGGCCCAGTTTCAACTGCGGGTGCTAAGGTGGGGGTGGGAGCTGCTGGCCGCCGTCTTGGCAAACACAGGGAGAGGGCTGGCGGGAAGAAGTCTGCAAAGCAGAGATGGCAGAGCCAAGCCACCGGGTCTGAAGCTCACTGCACCCCGCCTCCCCGTACTTGACAACACCGGTCCTTTCCTGCTGAAGTGCCTCTCGGCTGGGGGTGTCCCTCAGCAGCAACATTGCAGGCGACCACACCCACTCAGGGCTGCACCACATGGAACTTAACTCTGCCAACAGGCCCTAGTCTCCTGCCTCTGTTCCTGGTACCAAGGTGTCCCCACCACCCGATTACCCAGCATCCTTCACTGCCTCAGGAAAGGCCTTCACTCTCACCAAACTTTCCCAGACATTTCTAGGGGGCAAAGTTTTGAGGAAGAACCTGCTAGACAGACAGTGTCCCCTGCCCTCTTCTGCTCCCAGAAGACACTGCTTGTGGCTTTCGCTCTAACATGTTTCAGTCGGTCTCATGTGGGATTTACTGAGCTGTGTCTGCGGCCATCGGTGGTGAGCACTTAATAAGCAGAAGCCTTAGGCATAACAGGTAATCAATAAGTAGTTGGCAAAACGAATAATCGTGAGTGCGCCAGCTTCCTGTGTTCAAAAACATCTGCTGACGACGAAGTCACAATTCAGTCTTTATCCCTTTCTATACATTTATGACATGGATTTTTCTCTATGACATTAATTTTCAGAAGTAAATAACTAAGCTGCCATCACTACTGGGATGATCCTGGTGTGGCTTAGGAAACAGTCTGGGCCCCTCGGTATTTCCCACAAATACGTTGAATCAGAGGGCTCCCAGGAAGCAATGCACCCCCGCTGAGCTGAAACCGGAAGGCCGTGACTGCTCCGCCAGGACCGCAATGCCCACACTTTCAGCCAGGGCAGCCCCTCCGGCCCCCACCTCCGTCCCGCCCTGACACTCTGCTCTCACACCCAAGGGTGGTTTTTCCACTTGCTTAGGTAGTGAGCGGGTGGGTGGAGCAGCGAACAGCCATGAGATTATCTGGAGAACACCCCTCTCCTCTACCCAGTATAAAACATGATGGATAATGACACGACTTGAACATGGGAAGCAGGAACAACCGCACTAGCAGACAGAAGCACATGGAATTCACATGCATCCCCGCAAGCATACCTATGGGGAAAGAGGGACCGTGAACCTGGCAAGCACAGCTGACACAGGTCCTCCCGTCATCAGTTGCTTGTTTGCTTATCATCTCCATGGAGACTGGCAAAACATCACAAATAAGAAAACAGCATCCCCTGACGTGGTGATCTGTACTTGTTATGCTAAGAGCAGCACACTGCCAACCTTAGGCACAGCCGTGACAGAACAGGACGCACGCGGAGCCCTGGTGTCCTACACTCTCAATACAGGTTGAACCAAGGTCTAACACAATGGTACTACAATGCCATTTTAAGGCTGTGGTATCCTGTTATACACTGAAACCATATTCATTAAGTCATTGAAAGGAAAGAACAAAATATATTTCTGAAAAATGAGCCGATTCTGTATTTTAAGGACAAGTACTAATAACAACCGTAATAAACTAAGTCTAAATGTAAACAGGTGACCACAGGTATCCATAAAAGGCAGAAATGCCCGGCGGGTAATGTGGCTACTAGTGCTATGCCCGTTTTGTGACACTGAAAGGGACAGAACCCGTTACTGGATGAATTTCTTGAATCATACTTAAATATTCCTTATGCGAAACACCAGATGAAAATCTATGGTAAGTTGGGAAAACCAGACAAACAGGAGGAAAATGAGAAAGGGAAAATAAAGTGGCAGAGATTTCTCTGTCACGGGCCTGGCCACAGCTAGGGAGGAAGAACTGAGTCTGAGTGCGGCTGTGCGGTCACTGTGTTGGCACCTCTGGGGGAGAGGACAGCACTCCAGCCGCCGGGCACTTATCGTTAGTAAACCGTAAGGCCGGGTTTTCCTTCCAGCCCCGCCACTCGTATGGCTCGGATTTTACACAATCATGCATCTACTGCACTGAGATACAGATCTTTATTTCATATACGTAAAAAGTGGAAATGCAGCCCTGGCCAGTTTGGCTCAGTGGTTAGAGCGTCAGCCCACAGACCACTGAGGGGCAGGTTCGATTCCAGTCATGGGCACGTACCTCAGTTGCTGTTCGTCCCCAGCCAGCTGATGTGTCCTTCTCATGATGATGTTTCTCTCTCCCTCCATCCCACTCTATCTGAAGATAATTAGAAAAATACCCTTGGGTGGGGATTAAAAATAAATAAATAAAAGATGTAAAAAAAAAAGAGTGGAAATGCAAAGCTAACTTATGTAAAGAATACACAATTTGGGGGAAAAAATACAATGAAACCATTTGACATCTACTGTAAGAGAATAAATAACCATCCATCCCAATTATGTTGTATTCGAGAAAACTTTTATCAGTTTTCTCAGAACCAATATATTCAACCTTTAGATGACAATTCTACAGCAAAGTAGAGTTTTCTGGAGAATAATGCGTATTTTCTAGCTGAGACCCTTATCCTGCCCAGTAAAAGAAGACACCTTGTAACCTCATCTACTGACGTGATCATCCTATCACCAAAGAACAATGTGGGCCTCATTACACCCGCACACATGAACCACAGTGCCTGCCTAAGCAAATGGGGGAAATGAGCATACAGGCCAAGGGTTAGAGATTTTGCATAAATGTAAACCGATCAAAGAATATTCTTCTCTAAGATCCTCACTCCTCCTCTTTCCCTTCCTTCCTGTTTCACTCGCTTCCAAACCTTCTCCGGACTCCAAAGGAACCGCCAGCTGGAGACCTGAAGCTCTGTGCACATGTGAGAGAGAAATAAACACAAGGAAACAACACAGAATAAAGGAGGAAGAAAGTCCTGGAAGACTTCTCCTCCATAACAGAGCTCCCTCAGTCTTAGTAACCTAACAAGGAGGGAAAGCGGAGGGCAGAGGATGCTACGAGGACTGACGCTGAGCATGCAAACCACAGCACCGCGGACATGGCTGAGGGCAAAGAGGCAGGGCCGGTGATAACACGCCGACTGACACGCCTGAACTGAATGAAATATTTCACAGGCTTGAAGTAAAGTAGACGTGCTGAGCAAGCCTGGAAAAGGTGGCGCCTCTAAAACAGTGACGGCAATAGAAGAAAACTACAGAGGGAACAGGGCTGGATTCATATTTCAAAACAAGGCCAGCAGGAAGGAAGATAGTATTTACTGAGCTTGGCTTCATCAGCTAATCCAGGAAAATCCCACATGAAAGCAGAGCCTACTGGGCTCCTCCTCGAGCCGTTTGCAGGGACAAGGCAGGGGCCAGGGGTTTTATTCTGGCTCTGCCCACAAGGTCCTTTGATGTTTTTATCAGAGAAGTCAATTAAAAAGACAGTCATAAAATAGATGTTTTGGTTTCTCTCATCCCCATCTTTAGGAGCAGACATCCAATAATGCATTTATTAATATTTTCTCCGACATTTTCATTTTATCTAGACAAATACATCGTCTCCACAATGCCTCTACAACTGGGGATTTCTAAGGAAAAGAGCAGTTGAAAGAAACCTGACCTCATCTCAGAGGCTCAGAAAGCCCGGCTCCCACCTGAATACGATTCCAAGTTGCCAAGAAGAGCCCCGCACAGCAGCACACAAAACCAGAAAACTGAAAAGTACAATGGGGCAGAATATCAACTCCAGCTATCCTGGATAACTTCAACTTACAACAAACAAACAACGAAAAAGTCACAGGCAGCAGTTCTAACCCACAAAGGCATAAATTAGTCCTCACTACTCCCAAGATACATTTATTTTAAGAACAAAAGTATGCACTAATAGGAATGGCAAGGTATTCTTTAGGCATGCACACCTTTCTCTTCTAGAAGCGCCCATTTTTACTACTTCACCCCAGAATTTAACAAAATAAACAGCCTAACCACCCTGTCCTTTACATTGGGCACATCTCCCAATCAAGAAACACAGGTAGGTCGGCTTTTTAAGCTAAAACCGAAAAGGCTGCGGAGTCCCGACTGTTGGTGTGTTCTACCTAGCTGGCAGCAGGGACCTTGGTGGAACAGGAAACAGACCTACAAGGGCCAGGGTAGCTAAGGAAGATTGTGGTATCATAGGATAGCGTGGGGGAGGGCTGTGCAGCCACATTTCACAACTTTATTATTACTTTTCTAATACAAGTAAAAATTTACGTTGATAAATTTGATTTTTAAAAATCTTCTGAATTTATAACATAAGCCCTTCACTCTCACTAATTATTCAGACTAGGACATCTGTTTCTTGAGTGATGTGCCAGGCACTGTCAGATACCGGGACACAGCAGTGATGTGCCCCGTGCAAGTTCCACACGGTAACACTGCACACCTCACCTGCCCCACCCCACCAGCACGAGGTCTGCAACCCACTCCCATTAGTGCTCGGTCAGTACAGATCCAGTATAGCTTCTGCTTCATTTAGCACCTTTCTGATATGTCTTAAAGCAATGATTCTCAAAACTCTGAACCATGGCCCCGGGGTACCGAGGCCAAACTACGTCCACAATAACGCTGAGACATCAGTTTCACTGCGCCACACGTGAACCTGCGGGCACCTTGGTGCAGAGCGCAGCAGGGGTACCATAGTGCCAAGCGCAGTTCAGAATAAACGAACAGATCAAAAGATGGTTAGTTAATGCCTCTGATGAGAAGTAAAAATAACAAACTTTATCTAATCTCGATCCTTGAGGACACACTTTTTAACCATCGGTGTGAAGGGACAGGAGCACAGAGAAAAGCCCTCCGGCTCCAGGTGCTGGTGTGGCCAGGAAAAGCACCCGAGACGAGCTGGCAGGTAGACGAGCACCTTCCCCACGAAACACCACCTTCCCCTTGAGAGCATGATACATGAACTCTAGGTATTCAGACATGGTCAGCTGGTGGATATTTTGTGGACAAAAACAGGGACAAAACAACTGGTAAGATTCAAGCTTTTATGCAAAAATGAGACTTTCTGAAACTCATATATTCAGCTCCATTGTGAAGTTCACAACTTCCCTGTATTTAAAGACTTTTCTAACTGGTAGATGAATTTTAGATATTGCAAAATGAAATATATCAGTATTTGGGAGATTTTTCAACTGACCAAATGCACGACATGAAAAATCATACATGGAACAGAGTTTTAAAAGCTCACAGGCATAGTTTCGGAATCTACACTGCAATCAACCTTTAAGAAACTACCACTTGTGTAGTATAGTATCAAAGAAGATCCACAATTACCTAAAAAGAAATTAACTCCCTTTCCCAACTACACAGCCGTATGAGGCTGGCTTTCGTCACACGTGGCAACCAAAACGACACATCACATCCGAATGAACACAGATGCGAAGATGAGAACCCAGATGTTTAAGAAGCCAGATTCGAAAAGACACTTGTAGTAAGTAAAATACATTTTCAATAAGGTTTCTTTTGGGTTTTTTGTTTGTTTGTTTCTTTATTGATTTTAGAGAGAAGAAGGGAGAGGGAGAGAGAGAGAGAAACATCGACGAGAGAGAACACTGACTGGCCGCCTTCTGCATGCCCCCCATTGGAGATCTGGCCCACAACCTGGGCACGTGCCCTGACCAGGAATCGAACCGGTGACCTCTTGGTGCATGGGTTGATGCTCAACCAGTGAGCCACACTGGCTGGGCGAGTTTTCCTTCGTTTTGAAAAAATGGTAATTTTTCACAGAAATGGTACTGATGTTAACATGTAGGTTTATTATTATTAATTTAATGATGATTTTTAAAAATCTCTTGGGTTTTATTTCTAATATGATAAATATCCACAGATATAACCCATATAAGCAAAGCTCTTGAGTCTTCAGTAATTTTTCAGAGTGTGAAAAGTCCTGAGAGAAACCCGACCTTGACAACGGAAACAGTCTGAAGGCCACGCCCACAAGGAAACAAATGTCAGAAATCAAGGCAGTAGGGAAGCTGAGATTTCTTAGTCACCAGACGGCAGTGCACAGAGCAGGTCTGTTTTAATTCATGAAGCCAGATACACATTCACTGTGGCTTCTCCTTAGGGACAGACAAATGGTTCAAGTATTTAAACATCCAGGTCTCCATTAATCTATACATTTCCCAAATGACTAGTCTTGGGTGACACCACAGTATTGCCGTATGTAAATTTACCCAATTAGCTCACTGATACTTGTGCATGCTCCCAAATTCACTGTCACCACTGGCTGAGAGACTTCTCACTGAATTATTGATTTTCTGCCAATTAATTACCATAGTAAGATTCAGCTGGGCTTAGCTCTACAGAAATATTTTTTTCCAGTTTCACTTCTCTGTTCTATTTAGAGTCTGTTGGGGAATCAAAATAACTGAAAACCTAAGGTGAGGCACTAAATCCTAAAAATATCCTAAGAACAATTTACAAATAAACCGGTTGTGAGACACTTAAATGGGCAAAGACCTGTTTTCCACTGGATTCCAGAAATTGATGCTTTCTGCCTAGACTGCCCTCCATCCTCTGTGAATTCCACAACTTCATCACCACGCGGGTCTTAGACGACATCGGACGTACTGCACCCAGAAGCCGGATGGATAAGCAGTCCTGCGATATTCGCATTCACAGTGGCCTGCTTGAGGTGCAGGAACAATTTTAAAATCTCATTATCTATACAAAAGCATAAAAGCCCAAGAGAAGGGAAAACAGTTTCTAATTCCAGAAACATACTTGCATAGCTAAACGGACACTCCCCACAGCAGCTCTTCTGGGATCAAGACCCCACAGGAAAACACAAGTCCATCTCTGCCCAGCACGGGCTTCCTCTGCAGGGCCACCTGATTGTCAGTGATGCTGGCCTGGTCCTGCCTTGGAATTCCATCTCTCCTCGCCCTTGTTCACTGGGGAAACAAGATCCCTAGACACTGACAGGAGTACCCTGTCCTTATCTCCCCGTCCCCACACTCTCCCACCTCTATCTCAGGAGTCTACCAGGCAGACTATTCAAAGCAAGAATTTATGTCAAGAATACCCAGAATGACTCTTCCTGATTTCTTGAAGCGTGGGTGCTGCCATTGTGAGCAATGAGGCTCATTTGATTTTTGTGCGCAACATCAGTATGCAGAAAGTAAACACATTGAGCCAAAGTTTAAAAGCTGGAGAAGGAGAAGGAAAGAAAGAAGTCAGTGAAAGCATCAACATGAACAAGATCACTAGAAGAAGACGAGTTTGAACTCACACATATCCTTTTCTGGAAGAGGAAAGTACAGAGGGAAACTCAGTGAACCTGGGCTGGGTGCTCACTGAGACCCAGGCCTACCCTGTTCCTGCAAGGGATCCTGGTTAGACAAGACGCAGCACTGGCCCAGCCCCCAGAAGCTGTCACACAGGTCCCTGCCTTCCTCTTGCAACTGTCCAGCCACAGAAAAAAAAAAAATGGCCCTGCAGGGAAGAGGGCGAGCTCTTCCAGCGAACAGCAGGTCAAAGTCACAGCATCGAACAGCGAATTCATTAACCGGCAGAGAACCTGGGAGAGAAGTAACCCTTTAAAGGGAGAACCGAAATCCAGCAACTTAGACCATATGAACAGGAAGGATTATTCTGTGCAAGTGTTTCCTCAGGACAGTTCAGAACAAACAACGATATTAAATATTGATCACGTTAAAGGTCTGCTCAGAGGACAAGCGGTAAGAGTCAGAACAAGGTTCATGTAGATGTAGGTTTGTTTTGGGCGTGGGGGGAAGGCAGAGCGCCCGCCATCTCTCTCCTGCCTTGCCCAACCTCTAACGCCCTACCCTGTGTGAAGAATCAGCACGAGTGGGAACCATGAAAAAACAGTCAAGTGTATTTGTATGGAAAGACTTAGCAACCCCAAAATGAGTAACTCTGCCTATTACAAAAATATTTCACATGTGATTCTCTACTTCCTTGACCAAACTGGAAAATAATTCAACTGTTTATATTTCAGGGAGGGGGCTTAAAAAGAGGACAGAAACTTTCCACACTGGTCAGCCGGGGGCTGGAACCCGTCCTATTGCACATGACCATCTAGGCCAGTGCTACTGGCCACTCTTCCTTGCCGTCCCATTTGTGCTGCCGGGCCAAGGGGTGCTGGATGGGGGTGGAGCTCAGAGCTCCACGTGGACCCGACAGGACAGCAGGGAGCGAGGGACCTGCGGAGAAGGCCCTCCCAGGCCAGCTCCCCCATCAGGGAGCAAGGATGGGCTGAGTCCAGCTGTGTCTTCAGGCGGAGGCCGTCTTAACCTGAGACCTGCCTGTCTGGCATGTCTGCCTTGGCCTCTGTCTGGAAGCTCCTTCTCTCTTCGGCTCCCAGTGCAGTCTACCCTGACATGGCTTTCTGTCCACTTTCCTGTCTTCCCCCTGCGGCCACAACAGGGCAGAGTCTGAGAAAGTAAGAAGCTCGAGGCCTGTGGAAATGAGGGGAAATGCTGAAGGGCCCTGGTGCCGAGACACTCCCCACCTGGCTGCCAGCATACAGAGGGTACTTCTACCCCAACAACTGACAGGAGAGCGCGGAGCCAGCTGATCCTTGCTTCGCAGGACCTATGTCATCCTCATGTTTTAATGTTTAACATACCAGGAATATGTTAAGAAATAAAAACAGCCCTGGCCGGTTTGACTCAGTGGTTGGAGCGTCGGCCTGCGGTACAGAGAGACCCGCGTTCGGTTCCCGCTAAGGGCACGTGCTTCAGTTGCAGTTTGTCCCCGGCCCTGGTTGGTTGTGCGGGTGGCAGCCACTCGATGTGTCCCTTTCATGTCAATATTTCTCTCTCTCTCTCTTCCTCTCTCTCCCTCCCACTCTATCTGTACAAAAAATGGAAAAATGTCCTAGGGTGAGGATAAAAAAAAAAAAAGAAATAAAAACAGTTAAATGGTAAAAGCTTGAGCCTCTAGGCACCACCTGCCACCAAGGGCCACGCCCACAGGTGCTTCCAGGGGGACTGTCCTCGAGTCGGTGACCTGGGCCCCGTCTCTCCTTTCCCACTAGTCCCTGCTGGAAAGGGGACATCAGAATCAGGAAAAGATGGCTGAGTTCTCTATTTCCACTGCTTTACTACTGGAAATAAACCACTGGAGAAAGGGACAGGCAAGAGGAATGCAGAATTATCTGTTCTTAGATGCACACACTCTTAGTCTGATAGCAAGAGGAATATTTAGCACAGACATTTGCAGACACTTACTGTCTGAATTAAAACGGGAAGCTGCACAGATAGAAGCCACTGAGTAATTGGCAGTGAGGACAATTTTACTCCGCTATCTGCCAGCTACAATTACTTTCACTCCATCTCCGGAGGTAAACACATCTTGGCTGGCAGAGCTGAGCGGGGCACCTGCCACTTGTTTTTCAAAGGCTCTTCATTTTGGGATAGGATTGTGGCCACTGCAAATGTTCACATCTGAAAAATAATAGTCATATTCTATTAGAAATTAAGACTGCTGGTTCTGAATCAAAACAACTTCTGGTTTACTTGTGAAAATAAAACAAAAGCTGACTTATCATGCTGTCCATAGCCTGCTGGCCTGAAGGCATTAGAAGACTGAGAATTTCTGAGTCATCAAGAAAGGAATGTTCATTGTTAACCAAAAAGCTGGTCAACTGATAAGGTTCCTGGAATTCTAAAAAACTTTTTCAGCACCTTTTTAACCTTTCTTTAAAGAACCTTAGAAAACTAGCAATTTCTTAATATAAAATAAAAATAAACACTAATATTTCAAATTTCAGTTTATACTTTCCGTATGTTCACACACAAAAAAGAAAAATAAATAAAAATTCCTTTCTCTCCTTAAATTCTACATTTCATACTTTTCTGGTGTAGAACTAGAAAAGTGGGAAAGGGGGCAAATTAGTAGTAAGTACTGAAGAAAGTGGTTCCTTTCATTCTTAACCTCAAGAGATTCTCAGTTTTGACAGCAGTCCAACCGCAGGGCTGGACACAAGCAGGTGAACCCAGATCACCCAGGAAACTCACACACCAGCTGCAAAATGACTCTGAGGATACATTTTTTCAAGGGTTGCATAAATTATTATACCTCCTAGTGCACACTTAAACACAAAACCATTTTTAAGAAATACAAGGAGCCCAGCCAGGTGGCTCGGTTGGTTGGAGCATCATCCCGTACACCAAAAGGTGGCAGGCCACATACCTAGGCTGCAGGTTCGATCCCTGGTCAGGGCACAGGTGGGAGGTGGCAGATCAATGTTTCTCTCTCTCTTCTCCTTCTCTCTCTCAAATCAATAAACATACCCTCAGGTGAGGAAAAAAAAAAAGAGAGAGATTTTCTCTGAAAGTTGTAAGCGAAATACTCCACTCTCCCACAAAGATGCCTTTAAAATGTTAAATTACCTGGTCAAACTCCTGTCTTACAGTCAAGAAATGTTCCTTTGCTTCATGGGAGGCCTAATGATGGGCCATGTTTATGAGTCTTCACTGTGGCCTGGGCTGACATCAACCCGCTTGCGAGATACTCCTGGACATAAGCTGGATAGGAACAAGGGCGTTCCTTTTAAGGCCTGACCTAGAGACCATGTTGTGTGAAAAATGCAGATCTGGTCTGGCCAGTGTGGCTCAGTGGATTGAGCATCGTCACATGGACTGAGAGGTCTCAGTTCGAATCCTGGTCAGGGCACATGCCCCAGGTTGCGGGCTCAATCCCCAGTATGGAGGCGTGCAGGAGGCAGCCAATTAATGTTTCACACATCAACGTTTCTCTCTCTAAAAAGTCAGTTAAAAAATGTAGCTGTATAGAATATGAAATTTCTAAATAACTCTTAGAACTGATTTATACTGTCTGTGGGGTGCTTTTCATAAAATGATTTATTATGGTTTCACTAAAATGATTAGAGAGAAGCATTCCAAACAATCTGTAAAACGTTGCTAGGCATCTTGAAAGTTAGAAAGTGGCAAGAATTTTCCAACAAGTTGTCAAAATAAAATGAAAAGACAGAAATTCTCAGCAACACAGAGAACAAAATAAAGATATCCCATTAAAAAAAATTCTCGAGTGAAATAAGCAACATCCATGGAGCTGGAATGATGATCTTTAGTTGGACCGCCCAGCTGAAGGGGTGTTTATTCTCTGTGGACACATCACGGGCAGAGACCCTGCCCGGACAGACACTGTGTAGTTCCTCTGATGGTCAATGCTAACCACACAGGCAAGCTCAGGCCCCTCAGACTGCCCTGCTGAGGGGCTTCCCTGGCCTCTCGGCCAAGGGTGGGACCTCTGACCCTCCAGTGGTCTCTGGCTTTCTGTCTCCCAGCACAGGTCCCAGCCCCCACTGCTCCTCAAGCCCCAGGCCCCTCCAATCTTTCAATGAGCTCACCGCCTCCCACAAGAGCAGATCACAGAGCATGACTCTTACTCTCCACTGCACTGATAACACAGAAAGAGATGAATATAACACAGAACCAAAGCAGGGGAACAAAATGCAGTGAAGTGGTTAAGTGGGGGAGGGGCTGAGTGGAGAGAGTGAATAAATGAAAAGGAGCATCTGGGGCAGAGAAAGGGCACAAACACAGGACACCGGAGCCGGGCTGGTGTCACCCAGGGGAGTCAGGACGGGTTCTCGCCCTAACCTCATTCCTGTCATACATTCAAGAGCTCTGTCTTCAGCAACGGTACCCATATACTTTTTGTTCCAGAAAGTTCCATTCAGTCTCTGCCTGGGAGAAAGGCCTGGGACCAGCACTAAAATGAGTCAAGTTCAATCCCCTGCCTTCCCAGCCTCCCTCTAACTATCCCTTTAAGGTTTTAGGAACATCCACAGGCTCCATTGTTCTCACTTCTGTTTCTGTGGATCCAAGGACCCTAAATGACCCAGCCTCCTAGACGCAGGAGGCTCTTCCTTAGGTCTAGGCAGAATCTCTCCTGAAATTATCTAATGCCATTGACCTTTTAAAAATTTCAAGTCCCGGAAATCATGGAGACAACCAGCCGCTCGGAGAGCAGGGGCAGCCCCCGCTCCGGCAGGTGGTCCTTGGCGGCTGGGCCTCGGCCCAGGCTACAGGTCAGCATCTCTGAAGAGCTTTGCAAGTGCAGACACACCCATCCCAAGTAAGCCAGAATCTCAAGTGGGGCCCTGTGTCTGCGGCTTTTCAAATGCACCCCCTTCTCCCGTGATTATGATTCCAAAGTAAGGCCAAGTCGAAGAAGACAGAAAAGGCTCGTTAGGAAAGGTGAACATTCTAAAGAACATGCCAAGTAACCTTATCTGGCTCCCACTGAGCCTGCCCTCGCCACAGATCACCTCACTGCCAACTCTCCATCTGCCTTGTCACTGAGCAGAAAGCCACCCTGCTGGTGGGATCCTGGGTGGCTGGCTGGTGAGGGGCAAGCTGGGTCGGAGCCTTTCCTGTCTCCCTTCATTCACACAAGAACAACCCCCGTCTCTTCTCACTTCCAGTCCAAAGAGCACAAAGCCTTGGGGCAATGAAGAAGGTGGTACACACTGGCTAAAAAAAGTAAACCATAAAGGATGAAAGGGTCTGGGGCCCTAGCAACAATTGAAGATGCAGCGAAAAGTGTCGACCCAAAACAACCTTCCTTGGGGAAGGAGAACAAGAGCCAAAGCCAGGCGAAGGTCAGAAGCACACCACACTGTCCAGCAGTCACCGCGGCACTGGGCGAACCTGCCCCTTCTCAGCGGTCACCTTCCTCAAAGGAGGGGAGGCCGCATCTGGACTCTCTCCCAGCACACTGATCCCGTCCCATCCAGCTCACACTGGGCTAAGGTGGCAAAGTCATCTCCTGTGTCCCCTGCAGAACCTTGACTTTCTCACATACCCCTAAATTACCTTCCACTGGGGGGGGAGGGCCGATGATTAGACTTACATGTATCCTTAGACTTAGAGTCTGTGCAGTGAATGACCATTTTCTTCAGGTCAATATGCTTTAAAAAAAAAACAAAAAAAAAAAACAGGAAAACCTGACTTAGAGACATTAGAAATCTGAGCTTTATTTCTTTAAACATTTCAAAAGAAAAGTCCTAGTTTCATTATAAACAAAAGGAAATCATCATTCAAATGCTAGTAAACCAAATGTTAACTAAGTCAGAACAAATAGGAGTACTGTCTTCCCCAATGGCTGGTAATGACTAGAAGTCTCAAGGTTGGGAAAGAGATGAGGGACTCCCTGGCCCGTTTCCAAACTGCTCCATTCACTAAGGATGCCTTCAGAATGCTACCTTTCTACAGAAAAGTTAAGGGCAGGTTTTAAGCTGGGGATGGGTGAGAGTGGTGGCTAGACACAAAGCTAGCCGAGGGAGGAGAAAAGTCTTCCTCAAAACCAACCCAGGGGCCAGCAGGTCGCCAGGCTGGCCCTGCCCTGGCTGTGCTGGTGCCACCGCAGGAAGGAGTGTGCGCCTGAGCTCTGCTCTCACCCACCTCCCCTCACGAAGCTGCACTCGACACACAGCACCAAGGGAGCCCGCCCTGTGTTTCCTAGGCCGGAAACAAGTCCCACACCTACTTTGCACGGGTCCATATTTTGCTAAAAGCCATTCAAAGACAGAGCTCAATCGAATCAGTACAGTTGGGCCCCAAATCACAAACAAGGATCCTGACATAAGGACCCTTTGCTCACTGTGTATATTTATACCAATGCACAACATTCGGAATGGATTCCAAAAACTAAACTCTTGGGGCATTTCTTATTTAACTTTTTTGGGGCCAACTAATACATTCTAAAGTACCCATGCTGCTTCCTGGGAGGGGCTGGATGGCTCACCTCCAGAGCTCCTTCACTCTCAAGGCGGGGGAGGAGGGCCCGCTGGACCATGGTCCCCAGCCCCCCCAGTCCTGACACTGCAGGGCCATTGGATTTTCACCGAAAGCTGAGCCTTCCAACTTAGTCTCCATCAACAACAAAGGATTATCTCTGTCTCTACTTTTACTTTGTTTATAGTTTCCAATTCTGTCAAAGCTTGGGCAGGAAAAGAGGGTGCTACTTATTGCCATCCCAGGGTCCCCAACATGTGAATGGGGGACAGTATCAACTTCACTTCCCAGAACGACACTGCAA
This sequence comes from Molossus molossus, assembly GCF_014108415.1. Lineage (NCBI taxonomy): Eukaryota > Metazoa > Chordata > Mammalia > Chiroptera > Molossidae > Molossus > Molossus molossus. Next base: position 5,737,362 of record NW_023425359.1, on the reverse strand, counting down.
CCTAGTATTCTCAAGTTTGTGGATGCAGCTAACCTCCTCCCCCGAAATGGGATACCAGAGTTTGCATCATGATTGGTTTACCTGAAAGCTGGCTATTAATATATCAGACACACTTGCTTTAAAAAAAACAACAACAAAAAACCCTCATATCCCACTTCATTCCACAAACGTGCTGACTACGCATTACGTCTAGGCAGTGGGCTGGAAACTGAGTCTCAAATGGTAGTAAGACAATCACTTGGTCCCTGTTCCCCAAAGCGTGCAGCCCAGGAGGGAAGGCACAGTGAGCTGTGGAGACAGAGATGCTCCGGGAGGACAGGACCAGGTGGGTGGGGGCAGGAATGTGTCTTCAGCACTGGGATCTGAGTTGAGAGCTGGAGGGAGACAGAGCTGGCCAAGCAGGCATGAAGTGGGAGAAAGGGCATGCAGGGGCAGGGGGGCAGCCCCAGGAAGAAGCATTGCAGGACACAAGGGTCTCGGTGGGAAGGCCTGAGGTAGGGACAGCAGATTCAGCACAGGCCAGGGGACAACAGCCCCGATGGTGGCACTTAGGGGCCTGGACTTCAACCTAAAGAAGTGACAGATTTGATCTGGGAATCAGCCGATTCACTCAGGCCACTGTTGTCGTGGTCCAGCCAAGGGAGGCTGCTCGTGGTTGTGTTGTGACAGCAGAGACCGGAGAAACTTCAGAAGTAGAATCAGAACCCAAGCACCAATTCATTTTGGACAGGCTGACTCTGAGGCACCTGAAACACCCTGCCACGCAGATGAACTCCCCGTTCGGAACGTGCACTCTCGGCAGGCAAGCCTTTCGTGGTTTCTCACGGCAACACCTGCACATGGGCCGCAGACTGCCCGAGGACAGCTGGCCCGGCTGGCCGCAGACTGCCCGAGGACGGCTGGCCCGGATGACCGCAGACTGCCCGAGGACGGCTGGCCCGTCTGGCCCGGATGACCGCAGACTGCCCGAGGACGGCTGGCCCGTCTGGCCCGGATGACCGCCGACTGCCCGAGGACGGCTGGCCCGGATGACCGCAGACTGCCCGAGGACGGCTGGCCCAGTGGCACTTGCAGTCTTGGCCCGGCCGCAGCACTCCGCGCCGGTCTGCTTCTCAAAGACAAAGTCGCTGTTTGCTCAGCGTTCCTCTATAGACAGCGGGTGCCCAACTCAGGACCTGCTGTCCCCTGGTCCACCCAAAAGGCATGAGAAACATCGTACAGACGGAAGATGTAGAGGACTGAGAGATGGACCAAGACAACTGTTCTCAGATGCAGCTCAGCAAGAGGCTTGCCCTCGTCTCGTGCGGTGAAGACAGTTACTGGGATGCCTCCACGAAACAAGCTCCTTCTCCGATTAGACGCTGGTCCCAAGTATGTGACACCCCCTACCCCCCCCCCAAAGACTTCCAAACCTGGGGAATTTTAGCCTGTTCATTTAAATTTAATTCAACAGTTGCTGACCAAACAATTTCCTGACCACCTGAAATCCATTAGAGCCAATACCATTACTTCCCTCAGCAAACTGTGTGTCATGTGCTTTAAAACCTGGACTGGAACGGCATGGGGCTGGGGGTCCTGGATTCAGATTACACACTCTGTTTGAAACAGAAAACAGAGTTGCTGGTGATCACCTGGAGCACGGCCACCACGGCCAAGCTGCCCACACGGAAGTCGGTGACAGCGCAGTGGCTGCCTCCTGCAGCCTGCACCCCCACTAACGCACCGCTTGGCTGGAGGACCCCGGACAGCAGAGCGCTGACAGCTTTCCAAGAAAGCTCTCCCTGTGAGGGTTTTGGCCAAAGGCAAATGTTTACCTGCTGCAGGAAGTCGCACCATCTCTGTACACGATCAGATCAACCCTGTTACAATCCTGGGAATCCCACAATCCATGGAGCACACCACTCTGTGCCCACCCCACATGGCTTACCAGCAGGAAGCAACCATGATGGCTTCTGGGAGGCTGGTGAGAGTGTGCACCCTGAAGCAGAGCTGCTGCCCTGAGAGCTGAGCCCATCCTGCCCAGGGCCCTGCCGCAGCACTGAGCTGAGCCATGTCACACAGAGGTATGCATGGCCTGAGCCTCCCGCTGAAGTGACGGTCACCACACTGCAAGGCCGGAGGGAGGCCAGGACACATCAGAGAAGGCTCTGCAGAAAGGCATCGCTCAGAGGCACTCAACAAACCAGTCATTATACCCGTATCTACCTAGGCATCTCCTGTCTGAGATAACAAGCAGCTTCCAGAATGTGTGTGACTCAGACTTATCAGATGAAAAATTGTAACAAGGAAAGTATTAGTGATGAGAAAGGAAACATTTGTGCACAAGTGGGGCTCTTGCCAGAATCCTGGGCAATAATCCATGCCGGCATTTACCGCCTTCCGAGGGGGGCACCCTTGGCCTGAAACAGGCCCTCAAAGCAAGACCCAGGGCTCACTGGAAGTTTACCAGGGATGCTGGAGGGCCTGAAGCTGAGCTCTGGAAGGAGCTATAAACAGGATACCCACTTCGAGTTTTCAGATGAAGGGGCGGTACTGGGGACAAGTCACAAAAGAATTAACAAGTCATTTGTTTGCTTATCTGTGCTGGGCTGTACTAAGCAGAATAAGCACACTCTGAAAACAAAATTATGAAATCAACTTTTCCCCCCCAGTTCCCCTCCCTAGTTGGTTAGGGCCAAAATAAACACTCCCTGTTATGTTCAATCAAGTCTTCTAGCTCATTCTGGTTGCTCCACACTGGTGAGGGCAAGGCTGCCTCATCTGGGCGAAGGCCTTGCCCCCTGCAAACAGGAGCTGAGTGTGACCAGGAGAGACCACTAGGCTGTAGGACTGCCGAGAGTCAACCCTGGCTGTCTGAAGCTGGGTTTTGTTTATTTGCTTGTTTGTTTGTTTGTTTTGCCTGAGGGTCTCTGTTTATATAATTTCCTAAAAGAGATGACATCCTAAATTCAAGAGACACCTGCTGGATGACAACGTGGCCCATCTCTGAGCTCCCATGAAGTCAGCAGGGGCGGGCCCCAGTTCTGCGCACACACCACTCCAGTTCCAGAGCAGGCCGCCCGGAGACCCCAGCGGGGAAGGGGAGCCTCAGGACACACCAGCCACCAGAGCAGGCCGCCCCGAGACCCCAGGAGGGAAGGGGGGCCTCAGGACACACCAGCCACCAGAGCAGGCCGCCCTGAGACCCCAGGAGGGAAGGGGAGCCTCAGGACACACTGCCACAGCCGCCCAGCCCAGGCAAGCAACGAAGGTCCTCCCCACCGTCCTAGAAAACCAGTTACATAATGTGTGATAAAATCATGCAGGCCTCTATAAACAGTTATTGTTTTTCATGACAAAAATACTTCCACTCCTCCCCAAGGCATAACATAAGCAACTTGCTTCCTGTGAGCAGTGGTGCCCAGGCAAACTTGCAGGGGTAGGGGAGGTCCAGCAGCAGCCCAGACTGCACCTCTAAGGATAGCAGGGGAACCCCGGGGGCGGGGGTGCCCTGGTGAGTTCCCACTAACCCAGGCCACCAGGCCACCCCCAGGCCAGGCCTGGGACCGGCAGGGATGAGCACAGCCCTGAAGAGAGTGCAGGCTTCCAACTGAGGCCCAGGGCCCTCCCGAGACTCGCCCAGGAGGCTGTTTGGTTCAGGGGCACAGGTGAAGGGGAGTTTCAGGAAACGGAGGGACCCCGTCTTCCCAGCAGCTCCTCTCCCACTGAAATCTTCCCCTGCACACTGCTCCCAGGTTTAAGTGTGTTCTAAGTCAAGCACCTCCAGGCACCACACAAAGGAATCACTCAAAAGGCCAATAACCAGGAAAGTCTTCTTTAATAATCAATCGTAACCCCTTGAATTCATAAGGCTTCCTGAGTTCACGTGTCTTAGCCATATTTCTGCTAGGGGCGACCCATTTGGGGATAGTTCTAGATTCAGAAAAAAATGGAAAAACCTAGTTTAATGATGGATTCTCTTCATGTGCCTAGAATTTTTCCCCAAAATGCCAAAACCTCAGAGCCAAGTTAGAGAAAACAAATAGCAGACTTCCTTGAATGCTTTACAAGTACATTTTCAACCAGGTAGTTAAAATTGATCTCTGAAATTACACTGTCAAAGATTTATTCCAACCAAACCAACCCTTGTATTATTTTCATCTTATAAGATGTTAAATATTTTCTGCTTCCTAGTAACAAAAATAAATAGTTTTGAACTTGTGATGGAAAAAAACAATACATAGGAGGGAAGGAGTACCTGGTTTTTATAAAAGCAGCGCCAAGGGTACAAAGACAAAACCATTTGCCGACCACACCCCAGAGCCCCTCAAAGCAGAGGAGCAGAGCAAAGGGCCGGGAAGTGGCAGCCGGCAGAGTGTGCGTGATCTGCCAAAGACAGGCGGGGGACTTTCTAAGCCGAGGGGGGCTGTGCAGGTGGACAGAAGCAGCAGGCCACCCATGGACGAGAGGGCTAGGGGCCGGAGTTCCCGAGCATGGAGGGCAGGGAAAGCGGGTGGAGGAGCGGGGCGGTGAGGGCCTAGTGCCATGCCCAGGGGCACAGATTATATCTAAGCATCCAACAGAAGTTTCCGAGCAAGGAATGCCATACCTGCTCGCCACTGCTGTGAAGAAAATGCTGGCAGTGGTATGAAGGATGAGGTGGGGAGGTGACTGGCTGGACTTTGAGGTCCAGCAGAACCTTCTACAGTGATGACAATGTCCCATCTGTGTTATCCATCACCACCACCACCAGCCACGCATGAACACTGAACACTTGAAATGCAGCTCATGAAACTACGGAACTACACTATTATTTTTACTTAATGTTAATTAATTTACATTTCAATCGCCACATCTGGTTAGTGGCTACCATATTGGACACACAGGCTGGGGGTTATTTCAAAGTTCAAATGACAGTACGTCCTGAAGTAAAGGAGAAACAGTGGACACGAAACAAATTCAAGGGGCATTTCTCAAGCAGAATGGGCAGATGTTGGTGACCAAGGGACAGATGCAAGGACTGAGTCAAGGAGGCCACCACACTGTCTAACTGCAGACCAGGCTGATGTGGTATCACATTACTCAAGCAGAAGAGGGTATGGGAGATTTTTGTGGGGAGAGGTAATGGATCCAAAACACACTCATTTACTTTGGAATGTGTCAAGAATATCCAAGGAAGATGGCTAGAGGCGGATGGGAATAGGTTAAGATTTGGGGTCACTATCACAGAGGTAGCAAAAGAAACCACTTAGGAAAGTACGTCACCCAGAGCAAGAAGAGACCAAAGGAACCCCGACATTTCAAAGGTTTGCAGGGCAGAGGAGACCAGCAACAGCAGAGCAGAAATGACTAGAGGCGGTCAGAGAACCGAACAGAGCGGTGTCGCAGAAGCCAAGGGGACAGAGACTGGGGTGTTCTAGGCAGGTTCATTGGGGTCAAAGGCGTTGAAGGACGTGGCCTGAGGGCAAGCCAGAGGGTTCAAATAACCAGGAACCACAGCACTGAGGGTGGGAGGGCTGGTGGACACAGGAACACAGCAAGGTCTAGGCACTTACCTTTCATTTGGTGACAGGTGAGGACACAATGGCCTTCAGGGGTACCTGGGGCCTCAGGCCCTGCTCTAACACCAGCTATAAGACACATCGCAAGTCCTACCAAGATCATCTTTTTCTGGTAGTAGAGAGTTATCTACTTTTGACTACGCAGGAACAGGATATCCAGCAAAATGATAGCTTCTGAGATCCAGAGGTTAAACTCAGGAAGTTTAACAGGAATGGACAGGATACATCCGCAATCCACAGCCCACTTTAAAAAGCCCCTCTTTTGTCATCTGTCACCTCCCTATCTCTTTTAAGGACTGCTGAATGACACCTTTCAAACACACTGACCTGATTCCCCCAGTGGGGTTCCCTACAAGCAGAGGACTCAACAGGTCCAGAACTCGCCCTTATCACAGCTCAAGAATCTTCAAAGGCTCCCAGCAGGTGCCGAGGTCTGAGGGACTGTCCCCACCAGAACCCAGCCAACTCTCTTCAAACCAACTGCACTTCTGCCTCTCATTATACTAATGAGGAGTGCGACTGGAGAATAAAGCTTGATTTCCGTACTGTTCTGACTTTAAAAAACTGATTATTCATTCAAAACTCTCTGGGCTTTATAAGCAGCATATCATTTCCTCTCCAGCCACCCCCTCCCTGCACCCCAACATGGGCACACAGTTCTTCAGCACGGAGAACTCAGTGATGCCTATGAGGAATCCTCAGGAGGGGTCACTGGGCACCAACCATGTGCCAGGTACCAGGCAAAGCACTTGTATAGGCGTCCTCAGCAGTCTCACAACCTCCTTTCACATGGGGCGACATCCCTTCCAGACGTGTGGAAATCAAGAGGCACCTCGCCCACGGTGGCACAGAGCTCGGATTCCAACACTGGGTTAGTTGCCACAGGACCGGAACCTCGGCAGGTGCTCGAGAGACGTGCCGAATAAAGTGACTCCAAACCTCACATTCATCCCATTAAGATGACAATGACTAGTGGAATATCATTTTAAAAATTATAAGAAAAAATAATTCTGATTCTCCAACAATACACTACACCTTACACGATCACACATGTGCACTGACTGTCCCACCGTCAGCCTGTCACAGCTTTCTATCCCGCAAGCAGAGCGCAGGGGACAGGGCACATTCAGACCACGCCCCTGGGCCTCGGAAGTGGGGTGCGAACAAGCACAAGTCATTTCAAGGACTGAATGCTGAATCTGTTTTAGAGGCGCCTTTGGTAGCAGTGTGGGAACGGCCTGCCGGATCTACCACGACTTTCATCTACAATCATCACAGTTTGATGGACTAAGCTGACTCCAGAGTTGCTATTCAAGCACAATTCTTGAGTCATGCTTTCCTAAGTCATGTAGACGAATTCGCAGAGACACTCAACCTTGGACACTGCACTTAATTTAATAAGCCTTTTCAGAATTTTAATAGAACCATTAACAGGTGTGAAAGAATGAACTGTCATTTTGAGACCTTATAACTTACAAATTAGCTAATTTTTATTTTTAATGTAAATGTCAAAAAGCAAAATATCAAAGGCTAGCAATTATACTGCTAAAAAGATGTGGGTGTTATCTAAGTCAAGGGATCTCTGCTCTCACACTTAAAAAAAAAAAAAAAAAAAAAAAAAGCATTAATGGTATTTTTAAAGTAAATGCCAAGGTCTATAATTTAACTCATGCCAAATGAAAAAGATACCCCAATTGTAAAGGACTAGTAACTGTGAAGATGAAATAAAATAATGTATATAAAAAGAAGTCATTCAGTGTCTTACCAATAAATTATATTATTAATAATAAAAAGTAAATTCCTGAAATGAAATGAAATTATAAATATATATGTATTTTTCCTATGTAACAAGTTTAAGTGTTAAACGGTTAAAAAAAATATATCACTTACACTCTAACGTAGAAGATCGTCAAACAATTTTCAAAGGAGATCTGCCTACATGATATTAGGTTATATTATAAATACTTTAATGGTAAAGAATATGTATCAAAAACATATTTATTAGACATAATAGGTATCTAGTCTATGTTTGCTAATTACTTGCCTTGAAAATTTCTGTTAAATATAATCAAAAGAACAAATCAGGAATATTACGTAATAAAATAATCTAAACTAGACTGAGCCAGGAAACTATACTGAAACAGACTAATGGTTTTTATTGATTTTTAGAGAGAGAAGAAGGGAGAGAGAAAAACAAAACAAAACATTGATTAGCTGCCTCCCCTACTTACCCTGACCAGGGATCGATCTGCAACCAAGGTATGTATGTGCCCTAACCTGGAATCCAACCAGCAACCTTTTGGTGTCTGGAACAATGATCCAACCAACAGAGCCACTCAGCCACGACAGACTAACAGCTTTTAAAGGATACATATAACTGAGTTATATAATTCAAATATTTCAATGCCGTGCTTTTTCCTATCACAAAGTTAATATATTCATTTTAGAAAAACTAAAACAAATGCAAAAAGAAGATGGTAATTACACATAGCACAATCACAAGTCATAACCAGTCATTTTTTAACATAGCCCTGTTCTGTTGATACATTGCACATCTAATTTCTCCGTGAAACTGGGATCTATTATCTATACTCCTTAGCAAGAAAACGTCTTCATTTAATATTCTGTGAGCATTTCCCCATGTCATTAAATGGCCTTATAAAACAAGATATTTAATTGACTTAAATTACTTGATCATATGGAGAATCATAGTTTAATGTCTTATTGCCAATATTTTTCCAGTTTCTCACATTGTAATTAATACTGCATTGAGCACGCTTACACATACATCTTTTGGGCCAAATGTTATTATTTCCCTGGGGTGAACGCCTCAACCCAAATCCCCACACAATTACTAGCCTCCTTTACTAAAATGTGCAGAGCTTAGCCCGGAGACAGGAGCGCTGAGGACAGACAGCAGGAAAGAGCACTGGCCCCTCCTCCCCCAGGACCCTTTCACTCAGTGCCACTGAAGAGCTGCTTTGTTTGAAGTCTGCACCTCAAACCCGCATGCATCCTCCCCGCCCCCGGAGGGACCTGGAAGAGAATCTGAATCCTTAGGTACCCTTTCTCACAAAAGCAACAATGTCGGGGGGTGGGGGGCTGCAGAGGACTGACCACCTACAACAGGTATGAAAGAAATAAAAGAAAACAAATAAATGGGTTGGAAACCACAAGCCTGTGGCCTGTTTTCAGTATCTTCCACCCTTTTAATACAGCCTCAGCCATTTGTGTGGTCTTCCTCGCATGTAAAAAAAAAATTATTCTTGCCCTGGCTGGTGTGGCTCAGGTGGTTGGACAACTTCCCGTTCACTGAAAGGTTGCGGGTTCAATTCCAGTTCAGGGCTTACGCAGGAGGCAACTGATCAATGTTTCCCTCTTGCATTGATGTTTCTCTTTCCCTCTCCCTCTCCCTACCTCTCTCTTTAAAATCAATTTGAATATATATTTTTAAAATTATTCTCACATTTTGGAGTTTTCAAGTGACTCAGCTTAATAAAAGTTTCCCTAATGTGCTGCGCACCTGTATCTTCTTGCACATGTTACAAACACGAGGTGGTCCATGTGCAGGAGGGGCTGACCAGCACTCAGGAAAGAGAGCAGGTGCCCAGAAATACCCACAGTGCCAGAAGGGCCAGCCTGGCCAGGGGGGCTCTGACGTCCCATCATTCTGTCTCAGATTCACAGCACAAAACAACCTTCTGAGGACATCCTATCTTCTAGCTCCTTCCTCACTCTGGGCCAATCTTAACAAAGTCAATCATTATTTAAAGCTAATCCACACCCCCCACTTTAAAGAAAAGGCAGCTGCTTAAAAAATGTACTTTCTAATGGTTTCTAGTCCACAATTTTAATGTCCTTTCTCTGAAAGCTAAGGACTCGGGATAACCACCCACATCAAACTATGGGAGACCAGTCTGGAAGGTGCTGAACTGGAATGGTGACCCACAGGACCAATCATGACCATTAGGGCTGTATTATAACTGTGATGTTTTATGGGTAGTTGTCAACTGTAACACAAAAGTATACAAATTCCAGCCCTGGCCGGTTTGGCTCAGTGGTTAGAGCGTCGGCCTGCGGTCCGGAAAGACCCGGGTTCGGTTCCCGCTAAGGGCACGTACTTCAGTTGCAGTTTGTCCCCAGCCCTGGTTGGTCGTGCAGGTGGCAGCCAATCGATGTGTCCCTTCACGTCGATGTTTCTCTCTCTCTCTCTCCTCTTCCTCTCTCTCCCTCCCACTCTATCTGTACAAAAAATGGAAAAATATCCTTGGGTGAGGATAAAAAAAAAAAAGTATACAAATTCCAGAATCCCTTTTGTTCATCAAAAGACAAACTACTATGTTACAGAATAAATTGTTGGAACCCGCCACCAATGGCAGATCACAGACGAATTTGAATTACATCACACAGTCACTTTTTGGATAACAGTTTAAATGAATATACTGAGCCCTGACCGGTGGGTCAGTGGTTAGAGCGTCGGCCTGTGGACCAGTGAGTCAAGGGCTCGCACTTCAGTTGCGGCTCACCCCCAGCCCTGGTCAGGGTTGTACGGGAGGCAACCAGTCAATGTGTCTCTCTCACATCAGTGTTTCTCTCTCTCTCTTCTCTCCCTCCCTCCCTCATACTCTATCTGAAGATAAATGGAAAAACATCCTCAGGTGAGGATGAAAATAATGAATACAATAAACTTGCAGAGAGTGCTTTAAAATCTCTTCTCCCATGTCTATCACCTAATAAAATATAGAAACTATTTAGATACATATTAGCATGTCATCCACCTGCAAATAGCATATCATCCACCTCACCCTGACTAGATGAATTAACATCACTTATCACATTAAAATCTTTAACTGCTGACATCCATAGTATTTGTTCAAACTGGATCATTAGCATTTAATATGGGGAACTGCTCTTTTACGCCTAACTCTTGTTTGGTTATGATGCAGAAGAGCAAAAAGTTATGGATGTAAAGGTGACTCATTATATTAATGTCCTATCCACACAATTTCCATGAACAAACTGCACAATTCTTTAAATGCTTCTCTTTCACCCTATGTTATGTTGCTTGCGGTTACATTCATATGAATGTAATTTTATGTGCTAAAGCTTGTAATAAACATTAGGGCTTTTTCACTTTATGTTATCTTTAGCACTGATAGTACTCACACCAAGAAGAGATTAACTCAGGATTACAGAAGGTGTCAGAGAGCAAAATCCTCGATTATTTTTGTCGGGTTTTTGGGGGTTTTTTTTGACATACATAAAAAAATACTACTGATAAGATGAACTTGACAATGTCTCTACTCCAGAAGAGAATTTATTGAAAATATTATTTTTGTAAGTCCCTTATAAAATGTTTTTAAAACCCATTATTCTGAGGGTCAAGGCTGCAGAAATCCCAGACAAGAAGCACAAAGCAGTGGCAGGTGGTCTCCAGCAAGCACCCCCGTTCACTATGGAGTCAAGGGGTTAACAATGCTCCACACATTCTCCGAAGGAGTCAAACATGGAACTGTCTTCTAACTACTCTGGAAATTAGTGGAATCTAAGCATTCAGAAGAATGCAGAAGGGCTAAAACCTCTGAACAAAAGAGAGATGCAACCAGAAAGAAAGATTAGGAGGGTCAGGCGTTTAGAAACCTCCAAGTCATAATTCCAGAACCAAAACGACATGATGGCAAAGGGATTCTAGATGGAGGTCAGCTCAGTCCATCTCTATTTGGGGAGCACAGAAGATGACCTTTCAGGTGCCATGTGCTTTTTAATCCAGAGAACACACCCAGCACCTGAGCGACAAGAAGCTAACGGGGTTTGAGCACAACCATGTGCGAATCGCCCCCAGGATTACTGGCTCATTCCACAGTCTTTATTCCGAGTCCAACAACAACAGACAAATGGAGTGGGAGGATGTTGTGGAAAAACCACTTTCATGAGGGTTACCAGAATATTGGTTAATTCTTTGGCATCTCCTCCCCTCTCCCCATGAAGACATGAACCCTGAGAAACCTTCCTCCTCTGGAAGCATTCCCTTCTTCCTTCCAACTATCCGACCAGCAAACTAAAGTAGTATCATGAGAAATAGGCCCACGCCCCCTGCAGGGCTGCCCAAACTGCAGAAAAAGATAAAGGGTTTGGTTGATGGGACAGTGCATCACAAGGGCAAAGGCCAATGTAAATGTTTACCCATTAAGAGAAAGTCAGAGCACATGCATTTTGGATGCGTGTTCATGCAGGCTAAGTCCACACTAACCAATCACAGGCCAGCTCCTCCCTTCACGGAAGTGTAATGTTTCGGTCAAGGTAGAGACCCGTCCTCCGAATGTATATACACTTGACCTCGTTGATTAAGCTCCACACTGCTCCTTTGTTCAACTACAAACAAAAAGATGGAAAACACTCCCGAACTGCCAGTGTGAGCTGCAAACACCCCATCTGCAGCTGCTCAGCTCCAGCGCCGGCCCCCAAAGCAAATGAAGGCTCAAGAAATGCTCCTCTTCTCTCGCTTACCCTTAGCAGCTGTGTCCTCATCGCTTGGGAGGTTCCCTGAATCTTTCCACGCTTAAATTATTGGCAAAAATTAGCAAAATCAGCAATGCCCATCTGTAACATGTCCTGAGCAGATAACAGCAATTGAGAGGAAATGAAGGCGACTTCCAGAATATCCAAATGCCACAGCGCACCTGATAAACACCAAGCAGCCCTTCCATCCTTAAAAAAACGTTAAGGCTCATTTATATCAGCAGGAGCTGGTTCCCACTTTGAATCTGTTAGTGGAAAGTGACAAGTGCAAGCCTATCACTAAGTTCCACTTCCTTGAAGATCTTCATTCAAGAACACGGATACTCCAGCCTCCAGGGAAAAAGCTTAAACCAAAACCGGATCCAGTCCACAGCTGAGTAGAAGTCTCTTCTCTCAAACATGTTGGGGGAAATAGGGCGATGATCACAGCACATTAGGATGTTAGGAGGGAACCCTATGGAAGATGCATGTGCTATCACCAGGGTCTCTCTGCACATCCCTGCAAACCCACAGGAGAACTCGAGAGAACACATAACTCAGCCCAGGTACAGTGACCCCTCTCCACCTCCACCCCCTTGGCACCCACAGTGCATTGACTCTGTTCCCTAGTGCCCAGACAGACTCACAGTCTGCTCCACAGGGTCTCTAAGGCAGCCACTTTGATTGATCACTATGTCACTTCAAAGTCTTTCACAGTGGTGGCAAGTCTGTTCCAAGTCCTTTCAGCAAAAGCAGTTTAACATTAAAGCATGAGAAAAGGAAGAGACTTCAGGGCACAACTGTTCCTTAGCGTCTGCTCCATGACCGTCACTGCTCCTCTCAGAGTCAGAGATGGCCCTGGGACCCCAAGGAACCTCCTCTGATTGGCACGCAAGCCAGGCACCCTGCAGCACTGGAATGGTCTGCCCCCCAGAACCCTCTGGCCCCTGAAAAAACGGTCACCATCATTCCATTCATCAAGTGTCTTAAGCCTTCTATTATGAGTCTGAATTTTAAACAGGGAACTAGGTCCTTTATTACATCCCCTAATCCATGTCCCCAGTAACACATCTAAGTTACAGAATCTGTCTGCAATCTAATTATTATTAGACTCACCCTCCCTTCCTTCACCCAGAACTAAGTTGCACTTTGACAGAACTGCCTCCAATTTTTTAAAAAATCATCGACTGAGAAAAGCATTATTAAAAGATTCTATTTCCAGACTGAAAGTGCCATAAGAGCAACACCCGCCATGTGTACTCACCGCAACCCGAGGCCTTCCCAGCACTGGGCCATGCACCAACGAACACGCAGCCAGCCTGACACCCGCACACGTGCGTCTGAGCGCCCATGATCTAACAGGCCACCCGACTCCACAGTACCAAAGCGGAAGTGCGGGCACGTCACCTACATGACATTCCCAGCACCCCTGACGCAGGGGGTGGTCAGGGGGTGGTCAGGTGGTGAGGTTCTCCAGAGGACTGAGCAGAGTGGTGAGAGGTCTTTGGATGACCACTCCTGGTGTTCCCTCCCTCTTCAGCAAGACTGAGAGCAGGCCCGCCCAGTGGGCTTCCACCGCAAAATGAGGCCAAGGCCCCGTGGTGGAAAACAAGATGGAAGGAGCCTGGGTCCCTGAGCGTCAGGGGAGGACAGCAGCCACCTATCCAGACCTTGGGTGGTGGCACAGGAAAGCAGCCCACTTCTCTCATCTGCATACTGCACTTTGGAGTCTCTTTCATGTTTTATTTATTTATTTATTTATTTATTTATATTGATTTGAGAATGGGAGGAAGGGAGAGATAGAAACATCAATGAGAGAACATCAATTGGCCGTCTCCTGCATGCCCCCACTGGGGATTGGGCCCACAATCTGGGCATGTGCCCTGACTGGGAATCAAACCGGCAACCTCTTAGTGGATGGTCAACGCTCCACCACTGAGCCACACCAGCTGGACTGGAGTCTCTTTTGGAGCAGGCAGAACTACCCCAACTAACAGCACCCTAAAGAAAAATCTTCACATGCCAACAGCACACTGAATATACAAAAAAAAAAAACACACACAAATTAAACCAGTACTGCTGGTGAAACTTACTAGTTATATTCATGGCTACAGAGGTTTAGCAACTCCAAACCTCAGTGATAGTGGGCACAGCCAATGGGGCAGTTAACTAACTTTAGAATTTTATTTTTAAGTCAACTAGAATTGGTGTTTTGTTTTTTTTTGCTAGCCAATATCTCCTCAGCACAGGTGATTTTTTAATCTAATTTCTTTGGTTTAGTTGGCTAACCTCCTTCATAAAGTGTCTCAAACTTGAAGTCAGAAAATTTTAGTTTCAATAATTATTCCTCAGAGACACCTTATAAACTTCTTTTACGAAATTTTGCTAAAATAAACAGATGCATTTTCTTCTACCTGAACTTTTCCAAGTAGCACACCCAAATAAATAGGTAACGTGTCAGGATCAATGGCAGAAGCAAGACAGCCTGGTTGAAGGTCCAAGGTGGAAGGAGCCAGGCCAGTGGCCTGTATTTGCAAACTAACAGAAACAGCACCTGGTTTTCAGAATATGGTGGTGGTCAGAAAATGGCCAAATCAGATATAAACATCACATCCCTTTTGGGAAAAGAGATGAGACTTGAGAAAAAATACAAATACCTAAAAGAAGTTGTCCCTTACATCACTTAACAATATGATCTTTGAGAAGGGCGCCTGACCCAGGTGAAGAAGGTAAAGCTTGGTGTTACATATTGAAGTGTGTGACAACGTGGAAAAACATTATGCAAGTGAAAGCAGCCTCACACAAGAGCACATACTGCATGATTCCGTTTACATTTGTTCAAGAATAAGCAAAACCATCTACGGAAAAGAAGAAAAAGGAACATGGCTGATGGAAGAGGCTGAGAGAACTTTCCGGGTGTTAGATTTACCCTAATAGAAGCATGGACTACATGCATTTGTCTAAACTCACAGAATGATACTCTTAAAATGTATGCATTTTGCTCTATAAATTTCACCCAAAGTGAATTTAAACTTTTCCACTTATGATATGTATGCTGAAGTGTTCAGAGGTAATGTGGACTGATGAATGTGTGATTTACTTTGAAATACATCCTCAAAAGATGGACTGATAGAGATGGGCAAACATGTACAAAGCAAATACAGTAAGATGTTAATACTGTAGAATCTGGATGGTGGGTATATGGGTGTCCACTTTGCTCCATAATTCTTTCAACTTATCTGTATGTTTGAAAATTTGCATGATCAAAAGTTGCAGGACACTATACTGTGACTATGTTGAGATCTCTTGCTTTGGAGATTAAAGGAGAGGACATATCTTACTCAGCAGTTACTATTACTTCGTGGGACAGAAACATGAAAAGTGAATCATTTCCCAAAGCGCCCGCCATGCAATAGACTCACACAAGGGGGTAGGCTCAGTGTGCACAGCCCTGTCCTGAAGGCCGCCTCAGTCTAAAACTTCAATTACTGCCCGGCCAGTGTGGCTCAGGGGACCGAGTGTCGTCCCATGGACTGGGAGGTCCCAGTTTGATTCCTGGTCAGGGTACATGCCCAGGTTTCGAACTCAATCCCCCCAGTAGGGGGCATGCAGGAGGCAGCCAATCAATGTCTCCCTTTCACATCAATATTTCTATCTCTCTCTCCCTCTCTCTCTAAAAAAAATCAACTTAAAAACAACCATATTAAAATTTCGATTACTCACAATTTTTAATTTTTTTTTATTGATTTTAGAGAGAGGGAGACATAGAAACATCGATGAGAGAGAACATCAACTGGCTGCCTCCTGCATGCCCCCCAATGGGGATCGGGCTCACAACCTGGGCATGTGCCCTGACTGGGAATCAAACAGGCATCTCTTGGTGCATGGGTCGATGCTCAACCACTGAGCCACACTGGCCTAGCTGATTACTCACAATTTTAAAATAAGTCACTAAAGTTATAAATTCCTAAATATAAAGTCTTAAAACGTGTGACCCTGCATTGCACATATAATACAGTGTGTATATTCTCTGGACAAAAAATAAAAAGCAAAACAGATTCAGTGATTTCATACCAAAAGACTGTGGTCAATACAAACTTCCAGTTATAAAACGACTAAGTCATGAGGATGTAATGCACAGCAGAGTGATTACAGTTAATAAGACTCTATTGTATATTTGAAAGTTACTAAGAAAGCAGATTACCAGGTTCTCATCACAATTTGAAAAATTTGTACCTGTGTGTGGTTATGGATGTTAACCAGACTTACTGTGATAACATTTTACACTATAAAGAAATATCAAATCATTATGTTGTACACCTGAAACTAATATAATGTCATGTCAATTATATCTCAATTTTAAGAACCATTTACTTTGTATCTCTGAAGAGTGTAAAATATTTTTTCCTTTAGGTTTATGACATATTCTATAACCTTAAGCAAGTTATAATGGGAAAAAAATGAACTGAGTATTTTACATAATAAACCAGTTAATTACCACTTTGAAAATACTGTCTCCTTAATGTTGCTTTTATTAATAAAATCCATTTTTGGAGTTGCAAAACCTAATAATGAGTATGGTTTTGGGCAGAGTTGGCTGCCGGAGACAGTACTCTGATCAAATGAACAACTAACAAAGTATTTTGTTTGTATTTGCTGGTTCCCCCCAGAGCCAGGAATGTCTTTGCACACAGAGCCGCTGAGCAAAAATTCAAATCCTAACCACTTTTCAAGGCCTAACTCTGCTCCTACCTGTCCTGCACTGTTTCCTGACTATGCAAACTCCCCTCTCCCAGGGACCCACCCATCCCAGGGTGTCATTTACACAGGAGTCTTTTCCTAACCTACCGGACACATGGCCATGTGTCTGTCTGCTCGGCCAGAACACTTACAGGAAAGGGGTGATGTGCTCATCACCTAAGAAGCAGCCCACTCCATCCTACAGGTCTGGTTGTGAAAACATTTCTTAGATTTCTGAAACTGCAGCGTGAGTAAGTTTGATTCCAGGATCACCAGAAGGTCCCTCAGAGGCCTGACAGGCAGTGAGTTGGTTAATTTGCTGACTGTGCCAGACACTTACCTGGGGGAGAGGATGGGGATGAAGTAACAAGGTCCCTTTGCTCAGGGGCCTCACACCCTAGGGCGCCCTTACTCACATGGGGATCTTAGAATGCCAGAGGTGACCGAGATATCCTCATTTTAAACCTGGATGATATTCACTGCCCAGCAGACAACCCCTCAGGCCACGGCCGTCTTCTGCAACAGCACAGGGATCCCACCTGGCTCCTCTACATATGCTCCAAACCCTTCCGAGAAATGATCATCACTCTCCTTAGTTTTAATTTCCCGGGAAAGGAGAAGGTATAAGCGCACTTTGCAGCCAGCTGAGGCTCACAGGGATGGCACAGAAAACAAGTAAATGCTGTCGCTTTGCTGCTCCACGAAGGTGGCAGCCTTGAGTCACACTCTCCATCCACTGTCCAGTCCCCGACACACACACACACACACACACACACACACACACACACACACCCGGTGCTGCAGCGTGGGAAGGACACCCGGGGCCAGTATCTGCTGATGGAATGCTAAGGGAAAAGGATGATTGAAGGCAGTGTCTCCAGGAACCGTCCTGGGGTCATGCGGCACACAGCACACACAGACCCCTTGCCAACCTCCACCCCGCACCTCCACTCCTTTCGGGAAGAACTGAGCGCGACGGTGCCAGGCTAAGAGGATGGATTTAGAAAGCTCCACAGAACCAGACGCACGGCGACAGCAGCCATCAGACATCGCCCAGATTTAACTGCCCTAAAATTAGCAGCGGAGAAGCAGTTACTGTGACGATTGCGTCAGAGCTCTTCCGACTGGCCAGCTGCCAGCTCTGAACCAGTTGCCCTGCTTTCTCCACCAGGGAAACCATGTCCTGGAACAGAGCCAGCGAGGCCTTTCAATGGATGTTCCAATTCTAGCTTCCCTATCAATGTTTTATAATTCAATGACAAGGTGAGCAAAGTCTGTAGGGCTACACCTGCCGGGGGAGCAGTTTCTTTGTTGTAAGCACTTATTCTTTGGGTGAGTAAAGTACTGTGGATAAACCCTTTTCAGTATTTAAATGCCTGAAATTTATTTAGCGACTCACATTCCACTGGCTTAAACAAAGATCATGCAACCCTAACAGCATAAAGGCAAAACAAAAAGTGTTTTCCTCTTACAGTACCTCTTTTCACCTTGGCAAGGACGGGAGCTAAAGCAAGGCGCTTGGTGGATCACAGGAGAGCCCACCACTTCCCAGGAAAGAACAGGTAACCTGATTCAACTAGCAAACTGGCTGCCAGACTGCAAAGTACAAAATGTCTCATCGATAACACACAAGCCACTGACAAAGAGAACAGGGCACATTTTAGACCAGAACAGTAAGCTCATTAGCCCACCCTGGGCCACCACTCCCCCTTCAGGGCAGGTCGCTGGGTGATTAATTCCACCATTCCCACATGCCTGCACCTTCCTCCCTCCCTCCCTCCCGCCTTCCCTCTCTCCTTTCATTGATTCCTTTTGTGATTCTTTGAGACCAGCCACACCTCACTAGGCAGCTGTGGGGCAGAGGAAAGAGCCCTATACATGGAGCAAAGAAACTGGAGCTTAAACCCTGAGAACTAAGATCCAGAAAACCACGTGCTCTCTCTCACTAAACCTGTTTCCTCATCAATAAAGGTATAATCCCAACAGCTTTACAAGGTTCTCCCTTATAAGAACATAAATGAAAGTTCAATACAATAACTATTTTTAAATTTACCTTTAGAAATAGTTCTCCATTCTGTTCCTAAGGCAAAAATATCACTCACTCTTATCATCATTTAAGACTTTTTAAACAGGAAAACAGATCAATTATTCCATGAAAATGACTTACAATAACTTTCAAATAGACAATTTGCTTGACCAATTAGGTAACTTTATTATTAATTAGGCTAATCTCTCAGCCTTGCTTATAGCTCTCACAACAGCACATCTTAACACACAGATCTCAAGAAACAGGAGTTATAATGACATCCCTCTAAGTGCACCTAGTCCAGGAATCAGTGCATCAAGGCAGCAAGGATAACAGACTTCTACTGTAAGACTCAACTATGGTTCCTGAGCACCTACTATATTTAAGGCATAAGCAAAATTCTAATGTCCTTTGCGATCCTTAAATTGAAAGTACTGACTCCACAAAGGTGCACTATATATTGCTGATGGGCTTTTAAAAATCATTATTTCCTGCAGAAATTATCACGGCTAATGGACTGTGAGCTAAGACTCAGGTAACGTTGTACAATCCAGAAACCATTTCCAGACCCTTTATTATGGAGCCCAAGCTGGGGCTTTTTTGTTGTTGTTTTAAAATATACTTTTATCGATTTTTTTAGTGAGAGAGAGATAGAAACATGGATATGAGAGAGAAACAGCAATTGGCTGCCTCCTGCACGCTCCCCCCCCCCCCCCCCGTACTGGGGATCAAGCCCGTAACCTGGGCATGTGCCCCGACCAGGAATCGAACTGGGACCTCAGTCCAGGGGACAAGGCTCAATCCACTGCGCCACACGGCCAGGCCCAAGCTGGGCTTTTGCATGAACAGCAGCCCACCTGATTCCAACAGGGCTGTGCAGGTGTCGACTGGAATCAGAATGTGGAACCAGGGAAGGTAAAAGCCACACCTTCTCGAAAAAGGAAGGTCTCCCCTTCTGCCCAGGGCACCAGTCTCCCCAGGACCACCCTTTCTGATGGGCTGTGCAGGGATCTCTGCTGTGCAGTCTTCAGAAATGACTTCTCCTTTTTGACCAGTTCAATATCAGAGTTGAATCACAGGTCATTGCAAATAACCCAGAAAAAATATAAAATGAAGTCTAAAAGACCCTTTCGTTAGAACATTCACAAGAGAAACAGAACTTTAAAGCAACACTACCTAGTTCAACAAAAGCCAAGGTACACAGTTCTTTCATGTGCAAACCATGGCTCTCAATCATTCCTTTAACAAATATTTGTTTGCTAAGAGCCTGCTGTGTGGTGAGAACCACCTGAGTGAGGGGATACAGCAGTAAACCAGAAACATCCCTGCCCAAACAGCACTTAATGCTCTACTGAGGTGAGACAGAAGACAAACATATAAAATCGATATCCAATAGAAAGCCAGCAAGGCAATGCTAAGCACTATAGATTAAAATCAGGCAGCATACGGGGGAGGGGAGAGTGCAAAGCAGGATGGTCCCCTGGGTGTGCTCGTTTAGCTTGTAGCTGTGGTGCACACAGACTGTGGCTTGGCCCTCCCAGCCCACAGGTCTCCAGAGAGGCTGGGACCCCACGCCGCCCTCACAGTGGGGGAGGTTGTGGGCTCCAGTTCTAGCCAATAACACACAAGCAGAACTATACTATTAATCTGTACTTTCCTAGTTATACTTACCTTTGAGAAGTTTCTGGATGAGCAAATGATAAGTTATGTCCTTCTATCCTGACCCTGGGTCTGGAGTCAGCTCTTGTGATAGTATGGTGTTTCCTAAGCAGCTGAGTTCAACCAGAAACATTCCAAGAATAGTATTCCCCATTACATTATCACTGCCCAAAATATGAAATCTCAAACTAAGCAACCTACCACCAATTCTGGAAGAAAACAGGCTACCATAAATATGTCCTCAGGAAGAACACATACAGTAAATATAGGCCCCATTAAGGAGACAGCCTGTCTGGAGCTGCCCTTACAAGAACCCTCCAGGCCCCCAGAAATTGTTCCCAAACAGTCATGAACTCTAACCAGAGAGGGCTGAAGAGCGGTGGTCTCCAGACGGGGCCGCACATTCCAAAGTGTAACACAAGTGCCCTTGAGGTGCAAGAGAAATACTCCAACTTCTATTTGCTTATTTATTGAATAGTTTACTGATTTTTTGTTTTTTGTTTTAGAGAGAGAGAAAGGAAGGGAGAGGGAGAGAGAGAGAACAATCAATGTGAGAGCACAACATCAATCAGCTGCCTTCCACATGCCCCAACTGGGATCAAATCAGCAACGCCTCAGTGCACAGGATGACACACAACCAACTAATCACACCAGGTGATATTTACTTTTAATATCACCCTTCTCAAAAGTTATAACTTTATGTTTTATAATGTCCACATTTTAGCATGGCAAAGTTATATACATACATATTGTATATTGTATATATACACAAACACATACATGCAAATATAAGTTCATACACAGAAACATACATATATGGGTATTTAGATGGGCGATGTTGTATAGAAGGATGCACACTGAAAAAAGTTCAGAAACCCTGCTACAAAGAAATCATTATTCTTTGGGTTAAGACAAGAAACACATGAAACACCAGCATTTGTCCCGTATAAAGAATCAAAAGTGTTTCTTAAAATTACTTATCAGGCCCAGCCAGTGTGGCTCAGTGGTTGAGTGTTGACCCATGCACCAAGAGGTCGCTGGTTCAATTCCTGGTCAGGGCACATGCCCAGGTTGTAGGCCAAATCCCCAGTGAGGGGCACGCAGGAGGCAGCCAATCGATGTTTCTATCTCTCTCTCTCCCTCTCCCTTTTTTCTCTCTAAAATCAATAAAGATAAAAACAAATTACTTATCAGAAACTTCCCTAGAAGAGCTATGAATATGCACTGCTCAGCAAGGAACCAAACGCACTATCAAAACATCCCGAGAAGAAGAGAGAGCAACCACTGTGCTGTGAGGGTTCAGAGCAGGCCTCCCGAAGAAACACACCTCTCCCTTGAAGAATTTAAATTAGGGGCCTTGCCCATACAAGAGTTATCAGCAGAAATGACTCTGCATGACCTATCTATAGGGAAGGACAAGCTACTAATTACTGAAAATCTGCTCTTCTTATCATCCTGAGAATGACCTTCCTCTGCTCTGAAGCCCCAAGGTGCCTCACCCCATCCTTACCTCTGAATGTCATATGTTCCTCATTTCCCTTCTCTCTCTGACTCACTCATGTTCGTGGGGTTCCCATAGGTACATATGTAATTAAATTTGGTATTTTTCTCTTGTTAATCTAAATGTCTCCTGTACATTTAATTATTAGACCAGCCAAAGAACCTTAAAGGTTGGAGGCAAGCCTCTCCCTCCCCAACATGGCCACACAAGCTACTGTGCCCTAAGCACTCCAGTCAGAAATCTTCTTAAAAGACAACCAAACAGCATACTTTTAACTATTTTGATCTCTCCAACAGCTCCACTGGCTGGGAGCTTCTTTCAGCAGACTTAGCAACTATACAAAAGTGGAAAACAAGGAGTAAACTCGCTGGCAGAGCTGGAGAGGCCCCTGTGGCTAAACGTTTATTTGTGCAACAGGAAAAGTATCAACTAATTAAAACACCAGGAAACTGGGGAAAGATGATGGTTCTCTTCCCCAATATCTGCAAGCAACTCAAAATAAAGCCATACCAAACTGCAAACATAAGTTTAAGAAAGTCCAACATTCTAATATTTTTCCTACAATCTTTTCAGTGTCTAAGACCTCTCCAGAGGTCACAGCTCAGAGGGTGGCCCTAGTCATTCAGACAGTCATTAAATATTTCTTAACCACAACCACATGGTTCTAGTATATAGTCTGTAGTATAGTATTTAGTATATAGTATGTAGTATCTAGTATATAGTAAATATAGTATATATAGTATCTAGTATATAATATGGTTCTAGTTACTAGGAACACACGAAATCTGACAACATTTCTTTCTTAGAATAATTGGTCAGTAGAACCAGAAAAATAGGTATGGCATGGTCTTGCAGGATACTCGTGTAGATGAGATGGAGATATAGATTAGCTGTTAACACATTAATATTTAACTGTAACCAAAGGCATGGGGACTCCTTGTAAACCTAGAAGGAAGCTTCCAGAGACACAATTCACAGTTCAGCCAGTTGAACAGTCTGCTCTAATGTGCAGGTAGCATTTCTTTGGGAGGGCAGGCAAAGGTGCTAAATAATAGAATCAAACTCCAAAATGCATCATAGGAAGAATGAGCTAAATAAAGTAAAATGAAGCAGAGTAAATGTTGGGTCCCGCAATGACATCAGTATAGGAAGGGAAGACACAGCTTAATGGCAGCCTGTGATTAAGGGCTCAGGGGTTTCAGTGAAGAGCAAACTCACTGAGATTGAATAGCATGGCCACCAGAAAATAAATGCAAACTTGGACTACATCAGTGCAAGCAGGACATGCAAGGTAGAAAGAACATCCTACTCAATACAGGTCAAGTTGTAGGAGAACGCTTCAGTGCCCTGCCCAACTTTGACAAGTATTGTTCAGCTAGTAACTGAAATATTTCTATGTTCTGCAGACCACCAAGGGAATAGAATTTAAATAAAGTAGGTGGAATTAAATTTCAATTCTATAGGTAAAAAGACACGTTCTGGTAGTCAAAAGTATCAGAAAGGTGGAACTCTCCACCCCTTCCTGTCAATGTTCAGTTATTGCTGGAAGACCACTGGCCGAGTATATAAAGGGACCCAAGCATCAAAGAAGGTCAATGGGCCTTGCAAAAGGAGAAAGTATCTGGGTATGGGGGTGGGGGGTGGGGTACATGTGCACAAGGGTGTGACGGGGGAACACACACACAGGAGTATATGGGATGGGTACAAGCACACGTGTAAAGGTAATTTTAACAAATGCCTTCTCTCAATGGGGAGAACTTGCCTTTACTCTGTCTGAAAGCATGCATGTTCTTCTTTGGCGGGATTGAAGGAAGGATGTCAATATATCTTGATGAAATGCATTGACAGTAGATAGTAACTGCTGTTGTTAATTCTCAATGCAGCAAAATCAAATAGTGACAAATATGACACACACTAATATTTGCTTTTGTTGTTGCTTTTTAGTTTTACAGGTAGATGAAAACTAAACGAGGAACATCTTAACCATAAGGCCCTTTCTGGTACAGAGACACTATGACTAGACTCAACTTTTCTCAACTGCTCCTTTTCTTCTTTCCTATTACGGAACTTGGCTAATGTTATAGAGAAAGGGAAAAAAAGGAACAAGGAATTGGGTTACACTAAATATGAAATCTCTCAAGAAACAGAACCTCTATTGTGGATCAGATCTGGCTCCCTGAAACCACTCTTTGCAACCAAAGTTTATGAACCAAGTTCAGAAAGTATCAAAATAATTTATCTCAAGTTTAAAACATTTAAATTCCCATCATACTCTTATCTTTCCTTTAAAAGGAGTCACAACTAAAAGTGACTGGAACAGAAAGGCAACTTCTGAATCACTGATTTCAAGGTAAACCAAGTAAGCTACAACTTTTATGAATGTTCACATACAAACTTACTGTTAGCCAAAGAAAGAAAAGACACAATCATGAAAAAAATGTATATTAACTCAATCAGTAGTCAGTCATTTTCACTACTCTGATACGTTTATTTATTTATTTTTTTCATTTTTATTGATTTTAGAGAGAGAAACATAGATGTGAGAGAGAAACACTGATCAGTCGCCTCCCACATGTGCCCTGACCAGGGACTGAACCCACAATCCGGACATGTGCCCTGACCAGGAACTGAACCCATTACCTTTTGGTGTACTGGACGACGTTCTAACCAACTGAGCCGCACCAGCCAGCGCACTAATACATTGATTTTAAATATTAAAGAAACCTAAAATTTTGGTGCTGAAAGAGACCATATAAATACTTTATCCAAACGTATTTGCAACAGGCATTAGAGTCAGGAAACTGGAGTTTCTTGTCCCCCCTTGCCCTTCTAGTCTGTCACCCTGCAGAGGAATTAGGTACATAAATAGAAGTAGAAAACCTGGACTGTGTCCCTGTATTCTTTAGGACTTAACTGCATATTTCATTCATTTTCAAAACAGAAAAAAAAACACCTTTGCTTTTCAGTTAACAACAACTCTAAATTTTCTTCAAATTCAGCATGTCTACGAAAGGATTTGTAATCCTAAATCGCCATCATGAGTAGATGATGAGTTCAAAGACTCAATGTCTTCACCAGTCTAAAAACAAGCAAACAAAAAACAATCTTGCATTTACCATTATGTCTGGGGGAGCAGGAAGGTATACCCACTTAAACACATAGTTCTTTGCAAAGTATGCAGTAAATGTGCAACCCCTGAACTACTTTTGATGACCAACCACAGCACTTTTTAAACCAGTTTCAATTGCCAGACAACTGCCCTTTCAGGGCAGCTCACTAGTATTTCCTCACTTTCAAGAAGAGATAGATTTTCAAAATTAGTAACCCACTACCTCTTTGCCCCAGGTTAAAAGATCCCCCAAGGTGGACAGGTGTTTTACTGAGCTCAGATATCAAAACTCTTCAAAATACCATTTCAGTCCTGGGGGTTGAGTGGTGTGGTGGGGGACTTACAAACCCACATTACACAGCTCAGTGCCAAATCGTGCTGCTCTGATAATTCCCCTATTACTTTCCATAAAAGTAAAGCTCTCTAAGAAGGACTAAAGTTTAAAAACAAACAAACCATTTGATAAAAAATATGCACTTAGACCAGCTGGAGAAAATCGGCAGCTTCGCCTCAATACCTGCAATTTATCTCTTGCTTTCTTTTCCGGACCAAATGCTTACACTGCTTCTTATCCAAGTTCACTTCACCCCATCTATAGGTAGCATGTGGGTACTGATAAAAGCTGTTTCTGATTTCATTTCCTATTTCCCAGATGTTTGCTACAGAGTTTTTTTTTTCCTTCAGCTGTTTCTGAATACCGCTCTGATTTAGAACAAACAAATTCAACATGTTATAGTTTAAGCTGAGCAAGACACACAATAAATGACAGCTATAAAGATAATTTCAAGGTATTTCTCGGCTTACTAAATAAGTTTGCCTACCTAGGCAAGATTTGAACAAGCTGCTATGGTCTTGCTTTAGGAAAAAAGTACTTAAACACAGAACACAGAAGCCGCTGCTGCTGCTGCTGCTGAAATGACCCACTGCAGGCTGCTGTACTTCACATAGAATGGGCTGTTTTTAAAAGTGAAACGCCCAATATCAATTATCAATTGGGGAAAAACAAAGATGTTCCTAACATAATCCTTGGTATAAACCGTGCATATATACTTCAACTACACCTCTTCCTCAAATGCATCAATGGAAATTTTAGCCAGAATCAATGCTATTTGTATCCAAAACTCAAGAAAGACTGTACTTCCCCATGAATAAATTATTTTATACCTTCCCAATCAAGTAGTGAAATACAAAATTGAGTGGTAAAAATCGTTAAGTAGAAATATTGTCTGAATAGAACTACAAATCTCACTGGAGAACTTTGAATTCTCCAAATAAGTCAAAACATAAAACAGACATCCTTAAATCTGTGGCCAGAAACTAACCAAGTTGTCTCTTAAAATTCATCTATAGGAACGCAGAAATAATAGACCACCGTTTGATATCTAAAGAAACATCGGTGTTATAGGTAAGTAACAGTGTTGGAGGTTTTTCCCCTCCCATTACTAATTGTAAAACTGAAAAAAAATTAAAACCTGATCGCAGATAGGCAAGCCCAGTTTACTAAATGCCTGTCATAAGAAAGCCATCTAGTGTTAACATTTAGAAATGAAAACTGCAGACAAAAGAGGCAAAGAAAAGACATATCTGAGTGACTATTTCGAACTTACTGAGCAAACCTATGAGAATCACCAAGGTTCTTTGTTTTTTGTGCGTTTTTTTAAAGCCACCCTTATCAAAACCAAGTCTAAGTCTAAGCAAAACCCCAAATCTCTACAATTTTATTTTGACCAAAACACTGTTCGGTGGCCACGATTTTGTGACCAGTGCACTTGATGTTTCCAGTACGCACGCTGGAGTCATCTTCTGCTGAATTAATTTAACTGAAGCAGGTTAATGATGACAAATATCTCCCAGAGGGGTAATGCCAACTTGTTTTCCTTCCGGAGAAGCCTCGGCTCTCGCTCCTAGATGAAGAACCGAAATTGAATCTTCGGGTTTGCCGCTCGGCGGAAAATTCATTGTAGGTGCCCGTGGGGATACTCCCAGGACACGATCAAACTCGCTTTAATAACGTGGGGACCCAAATGGGACCGGGAGCGGAGGACGCGGCGAACCTCGGCGCCTGGGCGGCGGCAGAGCCTCGGACTCCGAAGGAAGGTCACGCGGAGTCAGAGGGTCGCCGGCCGCTCTGGGTCCTACAAAGGGGCGCGGGGGCGCGGCGGGGGCTCCGGCACCACCTCCCCGGGAATCACCCGCGGCAAGTTCGGCAACAACCCGGTCCGAAGCGCCGGTGCAACGCGTCAGGCAACCTTTCCTCCTTCCTAGGACGTCAGTCACGGAGGAGTCGCCGGGCGCCCGGAGGACGCAGAGTCTCATTAGTGTCACCAAGGCAGAAATAACCTTTCAGCCCCTCGACAACTTTGAGAGAAGCGGCGGCGGCTCCGCGTCCACCCGGTTGGAGAGCGCGGGCGCATCGGGAGCCGGACCCCAGCGCCCGCGCCCCCCCGCGCCCCAAGGCGCCCGCCGTCAGCCCCCGAGGCGCCCCCTTCACCGCGGGGCAGTCCCCGCGAGCCCGTCCCCAGACACACCCGCAGGCTCCAGTCCTCGAGCTCCGACACGCACCTCAGAGACGCGATCCGCCGGCACCGACTACAGCCCGCGAGCGAGCGCGCGGCGCCTACCGGGGCCGCAGCCTGGCCGCCCGCCGCCCCGCTCTGCCCATCGGCCCGGACTCTGCCCGCGCCGGGCTCTGGCAGGAGGCAGCCGGACCCGCCGGCTGCGCTGAGCGGTCGGTCTGCGCTCGGGCGGGCGGGCGGCCGGGGAGGGCGCGCGGCGCTGCTCCTCCTCCTCCGCCGCCGCCGTCCGCCGTCTTCCTCGCGCTCCGCCGGCTCTTCCCGGGATCCGTGTCTGCCGCGCCGGCTCCCGACGCCGCCGCCCGCCGGCCCGGAGGCACCGCCCCCCGCCCGCGCCGAGGCCTCTCATTGGCCGCAGCCTGCAGGCCCCCTCGGCCCCGCCCCGCGATTGGGCGCTGGCTCCGTCCGTCCCGCTGGCTCGCGGGCACCCGGCGCAGCCGGTGCGCTGTTCCCAGGCCCGGGTGCGCGGGAGCGGCGAGAACCTCGGGCCCCTTCCCAGAGAGGGGGCTGCAGTCTCAGGCGGGCGCAGCAGCCCACCTGGGCCTGCCCACCGGGAGAGTCGTCGCCTCATTCGCCTCCCTGGCAGGGAGAAGTGAACCCGAAGCTGGCCCCGAGCCGCCCCCTGCGCAGTCGCGACCCCGGCCTCCACTCTGAAGTTGGGAAAATCACACCCTCCTGGCGCTCGGGTCCCCGCGCCGCGAAGCCCTGAGTGTCGCCAGCTGACGAGACAGGCAGCCGCGGGCACTGCGCGGGTAGCTGCCACGGGCGCCGCAGAGTCACCCAGACGGCGACCGCACGAACGACCGCCTCGCGTGTTCACCAGAAGACGGCAGGGGGGCAGCCCCTACTGTGTGCCAGCCCCGAGGACCGGCCGGGGACGCTCGCGGACCTCCGGGCGGCGCCCCTGCGCACGGTGCCCGGCTGGGAGGTTGCACAGAGAAACGCATAAATAAATAAAACGTTAGAATGAGATTCGTTTGGTGGCCAGGCTCAGAAACGCTAGGGAGACAAGACCTTTCGGAGTCAGGAGAGAGGCTGGGAGAGGCACCCAGTCCCGGCGCCCTGGCCCAGCCCCGGCCTCCAGGCAGGCCTCAACCTCAGGAAGAATGCTCTTGGATCTTTTTATCCGGACGAGGAGGAAATGAACGTTTTATACTCATCGTCTCTATTTTCCTAGAAGATGTCGATCACCCAGGAGGAAGCCTTACTTGAAACTATTCATGTAAATTGTTGCACACGTGAATTGGCTGCTGAAAGATTAAAGGATCTCTGGAGACTCTTGTAAGCTAGACTGGAGTTGGCTCTGCCTAAATGGTGCAGTGGGGGTCACAGCCTACCGGCAGGAATAGACTATTGTAAGTAGGCTCTCACTTACCTTCCAGCCCCACCTTAGGGGGTCCCGAGCTGGGTGTACTGTGAAGTGCCAGAGCTGTACCCGCTGAGCTTCCTGAGACTGGATTCAGGGTTTTCAGTTCCTCCCTTTCTAGAGGCAGAATTCTTCCTGGAGAGATAATGTGGGTACTTCCCGGTCACAAACACGCCCTAGAACATAACCCTGTGAAACGTTAGAGGCGGTCCCTCCCATACTGTATTTCTCCGAGATGTAAAGCCTGCACAGATTGTAGTCTTTTTTATCTCTTCGTAGAATGTGGTTATAGTATATGCGAACGGGTACAACAAAACCTGACCTGGAAAATTCCTGCATTCTCCAGGTTCGGATGGGCTTCCCAACTGTCATTCTCAGCATTGACAAGATTTTCACTTTATTTGTTCCACAGTTATGGAGACTCTGTGATGTTCCAGAAAGCGCTCAGTGCAGGGATATAAAACTGCACAGGACATAGGCCCTGCTCTCCAGGAGGTCACTACAGGTTAGAACAAAATCCCACAGGGGCAGCCATGGAGGGACATACTTCCCTTCATAGCACATTATCACAGCACTTCTCACACTTCCCGTAATTGCAGGTGTCATTGTCTTTCCCACTGTTCTTTCACAAGGGTCACAACAAAAGAACCACAACTCCCCAGGGTTTTGACTCCTAAGGCAGTGACTGCCTGAGTCAATGGGTTGTCCCTAAAGCGGCTGTTGCTGCCGCAGCTACAATTGTCCATTGTCTGATAAGCACATTTGGTGTGTTCCTTAATGTTCCATACATAATGATCTTATAAGGAAGTCCGGCCAGACTCTCCATGATGATGTTAGCAATGGTTCTCTTCCTCTCCCTCCTTACCACTCTCTTCTTGGGTTTTGCAAACTAAAATCGAAATATTCCAAGTTCTCTGGCTACTATCAAAGTTGGCAGCATTTTTTTAAAGGCCATGAGAGTTTCTGACTTTCCCAGAACCCAGGTCACGTGCATCCCTCCCTCCTCAGAATGTTCCGGGCCTCAGCAAACATACTGAGCCCCTCTGTGTTGCCTGGACAATGCTGGACAATGGGCATGTGGCCCAGAGTGAGACTCATAGGGTGTCCGCCTTGTGGCAGACCGTGAGATTTCAGCAAAGTTTAGGAATGATACTGGATCTTCCTTATCAAATAAAATATTCTAGAAATACTGTTAGATGTAATCTTGCTCCCTTCCTCGCTCGCCTTCTCAGGGAAGGGTAAACAGGGTGGAGACTGGAGTTGCTTCAACTGTTTATCATTTTGGCCTTGGGTATCTTACTGGGGGGGGGGGGGGGGGATTCTTTTATTAAGGCTATACCTTTTGCCAAAGTTTTAAATATCAACTCTGAAGTGTGAAATTGTTTTCGCCTAAGAGCTAGAGTGAATAGGCCTGTGTCTGTTTCTCACTTTCACCTCTCCTCCGGTCAAGATGTCCTTTCCTCTTGCTCTCGAAGCCTCGCTTTCAGTTTCTGAACAGTCATTTTCCGCCTATGAATTTCATCATGCCCTATGGGTTTCTAAAAAAAAAAACAAACTCAAGGGGTTAATTAATTCTCTCTACAACTCCGAGTCAGCACATCAACTCCTGAAATAACTCCAACATTAGTCTTACCTATTTTTTCCCTAAAAGGTGTGGAGGCGGAGTTCAAAGACATACCAGCTGTCTACCCTGTTCCAAGATTTTGAGTTTGTTGGCTGACCTCGGTGGGTAGTTGTGTCTGTTTACCTTCGAATTTAGCAAAACTGGAATTTTATTTCCTTGACACCCCTTAGCAGGTCTGCTGATGACATGCACACACTGGAATGAACCTGAGTGAGGGTTTATCTAAGTGAGGGTTTAGATTTCTGCCTCATTTCCTTCTCTTTTTCTACTTCCAGCCCTCTTTTTAAAAGTATGTCTTTTAAGTCAAATGGATATTTATAATTTGCAACAAATATGCATTGATTGCATATCATGTCCAGGGCATGATGTTAGGCTCAAAGGACCCAGAAGGCTCTCCACCAGATTGTATGCATTTCATAAGGAGCAGAACTTCAGAGGAGGTGCCCAGGACCACCAATCAGTAGTGCCCATAGGGAGGGCAGGAAAGCCAGTGTCAGCAGGCAAAGGTTGACACACTCAGGGAGGCTGCACCTAGGATCTCAAACCTGCCTAGCAAGGAGAAAAGAACAGAGCTGGCAAGAGGAAGCACAGTGGACAAAGGTGCAGGAACCATCGGTGCCCTTTGGCCAAACATAGGCTTATTCACTAATACAGCCAACACTTACATGGTGCTGTGAACATGTCTGCCCTGTTTTCTTCTTAGGGGACAAGCGTCCCTCGTGGATGAGCCCATGGGCCCTGCTTCATCTTTCTTTCAGAATGGAAACCTCTCACAACAGAAGCTTGTTAGGATATGGTCTTGTAACGTAAAACAAGAAGTGTTAAGTTTTGCTGCAGTTCTGAAAAATGGTTAAGCTGCAGCTGAGAGAGCTGGGTTACTGACTCTGGTATACCAGTAGTCCTGATAGAAATGAAGCCCGTTCCCCTTCAAGTGGAATCCAGTAGTATCATGAAGGAGTTATTAAATCATGTGTTAAATATCACATACTCTGCATAGGAACCTAGGAAGAAACTGATCTAATAAAGAAATCAGCTCTGCAATTATATTCGCAGGACCACTGAGGGCTCAGTTTTGCTCAGAGGATGCAGATTATTACATATAAGTAACGAGACCCTCTTCTATTTTTTTTCTGTTTTGTGCCAGAGGAGATTCATATCTGAATCCTCCAAGTTTTATCCCTACTTGGTACTTACAGTATTCTTTAACCAGTGTTTTTGGTTCTACTTTTAAGAAATAAAACAAAGTAAGTACAGTACAGCTGAGCTGAAATTTTTACATAGGAGACAATTCTAGGAACAGTGGAAAGTAATACATTAAAAGTTTAATTTTGTACAGATATGTTCCATGGAAATCTGGAAAGGCAGTATTGATGGAGCGATCAGAGATCAGTGACAAATATTCCTCAGAAGGGAAAGGTTTCTTATTTTCCTAATGGTTGGTCTTTGCTGTAATGTGCCCAATTCAGTGTCTCTCCAAAGATCTTCCAAGACAGATGGGTTATTTATTTTCCTTTTTTTAGTCTTCACCCAAGGATATGTTTCCATTGATTTCCAGAAAGAGGAAGGGAGAGAAAGAGATAGAGAGAGAGAGACATCAATCAGTTGCCTCCCATATACACCCCAACCAGGGATCAAACTCACAACCCACATATGTGCCATGACTGGGAATCGAACCTGCAAACTTTTTGTTTTTTTTTTAAATAATTTTTGTTACAGATGTTTCTCCTTTTTCCCTTGAACCTGCAAACTTTTGATGCACAGGATAATGCTATAACCAACTGAACCACACCAGCCAGGGCCAGATGGGTTATTTCTTTTCTGGTGGTTCAAACCCTTGGCTATAGCTATTCACATCTTCTACCTCTTATCTTCTCCAGTCCAGACCCATAGTTAAATGACTTGCACAAACGTTGTCACTCTTACCGCTGTCTTTAAATACATGACTATAGACGAGTAACACCTCAAAGTTTCATTTTCCTTCTCTGAAAAACAGGGATTTCCTTCCTCAGAGGGCTATGGTGATGATTCCTCATGGTTTGGCCTGAAGTGCTTAGTACAGTGCGGGCACACAGTGAGCACTGAAAAGGCCATGGGTCGGTGCTGTGAACCACCGTCTCCTACCCTTCCGCTTAGGGACTCACACGGAACCTGACACGGGAGGGCTGGATAGACAACTGATGAATTAGTGAAGGAGTGGGTGGATGGATTGCGCTGAGAGGTAAAGTCCTGCATTTTTTTCTGTTTTATGCCAGAGGAGATTTATATCTGAATCCTCCAAGTTTTATCTCTACTTGGTACTGACAGTATTCTTTAACCAGTGTTTTTGGTTCTACTTTTAAGAAATAAAACAAAGTAATAACATGTAAATTGGATTGATCTATGAGCAGCTGCTGTTCTGTACCACTAGATGGCGTCTATCAATAATAACACGAAAGCACCACATACTCTGCTAGGTAACAATTCTAAAGAAATTAATACAGAAAAGGCATATATATATACACACACATATATGTGTATATATGTATATGTGTGTATACACATACACACACACATATATACATATGTAGTTACTTTTTAAGGGCAATTTTACTTTAACATTGCTTATGAATCTAGAGCTGCCTATAGTTTAGCAAACCCTTCCTTTCCTAAATGTGTCTCTTGTAACTATATTTTCAGTTGTTAATTCAACTCTAAGTAAACTCAGTGTGCAAGATGTTCCACAGTATCTGGTGACTGCTCTCCAGATATTTCTGAAAATTTGACAGAAAACCTCACATCCTGGGAAAACAGAAAATGGTGAAAGCAATAGGGAGAAAATAAAAAGGTAAACAGACTCTTCTGCCTGCATTTATCATTCTTTCATTCATTCAACAAGTAGGGATTGGGCACCTAGAGATCACCAGTGTTGTGCAGGGTACTGGGGTCAGAATGCTAAATAAGACTGACTGAGAATGTGCTTGCTATCCCATAAAGAAAAACAACCAGAATATTAAGACACAAATGTTTATAATGTGTCATTTCAATCATACAAGGGGACAGGTGTTTCTTAGAAATTGTTAGGCGTTATAAGGGAGAAATAGAGATCAATTCAAAATGACCGATCAGAACTAGGCAGTTTCTGCTTTCCCGTCCCAGGTGGGTTAACAGGGCTAGACTTCCTCATTCTGACATTTGGTCGTGTGTGGCAGTTAGGCTGAGAGTAGCTACATTTGAACATTCTTGGGGAGAGACCTAGGTGGAGAGAGAACAGAGGGAGAGAGACAGGGAAGGAGAAGGAGGGGTGAGTGAGGAGGAATATGGGAAGAGTGGCTAGAAATAAGCAGTGTAAATTCTTTCCATAACATCTGAACTTTGAATGTTTGATCTGGAGAGAACGAGCCCATATTTTAAGATGGAAAGAGTAAATAAGGCAAAGATCATTATAAAACAAAATCAAAACACCCTAAGACTGCTAATTTCGATGTTTCCAGAAATTTTAAAGTCAGGCGTGGAAGTGGCAAAAATGAACTTGGACTGCTCTGAAATATTGCTTTCTTATTTCTAGAAATGCAGACCGGTGACTGAGCTGAGACCCTGCAGTGGGCTCCATTTCTTATACCTACAAAAAAACCTCCATCAGTATTTCACATTATCACCTACCTCTCAACATGTCGAAAAACAGATCTATCCATTTTCCCCAAAGATGGCCTTCTCTGGCTAACCTTGAGCCCCTCTGACCTCTCCGCCCTCTCCTCACCTCCCCTGAAGCTCCCACGCTCTGCCCTCTTCACTCACCTGTGCTGCAACCTCAGGCTCGCCTCCTGCTCCTCCCCCCTTTGGAGAAGGTCTCATCCTTCCGGTGTTTACAGTTCTACCCTTAGACTGCTCAGACCCGAGCCTATATAGGCAGCCCTGGCAAATATATATATTCACTCAGCATCTTGACTTGGAGACCTCAACAGTATACATTAAACACAATCTATGCGAAAATTCCACCATCATCTGCCTTCCCAAACTCCTTTTCCGATGGCCCCTCTCTCAGTAATGGCACCCCTGTTCCCATGTATCTGTGCTGTCAGAGACCTAGGGCTTCTCTTTACCTCCTCCTCCTCTCTCCTCTCTCCTCTGTCATCCAATCAGTGAGCATCTTTCAACTCTACCTCCTAGCCGTCTCTTGCCTATACCTGATCTTCCCCATCCTTCCGGAACCATCCTCTTGCCAAGACAGTAGCAACAGCCTCCTAAATGGTCTGTCTTCCTGTCTCCTGTCTAGTGTTTCTCCAATCCATCCACCCTACTGCAGTCTTTCATCCACACAAATCATTCCCCTCCCTCCCTTGCTTCAATCCCTTCAGAGGATCCCCATGACCCCCAAGTTAAACCTCAAATCCTCAGGCTGGCCCTACTGCTTCCCCAGCCTCCTGCCTCACTGTCTGTCATCCAGCCAGTTGGTGTTCCAAACCCTCAGTTCACCTACACCTCACACTTCACCTCTGATCCTCCATGCAGCCTTTTCTGTCTGCCCCCAGGTCCCCTCTCTTCCTCCTTCATCTAGCTCACTCCTGTTCATCCTCAGTCTCAAAGATCTCCCCCTGGAAGGCCCTTGGTCCCTGCACTAGGTGAAGTCACCTCTACGTCTTTTTGTGGGGTCCCAAACCAGCCAGCCCATCATCCACCTCCTTCTGCATTCGTGTGTGTGTGTGTGTGTGTGTGTGTGTGTGTGTGAGTGTGTGTGCTCTGCCTTTCCCACTTGAAGGGAAATTCTGTGAAGGCAGAAAGTGTGTGGTGGATTTGATCGCCTCCTCTGTGACACTCTCCTTCAAAGCCTGATCTACACCGGAATTCCTAAAGCTTTTGTCAAAGATCCCAACCTTAGCCCCAGAAAGGCCTCTGCTGCGCATCTGGAGAGCGGGGAGATGGGCCCGTGGCAGTCTGTTGCCCCTGCAGGGGGTCCCACGTGGCTGCAGGAAACCAAGTCATTCTAGGAAAAAACACATTTGACCACTTACAGAACCTCAGAGCTGGAGGGAGGCATGATTCTCAGGACCAATGGCTGCCACTCGTCAGTTTATCTTGGAACCTGCCTCCATATACCCAAAGGCAGAAACCGGGCCACACTTTAACATGATCTGTTGAAGTCCAGTGAGGCACTAGGACACAAGAAGTTGCATTTGTTTCCTTCTATTATGATGTGACCCAACACAGGTTGTGCCCGGATCCAGCCCAGACCTGCAGGAGGTGGCAGCAGCAGCAGAGGCCTGTCAGGGGCCTGGGGTGGGAGGAAGCGGGCACAGAGCTCATGGAGGTGCTAGAACAGCAGGTGTGGCTGCACCCGAACCAGTTATGGAAGCTGCCGCTCCACCTGCTGCAGCGCCCAGGAGCCACGATGCACCTGGTGGAAGCCACAGAGCTCCCGGTAGAATCAGTCTTGTGCACTCGAGATCCATCCCCTGGACTTGCCCAGATGTGTGACAGGGGGTGTTCTGTACTAGCAGATGGGGGTATGAGCCAAAGAAAGACCAGCACTTATCTGAGCATGGCCCTCTGTACCTGAAGACAGTCTGGGGAATCTGTGGTCATGTTCAAATTGAGTGGATGTGTCACCAGGATTTATAGATACTATCAAATTCTTTGTTATTACTGTAATAGGTACAATCTATGTCTCGTTTCTCTAACCACATTTGATAAGAGATGGAGATAAATCTGTCTGAGCAACTTGGCCCCTGTTCAGGAGCACTGAGGACGGCTGTATGTGCATGATGTTTTTTTGAGAGCACAGCACAGAGGTACATTTTTGCACCTCTGAGGGTATAAAACCTGGAAAATGCAAATAGGCTTTTTTTGTCTTCTGAGTACTTGGGGCCAGAACCCCATTTTCTTCATGACCCTGCTATATTTTAAACGGTCGTTTCTCCATCCCATCTATTCTCTCCATTATCTACCCAGCCATTTCCCCGAGGAAATTAGAGTAGAGAGTGTGAAGGGTGAGTGTTGAAGGTATATGTGGGCGAGTAATTATGATGAAGTGATCTCTCCAACTCTGTTCTAATAACAAAAACCAATTGCTTGAGGGTCACCTATTACGTTCATTATCCTCATTTCTTCTCCATGCAACAGCACAAGTCATCAATAATAGAGTATGACTGTTTCCTCCCTAAAGACGAGTTATACGAAGTAAAACACAAAGCAACACGGTCTCAGACATGGTTGTTTTGTGTTAGTGTGCTGGTCAAGACTGTTTCTGATGGCCTCGTAACTACCACGAGGACCGTCTCTGGTGGCCTGGTTCTCCAGGAGGGAGCAGCAGTGACGCCTGAAGACTTGCAGCAGCAGCGCAGGCGTCACGCGACATCCGGTGGCCAAGGTCGTTAGTCAAGTTGCTGAAACATGCAGCCTGGTCACTTTTGACCATACCTGCCGCTGATCATTGCTCACTATACTCCCTGAGCAAAGCCTAGCGCCAAAGAAGAATAGTAGAACTATGGTTTTGCCTGTTTATATACAAATTAGTGGTACCCTTCCAACAGGGGCTCCCATTAGTTCAGAGAATAGGCCATGTTCCATTCCATTTGCTCTTGCTCTGATCCTTTCATGTTTTCAGTGGTTTAGCAGCGGGAAACCACTAGCAAGTATCTATCCAGACAAGACTGACAACATACAATTATCATCTTTAGTATTCCCACTTGGAAAATTGACCGGCATTCATGTGGAACAATAAAATCAAATTGGCTGGCACTCTACTCCCAATTCATGGGTATAAAGAGAGGATCTGAAGGAGGGAGGTCACTGTGGATGAGGGGAGGACACCGGAGGGACAAGTGCATCTGTTCAACTGTAAACATATAGTTTAAGCACTGAGCTCATTTGTTCCAAACATTCTGTTTCCCCTCTTTTCTGTAAAGTACATCAGTAATCTTGGTTTTTTGCATGCCCTTTGGAGATGAGAGAGTCTCTCCAGCATTTCACTCAACAAACATGTGCATGCTGAACTCCGTGTGCTGGGCACCCTCCTTGGGGAGAGGGCTGTAATGCCAGAGGGCCACCTCGTAGTTGAAACTGGTTCACATCTGGTTTGGGGATGTAAAACTCCAGAGAAGCAGAGGGCATGTGACGAGGAGGTAAAACACACTGGAGTAAATGCCTCCTCATTCATTTCCTTCCATTCATCCACCCATCCATTCACCCATCAATCCATCACATGTTCTTGGTGCGTGCCAAACATTGTGCTAGGCATTGTGGTTGCAAAGATAAATCAGAGCTCAGTCATTAGTGGGAGAGATAATAAGTAGATAAATAATTCTAAAAACAAGTTGTTGCTAAGACTTGAATCCAGTCCAGCAGTCAAGAAGGGATATGATGCTAAAGTCAGCCCAAAAGTCAGCTACAAACAATGCCAGATATTATTAACCAGGTGGGGGAGAAGCCTGTTTTGGATTAAAAGATGCTTTTCCCAGTTCCATTTTAGCAGTGACTTTTCTCTGAATTTCACCTGTCCCCTCCCTGACTCCAAGAAAGGCAATATTTCCCTGTATTCTAACTTTTCCACTGGCCTGAACTCAAGGTTATTGTATATCAAGGTTATTTTTGAACCAAATCCAGTGAAGTATTTTCCAGCTTTGAGACAGTGTGAAAAGAATTCTTCTACTCTTCAAGATGAAATCTCCTGACCTAAAATGACCTTTACTATCTAAAGATTTTTAAGCTGGTCCTTTTGTTGTTGTTGTTAATCCTCACCCAAGGATATTTTTCCCATTGATTTTTTAGAGAGATTGAAGGGGACTGGGGAGGGAGGGAGGGAGGGAGGGAGAGAGAGAGAGAGAGAGAGAGACATCAATGTGAGAGACACACTTTGCCTTCTGCATGTGCCCCAACCAGGGCTGGGGATCAAACCCGCAACCCAGATACGTGCTCTTGACCAGGAATCAAACCCAAGACCCTTCGGTCCATGAGCCACACCAGCCAGGGCTAAGCTGGTCTTTTTATGTGAAATTGTTGTTTCACTAAGGTGACACCGTTTTTGTTGTTGTTGTTTTATTATTTCATCCATTTTTACATTCTCACTGCAAAGATGAGCAAAAAAAAGTAAATTTAATGGACAGATATGAGGAAATGTAGAAGTCAGAGTCTCTGAATACACCATAAGCCCATCTACGTGGCATGGACATTATCGTCACTCACTGTTTTCAATCTGAATGAGCATTTTTTTAATTAAAAAAAAAACAACAACCTTAGCATAACCACTTGACCTTGACATTTTTAGTAGCGTTTGTACTAACAGAGTCATTGGACTGCAGAGGGAAAATCTGTTTTCACGTGAGAGAATACAGATGTTATTCCCACGTCGTGCAGGCTCCACTGAGGCGCACCGACAGGGCTGCACCCTGCGCCCCTCCCTCCCTCAACGTGCGACGTGGCTGACTAAGCCCTTCGGGTTCTTCCAAAGGAAGCAGGCGTCAGATCAAAACATAATGCTATATTACATTTCGCAGCTGCTGGGAAAACAGTTTCTCTCATTTGTAAGTAGGAGAATAGATAAGGCTACGCTAAAAACAAAGAAAACACCAAAAAAAAAAAGCATATGAAGGAAAGAGACTGCAAGTCAGACTTCTAGCTTGAGAATGGTTTGGACACCACAGAGAATGTGAAAATATTATTCATCTTTGTTGCAATCCAGTGATTCACCTGTGACCATTCCCACTCCCACGATTGTTGCTCTTTATGATAGAACATTACCATTCAGGTAAAACAGGTCCTACTACCAAAAAGTTGACGGTGAAGACTCTCCCACCTGGAGTCCCAGATTTGCCTCGAAGGGAAGATAAAGCCATTAAGCCCATCTTACATGTACTCACAGGATTTGCCAGGCAATGCAATATCTTCTCCCACTGAGCTGGGAGCCAGGTGGTCCAAGCTGTGGGACTCGGGGACTTCACTTTATCACCGAGCACCTCAATTTGGCTACCCACTATGGAGAGGGGATGAACACCCGCTAATACCCTCTGGGCTCTTACCTTGGAGGAGTTTGTGGCGGAGGAATGGGCTGATGCAGTCCTCCAGGTGAGCAGGCCCCCATCCTCTGAGAGGTTTCTGCTCAGGTTCAGTCCTGGACACAGTGCTGCTTTCTAACTAGAATGTGTTGTGCCTCTGTGTTTGTTCTGATAAAAGCATATGGAAGAGAGAGTGTTTCTCCTAAAAAACAATGATTCAAAAGAGTTGAGTTTGCCTCTTGGAAACTTGCTGTTTTCAACAAATTAAGGCAATTACAGCTAGAACGTGCAATTATTTTTTTCATTTTGAAGGTCGGTTGAGTGGAGTGGAAACTATTTCTGAGCAGCGAAGTCACCATAGACCACAGAATCTGGAAGTCTGAAAGAAAACTAGCAAGGTTTCCTGGTCTCCCCCACTACAATCGGAGACAGACGAGAACCTTTGTTGCTACTGTTATTTTGTTACTAGGATTTTTTTTTTAAAGTTCTTTCAAATATTCTTTTCCTTTAAAATTTTTACTGGGGTGGCCATGTGTCTTTGCATTATTTTTCCGTTGACACTGCTCTGGTCAGTGTTGGGCGGACGGTGCATGAGCAAGAATATTATTTTTAGGGTGGTGGCCTCTTACCAATCACAGCTCCTCCCGCTGTATCACTAATCAAATGGTTGTCTTATAGAAACATCTTCTATAGTGACTTCCACTTTTCTCCACACAGTAGTTTTGACTCTCGCTCATTCCTCTGTCATTAGGGACCAAGCTCTCCCTAAAGGGGAGGGTTATGATTAGCCATCAGACCTGGTGCGTGACAAGTGAGGGAAGATTCATGGGCCTGCTTCTCTGAGCAAAGACCGGTGCGTTTGGTCATCCAAGGGACACGGCCACCTGCGAGCTCATCCTTCCGACAAGGTGAATCCTGCCGATCTTCGCGGTGCTGCCTGCCTCTTTAAAAGACCAGCTCAGATGGACACAGAAATTGGGAGCCCGGTGACAAGAGGGGACGAAAAGCTTTAGGCAAGTGGCAGTAAAACATCTATTCGAGATTTTTTTTTTTCTAATTAAAATGCTGTTTTATTAGAATGGAAGGGATGTTTGGGGGCCTTGAAGAACTTTGGGGCAAGTATCCAATGTGTTTGAAAATGAAGTTTCAATGAATGTGGGTGCTCCCTTTAAGAAAAAGATCACAAACTTACAAACACAAAATTAGGCGTGAAAGTTGACCTCGATTCTCTGCCACTGTCTCCCTAACTCTAGGGCTGGGCGCTGTAGGGCGCACTCCTCCGGGGACACGAGCCCATAACCCTGCACCTTCAAGACTCAGGTTTCTATGGAAGGAAAAGCCGCATGGACACAGAAGAGAGATATGTTACCCAATTTGTGAGCTGTAACTTTTTCAGTCAACAAAAACCATTCGAGGGGAGGCCCCGGGCTGGTGACAAGGGACAGTGGGGCAGCAGCCTCCAGCGGGAACAGCCAGCCACTCCCGCTGCAGGGCTGGAGCGCCCTGTCCAGGCTCCGAGCCCAGCCCGGGCCCTCTGCAGCCCACAGGAAGGAGCTGCTGCTGGAAGCCAGAGCCACGGCACTAGTCACCTGCGGTCACATCGCAGATCGCCCCGAGCACCGGGGCCGGAAAGCACATGTGTAGCCCACAGTTCCTGTGGCCGAGGAATCCGGAGACAGCTTAGCGGGGTCCCAGGCTTAGGCTGTCTCGGGCTGTCCTCTAAGTGCTGGCCAGGCTGCGGCCATCTGAAGGCTGACGTAAGCCATCGCTGGCAGGACACGGTTCCTCGTGGCGGGTGGGCAGAGGTTGTCTCAGCTTCTTGCCCAGGGCAGCTCCCAGCATGGCGGCTGGCTTCATCAGAGCCACAGGTGAGGGGCAAGAGTGTGGACAAGACAGAAGTCACAGTCTGGTCACCTCATCCTGGAAGTGACATCTCATTTTAGCAGGATTTTTTTTTTTTTTATCCTCACCCGAGGACATTTTTCCATTTTTTGTTGTTGTTGTTGTTCAGATAGAGCGGGAGGGAGAGAAAGGAAGAGAGAGAGAGAAACATCGATGTGAAGGGACGCATCGAGTGGCTGCCACCCGCACGACCAACCAGGGCCAGGGACAAACTGCAACCGAGGTACGTGCCCTTAGCGGGAACCGAACCCGGGTCTCTCTGTA
The DNA here is from genome assembly GCF_014108415.1 of Molossus molossus. Lineage (NCBI taxonomy): Eukaryota > Metazoa > Chordata > Mammalia > Chiroptera > Molossidae > Molossus > Molossus molossus. Next base: position 5,695,594 of record NW_023425359.1, on the reverse strand, counting down.
CTAGAGGCCGACACTCCAACTGCTGAGCCAAACCGGCCAGGGCGATTTTAGCAGGATTTTTGCAATAAATCAATACTCTGCTTTTGATTTTGACTGATTTTGAGCGAGAGAGAAACATCGATGTGAGAGAAACATTGATTGGTTGCCTCCCATACTCACCCCGAGTGGGAATCGAACCTGCAACCCAGGTATGTGCCCTGACCTGGAATCAAAAAGTGTACAGGATGATGCTCCAATCAACTGAGCCACCCAGCCAGAGTGACATCTCATCATTCTTGCTGGTTCTATCCACTAGAATGTGTCCGGCTCATACTCAGGGGAAGGGCATGAACGCCAGGAGAGCGGGGTCCGAGGAGGCCACTGCCTGGGCTGACGGCCACCCAGGAAGACACAGATGCCGAGACAGCAGAGGAAGCGGGGGGAGGGGGGTGACCTTGGTTCCTCCTCCGCCTTGCTCTCCAATCTCCCACGAGGACCCAGCGGCCGGCATGTCTGAGGAATGTAGTTCCATGCCCCGCGCAGTACAGGGCAAGGACAGGGGTGAGTCTGAGAGCAGACTGCCCACTGCCCAGCAGGTGCCCTTATATGTTTTCTGACATAACTGGACAAATGACATGAGAGGGTTTATCTACATAGAACTATTGATGGTCATTGTGCTTCTTTCTGGGACCAAAGGATATATATTATTTTTGCCGTCTTGTGAGGTGGCCCTGTGATATATTCCTACTGTCCTACTCACCAAAGAGCCCCATAACACACACACACACGCACACACACACACTCCTCCAATTTGTACCCATAGTAGAGTTCCCTTACTTGGTTGGCGGCAGACAACATGCTTAGCCCCCTGTACCCTGATAGCCCGGAGCGACCTTAAACTGAATATGATTTAATGGTGACTTTCCAAACAGCATTTGGTTATCAAGACGAGTCTTGGGACACCTGGTTAATGCCTGCGGAGAAGGCGGGTAACCTGAGAATCCATTGAGACTTCTCTTATTTGAACATTTTAGCAGGATTTTTGCAGTAAATCAACACTCTGATTTGATTTACTCAAGTCTTTTCCACAATGCAAGTGAGCACATGTAGTCACTAGATGCGACAATACCAGCAACCGTAAGCATGACAGCGATAGTGTCAGACCTGCCAACAGACTGCGTTTTGCAAAGACGGCTGCAGAAACAGTCTTCCTCCTGCTCGAGGGCTTGCTGCACCCCGTTAGGAGGCCGTGTTTATGTCCACTCCCCTTGAGCCTGGCAGGTGTTGGTGGCTGCCTTGATCCATAGACATGGTGGCAGTGATGCTGTGCGACATGGGAGGTTAAACGGTGACAATGCATGCTTGTCCCTGACTCCAGCCACACGCTGTGAGGAAGCCCAGGCAGCTGCAGAGGGACCCACGTGGAGGAGAACCGAGGCCTCTGGCCCTAGACCCCAATTTTTCCCCACCACGTGCCCGGACAAACTAGTCATGTGAGTGAACCATCTTGAAATGTGTTCTTCAGTCACCCATTGGGCTTCTCCGCGGACACCAGTTGGAACAGAGACAAACCATCCCCACCGAGCCCTGTCCAAATTACAGATTCGTGAGACAATAAGTGGTTGCTGTTGCGGTTTAAGCCACTGTGCTTTGAGGTGGTTTGTTGCACAACAGTGGAAACCTAGAGCACAGCCTGTGCGGAATCCTGATGTGGTTAGGAACACATTTGGAGGGAGGGAGCCGGAGACCTGGCCTAGGGCAGCTTCCGCACGCGGGGCCGGGCTTGGCTCGCGCCGCAGGAGAACGGCAGGCAGAGGCTGGAAGGCTCGGCCCAGCAGGACCCCCGCCTCTGAAAATCTCCCGTCTTCCCCTCGAGTTCATGGTGGACTAGGACGCCATCCTGGCTCCAGGCACAATGCCTGTGAGCAAGGCAGGATGGAGGAGAAAGGGGAAGAGGCCGGGCCAGGCCCTTGGCCTCTGTAAGCCCCCTGAAGTCCCCGTGCGCCTCCAGCAGAAGGGGCAGGACGCACGGACTTTCATCCTTGTGCCGCTGCAGCAGCGAGGGTGGCCAAGCCGAAGGGTGGGCTGGGCTCTGGAGCCGCCACACAAAGTGTTGGCCACAGACTTTGCCAAGGGTCCCACAAGAGAGGAGGAGGCTCCAAGCAAGGGGCCAAGTCGGGTCTGTTTCACTAGTCAGGAAAAAATACAAATTGTCGTCACATACTTAGTATTTTCAAAAATTGGCGAACTCCATATGCATATGACTGACTCAGGTGTCCCCTCCAGAGCTTCAAATAACTCTTTGGAAACATTTCCCCAATATCTCTCTGTCACCAGCCTCTTCTCAAATTCTGGCTTCACATTTGCTTCTGACTCACGTCAGATGGCCTCCCACCACCTCCAACACAAGGTCGGATGGCCTCCACCACCTCCACCCAAGGTTGGATGGCCCCCCACCACCTCCAACCCAAGGATGGATGGCCCCCCACCACCTCCAACCCAAGGTCGGATGGCCCCCCACCACCTCCACCCAAGGTCAGATGGCCCCCCACCACCTCCACCCCGAGGTCGGATGGCCCCCACCGCCTCCACCCCGAGGTCGGATGGCCTCCCACCGCCTCCAACCCGAGGTCAGATCACCCCCACCACCTCCAACCCAAGGTCAGATCACCCCCACCACCTCCAACCCAAGGTCAGATCACCCCCACCACCTCCAACCCAAGGTCAGATGGCCTCCCACTACCTCCAACCCAAGATCAGATCACCCCCATCACCTCCACCCCAAGGTCAGATGGCCTCCCACCACCTCCAACCCAAGATCAGATCACCCCCACCACCTCCAACCCAAGGTCAGATGGCCTCCCACCACCTCCATCCCAAGGTCAGATGGCCTCCCACCACCTCCAACCCAAGGTCAGATGGCCTCCCACCACCTCCAAACCAAGGTGCCTAATGCTGACCAGCTGCCCTCCAACCAGGTCTTGTTTCATTTCCCTGTTAGCCTGCCCCTCCCCCTCCCCCTCTCTGTTCTCCCTTGTGGATGTCTGCTGTTTCATGATCCCTGCCACCAGCATAATTTAGGCTCCTGCTAACTCTCTCAAGAACTCGTGCAATAAACTTATTGGCTTTTTCACCACCCCTCGCTTTCCTTCTCATCCATCCTAGCCTCATTTGAGAAATTTGAAATGACTTTGATATGGTTTGATACAGTTTTGTAATTTTCTAGGAAGACAATGTCGGCTGGGTGAGGGGTTTGTCCAGCAATACGGGCTGCCCTACTGTCAACAAACACATCATTACTCAGCAAGGGTCTTGTGCCCAGGCCTAAGGGTATAACAGTGGGCTCAGCTTAATACCTGGAAAACACAGGTGGCAGAGAGGCAGAGGAAATCTTACCAATGAAATACCTTTCCATCTCCTAAGAGCTTAAGAAAGGAAGTTGTACCTTAATTCACCCAGACAGACAGCAGGATCTTCCCCATAAAAACCAGAAGGCCTGTCTGTGAATTTTCTCTAACTCCTCTCCTGTCATGTCGGTGTGGAGTCATGTGCCCATGTGAATGCCTCGGCTGGGTGCCCACTAACCCGCGTGGCTACTCCTGGCCGTGGGCACATGGCATCATTTTTATCCTTTTCCCTCCAGACTTACACATTTGAACAAACTGCAGAAACTCACCTTGATACAAATCTTTACCAGATTAAGTCTGGGCACAGTTCCGGTCTTGCTGCCTCTCTGCTCACAAATTTTAATGGCACCTCCTTCTCTGCCAGCTTCTCTTCCCAGGCTGCCCTCCATGCTGGGCTGAGGCTGACCTCCCATGCCCATCTTTCCCTGTCGCCCAGTGTCCTCTGCCCTCCAGGGCAGTGTGTCCACGTTCTTCCGCCATCTACCTTTGCTTCAGGCTGTTTCTTCTCCAACCACGTTCTCCCTCTTCACAAAATCTAGTTCAAAAAATGTGTGATGTCATAGAAGTTATATTCATTTATTTCAGTAATTTAAAGGGAAATAAAGGACTTCATCTTTATAGTATGGGTTTTATTCCAATATCTTGTATAAATTTGTGACTCACTGAATATTTGTTGAAAAAATGAATTGATGGTCCTTACTCAATCAGCACTGTTCCAAATAGGACCTAATGTAGAAGATACTTGCAGTGATTACCTGGTTAATTAATTGTCCTCTGCAGGCTGTGATGCTGCCACCTGCCACTTTGCCCTGCATTGCAGCTTACAATACCAGCACTGAGCTAAACTGCCTATCAACCACGCATGCGTCCTTCACCTGCTAAGTTCTCCACTGCTGCACACACCTCCACTATGTCTACTGTCCCCTCTCATACTGTCCAAACGCCAGAACAGAAGCTAGGTGAGAGGGGACGTTTGGAAGGCAGGTGTCTACATGTGTAAATGACCACAGGTCTGCTCACTGCCTGCAGGGCCCCAGGCATGAGGCTCCTCTGAGTTCCAGCCTTGGCCCTGACCTTTCAATGATTCACTAGCCTGTTCCTGAAGTGGATGTACCCAAAATTAAGTCAGGGTGCTCCCCTCTGGTTTTCAGCTGAGCCAAGCGGAAGCCTTGGCTTCTCTGTGGTTATGAGATGGACGAGATGCCAACATCCATTGTCTGCGGCTTCTCTGCCTTTCTCAGCAGCTAGCAGGAGACTCCCGCTTCCTCTTCTTTCAAAGCATGACCTTGTATTTGAATACCTTTCAAAGTTGCAAGGGAATCCTCTGTTTCTAAATTTGCTTGCAAGCCCCTGAGGTCCCCAAGCCCCATCCTTCCTCGGATCTCCGTTCTTGCCTCAAGTCTCCATTTCTGCACTGTCTTGAGTCCTCGTTATGTAGGAAGGGTTCCAAATCCAGGGGAGCTAATTTCAGAACACAAAGGCTGCGGGCTCACCATGTTAAAATAACTTCACACACAGCTAATAACAAAAGAGCATCTCTTACGCTGTCCCTAAAACGGTGGCAATTTCCCTCTGCATACAGAACAGAACATGTGAGACCAGAAGACAGCGTAACATTTCTGGAAATAGTATCTGCTGAGCTGGAATCTTCACCTTCTTCTGCCTCTGTTCCTTTTCTGTAACCAGAGACTTCCAGTAGCTGCTGACCTGAGAGGCATGACGACAGAGAGGGTTTTGGTGGAATCGTTGACTCTTCCTCATTTAGTGGGTATTCAATACTGCTGATACAGAACAAAATCTCTGTGAGATTTCCACGTCGTTCATGAAAGTATTTCCTGTTATCCTTTGTCTTGTTTTTACCTTTCTTCTTATGGCTCAGGTTAATATAATTACTGTAACTCAGAAATTAGTTAACATAATGTCAGAACTACTACTAGCAAAGAATCGAATAACTTGAGAGATTTCCAATCTACAAGTTAACACACACGTCCTTTATCATTGGAAAACACCTAAATATTTTATGTTTATTTTACCCCTCTTAACATTGATATCATCTTATTTCTAAATCTATATTCTTTTTTTTTTTTTTTTTATCCTCACCCGAGGACACCTTTCCATTCTCTGTTCAGGTAGAGTGGGAGGGAGAGAGAGGAACAGAGAGAGAGAGAGAGAGACATCGACGTGAAGGGACACATCGAGTGGCTGCCACCCGCACAACCCACCAGGGCCGGGGACAAACTGCAACCGAGGTATATGCCCTTAGCGGGAACCGAACCCGGGTCTCTGGACCGCAGGCCGACGCTCTAACCGCTGAGCCAAACCGGCCAGGGCTAAATCTATATTCTTTTCATTTGGTTCTAAGGCTCCCCAGAACTCACCTTTCTTTGTAGCACTGAGCTCAGGGCCTGCTGTATGAACTCCTAAGGCCCAGCAAAATTGCAGTCATCATTTGATGAATGAAGAAAGGAGTGGATGAATGAAAACAAACACGAAAACCAGGGTCTGTGTGTCTGTGCATAACTTGTGTCATACAAATTCTAAGGTCGGGTCACACGAAGCATAATTTTTAGGTTCGGTTCGATAATAATTTGAGGCAATGACGTCTGATGCCAAAGCTTACACAGTTGATGTACTAGTTAGTCTAATACAGAGAAATGTTTTAAACTCAAAATCAGAAAGCATAAGCAAACTCTCAAAATTAGAATGCTCCTTTGATGATCTTTGCAGTTTCCATTTAAAGAAACTGAGACCCGGAGAAATTACAACTTGCCCAGAGGCACACAATTAGGCAAGGTCGCGGGACCTAGGCCCTTGACTTCCCTGGCAGCCTTTAACCTACAAAGTTCCTCGCCACCCCAGCCCATCTGCTGGTCCCGAGCATGGCATCTGCATTAGATCCAGCTTCTCAGAGCATGTCAACGGTGAGCCAATTGGATGTAAGTATAAAGAGAGCAGAAAACTCTTTTTGCTAGGCAGCTGGAAAGTTTCCCTGGGAATTTATTTTTAGCATTTTGTGTGCACTCAGGAGCAACCATAGCAACAAAGGTACCGGGGAGAACGTGCTGGAGACACTCACTGGGACAAGCAAAGAGCACCGGGGGGGGGGGGGCTGCTTTATCTCCACGGGGAGTCAGGGACATGCTGGACAAGTCCCTGCCACTAGGAAAGCCATCACCAGGAAACAATCAACTCAGAATCGCAGGACTCACCTCCACTTAGGCTGTAGAAACTGATGAGACCATCTACGTGAAACTATCTTCCCTTCCTCCTCCCCTCCCCCAGTACCAAACCACAAGGAAATACAGCTAAACAAGTGACCTCCGACTTTCAGGTCTGATCATGTGTCGTGTGTTGTAACTCCGGTTCCCCATGAAACTTCTAAACCACACAGCACCAGGGGAGGGAGCGAACCCTGCACCGCCGCGGCTATCATTTGGAGAACTTGTCAAAGGCACGCACCGGTCTTTCCCATGGCAGTGAGGACGAGCCTGGAAGCCCCCTGCCCCTCAGAGCGGATGAAAGGGTGGCTGCGTGAGGGCTTGGAGAATCTGCAGCACCTGGTGAGAACTGGCGTTCAAACTCCGTGCGTGTCTCTGTTCCCACGTCAGACTCTTCAGCCTCTCCTGGGAGGGAACCCGAGCCAAGCAGGAAATTCTCCGGTTCCTGAATTTCTCTGCCGAGAGCTCCAACACTGACAGATGCAGCCAGTGGCTTCTGCCAGGTCACGGGTGGTACGGTTGGGGTTAGACTCTAGCTTTCTAACCTTCACACCAAGACCCGCCACCATGCCCTTCCCCCTTTGGGAAAAGCCACCGTAAATGAATCCAAGGTACACAGGTGATGAGACGGTTGACCCCGTGGAGTGAGATTTACTTCAGCTCCATCTAGCTTGTTTAGCATTTCTTTGCTTGGGCGCTTTTTAGGACTTTAGAAAACCGTGAGTGTTCCTAATTAAATTTGGTGTCTTTCCAAAGCACATAAAGATATGTACTACATCGAATTTGTGCTTCAGCGTTATCTTGAAACATGATAGTGACTGATAGAATATTTTTCATGGACATATCTTCTAATTTTAAACACATTTCAATAAAAACCAAAGTATCACTGTGAGATGACTACACCGAGGCCCATAGAGGTTCCTGATTCAATCACATTCAAGCCTGGGACAGTGTTCTTCACAAAGAGGCATTTAATAAATGATAAATAGGGCAGGAAAAGAAAACCATCATTATAGTCACATGGCTGGAAAGACTTCTATTGATCTTTACTTCCCCACAAAACCACATAAATTTATAATGGTGTTATTGAACCAGCTTCCTCCAAGCAAATAAACGATGGCATTTCTCAAGAGGTATCCATGTTATTATGGAACAATATCCTAAAAATAAAATAAGAAGACAGTCTATTATTCTCTGAACCCAAACTGAGGAAGACAATAAATTTATTTCTACTTTCTGTTCCTAACAATTCTATAAAACATTATCTCAGAATTGGAAGAAATTCCAGAAAGAAATATTCCTCATGGGTTGATTTCCCCCATAAATTTCCAGACACGGTGTACAGACCCGTGTCACACTGGGCTGAGTCCGTTGCCAATTTAAAGGTCTAGGCAACTATAGCGCTCACTGGAGGCCAAGCCCTGATCCAGGACAGAGATTGGCCCTGGGAGAAAACACTTCTTGCGAAGAAGCTGCTGCACACCCAGCAGCAGGAGCCCCTTTGGTGGGTGTTCGTTCCTGAGGGTGGCCAGCGATCCCAAGGGCTATCATTCACAGTGGCTAGGTCCCAGGAACAGAGGGGGAGCAGTCGGCAGCCCGGGTGGCAGCAAACTACATGCATTCAGAAGAGGTTCCATGTCAGCAGGAGTAATGTGAGGTATGGTTTTAAGAGAGGAGCCTGTTGTTAATTTTGAATATTTGCAATGTCTGCGTTTGAAAGGAACGCTGTGAAAGGGAACCAAGTCCCCCATGCACTGCAGACTGGGGAATGGGCGCCGCATCCTCTCCGTAAATGTGATGAGCCTGCATTTCCAGCCACGCTGTCCTCCCCGCCGAAAGCCAAAGCCTTCTTTTAAACAGATTTTTCTCCAAAATAGATAATATAAAACTTTGAATTCTATATAAATAGTTGGGGAGACAATTTTCAAAAATCTGCTTGAATATCTTCAGGTCCATTTCAAGTGGACAAATAGGATGCGGTGACGTTTGCACAGCCATGCGACAGGCAGGCCAACCAGTGCCAGAGGCACCTCTCCCCATGGGTCAAGGCATGAAGAACCCAGCTCAACACACACGAAGAAACGTAAAGAAAAACAGCGGCACAAATTGAGAAGGGGAAGGTGGCTCTCAGGAAGCCCTGGCCGGTTTGGCTCAGCGGTTGGAGCGTCGGCCTGTGGTCCAGAGAGACCCGGGTTCGGTTCCCGCTAAGGGCATGTACCTCGGTTGCAGTTTGTCCCCGGCCCTGGTCGGTGGTGCGGGTGGCAGCCACTCGATGTGTCCCTTTCACATAGATGTTTCTCTCTCTCTCTCTGTTCCTCTCTCTCCCTCCCACTCTACCTGAACAAAAAATGGGAAAGTGTCCTCGGGTGAGGATAAAAAAAAAAAAGAAACGTAAAGAAAAACAGCGGCACAAATTGAGAAGGGGAAGGTGGCTCTCAGGAAGATACCAGCACTATGTATCTCGTTCTTGAATGTCCTCCATGAACAGAGAGTGTGATTGGTCCAGGAAAAGATTGTGCTAGAGAAAAAAATACAAACCGAAATAAACTAGGATATTCCCCCAAGCACTTGCCCTAAACCAGAAGGCTGGGCACTTGCTCAAGCTATCTCAATCCCTGCCAGAGAGAGAGAAGCCTTCGGGAGCAATTTCTCTCTTGAAATGCATCAATGCATCATAGTTTATTTCTTCTTTGCAAGGACTTAGAGAAAGAGAAAAAGACATATATTTTACATATTGTGGGCAACACGACACAGTTGAAAATGCGTGAGAATCGCAGCCACTAAACTGGGTTCAAGGCCAGATAAAAATGCAATCTCTCAAAAATTCAGCATCGACATCTGTAACCAGGGACTAATAATCTGCATAATGGAGGTACCTTGATGATTGGAGGTCCACAGGCTGTGGAAATGGTATGTAAATACTGGTCTAGAAAGGACCATAAAAGTCATCTAAACCACCCTCTAAATTTCAGCAGAATTACATCTCAGTTTTCACGGATCGACTTAAACAAGTTCAGAGAAAAATCTATCAAAGATAACACCGCAAGTATGTGATACCCTGGTCCTTCACGTTGCAGCTGAGGTCTCCATTCCTGTCTCCTCCTCCCAACACAGATGGAAACGGTACACGCAATGAGCAGCTAGGTTCATGAGCTGTGCATCACTCCTCGGCCACATCTTTAGAAACAGAATCCTGCCAAAACTTAAAATTACTTCTTAAAATCACGCCTGTAGGTATGCACCATGTTCTCTCTGGCCTGTTTTCTTCTGGGCCCAGAATTCTGAAAGTATAAATTCAGTTCTGGTTCTGAGGCAGCATTCTGGCTTCCACTGCCGATTCTCTCGGCCTCCTTACACTTCTGACAGAGGATCGGCTCCTGTCGACTCGGAATTCTCGGTCTCTTCCTGCCGTTAATGTATGTCACCGTTTTGTCTCGTATTCATGCATCTCTTCTGTCCTTGACGTACTTTTCTTATCCAAGTTGCCAGTTTACCATGGACACCTTACATTTCTATATTTCTGTATTCCAAGGTCTCTGTCCCACTGGTCTTACTGTTTACTGCAAAGCTGATGTGGGGTGCTCTCTTTCCACCATCCAGGGGTTATGCAGTATTAAACCAAAACCCCGGAACAACAGTTCTTTTGCAATTTTAAGTTGGTATTGTTATTTTGAAAATATCACTCTTGTATATGAATTTTTTTATCATGTGTATGGGCACATGATAGCTATGTAACTTAGCTCATGTAGTACTAGTATTTTAGTATAGTACCTAGTCCAGAATAAAAGTCTTAGCAAAGCACAGATAACTGGCTGATTTTTGTCCAAGAAGAGGACTTGATTGATCCAACCAAGTTTGTGCTTCACAAAGTTGAGTTGGTGGCTAACCAGGACTTTGGTCCTCTTTAAGGCATTTTCAAAGTGAGTTTTTCTGGGATATAAGTCAAATAGTTAATAGTACTGAATAGACAGATTTAACACTGACTCTTTAGGAGTAAGAACCCTTTGTTTTGAGCTGACCCTTTGCTCACTTTCAGAAACGAGAGTGACTTAGGCAGAAACAGACGTCTCCTCAAAACCTGAACCTTTGAGCAATGGGAGGGTAACTATAGTCCCTTATGATGAGTGCAAGGAAAGTGGGTTATTTCTCCACTTCCTCCCCAACCTCTAGCTACTACAGTCTTGTTAACAGATGAGCTAAACTTTGTTTTTTAATTTTTTTTTCCTTTATTGATTTTAGACAGAGAGGAAGGGAGAGGGAGAGAGACATAGAAACATCGATGAGAGAGAACATCGACTGGCTGCCTCCTGCATGTTCCTTACTAGGGATTGGGCCCACAACCTGAGCATGTGTCCTGACCGGGAATCAAACCGGCGACCTCTTGGTGCATGAGTTGACCCTCAACCACTGAGCCGCACCAGCTGGACTGATCTAAACTTTGATGTATTCATTCAGTAAAAGCCATATGGTCTGAATGAGAAGAAAAATAATGGCTTTAGTTAATACAGGGGAAACTTTTTGTTGTTATTGTTAATCCCACCCAAGAATATTTTTTCCATTGATTTTTAGAGAGAGTGGAAGGGATAGGGGAGGAGGAAAGAGAGAGAGAGAGAGAGAGAGAAACCTCAATATGAGAGACACACTGATTGATTGCCTGCCACACCTGCCCCAACTGGGGCTGGGGATTGAACCTGCAACCCAGGTATATGCCCTTGACAGGGACTAAAACCTGTGACCCTTTGGTGTGCAGGTTGACACTTAAACTGCTAAGCCACACTGGCCAGGGCACACAGGGGAAGCATTTTGAATCAGCCACTGTCTTGGTAAGTTGGCTTTTTCAGTGATAACTGATGTCTTCTGCAGGCTTCCAAATCGACTTGACAATAATAATAGCAGAAGTGCCCAGCCAGTGTGGCTCAGTGGTTGAGTGTCAACCCATGCACCCAGAGGTCGCCAGTTCTATTCCTGGTCAGGGCACATGCCCAGAGTTGTGGGCCCAATCCCCAGCGGGGGGCATGCAGGAGGCGGCCAATCGATGTTTCTATCTCTCTCTCTCCCTCTCCCTTCCTCTCTAATATCAATAAAGAAAAACATTTTTTAAGTAATAGCAGAGGTAACAGTACAGCTTATTTGAAGAGAACTGTTAAATGAGATGAGAGTTCCCGATCAGGTCTAAGTTCTTCACCTCACACTTTAAAATACAGAAGAAGAAGAAGAATCTCCACACTGACGTGTACAGTCACCATCCCAGTTCGACCCAGAATCAACTGACACGTGGCCAGGACGGCAGCCCCGCCCACCAGTTTCAGCCATGCTGTCACAGCTGACTCATGCTGTCCCTCCAGAAAGCCTCTTGCAGCCCATACAAAAGGCATCAACATACCTCGAAAGGCACTTTCCCCGCTATTACAATTTATTTCCTCCAGGTCAATTGACTCCTTTTCAAAACGAACACAAAAAGTGTATTTCCCACTGTATCCCAGACTCACTCCAGCCCGCAGAGCATTCTACAGCATTCAGGCCGAGCTTGTTCCTGAAATGTACCAGGACTTCGTGTAATACAATGAACTGCATGCAGGAAGCAGCTCTCAGTAAAAAAGCAATTTCTGTACAATAATCTCTCACTGTGTCCCTTATAGGTTCCATGAGATAAATGACATCCAGGAGGCTGAAATGAGGCATTCCCTTTTGTGAGTGAATACATCAAGATAGTGAAAAGTGAATTAACTTGTCTTAAATTGGCCCACTCGATAAATAGTGAACGCAGTATGTACTAAATAATACGGGAATTGCAAAGAAACTGTATGATACATCCGCTGCCCACATGAGCTCACATTTATGTTGGAAGGTGGCAAGCCTCGCAGGCATGAAAAACAAGAAAAAGAAAGCAGTATCCCAGAATCCTACAGCAGAGAATAAAAGTGATGTAGACATAAGGGAAATTGGTCATAACATGTGGTGAAGGGATGAGAAGATTTAAATGACCTCTATGGTTTTGTAATTCCATGAAAGGAACTGGTCCCAATGGGCCAGATCTTATGGGTAGAGTTGGAGATAAAGTTCAAGTATTTCTGGTCCTAGATTAACGGCTGTCTGTCCATTCCCATAAATCTTCGAGACTCCTGTTTCTAGGCAGCCGCGTTCATACTCTGTAACTGGACTTAAGGAAGGGAGTGATGAGAATCATATAACCCCTCCTGTCCAGGGAAGCCAGACACCTGACCCGAGAGCCCAGGCTGACTGAGGAAGGTGGTGACTCTACTTCTGTTGATGGAGACCGTGCTGTCCGGCGCTACCAGGACTCCCCATTTGTCAAGGACAAGCTATAAGCACAAAAGTTTATGTGACATCTTATGAGTTCAAATTATTAACTGCCATTTTGGAACTTTGTGACCTCTGCTCTAGGTAATTTTAGTATTTTATGGTGACTTATATAAACTGGGATCCCAGGCAGTGAACATATGTGGTTTAGCAACCAACGATGTCTCGTGCTATAAACTATTATCCCCTGGACAATTACATTGATCTGAGCTTATTAGTAAATGATTATAAAGGAATTGTTCACCTGACTCAGCTTGCCCTCAAGTATCCCAGGGGATTTCTGTGGTGCAGCTACTACTGAGTTTGAGAGTATTCTAAATAATGTTCTGCCTGGCCTACAGCTATAATTCATGGTAATGGACAGAACCATCTACTATGTGAATGACCTCAAGTTAGAGATATTTACCTTCTTAACTCAGGCACAAGCCCAGTTACATTACATTAATAATAATAAGGGAGTGGTTATTTTTCCTCCTTGAGTATAAAATACTCAGGAGAGAAACATGAGCTTTGAAATTGTCTATGCAGAACTTAGCAAGCCACTAGGAGAATGGTTATTGTTGGGCGGCAACAGCCAACACAATTGATTGAAGTTCCTTGCAACGAACAGTCCTGTCCCGTCTGTGTGCTATTGAACTAGTGCTTGGCAAGAGAGTCAAGGACCCATAGCAAAGGTGCCGTGCTATCTGTCCTGGGGCCACCTTCCCAACACATGCACCGAGTGAAAAGCATCTCTGACGTGAGACTGGTGGACACCAAGCAGACCACTAGGTAACTGTTAAAGGTCTGCTGTGACGGCAGCCTAGGAGTCAGCTCTCCTGCTCACTCTCATTTCGATCCAGAAGCTGACCTCCCTAGAGCTAACTGGAAACGCACATAGCATATGATTTATGTTAGGGGGAGGGAGATTGGGTGAAGGTCCATTAAAGAAGAGAATAATTGAACCCAAGTGCTGTAAGATTGGGGGAGATGTCAATTATCTTATTTTGTCCCTTTCTTCTGGAAGGGCCTATTACTACCATGTAATTTATGGGCCTAGAGAGAGCCATAAAACCATGGAGAAGGGAAAACAGATGAATCCAGGCTATTAAACAACATGAGGTAAGGCTTATAGATCTTTATCCTTTACTTTTGTAGGAGCTCGCTAAAACTTAAATATAGGGTAAAAGAAAACAATGACAATTAATTGTAAAGACTGCTCTGTCCTCTTCATATGAATTTTTTACTTATAAAGAAAACAACTCCATCACTAGAGTCCTTTTTTGCTGAACTTTTTGTTTTCAAATTTCTCACAGTGGAATTATAACAGTCTAATATATGTATTTTTTGATAGAGTCTAGAAAAAGGATATTAACTTTATAGACTTGAAAAGTACAAGCGAAAGATGAAATAGTGTTCATTTCCCCACATCTAAGCTAGGGAGTGATTAAAAGTTTGTGCATACACCACATATCCTGACTTTCCACTTCATCTCCCCATGAAGGGCATGTGGGTGGGAGGGAAGCAGGCGTGTATCATTGGCTGTAGCCATAGTCCATGGAGCCAGAGAGCAAATACCAAATTGTATCGCAGAGAGAATACCAATGGCTTGCAAATGAGAAACAGACAAGGAAGATCCTGGATTGGCTTGAGGAGGCTAGAGTATGGGGTCACAGGGTGGGAGACACACCAAGAACCAAGACAAGGACCCGAGAACTAAACAAGTGACAATGGACAGACAGCTGTGCAATGCTTGAGACTGCTGGTTCTTGCCTTCAGCAGCAAGTCAGCCATGGGGTGGAGTCTTGGAAAGGAAAGAAGATGGAAGAAACACTGTATTTGTGAAGTTCTTTTTCTTCTACTAGGCGGTAGCATGCCTGTTTTCTAGAAGAACCTGCTCTAAATTCCTTCCCTTTAGGAGTGCTTTTTGCATCGACTCCCTTGCATTTGGCCTGAATATTTATGCTTTGTCTCCTCGACATAAATATATCTAGTATGCATCACCTAAATTTTTGCCCAATTCAAAGTTTACCTGAGTAAGCATGAGTTAGCTATCGAACATATATATTCTAAGCACAAATATTCTCAAATTTTCCATATTGTCTTAAGATAAGCATATGTAAAAACTATTATTCTAAATAAAAGCTAAACAAAATTCAAAGCTAAGCAAAAACACATTATGTTTTTCATTTCTAAAAAGTATTTTGTTTCATTCTATTGTTTTATTTCCATCATGCTTTTAAAATTTATTATTGTTTTTCAATGTATCAGGTTCTCATGTAACCTAAATACTGAATTACTTCCCTCTTTCCTTTCACAATTAAGTGAATATTTATTCTGCCTTACCTATAGGCTTGTTGTATGGATCTATATGAATATATATGATGACCTTTCTTCAAAACTTAAAGTGTGGTTGGGCTTTAAGAAAGATTCCAAGTAGCATAAAGTTTTTTTTTAAATAAGCAAATATATACTTCTCTACTAGATTATAAGCTTCTGAGGACAATTAAAGGAATATTTTGCATATTTTATATTGCCGAAATCTAGTATAGTAAAATTCTACTTCCAAATGGGAATTATTTATTAAGTTAATGAACATTTATTGATGAATGCATTGTACATGTGACCTTGTTCTTGTGTGTGTGGTGTGGTGTGGTGTGTGTGTGTGTGTGTGTCTACATCTCCACATGCTTTCGGCCTCCCATTCTCTCTTCTGAATTCCTTATACTCCAGCCAGAAGGGATTACTTGTTGTCACCTAAATAACCTCATCCGTTCACTATTTATTTCTTTATTCATTCAGTATTTTATTCAATCAGTTGTTTGCTCGAGAAAATAATTAGTTTCAAAGTGCCGAAAGAAAGTATCCAGTGAAAAGGTCTTAAAAATCAAAGAAATATACTTTTAGATAAACAAAAAAATTGAGGGAATTCATGATTAGTGGTTCCAAATGAAATAAATATTAAAGGAAGCAATTCTGGGATGAGGAAAATTATTTCATGTAACATCTCAGAAATTTAGGAAGCAATGAACAGCAAAGTAAACGGTAATAAATGGCTAAATCTAAATGGATATTGACTATCAAAATTAACAATAATGTTTTGTGTGGCTTAAAATATATGGAGAATTTGAAAACAATACTATATAAATAAGATGGGATCAGGTAAAAGAAGTTAAAAATATACTAAGGGCCTTATATTATCCAGGAAGTAAGAACACAACTGACTTATATTAAATTTTATAAATCAAGAAAGAATGTTCTAATCCTTAGGTAGCCACCACAAGAGCAATGAAACAATGAGATGATGGGGATACTTTTATTAATAATAATTAATCAATCCAAAAGTTAATAATAAAGAAAAAATAAGAACAAATAAAGGGGAACAAATAGAAAACAAATGCATTAAATTTAAACATATGATATGCTTCAATTAAAGGACAAAAATATTAAGACTTGATATATCTATCTATCTATATGTATCTATATCTATATATCTATATCTATCTATCTATATATATGGACCTGAGATATTGAAACTAAAGGGATACAGAAAGACGAATTATGCAAACTCCAAGCTAAAGAAGCATGGATTACCTATTGTATTATCAGACATAACAGGCATTAATGCAAGAAATACTACTAAAGATAAAGAGGGATATGGAAGATACAAAAGTTTTACATTTATATCACACAATGACAAGACTTATAAAACAAAAACTGACAAAACCAAAATAGAAATAGAAAAATTTAAAACCCTGGTGGGAGATTTCAACAGATGTTAACACTTTGCCGAGAATTACTCAGTAATTTACAAAAATCAGTAAGGATATAAAAAATCTGAACACTGCAACTAACAAACTTCACCTCATAACATAGAAAACCCAAACCCAACAAATGAAAAATATAATTCCTTCTCAAGTTTATGGGAGCATTCACCAAAGCTGACTATGTGTCCAGACATCGAGCAATCTGAACAAATTGTAACAGGCTGTCATACAGATTGTGTCCTCTGACCACTGCAGAGATTAGAAAATCTTTAATTATTTCAAAATTAAGCAATAACTTCTAGATAGCACATTGGTAAAATAAGAAATCGCACTTGAAATTAGAAAATATTTTGAACCAAAGAGCAAAAAATTACTACATGACAAAACTTGTAGGATGAAATTAAAGCCCTGCTCACAGGGAAACTACTAAATTAATAATAGATAAGCAGCCCGGATGGTGTGGCTCAGTGGATTGAGTGTTGTCCCATGGGCTGAGAGGTCCAGGTTCAATTCCCGGTCAGGGCACAAGCCCGGGTTGCGGGCTTGATCCCCAGTGAGGGGCATGCAGGAGGCAGCAAATCGATGTTCTCTCTCACATTGATGTTTCTATATCTCTAAAGCTCAATAAAAACCTATTTTAAAATAATGGAAAAGAAGAGAGATGCTAAAAACAATATAGTCATCTATCACACGAGTTAGAAATGCTCAAAGCAAGTATGAAGAAGGGAATAATAAAGACAGGGGCAGAACTTGAAAGACACACATAATAGAATCAGGAAGACAAAGTTTGATTCTTTGGAAAAAAATAATAAAACGTAATAAATCCCAGGCAAAAGACAGATAAAAAGAATAAAGAAGCTACATATACTACAGATATTAAAGTATCATAAGAGAATATAATGAACAACCTTATTCTAATGTGTTTGGAAATTTAGTTTAATTGGACACAGTCTTAGGAAACCACAACCGACAAAACTGACACAAAAGGAAAATAAACTTATAGTTAAAAATCTTCTCCAAACAAACACTACCCACACAGATGACTTTGCTCGGGAATTCTTCCAAACATGAAGAGGAAAAGTAACACCATCGCATACAAATGCTCCCCAGTGATAGAAAGCATTACAACTTCCAATGAGTTCAATCTAACCATGACACCAATATCTATAGCCGTGGCACCGAGTATATAGAAAAGTCCCAGAGCAAACATCTTACTTAATGGTAAAATGTTGAAAGCTTCCCCCCCCCAGAGATCAAGGAGACAAAGATGTCCACTATCACCATTTCATTTTTTTTTTTTAATTCCTCACCTGAGGATATTTTTCCATATATCTTCAGACAGAGTGGGAGGGAGGGAGCGAGAGAGAGAGATATCAATGTGAAAGAGACTGGTTGCCTCCCACATGACCCTGACCAGAGCTGGGGACCAAACCACAAGTGAGGTAAATGCCCTTGACCAGAATCAAACCCGTGGCTGTTTGGTCTTCGGACTGACACTCTGACCACTGAGCCAAACCGGCCAGAGCCACTATCACCACTTCTATTCAACATTTTCCTGAAAGTTCTAACCAGAGAAATAAGAAAAGGGAGAAAAAAAAGATAGAAGAACTGGAAAGGGAAAAAAGAACCCTCATTATTCACAGGTGACAAGATTATTACATAGGAAATCCAAAAGGATCTACAGATAAATATTGAAATTAATAAACGAATTTACCATGGAGCTCAAATTCAATATTAAAAATTATTTTTCTGCCCTGGCCAGTTTGGCTCAGTGGTTAGAGCATCAGCCTGCGGTCTGGAGAGACCCGGGTTTGGTTCCTGCTAAGGGCACGTACCTTGTCTGCAGTTTGTCCCCGGCCCTGGTTGGGGTCGTGTGGGTGGCAGCCACTCAGTGTGTCTCTCTCACATCGATGTCTCTCTCTCTCTCTCTTCCTCCCTCTCTCCCTCTTGCTCTATCTGAAGATAAATGCAAAGACATCCTCTGGTGAAGAGAATATATATATATATATATATATATATATATATATATATATATGTATTTTTCTTATACCAACAAAGTGGAAAATAAAATTTACAAAATGATATCATTTATATTAGCATTAAAAACCATCAAAACTCAGTATTAATCAAAGAAATATGTACAAGATCTTTACACAGGAACTATAAAATATTATTGAGAGAAATTAAATAAAAACTAAATAAATGGGGACTATACCATGTGCTGAAGGGGAGGGGTCTTCTGAGGAGCAGGTGATATTCTATGTCTTGACCTATTTCTTGTATCTGTACCTTTTTGCTTATATGTTGTACTTACATACAAAGTTTACAAAAGGCAAATAGATAAAATAAATAAAAGCTCATTGTTTTACATTATTAGTAAAATAAGTGTAAAATTATATATTTGCAGTTTCTCTTTGTAACTCTTTGTGGTCAAGCTTGCTATATTTGTGCTATTAAATCTGTTTCTAAGAACAACCACAATAACATTGTATGTATAGAAAATGAGTTTTGATGACCCACCAGCCAGAAATCAGGTCATTTAAGCTGGATAGGAATGGGCACTAATATTTCAGTTTAGCAATCACCTTTAAATTGCATAGAGGTGCATGAAGTATAATTTAGTTTACACCGCTCTGCTGCCAATTTGGCTACCATATCATATTGTCTGATGGGACTGGGCTACATGGTTCGGGATTAACGTCACCATGAACATAGGACTAGCCTCTTGTTGCAACATGGCTTCTGAAGGCTGGATTAGTGCTTCGGATCACAGTCCAAGAGGAGTGATAGGCACTGTCTGTGGCTCCCCCAGGATGGCACTGTGCCAAGGTATTTAATGAAATTTATCATGAACATGGGATAAGTTGGAAAGAAAACATGTACAGTGGAGATAGTGTGACAAATGGTTTTGAGGATTTTGGATATGAATTCTTATCTTAATTTGATCCCCATGGTGCCAAGTGTATCTATTCAGGCTATTTTCCTGACATGGACCCTGTCTTTGCCTCTGGCCATGTCTTGCTTCTTTATGGTTGTGATACTAATAAAGATTGTCAAGTGATTTTTTTATTTTTATTCTTTAGAAATTTCTTCAAAGATTAGGCACATTATTTTTGATTGAGCCAGGGAGCAACAGAGAAATAAGAAGCAGATGTTGATTGTTGATTACCAGTTAGTCCATTTTCTATCAGCTGGCAAACTTCACTCACTTTCATTTAGGCTACATTTACCCTTTAAGCCAATGCTGTTAGTTTAAAAAAATTAGCAATGTAAATGAGACCAAAACATCTGGATAGTAAGTAAATTGGCCAGATGTTTTGGTGGTTTATAAATAAAGTCAAAAAGAGAAAAAGTAAGGGAATGGGCAGGGACTTGAAATGTAGCTACCCACACGTATCCTCCGCCTCCTCCTGGTCTGTGGGAAATGAAGCGAAATCATTACTGAGAAGGTGGAATGAGAGGGATCAGTTTCGGAGCTTAGCCCTGAACAAGAGAGCTGACCTTCTCTGTGTTGCGAAGAAATGGAAGGCTGCCTCAGACTGTTTGTATCTAGGAATTATTTCTCAATTACTCATAATTTTTGAATTATATTTATATGTTTTCTCGGATCCAAGCCAAGATATCAGTTCTCTAAGAGAGCTAGATAGTTTGCCAAATTGGAAATAGATTTGTTTTCCATGTTGGAATTACTAATGAAAATTACAGGCATAAATTTCTTCCCCCTCCTTTTTTTTTTTTTTTAAAGGTGAAATACATCTTGTTTTGTTCTATTTATTTCTACCTTAACACAATACATGCTATTGAATAATTCTCGAACAGTTTTGAGGAGAGCTCTGGTTTGGGACTAAGGTTGTGTTTAGATTCAGGCTTTTTGCTTTTTAGCTTTGGGCAACTTAACCTTTGAGAGCTTCAGTTTCTACTTCTATAAGATGAAAATAATAAGAATTACCTTGTAAAGTTATTTTGAGAAATAAATGACCTCACAAATATAAAAACCTAGCACCTTTCCCCAGAAACTGTTCTCTACTCTTTGTGATTTGGAAGTGAGCAAATCAGTTGGGGTAACTACCTCTTTGCCCAGACCTACACACGAAGTTTATTTAAGGCTGGCTGTCATGGATCTGAGCGAAGAGAAATAATATCAGAATAGAAAGTTACCCTGTAGAATAGGGGTGGTGAACACATAATACAACATATAAATGATGTATTATGAACACCTGAAACCTGCAAAATTTTATTAGCCAATGTCACCCTAATAAATTCAGTGAAAGAAAGAAATAAAAGAAGATTATCCTGCAGATCTATATATGAGTTAATGGGATACATTGAAATAGAAATATTCCACATGTATTTTCATTTATTCATTCAACAAATACTCACTGAATATGTGTTATAGCCAGAAATGGCTCTAGGTGTTGAGGACACAGGCCTGAATCTCTGCTCTCATAGAATGTATATTCCTGTGGGGGAAGAAGGATGATAAATAAGCATAATAAATAGGTAAACTACATGGAAGTAAAAGGCAGTAAGTCTTTAAAATAGCACAGTTAAGGGGCTGGGAGTGCTGAATGAATGAATGTTAAATATGCTGGCATATTGCAAGTATTTCTGAGCTTTATGACAGATGTTATATCAATCAGAATAATAATAAAAATAATAAAGACTCAATTCTAGCAGGGCAGCTTTTTACATTAGAATTTTTACTTAGCTGTTGTGTGATTAAACCACAGTGAATGAATTGCTACTTGGACTGAGTAAGATGTAATCCTTCTGCAAAAGAAAGTGAAATGACTGTAAATGGGAGTACAATGAAAAGAATACTCCCCACCCAGAGCTGTATTTCAAACAGAATGTTCTTTCCCAGGGAAGCTAGCTTTGCAAGGAGCTCGCCTCGCGTCCTGTGATCCCAGAAATCATGTTCTGATTCTGAGCTCTCTGTGTTCAGAAATGATTACCCTATAAAAGTGCTGTAGAAAGAAAATCTATTTCTGATTGTGGTTAAGTCTTTGTAGAAATATTTCAAGTTTCCAAGTTTTTCTTTGATATAAAGAAATAATTAGTTGGAAAAGAAATTAATACCACAATGAAAGGGTCTATCAAAATACCAGAATAAGTTGCTTGAGAATAGTTGCTAAAGGGCTTTGAAGGGTTTGGAGGAAAGGAACTATATAAATCAAAGTAAGTTTTTTTTATGGCTAGGCAAGAATTTTAGTATTTACCCTCAGCAAATGACCTAGTCTCCCACTTCACACAGAAGATAAAATAAGAACAAAGGCATGAAATACTTCAACTCCCACCACAAGTCTCTTCTCCCAAAACGCAAGCATATTCCTAAAAATACATTCTGCATTCACCGTTCTTACTTTCTTTCCCTCAATATCCACTTTGCCTTTCTTCCCAAGGTGAATCGCTTCCCCAGAGCTCTGTTCCAATGCCTTTCAAACCCCTCAGGGATTTTCTCTTCCAACCTCTTGTCTTTCTCCATCTTCTGTTCTTTTTCCTTTTCCTCCGTCCTCCAACTCTTCACTTTCTACTACTGGCTCCTTTCCTTTGGCATACAAACATTCCTAAGTCCCTCCCGCCTGAAAAACAGACCCAAACCACCACCTTCTCAGTGTCTCCCTCCAGGCTCCGCCCTCCAGTCCTGTCTTCTCCAGTCCCATCTCCTCCAGTCCCGTCTCCTCCAGTCCCGTCTCCTCCAGTCCCGTCTCCTCCAGTCCCGTCTCCTCCAGTCCCGTCTCCTCCAGTCCCGTCTCCTCCAGTCCCGTCTTCTCCAGTCCCGTCTCCTCCAGTCCCGTCTCCTCCAGTCCCGTCTTCTCCAGTCCCATCTCCTCCAGTCTGTCTCCTCCAGTCCCGTCTCCTCCAGTCCCGTCTCCTCCAGTCCCGTCTCCTCCAGTCCTGTCTTCTCCAGTCCAGTCTCCTCCAGCTCATCAAAAAGGTCTTTGGAGCTGTTTCCACAGTCTGGCCTCCCTGTCCATTCTCAGCACAGTGCAATCTGGCATCTGACTATTTCTTTATTTTTTTTTTAATCAGGTCAATGATGACCTCTTAGTTATAAATTGCAAAAGATGCTCCGAGTCCCTCTATTACTTGCCTTTTTGTAACATTAGACGTGGCAACATCCCGCAGCAGCTGGCCGCAGGGAGGAAGTGTAGGGAGCCCAGGGAAGACATTCACGTGGTTTCCGTTTAGAAGCATGTCTTTCGTGGCATCTGAGACGTTATTAGCGCTTGGCTCTTTTGCTACCATCCTGCCCCCCCAGCCCCGTGTCTCTGCTGGTTTCTCTTTCCCCCTCCCGCAGAGGCTGGTTTTCCCTCGAACTGCGTATTACCGCTTGTTTTCACGCTCTCTCCTTCCTGCAGCCGGGTCCACTCCATGGGCGGTGGCCTGCGAGGCTGCAAAAGGCCGGTGCTTAGACGCGCCCTGCCCTCCGAGCAGACCTCCGCGGCTGCTGTCTTGAAACTCCTAATTTTTGAACAAGAGTCCTTGTCTTTTCATTTCGCAGTGGATCCTACAAATTACGCAGCCTGTCCTGCTCCAGGTGGTCTCATCTATACCAAGAATTTCATTACCACTGATGAACTTTCAAGGCGCTAGACCTAGTATGGAAAATAACCTCTTCCTCTGAGAAATGCATTCTAGCGTCCTCACTTCCAAACTTCTTATCAACCCCGGTGTCCATCCACTCTGAGCTTCGGGTTTTCTGCCCCCGATGCCTTCCCCCTTTTCCTACTGCAGGTGAAGCCCGGTTCCCCTCAGGAGGCAGTGCCGGGTCTGTTTCAGCAAACGGACAAGAGCTCGATTGTGTCCTTAAGGTGCCACAGCATAGAGCACAGCTCAGATGACATCGGCTTGGAAAGTGTTCAAAACAGGTTTTGCTAATCTGTGCCCACCAGGCTGGTGGGAAAATCTTTAAACTGCTTCTGTGAAATGTCTGTGGAGCACAAGGGCTGGGAACCGTCGGGGTGGGTTCTGCCAGCTGCCACTAGGTAGCTGAACACGTAACAACTGCAGGAAGTTATTTCATCGCAACTAACGGAATTCTCAAGGCCTCTCCTGAATAACAGTCTTTTAAAAGAACGGTCAGTCCAAGCCATCGTTGTGACAAAGTTAGTTACCGCGATCTAATGTCTTTCGAGGCTGCTCTTGGTTAACAGGAATGTGAGGGGGAACATTGGTTTCATTTCTCCATGGCAGAGGGCATGCCCAGTTCATCTAACGGCGACTTCACACTATTAAAAGGAAAGGGAAGTAGAAGGGAGGGGAACAGAGCCTTGTTTATGCAGCTGATGATTATCACCTGGGATCGGAAGTCTGTTCTTGCCGGTCCTGGCCTGTGCCATGGCATCCAAATTAGGGATCTGTATTAGCGAGAGAAGTGACACCTCTTTTCTGGCAAACAAACCACAGTGTGATGAAAGTCGTTAAAAATTGCATTATCTTGGGTTGTCCTTTCCACATTTTCCTAAAAATTGATAGAAACATGTAACAATGACTGATGGTGTGGTTATTATTAAAAACTTCTTGTTCCTCAAATAAAATATTGGCTCAATTAAACCCAAACGAATAGGTTATTTATTTATTTTTTGAGAAGCAAGTGAGCATAATAATTTGAAGAAATATTGGGGAAAAGTAAGAGGCCATTAGTGTTGAGGGCATTCTACATTAATGTCTCAAGTCCTGTTCTTTTCTCTCTGTCCCTGCAGTGTTGCCCAGAAGTGAGCCTCTTCACACCTACCCCAGTCCATTTGTCGCTATAAGCATCTGAAATGGTGATGCTCCTGAAGAAAGAAAACAGTGTCTTCCACAGCCCTCCTTCAAGGCCTGGCCCCTGGCTGTGTCTGGGAATGAACCTCCTACCACTTTCCCACCCCTGCCCTTGTTCCAAACCTCTGTTACCAGCACAGACCTTCTCCAGTGCTCCTGACCTCTGTTACATCTGGGGATAATTTAAGGGAAACTAAAAGTTTCATTTTCTCATCCAGCCAGATAACTGAAGAGCAGACCCTGCAGCAGCTCAGGCCCACCTGAAAGGTGGGAACTCTCACCTTCAGACAGTATCTCCAGCTCCCTCCTAATCCATCGTCCTCCTTCAACTGAACTTCTCATGCCCAGTGACAGAGTCAGGGCCATTTTCATGAGAGGCGAAAGAGGGAGACTTAGACATTCATTTTCAGAGCTTTCCCAGTGTTCTCATTGTCTTATGGCCTTTGGCATCTAGACATTCAGAACCCGACCCATCAGGACAAACAGTGCTGGTACTGCCAGGTACCAACTCTTGGAGCTGAACGTGCTCTTTGAGGTCCTGTTCTGATTAATGTAGCTTTGTAGTATAGTTTACCTGGTAGTGGGATACCTCCCACTTAGTCCTTTCACAATATTTCTTTGGCCAGTCAGGGTCTTTTGTGGTTTAATAAGGATTATAGGATTAGTTGTTTTAATTCTGAGAAAAATGCCATTGGCATCCTTTTGGCCATTTTTTTTTTTTTTTTTAATTCTTTATCAGGCAAATCACTTGTTTCCATTTCCTTAGGGTTTGTTTGTTTGTTTGTTTGTTTGTTTCTGAAGATTTTCTTGTCCCTTGATTTGAGAGATATTCTTCAGTCTTTTTATTTTGACTTTCTATATTTGTTTATATTAATTAGACATAATAGCTGTCTCTTCCAGTCTGGGACAAGGGGCCTTATACAGAACAAGCTCTGTGTCACTGTGTGCGCAGGTGTTTGGGCAGGACGGGAAGAGTGGGTGCCCGAGGCGACCAGGGCACTGGCCTGCCGGGTGGGGAGCTCTGGGTGGGGAGGTCGGGTGTGTGGATTAATGTCCTGCTGATCCTGCTTGCTCCCTCTGTTCAGGGCAGAAATGTGCCAGGGTGATGTGTCCGGGAACACACTGCAGCAAGGAGCTGGTAGACCGGAGCACCGGGATGGAATCCCTCCGCCTGTGGCGGTGAAGGGGACTTACCCAGGGGCGCTGCCTGGCACCTCTGACTCTGGAGAATCCCCGCAGCTCTGCAGCCTTCCGTATACAGTCTCCTCTGCTGTGTCTGCAGACAGTGGTTCCTGCAGGAGCGACCTCTGTGCAGGCCCTGGGTGCCGGTGGTTTGGGCATGGTGCCCGGGGCCCCAGCAGGCGCTTCAGGAGCCAGAGCTGGCGCACAGCCAGGGGAGGAGCCGCTCCGGGCAGGAGGCTGGTGGGCGTGACGCCTGCTTTTCCTGCTGCTCCCTATGTTCTGTTCGCAGGCTAAGGGCCCCAGGCAGTGTGGTGGGGCTGTGCTGCGTGTTCCTGCAGGTGGGCCAGGGCCCGGGTGCAGCTCGTGCCACCCTATGGACGCCGAGGGGCCACCTGGCACTAGCCTGCTCCCCAGGAGGACGCCCCAGCTGCCCAGCCTCTCTATTTCTTTTCCTCATTTGTTGTCAGAAGCTGCTTACCCAGTGCTCGGTGGTCTCACTATATAGGGACTTGTTCCCTGTATACCTGGGTACATTTCATTTTGCTCCCGGAAGGGGGCAGCTCAGCGTCTGGGCCTCCCAGAGAGCTCTGTTGAGATAAGGAAAACTCGGGTGTGAGCAGAGTTGTTCTCCATGATGGAAGCTTCTTATTTTGTCTTTTACGAATGTGTGACACAGAAAAAGTCTTATTTAGCATAAAGCCTATACTCAGAACCCTAAGGAGGGGAGGAGGCCCCAGCCAGGGCAGGCTTTCAAGTCGTCTGCACCACCAGCTGGCTGCCCAGGGCAGCTCCCTCTCAAGGTGGCTTGCCCAGGCCTTGCCCACTCGGCCATTCTTGGAAGGGGCCATGCTCTTCCACACCGGTGGTCTCCACATCTGTCACGCCCTCTACTTAGAATGCCCTTCCCCGCCAGACCAAACCCTGTGCCCACGAAGGACTCAGCTCTGCAGGAAGTGGTCGCTGGAACCCCAGCCTGAGACCACAGCTGTTGGTTTTCCTGTAGCGTGGATGAGGGGCTGTCCATCCACTCTTAGCAGGCAGTCATTGTCCCTGGGCCCTCATGGTCCGGTAGGTGGGAGGCACTGAAAGATTGAGATTTAAAAAGAAGGAAGGAAGGAACGAAAGATGGAGGAAGGGAGGAATGGAGAGAGGAAAGGAGTGGGGAAGGGAAGGAGGAAAAATGAAAGTCAGGAAGGAAAACATAAATAAAAAGAGGGAAAAATAAGGAAGGGCATGCTGAACACTCAGACTTGCTATCTCTTAGTAGGTTTGCTACTAAAGCCCATTTCTAAAGAAGCTGGTAATCTCACCCAGGTGAGGGGACAGTGGGCCTGTTAATGAATGGGTATATGGAGCAAATCAGTTTTCTTCACGCATGGTTCATTGAGATGAGCGATAACAGTGCAATTCAACTGCTATTACTTTCTCTATAAAAATATAACCTTTCATTGAGACCACAACATCATTTAACTAAACACTAATTGTTATCTTTATTTAACTAACAACCCTTAAAGAAAGATACAGTTTAGAATTCGTTCTGAGCAAGCTAAGTGTTGTTTTGATTCTCAGGGCAGAGCAGGGCAGAGCATGTAGACATGATAGGAATCTCTGTGGGCTTCTGCTTCTCTGGATGCTCAGCTCTGCTCACAGCTCACAGGATGCGGCCTCACTGCCACCAGCCCTACTGTCCCTCACCAGTTCCGTCCAGGACATCAGAAGTGACTGAGTTGAGACCCTGAACCTAAGTAGGACTTGGTCTCCAGGGTCCAGAAGGCAAGCCGTGGGCACATGTGTGCCCTCTAAGTCACATCTATACCAGAGCTCTGACCTATTGACCCTATGCGCCTGGTTTCTGGTTAGTAACTCTAGTTTCCTGAGGCAAATGGAATTCCACTGAACCCTATAACCTGTTCGGTTGAGACTGACAGTTGGCCTAACTCTTGCCAGCCTCCCTCCTCAGGCACCTTAATTCTCCCTAAACCCATAGCCACGGGCTGAGGTCCTGCTCTCAGTGGGTTTTACACACAGAACCCTGTGAAGGCTCTGGGCCAGGGATGGGAAGCCTTCCTTTTCCAGCTCACGTTTCTCTGATCTGCTCCCTGGCTTGACCAGCCTTAAATGCAGTGCCCACTCCAAGCGAGCCGCATTGTCCACGCCCCTTAAATGCCGTGCCAGCTCTAAGTGACCCCCATTGTCCACGCCCCTTAAATGCAGTGCCCGCTCCAAGTGAGCCCCATTGTCCACGCTTCTTAAATGCAGTGCCCGCTCCAAGCGAGCCCCATTGTCCACGCCCCTTAAATGCAGTGCCCGCTCCAAGGGAGCCCCATTGTCCAAGCCCCTTTTCCGCTGCGCCCGCCTGCACTTAGCACAGTCCTGTTTTTAAAGACTCCTGCAGGCAGAACTTTGCCTCCTGCCTTGCTCATTGGTTCTGGAGCCCACTGGACACTCTGCTTGGCATTCTGTCCAGGGCAGAGCAGACAGGCCTCATCAAGGCTCCCCCTTCCTCCCCACATTCTGCGAGCTCCCATCTCAGCCGGGACACAGCAACAGGGAGTCAGCCTGGAAGCTCCTTCCCTCGCCTCCTTCATTAGTGCTCCATGAACACCGCAAGGCCCTATGGGAACCGGACAGTTTGGTTTTCTGTCAACACAGGTTGTTTTAAGAGGACAAGCCCTTTCCTCTGAACGTTTTCAAACACATTGAACAAACAGAACAGTCTTTAAACAAAGTTAGAGAGCGGTCGGTCTCCTCACACCTTGGAGAAGCTGTTTGGCCTTGGGTGATTCATTCCGCCCACAGTGAGTGGGAGTCACAATAAACAGCGCCTGCCCCAGGGGCCTCTGCCCGGCTCTGCTGGCTGGGACGTTGTTTCTGTTGCCACAGCGTGTGTATCTTGTGCTTCGCTAAAGAGCAGGTCTGTAAATCTGAGTCACACGTGTGCATGCCCTGATCAAATTCTATGCAACCCATGTCTTTCTAGCTTGGCAATTAACTAATTAATTGAGAGCCAGGGTAAACAGTGGAGGCTAACGTCTAAGCTGCGTTAATTACTGTTTATAGAACTCCATGAAAAGCCCCCAGGAAGGTACAACCTAAGTGGAGGACGTTATTGTTGCTGCCGCTGCCAGAGGAGGTGGGGGGAGGGGTCCTCTGGACACGGAGCCAGGGGTCCTGGGGTTCTCAGCTCCACCAGAATGGGCTTTGCTATTTTAAAGGCAATCACTTCATTTGTAAATCTAACCCAATATGCAAAAATTACTAAAATACTTAAGATTCTTTGAAAGAGGCATGAGGCACGGGATAACCTGAAGCTAACAGAGGGGTGATAGCATCCGTGGTATGCAGATGAGGACGGTTTTCAACAAACATCACATAAATTAACATCCCACTGAGGGCTGCCCTTTAAAGCAGTCAACGAGGATGCTTTGCAGTGACTCAACCCAATGCAATAAATACTTACTGAACACCAACTGTGCTAGGCACTTACAGAAATAAAAAGATTTTAAAAAATTCATTTGTAAGAAAGCTGCACTCTAGCCATGAAGCTGAGACATGAATACAAACAACTAAGGCCCTGGGACAAGCACTGGAAGAGAGATGCTAAGGTCGCCAAGGACAGAGGCTGGGGAAAAGCTTGGCCGGGGCATCAGCAAGGTTCTGTGAAAGAGTGGCCGCCATCAACATATCATCAAACAAGTGTTGGCGAGGGTGTGGAGAAAAGGGGACTCGAGTACACTGCTGGTGGGAATGCAGACTGGTGCAGCCACTGTGGAAAACAATATGGTGTTACCTCAAAAAAATTAAAAATTGAACTTCCATTTGACCCAGTGATCCCACTTCTAGGAATATACCCTAAGAAGCCTGAAACACCAATCAGAAAGAATATATGTACCCCCATGTTCATAGCAGCACTATTTACAATAGCTAAGATCTGGAAACAGCCCAAATATCCATCAGTTGACGAATGGATTAAAAAGCTGTGGTACATATACACAATGGAGTACTATGTATCTGTAAGAAAGAAAGATCTCTTATCCTTTGAGACGACATGGAGGGACCTGGAAAGTATTATCTTAAGTGAAACAAGCCAAGCAGAGAAAGACAAATATAATATGATCTCACTTATTTGTGGAATATAATGAACATAACAGTCTGAGGAACAGGGTAGTCCCAGAGACGTGGAAGTGGGGTACAGACTGACAATTCCCAGAAAAGGGGTTGGGGGGAGAGATAAACCACAGAACTTATATGCATGTATGCATGAACAATGGACATGGACAACAAAGCCAGGGACAGGGCGGGGAGGGAGGAGGAAGAGGGAATCAGTGGGGGGGGGGGGAGAAAAAACATCTGTAACAAAAATAAATAAATTAATTTAAAAAATAAAATAAATAAAAAGAAAGAGTTGTCCTTTGATACAAGCTCTGAAAGGGTGGTAATACTGTGTTTTCTTTGTGAGATGGGGGTGGAGGGTAATAGGAGGAGATATAAAATGTATTCAAATCAGAGGAAGCAATAATACCCTGAGGCTGCTAGGGGCCCCTGGAAGGCTTCCCTTATTTTTCCTTCCCCCTTCCCATCCCATCCTAACCTTCCCCACCTTTGAGGTGCTGACTGAGTCCCACCACTTGGTCTGGTGGAAGGCGGGTTGTTCACCCAGGGTGTAGACAGCAGAGAGGCGAGGCAGGACTGGAGCCGGAACTGGAAGTACTAATATGTGGGTGGCTTTGGCAGAAGCTCCAAGTGTAGGCAGACAAGGGTCAGTTTGTATAACTGATTCATCCACTTATTTTTTCAATCAACAGACATGAATTTAATGCCTAATGTTTTTGACATTGTGCTAGCTCTTGGGGAGTATAAAGGAAAGTAATCAATGATCCCCGTCCTCAGAAAGTTCATAGATGGGCAGAAGCAGGCCGATGTGGACAGGCGTGTGACAGCAAACTACTGGATACTGCGTGACTGAGTCACAGCAGGGACACACTGGGGGAGGGGAGAGAGTCATGGATCAGAACAGGCAGGCCCACAGGCATCAGGTGGGTGACAGGAATGGCAGGTCAGAGGTCAGCTCTGCAGCCCTGTCTGATTGGTGTTTCCATCCTGCCTGTGTGAATATTCCTGGCCCATGGTTTTGGGTTATGGGACGAAGGTGTGTGGTTTTGTAGCCTGATGGTCTTAAAATTCATGTTCAGATTTAATGACGGGAGATGGGAAGAAACTCATTTTCTCTTAGTGAAATCACTAATCAATACATTTTGAGTGACCAAAACAGAATCAACAATCTCA
Organism: Molossus molossus; assembly: GCF_014108415.1. NCBI lineage: Eukaryota > Metazoa > Chordata > Mammalia > Chiroptera > Molossidae > Molossus > Molossus molossus. The sequence goes on along the minus strand of NW_023425359.1, from coordinate 5,664,688 downwards.
AAACAGTTGGCAAGACTTTTCCACTTTTCTGAAAGTCAATCTCAGATTCCTTTCGATCTGAGCACTTCTTGGGAGGCACATTGAACGAATGAACATACAGATGGTCATCCCCAACAACATACTATGCCACACCTTACTTGGCTTCAGAGTTTTAGCTAATTGCTGGGCTTGCGCTGCCCCATGTTCATCTGAAAATTCTTAGCAGTCGTGGTAGCATGGGTAAGGGCTGTTTTAAAATATTTCCTCCCTAAGTATCTGTCAAATTTCAATGGAAAAGGAGAAAAATTACATATCACCAGCTAGATAAGAAGCTGTGGAGACCGGGGTGACGAAGCACGTGGTTTAAATGTATCACCGTGATAGTCTATGCCCTGGTCAGATGCGCCCCGAGGGAGCTGCCCAGCTGGTGCATCCCTTCAGAAACTTCCTGTCTGCGAAGAAAGCAGACACAGAGCAGCAAGGCTGCCTGCCCCTCCCCCACATGCAGGGGGCGTGGCGCACCTCCCACCCTGCGCATCACGCAAACCTCAGTGCACATGTCCTGTTCCCATCCTCCCCTGGGAGGGGTCTGACCTGGGAGGTTGTAGAAAGCCTGAGCGCCCTGGAGGCCCCCAGGGAGTGGAGAGGGACAGGGCATAAGGGGTTAAATCGTAGGTACCGCGCAGGCTGGGGCAGGAAAGCTGGGTTTGGGCCTCCCTTACACTTCCAGCTGGATAGAGCCCAAAGATAACAGGGACCTTAGGTATGAAGACTTCTTTCTTTTCAGACAAACATACTGAAACATGACTATCAGCTAAATGCTGGCTCTCCAGAAAGACTCACCTTAAGGAGTTCACCAGTTAATCTCAAAGTGCTGACCTTTCTCAAAACCTAATTTGAAATTTCTCACGTGGAATGGGCATTAAAATCGATGTCGCCTCCTTTTGACCATCCCTAATGAGGTTAGACTCTGACCCTAGGTTAATGAGTTGCGAAGTGGTGTAGGCAGAACACAGGGCCCGGTGCTTATCTGGCCGGCACACCTGAGTTACGGCAGGAAGGCTGAGGCTCCAGTAAGTGCCAGAACGTGCTGGAATCAAAGGTAAAGGAGAAAATAGTAAGATGGCAGAGAAGGAAGTGAGTAATTCATTCTGGCTGGAGTCATCAGAGAAGTTTTCATGAAAGAGTTTCCCTTTGAAAACTGCTTTGAAGTTGGCAATGATTTCTCTCTCTTTTTCTTGAGGGAGAGAGTTTGCAGAGCCAAAGTGAGGTTCTCGGGCATGTGGGGATGGAAAGGACAGAGCGGAGAAGGTGAAGGACAGGGCTTCGCCTCCTCTTCTTTCGGGCGGGAGCAGCCGGCGGCAGCCCTGATAACACCATGCAAACCGTTTCTGCAGTTGTAGGGACGCCTGTCGATGCCAAAGGCACCGGGAATGGGACCTCAGTGTGGTCAGGAGGCTGCTCCTGGTGATTAGTTCAGAGCACAGGCAGAGCCCACGGAGCCCAGCCTCCCCCTCCCCCCACCAGCCTTCTTTCTTTCGGCCTCGTCCCCACTGCCCAGCTCTCCTTTTCCAGAACTTACCTCAGGTCTGAGTTTGCAGGCCAGTGTCTGCGCTGAGGAGCGAAGCTGCTCTTTCTCGGGTTGTGGCACGTCGCCGATTGCCTTGGTCCCGGGTCCCTCACTCCCCGTGGGTCTCATGCTCGCATCCGTGCTGCCTGCCTCCATCACCACTCTCCACGGCGGGCTCCAGACTCCAGCGGTCTGGCGGGCCTCGGCATCCGTGAGCTGCTAGAAGCTGTGTTTGGGGAGTAGCCAGTCTCATGGGTCCTGCTTTTGCAAGAAGCACGTAGAACACCCATCTTTCTTTACTTCTTCGAAGCTCAGATATAGGTGAGGGACCCAGGCTTCACTGGTCAGACACCCATGTGAACTAGAGTAATATCAGTGGGTGACAACTATGATTTTTCTCTAGTGTTCATTGTGGGGCAAAGGTAGCAATGGTTTCTCACCTAACCTGTCCTAAAGCATAATTTGGGCCATTGTGCGTGGGAATTGAAGTCTGCTTGTCTGACTCGCCCAGCGATTTTGTGAGGTAACCCAAATCTTTGTGTCAGTTCCCGCTAAGGGCATGTACCTCGGTTGCAGCTTGTCCCCGGCCCTGGTTGGTCATGAGGGTGGCAGCCACTCGAGGTGTCCCTTTCATGTTGATGTCTCTCTCTCTCTCTCTCTCTCTCTTCCTCTCTCTCCCTCCCACTCTGTCTGAACAAAAAATGGAAAAATGTCCTTGGGTGAGGGTGAAAAACAAACAAAATAAAAACCCCTAAACTTTGGTGTTTAATTAATGGAAGTTAGCACCTGTTGCTGGAAACCAAGAACTCTGATACGCACCTGATGATCCAGATTTAATGTAAAATATCAATTTGAGGAAAGAAAGCTTTGCAACAACCAAAAACTTATAAATAAACCAATTTAATTCATTGCTGAAGTTCTTGCCAAATACTAAGGGAAATTTCATTCATTTTACTCAGGAAGACCTCCAGTGATCTCCTGTCCCATCACTCTGTCTCTAACTCCCACAGACAATAAGAGCAGCCGAAATCCTTCCTTCCTCCCTCAAAATTCTGCCCCCGGTTCTCTGCCCATCACCGGGTGGCACCGACTTTCCCCCTCCTGCCCCCCAGCTCCACTGAGCTCTACTGACTTTTCTTCCACCATAACCCTTTACCATTCCCAGTGCAAGTCCAGTCCAGCCCGTCTGGATTCCTTCCCATCCCCCTCCCTTATCAGCCCTGTTCTTACCAGGAAAAAACCCAGGAAAAGACCGGGAACTCTGTTGTACAACACTGTACCTACAGTCAAGAATACTGTATTGTGCACTTAGAACTGTTAGCAGAGTCGATCTCACGTTAAGTGTTCTTACCACAATAATATTTTAAAAATCTAATTAGTTAAAAAAAAGAAGAAGGCTTCTCTTTTCTGTTTTTCTCTTGGCTGTCAGAAGGTTGGAGAAGGTTTACGCTCGGTCGTCTCCTCTGGTTACTAGATGCCTGGGATTCCCGTTCTCCCTGCTCCGTACTCAGAGCTTACCCCGCACGTGTCCTCAACTCCTTCTATTGGACTTGCGCGTCTCACATTTCTGGAAGTGGCCGGGAGATAAGCGGGGAGCGATGGACGCCTCCCAGAGCATAGCCGCAGCCGAGGCGCTGGCGCCCAGCCTGCCTCCCCATCAGATCACCAAACTGCTCCTACTCGAAATAATATTCTTGCAAGAAACCGAGTTGCTCAGGACTTAAAAAAAAAAAAAAAAATCCATGGACTTCCAGTGGGATTTGCGTCATGGGTTGGAATTAGGGGTGAAGTTGGGCAGGTGAAAATGTTGGGGCCATCTTTATGACACCCTGGGGTTGGGGGGGGGACAGCCCTGCCTCCTTGGGAAGCGTCCCTGTCTCTCCACTGCGCGGTGGGCCCCAGCGTCTCATAAGCATCTTGAGGGCCAGGACCACAGCTTTTATACCCGTAATCTCAGCACCTAGCACAGTGCCTGACTCACAGGGGGAACATGCAATAAACGGACAGACATGGCACATTCCTTCCAGACTTTGGGCCCGCATCACTGAGAGAATGGTGAGGGTATTGACTAAAACAGGGAAGCTAAGGGGAGGAGCAGGCTGGAGGGCAGTGGTGAGTTTAGCTTATAACGTGTTGAGTGTGCGGCGCGGACCGCGCAGGCGGAGGTGACCTTATGTGCCTCAGTGCTCTCATCTACAGAATGGGACAAGAGTGGAACCTATCTCCTGGGGTTATAGAGAAGGCCAGATACGACTAAGCACTGAGAAGTGTAAGCTGAAAGATAACTGCTGGATTCGATTTGATCCTTTCTCACTTACATTTCTTACGCACCCAGGAAGTCTTGTGAATTATCCCACAATATATCCAGCTTCCGCTTCTGCTTCTTTTCCACTCCTCACAACTGCAGAAAACTTCCCCAGTCTCTCACCTCCCTCCGTACCAGCACTGTCAGGAGATCTCTCTAGAGCCCGACAGGGGTCCTCTCCTCTGCTCCGGCTCTCCTAATCTTCAGTAGCTCCCTAGACCACCGAAGAAAGTCAAGATCAACTTGGTGCTCTAGGCCCAGCTTCACCTTCTCTCCGACATGCGACCCAGTGCCCGGGGCTTGTGCCCTGACCCACACTAACGCAGCTCCAGAGCTCATCTGTTCACTTGAACCCATCCTGCACTCCGGAGCCTCACGGGCTCTGCCATTTCCTAGCTGGATGACCCTGCACACGTTACTTAGCCTCTCTGACCTCTTACCTTGAAAACAAGAGAAAAAATTCCCTGGAAGAGTGCTGTGATGTTAACATAAATAAACCAAGTGAAGGGGCCTGGCACGTAGAAGGGGCTCAACACATGCGTCTGTCATTTCCTCCCCAGCTCACCCTGCACGTGTCTCAGGCCTGCTGGGGGCCCGTGAGCCTTTCTCCTCCTTCCTGTGCCCAAGGAGAGGACGGGGTCACATCCGAACAGCTGAGATAACGTAAAACTCCTGCCACGTGTTAGTGTTACTCCAGGGGGCTGGCATGTCCCCTGAGAGAGTGACAAAGCCCTGTCTTGGCAGCCACCTCCCTGAGGACCACAGCTGGAGATTGGATGGTTCGACGCCGATCACTTGTTCAGTCCCCTCCCTTTGATAAAGGAAACAGCTAGGTTTGGCATTTCACCAGCGTGCCCAGGTCCCGATGACGCTCGCCGGGAGAGGTTGTCAAACAGCCACGTTTCCAGTTTATCCTGGTCACAGATGAACAAGTGCTGAGCCCCTCATGGTCCAAGCCCAGCCCCGGTCTGCATCGTCAGCGCCCTTCCTCAGCATAGAGCCTTGGCTCTGTTTCTAAAGTGTACAGATGTAAGCTGTTTCCAAACAGACTCTATCCTATTTATCGCTGAGTTACTACCGCCCAGTGCCGTGCCTGGCACACAGTGGGCGCTTGTGAAACATCTGTGAGTGAAGGAATGAAGCCCTGGGACCCACTTGTTCCGGTGGACCCTGCCCTCCATGGTTTCCAGGGCTCCCTCCGAGGAAGTCCCGGTTGTCACCGCTTCTTCTCAGACCTCCATGTGAGGTCATCGGGGGACCGGTGGAGCGTTGCAGGGGTAACGCCAAGCCGCTACTCCCAGATGCCATTCTGGCGAATGCCGGGTGGGCAGTCACAAGGAAGCACCCGCCCTACTCGGAAAATGGCTCTTGGCATGAGGCGTGAAGCAAAGCTGTGTCTCGGGGGAGATGTGACTCTCACTGCAGGGACGGCTAGTCATTGTCGGCTGCATTTTCCAAGATTCAGTAGGGGCAGCCAGATGTCCAGCCAGCTGCTGATTTCTCTGGCCTTCTTTTATTACACACCTGGAAGAAACCAAGGGTCCAGGGGGCCTAGCTGCAAGACTTTTGAATGATAATGTCTCTTGGTTGGGAGACGGGAAAACACATTTCTAAAGAGGATGCAAACCCTCGGGAAGAGCTGGCCCGGGGACCCAGGACACTCCCCTTGGCTGGCCAGCTGAGTGCTGACTTGGCCATGTTCTTCTCTCATCCTGACTCCCTTCCTCAGGAAGCCCAACGTGGCCGTTTGATAACCTCTCCTGGCGAGCGTCCTCAGAACCTGGGCTTGCGGTGATATTCCAAACCCCCGAAACACATGCTCAATAAAAGTGATCTGAACGAATTCAGAACAAGGAGGAAACTGCAGTCCCCATGTCCCAGGCTTCCCTGGGGGCCACCTGTCCCTGAGTCAGTGCTGGCTGAGAAGACAGGGTTGGTGACAGTCCCCTCAGCCCACGCTTCTCTGTGACTCAGCTCAGCAGCACATTAGCTAAACTCTGACTGCCAAGTCCCCTGCCTCTGCACCTGTGCAGACACTGTGCTCCCAGCAGCAAGGTCTGGTGCACAGGGGAGCAGCCTCTGTCCTGGAGTGGGGGGTTCACCTGCTGTCCTCCGGGGGGCAAGACAAAGGTTGTCCTCCCAGCAGAGCTCTCCTACCGAAGTCAATGCCTATAAGGCCTTCATTACAATTCATTCTTTGACTTCTCCCCCGCTCTCTTTGCAGACTAAATGCCCATAGGAGTTACCCTGTGAAGTGGCTGGGATTTCGGGAACAATCCTTAGTGCATGTCTTTTGCACACAGGAAAGATCTAGGGCAATCTGGGTGGTTCTTCAAGACGTCTCGCCCACCAGGGGGAGCCTTCCCTCGGGAGCAGCCCTGCTGCCCCTGACAGCTGGCCCCCGCTCTTCCAGAACCGCTCTGGACCCGAGTGTGGCCTCACCCACTACGCCGTCCCGGCAGCTTCTTCCGCCGAAGGCCCAGCTGGGACGGGCGTTTGTGCTGCTTGGCTCGTCGCTGGGAAGGTCTGACCGCAGGCTCTTCCCTCCGCAGAGACCGGGTTCCGACCCTCGCTTCTCTGTTTTCTCTTGGATACATCGGTCTTTTCTGGAGCAGAGGAGGCCAGAGCCCAGCGATACTCACTGATCCCTGAACACATCGGCTGTCCCTGGGCCTGTAGCATTTTCTCCCCTCTGTGCCTTTGCTCGTTAGGTTTCTCCCTGTCACTCCCCCAGGGGTGCCTTCAAGCTCCTTAGAAAAAGGGGGAAATGGCCAGTTCCTTAAAGTCGCGATTAAATTATCCACATGCATCAGGCCAAGCTGCCTTCTCTCCTGTCTACTCAGCGTCCTCCCAAGGGGCTGGTCCCTGTGCCTCCAGTTCTGCCCAGGGCCTACTTGGGGACTCAGTTGTATGTCTTCCAGTTTGTCACCTCCCTCGCTGCTCTTACTCCACCTGGCTGCCTGGGGATCGCCCCGGGGGCCCACCTGCCTCCCAGGTGGTTCGTCAGTCCTGTTACTGACTTGGAATCAGCGGGGACCTCTGAGTCCATGGGAGGACGCTCGCTCCACTGAGCCACACCAGCCGGGCTCTCTGTATTCTTCAAATGCATAAAAGAGCCTACGGAACTGTTCCTCCTCCGAGGACGTGAGATCTTGCTCCCCCAGCATGTGCTGTCAGTTTGGCTCAAATAAACTTAAAAAAAAAAAAAATGTTCTACCCAACCTTCAAAGACAAACTCAGGTTTCCTGTGTGAATGAATTTCTCCTTTCTCCACACAGTCTTTTGTTGATGTTTCTATTACATAATTCACCACAGCAGAAACAGTGCGAGCAGCTCAGTGTATTTTACCTCTAGGTCTGGACCTTTTTTGAGAGCAAACTTGTATTAATTTGTTTCCTCCAGTGGCCTTTACTCTGCATGGGAACTAGAGGCTGCCAAGTAAAATGACCATGAAGTCGGAGCAGCGTAATCCACTGAACAGGACATTCAGAAACACACGCTGATTTTCTCACTCTAACCAGTTAGAAATGTGTTAAAACGCCCTGCAAGTGCAAAACCCCGCTTTCGGGAAGCACGGCAGAAGCCCTGAGCTGGGGAATCCGGCCGCTGCACCTCTCGTGGCCAGAGCGTCAGGTTCCCTCCCACACACCTCCATGTCTGCTGGAGTGTGTGCGTGCGTGCGTGTGTGTGCGTGTGTGGTTTCCTGCGTGTGATGGTGAGCTGAGGGTTTCTAAATCCTGAGGCCTTATCACCCTAATGAGCATCATCCCGGGGCATCATCCCAGAGGCTGACAGGCTCTGCATCCTCTCTTTATTTTATTTATTTATTTTTTATCCTCACCCGAGGATATTTTTCCATTTTTTGTACAGATAGAGTGGGAGGGAGAGAGAGAGAGAGAAACATCGACGTGAAGGGACACATCGAGTGGCTGCCACCCGCACGACCAACCAGGGCCGGGGACAAACTGCAACCGAAGTACGTGCCCTTAGCAGGAATCGAACCCGGTCTCTCTGTACCGCAGGCCGACGCTCTAACCGCTGAGCCAAACCGGCCAGGGCTCTTTATTTTTTTTGGTACGTGCCCCTAGTGGGAACTGAACCCGGGACTCTCTGATCCGCAGGCCAACACTCCAACCGCTGAGCCGAACCGGCCAGGGCTGCATCCTCTCTTTAGTAATGATGTATTTACACTGGATTTCTGCTTGTGGATGAAAATGAATGTTCATTAATATAAAGGAAACTATTACCTTTGGATTTTAAAGTTGTCTATGTATAAATCTCCTATAAAGAACAGTCACTGCTCCATTGATAATTGCCAGTCCTGCTCACCCATCCACATACCAAAACAAGAATTGTTTTCAAGTCTGCATATGTGCATAACCAATGGACACAGGCAACAGTGTGGGGAAGGCGGAGGGGGCGGGAGCGGGGAGGAGGTGTCAGTGGGGGAAAAGGAGGAACATCTGTAATACTTTCAACAATAAAGATAAATAAATTAAAAACAGAATTGTTTTCATATGTATTTTATATAACTTTCATGCTGGAATTATGCTTGTTTTAGAATTCTAATAAGAGGTAGATAATTTTGCTGGAATTATTGATGGATTTTTGTCTCCCCAAGAATTGAAGGCTAAAAGTTCTAGAATGGGAGCAAATTTATTGTTGTTTCAAACAGCCGACCACGCATTTAAACATCAGTCAGCTAATTAACGACTTCGTGCAGGATGTCCCAGCATGTGCTCTGTGAAAATCACTTTCAGAGAAAAAGACGCTGCTGTCAAATGAGTTTGGAAAATGCTAAATAGTAACTCCTCACCCTCGAAAATCACAACGAAGGCATATTAAATATTTACATTAAGTTTATATAAAAAACGGAAAAGTTGTGAGGGAAAGAAACTGCATTCGTTTTGTTTAATCTGGTATTTTTCCAAGCTTGGTTAGCACAGATGATGTGTTATCATCTCGGGGAACTAGTTTCTCCTGGTCCACACGTTGGGAGATGTTGCCCTCGCGAAAATCCTTCTGGAAGTTTTCCGGGCCCCACGCCGCTCTCTGCAGTAGGCAAAGGAATGTTTGTTGCCACAATGTGAGATAATAGCTCAGGACAGATCAGCCTCCTGAGAGCAGACACATCGATTGGTTCATATTTGGGCTTTTTCTCAACTTCAGAAAGCAAGGCCCAAAGCAGCAGCCCTCTCTCGGCCTGCCTCCAATTTGCACATTCTAAAAGCAATCTGGCTTTCAGGTACAGCGGTGATTTAAAAAATATTTTTTCCATAGAAATCTGCCTTTTATAAATGTCTTCCATTTTCTGGCTCCAGATAAATCAGAAATGCCCCCCAAAATAACTGTCTTTTGAGTATTTTGGGTTTTTCATCACAGTCTCCAGAAAATACCCTAAGCTTTGACTCCCAAGTTGACAGAGCTTCAAGTTGGTTGAATTCCATCTCTTCAGTCCTAATTCCACGAGGGGAAAGAGAATTGGGGAGAACTGAAGTCTTCTGAGTCACATCTGGGCAGCAGGAAGAGAAGAGACAGAATTTCCCTGTGCCATCGAGGCCTCCATACAGAAGAGCTCCCCAGAGTAAAGTGCCTTCTGGTCACATTTCTTGGGGACTAGGGCGGGACTGGGGGGCGCAGGTGGCCCCTCCTCCACTGGGCAGCAGCCTGGTGGAGTAGGAGGAGCTTATTTGCAGCATACTTTTTCTTCTGACAGCCCTTTAGGTCTTATAACTTCAAATCCCTCCTGTGGTATCACCCCCATCAGTTACGTGCACCCTCTGTCTCTCCTGTTTCCAATTCTTCATCAAAAGCCGCTCTCAGATGGCGCCCTGGGACCGCGGTGTGGGTGCCAGAGGAGGTCACATGGAGCCTTCTCCTGGGCCCTGTGGGTGGAGAGCATCCATGTCTCCCGCAGGTCCGTGGCCAGGCCCAGGCCCAGCTCACCAGTTCCGCGGAGAACCCAGCCGTCTCCAGAGACCTGCCTCTGCCTGCCATCATAACTTTAGTAAGGGTTGCCACACCTCACTTTTTCTGTTTGGCAGGCATCGTATGGAGTGTTTTCTGTTGTTTAATCTCGCAGCCGCCTATGAGGTCAAGTAGTCGCTCCATTTGGAAACCAAGAAAACTGCCTGAGTGGTTCATTCCCGACTGATGGGCCGCGGCGCTGGCATTAGAACCAAGGTTTTGTCAGACTAACGCGTGAGATTTTGATGAGTCCGCACACGTTCTGCCAGGAGCCTGGCCTGGCTGCCCGGCTGCAGCAGACGGCGCATGAACACCAGGGGTCAGCGGCTCTCAGCGGCCTGCACAGGTGAGCCTCCCAGACCCTCTTCTTCCAGGGCCCCCCCAGTATTCAGGACCACTGTCAGGCCTTGCCTCGGGGTCCCTGGAGTCTGGGGTGAGGGCTCACAGCCCTTTGCTCCTGTTCTCATTTCCCCGGGGTATCTCCACTCCTGAAAACTCATGTCCAAACCCCTGCTCACATCCACCCCTCGGCTGGGGGAGGTAGTAGGGATATATATATATATATATATATATATATATATATATATATATTTTTTTTTTTTCCTCACCCAAGGACATTTTTTCATTTTTTGTTCAGGTAGAGTGGGAGGGAGAGAGAGGAACAGAGAGAGAGAGAGAGAAACATCAACGTGAAAGGGACACACCAAGTGGCTGCCACCTGCATGACCCAACCAGGGCCGGGGACAAACTGCAACTGAGGTACGCGCCCTTAGCAGGAACCGAACCCGGGTCTCTCTGGACCGCAGGCCGACGCTCTAACTGCTGAGCCAAACCAGCCAGGGCAGGGGAAATATATTTTTGTTAGAAGTTTCCTCAAATCACATTAGACATGTGTATATACGAACATGTTTGAATAGAACTGTCCTGCCCTGGCCAGTTTGGCTCAGCGGTTAGAGTGTTGACCTGCGGTCCGGAGAGACCCGGGTTCGGTTCCCGCTAAGGGCACGTACCTCGGTTGCAGTTTGTCCCCGGCCCTGGTTGGTCGTGCGGGTGGCAGCCACTCGATGTGTCCCTTCACATCGATGTTTCTCTCTCTCTCTCCCTCCCACTCTATCTGTACAAAAAATGGAAAAATGTCCTCGGGTGAGGATAAAAAAAAAAAAAAGAACTGTCCTAGCCATTCTGTCCCCTGAACGTGTCCAAGTGTCACTTTCTGAAACGCTGGCTGACACTAACGTACAACGCTGACGTCGTTCTGTTTTGTCCACCAAGTACGGCAGACTCCTGAACACGCAGTCAAGCGCCTGCACAGTGAAGTACTAGCCCCGCCGCAGTCCATTGGAGAAGTGGCTTCAGCCACGTTAGCAGTCAGCAGTTCGTCACCCAGTCAGAGCTGCTAGAACCACAGCGAGCAGCAGGCAGCGTGACGGGCCCTGGGAGGCATCTCTGAGAGGTGGGGTCCCTCCTCGCAAGCCTGTCTGTGTGGGGGCAGCAGGGAGCCCCTGCCATAGAAGCGATGCTGCCATAACCGGTGGAGGGGACCAGGGCGGGGCAGCGCAGAACACTGTCCCCGTCCTCGTGGGCTGAAGTTGGCTTTTTGTCTTTTTTAGTTTGTAGATGTTTGGTGTCCCAAACTAGGTTGAAAGCCCTTGGAGAGCAAAGGCTCGATCCTTTGTTCTCTCACATCAGCCTTTACCAAGCCGTCTGCGGGCGGCCCGGCTGCTGGTCAGGGCAGGCCGCCCCGCACTCCAAGGACAGCTGACGGACATGTCGCATGAGGAAGAAGTTTCGGAGAGCTTCGCAACTGGTAAAGGAAAACATGTGCGACAGAGGGCAAGGGATGAGCCAGCTCTCAGATCACGGTGGCCTCTGGTCGGAGAAAACCTGGAAGTCCACCACGAGACACTGCCACGTCAGCCACCGACCAGGGAGCCACGAGAACACCAGGGATCCGGGACCGCAGAGGATGTCCTGCCCCTGGCTGAGGAGACTGACCAGGGTCCATGCTCCCTGCAGGTGTTTGGAGAGCTCGTCACCATGGACCGGGTGCCTGGGTGGAGCCGGGCTCAGCACCAGGGGGTGGAGAGAAGAGCCGGCAGTCACCTGGTTCCCGTAGACAACTGTGCACCCACCGTCCACCCACCTGGTTTCAGCAAACAACCATCCGAAGTGGTTTGGGTCTGTGGCCAGTTTACCTGCCCCCCTCCAAGTCTCCTCATCTGGTCTCCCCACACGAGCCCCGGCATACTGTCACAGAGCCTGTGGGGGGGGGGGGGGTTGTTCACAGAGCTGAATAAAGGAGATGATGCCCTGGTGTGAAACAGAGTGCCACTCCGACCCGCCGAGACCTGTTCTGCCATCTGCCTCTGGAAAACTGTTTAATTGTTTTCACGCACATCTTATCAAACATCTAAGTAACAATCCGTGAGACATAGCTGCCTGTAAGTCACATTTGTAAGAAGATATACATTTAACCTCGTGGAGTCTTTGGACATGCTATAGATTCTTTAAATTATGAAAAAGGGTGGTGTTATATCCTATGACTCCAAATTGCTGTCCTTTCATGGATGGCCCGTTTACTTCGCTACACTGTGATTTTCTAGTCACCTGTCTAGGTTTTCCCCAAGACCGGGGACAGATAATGTGTCTTGTACAGTATCCTATTCCCAGCTTGACACACACGTAGGTGCTAAAGTTTGGTTGAATAAATTAATAAGTGGATGCTATGTTTAATGTGACAGAGGTAGGGTCTTGGGCTTTTAACGAGGGTCTCGGCTAAGCCAAGACGGCGTCTGATGCGAATCATTTCACACGAGGGAGTCCCCACCCTCCGGAGCTGTGCTCGTAGCCACTGGTCTGTTCCCACCACAGAAGTGCTCCATCCGCATGGCTTCTCTTTCTGTGCTGGACAACTAACTCGCGAACTGATGCAAGCTTGTCTTCTTATCTCCGTTCAGAAGGAGAGGGGAAAGCTTAGCCCTGTTTAGCAGGATGAGATGAGAAAATCAAGCTGCTTCCCCTCCGCCACATGCCCTCACTTCGGTCTGAGTCCAAGGCCACCTCGCCGGTCCTGGCTGCAGCTTCCTCTCTGGGAGCGAGGGAGACACTGCAGCCGCCACTAGAAGCCCAGCTGCGAGGCTCCAGGCTCACACGGAAGTGTCGGAGACTCCCGCGCACGTGCTAAATTATTTCCAGTTAGGCCCTGGCTCTCCAAACTGGCACACAGACAAGCCGTCATGACACAAGAACCCTTGAGAGAGTGGAAAGTCAAGCTGTAAATGATGAGCCTCCCGATCTGGGAAGGGAGAGGCCCGGGGATCCCTTGGAGCCGGGCCAGAGATGAAAGGCAGAGAGGAGGAGCCCAACGTTTCTGGGTCTCTGTGGACCAGGTGCTGAGACCCAGGGAGCTGGGCTGGGCGGCAGGTGGCTGGTAGAAGGCTGTCCGTGTTTGTGACATGATGGGACGCTTTCCTATGTTATGTGACCTGACAGTCCAGAAACTCCGAGTAGCAGAGCAGATGAAGGGGGAGAAAAGATGAGCAAAGCTTGTGGCTGAGTCACCATTGCTTCGAATGAATTGCCGTTCATTTGCGCAAAATCTACTCCCAGTGCAGTCAGACCCTCCCCCACCCCCTTCTGCTGGGATTGTCCAATGTGCCCCAGCATTGTGACTCCTCAGCGTGTTGTTTGGGCTTGCGTCCCGCCTCGCAGAGAAAGGAGGTGCTCTTGGGGTGAGTTCTTTACCTTCGGAAGACTTTCAGACCTAGAATCTTATTTCCCAAAAGAAAAGAACAAAGCAAAATCTCACAAGGGCCCAGAAAGCGTATTGGAGGGTACTCATTTCCCCTTGATGAGGGAGCAACCCACTTGGAAGGAAGGTAGCCCTGGAGAGGAACGGGGCACACGCCAAGCCAGACCATCCCCCTTGAGATAAATTGAGGTGACTGATGTCCCTTGCAGAATATGGGTTCTGGCCCCTGTGCCTGATGCACCACGGTGGGGGTGTGGGCGGCGTTGCTCTTTGGCTGGAGGACGCAGAGACACCTAAATGTGACCCCCCAAGCACACTTCCTCCCTGCTGATTGCGAGGGGGTGTACGAACCAGGCCAATGGGCCAGAGACGGGAGGCAGCACATGGATGGGCCCCGGGCCCAGGCAGGGGACTCTCCTTCTCCCAAAGGATAAACCCAGTGCCGAATGCCCAGTGACAAGCCCAGACATTGTGACAAACACAGAGGAGAACGAGAGGCTCCTCCCCAGGGGGGCAGGAGAGCAGCAGCAGGATGTGGCAGGGAGAACGGAGTGGGCATGTCCCCTGCTGGAGGCAGAAGAGGCAGAGGGCGCCCACATGGCGCCCCACCCACTGGCAGAGCGGCCCAGTCAGTGCCCTGGAGACCTCCGTCTGGGACCCGAGCTGGGGAGAGGGAGGCAGGGGAGGCACTGACCAGCCTCTGAGTCCTCACCGTCCTTCCGGCTCCATCCCTGTCCGCACGCACTGGGCGCAGAGTAGCCGCGAGATGTCTCGACACTGAAAGGAGGCTCTGGTTTCATGGCTGGTGAGTGGCAGGGTGGGACTTGGACTCGGGTTCTCGTTTTGTTTTCAGTTCTGTGGGATCGACGTCTCTCTAGGGCAGGCAGAAATGTGTCCCCTGGCTGCGTGGGTGCTGTGGGTCCTGGAGTCGGCCGCAGACATTCCTGTGTGTGCATTTTCCGGACAGTTCTCCGGTTTTCAAAATATTCTCCCTCCCTCTTTTCCGAGCGGACAGAATCCCAGCGACCTCTGTGTTGACATCTTTACCTTTGGAAAGTGTCGAGCTTATAGTTTCAAACTGCAGAATTGACTCACACAGAAACGTATTTTCTCTAACTTGCAGAACAACAAAGCAAATCACTTATCAGGCCCAAAATCTCTCTGCCGAGTGAGAACGACACAGGAGCATCAGGAAGACCAGCCGAGACAGGTGCCTCCAGGCACTGACAGGTGCTCATAATTCTGTTACCGAGCACTGGTTCTCAACCTGTGGGTTGCGACCCCTCTGGGGGGCGAAGCACCCTTTCACAGGGGTCGCCTAAGACATAACAGTAGCAAAATTACAGTTATGAAGTAGCAACAAAACTAATGTTATGTTTGGGGGTCACCACAATGTGAGGAACTGTATTAAAGGGTCGCGGCCTTAGGAAGGTTGAGAACCACTTAGAGAATCCCAGCCCGACAGTCAGCTTTGCAGGCTCAGTGAGTCCCCAGACCCGAGCTAGAAAACAAACAGCAAGACTAGAGTGTCAGATGTGACCAACGGGGTTCGTGCAGAATTCTCCCAGTTGTTTGTGGTGGTGGTTAGGAGAGACGTCTGGAGACTTGAAGCAGGGGAAGAAGCTGTCAGTGATTCAGTGAATTTTTCATGTTAAAACCTGTATTAGTCAGAATAGGGTTGATTATGCTGATATAACAAATAATCCCAAAAATCTCAGGGGTTTGATGCCACCGAAGTTTATTTCTGCTTAAACTTCATGGCCATCACTGATCAGCAAGGCCTCTACTCTTCATTGTTGCTAAAGGACCCAGGCTGACCAGGGCTCCATCACATTATGACACCACCAGGTTGACCCAGGGCCCCTGTTCCAGCCCCCACAGCAAGTCACATGCCACTCCCAGTGACAAGGGAGGCAGGGGTGGGCCCTGGGCAGCATTTAATTCGGAGATTAATCCCCGAATCCTGTCTCAAGCATCAGTTTTCTATCCTTCGCTGAGTTTATAAAATAGTCACGTGGCTTCAAAAGAAACAAAAACAAGTGTTTCTATACTTCATCAAAATAACCATTATTTCTCACCTGGAGTTGAATAACCAAGTTTAAAATGAATGATGAATGCCCTGGCCAGTTTGGCTCAGCAGTTAGAGCGTCAGCCCGCGGTCCAGAGAGACCTGGGTACGGTTCCCGCTGGGGGCACGTATCTCGGTTGCGGTTTGTCCCTGGCCCCGGTTGGGGTTGTGCAGGTGGCAGCCACTCAATGTGTCCCTTTCACATCGATGTTTCCCTCTCTCTCTCTCTCTTTCCCTCCCCCCCTCCCACTCTAGCTGAACAAACATGGAAAGATATCCTCAGGTGAGGATAAAAAAACAATGAATGATGAAAATGCTCTACTAGGACTTGGTCTGTGATCTGTGGAAAGAACATGTTTGTTTGGGAACAATGTCCTAATGTGGTGCCTCCAGGAAGCAGGAATCACCTCTGAGCAAACACATTGGTGACAGCTCCCGCGACACATCGTCCCAGCACTGCCCACGGTGCAGTTTCTGAGCGAGTTTCCTGCATGAAGGGATTGCGTTAGGTTGAGAGCGCAGCTACCTGTCAGATCAATGCCACACCACGCGGTGGGCATCTCAGATCGCCAGTCACCTCCTCATTTCGTCCTGGGGCTGTGCTCCCCCGGGCAGCCATCGGCCACTGCGATGGATGTGGAGACACTCAGAACAGTGCCTGCTCAGGGGATGCCCACACTCAGGTGTGTTCCACATTTTGGGGGGAAGATTTAAAAGATTCTGCAGACAGAGGATGGTGATGGTTGCACAAAAGTGTGACTGTACCTGATGCCACTGAACTGTACACTTAAAAATGGTTAAAATGGTAAAAAGTTTATGTGTACTTTACCACAATATAAATATCTTATTGAACTGATAATATTTTGGATCTATTCACTTAAATGAAAAATCTTATTAATATTTTAAAAAGTCAGGCTGCTGATTAACCACAGCTGGGACAGCCCTGGCTGGTATGGCTTAGTTGGTTGAGCGTCATTCTTTGCACCGAGAGGCCGCCGGTTCGATTCTCAGTCAGGACACATGCCCGGGTTGCAGGCCCAATCCCCAGTAGGGAGTGCGCTGGAGGTAGTCGATCAATGGTTCTCTCTCATCAATGTTTCTCTCTCTCTCCCTCTTCCTTTCTCTCTCTCTCTCTCTTTCTAAAATCAATTTTAAAAAAAACCAAACTTTTTTTAAAAAAGAAGGCTACATGTTAAAAAATAAACAAACACAGCAGGGACAGACATCTATTGTCACGGACTGCACTATAAACGGCCGAAGATAACTGGCCCATGACTCTGACACTTGGTTGAGCACCTCATGCGTGGCGAGCACAGGGCCAGTCGCTGCAGCTGCAGGAACTCTCACAGGCCTCACAGCGACACCCATGGAGCCGGCCTTCTCTCCGCCGCACCGATGAAGCAGCGGGGCCCTGGGGAAGTAAACTGCGGGGTACGTCACGGCTGCCCATGAAAGCAGCAGGCGGCAGCCCTGAGACCATGGCCACAAGCCGGGGACGACTCCGCGGGCTGCGTCGGCCAGGCAGTTGGCAAAGCCAGGCGTCACAGACCTGCATCTGTCTGACCCTGGTGTGGTTACCAGGACAGGCATCCATCCCAGCCATGTCCTCAGGAATGGAGGGTGGGTTAGATCAGGGAGCCCGGCTGGGCTTCTCAGTGGTTAGAGCATCGGCCTGCGGTCCAGAGAGACTCGAGTTCGGTTCCCGCTAAGGGCGCGTACCTCGGTTGTGGTTTCTCCTGGCCCTGGTTGGGATGTGTGGCTGGCAGCCACTCAATGTGTCCCTTTCACTTTGATGTTTCTCTCTCTCTCTCCCTTCCTCCCTTCCTCTGTCTCTAAAATCAATAAGCATATCCTTGGGTAAGAACTAGGAAAAAATAAAGATCAGGGAAACACTCAAGCAGAAGATGTAGGGACCCTCGTGGCTTGTTCTCTTCTCTGCTGGAGGACCCTCCCCACAGCAGGGTACCAGTGAGCGCACAGGAGCACTGTTCTTTCCCGCGAGCTCCCAGCACACCCACGCGTGGGCTGTGGGAGTCGCTCTTCGCCCCTGCAGGCGGGGTTAGGACAGGGTCCCAGGCCCAGCAGCCAGCCTCAGATAGGTGGCGGTCTGTCCCGTGCACAGTGTGGGGACACTCACAGGCGCACCTGACCCGGGCTGAGAGCGGTGAAGGGAAAGCTGGGGTGAGCGGCCCCAGTCCCCTGGTGGGGGGAGCTCACACCCACCTGCACTCGCCCGGTCCCTGCGTGTGCAGTTCAGAGCCAACCAGGAGGCCAGGCAGGTGGCTGCCTCTGTGACTACTCAGCCTTCCCTAGACCGGCTCCTCCCTGCCGCCTCCGCCCCCACATCCCTTCATGGCACCCTCCCTGCAGATTCCTGAGAGGCCCCAGGCTGTGACCGCCGTGCGGTGTGGATGCCCGATGCCCAGGAGGGCGCCTGGAGCCCCGTCCTGGCTGTGATGGCAGACAGGCATTTACAAACAAATTCAGTGCAAACATATGCATCCTATTATTATAGCTTCTCATTCAAAAGTGAATTCCTGAAAGCTTCAGACTATAGAGAAGAACTAGGCTGGGTGGTTTTTGTTTTGTTTTTTCACCGTGGACATTGTCCACCCAGCCAGCCAGCTGGTGAGGCCCAGGCTTTTCCTTTCATTGCCAACGCCTGTTCCTGAATTTCCCGGGTGCAACAGTTCAGGGGATGCATCACACGGCACCCAGGTCTTGGCCGGGTCAGGGATGCCTTCCCTAACCACTGGACTCACGTTTGATCCCCTAGCCCCCAA
Organism: Molossus molossus; assembly: GCF_014108415.1. Lineage (NCBI taxonomy): Eukaryota > Metazoa > Chordata > Mammalia > Chiroptera > Molossidae > Molossus > Molossus molossus. The sequence continues at coordinate 5,646,265 of NW_023425359.1, read as the reverse complement.
CCACCATCCCTGCATCTCTCGCCTCTTTTTAAAAAATTTTTTTTCTTTATTTATTTTACAGTGAGAGGAAGAGAAAAATAGAGACATCGATGAGAGAGAACATCGATTGGCCGCCTCCTGCATGCCGCCCACTGGGGATCAGGCCCACAACCTGGGCATGTGCCCTGACCAGGAATCGAACCGGCGACCTCTGGGTGCGTGGGTCGACGCTCTTCCTGTGGGAACGGCAGCTGCAGAGGGCAGGGATTTTGTCTGTCGTGTTCACTTCTGTAGACCCGGTGCCTAGAACAGGGGCTGTTCAGTGAACGAATGGGTGGTGAGTAAATGAATGACTACACGGATTGTCTAACATAGTGCTTGGCCCAAAACAATCATTTCTGAGTTTCCCACTGACCTGCAAGCATACGTAGATTCAACTGCCCGCCCGATAGCCCCACCTGGCTGTCCACAATGAATGACCAATTAAATGGCCCTGGAAACTGACCACCCTTCTCCTGAACAGTCCTGACTCAGTCCCCCATCTCAGCTAAAGGTACCAGCATCCACCCAGAGGCTCACCCAAGAGTATCCTCAACGCCTTTCCGTCTCCTCCCCTCCCATCCAGCTCATCAGTGCTGCGTGTTCTTCACCTCAGGGTGAATCCCTGCTGCCGTAACCTCTCTTCGGCCCTGTGCCCCGCTCCAGTCCAACCACTGTCAGGCTTCTTACCCAGATCACACACTGTCTGCTAACTGTTCCCTCTGCATCTGTGTCCTCCTACAATCACCATCCTCCGAAGCAGACAGGATGACCTTTTAAAAGTGCAGGTCAAATTACGGGGAAAATTCCTCTGTGGCTTCATCTACCACAGAATGCAGACCAAGATTCGGGCTGCTCAGCCTGGCCCCCAAGACCCCTGCAGGCCCTGCCTCTAACGTCACCTGCCATCACGTGCTGTCACAGGCCCCCCTGTCCTGGCACCCCACCCACATGCCCCCAGAGCAGTTCCAGCTAATCCTGCCCAGGACCCTCGTCTTCCTCTCCCCGCTGCCTGCAGACCCGCAGACTGTTCAGTCTCCCGGTGAGTGCTCATCCTCATCCCCAGACCTCCCCGGACCCATAAATCACACGGCCCCAGCCCAGTCAGTCCCCCACGTCATCCTAGTCTGCATTTCTCTGTCTCTTAGCACTTATCACGGCCAGAAACGATCGTATCGCTTTGCTTGTTTACTGATTTGCCGTCTCCCACACCCCCATTAGACAACGTGTGAGTTCGCTTCCATGCAAGCAAGAACTGCGTCTGTATAGCGAGGGTTTACCCCGAGCCCTGGCACCTCGGACCATGCCAGGCCCGTAACAGTGACCAGGAATGAGACTGTGCCGCTGGTCGGTGACAGGGGAGCTGGGAGGCTGTGCTGCCAAGCGGACGCCGTCACCTGCTCAGACGGAATGAGGTGTCAGGAGAACCCATCGTCAACAACCTGGGGCTCAGACATTTGCCTCGTCACCTATAGGCTGGAGCTGCAGAGACATGGTGACCGGATGGGAAAACCAGGCATGGAGGGAGCGGGGTGCGAGGGGGAGGCAGGGCTGGCCCACCACAGGCGCCCTTACCCACCCACTCCTGAGCCGGGCCCAGGGGCGCAGGGCAGACGTTCGGGACAGGTCAAGTTCGCCGCAGGGGTGGCAGGCAGCGCTCATGTTTCCGAGAGCCTGGGCAACACCCGCTACCCCCTCGTCTGGCTTCGCGGTTCCCATTCTCTTCTCCCTGATTGAAAGACACCCTGTTCTTCTCTAAAGGGACCATCTGCACTCAGCTAAGTCCCCAAGTTGCTTCCCATTGTCACCTCGCCTTGGCATGACACACAGAAGTCAATGTGTGTTCGAAATAGCCCCATAACTGAGTAGTGTTTGGTTAAGGGGCCACATGACATCAAAACTGAATTATCATCTGTCTGCCTAGCGCTCATTGTAACTGCACAAAACCTGCAAGGAGCAGAGAGGGAGAGAGAAACAGCCCCTTAAGGGAGCCTTGTTTGGCCTGTTCCTGGTGACCACCAGGGTCGTGGGCGGAACATCCACGCTGCTGGTTGGTCTCTGTCAGTCAGCAGGCAGAAGTTCCGTCTGTGTAATAACAGCCCCAGGTCTGTCCGTTTGGCTGCCAGCACTAATCTGTCAATTCTCTCATGTGAAGATTGCCCAGTTGTGCTCATTCTCTGCCGACTGTGGGCTGGCCAGCGGGTCAGCTGCTCGGTGATTCAGCATTGCTTCAGAGGGGATCTGTCCCTCCCAAATCTGCTGGGAGAAAACGGGGTCCTTCTTCGTAAGTTTGTCCTTTTCGGCCTCTGCTAAGAACTTACGATGTAAAATGCATCTCACCTTCAGAGGGCTCGTCCCTGGCTTTCGTACCAATGTGGACGAACACTTGAGGACATTGTGCTAAGTTCATTAAATCCAAAAGTAAAAGACAAATACTGTACTGGAGAGTGGGTTCTTTTCTCCTTTCCAGCTAAATTGAGATATATTGACAAGGTATACAATGTGATAATTTGATACAAGTATATATTTAGAAATGATTACAATAATGATAGTTAGCACCTCCACCCCCTCCCATATGTTGTGATAATTATTTCATAATATATAAACTTACATATGTTATATGTCAATAATATTTCAATTAAGCTGGAAGAAAAAAAGGAAAGAACCCACTCTAATTTGTCAGCTATTATGAAATCAAGAAGAATAGTCAAAGTTTTTTGCTTTTGCTGCTTTTTCTTCTTCTCACTTCGGAATGTCACACTTGAATTTTGGCTGGTGCACCCGTAAGTGTGATCCTTCTTCTTGTGGAACACGGGCTGTTGTTGTTGGACTGCAGGGGCAGACCCCGAGGAGACGGCTGGGTTTGGAAAGCCGGCGGGGCTTGCCGGCAGGTGCACAGCAGCCCCGGAGGGAGGGAGAAGTGAGGAACAATGGAGAAGTCAGCACTGGGGCGACCCTCCAGGGTGCTGGGCACTGGCAATGCAGCTGCGGCCCCCTGAACATGAGCCCAGTGTTGTATGTGCCTCTATAAATTGGCAAATGGTTAACCACAGGTTTTCCTGTCACCAATACAAGGCTCCCCATAATAGAAGGGTCCCGTAAATGGTGCCCAGCACCACTGCAAGTGTGGTTCACATGACACAGTTCTGAGGTTCCATCAGGACTGGGAAATGGAGAGAGGACCAGGCACAGAGGGCTTGTGCCAGCCATCAGGGTCGGCCTCCAGAGCCTGAGGATGGAGGTGGAAGAGAAGCTGCGAACCCAGTCAGTCCGGGGGCATGGGCATCAGAACCACAGACCCGGAGCTGAACAAACCAGGGGTGCAGTCAAAGGTGAGCACACACTGGCCTCATCAGAGGCCCCAAGACAGGACCAACAGGTGCCTCCTGCTGCGTCTTCCCGCATGGCCCTGATTCCCAGTGGCCCAACGTGCCGAGCACGGGCCACGCTCCTCCTGGGACAAACGTCCTCAGATTGGCAGCCTTCCGAAGGACAGCCCACTATTAACATCCTTTCTCAGCAGAGCTATGAAATGTGGAACCATGTCTCCAGGCTCCAGGGCAGTGGTGTCATCATCTTTCCCGAGGGGACCATGCTGCTGGTCACACCCCCAGTCACCCCTGCACCAGCCTGTAAGCCCGCCCTCCTCTCCCACTCGAGAAGGAGAGGGCAAGTGGCTTCTACGCAGCGAAGGAATCAGTGCTTTGCAGCTTTCACAGTGGGAACAGGTGACCGGACGACACGCCCGCGCTGCGCGGCGCAGGGGTGAGAACTGCTCTCCTGGAAAAGCAGGTGCAGCTCCGAGATGCGCTGTGACCTGCAGAGCCAGGTGTGCTCGGTCAGCCCCAGGGCTCTGCTCCCAGCCTCACTGAGCACAGGGCCCTGTGTGGCTGTGCAGGACCAGCGGCCTGTCCGTTGCTGCAGGCCGTGGCGGCTGTTATTTCTCTGCCCCGTACTTCCGCTGCCTTTCCTCACCTCCGGCCGGGCCAGGTTGCCTTCCTCCCTCCTGAGCACCTGCCCCTGTCCCTGTGTTCACGCCTGGGCTCATGTCCTTCCCCGGCCCGAAGGCGCCCTGCTTTCGTCTCACCCCTTGAGGGCTACGTGGGCAATGCCTGCTCTCCGAAGCCTCCTCCCCTCCCCCCCCCCCGGCGGCTCTCTCACACCCCCACCGTCCCTGCCACCTCGCCCGCACCTCCAGCCTCCACAACATCCCAGGCGTCGTTAGATGTCTTTAAAAGTATCGTCGCATCCGCCCATTAGAATATGTACCACTGACAAGCGGGGATTTTGCTTTATGTATTGTTATTTATTTTAATAATTATTTACTTAGTCTGGCCGGTGTGGCTCAGTGGTTGAGCGTTGACCCTGCACCAAGAGGTCCCCAGTTCACCCTGCACCAAGAGGTCCCCAGTTCACCCTGCACCAAGACGTCCCCGGTTCGATTCCCGGTCAGGGCACATGCCCAGGTTGTGGGCCCGATCCCCAGTGGGGGGCGTGCAGGAGGCGGCCAGTTGATGTTCTCTCTCATCGACGTTTCTCTCTCTTTAAAAAATTATTATTATTATTATTATTATTTACTTAAGTAATTTATAACTCTGACCTCCAAAGATTTGCGATAGCTTGCAAAACGAATATGATCTAAGATGATACAGTCCACAGCTGAAGCCATCCCAGGGAAGGAGAGACCGACGAGCAGCGGCATCGCCACCCCAGCAGCCCGTGCGGTGTCGCCAGGGACCTCTCGCTGCCTTGTTGCAGCTGAGGGTCCGGGCACACGAGGCACTCTGAAGATACTGGTCTATTCCACGTGAACACCACTTCGTACTTTTTATTTTATTTTTTTAAATGTATTTATTTTTACTTTTCTTAAATCCTCACCCGAGGATATGTTTAGAGAAAGGAAGGGAAAGAGGAGGAGAGAGAGAAACATCGATGTAAGAAACATTGATCAGTTGCTTCCTGCGCACACCCCGACCGGGGATCAAACCCATAGCCTAGGTATGTGCCTTGGCCAGGAATGGAACCTGCAACCGCTGGTGCATGAGACTATGTTCCAACCAACTGAGCCACCTGGCCAGGGCATCATTTCATAATTTTGAAAGGTAGCCCTGGCCAGTTTGGCTCAGCAGTTGAGCGTCGGCCTAAGGACCAGAGTGTCCCAGGTTCGGTTCCTGCTAGGGGCACGTACCACAAAACAAATAAAAATAAAAATTAAAAATAATAATTTTAAAAGGTATTTACATATTACATCATTGGGGTTAATGCATTCTCTGGAATATATATATTTTTCTTTTTTCTTTTCTTTTTTTTTAAGGGGGAGAGAGAGCGAGAAACATCGATGAGAGAGAACACTGACTAGCCGCCTCCCGCATGCTCCCCACTGGGGATTGGCCCACAACCTGGGCATGTGCCCTGACCGGGAATCTAACTGGTGGCCTCTTGGTGCAGGGTCGACGCTCAACCACGGAGCCACACGAGTCAGGCTGGAATCTATTTTTGTCTTTATTTTGCAGATAAGGAAATAAAGACTCTGAGATGTGAAGTGACTTGCCAGGTCCACTGGCTGGTAAGTGGCAAGCCGTCACCTAAAATCAGATTTTCCCGACTCAAAATGCAAGGCCCCCTCTGCTGGGAGAACAGACTCTAGAGAGAGGAAGCGAGTGGAGAAGGAGTGTGTCGCTGGAAACGGAAGCGGGGGTCCCAAGGAGCCAAGGAGGAAGGAAAGAACTAGCTGTGGACGCGGGACCCAGGTACACCTGTCCTCCCAAGGCCCCACGCCCACAGCAGTAACCCGTGGGGATGACTCGTGGAACAGGATCCCGCAGGAGCTGGACGGGCTGTGAGGCTGAGGGCACTGGAGAGGCACAGCCCCGGCCCATCGGATTCGGGGCACTGGTCATCTCGAGGAGGACCAGCCTCACTGTGGTGTTTGCCTCCAGAGCGAGGGGACCGTTCTGTGGAGACCCCAGCCTCTCACACGCTCTGCACGGCAGCGGGAAGCTGGGAAGGGGAACGGACGACGGCCGTCAACAGCTGTCCTGCGTCGAGAACTACTGGCAGTGCCGCGAAGGAGACACGTTTCCGCTGGCGCACAGACAGAGCGGTAACGGCTAGCATTGGGGACAGAGGTTCCCATGGTTTCTCTAGGCAGTCTCTTCCCCAGAGTGGACAGCTGAAGGGCTGTGTCTCCGAACCAGGCCACTGGCACACACAGCTTCCTTGGGAAACCTTTTAAGTCCCTGTGCCCTGGGAGTGTTGTGTGGCACTCGGAACTCCAGACCCGCTGAGCCCATCCCACTTCTCAAGTTTGTCTGCCCAAAGAGGGAGGGACGCCAGTGGCCCCCATGTGACCGCAGTGGTCATTCGGAAACACGGCACCTCAAAAAGCCCGCAGGCAGCCCTGGCCGGCTTGGCTCAGCAGTTAGAACATCGGCCTACAGACCAAACAGGCGAGGGTTCGATTCTGGTCAAGGGCACGTATCTCGGTTGCAGTTTGGTCCCCAGCTCTGGTCAGGGATGTGCGGGCGGCAGCCGATCGATGTGTCTCTTCACATCAGTGTCTCTCTCTCTCTCTCTCTTTCTCTCTCTCTCTTTCTTTCCCCCTCTCTCTCCATCCCAATCTCTCTGAAAATGAATAGAAAGTATATCCTTGAGTGAGGATTAAAAAAGAAAAAGCCCATAGGCATCTTAATAGGATGAGCATTTTAAAATAGTCAATACATTTATTCGAAATTAGAGTAATTATGAAATTATTTGAATTTAGTAGAGTAATTAGAATAATAATTTAAATATCAAATATGGAAACATTAACTGCACGTGTTTTTGCTCAGTATTGATCTGGGCATTGCAGTGTCTGCAGGAGGGGTTTGTCTTTGCCTTGGAGGGGACTAGAGTTTAGCTAGAGTCACCTGTCTCCAGCTGGCTCCTACCCCGGGGTTTGGGTCAGCTAATGCCTCAGATCAGAACCGCATCTAACCTGGGTTCCAGTTGGGTCCGCAGACTCTGCCCGCACCGGGAAGGGTGGAACAGCCCAAGCAAAACAAGAGGAAACATAGCAGAGCAGTGGACGCTGACGTGGGTGGCGTGGGCCAGGAGTGCTCCGGAAACTCCGAGGGTTGCTAGGTGGGGTGCAGGCGAAGTACTGGGCACAGAGGCTGGGAGAGGGGGCAGAAGCAGGCAGGCGAGTGCTGCAATGCCAGCCCCTTCCCTTACTGTGACTTGGAAACATTGCTTGATCTTTTATGACTCAATTTCTCCACAAATCCAACTTTAATGACAGCTTCCAAAGATGGCACAGAGCAGCACATATTTAGAAAATATTACAGACAATAAATGAAAACCAATGTGGAAATTTACTCCCAGTGACAACTCTGCACTAGGGAAACACTTATTTTTAGATTTTCTGAACCTTTGCAACTTGCTTCAGAAGATTCAAGGAGAGTGTGGATGTTCCCGTGGGAGGGGATGAGCTCGAGTGTGAGTCATCACTTGACCTGTGAGATCTGCTTCAGTTGCTGCTCAGTCAAAGGTTCCACAGGGCATTTCCCTACTTCCTGGCCAATGTCACGGCGTGGGGAGTGGGAGAGCATCAGGACCTCTTCCAGGATGACTGTTGCTGCTGTGACCAGCTGCATCCCGTGGCAACAGCAGCCCGACTCCGTGGGGGCAGGGAGGCAGCGGCGCCAGAACAAGGAAGACACTGGGGAGCTGAGAAATGCCTCTCCTATGCTCAGGAGTCAGAGACGGTTGCTGAAGGACCTTCGTGCAGCTTTCTGACCCCTAGTGGGTGTGCCTGATTCTGGGGCTAAAAGAGAACCTGCTGGTCCAGCCTAATAGCACACCCGGCGCCCACGCCCGGCTTCGATGAGGTGCCTCCACCGTGGAAACGCAAAGGTAGGTCAGAGATTAACAGCAGCCCATGCAGTGCCCACTAGGAGCTCGGTCCCTGGCAGCACCAGGCATTTTTGTCAACTCGAATGAGCACAGAGTTCTGTCCCTAGACTCTATGTACCTCAGAGGACAGCCAGAGCCCTGACTCGAGACACTACCCCAGTGTGGCTTCTCTTGCTCAGACCTGTGCTACTTTATTTGTCCCGTGGACATGCTCGTTGTTTTTTAAATCTATTTCTGAATTGTCCCTGTTCGGTACACCGGTGCCACTCTGGCCGGGCCAAAGGCTGTGTGACTCAGTTATCTGGAAGAGACGGGTACCGTGATACTTAGATTCTTTTAAAGTTCTCTGCAATCCTTTCTTAAAGTGTCCATACAGCCCGCTTTGTATTGTTTAATAAAATCCTGCTTTGTATTGTTTAATAAAATCCTTATCTAAGGAGCTGTCAGATACCTTTGTCTAACCATGTATCTACATTTCAAGTGTTGTGCTATTTGCCGCAGACCTCACGTTCCTGGGACCTCGTTGCCCTTCTTGGAGCTGTCTGTCCTGCCAGTGTGGAAACCTCTCACCCCAAACAGAACAGCTCCCAGCAGGCAAATGTTCCCCAGTTCTCAGGCCTTCCAACGTTACTTCGCCCTCCCCGTTACAGGGTTACATTCTTCCTTTCGAAAAGCATCTTGATTTACCACTTATCAATCTTTCCTTTTTTCTTTTCAGATTTTACCATCTTAATGCTCTCTGCTTTGCTAAAAGCCACAGTTAACTAGTAGTTGTACTTAAGTAAAAAGAAATGAAGAGAGTTTTTCCAGATACAACTCAAATATTAATTAAAATCCAAATATTTATTGCAACGAAGATACAGGAGTAACATCAATGTGGCAAAAAGCACCCACTTACAGCCTGCTTGTTGAGAGCGAAAAGCCAGAACACGAACTTTTCAAGGCAGTGGGACTCCAGTTACACCACGTTGCTTTGTGACACTTTGTGGAAATAAATATCCACAGACACAAGCATGACGATCTAACCCCTAAAACTCACTCCTTAAAGCTAATTCTGGGGTTTGGGACCTTGTTTTAACAAGTGCAGGTCTCAGTGTACTGGTTCTTATTCTCAGTGTTCTCTCTCTCTTTCTTGATTCCATTTCCTCTTCTATTTTTAGGTGTTGGCTTTCTCTCTCCTTCCTCCAATGCAAACACTGAATAGGTCAGTTCGACTTCACAGAGCGTATCCTCATTCTTTCCCATTCACTTTCCCATGAGACCTACACAATTAGGAATCTATAACTGCATCATTATGTACATATCCTCCTCATTCAAAACATGTAAGAGTATCAGGTCCAACTAAATTGCTTATGACACCCTGCTTAAATGACCTGATATGCTGACTGTGACATCTTATTTCATTTCCATGCGGTCACATAGTCCCCAGTAAATTCTCTTCAGCCTGCAACCTATTCATCTTTATGAGCACCTCCCCACCCGAAGTCTAGCACAATGCCTTCTACTTAGATACTCATTATGCCCTTATTAAATAACAATCCCCATTTAACTATGATTCTCTTCAAGTCCAGGTGGAAATTTTCCAGTTTCAGACCTATGTTCTGTATACTCTGTAGTCCATATTCTTTGCCAGTTTATTTCCTTGTAAAGTAGGGATAAATCAGGGTTTCCTCTGCCAATGTTTCATTGGAAACAGGACATAAGTAATGACTGGTTAGCGCCCACGTGGGTGTGGAACACGGCGGCGCTGCTCAGCTGTTCTTTCTCAAAACGCAGCTCATCAGGCTCCCAGAAGGTCCCGTGTGTCCCTTCCCTGCCAAGGCTTACTCTTCTTCATCCTGGGAGTCGGACTCACTTTGGACAGGACTTTTAGGATTATAACTATGATTCATTATCAGCATCCCATGACTTCATCTAATGGTAATTAAATTTTAATTTTTTATTAAAGTAACCCAGAAACAGTTAGGCAAGTCAAACAGTGATATAAGGCTGATCGTGAAGGAGCAGTTCCCTCACACACGCCCTCTCCCCGGTTCCCCCTCCCCAGACGAAACACCTTCACCTCTCGCAGCTGTTTCTTGTGGCTTGTACGTTGCTATTTCGAAATAGCACCCTATAAAAAATGGTTTTCATTTTTCAAATTTAGACATTGTCTATTAACTTTCTGTTATAAAAGATGGTTTCCACCTCCCTCTATATGTTAATGGCTTCCACAGCTATATCTCTGGCTCTAATTTTTTTAAAAATTGTTTTTTCTTTATTGATTTTAGAGAGAGAGGAAGAGAGAGGGAGAGAGAAACAGAGACATTGATGCTAGAGAACATCGATTGGCTGCCTCCTGCATGCCCCCCATTGGGGATCGGACCCACAACCTGGGCATGTGCCCTGACTGGGAATCTAACTGGTGACCTCTTGGTGCATGTGTCAATGCTCAGCCACTGAACCACACCGGCCAGGGTCTCCGACTCCAATTTCTAACTCAGTCTTAAACCTGTGCATTCAGCTGACCCAGACGCCCCATCTGCACGCTCCTTGGGTATGTCAAACTCAACATCCCCCAAACCAAACCCATAGCTCCGTGTGCCTTTACTCCAGGAATCATGGCCCATTTCACGGTGCCCAAGTTGTCACCTTGACTCCTCTCTTTCTTCTTCTCCCACTACTTCCCATGTAGCACCATGTCCTATCATCCTATCAGTTCTTCCTACATTTGATTGGCATGTCTGCACTGTTTTCTCCCCATCATCTTTAGTCTAGATTATTATGTGACCTTTCCAGTTCGAGGCGCCTCCTCTCCCGCCCACCCTAACATACTCTTCTACTCTGCAGTCTGAGTGATCTTCATACAATGACAGCTTGAGGATGTGACTACGTACGTACGTAACTCTTCAATGGCCTCACACTGCACTTGGGATTGAAGGCTCACACCTCACGGTGCTCACAGCTCCACGCACGGTCTGGTCCCTCCCACACTCCTTGGAGGACTTTTATCTTGCTCCTCAAACACATCAGGTTTCTTACCTTTGTACTTTTTTTTACAAGTTCTTTCTTCTTCCTGGAACACATTTGCCTTCCTCTCGGCTTGGTAAAATCTCACTGAACACTCGGGCCTCAGATTAGACGTCGTTTCCGGGGAGAAGACTATTTGTTTGGGAGCCCGTGCTCAGCTCGTGTTTCCCCCTCAGTAGGCATGCATGATGTTTGTTTCTTCATCTTCAACTTCCATGTGCTCAGGGCTACTTTGTCACCTGTGTCTAGGATGGACGTGATGGAGGGTGCCTCCTCAGTGAAATACGTTGACTTGAATTGCATATCTATCCCATAGTTCATGTTCCTGAGATTCTTTTAACTCCATACAGTTCTTTCACATTTCTCATTCATTTTCTTAGAGACAGCCAAACATCCCCAACTCTTTGTACTTTACTACTGATGCTGTGCATTAAAAGAATCCTATATTGTTTACAAGGTAATTTTCCCCAGACTATCTCCTTTAACTCTCTCACTATTCCTGGGATGCAGTAGGAGTAAATTAGGCTTCCCATTCTACAGCGAGACCACAAAATCCCAAAGTCAGTAATATGCACAATAGGACAGAGTGAGGACATCTACTTAGGTCTTTGAGTCAATCAGGTACTTCATTTTCTCTTAATTGTGGCAAAATAAACGTAACATAAATTTACCATCTTAGCCATTTCTGTGTCCAGTTTAGTTTTTTTAAGTACATCCACATTGTTGTGCAACTACCTCCATAACCCTTTCGCCTTGCAAAACTGCAACTCTATATCAATCAAGGAGTCCTCATTCCCTCCTCCCCTAGCCCCTGGCAACCACCATTCTGCTTTCGACCTCCATGAACTTGGCTACTCTAGGCACTGCTGTCAGTGGAATCATACAGTATTTTTCTTCTGTGATTGGCTTATTTTATTAAGCATAATGTCTTCAGAGCTCATCCATGTTGTAACATATGTCAGAATGTCCTCTTTTAAGGCTGAATAATATTGATCACATGAATGTGCCACATGATGTTTATCCGTTCACCTGTTGATGGACATTTAGGTGCTTTCACTTTCTGGCTATTGTGAATCGTGCTGCTATGAATTTGGGTGTGCACATATCACTTCGAGTCCCTGCATTCAATTCTTTTGCGTGTTAACCCAGAAGTGGAATTGCAGGGTCATGTTGCTAGTTTAAACTTTTGAGCAACTTCTATGCTGTTTTCCACAGCAGCTGCGCCATTGTACCTTCCCACCAACAGTGCACTGGGGTTCCAGTTTCTCCATAGCTTCACCAATGCTTGCTGTTTTCTGGGTTGTTGTTGTTTTTAATAGCAGGCATCCTACTGGGTGTGAGAGAGTTTCTCAGTGTAGTTTTGATTTGCATTTCCTCATTAGTAGTATCGAGCAGCTTTTCCTGTGTTTGTTGGCCGTATCGTCTTTACAGAAGTGTTTATCCAAGGCCCTTGCCCATTGCCCATTTTATAGTTGTGTTGTTTGATTTCTGTTGTTGTGCTGTTGTTGTATATTCTGGATATAACCCCATATCAGATATATGTTCTGCAAATATTTCCTCCCATTCCACAGGATGCCTTTTTACTCTATTCCTTGTGTCTAGTGATCCAGTTGGGTACTCGTGACTTTACTTTGTAGTGTCTTTTCCAGGGTTCTTGAAAGAAGTGGTACAAGGCATAGATGAAGCCATTGCGATGGCGAGGGGGAGCCCAGTTATCAGAACAGACACATGAGGCCAAAGGACTGCATCGAGGGCATAGATGTCGAGCTCCATAGTACAGGAATGTTGTGGGAATGGAGGTATTTGCTTTTCTCCTTCCTACAGTAAAGATTTATTATGGGCCCTGGCCGGTTTGGCTCAGTGGTTAAAGCGTCGGCCTGTGGTCCTGAGAGACCCAGGTTCGGTTCCCACTAAGGGCACGTACCTCGGTTGTAGTTTGTCCCCAGCCCTGGTCAGTTGTGCGGGTGGCAGCCACTCGATGTGTTCCTTTCACATCGATGTTTCTCTCTCTCTCTCTCTCTCTCCCTCCCACTCTACCTGAACAAAAAAAAATGGAAAAATGTCCTCGGGTGAGGATAAAAAAAAAAAAAGATTTATTATGGAGACTGAGTTAGGCCTATGCCAGTAGATGAAGGTCAAGTGATCCCAACAACGTAAGAGAAGGGATGCCAAGGCTGAGAATTATTTCAGCCCCTGGCCTTTTTGATTGAGTCATATATAGGAAAACTAGAGGTTAATGTCATTTATTCTATAAGGAATTTGAACCACTATTTAAGTACTAAGAAGTGCTTGGGAAAGTCCCACCAGGTATTCTAGGAGGTATCTGTGAATCATCCAACCAAATGCAGGTCCTAAAAGAACCAGGTGCCTAGGTTAAGTTTTATTTACTATTAATGAAATTCTAGCCTTGTAGTAAAAGTGCCTCAGGCAAGATGCCACCAACTTGATTGAGGTTAGGACTTCATATTTGTACAGAAGAATGAAGCCAGGAATTCTATTCATTGATGTCAGATTATTAGTAGAACGTTGGTACCTTTGGGATAAAGGCTAAAGCTGCCTGAATCAAGGTAGAAATAAAATCCAGATTACCAACTGGCCAGCATTGTCAATCAAAGCTGGGTTAAAGGAGACTGAAGGTCATAGTTGCCATTTTTTTCTATTTGCACTCAAAGGGTCTGTCTCCTAGAGAGTGCCAGGCAGCTATACATAGCATTGCCTAAACCTTCTCTTTAGTTATAGAGGTTAATATAGACTTGATTCTTTTTACAAGTGTTCAGCCCATGAATTTCTATAGACATAAGCAAAACTTTCTTCCAGAACAAATTGTTTCCGGTCCCACTGCCACCAACAGATGACGTCAATGTCTGCATAATCGCTTCTGACTCAGCCCTCACACTGTTCATTAGTCTGTGTTTATTACTGAACTGCTTTGAGAACATCATTAAACCAATAATATTTTTTAAATGCTATTGAGGAAATACCGAAAGTGTTCATACCAGAGACTTACAGCGACAAGACACACGGAGGAAGGGACTGTCAGAAGTGGGCAGTGCTAAGGAAATGACAACGCATCGCCCACCGCTGAGACGAATCCCTTGAAAGCAGGATTATGCTCAAGGATAGAAAGTGAATCACCGATGAATGAAAGGTCTGGGCCTGTGCTGTTGACAATAATGAGCAAGATGAGGAAAAGGCATTTCTGTGGGGGAAGGTCGACTCAGCATCAGATTTTTTAGGCTTTAGTTTATTAGACGAAGTAGTCAAGGGGGAAGAGCTGGAGAACTTGAAGGGAAAGCAAGGTGACGTCGCTGCCCAGGAAAGGACCCTCACAAGGCATGAATAGTTGAGTGTTTACAATCATTTGATCTGCACAAAACCAAAGTGAGACGGGACAGACGTGTGGGGCGGCACGGCATTGAAAGGGTTAACAGAGGCACTTTCAAAGATCCTCAGGGGTCAGGACAGGGACTAGCTGCCCACACGCAGAAAATATAAGCTAGGAAAATGTAGGCCTGATTTTAAAGCTTCAAAGTCTCGCCCTATGTCCATTTTGGCGGGAATGTACCCAGGAATTTTAAACGTCCTCGCTTTGGATTTATGAGCAAATGGTTTTCAGAATGCCTTTTACACCTGAACTGGTGCATAAGAAAAATAACTTCTGTAAATCCACTGAATTTGTGTTCCATTCTCTTCTGTCTCAGCTGAAAACTTGATATAAGTGCTTTGTCTGTTTTCACAGACATCATTAGTAAAATAGTTTATATGTAACCAAGGATAATGCCTAAGAACATGCAACAAGAAGAGCATTTCCCAGAGTCTGTTCCATGGTTCTGCAGGAAAAAGAAAAGATTGTAGCCCTGACCGGTTTGGCTCAGCAGTTAGAGTGTTGGCTCGTGGACCAGAGAGTCCCGGGTTCGGTTCCCGCTAAGGGCACGTACCTTGGTTACAGTTTGTCCCCTGCCCTGGTTGGGGTCATGTGGGTGGCGACCAATCAATGTGTCTCTCTCACATCGATGTTTCTCTCTTTCTTCCTCCCTCCCTCTTTCCGCTCTATCTGAAGATAAATGCAAAAATGTCCTCGGGTGAGGTTAAAAAAAAAAGATTCTATAAACCAATAGGTTTGAGAAATACTAGAATACTGAAGTAAAAGTTGAATGTGTTTCTGTTTGAAGAAAGTGCATGAAAACTGGGTGTCATCAGACTATACCTAGCTACCTCCAGCTACAGGGAGCATGACTGGCCATGAGCACCAGCTGCTGCCCTCCAAACCCCTGGGCACATTGTGGTGGGCCAGGTGTTCCGGGGCTGCCCCAGGCAATGACAGAGCGACAGGGCGCGAAGGCAAGCCCATCACTGGAAGACATGACTCCTGGGACAGACAGCTTGGCTCCGGCTTTCTTGGCAGGCTTGCTCAGCTGCCATTGCACTTCGGGGCCATCTAGAACACCTCAACCAACCTCCCTTCACCCTCTCCTTTATCTGGTCAGACGTGCATTTTGATCTGGTGCCTCTTCCCGCCCCCCCCCCGCCCCCCATGTTCTGGCAGTTCCCCTAAGAGAATTCTCCCATGTTTAATCCCATCTCCTCTCACACAACCCAGACACGTATAACTCATATGCCTATGTGCACAAAAAAGAAAATTAGAGCCCTGGCCGGTTTGGCTCAGCGGTTGGAGCGTCAGCCTGCGGTATAGAGAGACCCGGGTTCGGTTCCCGCTAAGGGCACGTACCTCAGTTGCAGTTTGTCCCCGGCCCTGGTTGGTCATGTGGGAGGCAGCCACTCGATGTGTCCCTTTCACGTCAATGTTTCTCTCTCTCTCTCTTCCTCTCTCTCCCTCCCGCTCTATCTGAACAAAAAAAATGGAAAAATGTCCTCAGGTGAGGATTAAAAAAAAGAAAGAAAATTAGAGAAACAACAATAAAATAAAACAAAAGAAACTATAAAGAGGCAATTATTGAAAATAATAACAGTAAAGAAACAACAGAAAATAGAGAAAGGATACATAAATCTAAGGGTTAGTTTTGTGAAACTATCAACACACTAGACAGACCCTTTATGAGTTTACTTATGATTTAAAAAATTAAAAATAGGGGGAGGTGGGAACAGTGGAGGGAAAAGGAGAAACATCTGTAACAAAAATTAATTAATAAAAATAAATAAATAAATAAACTAGGTATTATTAAAAAATTAAAAATAAAAATTAAAAATAAAGGTTGAAATAATATAAAAAAAAAAAACACACACAGGAAAAAATAAGCATGATCAGGAGTAGGGAAAAAAAGATATAACCAAAAATAAAAAAGATAACACGGATGCAGAAGAAATTTAAAAGAACTATGATATAATACCTCTATAACCTCTTGATAACGACTCTTAAAAATCTAGAGAAAATGCTTAACTTTCTAACAAAACATAAATTGCCAAGTTGAGCCAACATAACGGAGAGCTTGCACAGAGCGGTTACCACCGGAGCTGGGGGAGGTGTTCCTAGAGCTGTCATTACCAAAGGTCCAGAGGGCGTCACAGCTGACTTTCAGCTCATCCTTAAGGTTCAGATGATTTCACTGTTCTTGAAACTGTCAACTCTAAACTATATAAAAAGGTAAAAAGATCCCCATGACTGAAGTTATGAAGCTAGCATGATTTGTATACCAAATTTGGCAAAGGTGATTATTTTTTAAAAATCAACCAATCTTTTAAAAATCTAGAACAATATTATAAATGACTAAAAAAGCAAAAATTATAAACAAAAATGTAGCAAATATAATTCAATATTTTCACTGTTTCTAAAGATGAGTACACTGTGGTCATTTGGGATTTATTTGTGCATTACAAGGATGATTCAATACTACAAAATCCATCATCATAGTCACGACACCAGTAAATCAAGGGGGGAAATATGACTACATTAATAAATCCTTAAGAGGCACTTGGAAAATCTAATAGTCATTATAAATAAAAACTATGAATAAATTCAGAATAAGTGGTACTCACTTGATGATGACTTGAAAAGCTGACCTATCAAAAACTTACAGAGAAAATTCTAAATGGTGAAACAAAACAATTTCAGTTAAAATCATAAATATCTTGAGATTCCTGCGATCTGTATTATAAACCAATATGATGGTGTATATTCTAGTACACACAATAATACAATGCAATAAAATAATTTATAAGAATAATAACAGCATCTGTTTTCACTGACAATGTAATTTTAAACCTAGAACACCCAGAGGATTCTCTTTTAAAAGCTGCTTTAATAAGAAAGGAAAAATGGAAAGTTGGCTGGATACATGATAAAAATACAAAATTTAACAGCTTTTCCTTACATTACCAATAAAACCCTACAACTATAAATAGGAAAAAAATATTTTGCTTACAATAGAGCTAGGAATAAATTTAATATAAAAGGTAAAAGTCCTAAATAAAGAAAATTATAAAATCATGTTGAAAGAGATAAAATAAATACTGAACAATGATAAGGCATACATTTCTTGAATTAGAAAATTAGTTTCATAAAATATATATCTTTCCAGTTTTATAGTACATGGTTAATGCAGTTCTAATCAGAATACTGTGGTAGAGAATGTTTCTTTTTTTTTTTAATGATTTAAAAAAATTTTTTCTTTATTGATTTAGAGAGAGAGGGGATGGGAGAGGTAGAGAGATAGAAACATTGATGAGAGAGAACATCGATTGGCCGCCTCCTGCATGCCCCCCACTGGGGATTTGGCCCACAACCTGGGCATGTGTCCTGACTGGGAATTGAACCGGCAACCTCTTGGTGCATGAGTTGATGCTCAACCATTGGGCCACACCAGCCAGGCAGTGGTAGAGAATGTTTTATCCTCCATTATTCATTCATCTTTTCTTTCTCAGTAAAAACACATGGCTATTTGTAGTAAAATTGTATTTGCCAGTGTGTTAAAAAAAAAAGAAAAAAACCGTAAGTCTTCCTCCTTTACTTTCACACAGAACACTTTACTTCTGGTCACCAAATGTGTGGGTATATATTTTTTCCTACACCAAGCAATTTTGGGACACCGGCTGGGTGTCCTACAATTTAACGCAGTTCAAACACTGTCTACCTGGAGATAGTATCAGACCCCACAGGTTGAGGGCTCAGTCCCACCAGACTGCCCTCGACTTCAATTGCCAATCTCGAGTAGTAGGTCCGCAGGTCACCCACATCTTCTGTCCAAGTCGGCTACAAGTCAGAGGTTCCCCAGACTTCCTCCCCCTTCCACTCAGTTATTTGCTAGAACCGCTTACAGAACTCAGGGAAACACATTTACCAGTTTATTTAAGGATGTGACAAAGGATACAGACCAACAGCCAGATGGAGAGATGCACAGGATGAGAACCGGGCGGGTCCCAAGTGCAGGAGCTCCTGTCCCCATGGCGTGGGATGCACCACCCTCCTGGTACGTGGTATGTCCACCCACCTGGGAACCCGGAGAAACCCTCACTGTTGGGGTAATGAAGGCTTCCTTCTGCAGGCAGACCGGTCATTACTCTAGTTCCAGCCCCTCTTCCACCTCTAGAGAAGTGGGTGGGGGCGGGGAGCTGAAAATCCCAAGCTTCTAACTGTGGCTTGGTCTTTCTGTGAGCACCCCTCCAGGGGCCCCCAAAGTCCCCTCAGTAGAAAAGATACTCCCAGAGCTCTTCATCTCAGGAACCTGTAGGGCTTTAGGGACCTTATGTCAGGGTCTCGGGATGAAGGCCAAATACAGATTTCTTGTTATAAACCACAGCGTCTCGGTGAGCTGGAAAGACACCCAAGAATGTGTAAGCATGGAAGATACAGCAAATGTGACTTCTTTTAATTCTGCGGGGAAACGGGAGAAAACGTTCTGCCGCCGCCTACCTGAAAGCAAGTGAAATCGTGGCCCTGGCGAATCCCAGGGAGGCCTGGGCTCCAGGCGGGCGAGGCGGCAACGCAAACACTGAACCAGAAAGAGCTTCAGAAACATGCTGAGAGATAACATGTAAAACTGGGACCACCTTCTTCACCACGGCAGAGACTCCAGAAGCCGTTAGAGAAAAATAGGCACATTCACATGAGACTTAAGAACTTGTATGTAGGAAAAGACAGAATATATGTAAACAGAATGTTTATTTAAAACCTGATGGTAATATAAAAATTATATGATCGAAGACCTCTTACAAATTGACAAAAGAAAGACCGACAGCCCAACAGAAAAGTGGGCAAAGGGTATAAGCAAGCAATTCACACACACATACAAAAACCACAAGTATCTGGTAACATATTCGAAAGGATGTTCCAAGTCACCAGCAGAGAAAACCGCAAGTTCCGTTGACAGTTACCTGACTTACCTCCATGATGCCAGCTTCAAGGAAGAGCCTTTTGCAGGCTGGCAAGGAGAGATCATACTCTCCCATTTGCTGGTGGAAATGTAAATGTTTACAGCCTTTTAAAAATTCAATCCAACAATAGCTATTAAAAAGTAAAATAAGTCCTGGCCGGTTTGGCTCAGCGGTTGGGGCGTCGGCCTGCGGTCCAGAGAGATCGGGGTTCGGTTCCCGCTAAGGGCACGTACCTCGGTTACAGTTTGTCCCCGGCCCTGGTTGGGTTGTGTGGGTGGCGGCCACTCGATGTGTCCCTTTCACGTCGATGTTTCTCTCTCTCTTTCTCCCTCTCTGTCTGAACAACAACAACAACAACAAAAATTGGAAAAATGTCCTCTGCTGAGGATAAAAAAAAAAAAAGTAAAATAAATTGCAATCCCTTTTGTGGGAGAATTTCCCTTTGGGATAAAAGTACCAACATCATAAAACTGGATGCACTAAACGTTACATAAGGTATTGTTTATAGAGTTAAATTTGTGAACATTGTTTACAACTATGAATAAAGTGTCGAATAATTGATGTTTCGTCCACTCCGTGGAATTTCAGAAGGTCATCACAAGAAGCAGAGCTGTTACTGAGCAAGGAGAAGAGGCAGGACAGTGGCATAATATGATCCCATTTTGGTAAAACAAGGCCAAGACAGTGCGTGGGGGGGGTGAGGCGGGGGGGGGTGTTGTGTATTTTTTATGATCCTGGAGAAAAGAAAGGAAGGATTCACATCAGGTTGGTAAGAAGCTAATCTTGGGGCCAGTTGCTTGGTCAGCAGTTTGACGAGGACAGAAGGAAAAGTACTCTGCACCAAACACCCGACACGTGTGACCGTGCTCCTTACTCAAAGTTGTATGGGAGTATAAATGACATCAGAAATAATAAATGAGCCGGGCCAGCGTGGCTCAGTGGAGTGAGCACCGTCCCAGGGACTGAAAGGTCCCAGTTCGATTCCCGGTCAGGGCACATGCTGGGTTTCGGACTCGATCCTTAGTAGGGGGCGTGCAGGAGGCAGCCAGTCAGTTTCTCTCTCACATCAATGTTTCCATCTCTCTCTTCCTTCATCTCTCTCTCTCTCTAAAATATCAATAAAAACATATTTTTAAAAAATAAATAATAAATGGTTATTAAGCAGTGTAGGAAGTTTTTATAATAGAACCTGTTCTGACAAGTTAAAGCCCACGGGCACCCGGCGGAGCCGCACCTGCGGCCGTCCGGGTGGCCCGGCAGAGCTGCAGGGGGGCAACAGCCCTGCGCTGGACTGGGGATGGTAGAGCATGTCCCGGGCATTTGGGATCATTTCCCATCTTCTTTTCTAAATTTACCTGATATTACCTTAGGATTTGAAAATATTTAACAAAGTAAATAAAACAGTGCCAAGGGACACAGACCATGTGTCATGTGTCTCTGGAAATGCAGACATGCTAATGGCTCCAACACAGACCGTGAGCAACTGGACCAACAGGAGGAGGAGGAAGTGAACTCTGGCACCCTTCATTTTCTCTCCTTTTGGGGTCATTTCCAAATCCTTATCTTGTGTTACTGCACAAAAGAATGAGATCATAGCCCTGGCCGGTGTGGTTCAGTGGTTGGAGCATCGGCCCGTGGACCAAAGGCTGACGGGTTTGATTCCTGGTCAAGGGCACGTACCTCGGTTGCAGGTTCAAACCCCGGCCCTGGTCGGGGTCACGTGGGAGACAACCAGTAGATGTGTCTCTCTCACATTGATGTTTCTCTCTCCCTCCCTTCTTTCTACTCCATCTAGAGTCTAAAAGATCACTAGGAAAATATCTTCAGGTGATGATTAATAAAACAAAACAAAAAAAATGAGATCATAAGATGACACACTGAACTGCAAAATAAATATTTTTATTTTTGTGCTTAAGATAAATGTATTCGCTGGAGTCCTCTTAAGAAATCAAGAACTTTGGATGGCTTCGGAAGACATCAGCAATCCCCTAACTTCATCGCTCCCCTTCCTTCTTCTCAGCTGGTCCCCTTCACAGCTAACCGACCCTCAAGGGGGTCAGAGAAATCAGGTCCCGGGAGCTGGCGACAGGGCACCCAGGACAGGCCCTGGAGCGGGAGTTGGGGAGCTGATTCTGTGACCATCTGGGCGCAAATGGCCAAGCAGCCCCCCTACTGGAGCGAGCGCAGCCTGGTGCCTGCGAGGCGCCCCTGTGGGCTGCCCTGAGGCCACCCACCCTCTGAGGCAGATCATGGACAGGTTTGTGACTATGCGCTTCTGTCCCAGGTGAGGTTAGCATCGTCGTGGCTTAGGGCAGCTCCCGGTGGAGCTGTTACTGCGACAAGCAGAGAAGAACGCTGGCCACTTTCAGCGCCTTGACCATCAGGGTCCTCACGTTCCAGATGCTAGGACAGCCGAGGGCTGTGGGAGAGAAGAGAGCCTGTCCCCGGGCAGGACACCGACTCCCTGGACTCCTCTGGCCCCCGCACCTGGCGCAACACCAAGTGCGAAGTGGACACAACGATCGATGTCCGATGGGCTGTTATCACGCCGCGTGAAGACCTCGGACAGCTTGTCCTGTCAGGGGGACGAGACAGACTCCCTTTCCTCCCGCTCACACGACTCTGCGGAGCGGCGGCAGGGTCCCTGCGGAGCCCCCTCCCTAAGGAAAGGAAGGCCCTGCTGGCACTGGCTCTCAGGCCGCAGGGGGTGAGCAGGTGAGCGGGTACCTGCGCTTTCCCCTCACACAAATGCTCCACCGGCCTGCGTCCCCAGGGTGTCAGTGCCCCGGTGAGTTAGAAACATGCCCGCGCCCCAGTTCCCACATGGGGCACCCCTTCCCAGTGGGACAGAGCAGCACCTGCAGCACTCCTCCAAGGGGACCCTGGCCAGCCGGCCACACTGCCCGCCGCACGGCAGGGCACTGAGGAAGCCGCCACCTCGTGTCCTGCAGGGTGTGTCCTGTAGCGGCTTCCTCAGGCTGGTTCTAAGTGACAGGGCCCCGGGTGCGGGCTGCATCCACGCACCGCGCAGCCTGGAGGCTGGGCTTCGGGGCGGTGCTCACGGGAACTCCCAGGTCAGGGTCATGGCCTCAGGGAGGGTCTCCGTGGAGCAAAGTCAGAGGGCACCTGGGAAGTCAGAAGGCGCCCGGGAAGTCAGAGGGCTCTTGGGAGTCAGAGCGCTCTAGGGAGTCAGAGGGCTCCTGGGGGGTCAGAGGACTCTGGGGAGTCAGAGGACTCTGGGGAGTCAGAAGGCACTGGGGAGTCAGAGGACCTGGGGAGTCAGAGGACCTGGGGAGGTCAGAGAATGCTGGGGAGGTCAGAGGGTACTGGAGAGGTCAGAGGGCGCTCGGGGAGTCAGAGGACCTGGGGAGTCAGAGGACCTGGGGAGGTCAGAGGGTGCTGGGGAGGTCAGAGGGTACTGGAGAGGTCAGAGGGCGCCCGGGGAGTCAGAGGACCTGGGGAGGTCAGAGGGTGCTGGGGAGGTCAGAGGGCGCCGGGGAGTCAGAGGACCTGGGGAGTCAGAGGGTGCCAGGGAGGTCAGAGGGCGCCCGGGGAGTCAGAGGGTGCTGGGGAGGTCAGAGGACCTGGGGAGGTCAGAGGGCGCCGGGGAGTCAGAGGACCTGGGGAGTCAGAGGGTGCCAGGGAGGTCAGAGGGCGCCCGGGGAGTCAGAGGGTGCTGGGGAGGTCAGAGGACCTGGGGAGGTCAGAGGGCGCCGGGGAGTCAGAGGACCTGGGGAGTCAGAGGGTGCCAGGGAGGTCAGAGGGCGCCCGGGGAGTCAGAGGGTGCTGGGGAGGTCAGAGGACCTGGGGAGGTCAGAGGGCGCCGGGGAGTCAGAGGACCTGGGGAGTCAGAGGGTGCCAGGGAGGTCAGAGGGCGCCCGGGGAGTCAGAGGGTGCTGGGGAGGTCAGAGGGCGCCGGGGAAGCCAGAGGACACTCTACAGGAAGCCTTTCCCAGCGGTTTCAAGGAGCCCAGTCATCATCTTGTGCAGTGCCGCTCTCAGCCTTATTCGTCCTGTTCCAAACCCCCGTTCCTCAAGTAACATTTCCCTAATTGCCCTGAGCCACGAGGAGAAAGGACTGTTTTCAGTGTGTATTTACTGTAACGGATTTGGCCTAACAAAGACACTGCGGGTTCGTGTCTCTCGTGCAGCAGATGTAATGCAGATCCCCCCATCGGTCTACTCGCCGAGGGCACACTGGGCAGCTGCTCACCGTGGACACCACACAAAATCGGGGTTAAACTCAGCACCCCATTTCCAAGGGTTTTCATTTTCTCATTTATTAAAGGCAATACGAACTACTTACAAAATTAACTAGTTTCTCAAAGTTCAATAAAAGTTATCCTGTCCTGCCCCTCATGTCGAGTGGTCTCTCCTAAGGGAAGTGAGCCCCGCCGTGTCGCTTCGTGCAGATCCGGGTGGCGTGAGCTGTAGTTCTGTGTGGTCCTCGAAGGACTGAGAAACAAACACCACGCACAGTACTGTGAGGAACCTGAGCCTTTCCAGAACGGCCCGTCCTTGGGAAACGCCCAGAACAAAGCAGTGAGCAGGTTTACCCGGAAGGTCAATCAGAAGGGGCTGAGAGGCTTAACCCCCGAAGGCCGTGTTTACTTCGTGGGCGCTGTCTGCGAAAGGCTTCAGAGCTCATTCCTAGGAAGGGTTCTCCTCCTGTCGTTGGCATGGATCACAGGTACCCTGGCATCTCTTGGTGAGGAAATAAGATTCTGTCCCTCTGCCTGATGAGGCAGCTTGGGCCTTTGACAGTCCCTCCTGCAGCAGCCGGATAAAGTCTTTTCTTTGGTGTCGTTCCTTCCTTCTCTTGGACCTGTGCTTGTTGCTTGTTCCCCCCCTAGGTGCCCAGACTGTCCTTTGACTGCCCAGCCCAGCACACGGACTTCAGCAGGAAGTCCCTTCAGCTTCACTGAGGACTTGGCCAGCTACATTTTCGAGGTCCCTGCAGCGTCTGTGCCATGGGGTTCCGGAAGGTACACCATTTAAAATAAACTGCTCTCGGAGTGAGAGAGGGCCTGGTGGGAACAAGAGAATGTAATCCAAGCTGGAGCCCGAACCCCTGCCAGCTGGTGACCTCCTTCTGCACGCCGGTGCCCAGGCCCTCCGCAGGCTCTGCAGCACCAGGGAGCTGCCTGCTCTCCTCCCCCTCCTCCTGCTGCCGGGGACCTGGAGGACTTCAGGGAGGAAAAAAGAGGATACCCTTGCTTCTTTCCAAACTGCCTTCCACTGTACCCACCTGTGAGTCAGTCTGTCCTGAAGACCCCAGACTCCCAGACCACTTAGCATGGGCAGAGCGTGCGGTGGTCCAGTCCGTGCAGGTGCCTAGGGGTGGGGAGCTGCTCACCCCAGGAGGCCTCGTTTATCGTCCAGTGTCTGCGCACATCTTACGCGATTTCCTGGGCCCTGCGGTCCCGGTCAGGAATCCATCGACCCCCAAACAGACCCGCAAAGAGCGAGCACTCCTCACGTGCCTTTAAGTTGTCTGAATTGCTCCATGTGTGACTATTTCCAAAGAGAGCAGCCACGGGGCCTGTCCCGCAGTCAAGGGCCTCAGCGGGGGACAATGAACAACAGATGTTGACTCCCAGCGGTCCCCTCCTTTTGACATTCCGGGAGGCTCCGGTCGCTTTGCAGCTTCACCACCGAACCCAAACCTCAAAGGCTTCCGCTGAGAGTGTGGCCATGTCCCGGGGGCCTGGGGGATGCGCCACTGCCCGCCCAGAAGGCAGCAGCCGGCCTGAAGGGGGCACAGCACCCCTCTGCCTTTCTTTGACTGTGATTTCCAGAGACTTGAGGTGGACTGGACAGTACCACAGATCTTTCCAGCGTCACTGCCTTGACGAGAGGCCTCTTTTAAAAAGACAAAAGATTTGTTTGGTTCCTGGATACTATCCAAAGACCTTCCTGAGCTCTGCCCCAGTCCTGGTCTTCTCCCGGCTCACTTGTCCTGAAAGACTGGGACCAATGTCTCCGGGGTGGAAGGACGACTCCATTCCAGGGAAGCTTCCTCCCACGAGTGGAGGGGGCAGAACTCAGCGGAGGGGCTGCCGTGTGCTGGTGTGACGGGGAGTGAGGGGTCCCCAGCCTGAGACCCCAGCATGGTCGGTCTTGGCAGCTCAGTGGGCTACTACGTCCGGTTGCCTCTGTCCCTGTGACCAGCAGCCTTTCAGTCCTGCTGCTCTGATCAGCTGGGTCAGACGTGACCCACCCCACCCCGTGCCAATGTCTGGTGGCGGTGCTTCTTCAATAGACCCACGTCCCAACCTCCTCAGTCACGTGGCTGGAACCTGGACCTCTAATGGGCATCTCAGGCTTACATCGTGTAACTTACCCTTGATGTCCCACCCTCACCTTGTGTTCCTCGTCTAGTTATTTGCACATTTCTCCTTCTGGTTCATGCCACGAAGCCTGGGAGCTACCCCTGAAACCTTGCTCCCTGCCCCTCCCTGTCTGATACATCAAACAGCCCTAATTCTACCTTCAAAACAAATCTGCCTACTTCTCCCCATGTCCACTGTGTCTGTCCGCGACCATTTGTCCAGTGAGAATAGGACACTCCTGACATGACCTCCCTGCTGGTCCCTCTTGTCCTTAGTGCAGCCAGAGCATGTCCACTCACTGCCCTCACCAGCTCTGGACCCTGAAGATGCCCTCCTGCCTGTGGGGTGAAGTTCAGACTCACCTGCAGGCCCCAGGCGGCTGCTCCTACACCGTCTCCTCTCCCGCCCCACCTGGCCGTGTTCTCTGAGCCCGGACACGCTGGCCTCGCAGGACCTTCAGTGCATTCAACTTATTCCTTTAAATAATAGACCTTCGTGTGTGCCCCCCCCCCCCCGCACTGAGGCAGTGGGAAGACATACACAGAGCACTTTCCTGTGTGGGAAGCAGGGTAAGAGCATCTTCCAGGCTGAGAACGACCTGAACAGTCTCTACCGGAAGACAGCAGCCGTTGGTCCACTGTCCTCGCTACATGACACCCCGAGACTGCTTCCCGCCCCGCTGCAGCAGCTGGCAGATGGGGTCCCCTCTTCCGCAGTCACAGAGTGTGGCCACGCAACAATATGGGACCGCTTATTTAAAAAGCTGTGTTTGCAGATTGAAGGTAGAGCCGACCTATTTTTTCCTTTATTGTATCAAGAGCCATGGAGACATCAGTTCTAGTGTTTAATCATCAAAGAGGCCAGGGAGGTGTTATCAAATTTTCCTTGGAATAGTTGGAATATGTAAAACTACCTCAGACAATGAGACAGAAACAGGAACAAAATAAGGTGTATATACTTTTCCATATGAAAGTAAAATATAAAAACAAAATTAAGCACTTAAATAATGTTGGTTTTCCCCTCTTTGTTATAAAACTATCAAACACATACAAAAGTGGGCAATGGTATAATAAGCTTTCATGTATGTATCACTTACTTTTAGTGATTATTAACTTACGGCAAGTCTTGTTCATATAGACCTTCTCATCCCTCAACCCAAACTAGATTATAGTCAAGAAAATCCCTGACAATATATCATTTCACTTGCAAATATTTTATCACATATTTCTATATGTGAAGGACTCTTTTAAAATATAATCACAACATAAACATCACACCTGAAAAACAGTAATAATTCATTAATATCATAAAATATTGTCATTATTCAAAATTTCCAAAGTATCTCAAAGTGCGTTTATGGTTGGTTTACTTGTATCAAAATCAACAGCTACACATTGCAGTTGGTTGATATAGTTCTTAAGTCTCTTCTCACCTATAGATTTCCCCTCTATTTTTCTTTGAATTTATTTATTAATGAGATTAAATAAACCAGGTCTTCTGTTTTCTATATTTCTTAAAAACTGGCAATTAGATCTGGAGGCTTTATCAGATTAAGTTTCCATTTTGGGGGCAAGAACAATGCACAGTATGTCCATCAGGAGACACACAGTGTCTAATTGTCTCCCTGTGATGCAAAAATTGGTTACTATGTTGTCAGACTTTCCATCATTGTAAAATTCCCTGTAAGCTGTTCATCTAACAGGATAGTACTCATGAGCATCGTTGCTACACTAATACTTCACTAGGAGCTGAGAAATGATGTTATCTTAATCCTTCTCCACTCATTAGCCAGCACTGCTGTCAGGAAAGACTTTTCTTCATCAGTTGTATGATGACTTTAAACACGGGGAAAACAGGACAGTTGTTAGACTCTTTGCCAGTTTTTAGAATAGTGGCTTAGTTCCCTAACACCTGCCGATAGCAACCGATAGTGGTTTTTCTTTTAGTGTCATGTTGGACTCATGAATATTAAGGTATTTGATGCCCCTAAGTTCTTTGCAGTTATTATTATTCTTTTCGAAAATCAAACTGTCCCATCTTTGGTAGATGGCCTCTTCAAGTTTGCTCCTAAGCCCTTTGACACAGTCTCAGTGGTCTGAAATAGATTTTCTCATTTTCTGGTATCAGATGTTCCAGGCTCCTCTCGTCTGTTTCCTGGATGAGATCTGAAGCAGTCATTTCCCCAAAGAGCCTGACAAGAGGAAATGAAAGTTAGAGATGACGGTATGAGCACCAGGGATGCTCATGGCTCCTGCCTGTATCTCCTCGGCTCTTTCAGTAGACAGAGCTTGGGAAATAAGCATTTTGAAAAGAAAGGATAGCCCATGAGCATAATGATATAACAACTGAAATAGAAGTTCAAGACTTTTTACTTCCTGATTTTATGTTTGTAACTCTAATCACTTATGATGAAAATCTTGTTCCTAGTGATGTTCACATAATTATTTGTTTTATCTAATGTGCATTCGTTTCAGAACAACGACGTCATTATTAGTAACAAAAGTACTCTATATAGTTAAGGATTTCTTTGAAGTTTCTTTTTGCCATTAGGATTTATAAATAGAGTTGAATTACTGTATTTTTTAAAATCACTTTAAATAATTTACCTTTATGTAAATTTACTTTTAAAAAAAATCTCATTCGAGGATATTTTTCTATGTATTTTCAGACAGAGTGGGGTGGGGGGAGAGAGAGAAACATCAATGTGAGAAAGACATATTCAACTGGTTGCCTCCCACAGGACTCCAACCGGGGCCAGGGATCAAACTGCAATCGAGGTACGTGCCCTTGACCGGAATGGAACCCGTGATTCTTTGGTCCATAGGCCGATGCTCTAACCACTGAGTAACCAGCCAGGGCAAATTTAACTATTTTTAACACTCCAAAAATTCTTTTTGCTCACATAGGTCTATGTTTTCAAATAACCACACACTCTTTTATGAACATTATATTGGTAAAATTCCAAGAGTGTGTCGATGAAAAAAATCCTGGTGTGTTTATAATGAAAAAAACACGCAGATGTGGGCTGGCTGCTTGCGTTCCAGGCAGAGGCAGGGAGCCTGCGCGAGGCTCACACGGGGTCCCCGGCGTCCTCGCTGCCCCTCGGCAGGGACCGCGGCCACAGCTGCGGGAGTGTCACCGCCTTAGGAGAGCTTTTCCTAATGAAACGCCCTGATGTGCTGAAGCATGGGCCCCCATTTCCACTGGCTTCCCTTCTACAAACCCAATAACATCGATCTCCTGCTAAACCGTAGATGAATCCACCCTGCTGCTCAAACTTTATTTCACCTCCAATCCAGTACGGTTAGTGTTACCTTTACTTGCGACACAGTTTGGGCATGTGGTTTCAGGACGCATTTCCTCCAGGCCCTTTGGGAATCGTAAATGAGGTGTGCTGTCCTTCTGGAAAAAGGGGAGCACGCCACCCCAAGAGGTGCCTCTGCTTCTCATTTTCTAAGAGATGGCAACTGTGATCCATTGTTTTTACAAGAATCGCCAGGATATCACTTACGGAGCTTTTACACTGAAATGTTTTCTCAGGAGACACACAAATGCAGTAAGGCATTTGGATATTAAACACCAGGAAATTATATACATATAATTTTTTTTTTTTAAGTACACAGGCAGTGCTCTGCCCAACCTGATTTTTGTGTCAAATCTCCTGTTTCCATCTCTTAGCAATAAAAACGTGTAATAATTGTACAGGGACCCTGGGGAGTAGGAACTGTGCCCACAGTCTCTGCATTTTAGCAGCATCACTCGTGAAGTCGGTCGGTGCTTTGGGCCCTGAGGAAGCCTCGTCATCTGGGGAGCTCGGGGCCCAGGAGAGCGGCAGCTTGACTCAATTAAATGATCAAAGCCCTCAGAACTAAAGGCTGAGGCGGCTAGTTCCAGCTCTGTGACTAACTTCCTGGGTTGCTTTGGGCAAGACACTTAGCTTCTCTATGCCCACCTGACCATTAAAACACAGTGTCTCCTGTGTAGCCCGCAGGGTTGCTAGTAGGAAGTGCCCAGGGCAGACCATTACGGACATTCAAGGAGAAACACTCCTCACTCAACAATGTCTGTTCTCTTGGTTTATACTGGTTTTGTATTAGCAACTCACATGTTTTTTTCTCTTCCTCTTAGATTCACGTTCTATCTGAAGCTTCTGTCCAGGAATCTACTGGCACTGAACCGAGTGCCACTACCAGGTGAGTTGTCCCTCTCTCCCTTCTCTTGCTTTACAGTTAAGCGCTATAGATGCAGAGCGAGCTCGCTCACCTCCAGAGGCCTTCTCGTGTCCTGCTGTGCTCCACGCCACACCTCGTGTTGTGCTGGACGAGCATCCATCCACGTGAGCAGGGGGGGCCTTCCAGACCCTGTAGGTGTGTAGTGTGAGCGTGGCACTGACAAATTTGTCCGACAATCTCCGTCTTTAACACCAGAAGATCATACTTGTGATGACGCCCTCTGTTCAGCCAGCAAGGACAAAGAGTTGTGTGCATGCTGGGTGCAGTGAGTGTGAACTTACGAAGACCCTCACACATCCAGGCTCCCTCCGGAGCCCTGGTGTTTGCTGAGGTCACGTTGGTTATTTGGTGGCATGACTTCTTACCTTCTGTTCCTATTCTAACTTGGAAGCACAGACCACACTATCTCAGTTGTTTGCAGAGCTTATTTTTGACAAATCACTTAATGTAATGCTCTCCTTTTTATTAGCAGCCAAAGCAAGATGTTGGTGAAAGATATTGCCCACCATGCTTGATGCAAAAACTAATCTGATAAATTCTATGTGCCAAGAAGGATTTTGTCCCTGCATGGATTTGTATGCATTCTTTTATTATAAATTTTAAAATAATATATATAAATATATAATATAAAATTGTTTTATATTATATATATGTAAATATATTATGTTTTATATGAAAGAAAGCTTTATTTAAAATTCATCACCAAATACTCTTTTTTTAAAAGATGCTGGGGATTTTTATTTTAGGTATGTTAACTTGCTTTAATCTGTAAATGTTTCTAACCTTTCTGGGAAAATTCTGAAGTAATTTTTGTTTTAATCCTCACCTGAGGATATTCCTCAATTTATCTTCAAACAGAGTGGGAGGGAGAGAGAGAGAGAGAGAAACATCGATGTGAGAGAGACACACCAATTGGTTGCCTCCAGCATGACCCAGCCATGGCTGGGGACCGAACCACCACCAAGGTACATGCCCTTAACCAGAATCAAACCCACCCATGATTTTTTTGGTCTGTGGGCCAGTGCTCTAACCACTGAACCAAACTGGCCAGGGCCTAATATATTTATTGCAAGACATGAGGTCCAGGGAGTCTTAGCAAGGTCATAGTGCAAATTCCATCCCAGCATCCTCTTTTTCCTCTTGATTTTGGTAGTAGGCTTTACCTGGGTGCAACTTCTCCTTCTCTGTCTTTAAAAAATTATATAGGTTTTCAGCCCTAAATCTCCTCTCTGTTTCTTTGTAATCATGTTTAATGCCATTGTTTCAATTCCTTCTCATAATAATGACAAAGACTGGGTAGAACAAGTGATATTTTTTAAAAATCCAAATGTCCAAATTGTCCAAATCTAATGCCAGTTGTCTTGGCTCCAGGTCATTTGACCGATGATTTCAATCATTAAGCCATAGTGGATTTTCACATTTTGCCTTTGTGTTTAGGACCCTTTTCACTTTAAGTAATCTTACTGACCCCACTTTCAGGGTGAGGGGGCGCAGTACTTGATATCCTGTATTTGCAGGCATGGCCAGCGAGCAGAGAGTCTGCCGCTCATGCCAACCTAAGGCAAGAGCCTCTCTAGTGCCAGTCTGCGTCTCTTGTCCCCAGCTCCATCCCCACCCAGCCCCTGAAGAGTACATTCTTATGACTCCCACGTCAACTGGCTGCTAACCTGGTTTCAAAAAAGGGAGGCACAGGCGGGGGACAGGAGGATGGGAGGATGGGAGGATGGGGGGATGGAAGAAGCCAGGTATTTCACTCCCCTTCCTCTGAGCCCCCAGCCACCAGCCACAGCTGCATGTCCCTGGAGATCCCAGGTCCCACCAGATGGGCCCTACCTCCGTGATCCTCACCTCTGCTGGGCTGCCTCATGGATCCACCTCCCCCCAGATGGCTCTGGTCTTGGGTTCTGAGTACACCATTTGTATCCGTTGCTTAAACTTGGCTAACAAAGAATCGCAGACTGAGTGGCTACAACATCAGAAATGTACTCTTTCACAGGTCCAGAGCTTAGAAGTCCAACATCAAGGTGTTGGTCATTAGGGCCCAGCTCCGTCTGAGACTCTGGGTAGACTCTCTTCACTTTTCCCACAGTCCTTGGTCTTCCTGGGTTTGTAACGGCATCTTCCAAGTCTCTCTCTGTCATCACATGGCCTCGTCCTCCTGTGTCTGTCACTGTGCCCTTCTCTTCTGATAGGACTCCTGTCATGTTGGAGTAAGGGCTTCCCCACTCCAGTATGACCTCATCTGAACTAATGACATCTGCAGTAACCCTATTTGCAAACAAGGTCACACTCTGAAATACTGGGGGTTAGGACTTCAATATCATTTTGTGGGGCCACAATCAAAGTAATGACACTCTTCTTCCTTTGTTGTGGTAGCCAACAATTATCGCTCATTTCTGTGTTCTCACTGCCCCCTGTTGGTCATGTCTGCTCTTCCAGCACCTTCCTAACCGGTTACCTGTATTAAGTCCCTTCCCTTGAGCTCCCTGGGTTGGGCATTGCTTTGCCTTCACGTATGTTGTTTCACTCAACTGATTTGGCTCCCTGTAGACATTGACAAAGCACCACTTGAGGAGGTGTGTTGTTCCGGGGGTAATATCTGCTATAGAATGAATGTTGGGGTACATGGAGTGAGTGGTGGTCAATCAAGGAGCTATGCAAATCTTTCTAAAATCACAGAGGTGAAAACTTTCTCCATCTGGATCTACATGGCACTAAATTCAAGGCAAGGAAAGGGGTCCAGCTGTATCATTAGTAAAGCTGTGCACACATCCAAACGTAGCACAGGATGCGCAACGTGATTTGTTCACTGATTAAGTCGGTTATTTGTTCGCTTGTTCATTCATTCATTCAGCGACAGTGACCGGGTTCCTGTCGGGCCAGCTTTTAGATGATGTAAATATAGAGCAGAAACCAAAAAAAAAAAAAAAAAGTGAAGTTTTTGCTCTGATAGAGCTTAAACTCTAGTAAGAGAGAGATAGTCAATAAATTTTTAAAATACAGTTAAAGAAAACAGAAAATGAGTGACAAGGGCTTTGATAAGCTAAGCAGGCAACGCAGTTCAGAGAGGTTATGTGGTTGGTGGAGCTGCCCTGGGTTCCCCTCTCTCTCCTTGGACAGGCCTCTTCAAGGGGACGCCATTTGAGCTGGGGTCAGAGCGATGAGAGGGAGCCAGCTTTGCAAAAACTGGGGAGAGTGCGAGGCCTGTGAGGCCATCTGACGCTGAGCGGTGGACCGTGCGATGGAGGAAAGCAAAGGTAAGCAGGCCAGGCAGGGTCTTGTCGGAATTTCAGAGTTGTTAGTCATCAGTGGGAACTTTCAGGAGGGTTTTTATCCTCACCCGAAGACATTTGTCCATTTTTGTTCAGATAGAGTGGGAGGGAGAGAGAGGAAGAGACAGAGAGAGAGAAACATCGATGTGAAAGGGACACATCGAGTGGCTGCCACCGCACGACCAACCAGGGCCGGAGACAAACTGCAACCGAGGTACGTGCCCTTAGCGGGAACCGAACCCGGGTCTCTCCGGACCGCAGGCCGACATTCTAACTGCTGAGCCAAACCGGCCAGGGCTAGGAGGGTTTTTAAAACATGGGAGAGAAATTATATAATTCTTCATGTGTGTGGAAAGAATAAAACCAAGGAGACCAGAGAATAGCTCAGGTAAGACCCTGGGGTGGCAGCTATGATAATGACAGAGGAGGAAAAACACAGGGAGCATTTTGGAGTCAGCTTCACAAGACTCAGCAATGAGCCAGGTGCTGGGCAGATATTATATATTACATATTTTATATAAACGTAAAATAAAAATGACATGTAATATGATGTATACATTATATGTAGAATATAAGGTATTGTCTATAATATTTTCTGTTATATATGACATATAATAACTTGTGTATATATACATAGAATATATGTAGTGGTCAAACTTTTTACTTAATGACAAGGCTATTCTTAGTAAAGCAATACCTGTATTTGTCAGTCAGACTTCTGGTCAACGCCTACTCGGAGAAACAGCCCGCGTCTAAGTGAGCGGACCAGTCTGCCTGGCTGAATGGCTCACAGGAAGCCCCTTCACCCGCCCGCGCTCCTCCCCTTTGGCCTCGGCCTGCACGACGAGTAGATAGAGCGTACACTGTTACAACACGCTCAGCTCGGTGGCTTCCCACGCCACAGCCAACGACCAGTGGAAAGTTCAAAGAGAACAAAGGGTAGTGCTAGAAGTCACAGACTAAAAGCAGGACAACTGCTTGCTGTGGCCAAAGAAACAAGGTCATCGAGAGCCGGGGGTCTCTGTCACCCCCAGACAGGAACACGCCGGCCATGGACACGGCGCTCATTACCTCCCCCCGGGAAACCGGAGAGGCGAATCAAACGGTAAGCCTTTTTTTTCAAATAGGCAAAGTTTAATTACTTATAAAGGTTGCTGGTGGGAAATAACTTATTTTTGGAATCTGAAGGAGAGGAGAGATTACAATAATGTTTATCTGCAGTGGTGAGTCGAGTGGATGAAGAGGGGAGACTGAGCACATGTGTCTACCACCCCACACTCCCCCAAATCCTTTTAAGTGACAGGAAAAAGAAATCTTTTAAAGACTAAATTCATGACAACACTGGGTGACATTGAGGGGCCCTGAACTTGTGAAGAATTCCTGGAAGACAGAAAGCAGATGGGATTCAATTGACAAGAATTGAGACCACAGCCCAACATGTGCACAGGAAAAAACCTACGAGAAAGATAAGAGCAGATGTAGAGAAGCCCCAAGTTCAGTGTCAACAATCAGAGAGCAGAAGGGCCTTCGGCAACTGTGGGAGTAACTGGAGAACCACAAGTAGAATGTGGGGTCCCTTAGCAGCAGCTCCTCCTGGGAAACAGTGACCCAACACCAGCTCCTGCAGGTATTGATGAGCCCCGTTCTCCTCCCTGGATGCAGACAGGTATGCAGGACCACCTGACGTGGTGTGGAGACCATCACAATGACCAGTGTCGGTCTCCTCCCTAGATGCAGACGGGCATGCAGGACCACCTGACGTGGTGTGGAGACCATCACAATGACCAGTGTCAGTCTCCTCCCTAGATGCAGACAGGCATGCAGGACCGCCTGACGTGGTGTGGAGACCATCACAATGACCAGTGTCAGTCTCCTCCCTAGATGCAGACAGGCATGCAGGACCGCCTGACGTGGTGTGGAGACCATCACAATGACCAGTGTCAGTCTCCTCCCTAGATGCAGACAGGCATGCAGGACCGCCTGACGTGGTGTGGAGACCATCACCATGACCAGTGTCAGTCTCCTCCCTAGATGCAGACAGGCATGCAGGACCACCTGACGTGGTGTGGAGACCATCACAATGACCAGTGTCGGTCTCCTCCCTAGATGCAGACGGGCATGCAGGAACACCTGACGTGGTGTGGAGACCATCACCATGACCAGTGTCAGTCTCCTCCCTAGATGCAGACGGGCATGCAGGACCGCCTGACGTGGTGTGGAGACCATCACCATGACCAGTGTCAGTCTCCTCCCTAGATGCAGACGGGCATGCAGGAACACCTGACGTGGTGTGGAGACCATCACAATGACCAGTGTCGGTCTCCTCCCTAGATGCAGACAGGCATGCAGGACCGCCTGACGTGGTGTGGAGACCATCACCATGACCAGTGTCGGTCTCCTCCCTAGATGCAGACAGGCATGCAGGAACACCTGACGTGGTGTGGAGACCATCACCATGACCAGTGTCGGTCTCCTCCCTAGATGCAGACAGGCATGCAGGAACACCTGACGTGGTGTGGAGACCATCACCATGACCAGTGTCAGTCTCCTCCCTAGATGCAGACAGGCATGCAGGAACACCTGACGTGGTGTGGAGACCATCACAATGACCAGTGTCGGTCTCCTCCCTAGATGCAGACAGGCATGCAGGACCGCCTGACGTGGTGTGGAGACCATCACCATGACCAGTGTCGGTCTCCTCCCTAGATGCAGACAGGCATGCAGGACCGCCTGACGTGGTGTGGAGACCATCACAATGACCAGTGTCAGTCTCCTCCCTAGATGCAGACAGGCATGCAGGACCGCCTGACGTGGTGTGGAGACCATCACAATGACCAGTGTCAGTCTCCTCCCTAGATGCAGACAGGCATGCAGGACCGCCTGACGTGGTGTGGAGACCATCACAATGACCAGTGTCAGTCTCCTCCCTGGATGCAGACAGGCATGCAGGACCGCCTGACGTGGTGTGGAGACCATCACAATGACCAGTGTCAGTCTCCTCCCTAGATGCAGACAGGCATGCAGGACCGCCTGACGTGGTGTGGAGACCATCACAATGACCAGTGTCGGTCTCCTCCCTAGATGCAGACAGGCATGCAGGACCGCCTGACGTGGTGTGGAGACCATCACAATGACCAGTGTCGGTCTCCTCCCTAGATGCAGACAGGCATGCAGGACCGCCTGACGTGGTGTGGAGACCATCACAATGACCAGTGTCAGTCTCCTCCCTAGATGCAGACAGGCATGCAGGACTGCCTGACGTGGTGTGGAGACCATCACAATGACCAGTGTCAGTCTCCTCCCTAGATGCAGACAGGCATGCAGGACCGCCTGACGTGGTGTGGAGACCATCACAATGACCAGTGTCAGTCTCCTCCCTAGATGCAGACAGGCATGCAGGACCGCCTGACGTGGTGTGGAGACCATCACAATGACCAGTGTTGGTCTCCTCCCTAGATGCAGACAGGCATGCAGGAACACCTGACGTGGTGTGGAGACCATCACAATGACCAGTGTCGGTCTCCTCCCTAGATGCAGACGGGCATGCAGGACCGCCTGACGTGGTGTGGAGACCATCACAATGACCAGTGTTGGTCTCCTCCCTAGATGCAGACGGGCATGCAGGACCACCTGACGTGGTGTGGAGACCATCACCATGAAAAGGAAGGAAGAGACAGAACACTGACCCCGGAGAAAATTCACAACAGAATGAACTTCTGGCCATTTTAATTACTCTCAGAGAGATTCTAGATGACGTTGCACTATAGCACGAGAATACGCCAATGTGAAAAAGAAGCAAAGAGCAAGTCAGAGCTCCCAGGACTCTGAAATCACAGGAACAAAACACAAAACGAAAGAAATCAATAGAATAGACACGATCCTGAGCAAACGAATAACCACAATTCACACATCTTTTCTGTGAAAGGTCAGATTGAGAAAAGAGGTAAAAGACCCGAAAGCTTCTTTCAAGAGTTCCAACATGTCTAATAAGAATTCCAGAAACAGAGATACCTGAATGGAGGAAAATAGAGACAAAACCAACCAACAGACAATGTATCACAGCTGAAGAAAAGCACAGATTTCCGTATAGAAAGGGCCACCAGTGACACATAGGAGGACTGGAACGAACCGGCTGGGCGTCGCTGGATCCCGGGGCCGTCTCCCGGTGCCGTCTCCCGGTGCCGTCTCCCGGTGCCGTCTCCCGGTGCCGTCTCCCGTGCCGTCTCCCGGTGCCGTCTGGGAGCTTCAGAGTGAACAGAGATGCCTCAGGGCTCCCGGGGGAGCAGCAGGTTGCAGAATTAGAATCACGTTGTCATTGAAATTCTCATCAGCAGAACCGAATGTTACAAGAAATCCTGGGACATTTTGAGGAGAAATCACTTTAAACTGAGAATTCTATTCGCAATCAGAGAGCCTTCAGAAGAGGGGGCGAGCCCTGGCCGGTTTGGCTCAGCGGTTAGAGCGTCGGCCTGCGGTCCAGAGAGATCTGTGTTCGGTTCCCGCTAAGGGCGCGTACCTCGGTTGCAGTTTGTCCCCGGCCCTGGTCGGTTGTGCGGGTGGCAGCCACTCGATGTGTCCCTTTCACATCGATGTTTCTCTCTCTCTCTGTTCCTCTCTCTCCCTCCCACTCTACCTGAACAAAAAATGGAAAAATGTCCTCGGGTGAGGATAAAAAAAAAAAGAAAAAAAAAAAAAAGAAGAGGGGGCGAGGACGTGAAGGGTCTGTGGGTACACGAGGGCTCAGGAACGAACCTTCTCCAGAGTTAGGATTTGTTCCGGGATGATTTACAGCAAAATTGAAAATTTGACCCAAGAAAGAATATACATAAAATATAGGCGAAATAGTAGCAAGCAAAGAACCCAGTAAAGCATTTTTATATTTATTTTTACATTTTTAAATTAACAGTTGATGTACAATATTATATTAGTTTCAGGTGTACAACTCTGTGATTAGACATTTATATAACTTAGGAAATGATCCCCTGATACGTCCAGTACCCATGTGACACCATAGACAGGTATCACAGTACTTAGACTATATTCCCCTGCTGTATTTACATCCCCGTGACTATTTGAAAAAGAGGGTTTGGAGGGTTTGGAGGGATGGGAAAAGAGCCCAGTAAAACTTATAGATAAGTTGAAATATGTAGTTATTAATAAATTTTTTTAAAATCTAAAACTAAAGACTTAAATCATAGAAAGTAATGAGCGAGCCCTGGCCGGTTTGGCTCAGTGGTTAGAGCGTCGGCCTATGGTCCAGAGAGACCCAGGTTCGGTTCCCGCTAAGGGCACGTACCTCGGTTGCAGTTTGTCCCCGGCCCTGGTTGGTCGTGCGGGTGGCGACCACTCGATGTGTCCCTTTCACGTCGATGTTTCTCTCTCTCTCTCTCTCTCTTTCTCTCTCTCTCCCTCTCTCTTTCTCTCCCCCTCCCACTCTATCTGAACAAAGAATGGAAAAATGTCCTCCAGTGAGGATAAAAAAAAAAGAAAAGAAAGAAAGTAATGAGAAATAAGGAGGAAATAATAGTGTGCTCAGATTTTGCCCTTTTGGTAAGAAATTCATTTTATAGCGTAATACATGTTTAAATGAACATGCAAAAATGTAAGACTACTGCTTAAGCAATAGAAAACAGATGGAATAACTTTGTAAGCCACTAGAGAAAAAAAGTGGAACAAAAATTGATCCATCTACTAAAAGGAGGAAAAGGAAAATAGAAAATAAGACATCGTGGTACATTGACTAATATAAAATCAGGTAGCATATTAGCATATCAGAAAGTGCAATAAATGTAAACGAGTTACACACAGCCGTTCAACGAGCATGCGTGTGTAAAGGCATTGCAAACACACAGTGGGCCATTTCACAGTCACTACTTTGGGTGTCCAAGTGGGCTCAGAATGAAAGGTAGGAGGTAGAAGTTGACAGGCTTCTCCTTTACACAGGGAGAAGACATTCATGATTTTACATTTTTTATGTCAGGTTACAAAATTACATACATTTAGCCCAAAGGTAAATGTTGAGGGATGTTAGCATATATACATCGTGACAGGTTTATGATCTGTTTCTCTGTCTCCTCACCCCTCACGTGGCAAAGGGGCCCCCTTTGTCTTGTTTTTCCTGCTCCTTCTTTAGTTAATTACCATTTTCACCCATAACTTGAAGTGGGTATGTCCACATCCTAATCTCTGGAACAGGTAAAAATTACCTTATTTGGAAAAACAGTCTGTGCAGGTGTGATTAAGTTAAGGCTCTTGAGACAGGAAGATTATTGAAAGTGAGAGACAATATGAGAGATATCTATCAAGAATGGTCCTTTCACTTGAATATATTTAAATGTATTAAAACTTGTAAATCGCCCGGCCAGAGTGGCTCAGTGGTTTAGCGTGGACCCTCTCTGCAAACCCGAGTACCTGTTCTTGTCCTGCCAGCATACTGACGAGGCATTTCTAGGGGGAAACGTGTTAAAGCATTTGCTAACCTGCTCGAGGGGAGTGCTGCTTAAACCACCGGCTCCTAGGGCCAGGTCTCCGCCCGCAAACTGCCTGTCTACTCGTCTACCTCTCCGCCCCCACGCTCCTCCAGCCTCTGAGCCGACCGGACGTCACACTGAGAACCTCTGCTCCTGAACCGCTTCACAGCCGGGGGGAAAAAGCCGGGGTTTGAGGAAGGAGAATTTAGGATGGGGCCCTCGTTCTTGTCTGAGAATTTGCCTTCATTATTGTCTTCAGATTTGCAAATAAAGGACTAGAAAGGATTTCAGATCAACTCCTCTGACTTCCACAATTTTTTCATTAGACAGAAACGCTGCAGTTCAGAGCAGCGATGTGAATTATCACAGACAGAGCCAGTCCGAGGGGAAGCTGGGCCTTCAGGTCACAGGCCCGCCTTTGACACCGGGCTTGCCTCGTCTGTCTCTACTGTTCTGTTCCAGGAAGCTGGAAAGCAGCAAGGTCAAGTGCAGAAGAAGAAACCCGGACTCCAGAAGGCCTTACACTGCTGCAGAATTTTTTTAAAAAATTACTAAATGACATTGTCACTTAATCCGCCTGTCTCGTCCTCTACTGTAACTGTCTAGTTACCTTATCCACGTAGCACAGAGAAGGTTGCCCCCAGCCCCCTCCCTTTCAGTTTTGGTGATGAAGTATTTAACAGCTACGCAGACTGGTCCTGGGTGAGCGGACCATTAACGCTGTGTGGCCACTTTGCCATTGCTGTCTGCGTTGTCCTTGCCGCAGCGTCGGCCAGACCAGGTGGAGAGAGCCTTTGATGAAAGCTTGGCTCACAGTCAGCAGTCTTGGTGCAAGTGTTGAAAAGATTCTGGGAAGATTTGCCCATTTGGAACCGAGTAGAACTTAAGTGTGTTCAGGGCTCCTACTTGTTTGTTTCATCTGGTTTTCTTTAAGGTCTATTTTTGCTTTTTAATTCTTTAAACAGAGGCCATCGGACTTTGGCTTTGGGGCTCAGTCTGGCAGGGTTTGGCGCACAGTTCCTTGTTCAACTTCTGTTTTATTCATTGAGAATTAACAGCCTTCTCTCGACTCTCCTTACCCCACGTCGGGTGGTGCTAGGCACTGGGGCTGGCTTACTGGATTTGAAGCTTTTCTTGGGCACCTGCAAGGCATGAACCTCGAACATTTTTTCCTGTGGTGGCATGTCCTTCAGTCCTACTAGTGCAGGTGCATGCCTGGGAGGGTTGGTACAGCCAAGGTGAACGGTCCAATGAGAACGAAGGGCACTTCGACAGGCAGCGCCTGATCACCGGCTGCAGCAGTGACACCGTGCACGCTGGCGTTCCTTCTGCCGTGGCACTGCCCAGCCTCGGCATCATCCCTGGGAGAGGCGACGCTTTGCTTTCAACTCCTATGACTGGCACCAGTGTTGACTTGCGTGGCCGAGCACCTGCTGCACAGCCCACGGCGGCAGGAGATGGAAGCCCACCCGTTTCCATTTCTCCCAGCAGGGCCGCCAGTGTGGCTCTGAGCTCATCTGGGGTGCAGTTTCTATCTGGGACTAAGCTGACTTAGGGCAGCAGCACCGACCTTTCAGGTCACCTAGTGGCATCAGTGTACCGGTGATTCTCCTGTTAACCTCGGTACATTGACACACCTTTCGGCCGCAGCCACTGTGCAGCCTTTGCCGTTGAGAAGCACGTGATGCCCTCTATGAATAGTAACGAGGGCCACCTTCGGAGGTCAGGGCAGCCGCAGAGTCTTATGCTGCAATTGAACTTTCTGAAGGAATTTTTCTCCCAACTAAAACTGGGTGAGGAGAATTTTTCAAGAGTGCATTTCCTATTTTGGAAAACTATCAGGTTGCCAGGATGCCATGAAGTACTCGTGGGTCATTCACGAGGCCTGGAAGAGTTCATGTCCCTTTCACACTGAGCCAGAGGCCACTCTGCTGTCTCCCCACATTGGTAAGTGACCAATTTTACTGCCCCACTTCCTGTCTGGATCCAGGAAGTGATCAAACCCACACCATGAATCACATATTAAATCAAAAAGAACCTTGTTCTCGGAAGCACAGCTTCCTGAAATGAACAAGGAGTGGGGGACGGGGTCAGAGGAGGGAGGCTACGGCCGAAATGGGTACCGGGCTCGACTTCCGCTCAGAGTTCCCCTTTCTGTTTTTATCTTTCTTCCTTCCCTTTCTGTAAATATCTGGTTTCTTGCCTGGGACAAGTTCATTTACATTTGCAGTTTGCCCTGAAGTGACTGCATGTAAAGACCTGTGTTGGAGCTGGAGTCACAAGGACACTGAGTGTTCTGGGTTCAATCTTGTCCCAGATGCGGGGCTGAGATTTAAACACATGCCCATCTGGCTAGTGTTTCCATTCTGGGTCCTGTAACATTATTTGACCCAAATCAGCCCTCCCAGTGTGGCTGGACTGGCGATCGCAGACTTTGGGGGTCACGTCCCACTGACATGGGGCAGGTAGCAGGTGTCTGGGCACCCAGCTTTGTCACCCCATCGGCTGGCTCCTGTCCTCCTTGCAGGCTCCCAGCAGTGAGCCAGCGTTTGCTGACCTTTGCTCCAGTAGCCCGAGAAAGAAAACATACCCTTACTCTTAAGCTAAAGCTTTCTGAACAAAAGAAAACAAAATATCCCCTTGGCAACTATGAGATGCTGTCTTTTTCACTTTGCTTCTCTCCATTTTACTTTGCGGATGGCCACAGGTAGGATGTCCCAGTCCTGTTCATTTATATAACAAACATGTCACTGGGAGCTGAGAAGACACAAAATGATCGAACATAGTCCAG
Organism: Molossus molossus; assembly: GCF_014108415.1. Lineage (NCBI taxonomy): Eukaryota > Metazoa > Chordata > Mammalia > Chiroptera > Molossidae > Molossus > Molossus molossus. Next base: position 5,603,920 of record NW_023425359.1, on the reverse strand, counting down.
ACCAGAGCCTCAAGGAGCACACTGTCCACAAGGGCGTTACAAACACGAATTCTAAAGCCCGACAGAAAGATCCAGACTGACGGCCAGTGGAGTTCACAAGAACAAGGTGTGACGTCTGACTGGGAGAATCTGGGAGGAGTGGGAAGAGACGGCCACTCAGCAGGGTCTGGAGGGCCAGCAGATGTTGTGTCCGGTGGGCAAGGGGTCAGAGGATCTGGACAGAGGAGCAGGTGGCCCATCCACATTGATCCACAGGGCTTCCCTCTCCTCAACCAGGAGCACAGGCCGTGAGGTGAAACAGGGATCACAGCCCATCGTCTGCAACGTGGGCATCACCTGGTCCTCTTCTGACTGTTCAATGACGTTAGAGTCCACTCTTTCTTCCCAGAAGCCTCTGGAAAGCGGCTCAGTAAAATTAGAGACATTTGCTTGGATTGCTGCTTTCCTCAGCGTGGGGCCGGTGCATACCCAGACTGTGACGGCTGCTACAGACGCTCGCTCTCTGGGAGGAGAGTGACAGTGACGCAGAGCCACCAGGCTGCTGGCGGGAGGTTCCCGCAGCCGCTTCCCTGAGCAGGTAGATCTGGGCGGGGCACTTGCACTGGCAGGAACTAGGAGCCACACCCCATGCACACCCTGAGCTCATTCGCCCTTAGAAGACTTACGCAAGTAGTAAGCCAGAAGAAGCATGCAACAGCTCGCCCGGGCCCGTTTGGCTCAGCAGTTGGAACATCCGCCTGTGGACCAAACAACTGTGGGTTCGATTCCAGTCAAGGGCACGTACCTTGGTTGCGGTTCGTCCCCGGCCCTGGTCGCGGTCATGCAGGAGGCAACCAGTTGATCTATCTCTCTCTTTCTCTCCCTCCTTCCCACTCTGTCTGAAAATAGATGGAAAAGTATCCTCATATCCTTGGGTGAGGATTTTTAAAAAAAGAATTATGCAACAGGCTTTGGGACAGGTGAGAATTTGGGGAGGACTTCCAAAATCTAAAGTAAGAAAGCTGGTTTTGCAGTTAAGTCTTTGTTTCTTTTTCTTTTTTTTAAATTGATATTAAAGAGAGAGAGGAAGGGAGAAGGAGATAGAAACATCGATGAGAGAGAACATCGATTGGCCACGTCCTGCATGCCCCCCACTGGGGATCGGGCCCACAACCTGGGCATGTGCCCTGACTGGGAATCGAACTGGCGACCTCTTGGTGCCTGGGTCGATGCTCACCCAGTGAGCCACACCAGCCAGGCTGCAGTTAAGTCTTTAAATACTTGTCTTTTTAAGAAAATGCATACCCGCCCGAGAAGGTGAGCCACCTTGTTAGAGCCCTGTTTCTGTCTGCCACAAGCAGGGCCAGTGGACTGCAATGGGCCCCCGCGGTCATCGCCGGCACCATGCTGTCCCTGCTGGCCACAGCCGAGATGAGGTGCGATCTTTACGACACTGAACAGGCTCCATTCCAAGGGGACTGGCTTCTTAGGGGTCTTTGCTCTTCACATCCACTCGTCTAGGGGGAGCCTGGACCGTGGTCGGCTCTTCAGCGCCATCAGCTCCGGGTCCCTATTTCTCCCAGGACCCTTTTCTCTTGAGTTTGATTCTGGCTGTATTTTCCCTGAAAAATCAGCCACAGATGAAGAGCAGTGTATCAAGAACTGCTCTTTGTTGCGTGAACTGGGTCCCATGTTATATTAATTCTGCTTCCAAGTATCAGCACAGCATAAGGTAGAACAGCATCCTCAGAACCCTGCCCAGTGGACCACTGCATTCTCTACGAGAAACCCCGCCATCTATTTGAAATTGCATTTTGCTCTTGTTGTAGCCAAGAATTTCTTCATAATGCTTATACTAATTTTCTCAGCTGTGATGAATCACGTAATTCCTTTTCCTACACTTAGATCAGTGGAGACCACTACCACACTCATTAACATCGTGTCTTAAAGCTGCAGCCCAGCATCTGAAAGCGGATGCCTCTCTCTGTACTGGAGTCACAGACCCTGTCCCTAGCTACCACCTTACAGTGTTAGACAGTCACCCCTTGTACACGTTGAGTAGCTTTCCTAAAAAAAGACTCCACAGCAAGAAATATCAATAAAGATATGTAGCCAGCCCTGGCCGGTTTGGCTCAGCGGTTGGAGCGTCCGCCTGCGGTCTGGAGAGACCCGGGTTCGGTTCCCGCTAAGGGCATGTACCTCGGTTGCAGTTTGTCCCCGGCCCTGGTTGGTCGTGCGGGTGGCAGCCACTCGATGTGTCCCTTTCACATCGATGTTTCTCTCTCTCTCTTCCTCTCTCTCCCTCCCACTCTATCTGTACAAAAAATGGAAAAAAGTCCTTGGGTGAGGATAAAAAAAAAAAAAAGATATGTAGCCAACTATAGGAAATATATAGAAATAATTTCTCAAGTGTCGATCTTGGTCGTAGTATTCTACTTCAAGTTTAACAAATCTTATTAAAACAAACATGTAGTCTTCAATTCAAGTCATGTTTCATTTTAACATTGATTAGATCGTAGGGGGTAGATTGTATTAGGAAAACCAATGAGGCAGATACAGTTAATAAGCTTCTAAACCTTGGAGCAGAGATGTTGTACCCTCCGAGGGATGCTGCATTCCCCCAGGGAGGTGGCATTTTCCATATTTCTCTTGCTTATTTTCTTTGCAAGATGAACATGAACAATTGAAAGAGAAGTTGGAATTAGCACACTGAGGACTGTTTATTATTTATGAGATGGAAATAAACTTCTACATAACCAAAGTCATTAGGATTCCATAAAGATTTCCCCATCTTCTGTGTACACAGTTCTGTAACAAGTAAATCACACATTCCCTGGGCACATTCAACTCTGAAAGCTCAGTTATTACCCAGGATGGCGTTATCCCAACCCAGGACCCGTCCATCCCAGCACTACCTTCCCTGAGCCTGGCTGCAGGGATGGATGGCGGCAAGTTCATGGAGCTGGCCCCGGGGACCAGAACCCGTCCCTGCGCACACCCCGCCGACCCCAAGGTCAGCTTCCACCTCTCCTTGGCTCTGCCTGTCCCATTTTGCACCCTTCCCGCCATGGTCCCAGTGTCCCAACTCTCTCTGCCACCCTCCCTGGCGTGAATTGTTTCTTCCCAGCCTCGGGACTAACGCCAGCCACCTGCCTCTGCCCCTCCCCGGGGTGCTGCAGGCTCTCCTCATCCGTGAAGTGCTCTGCGGTTGGATCAGTGAGCACCCCCGCTGCACGCCAGCACCACGGGACCTGAGTCCCGTCTCAGCCATGCCCTGGGGTGTCAGGTCCGCACCCGCAGCCATTAGGGTTGGCTCTGTTGCCATCATGCCCCCAGTACCTAGAACAGGACCCGAACGCAGCCAATGCTCAAGTATTTGTTAAATGAGAAAAGTAGATGCACTACTGTATTAAGTTCTTAAATAAAAAATTTACACTTAAAAATAATTAAATCTATTCATCTTTTCCCCTATGGTGCCTATTTTGGTATTATGATTGGAAATTCATTAATCTTTCTAAATTTATGAAAATGTTTTTATAAATGCATGTATCTATTTGTAAATATTTACATAACACATATATTTATCTGTTATATATAATTCTTATATATGCATGTATAAGTAGGGACAAGCGGGAGAAAGAGAGGATTAAAATTTGCCAAGCAAGTTCTATGTGCCAGACACTGTGTTAAATATTTTGTTAAATATTATTTAACCTCGCCCTGGCCAGTTTGGCTCAGCGGTTAGAGCATCGGCCTGCGGTCCGGAGAGACCCGGGTTCGGTTCCCGCTAAGGGCACGTACCTCGGTTGCAGTTTGTCCCCGGCCCTGGTTGGTTGTGCAGGTGGCAGCCACTCGATGTGTCCCTTTCACATTGATGTTTCTCTCTCTCTCTCTCTCTCTCTCTCTCTCTCTCTCTCTCTCTCTCTCTCTCCCTCTCTCTCCCTCCCACTCTATCTGTACAAAAAATGGAAAAATATCCTCGGGTGAGGATTAAAAAATACATATATATATATATTACTTAACCTTCACACCAAGGCTTGGTGGTAGTTTTATTCCTGATTAAGGAAGTAAGTCTGGAGACTTAGGTGTTTTATCTATATTAACACAACACTTTTTTTTTTTTTTTTTTGGTTAATCCTTACCCAATGATATTTTTCCATTGATTTTTAGATGGAGTGGAAGGGAGGGAGGGAGAGAGAGAGAGAGAGAGACAGAGGAGAGACACATTGATTGATTGCCTACTGCATGACCCCAACTGGGGCCAGGGATCAAACCTGCAACCCAGGCACATGCCCTTGACATGGAATTGAACCTGAGACCTTTGGGTCCACAGGCAGAAACTCTAACCGCTGAGCCAAGCCAGCTAGGGCCACAACAACTATTTTTATGTTCAATTTTTAGATTTAAAGTTCACTCCATCTGGAATTTATCATGGTATGTCCTAGAGGTTCTTTTTAAATTCATGGCTCCAAAATCCATTAGAACTGCATTGAAGACTGTGGATATTGATATTGTTGTAGATATAGATGTGTGTGTGTGTGTGTGTGTGTGTGTGTGTGTGTGTGTGTGTAAAGGATCAATTTCTCTTATCAGATTCTTTAAGTGGTTCATGAACTAAAAATGGTTACCAATCATTAATTTAAGTTAGAAATAATTTTATTCTAAAGGAATGCCAGTTTTTCTTTTTTTTTAATCCTCTCCCGAGGACATTTTTCCATTTTTTGTTCAGATAGGCTGGGAGGGAGAGAGAGAGAGAGAGAAACATCGAAGTGAAAGGGACACACTGAGTGGTTGCCACCTGCACGACCCAACCAGGGCCGGGGACAAACTGCAACCGAGGTACGTGCCCTTAGCGGGAACTGAACCCGGGACTCTCTGGACCGCAGGCCAACACTCTAACCGCTGAGCCAAACTGGCCAGGGGAGGAATGCTGGTGTTTCAAACACTATGAATTAAAAACCCATCCTTTCCCTGGTAATTTAAAATGTCAACGTTATCAATAGCTAGGGCTCTGATGCAGAATGACCTGGATTTGAATCACAATTTGATCATCCACTAGCTCTGTGACTTTAAGCAACGTAACCTCTCGGAGCATATGTTGACCTCTGTAAAATGGAATAATGTAGCACTATTTCATAAACCTGGTTTTAGGACGAAGTTAGGTAGCACGTGGGATGCAGAGTATTTAGAATTAGCAGACACTTGATCCTGTCCGGAAGGTCCTGTCAAAATGTCTTCATTTAGAAAACTTCTCTGGGTTCCAAAAGACCATCACATTTATTTATACTTTTGGTTTATAGGATTAACACATAAAAATTGTGTTGATCTAGCTGTTCTTATTTCAATGAATGGAAGGCAAAATATTTCTAAGTCATTTTTCCAAGTAATAACAGGGGGCTTTACATTGCTACCTTCTTCTCTAGCCACTGGGCTAACACCCCTGAAAACCAAACCTGAAGTATAATCTATCAGGGAGTTGACTTACAACATAAACTGACTTCCGAATCTGGCAGGGCCTCTTATGTTCAAGAAGAGCGTTGTTTGGGAAGACATGGTACCCCGAATATTGAGATAGGGCCGTAAGGGCAATTCAATCAATCTGGGGAATCTAGTGCCATGCCCAGCTATGTTGAAGCCTGAAGCAAAAGAAAAAAAAAATGTTTATTCTGTTTTTATTCAAACTTTTGACATTTTGTTCATCATGAATTTTTTTGCATTAACTTTAATTTTTTTTAATATTACATTAACATGGGATTGATCTTGATTAGTGAATTTTCTGTGTCCTCCTGAATTTTGTACCCAAGGCACATGCTTCACTTAATTCCTTCTTGAATCCTTAAAGTCTGCCATCTTCCTGATGCATGAAAGCAGCAGGTTCAGTTAACCCTCGCCTGAAGAACCCGTGATGACCTCTTCTGACATAGCTGCCTTGAAGAGAGGTTCCGAAGGACTGCCCAACCCCCCTCACTGCTTCCAGACCTAAGGTCAGACTCCACCGGAGCCCTGCCGATCCGGCCAGCGCGGATGTCCTAGGCAACACCATTCCATTGCGTTAGCTTCTTTCCAGACCAGCAGTCACCACATATCTTGGGTTTCACCCCAAACATATATAGTTAATGTCATTAACATGTTACAGTATTCAATGCCCAGTTGTTAAAATCTACTTGGTATCATTGATATGATGAATCTTCAACAATAATTGTGCTGTTTATTTCTATTTTAATTTGTAGCAGCTTTGGTTTCAGATAGACAGAAGATACGTTTTGTTTTTGTTTTTGTTTATACAATTCAGCCAATGTAACTTACAATAATGTCTTAGTTACCAATTACAGTTTGTTTGTTTTTTAGTTTGGAAATCACCTATAAAAGTGTTTGGACCTGATTGTTGCAGAAAAATAAGAGAAATATACAAAAGTATACAAAGAAAAAGTGAAAGTTCTCAGTAATTCCATGTCTGGAGATATCTCTTAGTAACATTTTATTGTGTATTGTATGAAAACTAAGATTACAAAGAATATATTGTTTTGGGTCAGCGATTTCCTCATCTCTCATGTTAGCAAATCAAAAAAATTGCCACATATTTGAAGGTGATCAATTGCTGGAGAGACACAGGAGCACATTATTTGGGCTGCAGGTAACCACCAGGGGAACTGAGCACAGCCTGGGCCAGGGTGATGCCTTAGGGGCAGGAGGTGTGGGTGAGACTGAGAAACACTTTGTAGCTTATTTTGTACCCTCTGCCCTCTGTCAATTTTTTAATTTTAGCGTGTATATATATTTCTTCTTAAATAACAAAAATTATATTAGATTTTTAAGATCTACAGACAGACTTGAATGTTAATAAAAGGCACAAGAGGAACCCGGAGAGAAGTCTGCACAAAGATGCTCTTGGGGTCCGCGGCTTTGCGAGGGTACCTGCCGCTTGGCATGTGTGCTAGGTGCTGGTCTCTGAACATAAATGTTTCTTTCATTGTATTTACTAACTCATTTAGTTTATTTTTAGTAACAGCGGGTCTCATTACAAAAGCCCTACAGATAATTGTAGACAACGCGAAATGGAGAGAAGTGGACAGAAAGAGGTAAAGTCCCCTGTAAACCCTCACCTGGAGCCGGAACCCATCAGCATTGCACTGTGTGTTTCATCCGCGCTAAGATCACAACGTTCATGTGGTTTTGGATCACCTTGTTCTCCACTTCATAAGACTGTGTGAATGTTTCTTCAATGTTCTTAGCTATTCTTTGGCATTGTCATTCGTGAATGCCTTCATAATATTCACTACTGCCCTGGACGGTTTGGCTCAGCGGATAGAACATCAGACATGGACCAAAGAGTCACGGTTTCGATTCCCGTCAAGGGCACATACCCTGGTTGCGGCTTGGTCCCCAGCCCTGGTCGCGGTCTTGCAGGAGGCAACCAGTCGATGTGTCTCTCTCATGTCAATGTCTCTCTCTCTCTCTCTCTCTCTCTCCCTCCCACTGTATCTGAAGATAAATGGAAAAATATCCTCGAATGAGAATTAAAAAAAAAAATTCACTACTTGATGTGCCATAATTTATTGAAGAAACTCCCTGTTTAGGTGATCATTTTTCCCTGTCCTTTGATTGTTAACTCCGGCTCTGCAGACTGCTGGTTGGATCTGCATGCTGACTTCTTTGCTAACTCCCCTAAGGTCTACACTGCAGCGTCCCTGTACCTGGACTACAGAGGGTACCTCAGGGGGTTCTGACCAGGCCGAAGGGGGATGAAATACAGGAAAGTTTAGCATAACACGTGGCCCCTGTAAGCACTGAATGAATGGTAGATAATTTTATTAGAGATATTGGCATGAGCCTATTTGTAGATCAGTTTTTGCATGCATTTATGGTTTTTGGTTAAGATAATATCTTAGAGGTAAAATAGCTGAATTAATTGTATATTCATAATTTTTAATGAAATTATGACTTATTAATTTATACAAAAATTATACATTAAAGAATTGTTTTCCAAATTGTACAAAAACAAAGTCTAAAGCTGTTATTATTGGGATTCATGGGCCATGGTTTGCTCTTCTATCACTTGGTTCACAATTTTTGCCAGTTTCAGTCAGTGTAAGTTATCTGCGAAGCCACGAGCCTTCCAGATGATGCTCTGCAGGGTCTCTCTCGGGACCAGGATGCTGCATTCCCGGTAACACTTCCAAGCCTCTGGCGTTCCATCACTCAGCTCTTCGTCTCCACTCCGCTTCCCGGCCTAGGGGAGAACACTGAGCAATCAGGCCTCGGAGCCTGTCCAAGGCAACACTCGAGTCCCCAGCTCGGGTCGCACGGCTGTGGACATAAACACCATCCTCCGGCTTCGTGCTGAGGATTCCTCGTCCCCAGATGGGCTTGTTCACAGAGTCAGGGGCTTGGGGTGACTTTCAGAGCCTGGATTCACATGTCAGCCACTGTTCCGCATGCGCCCGCTGGAGCCCGGCGACCACCACCTCATCCACCTTCGGTTCAGCAGAGGGTAGAACTGTCCCGGGCCTCCGTCGGTGTCGCCAGGGCTGCTCCAACACTCCCTGGATTGTGAGTCCCTCCTCCGGTCTGACCTTCAGGAGCATCCTCACATCTATGTCCATCTCTGTTCCTCCGGGAACTCAAAACTGCCTGTCATGATGCTTCTTTGCACATCCTTTGGGACAGTCTGACTGTGGTGCTGCAGTAAAAAGGACGGTATCCGCACAGCGTCCTGTAGATAATGGCCTCTAGGGACCACGAGTCACAGCTCTTGTAAGTGAAGGGTGCTGGCCAGGTAGGTATGATGCCAGATTTCTCCTTCTGATGCCTCCTCTGTGCCTCTAATACAGGAGATGCTACATAATAAGAGGTGACTTGGGGTGCCATCAGGTTACTGTGGTCAATTTCGGCAAATCCCAAATCACACCCGTTCACTGGGGCACCCAAAGAGTTGCCTAAAGCTGTCACTGAAGAACAGATTCCCAGGCTTGAGGTGTCTGCGCCGTTAACAGGCAGCCGCCCTGTGGAGCCATCACTTTGTCACCTGGCCGGCTGGCTTCTGCGGCCAGTGTCGGGCTGGCTGACGGACACTGCCCTTCCCCTCCATCACTCCATCACTCCGTCACCACTGAGACTCGAGCCCGGGACTGACGCATGAGGAAACCACACTGTTTGCAAATATAATCTGAATTGTATCCGGGTGCGCAACACACATGTTGTGCAGATGAACCTCCTTTCTAGCTTTCGGACGATCCAAAGGATTTTCAGTGCCGCCTGGTCTTGGGTAGAGGTCCTCACGCAGACTCACCGGGACCGCTGATTCCAGCTCCCAGTTCGGGTCCAGGTGATATTCCATTCCTCTGGAGGGGGTTTCCTCAGAAAGCCTTCTTCTGGTTGCTCTGCTCCCCAGTGCTCTGAGGGGCCCCACGGCCGGAGGCGAGGCTGCTATTTAGCAACAACATTGCCGGATACTGCTAAGTGTCCGCCTGGGGACAGTAACAAAGTAGCAAAGGCCTTTTTGCCTGAGGCGTGTGCGATGGCTTCCACTCCCTCCCCTCTGTTTTCTTTACTGGCTTTGGATGATTTGGAGTTTTTTAATTGGCTATTTATATAGGCAGATATGGCATCTAGTTTTAATTTTTTATTTCTTTAATTACTACTGAGAATGAACATTTTCATATTTCATAAAATATTGCTTATCATTGCTTTCTTTGAGGAATTGTTTGTTTTGTATTTTTCCCATTTGCCTAATGAACGTCTCTGAACATTTTTTTTTTTAATTTGCAAAATTCTGACATAGTCAAATACTAGTACTTTATGGCTTCATTTAAACCTTTAACCCATCTCGGGTTTACTGGGGTTTGGTGGATGGAACCTTCATTTTCCTAAGTGTCTGTCTGTTGTGTGAGGGCCTCTTGCCCAGTGGACAAGTAAGTTTTTCACATTTTCAAGCACAAAACATTGTAAAATTAAATAAGTTGCCAGAATTTATCAAAAACACAAAAGAGATTAATATATTTCCATAAGTCTGGGCTTAATTAATACTACAAGGGCAAAATTGTTCATTTGGAAAGCATTTTCTGAAAATACCGGAACCCGGGAAGTTCAGACTGAGTTTTAGCCTCTCTCGTGAGAAAAACATTTATCAAAGGTAAGGATGTTCCATTTGTTCTCTAATTTCAGTATCAACAGCTCCATCTAAAAGTGATCACGTTTCTTATCTGCTACAAAATCATGAACTAAGTCAGCTTTTACTGGTGAGTACCCTGTTGGGGATGAACCATGAGGAAACCTCTAATATGTGGCACCTTATTTTCTTTTGATCATAGAACCCCTGGGAAGGTAACATAATTTTCTTGCTAATTAAAGAGTATAGCCCTGGCCAGTTTGGCTCAGCGGTAGAGCATCGGCCCATGGACCAATGAGTCTTGGGTTCGATTCTGGCCAAGGGCAAGTACCTCAGTTGTGGTTCATCCCTGACCCTGGTCAGGGGTAGTGTGGGAGGCAACCAGTCGATGTGTCCCTCTCACATCAATGTTTCTCTTTCTCCCTTTCTCTCCTTCTCTCTCCCTCCCACTCTATCTAAAGATAAATGGAAAAATGTCCTCAGGTGAGTATTAAACAAAATAAAAAATAAACATAAAGAGTAGAATATATAAATGTACTTTATAAGTGTAATATATACAAATGTATAGGTGTATGGGTGTGTGTGTATGTATTTTTTCCAAACATGAAGGACCCCAATGCAACACCCTCAATTACAAAGGAAGAAACAGGCTAGGACTGTAGTCTAAATACTTTTGATTTCATGATCTTGATAAGAATGGTCATATATATCCTGAATCATTTTCATGTACTATTTAGCAAAGTTTATTGCACTTTGTAATACACAACACACATACTAACAGTTTTAAATGATACAATGAAAATAGATATAACGGGATATTCCGATGTTGCCCTTCCTCACCCCAGTGGGACACACGCAAGCCACTGTGCAATAACCAGCGCAAGTGTTTCACTGACTTGTCCGTGGTCATGAGGTGGTGGCACAGAACTGGAATTGTGGTCTTCTCATTCCAAGTTGCATGTACTGCTGTTATATTGACCTGTTTCCTTCCAAATGTGTACTCAAGTGAGAACTGGGCCAAGATTGGCTGAGTTACTGATTTCACTCCTGCGAACTCTATCCTTTGCAATATCTTATTCCCACAAATAACTGAACTTTAGATTTCAGGCTAACATTAAAGGCACGCTTTTGCTAAATTTAGAATCACTAAAAATGACTTTAAGGTTATATCAGAGGGAAAGCTTCCACTTATTAATTTCCTGACATTGCATAACCCTGGCTTAAACCTCTGGTGTATTCTTAGAAAGGTCCCTACCCCATCCCTACCACGAGGCACTGAACCAACTTTAAAAATCCTAAAATTATAACACAAAGACATTTTCTTGTTTTTGTTGTTAATCCTCACCAAGGATATTTTCCCCTTGATTTTTAGACAGAGTGGAAGGGAAGGAGGGAGAGAGAGAGGAACATTGATGTGCGAGAGACTCATTGATCAGTTGCCTCCCCCACAACCCCGACAAAGACATTTCTTTAGAAACATAACTTTGTCTTCTTACTCTTGGGGGCGGGAGGGTGGGGGGGGTGGGTTTTTCCTAACCCACCTCCCCTCAGTTGGAAATAACTACAGTCCCATAAACCGAATACTGAATTTCTGAAATATATCTAACTTGATATAACCAGAATTCTCCTAAATGAAATGTTCTAAAACTGGAGCGGTTGTAGTTTGGAAAGAGCAAAGACGTTTCATGGACAATTCTTACCTTGACCCTTGATCAGTCTGACTCAGCATCCATTAAGCCCCGGGCAGAGCAAGTTTTCTGGCTCTGGGTTTCTCAGAGCAGGCTTATAGCTAGAGTCTTAGGTTCTGAGCCCTCATGAAGGATTTCGTGTTTGCAGTGTGGGTGTGTGCTTGTATGTGCATGCATGTGCATGTGTGCACAAACTTTCATAGGATGATCGTCGGGGCTATGTTTGTGTGCTATGCATTTTCTGGATCACCTGAACGGCCATCTTAAACTTAAGTACTGCGATGCAATTTCAGGGCCTGGACTGGCATTTGGGTTTATGATTGTAATAGTGCTGAGTAGGGCTGCTCTCATTATTGTGGGCTGAATTAGTCATGACTCCATTGCCCATCATAAGAACCCATTTCAAACTAGCTGCCTTGCAAAAGAGACGTGGACACCATAGATACCTACATCACAGGTCTCACGTCCACATGTTTAATTGGGGGCAACCTTCCAAGCCAGAGTGGTAGAGTATACACATTCCCCCAAGCTTTCATCTCACCAGGAGGTGTGCCTGGGTCGGGCAGGGCTGGACTTCTCAAAGCATGAGATGTCCCTCTAGGCAGAGACCCACTCCTATAGGGCTCCATATATGTATAAGGAGCTAGGAGGGGGGCATTTAGGTGGCTACGTAACCGTGGAACTTCCTGCTGGAGAAATTGTTGTCAGGAAGAAGGAATCTCAGGAGCCCAGGGGCCATGTTAGCCCAGCCTTCTGCTGAGCTTGCCCAGATCTGCAAAGCCAGCTCTCTGCTAAGCTACCAAAAAGGCATGAGAAAGAACCTCCAAGGCGACCTGGATTTGTCACCCTCACTAAGGTAAACTGACTGGTAATTGACTGGCTTTCCTAAATTGGAAGCTGGTTGAGCTCACTTCAGAGACCTAATCTCTGCCACAGAGATTGTTTGCCTCTCGGTTCTGTTGCTTGTTGTACGTGGCCCACACCTGAAAACAGGTTTTCTCCGGCAGCGGTGGGAACGGTCAAGGGTATGGTGTGGTGGGGATGGCCACATAAGCGCAGGAGGCTTACCACAGCCGTGTGAGAAGAAAGAGCGTTGTTCTTTCAGCTGCCATGTATAAAGCCCCAGGGTAGGGGTCCAGCTGAGCCTGCTTGGACCACTTGCCCACCCATATGCCTGGGGAGAATGAGCGGTACGTGTGGCCACATCTACATCATGTGGACACTCCTTTGGAGGGTGGGTGACTGTGCTTGGCTGCTCGTCACCATGCAGGAGGTGGAGAAGGATGGTTACCTAAAAGAAGGCATGTCAGGAAGAAAAGAATCAACTGATGTTCTTTGCACAGGCAAAGGAGCAGAGACAGAGCACAGTTCAGAAGGGATGCGTTTGATCTCAATGAATGCCAGATGGCATTGCAGCCTGGTCTGTGATGAAAGGTTCTGCAGTAGCTTGAACAGAAAGAAGTGGTAGCAAAATTAAGTGAACTCCTGGCACATGGTGACATACCAACTTTAAAAACAATGGCCTTCCAGCATCAGTACCATGATTATATTGCTAATGGTACATTAATGTTATTAAATTGTTTTTTCTATGGGCTCTTTTTGTATTTACTCAGTAAATATTTTATTTTCATTTGGCAATTGTGTACCTGGTTTACGTTTTATGTATTTTGCTAACATTATAGTAAAAATAACTTTAGGAATACGAGGCTTGAATATCCTTCTTTTATGAGATCCATATATTACTTAATTCCGAGAAGCCTTGCTAGAATATCCATTTCATCTGAGATCCACTCTCCTTTTTCAGGCTAAACTCTCGAATTCCTCCAGTCTTGTTGCACATGATACATTTTTTAGCTCCTTTAGACCAGGGAGTCCCTGATGGACAGTGGGATACTCTGGGAGTTCTAGACCCATTGCAGAGGCTGTACCAACACCACAGGTGTCCTCGACATTCTGAAACGCCCCTTTATGCGGGGTATTCTCCCCTGCTGAGAACCACTGTCAAGGTACCTGGGTGCCAAAGAGGGCAAAACCCATGGCTTTAGAATGCCGACCCCTTAAGTATAGCACCCAGAACTGAACATGATGGCCCGTGCATGGTCTACCTGCTAAAATGCGGAGAGAAACACTTCCGTTGAATCCATAACTCAATTAATTGCCTATCTGGTTCTCGCTTTGTCTCTCCTTGACTTTGAGTCTTCTCGTTATGATTACGGTAGACGGGAGGGGGCTTCCCAGGTCTTCCTTCGAGGAAGAACTTCTGCCCCCTGCCAGCTCCTGTGGGGTCTGCCTGGCCCTGGCCCTGGCCCTCCTGTGTGGCCGCACCTAGTGAACATTTCGGCCAGCCAAGGACACTCCGATGGTCAGTCTTTGCTTCAGAGTTCCCTGCCAGGTCAGCCAGCCGTTCCCTGGGTCTGCATCACAGCCCACCGTCTTCCTCTGCCTCTTCCTCTGCCTCTTCCTCCACCGTCTTCCTCTGCCCGCTCGCTTCCTCCTGGCTACGGGCTGTGTTTGTGTCCCCCGCAAAGTCATCCGTGGAAACCTACGTCCCAGTGCGGTGGGGTTTGGAGGTGGGCCTTTGGGAATGATGAGCCTTTATGAATGGGATTAGTGCCCTTACAGAAGAGATCCCAGAGGGCTCCCTCGCCCCTCCCATGTGAGGACACAGTCAGAAGACAGCCAGCTAGGAACCAAGAAATGGCTCTCACCTTGACCTTGGACTTCCGATCTCCAGAACGACAAGAAAGAAATGCCTGTTGCTTGCGAGCCATCCAGTCTATGGTATTCTATTATAGCAGCCGGAATGGGCCAAGACACCCCCTTCCTCTCACAGGTGTGATCTCTAATAAGCATCTTACACCCCTCACTCCACCTCGGAAGGGTCCAACTGTGACTGACTGTACTCAGATGGACTGTGCTGTGCCGGCTGCCCCACTGTGTGCTTCCCCTGCCCAGGTCTCTAGACAGCCCTGCGGTTCCCTGTACAGGGGCGTGCTGCTGTTCCCCGCGGCCTGAGGATTCCCTGGGGCCCTGGGGTGAGAGATGGCAAAGAGCATTTTAAATCAGCAGGCTCCCAAGCATTGTTGTTTCCTGGAAAATGTACAATACTTGACATTTCTTGAGTGTGTGTATGTAGCAGGCACTGCCTTAAGCATTGCATGTGGATTAACTCATCGCAACCTTATTGCTGATACTGGAATTTCTCCAGGTTTTTAGGTAAGGAAACTGAAGCATAGAACATCAGCCAGTCGGTGAGTCGGTAGAGCTAGGGTTTCAAGTTGGGCAGTCTTACTTCCGAGCCCATGTGTCCATCAAACCTGTGCACACACCAGGATCACCTGGATGGCTTGTTCAAGCCCAGGTGGTGGCCCCACTCCGAGGACCTGTGCAGGAGGTCCAAGGTGGGGCCCAAATATTTGCATTTCTAACAAGTGTCCAGGTGATGCTGATGCCAGTGACCACCCTCAGGTACCCACTGCGTACATGATATGCCCTATCAATAAAATGACAGCTGCCGTCGTGTGGGAGGCATGGCTGTCCACATGGGGAAGAAGAGTTTGCTGGCAGTGCATTTGGGGAACAGTAGCTGGATGAACTTGTCATGAGTTCTCCAACATCACGCATTTCTCATCATCTGGGTGCTGGGCCCTTCTCTGGTGCCCACGTGGGGCAGGTACGTCTGGCAACAGCATCCTGATCGCCACACCGAGCACTGCGTTCCTCGGATTTGAGGTGGACCTATGACTGATGGATACAAGCTAAGGCACCTGAAGGGTGCATTGCTCGGGCACCGTAAACTAGACCTGTAAGGAGGGAAGACTGGCCCATGGTAAGGCCCCAAGATGCACAACATAGTCTCACACACGGTATTTCAGAAATTTGGCTTCACCTGAAACACCAATCAGAAAGAATATATGTACCCCCATGTTTGTAGCAGCACTATTTACAATAGCTAAGATCTGAAAACAGCCCAAGTGTCCACCAGTAGACGAATGGATAAAAAAGCTGTGGTACATGTACACAATGGAGTACTATGCAGCTGTAAGAAAGAAAGATCTCTTATCCTTTGAGACGACATGGAGGGACCTGGAAAGTATTATCCTAAATGAAATAAGCCAAGCAGAAAAAGACAAATACCACATGATCTCACTTATATACGGAATATAATGAACATAACAGTCTGAGGAAAACGGTAGACCCAGAAACATGGAAGAAGGGCACAGACTGATATTCGTCAGAAGAGGGGGTGGGGGGGTGGGAAGAGATAAACCACAGAACTTATATGCATGTATGCATGATCAATGGACATGGACAACAAAGCCGGGGATGGGACGGGGGTGGGGTGGGGAGGGGGGTGCCAATGGGGTAGAAAAGGAGAAACATCTGTAACAAAATAAATAAATAAATAAATAAATTTAAAAAATTAAAAAATTAAAAAATAAAAAGAAATTTGGCTTCAATAGGTTATGTGAAAGCACATCCACTTTTAAAACAACAAGAAAATGTTGTAATGTTTAATGTTTTAATGATTTCAAAATGTTCTGAATCTTGAAAGCAATAAGGTGATTTATTAGACTATTTTTAACTGTGAATCTTTGATTTGTTTATTAATCCATTCAGTTAATATTGAGCCCTGGCAAATTTGGCTCAGCGGTTAGAGCGTCGGCCTACGGTCCAGAGAGACCTGGGTTCGGTTCCCGCTAAGGGCACGTACCTCGGTTGCAGTTTGTCCCCGGCCCTTGTTGGTCGTGCGGGTGGCAGCCACTCGATGTGTCCCTTTCACATCGATGTTTCTCTCTCTCTCTTCCTCCCTCCCCCTCCCCAGTATATCTGAACAAAAAATGGAAAAATGTCCTCAGGTGAGGATTAAAAAAAAAAATTGAGTACTTACCCACATGGCTACGGCATTGCTTTTTCAGAATTATCTATTGTTATAATTGTTACCAGAATACTCGCTCATGTTTTTATTGTACTCATTTTCTCTGGGAATTTAAACCTTTTCCAAACTTTAGGTCACAGTTTTCACCTAATCTGTGTGAAATAAGATGATCTTGTGTGTTAGGTCTGGTGTGTGTTCCAGAGAGCTGGCACCGGAGAGTCAGGGTGCCCCCGCAAACCTGTGCCGGCCCCACAGTAGAACCTACACGCTGGACTCGTAAGCGTAACTCGGTCAGTTTTCTGTCTCTAGAAGATGTGTTCTAGGTTTCTGTGCTGAGATGCTTATGTCTCATTTTAACTTTTAAAGAAAGAAAATACTCTGTAGGGAAGTTAAAAAAAATAAATAGGTGTTTGGTCCTCCCGCGATCCAGGCAGGAAATCTGTCGTATGGACCTTAAGCCCCAAGCGAGCGACTGCACTTTGCCCTTTAAAGGATCGTCATTTATGGCCTTTGGAAAAGAATATTCCAGAGAACCGTGAGGAGGCAGAAAGAGGAACAACATGCATTCTTAGGATAGTGACATTATTATGCTTTTTACTTAGTGTGCAAACTGGATGGAATTATCTTTGGCTTTTTAAAAAAGATTATGATTCCTTAAAATATACCTACAATTTTCCATTTATTCACAATTTTACTGGAGGTCCTAATAAGTGCAATAAGACAACAAAAAGTAAAAGGTACAATATTTGAGAAGGAAGAAATAAAAATATAATTTTCACTGATGACATGATTTAATACATAATAAATAAAAATAAATTATTAGAATTTAGAGTTTAGCAAGGTAACTGGATATAAAAATCAATATTAAAAAGCAATTGTATTTCTACATATCAGCAACAGTTAAAACATAGCTTATTAAAAGATATTTTTTATAATAGAAAAAATTAATAAGGTACCTAGAAATAAATCTAAGAAAATCTGTGCAAGATATCTATGGAGAATTATTAAAGGAAACCTAACCAGACAAAGAGATGTAGCATGTTAATATATAGAAACATTCAAGAATGTTGCAATGTCTGGCTTTCCCCCCAAACTGATATCCCAATAAAAATATCAACAGTGCTTTTTCACAAACTTAACTCAACTCTAAAATAAGTATCAGAGAGCAAAAAAACAAGGTTAGACAAGACATTTCTAAAAGGAAAAATACAACAGGGGATTTCCCTCCAGGATAGCAAGATTTTTTAGGAAGTTATAGTAATAAAGACAGTACTGGTATTGACACAAGAATAGACAAAATAAATTATAAAACACAGTAGGAAACTAAGAAACAGAGATGTGTGGACATTAAAATGACATAAAACAGAGACAGGATTGCAGATTATTGGGGGAAAGGATGGACTTTTAAATAAAGGGCACTAACCCTGGACGGAGTGGCTCAGTTAGTTGAGCATCATCCTGTGCACCTAAAAGTTGCAGGTTAGATTCCTGGTCAGGCACATGCTCAGGATTCAGGCTCCATCCCCAGTTGGGGACATGCAGGAGGCAGCCGATTGATGTTCAGCTCTCACATTGGTGTTTCTTTCTTTTTTTTGGTAGGTGCCCCTAGCAGGAACCGAACCCAGGACTCTCTGGTCCGCTGGACGACGCTCCAACCGCTAAGCCAAACTGGCCAGGGCTGCCATCAGTGTTTCTTTCTCCCTATCCTTCCCCCTTTCTCTCTCTCTAAAAATAAATAAAAGTATTTTACAAAGTCAAAAAATCTAAATAAATGGCACCAGAACAATGGATTATAATGAAATAATGCAATCGGATCGCTTTCTCACACCAAACACAAAATCACTTCTAGATATATTCATGTGTGCAAGGCAAAACTTAAAACATTTGCACAGAAAATATAGGATAATATATCTATGACCTTAGAGTAGAGATGATTTATTATACGAGACAGAAATTACTAAAAAAAATGTAAAGAATGATAAATGTGACTATATTATAATTAAGAACAGCTGTCCATGAAGGGTCACTATAAGGAAAGTTAAAACAATCCACAAATTGTAAATATTACAAATGAAAACATATGCATATATACATATTCATATACACATACACATAAACACATAAGTGTTTATTAAAAGCTCCTATAAATTAATAGGATAAAGGAAACAATCCATAGAAAGACAAAGGATACAGAGAGATAATAATATATGACTAGATGTTAATTTCAGTAATAATCAGAAAAACACAAAGACAAATGAGATATATTTTATCCACAACACTAGCAAAAAATAAATATAATGATACTATCCAAAGCTGGAAAGAGTGGAAATTGATCTGATCCTTTTGGATAATAATTTTGGAACGTGCATTGAAACTGCATACATAAGTACTCTTTGATTCAGGAATGCTACTGATCCAAATCTATTCCACATAGGTACAAGATTATTAAACAAGAGCGGTTGTTATTAATGCTAATACTCCTATGAAATGATGGAACCCGACCCCACTTCAGATTAAGAAGGGGTCAAACTGAACAGTTTTACTGGCTCTGATATTGCAGAGACCGGAACCCCAGATTCTGATCAATGGAAGACGAGATGAAGGGAACTGGAAACTTCAAGTAGAAATCAATTCAATTCTAAAATGTGAAGACCTTCATAATTGCTCACAACCCCCAGGTTTTGCAAATATGATCACTTTACACACTTAGCTTTTACCAGGGTGTTTTTTTCAGTGTACTAAATACACGTTTTCTTTAATTTGCAGTGAGTGCCAAGTTAAGTAATTTTTGCATTGATTATAATTTATATATGAAAACCTAACACAGCTACTATTGGGGGGAAGTCTTTGGGATAGTTCAGTCGATCAACAATACAGTGAAATTTTTGGAGAAGCAACAATATAAAAGCACGCAGGCTTCATTGTTTTTATTAGATTAAACACTGGCCCTGGCTGGTTTGGCCCAGCGGTTCAAGTGTCCGCCCGCAGACCAGAGTCGAGGGTTCGATTCCAGTAAAGATCTCATACCTCAATTGCGGTTGAGTCCCTGGCCCAGTCGGGGTCATGCGAGGGTCAACCAGTCAATGAGTCCCTCTCACATCGATGTTTCTCTCCACACCCCCCCAACTCTATCTGAAGATAAATGGAAAAATATCCTTGGTGAGGATTTTTTAAATTGTATTTATTAGTTGAGTTGATAAAATTTAGCATGACTTAGATCCCAAATATATTTACCCCCTTCCCTCTGAATATACATTAATTAAGTTAGTGACTTTTAGGGAACCAGCCTTTAGCAGTCAGTTATGACATCAAATCTAAAGTAATGAGAAATATAAATCATAACCCAAATTTATAGCAAATTTTTTCATAATGACATATATACTATTGGAACTTTAATTAAAACACACAAATGGGTCATAAAGTTTTCTTTAGGAAAAATCATAAAATTCGAAATCAAAGCAAAAGAACATCTAGGTTTGGGGACAAGACAGATATTCACTAACAATATAATTTCAAGGGTGATGAGAAGAACACTTTCAATGAATGCTCTAATAAACAAAATAGAATTTATATACTCGTTCTGGAAGACATTTTTTAAGAAAATCTTGTAAGAGAGAGGAAGGAAGAGAGAAACAGAAATATCGATGTGAGAGAAACATCGATGAGCTGCCTCCTGCACGCCCCCTACTGGGGATCGAGCTCACAACCAGGCATGTGCCCTGAGCGGGAATCGGACCCGGACCTCTCAGTCCATGGGACGACGCTCGATCCACTGAGTCATACCGGCTGGGCTACTTCTAATTTTTTTTTAAGAACCACCTGTATTAGTCATCTAGGGTTGCTATGGTCTCACAGCTTTGGAGGCTAGAAGTCCGAGATCAAGGTAGAGGCAGGATTGCTTTCTGGGGGGAGCTGTCTCCTTGGTTGGCAGAGGCTGCCTTCTCACAGTGTCCTCCTGTGGCCTTTTCTCTCTGCTGCACACTCCTGGCGTATTTTCTTCTTATAAGGACACCGGTCCTATTGGATTTGGGCTGTACCATGACCTCATTTAGCATTATTACTTCCTTAATGACCCTATCTCTAAACAATCACATTGGAGGTTAGGGCTACAACATATAAATTTGAGCTGGGGGGTGGGGCGGAACAATTCAGTCCATAACACCCCCATACTCTTTTCCATAGCATCGTTTCATAATCCCACCCACAGTGCACAGGGTTCCAATTTCTCCATAACTGGCCAACACTTGTCATTTTCTTTTTTGTGACAACAGCCATCCTAATGGGTATGAGGTGTGACTCTGTCCCTTTATATGGGGCCTGACGGATGGAAGTTGAGTAGCCAGCCCTATGTATTCTCTTTATTTATGGCAAGTAGTGCTGCCCAATTACTTGTTAGGCTTTGCAGGTGGGAAGTAGAGAAACAAAAGAGAAGCTGACATTGCAGAGAGAGGGAGGAATGATTCCAGAAAGTCTAGGCGAAGTGGACGTGGAGTCTATTTTTAGCAGGGCTGGATTACTGTTTCCTTCGGAGGTTGCATACATTTCCAATAATCGTTTAAAAGAAGCAGAGCTCACAGTTGCAGGGTATCATTTACAACCTCAGCTGCGGCTGCAGCAGGGCCCTCCCCCTGCTGTCGGGTGGGCACTGAGCATCCTCAGCGAATGTTCACACCCGCTGCCTGAACAAAAGGAAACCTGCAGAGCCCCCATGTCACAAAACTGTCCTGGAGAGAAGAGCACTTAATCCTGTTCCTTTTAATCTAACAACTAAGAGCCTTGGATTAGTCAACCATGACTTCACAATCTAAGGCAAATTGAACACAGTAGGGTCTCTTTGAAAAGGCCCAAGCACTCTGTGACGTTGTCCTTGGCTTCCGAAAATACTATTCTACACAAAGAACACTGCGAATTGGGAGAAATCAGAGCTTTCTTTCATATATTCACTTTGTAAGTTTTTAGTTCAGGATAGTCCCCAAACTCTGTGTTCTACGCAAGCAAGGCATATAAGGGATTATATTCTTCATTTACAAATACATCAAATATATATAAATCCATGTACACAAAAAGGCACTGTGTTAACTGTAAGAAATAACATTATTAAGGAGCTTCTAGAGAACCAGGGGCCATAACTCAAGTGCGTACGAACAATCCCACAGAACAGGAAAACAGTTTGCAAAAGAGACTCAGGGCTACAGGTGAAGAAAGATCACTTCCAGCCAGGATGAGCAGGAAAGAATTTCAAAAAGGTTTTGCAGTTAAACTTTAAAGAGAGAGATCAAGTCTGAGATGTGGAGAGGTAGAGGAAGAACATTCTAGGCATAGGGCAAGTAGACCATAAATCCAGCAATGAGACTAGGAAACTGTATGAAGGGGGAATGAACACATGGTTCAATTTAGATGCTAGAAATAAAGGTAAGAACGTTGGCTGGGATCTGGTCTTAGAGGTTCCTGTATTATTATTGAAAAATTGGAAATGTCAGTGTGGTATTTAACATTTTATAATGGATATACAGGGGTGGGCAAAGGTAGGTTTATAGTTGTGAGTATGCAAAACACTGAGTTTATTCTTGTATTATTATTTTCATTATTTTCGTTAATCCTCACCTGAAGATATTTTCCCATTGATTTTTAGATAGAGTGGAAGGGAGGGAGGGAGAGAGAGAGAAACATCAGTATGAAAGGGACACATCAGTTGGTTGCCTCCCACACGACCTGACTAGGGCCAGGGATGGAACCTGAAAATCCAGGTACATACCCTTGACTGGGAATTGAACCCTAGACCCTTTGGTCCATGGGCTGATGCTCTAACTGCTGAGTCAAACTGGCCAGGGC
Source organism: Molossus molossus (assembly GCF_014108415.1). Classification (NCBI taxonomy): domain Eukaryota; kingdom Metazoa; phylum Chordata; class Mammalia; order Chiroptera; family Molossidae; genus Molossus; species Molossus molossus. Next base: position 5,581,434 of record NW_023425359.1, on the reverse strand, counting down.
TTGTATTATTATCCATTCAATAATTATTGTATTATTTATTTGTATTATTTTTATATGAACAACTGTAAACCTAATTTTGCCCACCCCTGTAGATGTTATGATGTTCCCAGGTGACAATGGAACGACAGAGCCAACTTTCCTTTTGAAGTTCCAGTCAAGGCAGGATAAATAGGCATATTTTAAGGGGAAAAAACTTTAGATGTAAATTGTGTTCTAAAATAGCTGGTGGAAAGTTAGAGAAGTACATTAAAAGGTAATATATACATGCAAAAGGAGAGGGGGAGGGGCCCCTCCTGTAACTTTGCAGAACCACCTCCCTATCCCTTTAAGTGGCTGGGATTGAGAAATGAGGCAGGGTCAGAGGGAATTCCAAATATGCTTGGCCTTTAAGATCTATAAATAGGAGGCATGCTATTTATATGTAGCCTACTTCCAAATCCCCCTTATTTTAAGTGGCTCCCTGGGACAGCCATCAGAACTTAATCCTGGGCAGTCTGGCAGCTCCTGAGTCCAGAGAGGAACGCTGGCGGTACCTGGTGGTTCGTTTCCACTGAATGATGACCAGTGCTGACTATGCTGTCACAGGGTCACTGTCTTTTATGGCTGATCTGGTACGAAACTCATGAAACAAAACACACTGAGAATTTTTATGACAAGGTTCAGACATACGTGAAAGGAGAGAAAATGCAATGAACTCATGCAGACCTAAGATTTCGCCACCTTTGCTTTAGCTATTTGATGTTTTGAAATCCTGAGGCAATTCTAAAGTATCCCAGGCTCACCCTGGCCAGTTTGGCTCAGCGGTTAGAGCGTCGGCCTGCGGTCTGGAGAGACCCGGGTTCGGTTCCCGCTAAGGGCACGTACTTCGGTTGCAGTTTGTCCCCGGCCCTGGTTGGTTGTGCGGGTGGCAACCATTCGATGTGTCCCTTCACGTCGATGTTTCTCTCTCTCTCTCCCTTCCTCTCTCTCCCTCCCACTCTATCTGTACAAAAAATGGAAAAATATCCTCGGGTGAGGATAAAAAGAACAAAAAAATAACCAATAAAGTATCCCAGGCTTTGTCATTTCATTCCTGCTACTGCAGCTGACACCTCTTCTATGCATGATCATTTCCTTAAATAATCTTAATGAAATTAATACACATTCTCCTGTCTCCTCTAACTCCAGTTTATGATCAAACTGCCCCTACTGTCTCAGCCACGCTGTTTTATTAGATGGCTTGTTTGAGTAAGAATCTAAAGAAGCTCCACGCCTGACTCTTGGTGGTTATGTCTCTTAAGACTCTTAATTTGGAGCAGCACCCTATCCTCCCTCCCCTTTCTCCATGCCCTTGACCTGTTTAAACTGGGTCAGTCCTCATGAACATACCACGCTCTGCACTTATCTCTTAGCTTCCTTGTGGCGTTATTTAACTGTGCCTTTATACCCCAAAATACATTTTTGAATTGAATATTGTCACTTTCTATATATTCATATTCTCCTTGGGCATAGATAAGCTAAGGGAATTTATTGGGATAAACACAAGTTGTGTGTGTGTGTGTGTGTGTGTACTGAATTTTAATGCTAGCTGCATCACTTACTTGTGTAAATTCATATTTACATACATTATTTAACTTCTCCAAGTTAGTTTCATTATGAGCACCCACTAATTTCACGGGGCTACTGTGATGATTAGCTAAAGAAAACCTTGTAGAGGACCTAATGCAGGGGTGCACACATAAAAGGCACTACAAACCAGAGCTACCTAGAGAACCCCTCAGGGGCACCAGCTCTAGCTGACACTCAGAGCCTTCTGAAGGGCTGGTCTGGTCGATGAAGTTATCAAGACTTCGGGTTTACTTTGCAGATTTCAAAAGAGAGATATCTTACTCATGAAAACAGCAGCGGGCTCTCTTTTGGAGGCGTTTAAGTTATATACGGAGTCATTTAAAATAAACCCAGTTTAGAACCCACTTCCATTAAACGGAGAAGCTATGTACATTAGTCCTGACAAGATCGTCTTGTGGGGAACGCAAGGCCCAAGAAATCAATACCAGCTAACATCACACGCTTCACCAAATTAGCCTGACCAAATACAGCAAGCTAATTTTTAAGTTAATAATTTTATATGGCCCGCAAATGATGTTATAAATATTCAAATGGCCCTTGGCAGGAAAAGGATTCCCCATCACTGGAAGGCTACCAGTGTTTATTTGCACGAGAGAGAAGAATGCATGAGTTAAATTACATCTCTCAGCCCTCCCCCATCACTGAAGGCGGGCGGATGCCCTGTCCACAAAACTGATCGTCTTCCTGGACCAGAGCAGGGGTACTGGTGTCTTGGCAGAAAGGTTCAGTCAATTCAGGGGTTTTTGTTGTTCTGTGTGTGTGCGTGCGTGTGTGTGTGTGTGTGTGAATCCTCACTTGAGGATATTTTTCCATTGATTTTTATTTTATTTATTTATTTTTAGATAGAGTGGGAGGGAGAGAAAGGAAGAGAGAGAGAGAGAAATATCAATGTAAGAAAAAACATCAATTGGTTGCCTCCCCCACATGCCCCAACCAGGACCGAGGATTGAACCTGCAACTCAAGTATGTGGCCTTGACCAGGAAAGGAAACTGAGACCCTTCGGTGCTCGGGCTGACACTCTAACCACTGAACCACACCAGCCAGGGCCAGGGGTTTTCTTATAAAATCTATTCCAGAGGCCTTCTGAAGTCTTTTGAGTACTTGAGCTGTTGTTGCCGCTACGCTGACATCACTTGGCCTGGGAGCAAGCTGACAGGACTGTTTCATTGCTAAAGGTCACCATTTCGTTTCCTCCATTTCGCATGGGAAGTGTGAAAGAGGGAACTAGATTACATAAACGCATAAATCTTTCTGCTATTCTACGGGCTTGATGATAATAACATTCTGTTACAAACTTCACAAACACTAACACAGCTGTCTGCAATGTGCCAGAACCTAGGGGCCTGGTTCTCCAAGAGCAGTCAAGGGATTCTCTACATCAGAATTATCCGGGTGCTGCTTAAATTGTGCACGTCTGGGCCCTGCTTCAGACCCCATAAATCAAAATCTCTGGAAGCAGAGCCCAAGAATCTGCATTTTCACATGCACACTGCAGCTTGAGAATCTATGAGATATTCTAGGAAGAAACTTCCCAGGGGTGATGAACTTGGCCCAGGGTTACACAGTTACGAAATGGAGAAGCTGATTATTGTAATCCACGTTTCTACTTGCCAATGATGGTCACATCACCCTTACTAAACCACTTTCATACCATTTAGGTTATTAATAAACCTATGTTTTCACCCTGGTCTGTTTGGCTCAGCGGTTAGAGCGTTGGCCTGCAGTCCAGAGAGACCTGGGTTTGGTTCCCGCTAAGGTTACGTACCGCTGTTGCAGTTTGTCCCAGGCCCTGGTTGGGTTGTATGGGTGGCAGAGCCACTCGATGTGTCCCTTTCACGTCGATGTTTCTCTCTCTCTCTCTTCTCTCTCTCTCTCTCTCTCTCTCTCTCCCCCTCCCTCCCTATCTGAACAAAATACCAAAAAAAAAAAAAAAAAAATGTCCTCGGGTGAGGATAAAAATAAATAAATAAACCTATGTTTTCAAGGCCTTAAGCTGCTGTCTGATTTCTCTTTTCCATTCCTTTCTGGACGAGAGATTCATCAGAGTAGGGTTTGGACCACTCTACCTTTACTAACTAGTAGTTTCTTTGTTCTCCCCCAACCCCCATCTTCTCTGTTGTCTCCCACCCTCCAGTCTTTCTCTTTGTCCTTCTTAAGTGAAGGAATTTCCAATATCAAGTCCTGGCAAGTTTAAAATACACATTGAAAATGAAATGAAATAGTACCTAGCTACAGGATTTCTTTCGATTATTTGTATGTATTTACAAGAGCTATTTCATGGCTATGGTATGGGACATGGTAATCATGGTTCTGATCATACTTCTGTCCCTCGCGGCATGACAGCATCATGTAAAAGCTATGATTCCTCTATCCAGAAATTCAGAAACACAAGGAGATGAAAGACTAGAAACAGAAAAAGAGCTCCACGTTTAAACACGGAGTCATGTCATCTTTACCAATAATAGCAGAGGTCAAGGTGAATATTATTCAAGTTCTGGTTGTTTTCAGTGTTTAAACTGTGTGAAGTCCATATCTAACCCAGTCAGGAGAAAGGGAACTGTTTGGCTTAGATGTCAGAAGCCTGTAATAGGGTCCTAGGGCAGGGCATGTTTCTGTCCAGGCCTTTGTCTTAGGTTCTGAATGAATAATTCCAAGAACCTGCTTCTCCTCATTGAAATCTTCTAGTTTCAGGAATACAATGTGTATCTAGAACCCTGAAATACAAGCTTTTGGAAGACAATAGGGGAGAACCTAAGGGCTAGTCTGTCTCTAAGCAATTCTCAGAGCTAAAGTTCCAGACTTGCGATGCCAGACAAACATTTGTAAGAGGTTTGTAGCTACAGTAAAGAGGAAAGGGCTTTAACTTGGCCTTCTTACATTTCTGTTTTTTAAGATTGCATTTCCTGTATTTTTTTCCATATCCTTTTTTCTCTTTAGCTCTTTATTTTCCTTTAGCTCTTTATTTTCATTAAATCTTCTGCCTTTTGGTTATATTCTTTTTTAAAAATAGACTTTATATTTTAGAAGAGTTTTAGGTTCACTGCAAAATTTAGTGAAAGATATAAATTTTTCATATACCCCCTGACTTCACACCTACAATCTCCCCCATGATCAACATCACCCACCAGATGACACGTTTTCCTCACTCAAACCCCACAGTTTATGTTAGGGTTCGCTCTGGTATTGTTATTCTTTGGGTTTATTGTTGCACTTCAAAAGTTCTTTGTAGCCCTGGCTGGTTTGGTTCAGTGGTTGGAGTGTTGGCCTGCAGGCCAGAGAGTCCTGGGTTCACTTCCCGCTAGGGGCATGTACTGAAAAAAGAAAAAAGTTCTTTGTATATTTTGAGTAACAGTTCTTGATCAGATATGTCTTTTGAAAGTATTTTCTCCAAGTATGGGCTTTCTTTTCATTCTCTTGACTGTCTTTTAAAAATCAAATCAATCCTGGCCAGTGTGGCTCAATGGACTGAGCATCATCCCATGCACCAAGAGGTCACTGGTTCAAATCCCAGTCAGGGCACATGCCAGGGTGCAGGTTCAATCCTGCAGGGGGCAGTAGATCGATGTTTCTCTCTCTTTCCCTTCCTCTCTCTAAAATCAGTAACAACATATTTTTAAAAAACAAACTGACGTCTCAATTCTTTCTTTTGCAGTAACAAAGTTTTCACCCATAACTTTTCTCAGCCACCATATTCCAAATTCTGCTATCACAAATGCCTCTTCTATCTGTCACTTCCCCATGTCCATTGACCCTGACCACCTCAGTCCACAATGATCTATTAGATCACTGCAGAAGCCTCCCAATAGATTACCCATTTTCTTATTAGAATCCATCCTTTGTATTTGTACTGCTATATCTCCAAACATTGATATGATCACACTTATTCACTCAAAAGAACTTATATAGAATAAAGTCCAGACTCCTTACTATGGCAGTCAAGGCTTTCTCCACTGTATCAGCCTTGGTTTCACCCTAGTTGACTACTTCGTTGAGGTCAAGAGTCTGTCTCCTTGAAAATCAGGGGTAGTGCTGTAAGATCTGCAACCCCACCCCATGTTTATGTGTGTGTATTTGTTTTGTTGAATGCTATCACTAACATTACTCTCATACACGGTGACTGCTCAGCTGGAAGTGTGTGTGTGTGGGTGTCAGTGCTACTGCAATTACGGGACAGAGGCTCCTTCTTAACTGTCATGTCTTTTGAGTTGACCAGCAGCCAGAAAAGGCCTACTGCAGACAGTGAACTGGCTCTCTGTAGCCTGGGGTCTGCAATGAAAGTCCTGATTTACTTTTAATATTGTTCAGATAGATTTGACCTGACCTCAAAATTGCATGGGATCTGCAGTGCTAAAAACAAGACCAAAGTAAAAAATGAAATTTTTTGCCACTCACAGCCTTGGTATTAACACAAGCAATTGCGTTAATACAAGCCTGGAAGGCAAAACACACTCAGCAGTGAAAATTCCTAGCGCGGCCGCAGCACAGACCTCCGGCGGTGGCCCCTCAGTCTCAGGGGAGAGCAGGCGCAGGCGCAGGCGCTGGCTTCTCTCTGCTCTCGCGAGAGCAAAGGCTTCACCGTCCTGTTCTCGGCTAGGGCGGCAGCGTCTCCTGGGGCAACAACAATGGCGGCCCCCTTGTCCGAGCGGCTCTTCTCGCTGGAGCTGCTTGTTGACTGTGTGCGTCTGGAGGCCGGACCGCCGCCGCCGGCAGTCGAGGTGGAGGAGGAGGAGGGGCGGGAGGAGGAGGAGGAGGAAGAGGCATCGCCGCCGCGGCCGTCGCGCTCCCTGTGCCCCGCGGTGGCCTTCCGCCTGCTGGACTTCCCCACGCTGCTGGTTTACCCTCCCGGGGGCCCCGCCGCGCCCGCCCCGGAGCCCCGGCCCGGCCTGCTCAGCTTCGGTCGCGGCAAGTCCTGCCTCTTCCACCTGCACCCCGCCACCCTGCGCCGCCGGCTGCTCGCCACCCCGCTGTACACCTTGCTGCTGCAGCTGCCTCCCGGACGCCCGACTCCTGCCCCGCAGCTCCTGGGGACCTGCAGCCTCTCGCTGGCCGCCGCGGCCCGCAAGGTCCTGGGGCCGGCCGCCTCCGGCTGCTCCCACGGCCATCGAGGAAGTTTCCCTCTGCATAACCATGTCGGGGAGCGGATTGGGGACATTTCGCTGGGCTACCGCCTGACTGACCTGGGGAGCAGCTTGCTGGGCCACGTGGAGCTGCCTGTCACTTCCACCGGAGGTGGAGTGGAGGGTGGGATGGTGCGGAAGGCCATGGAGGTCGGTTCCCAAGCCCAGCAGGAAAAGCAGCTACAGCAGCCAGACTCAGACCCAAGCCTTGGAGCTGCTGGTAGGCCTCTGGAGAGTTTAAAAAACCCGAAGGCACAAAAGGGTTTGAAGGAAGTAGTTTTCCACAGTAAGGCCAACTCTAGTACCACGGGTTCTGTGGAGAATGGCAAAACCGACTCCGTTTGTTCAAATGCTAGCCGTGTGGATAGTGTTAGCTGCCCAGATGAGGAAGTCGTAGAGTTGGATATTGAAACGAACACATTTTGCCCTCCACCTCTGTATTACACTCATATAACCCAAGAAAAAAGGCCTCCTCTCCAGGGTAAAATCACCATTAAGCCTCAAGTGAATGTGCCTGAGCAATTGGATGGTATTTTTACAGAAGAAAAACTTGTAAATCCCCCAACATGTATTAATCTTCCAAAACATACAAATTCTGAGGCACATGATAGTCCTGCAGTGCTTACTCCACATGTTCAGAATGTAGGTGCAAGTAATCAAAGTGCATGTCACCCTCAAACTGAACAAAATACAATTAATACAATAAGGCAGTTGCCTTTATTAAATGCTTTGTTGGTTGAGTTGTCCTTGTTATACAACCAACCCGTGGCAAGCCCTGCTCATGTACATCCTCACTTAGCCTGGTTATATAGAACTGAGGATAAGTCACCAGAATCTTCTGCCAAATCCAGAGGTAAATCTGAATCAATGAAAGATAAGCTTTCTATAGGGGAAAAGGAAAAGTCAGTGAGTATTCAATTTAAAAAGAACCAAGTTGAAAATCTTAAGAAAGGTAAATATTTTGAAAAGGACAGTGGTGCCCCCCAGAAAAGAGTTCCAAGGGGTAAGCTACTCTATGGCTTAACAAATACACTTAAACTACGTTTAAAGCAAACAAATCCTGGTATGTTGGTAGTACATGAAAAGAGAGAACAGTATAGAAAGATGCAAGCACAAATGTTAGGTGCAAAACTCAGAATTCCATCGTCCAAAGTTCAAGTATTAAGCTTTGCAGAACAACATCAGAAGCCACATAAGTGTTTAGAATCAGATACATCTTTTGCTGAAAATTGTGATTCTTCCAAGCTGATTAGTGGAGTTTTTGATGACCCCAGGACAACTAAAGAAATGAAACTGAAATGTGCAACTGAAAAGACAGTTGACTATGGTGAAAATAGAACCAATAGGGAATTATTGGAAGAAATTGTGAGTCCTGCAAATTCCATTGTTCCAGAAAGGTTTGCTCATACAAATATTTTGGAAGGAGAGGTGGGAATGAAAGTCCAAAGTCCGTTCATTTTCCAACAGGTTGCAGTTGTTGACAAAATTGTAATAGATAAAGATGTAGATGACAAAACCACTGGTAATGGCATTCTTACTGCTAATGGGAGTGAAAGTAAACCAAGTAAAAATAGTTGTTCTGAAAGCATCTCAGAACTAAAATATTCAGGTGACTTCACCAGCCCTTGCTATTCTGAAGATTTCTATAGTACTGAAGATACCAGCAGAATTTTACAGGCTCATGATAGAAGTCCAGGAGCAGAATATCCAAAACATGATCAACATACAAGTAAGTCTAGTGAAACAAGACTGTCCATAAAGAAAAACAGCAGTGAAAAGAGTTTTCTTCTTAGCCCACCGTTTTCAGCTGGATCACCGGTACACTCATGTAAAAGATTTCATATTTCAAAGACTCAAGATAAAAGTTTGGAGGAAGCATCTATTATCTCTACTAGTGATATATCTTCATATTGGACTGAGGAAAAAGAAAACCAGATAAACCAAAATAGTATGCATAATTCTAAAGTTACAAAGAGTGTTCAGGACTTCTCTACTAAACCTAAACCAAGAAGTGATTGCAAGTCTTTAGAAAAAAGCCTGTCAATTCGGACATCTCAAGTGAGCTCTTACCTTCCGTCTAATTTGTCAGAATGCAGTAAACCAGATCACTTGGAAGAAGACAGCGATGAAATTGGTTCACTAAATATTTCCAAGCAATGCAAAGATATTTGCGAATTAGTAATAAACAAACTTCCAGGATATACAGTGTAAAAATGTGTTTTTTAAAAACATTTAACTTTTTATAACCTATATGTACTGTTAGTGAAATAATTCTTTTAGTCCATAAATAATGTGAATAGTTCTTTTTAAGAAATATGAATGTCATTTCTTTGATTTTTTTTTTATGTGTTCTACATTAAATCTGACAATATTGATCATGAAATCACCTTATAACCTAGGTAAGATTTAAGTTGTTCAATCTTAGGAAAATAAAAGTGCCTATCTTCTTAAAGTTTCTGTCCTAATGTCTTGATCATCCTAAAGCTGACTTCATGAAAAAAGAAGGCCAGTTAATAAGGATAACCTGAAATTCTAATGGGAATAAATTATTTAACAAATACAGAAGACTTGCTGTCTGAGATGCAGAATGGTACAAAAATATTTAAGACAGCCTCTGCAATTATAAGATCTTACTGTTTTATATAAATACGGATACTTTAGGGATATATTATTGGACATGTACACACCGTATGACCCCAATAGGTAAAGTCCTGTTCACATACTATCATAGTGCTCTATACATTTTGTTTGTTTGTTTTAACCACAATTTGTGTGATTACTTGATTAATGTTTATCTTCTTTTAGGCCTAAATTCTGCGATAGGAGGGACCATATCATATCTGTTTTGCACATTAATATGTTCTTAGTATCCAGCACTTAGTCTCTGAAATATGGTTTGGGTGCAGTAAAAGCATTTGTTGACTGAATTAATGAAGGTCATGCATTTAAAATACCTAACAAGAGGGATTAGAATTAAGCAGTGAAAACAAGCGGTAACCCTAAAACCTGCAGAAAATCTTTTTTGGAGACATGGTCGTTCAACTAATATTTATGTTGAGCTGGAGAAAATGGCCCTCAGGTGTTCTCAAGTATTTGGAGAAGAGAGCTATAAAAAGTGTCTTTCTATACAGTTTCTTGTGCAGAAATTCATTTTATTGTTGTCATTTCAGGTGGTTCAATAGTTATATTTAATGTATGAAAGTTTGTTTTAATGAAGTCTAGTGATCATTTTTTTATAATTTCTTCCATTGGTATTATACTTAGAGACCTTATTCTGTTTTCAAATATTTGCATATATTTTTTTCTTATTACATGTTAATTTTTACACTTATTAGTATATCTAGTATTTTTGGATGTCTGAGGCGAGGCCCTAATTTTCCTTTTTTCATAAGTTATTAAATAGTTATAGAGGCATCTTTTGATTGATCATCATAATAGAATTTAGAAAGATGGTAGGAGATAAGCATGTTATATTTTGCAGTACACTATGAATAAAAGAATGATAATGTGAATGAGTATGATATACTCGTGGGAGGTTATCTTGATCGGAATGGTAGATTTATGGTGTTAGTTTTTCTAGTTTAATTCTAGCAAAAATACCTGTTTCCATGTACTTATCTAGTACTTTTTATTTTCATCCTCTCTTCAAATTCTACTTCATGATTTAATTCTACAATCCATAAACTTCCTTTTTAAAGAATATTACAATAGATACTACTCCCAAAACCTTATTTACCTTCTTACTTGCTTAAAATCATTGAAACATGAACTAGTATTTCAGGGTCACAAATAAGGGAGGTTTATCATTTAATTATTTTAAGAACTAAGCTGTAGTCCAACTTTTCTGAATAGCATAGGTGTCAAAATGTGCACAAAGCTGAATGCAAGAGGGTCTACGAAGCAGAGTGAGCCTTGGCAATGGTGGTAGGACCTACCTCTGTGTAGTAGTAAAGCTTGCAGCTTAGGAGACAGTTGTCAATGGTGACAAGTCCTTTGAACTGTCACCATACGCATATTAAGTGTGCAGATGTATTCAATATGTTTTTCCCCTCCTTTCATATGCATGCCACTGGCATCTAGATACAAAGAACAATGATATTGAACTTCTGTCATGCACTTCTTGTGGCTTTCTGTTGGGAGCCACTCCTTCAATTAATTTACAGTTATATTTTTTCAATTAATTTATATATTTCTGCCTGTGCAAGCAGTGCATTTATCAATTGAATTATACTTGGGAACCAAATTTTTACTTGTTGCAAATATATAGGTGAAGACCGTGAGTTAATAAACAACTTTTTAATTACCAGATTGTGATGTAAGGCAAAGAAATCAGCATACAAATAAAGTAATATTCATATTTGTCCAGGCATAAACTGCCCTTGGGCCTAGAGATATAGCCATCCTTCAGACTATTTATGTTTTAGTTTGCATTAAAATATCTAGAGAGTTGTACAGAATGGCAGTTTATGAGCTGAGACTTGCCTGGACCCTTCTCATTTTTAACTTAATACAAGGAAAACTTACTTGGTCAAGGACCAAGGCATTTTTACTGTTTTTCTCCAGATATCTATCATTCCAGAAAATAACAGACTTCAGGGTGAATCATTAGGTTGGAGTGCCAAACCATAGTATTAGAAATATTAACTTACTTTCCAAATACTTCTTACATTTGTTATAAAAATATTATTTGGTCTAAAAAAAATAGAAAATATAGATAAGAGTGTTTGCTTCTAAATTGTTTGTTAAGGAAAGGTTATGGTCTCTCACTTTCAAAATCTCACTGAAATGACAGGAAAGATGTAAAAATAAGAATGAGCCCACAGAATCCCTGGAGGACCAGGAACATGTGGGTGGTGGACAAGACAGTTTGAAGAACTTCTGAAGGATACAAAGCAGATGGGATTAGGCGGATGAAAAACTGATTTGAGATCTACTCCCCACGTAGCCCAATGAGGGTTCTGCTGGCGAAGAGAAAAGATCATGCTGGTTTTCTAACAGAGCCCCAGACAGACTAAAAGCTCAGTAGCCGGTCTTGAGAAGAGGAACAGATCATGAGACAACACGGGGTAGAAACAGAACCTGGGTGTAAGGGAGAAGCTGAGGCCGGGCTAATGTTTATCTACTAGAAAAGGTATAGGGACCAAAGAGAAAAACTAGTAGTTTTGTTTTGCGTTTGACACCAAAACATATTAAAAGTGTCTCTGCCCTGGCCGGTTTGGCTCAGCAGTTGGAGCATCGGCCTGCGGACCAGAGAGTCCCGGGTTCAGTTCCCGCTAAGGGCACGTACCAAAAATAAATAAATAAATAAAATAAAAGTGTCTCGATTTTATTGGGCAGACCACTAACAGTGGAAAATTATAATATAACCCTGGTCTTTGGAGATAGGAGCATGGTGTTAGCATCCTTCGTGTTCTGCTATTTTTGGAGATTGCCCCTTCATTGATTTGAGGGTTGAATCAAAGCATACATGGCAGTGACTATGCGTGTGAGTTTCGGAATGTGTATTTAATGTTACAGAGAATGTACCATGGTATCTGTATTCCTGCCCTAGGGAGATGTATTTTCATTAAAACCTTAGTCAAGAAATGAGCTCTTCCTTCCAAAGGCTTTAACTTCCCATGGTGCAGCAGGGCAGAGGAGCCATGGAGTCAAAAGAAGCAGCACGAAGACTCTGGCTGGGGGGAGAAGACGGTCAGAGAGCAGAGCCAGCAACCGAGCCGCGGGAGCAGCCCTGCTCAGGACATGGAGCAAAGCGGGGCATCTGGCTCTGTGCAGAACATCAGAAGGGGAAGAGGACACACAAAACTCCCTCACCATTCATGAGGAAAGGTTACTCAGCCAGGGCCTGCATAACGCCACGTTCCTCAAATAGAAGGCGGGGTATCGGTGCAGGGAGGCCAAAGTGCTTCCCTGCAAACCCAGAGGGCCCTGCCTATCGGAGGCTGCTTATGAAAACCTCTTCTTAAAAGTTAAAGTTTTTTTCTGCCTGGATATTTCACATCTTTTTATAGTAAGTGCACAGACATGTGTGTCCATTTCCTTGAAGAGCCTTGGAGATAGGGTTGGGGTAAGTAGGGAAGGAGCTGTCACTGTGCATCATAAAAGAGCCAGAAGCTTCTATGTGGAATGAGGACAAGATGAAACTTAGCTTTCAGAGCAGATACTGTAACTGAGTAGAACCCCGGTGGCAGGAATCATTGAAAATGTTGGGGTTTGAATAAAGAATGTGCTTGTCTAGGAACAGGCCAGGGTAATAGATTAGAAAATCTCTGAGTAACAGTAAGACAAGATAACAGCCGAACGTCACACGTTGGGAAGAAAGAATGTGGAAAGGGGTCCATGAGTGTAAATGAGCTAGTTATTGCAGGGTCAGAAACCTGTACTTATAAGCTGGACTATTTAGAATACTGTGTTTTATTTGCTTGTTGTTGTTTTTTGTTTTGTTTTGTTTTCTTGGTTATAATATAGGTGGGTTTTTGTTTTGTTTATTTTTTAAGGATCTAGTTGAGCTGTAAGAGCAATAGGAAATGGATTTGGTTGTGGCTCATGACTAACAAAACCTAAAGGAGCCGTGTACCCCCGGGGAATACATTTTGAAAAAGAGAGAAATAAGGTATAGGGGTTCTTAGACAGCCCCTCCTCTCTCTTTTGGCTACTCTCTCCTGAAAACCTTGGAGGTTTTGCTTTTCGTTTTCTTAAGAGAAGCTGTGCAATTACAATCTCACACCCCCAAAAGTTGTGATTTCGGTGTCAGCCCTGTGCGGTCAGTTGGGACTGAGTTCTGGACTCAGAACGATAGATGATGGATTGCTTTAGCTGGGGAGGAGCTACGATCTGGTTGTCAGACGATCTGGTGTGAAAATTTGGTGCAAATCCAGAATTCTTACGATTCCCAAGTACTTTGGGACAGCATTTATTAACCTGGGCGAAAGGATCTTTCTCATCTTGTGGACAAGTCCGGAGTATGAACCTTGGCTTCTCGTTAGCTGATGCGCCCTATCTCCACACTCGAGGTGGCCGGGAGCCAGGTGTTCCGGGGGCAGAGCTGATTCCAGATGGGACTCTCTCCATTCCAGGGCTGCTTTGCCAGAGCACATGCTTTTCGGAGCTGCCCTAACTGCCTGGCACCGGGCACTGTCGGCGTCTGAAAATAGACTTCAGGAGGACTTGACTAAGACGATGGCCTTTTCACTGGGAACCAGGATTGCTCAAAAAAGGTATTCGGGTTATGTTGCCTCCGCTGTCGGCATTCATTTAAGGATGCTGCCTCCTGACACTGACAGCACTTCAGCTACTGAAGGACCCACAACCTCACTCCACACTCACCTCAGTACCGACCCGAGGCCAGGCCAGTGCTGATGTAGATGAGGACGCTGAGGCTGTTTCCTATCTTTTTGTTTTTTAATTTTTATTGATTTTTAGAGGGAGAGAAGAAGGAAGGGGGAGAGAGAGAGAAGAACATCGGTCCGCGGCCCTACCCATTCATGCATCCATTGGTTGACTTGTAAGCGCCCTGACTAGGGATCTAAGAACCTTGGCGCATCGGGATGATGCTCTAACCAACTGAGCCGCCCGGCCAGGGCAAGACTACTTTCTGTATCCATCACCTTTCTCACTTTTATGGAAAAGCTGAAAGTTTCTTGGTATAAATCTCAGGAAGTAAATGTTCCTTCAATACCCATAATTACCAAAGTCAGATGGATAGCGCCCTGGCCGGTTTGGCTCAGCGGTTGGAGCGTCGGCCTGCGGTCCAGAGAGACCTGGGTTCGGTTCCCACTAAGGGCACGTACCTCGGTTGCAGTTTGTCCCCCGCCCTGGTTGGTTGTGTGGGTGGCAGCCACTCGATGTGTCCCCTTCACATCAATGTTTCTCTCTCTCTCTCTCTCTCTCCCCCTCCCACTCTATCTGAACAAAAGAAAAAAGAAAAAAAAATCAGATGGATAGCAATAGTCTATAATAAATAGCTAAAATTATAATTTTAAACATTATGAAACTGCTGTATCTTAGCCCTCCTTATTAAGTTTGTGTTTTTTATTTTTATCTTCTAAACTCAACTGTTTTTATTGAACCAGATGTGTGCTTTCCTGCATTAAAAAAGAAGTATCTGTCTCTACGCTGAGAATATGATTATACTCTCATGGAATCCAGGTGTGGGATGAAAAAGCAGCTAAAATTGTTAGACACTTCTTGTCAGAAACGAAAGCTTGAATTCACAGGCATTTGGAGCTAGATGATAATTTAGAAATCATTTCATTCACTCCATTTTATAAATAGGAAACATGGCCCAGAAAAATGGAGTTTGCTAGTCACTTGCCCCTATTACAAGTTGCTTTTCATTAGAAAATGCCACTTTGTGTCAAATTGGGAACGTGGCTCACCCACACTGGGTGTTTGCAGACATTCCTAACATTTATATTGAAAAGACTAACCAAAATTTCACTCATTTAGAGATGTGGGAATTCATCTCTTTCTCTCTTCCTTCCTCCCTCCCCTCCCCTACTCCTTTCCCTCTCTTCCTTTACATTTTGTGTAGTATTATGTGTTTTATGCAGATTTTTGCTGAAGTACGGCATTCACGCATACAGGTGCACAGATGACAAGTGTGCACCTCTGTGAGTTTCCTAAAGTAATCCTTCTGTGTAACAGCACCCAGGTCAGGAAATGAAAGGTTACCCACCTCTACCCAATCCTGGCAGCCCCTCAGGCTCCCTCCCTTCCAGCTACTGTGACCCCTGCCCAGCCATCATGAAAGAAGTGCCCCCAGATCCCCCGGATGTACAGTTGGCATGCTCTGTGTCTGGCTGCTTTTGCTCAACCTTATGTTTGCGAGTTTGGCCACGTGGTGGCATATGGCTGAGGTTCTTCAGTCTGTTTTATGGTTTTCCATTGTGTGTGTTCTTGGTTTGCTTTTCAGATGCTCTAGGGATATGTATAGGTGTCCGTGTGGCCATTCCCCTGGTCTGCGGCACAGTCCACGGTTCCAGCTCCACATGTCCACGTTAACAGGAAGTCCAACACGAGACTTCTGTGAGCTCTACCATACCAAACTCCCAAGTCCTGAGAAGGTTACGGTTTTAAGTGGCCTCTCCTGCTTATAGATGCCAGGCCGGGGGACTGGCCCACCAGTTGGCCCTGGTTTCCAGCCCAGTTCAAGAGGATACTGGTTTGGGGGGTTTTAACTTACAAGCTTACATTGACGAGGTGGCTGGGTATTGAGTCCTCTTAAAGCCCTGCCATTGATGATCTGGATTTTCTGTGCAGAACTGCTGTCTCTTGGCCTGCCGGGATCAGTGCAACGCACTGAACCTACAACCACATGCTGGTTGGAGTGAGAGGGAGATTTGCAAGAGAGCAAATGCTCCAGCACTCTGGATGCAGTCCCATTTATTTGCCCATTGGTACCCCCAGGTTACAAGTGTTTTTAAGTAAATTATATCCCTGAGATGGCATTACTGCTTACACCCTGGCTTTGTCTCTTGCTTTTTATGGGAAGAGACCCTAAAGCCAAAAAATAACAAACCCTTATTCACATGCAAATGAAGTACCCAGTACACCTGGGCCAGGTCCCCCCTTTCCCCCTCCCAGCTAGGATTCCGAGAATGCATTAGTTAAAAGTGCTTAACACAAGGTCAAAAAACGTCCATCTTCCAATCCCCCAAGCCCACACAGAACGAGGATCACTAGGGCAGGTTCTAACTTTTTCCTTATCCCTGGGGATCTTCAGAGTTCTTTCCTGCCAAAGACTTTGACTGACACTTCCTGTTCTCTGAAGTCGACTTAACCTCATGCATATTTACTTTCTTTCTCTTAGTTTTCATCACATCACAAAAGGGTTCTGATTCTTAAGGTCAATGGCTAGATATTGTGCTTTCAGGTACATAACTAAGACAGGCCTTTGTAATGTTGTGAGAAGAGTCCAAGAACTTGTCTAGAGTTTTCTGTGTCCCATATGAAAAAGCAGTTGGAGGTCCTGGCTTAAATAAATAAATAAGACTAACTTTGCAGTGCCGGGCACCTTCCATATTTGTATCTGCTGAAATGTCTTATTGACTTTTTTTTTTCCTTCCCTCGTCTCCAGTAAGGATCCTGTCACAGTGCTTTCATAGAATGTATGCTTCGTGGATGTTAGAAGAATTGAATAGAAACAGTCATTAAAGTTAGCATCTGTCATAGTTTTTATGCTTTGTCTGCCTCACTGCTTAGCTGAGAAGTAGGGGCTGGAGCACTGGGAATGCTGGTCCATGAAACTAACATACTGGGTCTAATGCTATTCTAAGGAGTAAGCGAAGACCAAAACCATTCCTCCGACCACTTCATTGGACTGATCATCATCATGGAGTTGACCACAGACCAGGGAGATACCCGCGCCTGTTCTTGATGTCAGCCCTGGCCTCTGGATTTACTCTCAAGATCAGTTATGCAAACGACTCCCCAGAAGCCTGGGTGCACTTTCGTAGCGGATGTTTTTTCGGCTGATCACTATTCCAGCATATGGCACCTCCTAAGAAGCAGCAGAAGACTGAAATATTCTGATCTCCATGCTTCCACTGCGTTTCTCGAAATAGCTTGGTTTTAAAACTCACAACAAACAAAGCTTCCTTTAACATTCTCAGAGTGTGAGGAAGAGCTAGGCTGCGGTGTGCATGTAGACCACTTTGTACCTGAATTTAAGTTTTTAACATTCTTTTTAGGCGACCAGTTTGGTGTACGTTTTAAAAAACAGAATAAATGACGATGTTTGATCTCAAATCTGTAGACCCACTCCCTTGTTTATATTATGTAATATTTTAAACATTCAGAAGAATAATAGAACAAAGTCCTATGTGTACATAGATTTGACCCAGTTTGACACTGTGCTGTGCTTTCTGTCCCTGTGTCTCTGTCCCCTTCCCTCCCTTCCCCTGACTCTCCCCCTCTGACAGGCACCCCATCCCTCTCATGCTTCCTCTCCCATAGCAAACATGCAGACGCGAGGCAATGCCCCTTTCTTTCCTCTCCCCATTTCTTTGCCCTCCCTCCCATGGCATAACCATCACTCTGGGGCCATTGTGCTCCCTTCCCATCCCCACTGGGGACACATAGGTTTCTAGATTTTTCTTCTTACAATGCTACAATTCTTATCCCTCTGTACACACGTGCTCAAGTTTCCTTACGATTTTATGCCCGGGATTGAAATTGCCAGGTTCTAGGGTCCGCCCGTCTTCAAAATCGCCACGTCGTTCTTCAAAGTAGCGGGACCAATTTACTGTGCCACCAGCCGCAGGCGAAATCGTGTTTCTTCATATTCTACCACAAACCTTGGTAAATATTAGACACTTTAATTTTTGTTGCTGTGTTTAACCACTGTGGCTTCGCAATAAATATCAGTAT
This sequence comes from Molossus molossus, assembly GCF_014108415.1. Taxonomy (NCBI): domain Eukaryota; kingdom Metazoa; phylum Chordata; class Mammalia; order Chiroptera; family Molossidae; genus Molossus; species Molossus molossus. The sequence goes on along the minus strand of NW_023425359.1, from coordinate 5,563,338 downwards.
CTAGAAAGACAAGTCTTCTCCCTCCTTCCTCTCTGATGTCGTCCAAGCCCCAGTTCTCAAACCTTTTGGTCCCAGGAACGCTGTACACTCTGAGAAATCATTGAGTCCTTCAAAGAGCTTCTGCTTCTGTAGATTATTTTTATCAGTATTTACTAGAAATTGAAAGTGAGACGTTTTTACACAGGAATTTATTTAAAAGTAACATTAGTGAACCTATGGCATGTGAACATGAATAACATTTTCAATGAAAAATAATTAATTTTTCCAAACAAAAAGATGAGAAGAATGGCATTGCTTTGGACTTCTGCAGTCCCCGCGGTGTCTGGTTTAGTGGAGACAGCTGGATTGCCAAGTGGCTTCTGATGCTGTCCGCTGTGCTGTCACCTGTCCTGGGGCCTCGGGGAGACTCTGGAAGACTCTGGAAGACTCCACGGATACTCCTGAGAGAAAGAGACTGAAGCGGGCTGATCACCTTTCAGCATTATTATGAAAATAGGTTTGACCTCCGTGGATCACCCCCAACACTTCAGTCTCAGGACCCCTAGGGGTCCCTGGCTCACACTTTGAAAATGTTTTTCCTGGCTGTTCTTGGGTCTTCCATATGAATTTTAGCATCAGCTTATGGAGTTCCACAAAATCGGTGAAAAATTATATTTGCATTGCATGGAATTTATAGATGAATTTCCTAAAATTGATATATTCATGATACTGGGCATCCACAAACACAGTATGCCATCCTATAGCTTTAAGTCCTTTGCAGTGTCCTTCAACAATGTTTTAATATTTTCTTTGATTGGTCTTCTATTTGTACACTGTGTTTTAATGAGGTAATCCCTCTGCTTTGCTGTTACTCTGGACCCTTAAATATGTATTTTCAAATTGGCTGGTTGCTGGTGTATCATTGTGTGGGAGACATTTTGCATGGCGTCAATTTTGTTATAATCTGCTCTGCCATCGCCTGCCCCAAGGCAGGATATCTCTGCATTCTGCATTTCTTTATCTCTGCATTTTGCATTTCTTTAAGTAACCATTTACTCAATAAGCCAGTCTTTACTGACCTTTTGTTCCTTTGTAGTATTTCCTAGATTTGCTTCGGGCAAGCCTGGTGCTTGGCAACAGGTGCTTCTTGCCCTATATATTGTGTGAATTACCCCTGAATAAATGAGACTTGATCAGAGCCCTGTCTTGTCTCCATTTCTCGTGTCTCTTGTCCCTCCTCATCCTCACTCCCCCTCTAGAGTCCTCATTGCTCGACCTGCGGGACGGGTCATCATTGGAATCTGTGTGTTTTTTTTTTATGCATTGAAGTTGATTCCAGCAGCCTTCCTAAACTCTTCTTTTTCTTGATGGTCTGTCTATAGATTTTCTTGGCTTTCCTGTGTAGATAATCACATTGTCCAGAAATACCAACAGGGGGTGCTAGCAAGGACTCCAGTTTGTCCAGTTTGTCAGCAGTGGAGCTGTCCTGCCAGGTGTCAAGACAGTCAGTGAAAACAGGAGAAAATTAAAGTGACAGGCCATACTGTCGTAGCATAAACAAGAACTGAGACTGGAAAGGGGCTGGGTTTGAACAGGAAAGGGGCCAGTGCCGAATTTTCCCCACAGAATGGTACCAGGTGGTGGTCAGATGTGTCAGCATAGATGGAGGATCATCCCAAAGCAATGGAAGCCCCCACCCCGCCCCCACCAAAGGCTCCTGGCGTTTATGGACCTAGGGTGGCCAGGGGAAGGGAGGCAGGGAAGGGCTAGAATAGTAATCAATAACACATTTGATCTTGGCAGAGGCCTTGATAGAGGGCCCCCAGTATAGTGGCCTCTGAATGAAGACCTTCAGGGGAGGAATTCAGGTCTGCATGCAGGTCCTGGGGGGTGGGGTGGGGGTGAGTCCTTGGCTGCAACTTTCTTCTTCCTGACTGGGCACCAATCTGATGGCTGGGGGGGGGGGGGGGGAGCAGCTCTCGCCACAGGCCTTGGTCACCGCCAAAGGTGGGGCCTGAAAGATCACTTGGGATTTTGGCCTAGAGCTGGATTCCTCGAAGCAGAGGTTATGAGCATCCTTTCTCCTTTTGACTTCAGAAGGAAGGTCGCAGTCAGTTCGCCGTTATGCACGGTGTTCACTTGAGGTGCTTGACATACACTTTAGGAGGAAGTTCCCTTGAATAAGAAGATTGTCATTATTGCATTTTTTCTTTATCATAAGTATACTTCGAATTTCATCAACCACCTTTCTGTATCTATGGAGGTGATCATATGCTCTGTCCCCTCCGATCTGATAATACGGTGAATTAGAGAGGCTCCCGTGTGGAACCACCTCTGTATTCCTTTCCTGGTCCTAATGCATTCTGTTTTTCATCTGCTAATATTTTATTCAGAGATTCTCCTTTCTCCTGCTATCTTTATCTGTTTTTCATACCAAGATGATAAGAGGCTTGAAAAGGAAATCACAAAACTTCCTATCTCTTTCTCCGGACTGGTTCGGACGGGATCGGTGGACCTGATACTGGAGGGCTGAAAAGGTTGTCTGCTAACCAATGGGGCCGTCGTTTCTTTGTGGTAGAATTTGTTGTTCAGATTGTTCTGGGGACTTGATTTTATGTGATTAAAAATGCCGAATGGCCCTGGCCGGTTTGGCTCAGCGGTTAGAGCGTCCGCCTGCGGTCCGGAGAGACCTGGGTTCGGTTCCCGCTAAGGGCACGTACCTCGGTTGCAGTTTGTCCCCGGCCCTGGTTGGTCGTGCGGGTGGCAGCCACTCGATGTGTCCCTTTCACGTCGATGTTTTTCTCTCTCTCTCTCTCTCTCTCTCTCTCTCTCTCTCTCTCTCTCCCTCCCACTCTACCTGAACAAAAAATGGAAAAATGTCCTCGGGTGAGGATAAAAAAAAAAAAAAAAAATGCCGAATGGATTGTTGTTTCCAAACGTTTTAAAAATTTCGTGTACTTTTTATACTGCTAAAAAAATATCTAAAACTGTTTGATCAAAGCTTTTTATACAATTTTGAAAATTAAAAAGAGTTGAGGGTTGTATTTTACCCTCGCTGCCCCAGTGGACACATTTCTGTGGTCCTCTGACTGGGCTCTCAACATATGTGCCCACTTACTTCTGACTATTCTCTCGAATTCCTGCACTTCACACCCTCCGGGTTTTCTGCCCCCTTTCTGGACCCTCAGAACCAGGCTTCCTTGCAGGCTCCTCTGCTGTGACTCTGCATCTAAACACCAGATTCCCCGGCCCTCCCTCCTGCCCTTCTTTTTAAAGCCCTTCTGAACTTTGTGTCTAGGTTGTCTTTTCTCTCCAATGGCTTCTAAAACCACCTCGATGGTGATAACATCTCCATTTTAAACTCCAGCTCAAACCTCTCTTGTCTCAGGAGTGTGTCCGAAATTCGACAGCCGCAAAGTGGGACTTTTCATTCCTACCCAAACAGCTCCTATGCTAGTGTTCTGTGTTGCACCGTCGTGTCCACTCGCCCTCTCTCCACCCGACTCCCCGCCTTGAGGGGTGCACCAGTGCACAGACCAGATTCTGGCTTCTTGTTGAGGGTTGTCAGTGGGAGGCACTGGCCAGAGATTGGAGGGTGAGAGGGGAGGGAAGTTGGGTTCCTGAGTTCCCTGGCTCCATGTTTGTGTCTGTGGCAGAGTTGGTAGAGGCTGCATTGGGGTATAGAACCCCGTTTTCACGGAATATTCTTCTATAGCTGTGGCTACAACTACACTCTCCTGCGTGCCCGAACTGAGCACCCCCTTGCCCTTCAGGCTGAGGGTTGGTAACGGCTCCTTGCATGGCTAGTCCTTGGGTCCTCCACCATCCCTCGTTGGTCTCCCTTAACTCTGCCACGTCTTCATAAATAATCCTTGCGGTAAACATTCCTCATCACTCTCTACCCAAGATCCTAACTGATGTGACTGCCTGGCCTCAGTAAATCACCAGTGGCTCCCTGGTTGCTCGGGCCAGAAATCAGGCGTCATCTTCCTTCCGTTCACCTTGCACATCCAACCCACCAGTCCATCCTGCCAACGCTACTTCCTACATGCATCTTGAAATTAGGCATTTCCCTCCTCGCCATGACTGAGCCATAGCCTTGCTACCGGCCTCCCCAACTACCGGCCTCCCCATTTTTACTGTTTTCTCTTTTGATCTGTTCACTGCTTATCTGTGTCAGCATGTGTCTGAATAAATACGTCAGATCGTATATCATCACTGCTTAAAACTCATTCGTGTTGTACTCAGATTCTGAGTCAAATCTGAATACCTTACCGTAGGCCCACACGGCCTTGTACGATGAGCTCTCCACCCAGCTCTCCAAATCCATCCCGTTCCTCACTCCAGCACTTTCTGATGCTCCGGGCACACCCTCCTCACTGCTGATCCTCAGGCATGGTGCGCTCATTCACACCTCGGGACCTAGCTCAGGCTCCTCCCTTTACAGGGGCCTCTTGGTCCCCTAATCACTCTGCTCTTCACATGTGTCTTCTGATCCTGCAGGTGTCTATTTACATGTCACTTCCTCAGAGAGGCCTTATGACAGTCCTGCCAAGTTAGATTTCTCTACCCCGCCTGGACTACACCCCATTATTTTTTATCATTGCACCTTGTTGATTCCTTTAGAGTTTATTACAAGATATAATTATGCATATTAAAAGTTCTTTTTTATTTGTTTTTGTTCTCCACCTGTTTATTTCCGTCTTTTTTGCTAGGATGTACCCTTTTTGATGAGAGACTTAGGAGTTTTTGTTCACCGTGATATACTCAGCTTTTGATACAGCTCCTGCATCATGGCAAACAGTTGCAACTGATAAATATTTGTTCGATGCATAGATACTTAAATAGTCAAGTGGGAAAAAACCAAGCAGTGTTTCCTTAAGGGGTCCACAATGAGTGGCAATAGGAACCAAAGAAATAATTTTCTTGAGAGAGACCACATATATTCCTTTTCCCCCTGGGGAATGATCAACATTTAGATGTTCTTAGCCTGTTGAGGATCCAGAAAAACCACTTAGCTGCAGAGGAAACTTCAATTACATGGTGGAGATTAAAGTTTCAGCACTTGGGGATAATTACAAAAACGTTTTCCATTATATATGCTCAAGTAAAACAAAAGAAAGACCTCGAAAACCCAGTGGAAAAGCATTTCAAATGGTAATCGAATTACTGCCTTTATTGCAGTCACAGGAAAATTATTTCAAAGCCTCAGATCTTAGGTCTAAGGCCTGAAGACTAATCATTTAATAATGCGGTTAAAAATTCAAGACTAACCTCCCCCCAAAACATTTGGGTTGGGTCAGAAAATTTTAAGCCATCATGCTGTTACTGGAACCATCAAAACAAGGGATGATGTCTGGTTAACACACAGTTGTATTTATTATTTGTACAACTAACCATTTGATATTCTTAGCATTTAATTGCATTATTTTTTCATATATCCTCATTGCTATGTGATAAATTTTGTGGCCAGAGATGTGTTGTAAACTTATTTTATTGCCTAAATAAGCTTCTAGAAGGCTGTGGTGAACATCTCTTAATCTTGCTACTCGGAATCCTTTTTTTTTTTCTTTTTGATAAAATGTTTACTGTAATCTTCCTCTGGGGAGGCCCCGGAACCCTTCTCTTGAGCAATGTGCTTTGATGAGCTTAGTCCCTCCACCCACTAGTCTAAAACAGCAGCATGTTCCTCGCCCAGGCAGCGGAGCAAAATGGACACATGATTCCACCTCAGCAAATGTATCACAACTGTTCCAAAAAAAACATTCTTTTTCCCACGGGCTCTGAAGGTTGTCATATATTGGAAGCCACCTTGGAAGCAATAAGGAAAGAGAGAGCCTTCCCAGAGGTGGAGACGGAAAATGGGGCACGGTCGCGTTGGAGTTCTGGGCCACCCATCTGAAGAGAGTTCGTTCTTGGACTGTGACATTGCACAGCAAGTAAAGTCACGTAAAGACATTGAAGACCATGTGGGTTGATAGGTCTGCTCATCTCAACCAAAATCATCCCTGTATATGCCAGGCACTCTGTCATTGCCTATGACAAAGTGGTTACCTGTGTCCTATTCATTCTCAGGCCTCTGACAAAGACCTCAAAAGGTTTTCTTGATCTGCTTAAAATAAAAAAGTAAATATTTGCCATGATTAATGCTCCTTAGTTCGTCTAGGTCAATCATCTCTATTTGAAATACCAAAAATACTTCATTCATATATTGCTCTTTCCAGGCCATTCCTGATGTCTGGAAAACCTTCCCTCTGATATTTCTGAAATAATAAGTAAATCTCTAAATTTTATACCCATTTAAAGTTAAAATGTATGTTAACTGAAGAATGCTATTCCTCAGAAAATTAGAAATGCATTTCTGTTTTTGTCAACAATTATGTTTGCAAGCAAACAGGTCCATTTCATTTGATACTATACTTTATAAAAGAGTCTAAAACTAGACTAGATTATTTAGAATTATAATGTGACAAATACTTTGTTGAACATTAAATTAATTAGATGTATAAATGGAAAATGAAAACCACTAGTACACTGGTAATCCCATCCTGAGATAGTCACAGATATTTGTCACTTATTTGTCTAGACAAATTCAATTTGTAGAGATTTTTGTTAAATGAGAAAAGCAGAATTATCTTATTTATACTCTCTGCATGTTTTACAATAATAATAATATAATAATAATAATGTGGCCACTTTTCATGTCAACGTAGATAAACATCATTTTGAATGACTACTTAGTATTCATTGTATGGACACACCAGAATATCCTTTTTAAATTCCTCCTTTTTAAATGAAAATTCCAATTGATTCCCTAGATTTAGTAGTATAAATGAGGTTGATGTTTATCACATATTTATATAAACTTTTAAGCATAAACTTCAAGAAGCGTATAGCTGGCACATTTCAAAATTTGATACATATTGACAAAATGCCTTCCAAAAAAGTTGTACGGTTCAGCTTACTATATATAAACACAAAACCTATATATGAACATTCTTTATTTTTATCTTATAGGTGATAAATGGTCATACTTTCCTGGTTTAGTTTAATTTACTTGATAACTAATGAGGTGAAACTTTTTTAAAATATGTTTTTATTGATTTTAGAGAAAGAAGAAGGGAGAGAGAGAGAGAGAAACATCAGTGAGAGAGAAACATCACTCAGCTGCCTCCTGCACAGCCCCTTCTAGGGATCAAGCCCTCAACCCGGGCATGTGCCCTGACCAGGAATTGAACCAGCAGACTCTCAGTGCATGGGATCACACTCAGCCAACTGAACCACACTGGCCAGGGCAGGTGGAACTTTTTAAAATGGCTGAACTATCAGGAGTTTTTTGTGGGTTTTTTATTTTGTTTTCTGTGTAAAAACTACCTGAAGACCCAGGGCCAGCTGATCACTGGTCATGATTCCAGGTGTCAGGGACGTGGTCGTGTTGGCTCAGCTGCAGGGAGGAAGGATGGCTGTGCTCCTGGGTTTGAGTGTCAGTTGGTTGGGCCACTTGTCTTTCTTCCACATGATCTCCCAACAGACAGCAAGAAAGCCTGAGCCGATGCACACCATAGAGGAAGCTTCCGAGAGAATGGGCGGAATCAGCCAAGCCTCTTGATACTAGACTTGGAACTGGCTCAACATTGCATCTGCATCTTTCTATTGCTCAAAGCAAGTCACAGTTTCTGGTGAGATTCAAAGAGTGTGAAAAGAGACTTTGTCACTTGTGCAAGGAGCTGCAGAGGGACGTGGGCACCGGGACAGAGTAACTGGAGTTGTTTTTTTAAGACAATCTACCATGCGCTTTCTTTAGATCAATATATAATGAGGAGACCAAAGCTTCCATTTAGCTCTTTTAAAACAAATTTATATCTGGGAAAGTACTCAGAGTTTTGCTCAATGTGAAGGCAGAGCACAATAGAGTTATTTCTCTGGGTTAACAAAAGCATCAATTTAATGTCTTCCATTAGCTGAGTCTACCACACCAGTTTCCATCTCAGGCTAATCGAACTGTAGGTTTTCTAAATCAGTTTTTGCTTAGGCCTGCTGAAATCAATCCATTAGCTCTGAATTTCTACCCATACACATTTTGAGAGTTAGAATTACTGAAAGGAGTACTTTTTTCCAATCAAATACACTTTGCTTATCATTCTCCAGGTTCTGATAGCAATACCCTCCCCAGTGGGACAATGTTTCTTCTTGGATTGAATTTTCTTGGCACTGTGTCCAGAAAATTTTCTTTAAAAATCTTCCCTGAACATTTCTTAGTGCTGAGATCCTGGGGTTTCGTTTTCTGTTATTTCAAAGAGTTATGCCATGCTTAGGGAAATTTCAGAATAAAAACAGAACCTAGATGCAGATAATTCAAATATATTATTTTAAGTATGACATTATTCTTACTGAAAGGACACTTGAAGAGATATATAGTCAGATGACCAGGCTATCTATCCATGTATTTATTTATTTTTTTTATCTATACTGATTCCTAAGCAATGTAGAGTAATTGTGAGTTTTAAAACACTCCATCCATCTCAAGGCATGGTCTCCACTCTGATATTTCTCATCATCACTTGTTTGTTCAACAAATACAGAGCACCAACCACATATCAGATGCTGGGAAAGGCACTAGGGATACCCAAGAAGCAAGGGAGATAGTTACATTCCAGGTGCTGGAAGATACACATAATAAGCAGGTCATTATAATAATAGTCTGTTCATAATAGTCTTTACTGAATTTCAGCTTCTAATGCTGGATACTTCTGCAACATTAGATAGTAACTACAGGGCCCTGGCCAGTTCGGCTCAGTGGTTGGAGCGTCCACCTGCGGACCAGAGACTCCCGGGTTCAGTTCCCGCTAGGGGCACATACCAAAAAAATAAAATAAAAGATATAATAAAGTAAAAAGAAAGTAACTACAGAAAAACATCTCAAGCTAGAAGAAAATATTTGTTTTTGCTCAGCTTTGGGGACTGCAGAGAGTGAAAGGTGCCTTCTGACAGGCAGCTCTGTTTGTGCTGCTGCCTCAGCTCCTGCCACGCAGGGTCTCAGCAGGCAGGACGCTCCTCCTCCAGGGATGACGGTGCTGCGCCTTCCTCCCGCTCCCTGGCTGTGTGACTTTAATCTTGCAAAACCGGGGCCGGAAGAGCATGAATGACCTGGAGTAAAGGGTCAACATGACCTTCTATCTTGTTTAATAGTTCGAAACATTCATTTTGAGAGACTAAACACAAAATGGCCTTTCTTAAAGGGGTTTTCTGCACTAAGGGTTTAAAAATGTGTTTTCTTTCTATAAACATTTTTTATTTTATTTTACTTACTGATTTGAGAATGAGAGAGGAAAGGAAGAGAGGGAGAGAGAGAAACACTGATTTGTTGTTCCACTTATTTATACATCATTGGTTGATTCTTGTATGTGCCCTGACCGGGGATCGAACTCGAAACCTTGGCGAATCGAGATGATGCTCTAACTTGAGCACCCAGCCAGGGCTAAAATCATCTTCTCTGAGAAGACATTAAATTTCTTTAAATTCCACCTCTGAAATCTTCAATAACTTTCTATTTATTAACTGTAAAGAACTCATTTGCATCTATGCATAACCCGTGGACACAGACAGTAGTGCGGTGAAGGCCTGGGTGAGGGTCAGTGGGGGGAAATGGGGGACATCTGTACTTTCAACAATAAAGATACATTTAACACTAATAACTGTTAAGTGAAGTAAATGCCTGCGGTCCTGTCCCTGCCTCCCGTGGCCGCCTGGTCGCGTGAGGGAAGTCTGCTGTGTCGCTGAGCGAGGGCTCGTGAACCGGACGGCAGCCGGGTGACCCATATTCTGTCCACCACTTGGTGACAAATGGTAGAGACGCCAGGCCCGACCCCTAGCTGCCATCTACCACTGTCCTGAGGCACCGCGGGGAGTCCTACTCTTGACCTTAGCTTTTTGTTAAATCTTTGGTGTCTGGCACCGTGTGCTCCGGGGCGCCAGCTACTCAGCAGCCACAAACCCGCAACCGATTGTTAGCTGGGCAGAGACGGAATATTTCTAATTTAGAAATAAAAGACTTATTTTAACCCAATAGGGAAACCAAGAAAATTGGGAAGGGAAATGAATCGAAGTTTACAATATATTGTTCAATGAAACCCTCACTATCACCGTGTAGTAGACAGCCTAAAGTCCTGGAGGTAAGCGTTGGGTGGGTGGGGTGCCCACATCCAAGGATTGGTCATCTGCTTTGTCACAGGTCCCCTCTGCTTCTCCGCGGCTGCTGAGCCCGTTCCATAGGGTCCAGCCAGGGCTTCAACCTCATCGCCAGCCGGCCCCGCCCCTCCTGCCGGCCCCGCCCCTCCTGCCGGCCCCGCCCCTCCTGCCGGCACAGCCAGCTCTGCGGGAAGCATCTGAGGGGGGTGGGGGGTCCTCTTTCAGTCTGGCTGCTCCTTCCTGTGCTTCTAACTCTTCTCAGTCGGGGTGAGGCGAGGATACACGGAGGATCTCAGTGTCTCTTACAGAATCGGAGCCACCATGTCCTTCTGTCCCTGCTTCCCTGGCTAATGCCAGGTGGCCATTAGGACCGGCCATATAACAGGTTGCAAACGTTAGCTCTCAAGGTGTACAGGTGTGAGTTTTTGAGGGGCCTTTATCAACCAAAGGGACCTTCCCAGTGCCCAAGTCTCTGACTTCAGTTCCCCCTTTTCCAGTTGCCCCCACAGTACGCCCCATCTGCCCTTGTGGCCGTGCCCCTGGCCAAATGACAGACCTCTTGGCTTGGGCCAGGAAGGCTTCAAGCTCCACAGCCTTCCATCACTCCCCCTGATCCGGGGTCATTCTTGCATCCTCATGCCAGGACGTGGTAGCACAGGTGGGCTCCTGGCCACCTATCCCCTGCCCTGTGCCACTTTCCTCTCCTCCTTTCCTGTGATGGGCACCGGCGCCAAGGGCACCAGCATCCCACTCAGAACGGAACCCGTCTCCTCTTTGCCCACACCCTCAGCCTCTGGGCTCTCCTAGGGCAGGGGTCACTGTCAGTGCTGTCAGTATTGTGAGCTGCTTGGTTTTAACTGTTCAACTCTGGGTGTAGTGAGAAAGCAGCCGTAGAGAATATGAATGAACAAGCATGGCTGTGGTCCAATAAAACGTGATTGGCAGGAGCAGGTGGTGGGCTGCGATCGGCCAGCCAGATCGTCCCCACTGGTCTGACACAGGAGCTGGGCGACACCCCCAGAGAGGAGAGGGGAAAGCCTACTCTCCTCCCGGGGGCGAACTCGCACCCAGGCGCTCCTCTGGCTCTCACCACCTCCCCTCAGCCCGCCTGGTCCTGGAGGAACCGGGCAGGGAGGGAGCAGAGCCTTCAGGGATTTCTCCCCATCAGCCCTAAAGCCCGAGTCCAAAGACTTCTAGCAATTCCCTTGAGAATGCAGGGAAACTGAAGCTTCCTTGTCTCCATTTTATCTTTTTTTCCTCCATTGATTTTTTAGAGTGGAAGAGGGGAGGGGAGAGAGAGACATCAATGTGGGAGAGAAACACTGATTAGTTGCCTCCTGTATGCACCCAACTGGGACCAGGGACCAAACCTGCAACCCAGGTACGTGCCCATGACCAGGAATCAAACCTGTGACCCTTCAGTGCTCGGGCCGGTGCTCTAACCACTGAGCAATATCAGCCAGGGCATTGTCTCCATCTGATTCGCATCCTAAGAAAGAGGTGGCACCTCCATTACACACGAGGCCTGGCCAAGACACCATTAGCCTGTGACTACAGTACAACCCATCTTGCTCATGAATGGCCCTCCCATGCCCCCACCCCGACGGAGCTGGGCATAGCCCTCCTGTGCCTTTTACCTCTTTCTGCACAGGCCCCAGAAAAGGTTAGGGGGCCGGCTGGCATTATTGGCTCACTGGCGTGGAGAACGTGAATGGAAAGGGATCAGGGTCAAAACAGATCCCACAGACTCTTCTGATATTTCTGTACTACATCTGTGGGGAAAATAAACGATCCTGCCTTCAAGTTGTTGATGGTCCGTATGGTAGGAAAGACAGTCGGGAGAAGAAACAACCAAATAATTATCAGCCAACACGAGTGGCCTGCCAGAGTAGGTGCCCAGGAGACAGAGGGGAGAGGGTGGAATTCGGCTGCCCGTGGCGCCTCCCAGAGAGGTCAGGTGGGTGGCAGCAGTGAATTTGTTTTCCATCCTCGCTATTACTTGTGATGTGATGAGCCTCCAGCACCTAAATCTATTAATGCCTTTTGTTTTATTTTCTCGGGACAAATGCCTCAAACTAAAAAGATTATAGAAATCTAGACTCCTCGCCTCCAGTAGCGTATAAGGGGCCTGCCCACTAAAAGTGAGCAGCATTCCTAATGACACGTTTCCAGGCAATCTCTGACATAGGTGAAAACATCTCATGTTTCCTTTGCATTGTCGAGATCACTAGTGATGCTGAACACTCTACCACGTGTTTACTCTTAACTTCCAGCTGCCTCGTTGCCTCCTCAGTATTTTCTTTAAGGATCCTCTATGGATGAGTTAAGTAACAGCAAAAGAAGAACACTAAACTGATAAGGTGCGATTTATAACATTCCATTGATCAGGAACTCAGAGTTCAGTTATACTCTTAGAACAGATTGAAAAGGTTATGTTAAGTCAGGTGAAAAAGCAACCACTCAGAACAGGACTGGGGGTGCTAGGGTCCTATGCAAAACACAGGGGGCATTGTTATCAGCATGCTGCCTGAGGCGTGCCTGCGTCTGTCCCCAAATAGGGTCAAAACCCTTGAGGTACAAAGGGGAGTTCTACTTAAAAGTTAATTTTAAGGACTAGTAGAATCAACAAAGTGCATTATAGTAGGCAGTCCTACAAGTCTGCATGCAAACATACTAAAGCTCATCTCAATTTGGGAAAAAAGAACTTGGAATTATTTTTTAGCTTTGTAACACGTCAATGATGGGGTTTTTGTTTTGTTTTTTCTGTGTCTAGGTTTCTACCAAATATTGAAATAAGCCTAAATAAGCTGATTTTCTCCATATTTAGATATTCCTATTCAAGACTTACCGATATAATTTTCTCTGTATTTTTAATTTTATAGAAGAAAAGGAGAAAAAGGTGCAGGCAGTTTTGATGATCAGATTCCTGACCCTTTTGTTTGCTTCTGTTGAGTATTAAAGCTATTTTTTGTGTATATTTGGATTCTTTAAATGCCATAGCACTATGCATAAACACCAGTCAGAGTTCTGTTTCTTCTTTATTAATGATTTTTTATTTTCAGTTTTTTAAATTGTGGTACAATACAAAAAACATACAATTTACCATCTCAACCATTTTTTTAGTGTACACATCAGTGGTATTTAAATACATTCATAATGTGTAACAATTATCACTATCTCTGAAAGGATTAGTAACATTTTATTTTTGTTCAGGTAGAGTGGGAGGGAGAGAGAGGAACAGAGAGAGAGAAAGAGAGAAACATCGATGTGAAAGGAACACATCGAGTGGCTGCCACCCGCACGACCGACCAGGGCCGGGGACAAACTGCAACTGAGGTACGTGCCCTTAGTGGGAACCGAATCCGGGTCTCTCAGGACCGCAGGCCAACGCTCCAACCGCTGAGCCAAACCGGCCAGGGCAGATTAGTAACATTTTAAAGGGTAAAGGTAAAAGCTTGCAAAAGGCAGAAACTGAAAAATGTGTTGCTTGCATGACCTTTGCTCAACCTTCGGTTGGATATGGATTATTGGATTATCCGCAAGACAATGAATCACCCAGCAGACGCAGGACGAGATACCAGACCAGTCCAACTGCAAAGCGGACAATGGGCCAGGCAGAGTCTGTCGGCAAGAACAGCTGGAAGCTAAAAGTAGCGTATATAACCTATACTCCGACTGCTATTCGGGGCTGACCACTCTTTGGCTCGGCCCGTCTGCACCCAGGCACATGCAATAAAGTCCTTTTGCTCTACATTGGCCTTGCGTTGTGCATGTGATGTCCCGCTGCTCAGACTTTTTAATCTCCAGAACTCTTTTTCTCTAGCAAAACTGAACTCTGTCCCCATTAAACAATAACTCCCTTTCCCTCCACCAGCCCCTGGCAATCCCCATTCTACTTTCTGTGTATAATTTTGACTATTTTAAATGCCACATGTAAGTGAAGTCATACACTATTTGTCCTTTTGTGACTGGCTTATTTCACTTACCGTAATGTCCTCAGGATTCATACATGTTGTAGCGTATCACACAATTTTCTTCATTTTTAAAGCTGAATAACATCTATTGTTTATATATACCACGTTTTAGTTACTTGTGTGCCCACTGATGGGTATTTTGGTTACTTTCACATTTTAGTTATTGTCAGTAATGCTGCTGCAAACATAAGTGTGCAAATATCTCTTTAAGACTGTGCCTTTAGTTCTTTTGGGTACATATCCACAACTGGAATTGCTGAATTCTATGGTAATTCTATTTTTAATTTTTTGCGAAATACCAAACTGTTTTCCACACTCCACTGCTACGTTTTTGGTATAATTTTGAGCAGAGTGAAATAATTTTTAGACTGAGTGATTAGTCTCTATGTTTGGGGCTCTTCCAGACTCCACAATGTCATCTAGGGCTCACAGGATTGCCCCTGTCCACACCCTTTATCCGCGTGGGCCTGTTTCTGTGTCTGCCTCCCTCAGACAGAGATGCTGTCCCAGCTCTTGTTCAGCTATAAAGGGCTTGTTTTTCTGTGGAACTGAAACCAGACACAATGGGTCCGAGGCCACTGTCACTACTTGAGCCAAATCAAGCAGAGACAAGGTTGAGTCTTATACGAGCATTTATTCCAATAACGTGAGTTCTAACCTTTCCTGTTAGTTGGCTGGTCACGTAGGGAGAAGGCAGAAGGAGCTGTGTGCAAGGGGCACAGGGGAAGGGCTGCAGGGTCCGTGGTCCTGTGTCTCCCTCCGGGATCTTGAAGTCTGATTACAAGGTGGTTAATTTTCTGTGATGTTAGAACAGCTCAGCCTGTTCCTGGGGCCGGAGAATGGTCCGCATTCCTGAGGCAAACTCCTGGGGGGTCAGGGTCCAGGCACAGCCACCAAGGCAAAGTGTGTCCTGTCCTTGGTTTGCTCTCAAAATGTGTTTTCTTTTCTGAGTAATGGACCTTCGGGCTCTGGGGCATCTCAGCTTCTTTACAGCCTGCTCGTCCTCTTGCACACCCTCCGGTTTCCCAGGGTCTGTAGATCCCTCTTGTCTGTAGGCAGGAAGGGGTCACCTTTAGACCGCTGTGGGCCTTTCCTATGACGGGCCCTCCCCCTCAGAACGTCATTCATCCAGGATCACTTGGGTCTAACACTCTGTTACTCATAGAGGACTAGTGTCCTAGTTTTCTGAAAGCGTGTGCATACACAGAGAGACACTTATATAGTTTTGTTTTTGTACATTTCTCATCCAAGGTGTGTGTACACAAAGTACATGTACACATATGCACAGGATAAAACCCACCGCAACTCTTAAAATGGCCGATCCTTTAATATGTTAGAAAATTCAGCCCTGGCCGGTTTGGCTCAGCGGTTAGAGCGTCAGCCTGTGGTCCAGAGAGACCCGGGTTCAGTTCCTGCTAAGGGCACGTACTTCGGTTGCAGTTTGTCCCCGGCCCTGGTTGGTCATGAGGGTGGCAGCCACTTGATGTGTCCCTTTCATGTCGATGTTTCTCTCTCTCTCTCTCTCTCTCTCTCTCTCTCCCTCCCACTCTATCTCTACAAAAAATGGAAAAATATCCTCCGGTGAGGATTAAAAAAAAAAAAAAAGAAAAAAGAAAATTCTACAGCCAAAGATTGTTGTTCTAGGTGACCCTCAATTTCAGCAATAAAATTATACAGCAATGGAAATATTTCCAAACATCCATTTTCAAGTTGCTTTTTTCATGTAACAAATCTATGTTTAAGAGAAGCAGTTACCTTCTCCCTCCCTCTTTCTCTCTTTTATACATAATAACCTTTTCTTCCCGGGAGGGCACATTGTTTTGTTTTGTTTTGTTTTTCCTTTAAAAACTACTCTCTGGCCTGCAGCACGGTGACGTCTCCAAAGTGGCCGTACTGCACAGTGCTCTCCAGGCTGCTGTCACACCCCGAAACCAGCCTGCACCAGCCCGCCTCCATCCCCCACTTTCAGAGCTCCCCCCCCCCCCCCCCCCCGCAGGCAGTGGGTTCAGGGCGAGCGCCACCCCCTTAGCGCACACTCCGTCACAGGTGCTCACGGTCACCTCAGTGCTCCCGGTTCCGGCGGCTGTTCTCGCTCCTCCTGGCTGCGGGCTCCTTCCCCACACGTCCCAGGCTGCACCCTTCCCCTGGGGCCACTCCTCCTCCCGCCGACCTTTCTGCTCCTCCCTTCAGGAGCCACCGCGGACGTCGGTCTCTCTGAGGACACTGTCCTGCTCCCGTAGCCACAGCAGATTCCCACCCTCCCCATCTTGCTCAAAGCCGGATAATGCTGCTTGGCTTGTGTACCACGTGATCTCACTTATTTGTGGAATATAATGAACATAACAGTCTGAGAAACAGGGTAGACCCAGAGACGTGGAAGTGGGGTACAGACTGACAACCCTCAGAAGAGGGGGTGGTGGGGGGAGGGAAGAGATAAACCACCGAACTTACATGCATGACGCATAACCAATGGACATGGACAACAAAGCCGGGGACGAGGCGGGGGGGGATGGGAAGGAGGGTGTCAATGGGGTAAAAAAGGAGGAACATCTGTAACAAAAATAAAATAAAAAAAAAAAGCTGGATAATGCTGGCAGGGCAAACCTGCTCCCCGGCTAGACAGTGAGAAGCGTGTGGCCTGACTCGCCTTTGATCCCAGCACTTCATACAGGGACTGAGACCAGGCAGACGAACAAATGAACAAATGAAGCAGGCAGATGGCCACATGTGAAGAAAACATAGCCCTGGACGGTTTGGCTCAGCGGTTAGAGCGTCATCCTGTGGACCAGAGAGACCAGGGTTCGGTTCCCGCTAAGGGCGGGTACCTTGGTTGCAGTTTGTCCCTGGCCCTGCTTGGGGTTGTGTGGGTAGCAACTACTCGATGTGTCCCTTTCACATCGATGTTTCTCTCTCTCTCTCTTCTCTCCCTCTCGCTCTATCTGAAAATAAATGCAAAAAAAGGAAAAATGTAACCATTTTTTAAAAATGTTTTACTTACATGCTTTTATTTCCTTCTAGGACGAAGCCAGAAGGAAATCAGATGAGGTCGGGTCATGAGATTGGACGGTCCGTGTTCATTCCTGGGTTATTCCTGCAAGAGAAAGATCCAGTTCTCACGCGAGGCCTCGGCTGCCTTCGGCGTGAGCGTCGCTGTTTTCAGTGACGTGTGTGATGATAAACCGCTGGACGTCAGTAATGAACAGCGAGACTAAGTGATGGCCGAGGATTAATTTAAATACAGTCTTAAATGAATTATATATATAAAAAAAAATCGAAGTGTTATTTATGGTGGTATCAGTGGTATAACTAGGAATAATAGATTCAAATTAAGAAAAGAACATTTTTAGAAGACGATAAGAAAAATTCTCTAGACAGTGAGACCCACCAGACTGTGAAATAGGTTTTCAAGTACAGTGATGGAAAGAGTCCCAGGGACATTCTAAATTAAGGGCAGTTGGCTACAAAGTCCTTTGCAGAGAGGAATTCTTCACTGAGAGCTGGAGCAGGAGGGAGGCAGGGAGCCGGGATGGTGACCGAGGTGGCCACACAGAGGCTGCTAGTCCGAAGGGAGCGGGTGGGCTGAGATCCAGGGCAGAGAGGAGAAAACAGCGTCAGTCACGGGAGGAGGAGCAGAGTCAGAACTAACATGGGACACAGGCACGTTTTCCCAGGTTTGTACAGAAGGCGACTGGAACCAAACACTGACAATGGAAGAGAAGTTTGGATGGAGCGCTGGCCAGTTTGGCTCAGCGGTTAGAGCATCGGACCACAGACCAGAGTC
This sequence comes from Molossus molossus, assembly GCF_014108415.1. Lineage (NCBI taxonomy): Eukaryota > Metazoa > Chordata > Mammalia > Chiroptera > Molossidae > Molossus > Molossus molossus. The sequence goes on along the minus strand of NW_023425359.1, from coordinate 5,545,416 downwards.
GCGGGTTTAATTCTGGTCAAGTTGCGGTTCAGCCCTGGCCCTGGTCGGGTCGTGCGGGACGCAACCAGTCGATGTGTCCCTCCAACATCGATGTTTCTCTCCCCACCCCCTAGCTGAAGATAAATAAAAAAGTATCCTCAGGTGAGGATTTAAACATAAATAAATAAATAAAAATAATATCACCTACGATGTGGTTGAAATTGCTTTTTGTATCCCGTTTCTTTCTTTCTTTTTTTTTTTTTCATGCTAGCTGGGGTACACATAACTGATTTCATGACTGTGTAATTCTAATGAGCCACAACCTAATCTGGAGATAAATAAACGCTCGAGTCAAATAAGACACAGTAGGCAGGACACGCACTTGAAGAACAGCCTTTCCCGGGTGGGGTCCCAGCAGCCGACCCGACCAGGAGCTGCGGCCAGCGACGTGCAGCACAGGCCCTGTGACCCCAGAGCAACTGTGAAAATTGTCCATTTAAACCTGCCAGGGCCTTTGGTGTTCATAGATCCTTCCAAACCCAGGACTCGAGGTGTTTGTCAGAAACGTACTAGGGACACCAGCTGTGGGAATTGGTTCAATACCCATGGATTGTTCTGAAAACTCCAGATAATGCCTGCATACTACAGAAATCTCAAAAGAAAAAGGGTTTATTTTTGGCAGAAACTATATTGGGAGCCTTCTAATCTAGGACAGAGTTGAATTGAATTTGACGGTGAAACATTAATCACACCAGGCGTTTCACATTCCAGACTGTTTTCTCCGCCACAGTCTCGTCTTGCAATCTTTACAATTCCTTGTAGCCCGAACCTCTCGGATAAATATGCTTATAACGTGTTCTAGTTTTCTGTTACACTCCTCCCGGCAGACATTCTGCTGTCTTGGCTTCCTAATGGGTTTGTTGATCTGATTCTCCCTTTATTTCTTAATGGGTTTAGAACGATCCTCTCTGGTGCTCATTTTTCTCCTGACACTACAATAAAAAGGCGGTACTTCCTTTTTCCCTCTGGCTGACAATAGTGTCTTCTTTTCCTTTCTTGTCCTTAATTGACATGTTTATACCCATAGGGACTCTTTGCTCCTCTTCCTTCCCGGTAGTTTTTTTAAGAAAACCACCCATGTTCACACATCGTTGGTCTCAGGGATTCCCCGGTGAAGCCTTGCTGGCAGGCACTCTGTCCCTTGTCCCTTGGAAGCTCTTTTTCAGTCTTGCCTTCCCCTCTGGGTCTTAATTATGTGTTTCTGAACATTCTTCAGCTTTCTTACAGACACGTGCATGCCATCGGGGGGTTTCAACGAGCGAATCCCCTAGGAAGGAAGACCTTTCTAGCCCACTGGGTTTGTATTTTTTAAAAGGCAAAGCAAGAACTGTCCTGGGAAACAGTGTTGGTTTGTTTTCCAGGCTCAGAGAGCACAGGTGTTCCCGGACCACAGTCTTGAAGAAGCAGGTGGCGACAGAGCTGGACGAGAAGGACAGAGGTAGAAGGCTTTCAGTAATGGGTCTGCCACTCACTTGCTTTGTGACCTTGGTCTAGCTACCTAGTCACCGTGAGCCTCAGTTTCTTCACCTGTGAAATGAATATAACACTATTTCCTTTAGTACGATAGAGGATTTAGTGAAATGATGTATATGAAATGCCTACCATAGTGGTTTCCATACTTTGATATATATCTTAATCACCTAGAAAGGCAGGAAGAAGGCCGAAGCTACTGGCACTGAGGCAGGGAAGGGTTCTTCGTGTTTGCCCGAGTGTCCTGCGATCCGGATACACACCGAAGTCTGAGGGGCAGCAGCCCAGCATGCTGTGCACATTCAATGTCTCGTAGCTCTTTGTCCCATTTTCACACTCAGAATAGTAGTTGAAAAGTAATCTTAAGCAATTTTAAAAACTTAATTTTGACTTAACCATGAGTTTCAAAAGCCAGAGATCTGGAGAGGAAAGAAGTTATGTTTGTTAGCAAACTAAAGGGGTTCGTTTGTCTGCATGCATCAAACCCCAACAGGACGAGAACAGCGAAGACAGTAAGCATTTATTTGAGTAAACAGTACTGAACCAAGAGGCACAGGGGAACCCGTGTGCTAGGGGAAGGGGTATACAGGGGACTGAGGGAGTTGGGGTCATGGTCTCTATTGATTGGTTGGCACTAGGGTAGGAACAGTAAGTAGATCATTGCGTCTGGTCCTGATGTCAGCCATGGCGTGGCTCTGTCTGGTTTCACAAAGGTGTGGTGGTGGGTCATTCTGCTTTTCTGGGCCTGGTGCTAAAACACATCTGAGGCCTCGATGTTCTCTCTAGTTTGACTGAAACAGTTTCTGTGGTCAACAAACTCTAGGTTTTGTTCCCAAGATTATGTGATGCTGACCAGAACCTCATCGTCCTAAGGGCTGAATGATTATGACAGTGGACCCGTCAGGGAGAGAGAGGTGGGTAGGTCAGGGTGCTGGATGAGGCTGGTCTGAATCTAAGAAAGGAGAAAAGATCACATTAAAGAAATGAAGTTTTGGCCCTGGCCGGTTTGGCTCAGCGGCTAGAGCGTCGGCCTGCGATCCAGAGGGACCCAGGTTCGGTTCCCGCTAAGGGCATGTACTTCAGTTGCAGTTTGTCCCCGGCTCTGGTTGGTCGTGCGGGTGGCAGCCACTCGATGTGTCCCTTTCACGTCGATGTTTCTCTCTCTCTCTTCCTCGCTCTCCCTCCCACTCTATCTGTACAAAAAATGGAAAAATGTCCTCGGGTGAGGATTAAAAAAAAAAAGAAATGAAGTTTTGCCCTGACCAGTTTTGCTCAGTGGTTAGAGCATCAGCCTGCAGTCCAGAGGGACCCGGGTTCGGTTCCCGCTAAGGGCATGTACCTCGGTTGCAATTTGTCCCCGGCCCCCATTAGGGTTGTGCGGGTGGCAACCACTCGATGTGTCTCTTTTGCATCAATGTTTCTCTCTCTCTTTCTCTTCCTCTCTCTCCCTCCCACTCTATTTGAATAAAAAATGGAAAAATGTCCTTGGGTGAAGATAAAAAAAAAAAGAAATGAAGTTTTGCTCTGGCTGGTTTGGCTCAGTGGTTGGAGCGTCAGCCTGTGGACCAGAGAGTCCCGGGTTCGGTTCCTGTTGGGGGCACGTACCTTCGTTGCAGTTTGTCCCCAACCCCCGTTGGGGTTGTGCGGGTGGCAACCAGTCGATGTGTCTCTCTCACATCGATGTTTCTCTCTCTCTTTCTCCCTCTCTCCCTCCTACGCTATCTGAAGATAAATGCAAAGGTGTCCTTGGGTGAGGATAAAAAAAAGAAAAAGAAAAAAAGATATGAAGTTTCTGTGTAGTTACATACTGAAGATAAATCCATTTTATGTCTACCAACCTGTGGTCCTGGCCAGAGTTTTGACAGATAGTCCAGCCCAAGGTTGCAGTTCCTACTGGTACCTGTCATCTTCTGCATGTCAATAGGAAGGTATACTCTACAATTATGTAGCATCATACACTTTAAAACTCAAAGCTAAAAATAATCTTAACTTGAATTTTATTTTTATTGTCTTTCATAGTTTATACTTTTACTATATTATGGTTCATATTTAATAATACTTTAGCCTGGCCGATGTAGCTCAGTGGTTGAGTGTAGACCCATGCATCAAGAGGTCGCCAGTTTGATTCCCGGTCAGGGCACATGCCCAGGATCCTCAGTGAGGGGCATGCAGGAAGCAGCAAATCTATGTTCTCTGTCATCACTCTTTCTATCTCTCTCTCCCTCTCCCTTCCTCTCTCTCTAAAAATCAATAAAGCAAAAACATTTTTGTAAATAATACTTTTAGAATGTGGTCTCTGTTTCCTGTGATTTTTTTTTTTTTTTATCCTCACCCGAGGATATTTTTCCATTTTTTGTACAGATAGAGTGGGAGGGAGAGAGAGAGAGAAACATCAAAGTGAAGGGACACATCGAGTGGCTGCCACCCGCACGACCAACCAGGGCCGGGGACAAACTGCAACCAAAGTACGTGCCCTTAGCGGGAACCGAACCCGGGTCTCTCCGGACTGCAGGCTGACGCTCTAACTGCAGAGCCAAACTGGCCAGGGCTGTTTCCTGTGATTTTTAACATATTAAAGCATTGTATGTTTTTTGTATCTTTGATAGCAGTAGTATTTTGTTTTGTTTGTTGATTTTATATTATTCCTCATTCCAAAGGATTTAGGAGGCTTACAAAAATGTGTAGGAACACCAGACTTCTGCTGAGGACGCAGAAGCAGAGGAGAGCTGCTCCCGCTCCAACAGCAAGAACAGTCAGATAACCTATAAAATCACGACATTTCTTGACTCTGTCAGAGAGCTGAAGGCACAGAGCAACCAGCTGTCCAAAACGCAAGGAAATCTGGCTAACCTGGGGGAGGGGAAGGAGAGCCATCGACGTAACTAAGATGATTTCAGCTAAAGTTTTCAACAGATTGCTTAAGGTCAAGTATAGGCTTAGCAGGAGAGGCCAGAATCCCTGGGCGTCAGCGGTTCAAGAGGAGTTCCCACCCACTCCTGGCCCTCACCAAGCACCGACAGGAAGGTCCAGGGCAGAGCTGGAGACCAGAGGCAGGTCCCTGGGCAGTGCAGGCGTGAGGGGGGGCAGCCACCATTCCGGGGAGCCGCCTCTCCCCAGCCCCTCTTCCTCATTTCCCCTGTGAAACAGAAGGCTCGGACCACTGGGGAGAGGACAACAGACTCTTGTCCCCAGGACAGGACCAAAGACCTGTCTCAGCTCGGGGAGAGGACAAAATCCTGCCCACGCGGGGGAGAGGGAAGACTCATCACAGATGCTTTGTCTAAAATTTATCCCAAAACATTTTATTCTTTCTGAAGCTATTGTAAATTGATCTGTTTCCTTACTATTATCTTTGGATTGTTCATTGATAGTGTATAGAAATGCAATTGATATTTGTATATTGGTCCTACTTGGCACAGGGTATGATCATGTATATGTTGTCGGATCTTGTTTGCTTGTATTTTTTGGTGAATTTGTGTATCGAAATTCATAAGGAATATTGGTCTGTAGTTTTGTTGGGATTTTTGTTGGTTTTGTTTTCAGGATAATACTGACCTCATGTAGGATGTGGGAACTGTTCCTTGCTTTTGGAATTTGGGGATGAATTTGTGAAGGATTGGTGTTCGAATTTACCACTGAAGCCATTTGGACCCAAGCTTTTCCTTTTGAATTTTTTTTTCTCACTAACCCAATATCTTCATTTGTTCTAGAGTTATTTCGATTTTTTATTTATTCTTGAAATAGCAACTCACTGGTCCCCACCCCGGCTGCTGGGCCACTGGTGGTCATGGCCACGGAATCCCGGTTGAGCAGCTGTTGGCTGCAAGGCCATACAGACGGGGAGGGGTCCCGGGGAAGGGCAGCCGAAACCACGACAAAGCTTACTGCCTTGACCAAATCTGTCACTTCTCTTGGGTTTTCGTTTCATTTTAATTTTTTTAAATTTTTTAATTACAGTTGACATTCAATGTTATGTTAGTTTCCGGTGTACAGCATAGCAGCTGGACATGCACACACCTTGTGAAGTAATCCCCCGGCATGTTTAGGCCACCTCGTACCACACAGTTATTGCATATTATTGGCCATAGTCCCTGCGCTGCACTTCGGATCCCTGTGACTGTTCTGTAACTGCCACCTTGTTCAGTCACTTTTCTGCAATAAATGCTCTTCATGTTATTGCAAGCATTTGACTAACTTTTCAGTGTTCTCAGAATGTTTAGGTGGCATTTTTCCAGTGTTACTGCTTTGACAGAGGAGCAGACTTTCAGATATTTTTATTAGGTCATTCCTACTTACATCATTTATTTTTATAGGTCATAGCCGGGAATAACCTTAGAATTCCACCCAGTCCATCTCTAATTTTATAGATACTCAGTTTTTTAAAAAAAATAGAAGATTTGGTTTCTTTCTTCTGAATTTAAAAGGTTGCAAGATTTACTCAAAGTTGAGATCCTTAATAATAAGGACTTTTTCTTGCTCACTGTTTATTGACAGATCCTAGTACTGGGTCTGGCACGTGTCCAGTGTGAAAAACAGTGCTAACCTGGTTGTTTGTTCATATACTTGAATAGTCATGTGCCCTGCAGCTTATAGTTCAACTAGAAAAGGAAGGTCCCTGGGGCCAATGATGGGCTGTGCCCGCGGTTAAGTTTGGTTAGATATCACACAAACTGTCAATTATGTGTGGGAATTTTATAGGCTTTTCAGTTTGGATAGAAAATATTTTTATAACTGTTGAAGGGCTAAGCCTGCATCTGGGTTAATAGAGAGTTAGCTTAATTTCCTGAATCTCTGTACTATACACTTACAATAACAATCACTTTAATAATGAGATTGAAACTCTTTAAATGCCTGAAATACATTCTGGAATATAGTTTTAAAATAATAGGAGGCAGCTATTTCTTTTCTTTTTCTTTTTATCCTCACCCAAGGACATTTTTTTGCATTTATCTTCAGATAGAGCAAGAGGGAGAGACGGGGGAAGAGAGAGAGAGAGAAACATCGACGTGAAAGGGATACATCGACAGGTTGCCACCCACACAACCCCAACCGGGGCCGGGGACAAACTGCAACCAAGATACATGCCCTTGCCCTGGCCTATTTGGCTCAGCAGGTAGAGCGTCGGCCTGCGGTCCAGAGAGACCTGGGTTCGGTTCCCGCTAAGGGCATGTACCTCGGCTGCGGTTTGTCCCCGGCCCTGGTTGGGTCGTGCGGGTGGCAATCACTCGATGTGTCCATTTTACGTCGATGTTTCTCTCTCTCTCTCTCTCTCTCCCTCCCACTCTATCTGGACAAAAAAATGGAAGAATGTCCTCGGGTGAGGATAAAAAAAAAAACATGCCCTTAGTGGGAACCGGACTCAGGACTCTCTGGTCCGCCGACCGACGCTCTAATTGCTGAGCCAAACCAGCCTGGGCGTAGCTTTTTCTTTCAAGATAGTTTTATTGTGTTATAATTCTTTGATAACTGTTAAACCATTCACTCATTTCTTCATTTGTTTATTTAACAAATATTTATTAAATAGTGTTCTGTGCCGGGCATTAGTCTGAGTACTGGGGTCATGCTGGTGGCCAAGTCCAGCACGGCCTCCTTCCCTCCTAAGACGTCAGTGGCAGCTTGACTCCGAGCAGCAGATGGAAATGAGGTGATCAGACATGTCTACACGCATTCTGGACAGAAACAAAGATTCTGACTGCAACAGTATCACTCCAGTGGCTTCTAGTGGGCAGCCCACTTTTAGGAATGGTAGCAACATTGTCCTATAATTTCCCTGTCTTCCTCTCCTTTTTCTTCATCGCTTGGCATCTCACTCCTCCAAGAAATCTGGTGCGGACTTCCACACTTTCTGTAGACTGTTTTCACTTTCCCACCTCCGTCTTTTATGTTGTTCTTCCTCATCCCCTCTAGGAAAAGGCTGATGGTGTTTCCCTCTTTTAAGTGCCATGTTTCTAAAATGTGGAACGCAGGGCGAGATGGGCAATATGTAGAGACAACGGGGATGGTCTGATTTCAGGGACCCCAGGACTCCTCTTACTCAGAGTGCCGAGGCCCCACTGGCAGGGATCCTGCTCCGGAAAGGCTGGACTCTGGCTCAAATGCAGATACCCTGGGGACATCATTGTTTTGAGTCTTATCAGTTATTTATACATTGGGGTGAATGAGTTTATTTAAATCTTTTCTGAGAATAGAGTTTGGGCGAAAAAGGAAAACTGTGAGCAGTAGTAAGTGAAATTATTAGAGGAGGAGGGAGAGGGAGGTTGAAGATACCACCACGACCAAAGAGAAACCAGTCAGCTCTCCCCGGAAATAAATGGACTGAACTTTGAAATTATGTTGCAGAGTTCCTCCAGGGCCCTCTGAAACCTGATACCCACAATTAAAATGGGCTCTAATGGGAAGTATCCAAATAGCACCAATAACACGCGGGACAAAACACGCCACTTGGTTATGTGAAAAGATTTGGAATTCCTCTTCATTCAATGCCTCTGATGCTCCCCTCCCCATTCTTAAGGGTGAGAATTCTTGGCATTCTGAGTACAGACTGTGAAATCTGTGGACTCAAAATAAAGATTAATGAAGAACATGAAAGGCTGTTTGGGAACCATCCAAGAAGCATTACAATTTCGAGACAGATCACAGTTAAACCGTGATACCCTCCGTCTGTGCTCCGCCTTTGAGTGTGTCTGTCCCCGCCCTGTATACACGAACCTCAAGGTTTCCGCGCAGCTATTGCTGCTCAAGAACACAGCTCAGCTTTTCAGCAATTATTCTTTTGGTTCAGTAGGGCTGTTTTAATCATTTTTATACTTTTAATTGATTAATTTTAATGATGGATTTTACAGTCATATTAAACAATAAGGTTTTTCATGTGAAAGGGATACCATAAATGAGTGTAGCATTTAAATGAATAGCAGTTGTGCAAAATTGTGTACGATACCATCCGACATAAAATATGTGGACATACCAATTTCAGACCATCTGTTAAACTGGCATCTTGCTTGTATAGGAATGAAATTTCCATTATGTTTTATTATCCGGAGTGTAAATAACAGATCCCATACGAAAGTCCACGGCCAGTAAACTGTCTAAATAAAGAGTGGGATGTCATACAGTTAATGAGTTGGATCAGGTTCCCTGATTACATACTTTGTAAATAATGTGTTTGTTCACCGGCTCTTGGAAGTGAGTTCTGCTGGTGAGCGGGATGGCTGTTTGCAAAGCGATGCCCATCTGGAAGGTAAATCTGAACGCTGTGCGGCACAGTCCAGAGTCGTCTGGTTAATGTTGATTCGCCACTCTAGCTGGAGAGACTAAAATTAGATCGTGCATGAGATTAAAGGACGATTTGAAAGGGAAGAAACAAAATTCATATCTACAAAGTCTCTAATAAATCTGAGGTGCTGGAAGCCATGAACCCATGGCCTAATGACCAAGTCACAAGTCCACAGAACTGATGTCATGACCCAGAAGTGGTTTGAGTCACTCCAGGACGGAGAATGGGCGGTGCCACCAGCAAGTCTCAGGATGGGGCCTGGATTATTAAGGACAACTAATGGGCTCAGAGTGTTTAGCCGTGAAGTGCATCTCATATGTCATAGAACAAGGTCCTCATTTTCTAACCTGTCACGGCCATTAATATCTGTCATTGCAGGGGAGAGTCAAGAAAAAAGAAATCGTACCAAAATTTTACTTGCTCAAGTGGTAACTTGGAGAGTTGTCAAAAAGCAATCTAATTTTCATTCCCATAAAATAAGCTAAAAATAATCTCAAGCCATTTCTCTTTAGTGCGCTTCTATAAAACATGTAATTAAGTGGAACTCTAATTCATCATAGAAGGCACAATCTGCAGCTGTGGACCCTTGTGAAGTTCTTCAGACTTTTCCAGGACTTTTGCTGGGTCATGTCTGTGTGATTCCGGAGCCAGGATTTGCCAGAGGCCTCTTCGGGCACGTGACCTGTCCCCTCTGAGCCCAGACGCTTGTACATGTCCAAGAAAGTGAATTCTCAGTGATGTTTACTGTTAATTCATGTCTTCTAGCTTTTAATGAAGAAGGAGTCTTCCTTCTTTCCTGCCTTCCTCTTTCCCCTTCTTTCCTTCCTTGCTTCCTTCCTTCCTACCTCCCATTTGGTACTACCTTTTGAAAAAGGATGAGCAGATGACAAGAGCGAGAGAAATAAGCTTCTACTTGGATTGAGGCTGTGTAGTCTATGGAGTCTGTAGGTAGCTGGGAAAAGCACTATGCCACCCACCTGGCACTAACATTGGGCGCACCAGAATAACGGGAGGTGTCAAGACTGCAGATGAGCCCTGGCCGGTTTGGCTCAGCGGTTAGAGCGTCGGCCTGCGGTCCGGAGAGACCCGGGTTCGGTTCCCGCTAAGGGCATGTACCTCGGTTGCAGTTTGTCCCCGGCCCTGGTTGGTCATGCGGGTGGCAGCCACTCGATGTGTCCCTTCACGTCGATGTTTCTCTCTCTCTCTCTCCCCCTTCCTCTCTCTCCCTCCCACTCTAGCTGTACAAAAAAATGGAAAAATATCCTCGGGTGAGGATAAAAAAAAAAAAAAGATTGCAGATGAGTTTTGACTCAATTGACTCAATTTTTAAGAATTTTTATGGAGATGTAATTTATGAACAGTGACATGCACAGATCTTAACTCTACAATTCAACCATTTTTGACAAATGATACACCCAAATAATTCACACCCCTGTCAATATACAGAACATTTCCATCCAGAGGGAAGTTTTCCTGTGCATTTCCCAGTTACTTCCTCTGCCCCCACCCCCAAGCAACCACTGATCTGAGTTTATCACCGCAGATTCATTTGTTCGGATGTAGAATGTCATATAAATGGAATCCTACAGTATGTACTCTTTGGGATAAGTTTTCTTTCATGAAGAAGGCTTTCCTTCTGTGAAAGAGATTTTAGAGATGAATCCAAGTTTCCTGTAGTCTGTATCGGTCATTTGTTCATTTTTATTGATGAGGAGTATATTTTGTTGTATTAATACACCAACAGAAGTTATCTATTTCTCTGTTAATAAACTCACATCATTTCTAGTTTGGAGCTATCATGAATAATGCTGCTATGAACAGTCTTGTATAAGATTTTTGTGGATATATATATATTTTTTTATAATTTTTTTCTTTCTTTACTGATTTAGAGGGAGAGGGAGATAGAAACATTGATGAGAGAGAATACTGACTGGCTGCCTCCTGCATGCCCCCCACCGGGGATCGGCCCCACAGCTTGGGTATGTGCCCTGACCAGGAATCGAACCAGCAACCTCTTGGTGCATGGGTCGACGCTCCACCACTGAACCACACCGGCCGGGCTTTGTGGATATTTTATTTCTCTTGGATTCATATCTGGAAGCAGATTGCTGGGTTCTAAAGCAGGTGTCTGTTTAACTTTCTGAGAAGTGTCTGTTCAAAGTGGTGGCACTGTCTTACACACTCACATGTTGCTCCATATCCTCACCAACATCTGATGTTGGTGATGTTTTTATTTTAGTCTATCTAGAGAGTAGGCAGAAGTTGAGTTAGTTTCAATGGATTCAAAAGCAAAAGCAACAGCCCCAAAGCTCTAAGCCTAGCATCTGGAAATAAGAGACCTGGATTTAAAGTCTGCACCAGCCCCTCAGAGTCACGACTGGTGCAGGCCGTGGCTGTGGACAGGAAATGTGATCCATGAGAAGAGGTCTGTGGTCTTCATCCCATCTGAGCCAGATGCCCAGAACGCGGCTCATACCCTCCCCTCACTCTCACTCCCTGCATCTGTCTGCACCCCAAGTCCCGTTAACTGCCTGCTCCACATCTCCCTTTCAGTTTCCAAGGACCCCTTCTCTCTCTCTCCCTCCCCCCATCCCCGCTCAAAATATTTGGTAAAGAAACAAACAGGATTATGCAGCAGTCCCAGAAATCCTTCCGCCTCCGAGACAGAAGGGAGTGGGGAATGTGCAGGGACTGGGCGGGGCCTTGCTAACTGGACCTCAGTAGACAGAGAAAGGGCGTTCTCCCTGGTCATGGTCTGCAGGTAGACCAGATTGCCGCTGGGCTCAGAGCAGGTTCTCTCCAGGAATGCTCTCTGCTTCTCTTTATGGGCAAGTAGAATATGTCTTTCTGTAAGTGTTTGGGGCTGTTGAAAATTATAAAAGAACCCTATACAAGAACTACTCTGTGGATTGGACACAAACAGTAATGAGCCTGGAAAATCATGAATTAATTTTGGCAAACCATTTTGTAGAGACTTTTTTTTTAATGGCAGAAAGAGAGTGAAGGAGAGTGAAATAGAAAACAATGTAACACAGCAGAAGACTATGAATTGACCTATGAAGATTTTGTTTTAATTAATATATAACTGGATACATTTTAGAATGTAATGATTACTAAAAGAATAGGTATTTTATGGCATGTTCTTGATTGAACCTGCAAGTCCAGTCTCAAATCGGGGGGTGTTGACCTGGATTGTTTAGTCGGTACCAAAAGTTTGAGCAATTGTACACAAATTGCAGTGGCATTTACTGAAAAAAATGCTAAAGGACTGTAATTCTGTAATTTTCTGTTTTGTTCTATTGGGATGGATTTGAGGATGTTTGCCAATGTGATGGGAAATCCCGTGTTATGGCCCTGGGGGAGGGTGGTGGGCTGTCCTGTGAATGGCCTGGGTCAGCAGGCCGCCCCGCACCTGCAGCACCTGCAGCACCTGTAGCACCTGCACCTGCCCATCCTGGCTCTGGCAGGACGCCCGAGGCTGGGTTTCCAAACTCCGCTGTCTGTTAGGATCATCTGGGGGATTTACAGCTGTCAGTGCCTGGGGCCCACTCTGCACCCATTAAATAGTATTTGGGGGGACGGGGACCAGGTGTGGCTATTTTCTCAAATCTCTCCAGGTAGCTGTAATTTACAAAAAGAGTTGAGAACCGTTGCCCTTAGGAGAAGCTGAACAGCGAATGAAATCGCCTGTGGGGCTGACTGACCGCACAACAGAGATGAGATTAGTGGGAGGAGGGCCCAGAAGAAATGAATAAATACGAGAGAAGGACGTGGTGTGTTTCCAACTGCGTAGTTGAGGAATGCTCACATTTGGTCCGAAGTGGGAAAGACACTAGAGCATCTCTTTCTCGGACACCCTGAAGCACACACGAAGAGCTGGACTTCTGTTGGAATTCCAGGAGCAGAGTGGTCCCTAAGAAGCTTTAGACCACAGTGGGCAATGGTCCCTTCAGACAAAGATCTCGAACGTCTTTTTCATTCCAAAGAACTCTAACCAGTGCACAGGCAAGCTAAGCTTTGAAGAACCAGGATTTCGCCACAGGGTAGCAATGGTCCCCAGGCAGGCAGACCATAGTTTTCCTGTAGGAAGCAGGGAGGGGCTAGTGCAGCCAACTCCGAAAGCAGAACTTCAGTAATAGAACAAATTCCAGGGGCTGCGGGCTTCAAATGACATCATGAATTCACCATTCTAGTTATGGTTGCCAGATAAATCAAGGGACATCCAGACAAATTTGAATTTTACAGAAATAGGAATGAACTTTTTAGAATTGCATGGGCTACACATACTTATACTAAAAATAAATGCATTGCATTTACCTGAAAAGCACATTTAACTGGGTGTTCTTTGCTTTTATTTGCTAAATCTGGCAACTCTTATTTCCACGGACTTTCTAGTAATGCTTTTCTACAATGCTAGTCTAGAAAGTGGGAAATCACTGAGTAATGAGCCAGACCCCCTGGCCAGCTAACAGTGCCGTCAGTGGTCTGGCCGGAGAGACAGAATGACCACTAGGTATAACCATTAGTCCTCACTGTGAGCACTAGGCTGAAAGTGGTTTCCGAAAGGGATGTTAGTGTCTCCCAATAAGAAGACCTTGTGAAAGGAAGGTGCTCCGGAGCGTGTATTACTAGAAGCTCCCTGGTTGGTAGTGAGTATATAGGACATCTGTCGCCTGGCTGCCCTCTCTGGCCCAGGAGAAGGCCTAACAAGATCCAGGTAGAGACCCTGACCCAGCAGTGTGCTGGGATCCTAGACTGGAACCCAGCAGTGAGGCTAAGACAGAGGCTTATTTAGTGGAACTGGGGCACTGCAAAGCCAGGCCAAACTGTCTGCAAGGATACTACTTTCATTCTCTCTCCCTCTCCCTCTCCTCCTCCCTCTCTCCCTCCCCCTCCCCCCTCTCTCTTTTATCCTTGTACTGTCACCTTAGGAACTGGCCTAAGTCTTCTTGCCTCAGACCAAGCTTGACCCTGAGGACAAGTCACACTGCTGAGCCCGCTGGTGAAGATGGTCGCTCGAGCTGTGGCCGAGGGAACAGTTGCAAAGACTCGAGATGGGGACCCAAAGCTGGCAGTATCTCTATAGGTTTTGTGGGTGTTTCACAAAGCAGGCCAGGGAAAATGTCATGATTCTTCGTTTGACAGTTCCTGCAGTGGCAAATCAATGTTTTGTTTCTCCTGGCTATGCCCTGAAAGTACAAAAATGCCCAGGGACAGACGAAAGTCTGTGACCCCTGACTGCTAAGCCTCATTGTAACGATGAATTAATAACTGGGTAGAGCTGGGGTCTGTGCGGGATGGTGCCCTTTTGATTTCACGTAAAGAACCCCAAGAATATACTCAAATGTCCAACGAGGAAATGTTCTACTTAGGAATGCCATTCTTCCAGAGAGCCAAATCCTCATTTAATTTATAATTATTTAATATTTAAGGTTTCCAGCCCAAGAATTCTGTTCCCATATTGAATACTACGGGCCAAACCCGTAGTAACATGAGAGGCTTGGCCCGCAGCAGTGGTGGAAGGTAGACTCCAATAACATGTGTAGTCCTTTGAACTTCCAGCTGCAGATGGATGTTTAAGCAGCAACTTGCTTCGTGGCTCCGTGAAACTAGGGCAGAGCTGAAGGCCCATCATTTGCTAAGTTCTATATAAAATAAAGCAGCTTATGATCATTTAGGAATCAACCCTAGGATCTCTGATCTCCATGATAGCTTTTTTTTCTTTATTGATTTTAGAGAGAGAGGAAGGGAGAGGGAGAGAGAGATAGAAACATCGATGGGAGAGAACATCAATTGGCTGCCTCCTGCATGCCCCACACTGGGGATTTGGCCCACAACCTGGGCCTGTGCCCTGAATGGGAATCGAACCGGCGACCTCTTGGTGCATGGATTGACGCTCAACCACTGAGCCACACCGGCCGGACCTCCATGATGGCTTTTAAGCTGTGTCTGCATTCCTCTGCTAAACAGGTCTTTTCAACACAAAAGGTCACTTTGAAGGATCAGCGAAGTCAATGGCTTGATATAAAGATAGAACAATCAACGTGGCTGATAGAAGTTTCTACTCAATGAAATGTATTGAAGAGGGTGTTTGGCTTCTCTCTGGGTTAGCTTTGTAATGGAATAGAATAGTATTGATCATATTAGACTGCAGCAGCAACTTCTGATACCTTTGACCTCTAATTAGGTCATTAAACCTCGGCAATTGACTCCAGGTATGCTCTAGAAATGGATACATTTGTTCTACAGCAGTTATTCTTTTTTTTTTTTTTTATCCTCACCTGAGGACATTTTCCATTTTTTGTTCAGATAGAGTGGGAGGGAGAGAGGAAGAGAAAGAGAGAGAGAGAAACACCAACGTGAAAGGGACACATCGAGTGGCTGCCACCCACACAAGCCAACCAGGGCCGGGGACAAACTGCAACCAAGGTACGTGCCCTTAGTGGGAACCGAACCCGGGTCTCTCTGGACCACAGGCCGACGCTCTAACTGCTGAGCCAAACTGACCAGGGCTCTTTTTTTATCTTTATTGTTGAAAGTATTATAGATGCTCTCTTGTTTTCCCCGCTGACTCCCCTCCTCTCCATTCCCACGCCCCTCCTGCTCTACGGCAGTTCTTATCTTTAAGGATGGGGGGGATATGACTGCAAAGTAATGATTGTCTAGCCACTATACTATACACCTCAAACTAATACAAAATAATAGTGAATGTAAACTGTAATAAAAAAATAATGTTTAGTCCAGCCGGTGTGGCTCAGTGGTTGAGCATTGACCCATGCACCAAGTGGTCGCCAGTTCAACTCCCAGTCAGGACATATTTCCAGGTTGTGGGCTCGATCCCCAGTGGGGGGCATGCAGGAGGCGGCCAATTGATGTTCTTTCTCATCGATGTTTCTATCTCTCTCTCCCTCCCTCTCCCTTTCTCTCTCTCTAAAATCAATAAAATAAATAAATAATAATAATAATGTTTAAAAATTAAATGACCAACCTAAGGTCATTCAGTTCATAAATGACAAGACTAAGATTCGATTTTTTATTTCTTCTTGAATCCATTTTTGTGGTTTGTGTCTTTCTAGAAATGTGTTCATTTTTGTCTAGATTTTCCAACCTCTTAGGATACAAATGTTCTCAGTGTCCCAGTATAATAACCTTTATTTCTCTGAGGTCAGTAGTAATGCCTTCTCTTTCATTCCTGATTTTAGTAATTTGAGTCTTCTATCTCGTTTAGTCTGGCTAAAGGTTTGTCAATTTTTTTTAATCTTTTTTAACTTTTGGGCGTTAAAAATATGATGTGAAAACTCTAAAAGTCAGATTCTTTTTTTTTTCCTCGCTCCGGTCTCTCCGGACCGCAGGCCGACGCTCTAACCGCTGAGCCAAACTGGCCAGGGCAAAAGTCAGATTCTTCCTCCTGCTCATGGATTTGGTTGTTGCTATTCATGATAGTAGTTTTATTTATTTATTTATTTATTTATTTATTTATTTATTTATTTATTTTATTTGCTCAGTGACTTCTGAAAAACAAAGAAAAAAGAATGGCGCAGTTCTATTGTTATTGTGATTGGGAAGCGTGAAGTGCATGGCTGCTTTCTGGAGCTGTGTCCTGGCTGTCGCACTGTGTCCCTGAGCGGAGCCAGCGGAAGAGCTGGGCAGCACAAACCTGATGAAGGAGCAACTTCCAATCGGGGCGATGATGACCTTGGAATTAAGAGAGAGTCCCTAAATTCCCCTATTTTTTCTCTCACCTTTATGATGGAAACCCAAAGACAACTCTATGGATTATTTGTACTTCTTTTATAACTGAAGTACCAAAATAGTAAATTCTGGCAACATCAGAAACCACCTTGTTAGTTTACTTTTCGCATCCATCCCTGTAGTAACCGATTCAATAGGCTGCTACCGCTGCCAAGTTGTCTCTTTCCAGATTCTCTCCGCATGTCCCACCTGCTCACACAATGGCCAGAAGATGCTGCTTCGCGGTGCAGACTGATGCTTTGAAACGGCCTGAAGGAACCGCTCACACAGCTGTTTCAATAAGGGTAAATATATAAAATATTCATTTCACAGGAAATATGCCCACATGCTATCATATCATCAGTCACAAAAAGTGGACGTTTAATGACTCTGGTCTCCAAAGCCCACGTCTGTGGTTAGAATATGAAGGACTGCATGAATCAGGCGTCTCCTTCACCTGGGATGCTGTTTCCACCTGGTACACAGCCATGCAGTCGGGCGTGGCACTCACCACCTATCTCGCCAACCATCTCAACATATGTGGAGGCAGACAGACCCCTTGCACTTCTGCATCACGCCCTGAACCCTCTCCTCTCAGGCTCCCGTACGTTCTTAAACCCTCTCACAGAACACTGAAATCTTGTTCTCTTTGCAACTAGTGCCAGAAAGGAAGTTGTTCCTTAAATATCTGCAGTAAAAAGACCGTAAAGTATTGATTGGATTCCTACCTTCCACTCTTTCTAGATTCAAAAGTCCTAGCCCAGCTGCAGTTGGCCCATAATGAGAAATCACGTTCTATGTGGGGAAAAAGAATTCTTGTTCTATTAAAAGTTCTCCTGGTGATTTTTCTCTCTTGTTTCTCACGGAAAGTCATCACTCAACTTTGGCACGTAATGGAGAGAAAATTGGTAACTGTGTCATTCAGATTACATTTTCCCAGAGGCAGAATTGTCTGTACTTCCTGTTCACTGTATTTTAAGTCAGAACACATATCAAAGAGTCCTGGTATATTCTACTGCAGATACTACTATATACATATTTAGATACATGTCTATATTTCTTCATATATATATATATACATACACACACACATATATAGTTATATTTTCTCAAAGGATACCTGCTTAAATGTTAATAGTATTTGTCTCTAGGTGGTATAATTACAGGTGAGTTTTATTTGCTTCTATTTCTTTGGTAGTTTAAATCTTTTTAAAAAGAACATGCTTTATTTGTGTAATAGTTTTTAGAATGTTACCATACACCGGCCAGTTCTAACAGCCTGAGGGTGCAGGCAGCCTGTCTCGGCACGGGGTGTGCAGCTGTGCGTGTGTGCGTGCACGTGTGTGCGCGCGTGTGCACGTGTGTGTGTTTGTGTGCACGCGCGCGCCACACGGCCACTCCCGGAAGCCCTGGCGAGCCCTGAGGAAGGAGCGGAATGGGGGTCGGGCCCAGCCATTGAAATCTTCCACTTTGATTTCCTGAGAAAAGTGTGGTCGGCAAGAACGTACTATGAAAGAGAGTGGAAACGAACTAATGTGTAGGAAGTCCTACTTACGGCCCAGGTATCTGACTGTGCGCTGTCCCATTTTTTCTTCACAATCTAGTGTCATTCCTGTTTCGCAGATAAGGAAACCGACGCCGTCTCTCGGGGTGACTCAGTGGCCCGCCGCGGCGCCAGGCTGCCCAGTCTCAGTAACTGCGGCTCCTTCCACTCTGCCCCTGCGAGGTGTCCCCGCCTGTGAGCTAGGCAGAGCCACAGGACACCAGCTGCCTGCCCCCCCCTGCAATGCTTCTCCACCGCTTGCCTGTCAGGATTTCTCTTCACACTGGGAGGCACATACCCACAAGACTCTAAAGCCCTCCTTTATCACCCTTTCAGTTGCAAACAGACCCAATTCACCACACCCTTTCGGACCTTTGCTAAAACCCCCGTGCATAGAGAATGAGGTTCCGCATGCAGTGTGGTACAGTAGACGCTGACTAGCTTACTACCAGAGTGAAAATACCCACGCAAGGCAGTCAGGAAACTGTCGTAACGTGTCCGCGAGATAACCAGAGGCCCACAGCCGAATTGTAGAGGAGCGCTTCATTACACCGGGGGCTGGGGGTACAGCTTCCCCACATCCCCACATCCTCAGCAGCATTCTTTTTGCTCATCCCCCCTGAGCCCCCCATCCCAGGGGACCGGTACAATAGTGGGTGTGACAGTGATTACAGAAGTCAAAATTAGCATCATTCACCGGGCTCACAAGTACCTGCAAATACCAGTACTCAGAAACGGCCAATACCTCCCAACACACTGGGCAACTACAGCCTTAGGCAAAATTCCTTTACTTCTAAGGGTAATTAACCAATTCTTGGAGAAATATTGAGGAAGGTCCATTGATGATAAACATGGAATCTAGTCGCCTCAGCCTGGGGCCCAGGTCAAAACCTTGCCGGGAGACCCCTGCTGAACCTCTGCTTCTGCTCTCCTGACACCGATGGGCCATAAGGGAGAAGTATGGGGTTAATCTTGGACCTACTTGTCAATCAGCCAGCGGACCCTGACCTGGTGCACACTGCTGTGAAGCTGGGCTTGGAAGGGGCCCTATAAATAGGCAGTTCCAGCCTCCTGACAGGCGGTTGCCATGGCAGCCCTGTTAGCGAGGGACAGGGCATCATGTTGTGGGAACTCGCCACAGAGTTGGACTCCTTTCTTTATGGGCCTGCAACCCAGTTCCTGCGACCACCCCCAGCGTGGAGGGAGTGCAGCTATTCCGACGTTTGCAGACTGTTGCTGGCTCCCCCGCTGACCTGGTCCTTCAGGTGGAACTGCGGCTCTCTGGACCTATCTAATCAAGGGACTTGTTACCGAGCGCTCACTGTGTGTTCTCGCATCACCTGTCCTCATCCTCGCGCGTCCCCGTGGAGAGCACGCTGGTTTCCAGACTCCGCTCCATCCCGGTCACTGTCTTCCAGTCATGTCGCAACCGGACAAAAGTCTCAGCGCACGGTGCCTATAATCCAGAGTTAACCAAGAGGACGGATGTCAACCTCACCTGGTCCCCCTCGTTCTGAACTGCGAGTATCACTGCCATGGGCTCCCTTGCACAGCTTTGCGTACATCTGCATCTCCCTCTGTCTCCGAATAAACTCTCATTTCAAGCACAATGTAAACATCCTCAGCTTGTGTCTTTTATAAGATTCCACAGCTTCTTTCCATGGGTCTGGTCCCTTTCTTGCTAAATATTAAAATCCAATTGAAAGTTTGAAAGTCTCAAGATTCTGTTTGCTCTCACATTCCAGAGCCTCTGTTATTCAGACCACGGCGGCTCACTGGAGTCACATGGTACACACTCGTGAAAATGCACACTCCTGTGTCCCCTCCAAAACCCGAATCAGAACCTCTGGGGAGGCGCCAGAAACCACCTGTAAATGAATTCCTGCAGGTGGTGCCTATACACCTCAAACCTGCAGCCCCTCCCTGCCCCTCCTGCTTAGAAGGCAAGCCAGGTGCAGCCCCTCAGGCAATGCAGCGACCCCCACCCTTGGCTTTAGCAATTCCCATACCTCCACTGACAGCCTAACTGTGGAACTAGAAGCCCCAAACGCCCCGAGGGTTATCATGTATAAAAGGAGCCTGGACGGGGCTCAGAGCTCAGCCTTTGGAGGTGATTCGCTGGGTCAGCGCTGGTGCACATGAAAAGTCCTTTTCTAAGCCTCTGAGTGCATTGCAGTCTGTCTCTTCCCCCACCGAATTCTGCCACAACACTGCTGGTCTTCTACAAGCCCAGGCCCCTGTCCCGGTACGAGCAGTGAGTGACATGTGCCCCACACAGAAAAAGCCAGCATCTTTCAAGATGCATCTTACAATGAGTCAAAAGCCCGTCATCGTTTATTCTGGCAAGACTGCAAGTAGCAGCCACCAAGAAATCGTTGGCCCTTCGTGTGGCTTCTTGCAGCTGTTGCCTCATCTAGGTGGTAGGCCTAAGGGTGAACGGACCCCTAGTTAGGTTAGGGTGAGCTCCAGGACCTCCTGGAGGCAGAGCAGGGATGCCCGCCACGCTTTCTCGCTGAGGAAACTCACTGCAGGCTCAGAAATAATTGCCCAACCCGGGAAGGCTGTGGTTTCTTCCCCACCCCCTTTGGACAGCTGTGTTTGAGCTCTATGACCTGCTAAGGTGTTTAACCACAAGGAATGCAGTGGTGCCACTCCCTTCAACCAAGCAGCAGGTGTGGAGGTGCCCCACAGCACCTGGAGGTCACGTTGGTCTGTGGGTTCGGGTTTGGGCACGGGACGAGTTTCAACAACCCCAGCAGAGGCCGACGGCGGAAGGAAAACAATCCATCCCTGGCCTTTCAGAAAGATCAAGACAAACGTGCTCCAACCAGAAAGAGGGGCAGCGTTCAGAGAAACACCGGTGCTTGAGGTCGGACCCTGCCCAGGGGAGCCTTCGCGGACTTTCCTTACGGCTCACCCCGTGATTACGAAACGACCACCATCTGCTGAGCTGGAGTCAGCGAGTCTCTGATGCCGTCGGAGCGGCCAGCACAGCAGCATCCTTCACCGCAGCCGGATGAGGGGACCTTGTCCCTGTAAGGACCAGAGGAGAATAGATTATAAATGCACATGTACACACACACACACACACACACACACACACACACACACACACACAGTTTTAGACTTCGTTCATTTTGTGCTCTTTCCTGTCTTGCTTTGGGTGTTCATATTTTATTTTTTTAACTCTGCTGTTACGATGGTTTTGTGGTGTGTCAACTCGGCTGGGTTAAACTACATTCCTCAGAACTCCCTTTCTAGGATGTGGGAAGGGGGGCTATGAGCCATACTCCGTGGGAGGAGGAGGAGGGCAGCAGCCGGCGTCCTGGGATACACACGTGTCCTCCCAGGCTGTTCATCAAACACCGGTCAAGGTGCCGCTCTCAAGGGACTTTGCAGATGTCATTCAAGTCTTTAATCAACTGACTTTAAGTTAGAGGAATTAGCCAGGTCAGACTTACTTAATCCGTTGTGAAGTCTTAGGAGGGTTAGGCCTTCCCTGGAGAGAGAGAGATGTCTCCCTTTGGACAACAGTTATGGCTCCCGCTGTGGGATCCCAGGTGCTCATGGCCTTCCCGCCCTGACAGCCCCGACCAACTCCCTGTGATGTAACCACACATCTATCCACGCGTGTCTGGCTATGCATCTGTCTGACCACCACCTATCCATCTCTCTCTGTCTGTCTATCTCTCTCTCTGTCTCTCTCTCTTTCTATCATCTCTCCGCCCACCCTCCTGGTTCTGCCTTTGGCTAAACCCTGGCCTGTGTCTCTTTTCCCTCCCCTCCCCTCCCCTCCCCTCCCCTCCCCTCCCCTCCCCTCCCCTCCCCTCCCCTCCCCTCCCCTCCCCTCCTCTTTTTAATCCACCATAGTGCACAGCTCAGTGTTCTGCAAATACAGGATGTGTTAAAGATTTACTCTTGGGTTTTATTTTTATTAAGTGTAGTTACTCTGTGATTTATTCATCAGATAAATATCTACTTGGTAACTTGCCGAGATTACTTCAATTTATCTGCATTTAGTGAGCACCTCACAAAGAGAATAGCAGTGTGTGTGTGTGTGTGTGTGTGTGTGTGTGTGGTGCACGTGTTTGCACGCCAGGCCAGAGACAAAAGCAGCTGCAGGACAACCCCAGATGAAAGCAGATTCTGGCTTCCAGGTTCACTCCCAAACTGGGTCGGTGATGGCTGCAGCAGCAGAGCAGAGCTTGTTTGACCTCACGCATTGTTGTTCACCTGGTGCTCGATTGATCCGTCCCTCAGTTTCCCAGTCACTGGGGCATAAAATGCAAACTTAGCCATGCAGGACTGTTCACCGAATTCAGCAGGTCTTGGAATATTTGATCCCGGCAGGCTGTCACCTACCTCGAATACAAAAGACACATGAGGCTATTTGAAGTCCGGGAATTCTTCCACATGCTAAAAAATACCAGGAGAGGATCCTGCCTGTCAGGAATGGATTTGAACAGCTCCTCTGGAGAGAGGCCAGTGTGTTCCACGGAGCTGGAAGAAGGAAACCACGTTTGAGGGGAAGGCTGACAACATGGCCAGGTGTTCCTTCAACCTCGCCCTGGGAGTACGGACCACCACTCCCAGCACGGCATTCTGCAGCACTGGGCGGCCGTGAACCTCCGAGAGGCAGGCAAGCTGCTGTCCGCGCCTGCTGGGGCCTGCTCCTGGGGGAGAGACCCGGGGCTGCCTTCCCTGGACCGGTCGCCCTCTTTGATGGCGGCTGACCACACACAGGGCCGTGTTTTCTCGACTAACAAGATAATGATGGCAGAAGGATTTAGCCTCTTACGAACAAAGGTGATGTGCAGATATAGGTATGAATTACCAACCACAGGGAGCTGATTTGATGAACTCATTAAATATCATGATGTAACTGCTGGCACCCAGTCATGAGACAGATCCCAGTTAACGCAGCATAATAAGCTAATTTTCTATTATGATAGGATCTTTGAAATGAGTTTTTAATGATTATTTTTGCGAAGCACCTACAGATGTTCAGCCGATCTGCTGGCCCATCAGCTGGGCAAACCCAGACTGGGGTGGTGATGACGGTGACGACTGTTTTGCTGGAGGAGATGGTGTCTTCTTTGCCAACAAGGAATTCTTTCGCATGTGTTCAAGTGCAAAGTTTTCTTCCAGCGCCGTTTCTCCTCTTCCGCCCTCGGCTGAAACCGTCAAGTACCCAGATGGGCGACCTCCTCCACCTGTAGCAGCACCTGAACTCACTTCTCTCCAGACTGTAGGGAATCAGCGCCTGCCTGTTGAGGCCTCCCCGGACCGTCAACCCGCCTGTCTAGTTGGGTCAAGGCAGCACGGCCCTCCCTGTTCAGCCGGGGGACAGCAGCTCAAGCCTCGGCTCTCCGGAGCGGCGTCTGCAGAGTGGGGGGACTCACGGCCTCCCCAGTCTGAGATGCTCATCCTCTTGTTCCTCTGCCGGCTGCCGATGGGATGGAGGGTGAAAGGCAGGCAGGTGTGCGCTGGGGCTGCAAGTGTGTCCGTGGGCGTCCCTGGGGGAGACAGCACAAAGCGGAATGAGGGCCGCAGCTGTGCCCCCCAAGGCCACCAGGGTCCCTTTCTGCAAACCAGCTGATGTGTGCTGACAAGACTCAAAATGTCAAGGCGCCAACGTCACAACTGAGAGGTCAGGGAAGAGGAACAATGACAGTAACGGCTGTGGGGTTCGCCCAGGAGCTGATGTCACTCATGGACATACTCTGTCTTCCCCCGACAAAGCTGGTATACATCGTCTTTGTAAAAAGTTTCATTGTGCCTCTCCATTTCAAAACCGATTTAACGTAACATGTGCACATTCCAGCTTATGTCAGAGAATCAGACCGGTGACCCTGAGCCCTGTCCACGCCTGCGGCTCCTGGGCCCCAGCAGCAGCCGCCCCCTTGAGGACTGCAGCGTGTCCATCCCGCTGCTCGCGTCTCCGGCTTAGAGCCCGAGGGGCTGCCCTGATACCACTGTGGGGGCCCAGCTGAGTCTGTCCCTGAGGATCAGAGACGGGTCACCTGACGGAGAAGTGCAAGTCATGCGCAACCACACATGTTTAACGTGCAGACAGAGAGTGTTGAAAGAACACAACTTATGGAGCTTTTATGAAACAAGTCGGGCAACTCGGCCGATTTTATTACCTCTCTGGCCTTGTTGGTATTTGAGTTTGTAAACCACATTTTAATGAGTTTGGGGACTTTGTGAGCTGTCTGGGGAAGGGCAGGTTTCTGGGCTCACAGCAAAAGGGGCTTCTGGGATTGAGAGGGGGGCCGGGTGACCAACGGTCCTGGTTTCCCAGATCTGAGGGTATTCCTGGGACAGGGAACTTTCAGGAAAGTTCTAGCAAACAGGGATGGTCAGTCACCCTAGGAGGCTCCGAAAAGGTGGTAAGTGGATCACCAAATGAGCCCCACCTTCTCACAACTTCGCCCAGAGACAGCCCTGAGCAGCTCCCCGTCCGCTCTCCTGAGCCTAGAAATGCCTGGTTCGCTGGGACCCATGACCTCACTCACAAAGGACACAGTGCCCCCTCCCTCTGTGCTTCTGCAACAGATCTGGCTCTGGGTTTAGGCTTGAGGGTCCTCTGAGAAACTCCCACCTTGCTAGTGAATTCAGTGTGCTTCCAGCTCAGACCCTCGCTCCAGTCTCCGTCGGAGTTGGAGGAAGAAGGGCTGGGAGCCATTTGCTGGCACCTCATGATCTGGGGGGACAGCAAGATGCAAAGAATGTGGCTTGGCCGGCTGTTCATCCGGTTTGTAGTTTTAGCAGGTCCCTCTTGCTGAGCACTCCCCGAGGTCATCTTTGGAGAAAACGATTAGTTCTGGCCGGGGTCTGGAGCAGCACCTCTTCAGGCTCTTCTTTCCCACGGACTGCTGTCCCCCCGCTTCCTCCTGCCAATCCCTGTCCCTCCCCATTCAGCTCAGCACAACACGTACCTCCCTGGAGAGCCTTCCCTTCCTCTCCCAGCTCCACCTGACTCGGTCACCACCATCAGCCCCTTGTCCCCTGGGTGCCCTGCATCCGCATGACCCAGCGCTGTGCACACGCGATTTAGATTTCATTCACTTGGAATTCCTGATAATTCCACCTGGGCTGAGCTGAGTTTTATTGTGGCTTATATTTTATGAAGAAAGGTTTCCACAAAACAAATGAATACTGACAGCAAAATTACACATGGACATTTCGTTGAATAAAGAAGACAATCTGCCAAAATGCTGTTCGTGCTTTGGGGCCTGTCTGGAGTCGCTGCAGCCGTGCCGTGCTCGGACCAGCTCCGCGCGGCGCCGTCCGTGGGGCCTCACCTGGGCCCGGGCTCTGGGCGCCTGCCCAGCGGACGCTCAGCATGAGATGCCTACACTAGCTCAGCCTAAGCTGTGGGAGGGTTAACACCCGTGGGACAAATTATGACCAATGGGACACAAGAGTCCAAGGATACATCCTCCCTCCCCCTCTTCTGAACAGTTGTGCGGGGACACATTTATTCTCATAGCCTCCAGGAAGATGCCCCATGGGACCAAGCAGTCTGTAGAGGTGTACAGGTCTTGTACCCCAGCGTGGCTCCCCAGCCTCCCCGCCCCACCCCCACGCCCTTTCCTGCTTCCCTGGGAGTTGGATGCCTAATGAGTCAGTTGCATATTAACTTTGGCCTCAAGGCACAGTTTCCTGAAGAACCCAGGTTTAGGCACCAGGTATCTGTCTTTTATTCTCCCATCCATTACTTCCTGCCTACCCTGCCTTAGAGTGTCTGGGAGCCCAGCCAAGAGGGAAACTCTCATGAGTCCCAGGGACCAGTAGATGAGCCACAGGGGGTGTCTAGGGTTCCGGAGGAGGAGTCAGGAGAGCAGGTTGAGTTCAGGGGCTGACTGTCTTCCAAAGGGTTCATTCAGCTGTCTTTGTTTTCATCTTCTTTCTTGATGTAAAATGATCACCTTTTTCATTGTCTCTGACTAAATACAGCACATACATTTTATTTCCCAATATATTATGCATTGTTCACACACTTTCCCTTTTTATCTAAAAGCTAAAAGATTTCGAAGTGCAGGATCCTGGGAAAAGCAGCTGAGCACCTGCCCCCGGTGCAGCTCCAGCAGGCCTTGCCCTTAGGCTTCAAGGTGCCTGAGCATATACACTGCTCGCCTTCCCGAGCCCAGGAGCCCAGGAGGGACAGGAAGCGCCCTCCCCCGCACAGCCTCGTGGCCACATTTTGCTGCTGGTCAGTAACCCTAACCCTCCCCCGCACAACCTCGTGGGTGCATTTTGCTGCTGGTCAGTAACCCTAAAAGTAATAAGATGCTTCCTTAAAAATAGCTTAAAATTCTGATCATTTAATTAGGATGTGCCCTGACTAGTGTACAGAAGGTCTTGTATTTACTAAATACCTTTATAAAATAGTGATTTTTATCTGTGTCTACGTCCCCATCGCGTGTATATGTTTGTAACTTAGAGGCTAGTTGTTAGAAATTGGGAACTGGGCCTTTTCCTCCCCGGCAGTCCCCAGAGCCCCATGTCTCCAGCTGTGTCATAAGCACCCAGGGAACACTGCTGACTCATCACAGGGAGACTTTAAGGTTCCAGGACAGTTGGGGTCTGGCCTGAGACTTAAGGACCGGAGTTCGAGCAAGGGCCCTGTGGCGACGGTGGGCGGAGGCGTGGATTCTGCACACAGGCGTCCGCTCAGCCTCTGAGTCCGGGGCTTTCCAGTTGAGTGACCGCTAGAAAGAGTTTAGATTCAATACCAGGATGGTTCTCCAAACCCACCCGATTCCAGAGCAGAAATGTAAGAAGCCAGAGAATGAACAGGGGCGAAGAGCTCGTGTTTGTGGCGGGGTCACTCTGAGCCTCACCACAGTGTGGGCTGTGCCCGGTGTGGAGTCAACCCCACTCGCCCAGGGAGAGGAGGGCGGGACGCGGGGCCACTGACAGCATGCCGGGCCCACGCGCCACTGGAGCCAGGCACTGGGGACGCTGAAGAGGAGGCGGGGCACCTTCAGCACAAAGACAAGCCCTGGGGTCACCGGTTTTAGGTCAGGTGACATTGTGGCCGTCACTCCCGCATATTCGACATCTACCACCTTAAGCAGTGTTGAGTGTGCAGTTGGCGGTGTCAGGTACAGTCACTCTGTGCAGCCGTCGCCTCACCCGGCTGCGGAACCCGTCCACCTTCCCAAAGGCACTGTCCGCACTGCACATCACTCCCTCCCTCCCGGCCCCTGGCTCCCCCCCGCCCGCTCCGGCTCTATGCGGGCACCTCCTCTCGGTGCCTGTGCGAGTGGAATCCACAGCATTTGCCCTTTTGTGACTGGTGCATTCACTTACTATGTCTCTCTTTTTCATTCCTCACCTGAGGACATTTTTCTATTTATCTTGAGAGAGAGAGAGAGAGAGAGAGAGATTGACTCAAGAGAGACACATTGACTGGTTTCCCCCTCGCACGACCCCAAGCAAGGCCAGGGACGAGCCACAACCGAGTCACATGCCCTTGACCGAAATCAAACCCATGACTCTTTGGTCCACGGCCAACGCTCTAACCGCTGAGGCAAACTGGCCAGGGCTCACTTAGCATGTCTTCAAGCTTCATCCACATTGTAGCAAGTATTATAGTTTCCTTCCTTTTATAGCAGTGGTTCTCAACCTTTGGGTCACGACCCCTTTGGGGGTCGAATGACCCTTTCACAGAGGTCGCCTAAGACATAACAGTAGCAAAATTACAGTTATGAAGTAGCAACGAAAATAACTTTATAGTTGCGGGTCACCACAACATGAGGAACTGTGTTAAAGGGTCGGGGCATCAGGAAGGTTAAGAACCACTGTTAAAGGCTGAATAAATCTTAGAATTTCGAAGGTTAATTCTAAAAATGTTCCTTCTTTCGTTCGGAGGAAAACCAGGGGCTGTCAGCTCTGCTGAGGGGGAGGGCTGAGCCCCCCCACAGGGTGCTGCCTGGGCAACAAAGGGGTGGGGGTGGGGGTGGAGGGGCTCGGGGGAGGCAGAACCTCTCACTTCCTCACCAAGAGCAGCTCTGTCTTCCTCAGTCGGATCTGGGTAAGATTCACTGAGGAAGAAAGGGGTGTGCTGCTAAAAATAGCTGGAAAACCCCTGGTCTCCTCCCCTCTTCCATCTTCCCACCTTTCTGCCCACACCTCTCTCCCCCCATCTAACCTCCACTCAGTGTCAGGTGTCCGCCCTGGAGCTTTGAGAAGGGCTGAGAATCTGCTCGGGTTCAGACCTCATTAGGGTGAGAAGAAGGACCCGCCGGCTCAGTTCAGAGGGGGCGGGTGTTCCCTGACCTGGGAGGGGCTGAGTCCGGCCACATCAAAACGAAGGCAGTTATTAGAAGATCTGTTGCTATGAGATCCGCTCGGTGGACTTGAAAACTCACTTCACACGCTGAAATTGAACTTAATACTTTCCCTCCCAACTCCCTCTTGGCTCCTTCTCATGCCAAGAAGAAAACCAGAGCTTGATATAATTACACGTAGAAAGCCGCCCCTGCCTTCCACGCTCTCTGAACTGTACGCGGGCTGTCTTCCCTCATAGACTGTGGGCTACATCACTAGACTTCTTCCTGTTCCTCCAAACCCCCCAGGGTCGCCCACTTTTGTCCATCTGCTAAACACCTTTTCTCCATCTGGAAAGGGCTTCATCTCCAGCGTCCACCTGCGCAGCTGGCTCCAAAGGCCTTCCGTGATGGTTGCCACCTGGAGGAGCAACCCCACCTGGCAGTCAGTAAAAGCACCTCCTGACCAGCAGTGTTGGAGCACTTGGAGACAGCCACCTTGGTCTGGTGACCCTGGGGGAGGACATGGCACCTTGAGTTCCCAAGTGGGAGTTAAACTGCAGCTTGCCATCTCTACGCCGTCTGAGACGGCCGGTTCCGCATCGGCCCTTCCACGCCCACTCGTGACCACCAGAAGCTCCCCCAGCCCTTACAGGGTTGTCTTCCCTGATCAGAAACTGATGACGGGGGAATGTAGGGTTTGATCCCAGCACCTAGTTTCTGCTTGTCACTTTCCTTTACATTCAAACTCTGAACAGCCCCCTCTACTGGCCCTGGGAGGTAATTGCCATCAACTTGGACGGAAGATCTACCCATCCAAGAGGGCTCTCAGGTTTGGAAGGCTGGGTCCTCTGACCCAATGGATGCCAAGAGGTGCTGTTTATTCTCGGGTATTTTACTTTATTCCACCGATTCTCTTCAAACTGGCTGCAGATTGAGGTGAAGTCAAGCTGCTAGAAATGGTAGAGCCCAAGGCTCGCCTGCCCAGCCTGTGCTCCTCCAGCCCTTACTCGGTCACTGTGTCTCCCTCTTGCTTATGTCTGGTGACTTGGCAAATGCCACCCATCTGGTGTGGCGAGGAGGGACCGAGCACTGGAGAGCCACGGCCTGCTCCCTCCCACACACCCAGCTCAGCCTGTGTCCCCACCAGGCCCCGCAGCTGGTTTTCCCCGGCAGACCCCCACTCTGCCCTCCTAAGGTGTGTCCCGCTGGCCGCGTGCTCGGGCCACCTGTCCACTTCCTGCTTCTCTCCAGTCGCAGTGGGATTTGCTGTGGCCGATCTCAGGTGCAGCTGCCTCTCTGGCACCCTCCCCAGCGAAGCACGGTCACTAAGCCTTTCGCTCTGTAGCCTCTCATTTTCACCCTCGGAACCCCCTGACTGTTTAAGTCAGGGAGCCCCCCACTGCAAGAGCTGTGTGCGGCTCCCCAGGTTCCCACCACCCCTCTGTCTGTTGAATGAACCGTCTCAGAGGTAGGCCGTGCCTATGCGTGTGTGTGTAGCTTTGTGTTCCTAAGTATCGTCCAGTTGTTGGCTGTTCATGTTCATGCCACTTTTAATGACTACTTTACGTAGACGGGAGGTTGGTAAAAATGACAGATCTCAATGACTCCTTCCCACGATGACAGCGAGGTGCTGAAACTACCAGTGTCTGAGTTCTTGTGCGGCCCTGCACGGAGGCTGAGAACACGAGAGCCTCCTGGCGGGGATGCTCTCTCCTCTTGTTGGAGCTGTGCAGTCCCACGTGTCCGGGCTGTGAGGGGGCCGCCCTCTCAGCCACCGCAGGGCAGAGCAGGGCGCCGGAGCACCCCTGTGGCAGGACGGCAGCCACCCGGTGGAAAGACACTGGGAAGGAGACGCTGTATTTCTTTAAAAGCTCAGACATTTTCAAATTCAGGTTACAGAGGAAAGAAACTAAAAACATAGCGTTTTTAAAAATCCAGTTGGGATGATTTATGTGCGGCATTATGTCACCTGAGGAGATGTGATTTTGTACGGAGGCTGATTCCAAGGGCAGGAAATTCTGCAGGAAAAGCCAAGTGGAGGAAGGGAAATGTTTCCTGCCCGGGTTGGAAGGCGTTTTGCCAGGGTTGCAGGTCATGCAGGAGCCCCTTCTGGGTCAGGAGGTGTGAGGGGGCACTGGCCACATGATTCCAGGTGAGGGGTTCGAGGGCAGCACCCCAAGTAGCCACATGCAGTGCAAAGCCTTGGAAGGTTGCCAGATTTAGCGAATAAAAATACCAGATGCCGAGTTAAATTTGAATTTCTAATAAACAACAAATACCATTTTAGTATGAGTATGTCCCATGTAATATTTGGGACATACACTAAAAATAATTTGCAGTTTATCAGAAATTCAAATTTAACTCGGTGTCATATTTTACCTGGCAACCCTACTAAGGAGGCCTCTCTCCACCCCCTATAGTAATTAAGACATAAGAGACACAGGCTAAAAAAGAGCTGAGTCAGCCCTGGATGGTTTGGCTTGGTGGTTAGAGCGTCAGCCTGTGTACCAAAGAGTCTTGGGTTCGATTCTGGCCCTGGTGAGGTCACGCGGGGGACAGCCAATCCATGTGTCTCTCTCACATCGATGTTTCTCTCTCTCTCTCTTTCCCTTCCTCCCACTCTATCTGAAAACAAATGGAAAAATATCCTTAGGTGAGGATTTAAAAAAAAAAGACAGAGGTGAATCAGGAAGGTGGCAGGGAAATTGGTCTTCTTTCTAGACAGCTGAAGATAGGGAGTTAAAAAGGTTTTGATCTTAGCCCTGGCCGGTTTGGCTCAGCGGTTAGAGCATCGGCCTGCGGTCCGGAGAGACCCGGGTTCGGTTCCCGCTAAGGGCACGTACTTCGGTTACAGTTTGTCCCCGACCCTGGTTGGTCGTGCGGTGGCAGCCACTCGATGTGTCCCTTTCACATCGCTGTTTCTCTCTCTCTCTCCCTTCCTCTCTCTCCCTCCCGCTCTATCTGTACAAAAAATGGAAAAATGTCCTCGGGTGAGGATAAAAAAAAAAGGTTTTGATCTTAAATCTACCTTAAAAAAGAGAGCCCAGCCGGTGGGGCTCAGTGGATTGAGTGTCCCGTGGACTGGGAGGTCCCGGTTCAATTCCCGATCAGGGCTCATGCCCGGGTTTCGGGCTGGATCTCTGGTGGAGGTGTGCGGGATGCAGCCGATCGATGTTTCTCTCTCACATGGATGTTTCTGTCTCTCTCTCTCTCTAAAAAAATCAATAAAAACATATTTTTAAAAAAGAGAGAGAGACTTGGAACTGGGTCAAGCCTGAGTCTGGTTGACTTTCCAGCATAAAATGTGTTTCCGATTAAGAGGGAAACTGTTTTCTTAAACAAAAACCAGAATTACCTTACTGTCGCTCAGGAGCCCTTACATCTAGGCAGGAAGTTCCTGTTCCCCTAGCACCTCCATCTCTCTCTCCCTTCTCCTTTCTTCCTCTTTCTTTTCTCTTTCTTTCTTTTTCTCACTTCCTTTCATCGAATAAATATTTATTGGTGATTCTAGGCAAAGCAAGTGTTCAAATGTTCATATTTTCATTCTTATCCAATGATATCTTTCTTTGAGTGGTTACAAAATGAGAATCACACAAATAAACTTCTGTGCACCCAGAGGCCTGGGGACGAAGGGGCTAGAAATGAAGAAGCCGGTTTTGCTGGTCCTGCTCCTGCCGAGATCCAGTCACATTGCCAACCCAGCAAAGAACTCAGGCGACTGTTTTCAGAGTAGAACTAGCATGTGCCGGGCTGTTTCTAAGTCTCCCTTTGGAGACGCCTCAACAAACTGGGGTCACAGAAGAGGCAAAACCCCAGACAGGTTCTTTCTATCATGAATTTTACACGATTACCTTTGGACATAATTTCCAATCAACTCCCTATCACTGCAAGCCATGAGAGAATTAGAATGGGAGGTAGAAGAACAATCAGCAAATCTGCTTTGTTTCTCTAGTTTTCAAAATCTTTGTTCAGCTAGTGGACAGATTGTTTCTGATACCGGTGTCTCCCCAGGGGACACGGAGTGACAACATCACAGGCTTGATTCTGTAAATCTTCCTTCCGGCATTATCATGCTACCCTAGCAACTAGGAGCCCTGAGCCCCCCAACTATGTAAGTCCCGCGTTTACAACAGCGCCTCTGTGTTCGTCAATATCAGACATGGCCTGTTGTTTTCCACGGGGCGCGGGGTGGCGGGTCCTCGCTGGCACTTACACAGACAAACGTCAGTGACTTCCCCAGGCTCATCCCCCAGCCCTTCTCACTCCGTCAGGGAGCTGTCGCGGGGTGGGGGTGGGGGGCAGCCTCTAATTCGCAGCCCGTCTTTCGGCTGTTTCTGGACTTGATATGCCCAAGCTTTGTGCTTGAGCCCATCACTCTGCGTGAGAGGCTGTTCCCGAGAAAGAGGACGTTGCTACCCTTCTTCAGACGAGGTTAGTTCTGTTACAAAACCGTGGGTGCTGTACCATCCTCCTCGCTGTGATCTGGTAGTCAGCTGTCCACTGACGTTCTAAAGTGACTACACAGCACCCAAGTTGCAATCCTCCTGTTATTTCCCAAAGAGAAAGATAAAAAGCAAATGTATCAGAAAACATTGGGAACACACGGAAGAGTTCATTGGTGTTGGATGGCAACTGAGCACTGCAACAGTTCCGGGGCAATGATCCAGCTCTGTGCTCAGCCGATTGCATTAAATGCTTCCCTTTTGGCCCATTTTCGTGGCCAGAGTGACTGCCTCCTATGTGTTATCTGTGCAATTTCTCTTCAGATCAGCTGCCTGCCATTGTGTTTCAATTCACAGTGCCTTTGGGCCCAAAAATACAGTGAGTGCAAAGGAGACATTCAGGGTGTGTGGCTGAGAGGCAGTTAGGTTGGTTGCAAGGTCCTGAGGCCAATGCTGGACAAGGTGACTGGCCATTCGCTGCACATGTCTTTGGGGCTTCATTCATAGACAGTGCTCCAGTTGACGGGGTTACTTCCTGGGTGAGTCATGTTTACCCACAGTCAGGATGCTTCTCACAACTACAGAATTGTCAGCAGTGGAAGAACTTTAAAGACCATCGAGTCTAGCTGATTATTTTCCAGATAAGGAAACTGAAGCCCAGCAAAGCAAACTGGTCGAGAGGATTTACCTTCCTTTTTTGTTTTCATTGCAAGTTCTCATCATTATGCACCAACGACCTCTCATGGAAGGTCCCGTGTTTCTGCTTCTTTGAACTCACAGAGTCCAGCATGGGAGATGGTCGTACTCTGTTAAAGCAGTTTTCAATCGGTGTGCCGTGGCACACTGGTGTGCCGCAAGAATTTTTAAAACATGCAATACCTCTTTTCTCTTAGTTGTCAAATTTCAAAAAACGACAACAGCCAACACAACAATAGCCATCTGGTGTGAATGAATCAAAAATATATATTTTGGCATGCTGCAGAATTTCAGTAATTAGTTTATGTGTGCCATGAGATGAAAAAGGTTTAAAATCGCTGCTCTGTTGGGTGCACACACATACTTGGAGGTTAAATAGTAATAATAGCTACCATCTGTTGGACATGGGCTATGAGAAATCATTTTATTATATCACCTATAATCCTCTTAAGAGTATATACTAACCCCTGGCTTGTTCGAGGTCACCTGCACTTGTCGGTGTGGGTTATAATTCTCTTCCACTAGTGTTACTTAGAATATGGAAATCAGATTCATAGGAGCTAAATAATTCAAGGGTCATGAGGCTCACTGCTGTCTTATACAGGGGCAGCTTGACACAAAGGAATGGCTCTTTGATATTAAAGTCCCAGGCTTCAGTGCACATACGGAAGAAGGAGCTCTTAAAGGCATGGTCTGTTCAGTGCGGCAGGCAGAATAATGGCCTCCAAAGAGGTCCGTGTCCCAGAATCTGTGAATATGTAGGTTACAAGGTAAAGGGGCGCTAAGGATGCAGATGGAGTTAGGTTTGCTAATCTGATGACCTTGGGATGAAATTATTCTGGATAGTAGAGGGAGCCCAATATAATCACAATAGTCCTTACAAGTGGAAGAGGCAGAAAACGAGAGCCAGAGACCGATGTGATGCTGGAAGCAGGCTGGGTGATGTGATATGAGGACTCAGCCCATCGAGAGTGAGGAAGGGCCGCTAGAAGCTGGAAAAGCAAGTGAACACAGCCTCCTTTAGAGTCCCCAGAAGGAACAGAGCCATGCTAAAACTTTGACTTGAGGACTTCTGACCTCCACAGCTATGAGATAATAAATCCGTGTTGTTCTAAGCCACAGAGTGTTGTTTTATGCTGTGGTCATTTGTTACAGCACCAACAGGAAATGAATACCTCCAGTCTCCCTACTTACTCATAAAACTGACATTAATTATGAAAACAGTGCTGTGTTAGTTAGAATACTGGTTTAAACAACAAAGATAAAAATAACAGTGGCTTAAATAAGATGGACATTTATTTCATTCATGTAAAAGTCAAACCGATGGCTCTTGGAGGTACCTCCACTTTGCTCCATAAAGCCCTCCAGAGACCCAGGCTCCCTCTGTCTTGTTGCTCTGTCATTCCCGAAGGGGCCTGCTTTCTAACTCATTCTGGCTTTACTGATACCAAAGCCACTACAAGAAAAGAAAACTACAGACCAATATTCGTTTTGAACATTGATTAAAAAAATCTGTAATAAAATACTAGCGACACAAATTCAGCAGCATATTAAACAATCATGACAGCCCAGCCAGAGTGGCTCAGCTGGTTGAGTGTCATCCTATACACCAAAAGGTTGCCGATTCAATTCCCACTCAGGACACGTGCCTGGGTTGTGGGTTCAATCCCCAATTGGGCATGTACAGAAGGCAACCGATTAATGTTTCTCTCTCACATTGATCTCTCTCTCTCCTTCTCTCTCTCTTCCTTTCTCTAAGCATGTCCTTCAGTGAGAATTAAAAAAAAAAAAAAAAGAACCATGAACGAGTGACTTTTATTCCTTGAATTACAAGGATGATTCAACATTTGAACATTACCCAATGTAATACACCACATTAACTGAATGAAGGGGGGAAAAAACCACATGATAATCTCAATGATTTTTTAAAAGCATCTGACAGTTTGACAAAATTCAACATCCATTCATTATAAAACCACTCAACAAACTAGGAACAGGAAGATACACTCTCAACATAATAAAGGAAATATACGAAAAACTCATAGTGAACATCATACTAATGGTTAAAGAATGATTTCCCTCTAAGATCAGGAAAAATACTAGGATGCTTGCTTTTGCCACTTCTATTCTACATAGTGTTGGAAGTCCTAGACAGAGCAATTAGTTAAGAAAAAAAAATAAAGGCATCCAAATTGGAAAGAAATAAAATTATCTCTGTTCACAAATGATATAATCTTATATGTAGAAAACCCAAAGATTCCACAAAAAAACTGTTAGAAGTAATAAATGAATTCAGTAAACTAGCAGGATACAAAGTCAACACAAAAATTACTTGAATTTCTATACATTAACAATGAACAATCTGAAAAGGAAATTATAAAAGTAATATATAATATGATGCCATATGCAACATCATCAAAAAGAATAAAATATTCAGCATTTAACTTCACCAAGGAGGTGAAAACTTGTGCAATGAAACCAACAAAACTTTTCTGAAATAAATTAAAGAAGACATAAATAAATAAAAACATATCTCATGTTCATGGACTGAGAGATTTCATATTGCTAACATATCAATACTACTCAAAATGATCTACAGTCAATGCAATCACTATCAAAATTCCAAAGTTGTTTTTCGCAGAAATAGAAAAACCCATCCCAAAATTCATATGGAATCTCAAAAGGGACCCTAAGTAGCCAAAATAATCTCCAAAAAGAACAAAACTGGAAGACTCACGCTATTTGGTTTCAAAACTTACTCTGAGGCTATAGTCATCAAAACAATGTGGTACTGGCATAAAGAGAGACAGACCATCCTGGCTGGTGTGGCTCAGGGATTGAGTGTCGTCCCATCGACTGAGTGGTCCTGGTTTAATTCTTGGTCAGGGCACATGCCTGGGTTTCAGGTTCAATCTCCAGTAGGGGGCCTGCAGAAGGTGACAGATCAATGTTTCTCTTTCACATTGATGTTTCTCTCCCTTCCTCTCTCTCTTTCTCTCCCTCCCTCCCTTCCTCTCTCTCTAAAAAAGTCAATAAAAACATATTTAAAAAAAAAGACATATAGACCATTGGACTACACTTGAAAGCCCATAAATAAACACTTATATTGTATAAATATAATCTCAATGATATTTAAAAAAAACAAAAACAACATTTGACCATTTGACAAAATTCAATACCTATTCATTATAAAACCACACACACACAAATACATACAGACATAGCCAGGTGATTTGTGACAAATGTGACAAGATCATTTAATGGGAAAAGAGCAGTCTTTTCAACAAATGGTGCTGGGAAAACTGGACACCCAGATGTAAGAGAATGAAGTTAGACCTTTACCTAATACTACATAAAAAAATTAACTCCAAATGGAGTCAAAACCTAAATGTAAGACCTAAAACTATAAAACTCTTAGAGGAAAACATAGGACAAAAGCTTCTTGACATTGTATTTGACAATTATTTTTTTGGATATGATACCAAAGGTACAGCAACAAAAGAAAAAATGGGCAAGTAGAATTTCATAAAAACGTAAAAATTTTGTGCATCAAAAGACATTATCAACAGAGTAAAAAGCCAACCAACAAAATGGGAGGAAATATTTACAAATCATATATCTGATAAAAGATTAATATCTAGGATATATGGAGAACTATTAAAACTCAACAACAACAACAACAAAGAAACAACCCAATTAAAAAACAGATGAAAGACTTGAATAGACATTTCCCTAAGGCAGACATGCAAATGACTGATAAGCACAAGAAAAGATGATCAACGTCATTAATCACTAGGGAAATGCAAATCAAAACTACAAAGAAATACCACCTTATGCCCATTGGGATGACTACTATTAAAAACATTAATAACCCAGGAAATAACAAGTGTTAGTGAGGATATGGAGAAATTAGAACTGTCGTGCACTGTTGGTAGAAATATAAATTAGTAAAGATGCTATGGAAAACAATATAATAGTTTTTTAAAAATTAAAATTAAACTACCATATGATCCAGCAATTCCATTTCTGAGTGTGTACCCCAAAGAACTGAAAGCAAGTCTCGAAGAGACAGCTGAACACCACGTAAAAGGCAGCATTATTCACGATGGTGAAAATGTGAAAGTAACCCGAGCGTCCATCAGTGCTGAATAGTTAAGCAAAACGTAGTATATACAGACAATGGAATATTACTCAGCCCGGGAAAGGGGGAAGTCTTGACTCCACCTGTTGATGGAAGGAGCCCCAAAGCCACAGGGGAGTGGACCGCAGGGAGGAGACGACCTTGAGCACGGGATTGAAAGGGACAATAGCCATGGTCCAAGAAGGGAGTGTTCCTTGGCAACATTTCACACTGAAGGGGAGTTTTATCCATGTAAACTACACGAGCATCTGAAAATACTAGCCAAAGCATTTGTGCCTAAATAAGCTACCACGTGGAAAAGAAAAGCAGAGAATTCCTACGATGTCATTTCACTAGAAAGAACTCGGTCCCATTTACAACGCGAAGCTGAGATGTTCTTGAAATAGAATAGGTGATAGCAACCGGATCCAGTCCTCCGTTCTCATTATTTCTCCTCTCATTTAACATTCAGATCCATGCACAATCCCAGGGTCCTGACCACAGATTTTGCTGGCAGGCCACCTGGCGAAGAAGGTGACTCCGCCGACCTCTCCGGGGCTCGGGCTGCCGCAGTCCCGCTTGGCAAAGCTCCCGACTCCGCGTCTCACCTCTGCGCCCAGTGGCTGGAGCTGCCGGGTGTCAGCGTCAAGAGAAAGCACCCAACCTGCAAACCAACTGTCAAGCTCCGCATGTGTAGGTCGGGTTGAAAGAGAAAAATAATTGCCTGTCACACACCTAATTGCATTTGAGAAATCTTTCGTCCATCTTTCTCTTTGACAGGGGTCCTCAGATTTCGGTTCCTGGGTCCAGGACTCTCAGCGGAAGCCGGCTGCAGTCCGTGTGGGCGATGGACAAACTGTCACTACCATCGGATTTGGGATGGCGCCTGGGGACAGGCCCAGGTGAGGAATGCTGACATCGGGAATAGGAACATGTGAGCAAGGAGTCACCGGGAGTCCTGGGACGAGTGAAATTTTATTTATTCACACACCACTCTCCCAAAAGGGGGGTTTCGGGCGGCCTCCAAAAATATACGTCTAACCGGATCTAAAAATACATCGGAGTGGAGGGAAAGTAGGGCAAGAGGCAGTGGAACACGAATTCCCTTTCAGGCAAGCCAGTCAGGAGAAGGCGAGCAGTCGAGGTCCCAGTGTCCCTGAGATGAAACGCAGTCCGGTCCTCGGGAGAAGGGCATTTCTTCCACCATTAGGCTTCGACACAGTTTTCCTCACGGGCACCCCGCAAGGTTGTGAACAGGCTTCTCAGCAACTCCCGGTGTAAACAGTGGGTGAGCAGTGCCGGAGGACTGGACGTGGGACCCTGAGGTTCGGGTGGCAGCGATGGGCTCCCTCCTGCTGGGCCCAGGCCGGCAGACGAGGGTTTATGCGCCGACCTATTTCAAGGGGCACAGACAGATCATCAGCGAGAGCTCGGCTTGCTGCGCACCCCTGGGGGGTTTTCAGAAGTTGCCAGGAGTTATCTGAAGGCAAGTAAAAACTGGTCCCCCCCTTAGAAAAGAGAGATGGACCTGGGGGTCAGACACAAGCGTCTGCCAGGGGTTAGTGAGAGGACAAGGGGACTGCCCGACTCAGCCGAGCTGTGACGAGGTCTGCACCTTCTGTGGGGCACCCTGAGAGGGGCAGACGTGCTCAACCGGCCCTGAGAAGGTTCTGGGTCGTATTTCCCAGGGGAAGCTGAAGTCGCTGGACTGGGGAACAGGGAGGGGACCGGTGAGGTTTCTGGAGGCTCCGAGCCCCGTGCTCACTCAGATTCCTGGTTCGTAAGGAGGGGAAGAACATTCTGGCCAGCACAGCGCTGGGGCCGGCCGGGCGCACCCTGACCCCCAGCACCTGCCCTGGGGAGCTGTGTGGGTGGAGCAAGGGACTGTCCTACAACCCTGACTCCTGTAGGAAAGTGAGGCGTGTATTTGCCACTATTTACCTGCAGCTAACAAAACACTCGGTCACCCTAGGCGTCACAGAAAGGGGGGTATGCATCCCACAGAACCAGACACCTGGGTGGTCCAGGGCTGGTAGAGGCCCAGCAACGACATCCAGGCCTCGGGTTCTGTCTGACTTCTCTTCTCACGACCTTGATTTGTAACCTTACCTCATGCTGCCTCAGGATTAGTGTCCGCAGTCCCGCAAGGCAGACCCAGCCTCCCGCTGGGAGGGTTCGTCGTGGTCCCCAGAGAAGACATTGTGCTTCTAGCACAATCAGAGGTCCCCAGAGAGACATTGTGGTTCTAGCACAGTGAGAAGTTCCCAGAGAGACATTGTGGTTCTAGCACAGTCAGAAGTCCCCAGAGAGACATTGTGGTTCTAGCACAGTCAGAGGTCCCCAGAGAAGACATTGTGCTTCTAGCACAGTCCAATGTCCCCAGAGAAGACATTGTGCTTCTAGCACAGTCAGAGGTCACAGAGAAGACATTGTGCTTCTAGCACAGTCAGAGGTCCCCAGAGAAGACGTTCCGCTTCTAGCACAGTCAGAGGTCCCCAGAGAAGACGTTCCGCTTCTAGCACAGTCAGAGGTCCCCAGAGAAGACGTTCCGCTTCTAGCACAGTCAGAGGTCCCCAGAGAAGACGTTCCGCTTCTAGCACAGTCAGAGGTCCCCAGAGAAGACGTTCCGCTTCTAGCACAGTCAGAGGTCCCCAGAGAAGACGTTCCGCTTCTAGCACAGTCAGAGGTCCCCAGAGAAGACGTTCCGCTTCTAGCACAGTCAGAGGTCCCCAGAGAAGACATTGTGCTTCTAGCACAGTCAGAGGTCCCAAGAGAAGACATTGTGCTTCTAGCACAGTCAGAGGTCCCCAGAGAAGACATTGTGCTTCTAGCACAGTCAGAAGTCCCCAGAGAAGACGTGCTTCTAGCACAGTCAGAGGTCCCCAGAGAAGACGTTTGGTTTCCATGGTGCAGTCAGAAGTCTGTCACGTGGTCATCCCTGGCCGCAGGAAGTATGGGTGGTGGCTCTGCTGCCAACCTCTAGAGAAAGCTGAGGGAATACGTGGCATGTAGGTGGCCATGTCGCTGCCAGTGCCAAGCCGGTAGCAGTATTTCTGCCAAAGCGCTGCGTGGACAGCACGCAGCCCACCACCTGGACGTGGGCAGCCCACCACCTGGACGTGGGCAGCCCACCACCTGGACGTGGGCCGCCCTCGGCAGTGCCTGTCACTCACACCAGAGCCAGCGCCCCCCACGCGGCCTCGACCTGCTGGACCCAGTGTTCCCGTTCAACCACTTAAGCCATTTGTGGTCCACACGTTCACTGCAGAATGATCCTCATTTGGGGACTGGAAATGTGACCCCACCCTCTGAAGCAGTCTGGGACAGGGGCTGAAGGAAAATTCACTGACACAGTCTCAAGTGATCAAGATGTAAGCCCAAGAAATGGAAGACATCTATCCCCGAGGTATTTCTCTATAAAAATGCGCCACATAATGCCTGTAGTCTGAAAAAGTCAGAGACCTCAAATCTCCGGGGAAATCTAGGCTGTAAGGAAGGAGCGGGGTGTGTTTTCTTCACCCAGGGAAAATCAGGGAGGGAGAAGGAGCTCCTTAGGGAATGAACGTGGATTTTCCAGAGCTACACTTCAGAAGTTGGCGTCGGTCCCCTTCCCTACCCAGGGAAGACAAGCCCTCGGGGCGCACACACGGAAAGCAGCCTGAGGGGACACCGTGGGGACCACTGTTAGCCCTGGGGTCCGTGGGAGCCTCGAGCACTGCCTTCCTGGTTTCTGTCACCCGCGGTGACCGTGGGAAAGCAGGACCTTCGAACGAGAAGAGACGGTCGCCAAGGACGATGCTGCTCTGCGGGGCTCTGCAGAGTCTCTGTGGCCCTTGGAAATCGGATCCCCTCCCGCGCTGGTGCCACGTGTCACGTGCATCTGTGAGTGTTCCAGGTCTGCCCTGCCGATTCTCAGCGCCTACAGGCCCCGCAGCCTGTGCGTGATGCACGCACGCCGTTAGCGGGGAGAGTCCCAGAAAGTGTGGAGGGGTTGACGCCCCAGCCGAGTGTCATAGAGCCCAGGGCCTCAGCGACGTGGGAGAGGCCTGTTTAGGTGGCCACCGCCTAGATATTGCCCCTCTGTCAAAGCCAGCCCGGCTCACATCACTGTCCCAACTGTTCAGAGTGGGAGGGGGACAGAGAGAGATTCTTATGTCTTGGAAATAAACAAATGCAGCTTTTGTTATCATTATAATGATCTAGCTTGTAATAGTAATAATAGGAACAGAGCAAAGGGGAGGCCAGACATTATGAGCATGGTCACCTGCGCAGCCTGACCAGGAGGCTATGGCTTCACACTCCCCAGGGAACCCCCGGTGTGGCTCAGCAGTGCTATCAGGAGGCGTTGGACGTGTGACATAAAAACGGATGGCGGCACTGTGCAGGGCACTGGCCCGTAGCTGGGCTCGGGGCCAGCAGGGTGGGGCACGTGACCCAGCGGACAGCTGCTGAATTGTGCTGTTGGACTGAATTGGTTCTTCTGCTACACAGGGCGCAAAACACCACTCCCATCACAACAGCCCAGGACAGAAAGGCTCAGGGACGAGCCACACCACGCATAATCCCATCAACTCATTCAATATCGTTTGCAAAATACATTAGTGAGGAGGGAGTTTCCTGGAAATCAACAGGTAAAGACTCAGCTCCTAAAGGCTTTGTTTTCCAAGGCAGAGGGGGTGCCCTGAAGCAACCACTGGACCTCAGGGCTGCCAGCCTTCCCTTCCTCCCTCTTGTCATTGCCCCTATTTCTCTGAGAAAATTCAACTGTCACAAGAGAACGTCCAAGCACACTGCTGTGAAGTCCCCACTCTCCCCCTGCTTGGGCCCCGTTCGGGCTCTACATCCTGGGTGCAATATCTGTCTCAAAGGACAGCAGCCTTCAATCACCCCACCTGGTGTCCACGTCCACCCTCTGTCACCGGCTGTGACAGTTTTCATCTCAACAACAGTAAGGACACACAGGGATTAAAACCTGATCCTTGACACGCGTCCTGTGCCCATGCTGTGACTTTTCTCGCTTCCCTTTCCAGCCACACTCCTGAGGAGTCCGTTCCACCTGCCCGTTCCATGTCCCTCCTCCCGCGGCCTCATCCCTTCATCCCTCCACTCCTCAGACATCCCTCCCGTCCCGTCACCTGAGACCTGCCCGTTCCACGTCCCTCCTCCCGCGGCCTCATCCCTTCATCCCTCCGCTCCTCGGACATCCCTCCCGTCCCGTCACCTGAGACCTGCGTCTTGCTGAGTCCGGCTGGCAGTGTCTCAGTCTTGGTGACTCCGTGGGCCTCCAGGACACTGTCCCCGTGGTCCCCTACTCCGACTCAGCCTCTGCCTCATTTGCTTGTTTCTCTTCCTTTTCTCAATTTCTAGGCACTGGCTTCGCAGGAATCCACTTTCTCTGTTAGAGTCCTTTAAAAAAACAAAAAGAGTCCTTTTCTCTTTTGTTTTTTTTTAATCCTCACCCGAGGCCATTTTTGCCTTTATCCTCAGATGGAGTGGGAGGGAGCGCAGGAGGAAGAGAGAGGAAAAGAAACATCGATGAGAGAGACACACATTGAGTGGCTGCCATCCACACAACCCCAACCAAGGCCGGGGACAACCAAGGTACGTGCCCTTAGTGGGAACCGAACCCGGGACTCTCCGGTCCGTGGGCTGATGCTCTAACCAATGAGCCAAACTGGCCAGGGCAAATTTGATACTTTCAAAGCCAAACTCTTGATTGTTTTTATTCATAAACATGTTCTCCCTGTTGTCCTTTTCTGTTCCAATTAATGGCAAATTCATTCTTCAAGTTGCTCAGGTAAAAAAAAAAGTTCTTGAGTCTCTAGCTCTCATACCCCACATCCCAGCCATCAGCAAATTCTGTCGGCTCTGCCTCCAGATCTATCCGCGATGACCTCTCCCCGACCTGTGCCCTCACCTGGGCCACGGTGACCGCGCAGCCCTCTCACCAGGCTCCCTGATTTTGTCCTGGACCCCCCTCCCTCCGCAGAGCGGCACTCGCTCTCAGTCGAGGCTGGCCAGCGGTTGAGCTACCTCACAGCTGGATTTAACGAGGATGACACACAGCTGTTCCTGACCACTAGCCCAACAGAAAACCATCCAGGGATGACGTTTCCTCCAGCAAATGGCTCAGTCTCTGGTTCCTCTCTTCTTTTCTCCCATGTTTGAGTCTCTGACCTGCCCCCCCCAAATGTATTCTTTCCTTTCTCCCTTTGTCTGTGCCTAAAGATTAATTAAAAATTTTTTTTTTCTTTATTGATTTTAGAGACAGAGGAAGGGAGAGGGAGAGAGAGATACAAACATCGATGGGAGAGAACATCGATTGGCCGCCTCCTGCATGCCCCCCACTGGGGATCTAGCCCACAACCTGGGCATGTGCCCTGACTGGGAATCAAACTGGGGACCTCTTGGTGCACATGGGTCGACGCTCAACCACTGAGCCACACCGGCTGGACTGTGCCTAAAGATTTTACACATGGAGCCCTGGCCGGTTTGGCTCAGCGGTTGGAGCGTCGGCCTGCGGTACAGAGAAACCCGGGTTCGGTTCCTGCTAAGGG
This sequence comes from Molossus molossus, assembly GCF_014108415.1. Lineage (NCBI taxonomy): Eukaryota > Metazoa > Chordata > Mammalia > Chiroptera > Molossidae > Molossus > Molossus molossus. The sequence continues at coordinate 5,501,262 of NW_023425359.1, read as the reverse complement.
CACATACCCTCGGTTGCAGTTTGTCCCCGGCCCTGGTGGGTCGTGCGGGTGGCAGCCACTCGATGTGTCCCTTCACATCTATGTTTCTCTCTCTCTCTCTCTTCCTCTCTCTCCCTCCCACTTTATCTGAACAAAAAATGGAAAAATGTCCTCGGGTGAGGATAAGAAAAAAGAAAAAAAGATTTTACACATGGAGCCATACAAGCACAGACAAGGACCTGAACAAGTACGGCCCTTCCTGTCGGGACCAGGCAGAAGGCCGGCAGGCGCGCTAAGAGACAATACAGGTGCAGGACCCTGAGAGGCACACCTCCAGGGGTCAGAGCAAAGGTTTCCTAAGGTGCTACTGGTAAGAAACACATGAAAAATTTGGAAATTTTCAAATTCAGGTTCTCAAAAAGAATTAAGAGAACTTTATCTCTCGAAACCTTGACAAGACGACTTTCTGAAATAAAAAACCACTGCGTGCTGGTGAGCGACGGGGCTGCTGAGTGGAGAAACAGGGGTGTCAGGGTCGCAGCAAGGTGAGTGCTACCGGGAATGAGCGGCACTGCCAGAAGGCAAACACACCGGAAAGATGAAAGAATGCAAAGTGCGCGTGAAATGTCAGCACACAGAGGACCCCCAGAAGAAGGGAAGAGAGTGAAAGCAAGGAGCGTCATTCGTCGTCGGAAGAGAGCTTTCCAAACGCAGGACGGATGCAGACGGCAGTATGTAAGGGCTTACTGAGTCCCAGAAAAAAACAAACAAGACTAACATTGTCTGGGTTGGGGGAAGAATTTGTATTTTAAGCATAAAGTAAAAAGTGTGTATAGATCCAGACAGGAGAGCTGAGGACATACAGAGAATAAACGAGCTATCTGCAAAGGAGCAAGCAGACTGGCCTCTCTTCTGCCTTTCCTTCCAGAACCATGCGCTCTGAGGCAACGCGAGACCCAGCCAACTGGTCCTCGATGTGTGAAGTTAACAGGAAGACATCTCGAACCGTGCGAGGATCCAGAAAGTGCATTACCCTGTGCTCGCCCTGAAACAATCATCTCTTTCTACCCAGCAGCCAACGGATCAATGAATTAAAATAAACTTTAAAAAAAAAGAAAGAGAACTGTGTTAAGCACAACACAAATGAAACAGGGTTAGTTAAGCCCAAACAATTGTTTCGATTATGTTATAATATACAGGGTGGGGCAAAAGTAAGTTTACAGTTGTTCGTTTGTGAAGTAATGAAATAATAAATAACAAGACAAGAATAAAATGTTTTGTGTACTCTAAACTACTTTTGCCCACCCTGTACAAACGTCAACATCATCATTGAAAGAAATGCTACAAAGTAACCTAAATTTTTAATTTTGATTGATTGTGTTACAGTCATCAGATTATGTTCAGGAGAAACAGAATAAAATACAAGGACAGGGAGTGTGGCTAAGCTCAGGAAAGGGCTATCCATGTGTAAGTCATTCAACCCACAGGGCAGTCCTGGAGCAAGTGGCCACAGGGGTCCCAGTCCTGGGCACAGGGTGGGGGTGGCAGTTCTCAGTTACGACTTTGAGTAGGAAAGATACCTCACAAAATAAAAACTTCAGGGGAGACAGACTGTTGTTTTATTCCAGATGTTGATACGAGGGAAAAGTCATTTCTGATCAACTTCCCAAGTGTCTGCTAAAAAATGAGTATAGGATGGACAGTTTCTGAATTTCTTGATATAATAGCAGTCAGTGTCCAGAAACCTTTGTCGACTTCAATTTAGAACCTTTCTGGGTGTTGTTAACATGCCCACCGTGAGGCCACCTTGACTATGACTGTCATGACTACAACACCTGGTAGGAACAAGCCCAGGTGAGCAGCACCTGTTTCCTCTAGAGCACCCGCAAGAGTATAGACATCTTCTAGTGAATGCGCGAATTACTTCGCTCTTCCTATTTGGCTTTGTTTTTAAGCCCTTGTGACAAAATCCCAGCAGTGTCCTCCGAATGGACACCTCGCAGATTTTTTTAAATTGCAAAATGTTGCTTTAACAAGATTTATTTCTATCAGCATCTGCTACAGATCGTTGGGCCACGGCTTGTTCCAGATCCTCTGGGCATTTCCCAACTCTCTGCAAGTTGCAACATCCTGTTGTTTATTTCATTCCCTGACTTCCTCTCCAAGCTCCTCCACCCAAATGAAACAAGCTTTACTTTTTAGTAGTTAATGGGTGGGAATTTAAATTGTTATTGTTCTGAAAATTTTTAGAGACTTTTACAATATCCTTTTACATAATGGCTTTAAGGCAACAGAATGAATGGGACGCAGAGCCAGGAGGAGAGAAAACAAATCAACAGAGAACAAATGTGGCCTAGAGTCAGGAAGGGGAAAAACCAACAGAACTTAATTAATAAAAGACAACGGAGCCCCTAAATATTGTCCCTCGGCACATGGGGTTAAGTTTACACAATTCATTAATTCAATAAATATTTTTGAGTACTTGCTGTATTATGGGCAATTAGGTAGGCATTAAAGGAAAAAATAAAGAGGAATGCAATAGCTTATTCTCTGAGGAACTCCAAACCTATCAGAGAAAAGGAATGTGAACAATGGACAACTGTTCATTAAGACAAGTCCAAAAACCAAAACCCAGTCTCACCTTCAGACACCACCAAAACTGGGCTCTCTCTCTTGTCAACGCTGTTGGGTGACAGACAGAGCAGCTGCTGTTAATGAACTTGTTGTACCAAACAGCTTGGGAAATGCTCACGAAATGGAAAGCCTCAAGGAGGGAACAGAGACGCCCACGTTTCTCTAAAGAACTCACGTAAAAGGTGTCGGTACTGAGTGTATCGTCCGTGCAGGTCCAGGGGTATGCATTTGGGATGTCAAAAGCCAAAGGAAAAGAATTCTCATCACGTTATAGTTTCTAGCCTAACATGGATCTATGTCGGAAGAAGAGATGGGCAGGGTGGGAGGGTACAGCACTTAGAAATGTCTGCCCAGTAGCTGGGGCTCAAGCGGTTTCCTGGCTGGATGGCTGCCTCACAGGTGAGCACCAGGGACTTGCGCTGGTTAGTTTTCCTGTTGGCCAGTAAGCAGATGGCTCTCCATCCCCACCGGGCCACTCGGACTTGTGGGAAGATGAGCCAAACTCAGAGGAGGCTCGATCAAACCCGAGAGGTGCAGGCCTTAGGGGAGGCCCCTGGCTCAGGCTGTGGCCCTGTGGCGGGACGGAAGGTGCTGGGGGGAAGCCATGTGATGAGACAGGAGGGTGGAGGGCCTGAGGAAACTAGAGAACAGGGCACAGAAAAGATGGGAAGAGGACGGACTTCCCCACTCCAGGGCGTCCTTTTTGTTGTCGTTCAGAGAGAGCGGGAGGGAGAGAGAGGAACAGAGAGAGGGAGAAACATCGATGTGAAAGGGACACATCGAGTGGCTGCCACCCGCACGACCCAACCAGGGCCGGGGACAAACTGCAACCGAGGTACATGCCCTTAGCGGGAACCGAACCCGGGTCTCTCTGGATCGCAGGCCGGCGCTCCAGCCGCTGAGCAAAACCGGCCAGGGCCAGGGCGTCCTTTTGCGCAGAAACTAACTGAAGGCAGGAGGCTGCGCACACGCTGCAGAGCGTGGAGAGCTGAAGAAGTCAAGGACACCCGGGAGGTCAAGCCCAAGACACGGGCCATCGTCATCACGGCCCTGCGGGAAACATCCATGCCTCCCAGCAGGGAGGACCCTGGGGAGCCTCCCAGCCCGATGCTGAGCCGCACCCCGAGGTGGAACTACCCAGATGCTAAAATAAACTCTGCTTTGACCAGATTCACGTCTCCGGGTCTTCACAGGTGTGCGGCTTTGCTTCTGGGCCTCAGGGCTGCCCTCCAACTTCTCTCTGAAAGACTTCAGGATCCACCCTCTGTGTTCAGTATTCTGAAATTTTTGACATTCTGACAGCATTCCGAGTTGCTGCATCTGGGTGCAGTTACTTTTTGCCCATTTAACTTGGCATTAGGAGGCTACTTTGAATTCCAGTTCGAGGAAGTTTCATTGAATCTCTTTTGGATACTTTCTTCCTTCACTTTAACTCTGATTTTTTCCCCCTGAAACTCTTAGTGCTTAGATGTGGATCTCAAGATGAACCCTTTAACATCCTAAGCTTCTATTTTTAAAATTTCTTTTCCATTTTATTCTCTATTTTAGATTTTCTCAACTTCTGCCAAATCATCTAAAGAGTTTAAAAGTTCTTTTTAATAAAGTATGACGTGCAGCTGTAAGCTTGATGAGTTATCTTCAATTTTGATACATCTCGTCACCCCCCACCCAGATCAAGAAATAAAACCACATCCCCACCCAAGACATCCCCAGAATCCCTTTCAGACGCTGCCGTCCTCTCCTCTCCAAAGGTAGTGACAATTTTTACTTCCAACACCAGAACTTAATTGTGCCTACTTTTGGACATTATATAAATGGAATTATATACTGTACGAAGGCTTTTTTTTTTCCTGGCTTCTTTTGCTAAACTTTAAGATTGTGAAATTCTTCAAGAAAGTTGCATGTAGCAGCAAATGCTTATTTATCCTCATTGCTTTACACTGTTTTATTATATAAATATATACCACAGGCTGTTTATCTGTCTGTTCTGTTGACATTCAGATTATTTTAAGTTTTGGGCATTAGTAATAGTTTTATACACACACACACACACACACACACACACACACACTCAACTGCTGTCATTGGTCATGAGTTTATCAAATTTTAGTAGATGATGCTGAACCATTTTCCATGAAATATAAAAACTGCCCTCCCACTGACAGTGTAAGGGAGTTCTAGTTACTCCGTATCTTTGATAATACTTGGTCCCATCTCCCTTTTTCACTGTAGAATGACTAAATGGCAGTATATAGAGGTATCTTCCTATGGTTTTAATTTGCACTTTCCTGATTACTGATGAGGCTGAACACCTTTCCGTAGGTTTATTGGCCATTTGGAGATCTTCCTTTATGAAATGCCTGTTCAAGCCTCTTGCCTATTTTTCTACTTTGCTGTCTGTTCTTTTTCTTTATGAAAGTATCGTCCAGGTAGGAGCCCTCTGTTGTTATATGGGTTGTGGCTCTATTCTCTCACTGGTTGGCCTTATCATGTTTACAATCATGTCTTTTGATAAAAAGAAGTTCTTAATCTAGTCATTACAATTTACAGCCTTCTCTTTATGGTTAGTGGGATTTTGCTTTTTTTTCTGTGTGCTGCATAAATCTTTTCCTTGCCCAAGGTCCTGATGATATTCTTCTATGTTAACTTGTAAAAAGTTTATTGTCTTAACTTTTAGATTGAGTTTTAAAATCCACCTGGAGTTGACTGTTGTGCATAATGTGAGAAGGAAATGAAGTTTCACCACTTTTTCATATAGATATATACTGGGGCCTTCCCCATATGTAGAAAAGGCCACCCTTTCCCCTTGTCATCTTGGTCTACATCAGCGGTTCTCAACCTGTGGGTCGCCACATCTTTGGGGGTCGAATGACCCTTTCACAGGGGTCGCCTAAGACCACCAGAAAACACATATTTCCAATGGTCTTAGAAACCGAGACACCGCTCCTGTATCCGTCTCCAGGCGGGTCCACCCACATGCAGATACGCCCACAGACAACGCGAGGAGCTGCATTAAAGGGTCGCGACATTAGGAGGGTTGAGAACTGCTGGAAATCAAGTCCATAGATGAGTGGTCTGTTTTTGGATTATCATTTTCGATCTGTTGGTATATTTGTCTCTTTTTGCCCAAATACCACTCTCTTAACTTACTGCAGTTCATTGGAATTCTCCACACCCAGCAGTGAAGGTCCCTCTACTTTGGTCTTCTCCGAGATTGCCTTGGCTGTTATTGGTCATTAAACAGTTTGCAAAATTTTACAAAACTCCTATTGGAATGTTGATTCCAAATGCATTGACTCTCTAGAAAAAAATTTGAAAACATTCAAGTATTTACTATAATGCATCTTCTGTTTCCTGAACTTGGTCTATTTCTGCATTTATTTAGATCCTCATGAATTTATCTTAGTAATGTGAGTTACTTTGAAGTCTTGTATACCTATCATTACATTTATTCCTAGATATGTGATGTTTTGACGCTGTAGTACATGATGTAATTTTTATAGTTTTATTTTCTAACTGTTTATTGCAAGTACACAGAAATACTCATCTTTTTGCCCTGCCTAGGACATCCAGACCATGTTGGCACTGTCTCTGCCTCTAGTTGCAGTCTTGTTGAAGAAACAAGGCAGACCTTAGGAAGCATGTTTCTAGGACAGAGAGTTTCTCTCTGAGGTTTGGAGCAGAGGTGGCCTCGTGCACACCGTCCAGGCCTTCCGTGGGGAAAATCTCTAGAAAAGGACTTAGGGAAAGATGTGGGTTTTCCTAGTGTATCTGCCTTGGAGAAAATCAAGAACTGAAAGCAATAAATTCCAACATAGGATCTAAAGAGACAATTGAGGGCTCCCGTGCCCCACCCTCATACCAAGTAAGGTGCACCGCCTCCCCCTCCCCCCAGTCTAATATACTAACGTCCTAATCCCCATTCCCTCAGAATGTGACCTTATTTGGAAACAGCATTGTTACAGATGTAATTAGTTAAGATGAGGTTATTAAGGTAGGCCCTAATCAGATATGACTGGTGTCCTTGTAAAAGGAGAACATTTGGACACGGAGACACACAGGGGAATGTCATGTCAGGATGAAGGCAGAAATTGGAGTGATGCTTCTAAGAGCCAAGGAATGTACAAAATGGCCAGAAAGTAGGGGAGAGGATGAAACAACACCTTCCCTCTCAGCCTCTGAAGGAACCAACCCTGCTGACACCTTGCTCTGGAACATCTGGCCTTCAGGGCTGTGAGACAATACATTCGTGTCATTTAAACCTGCCCTTCCCCCACCCGCCCAGTCTGTGGTACCTTGTAAGGCAGGCCAGCTAACCAAGGCAATGACGTTTTGCGTTCCCCTTATGATCGGCAACAGGAGTATGATGTGGCTCTAGTTTACTGCTTGAATTTCAAAAAGACTTCATGAATATTAAGGAGTCACTAAAATAAATATTATCTTTATAATGTGATGCTGCACAGAGTACACCTTGCAGAAGTGTCTTCATTAAAGTTACCTGGAGTGCTGAAATGCCAAGAGCCCACCTATGGCTACTGAGGAGGGTTCTCCTGAGGGGCCAGAAACCTCATTTTTATTGGGCTTTGTTGGTGAGGTCCAGGCACATTAAAGTTTGAGGACCCCTGCTTGAAAGGTACACTTTCAGTCGCTGGTAGTGAGAGATTTCTCACTTTGGTTTTCTGCCCTATGCAGGTCCAATTACATTGTGATGGTTAATTCCAGTGTGACTTGGTTAGACTATGGTGTTCACAAGTTTCGTTAGATAACACTTTAGATATTGATGTGAAAGAATTATTTTTTGGGGGGGGTTATAGCCTTTTATTTTACAAGGATTGTTATGAAGCATAACGACCAATATATCATAGAAGAAACTTGAGTTCCATTTAGAAAATAAAGATTTTTTTTAAATCCTCACTTGAGGATATTTTTCTTTTTTCCTTTTGTTTCTTCTTGTTTTTTGTTTTTAATTTTATTTTTGTTACAGATGTTCCTTCTTTTTTACCCCATTGACACCCTCCTTCCCATCCCCCCACCCCGTCCCCGGCTTTGTTGTCCATGTCCATTGGTTATGCGTACATGCATGTAAGTTCCGTGGTTTATCTCTTCCCTCCCCCCACTCCCTCTTCTGAGGGTTGTCAGTCTGTACCCCACTTCCACGTCTCTGGGTCTACCCAATTCCTCAGACTGTTATGTTCATTATATTCCACAAATAAGTGAGATCACGTGGTACACAAGCCAAGCAGCATTATCCGGCTTTGAACAAGATGGGGAGGGTGGGAATCAGCTGTGGCTACGGGAGCAGGACAGTGTCCTCAGAGAGACCGACGTCCGCGGTGGCTCCTGAAGGGAGGAGCAGAAAGGTCCGCTGGGAGGAGGAGTGGCCCCAGGGGAAGGGTTCAGCCTGGGACGTGCTGGGGAGGAGCCCGCAGCCAGGAGGAGCGAGAACAGCCGCTGGAACCAGCACTGGAGTGACCGCGAACACCTGTGACGGAGTGTGCGGAGTGTGTGCTAAGGGGGTGGCGCTCGCCCTGAACCCACTGCCTGCGGGGGGGGGCTCTGAAAGTGGGGGGTGGAGGCGGGCTGGTGCAGGCTGCTTTCGGGGTGTGACAGCAGTACAGACGGCAGCCTGGAGAGCACTGTGCAGTACGACCACTTTGGAGACGTCACCATGCTGCAGGCCAGAGAGTATTTTTTAAAGAAAAAAAAAGAAAACAATGTGCCCTTCGGGGAAGAAAAGTATTTGTCTTTCTATGCTTGGCTTGTTTCACTTAGGATACTACTTTCCAGGTCCCTCCATGTCGTCTCAAAGGATAAGAGATCTCTCTTTCTTACAGCTGCATAGTACTCCATTGTGCATATGTACCACAACTTTTTTTGTTTTAATTTTTATTTATTTTTTTGATGTGAAAGAATTCTTAAAAGATAAGATTAACATTTAAATCAGTTGACTTTGAGTAAATGAGATTAATGTGGGTGGGCCTCATCCAATCAGTTGAAGGCTTTTAGAGAATAGACTGAGATCACCCTAGGAAGAAGAAATTCAACACAGCCTTCAGGCTCAGGCTGCAACATCAGCTCTTCCCTGGGTCTGTAGTCTAATGGCCTTGTCCTGCAGATTTTAGACTTGCTGGCCCTAACAATCATGTGAGCCAATAACTTTAAAAAAAAAAGTACACACACACACACACACACACACACACACACTGTTTGTACTATTGGTTCTGTTTCTCTGGAGAACTCTGACTAATGCACACATCATGTCCATAGCTGTCTGCTATCTGTGAATAAGGCTGGGCCTATAATTGGTTATTGTCTTCATTACCTCTAGTTGGTGATACTAATTCTGCCTCCATTTAGTCTGTAAATAATGTTGTGCACCTACTATGTGCGGGGCAATCAGCTAGAAGCTGCAAGACTTTTTCACAAACAAAAATAGCTGTCTGTGTTTGGGAGCCTCGATTTCATCTGTAAGTAAAAATAACACTTTAATTCATAGCCAGTTAATGGGTCATTTTAAAGGTAAGCCATAGAATGTATTTCTTTCTTTTCCTTTTATTTATTTATTTATTTTTAAATCCTCACCTGAGGATATTTGTCTATTTATTTTCAGACAGAATGGGAGGGGGAGAGAGAGAGAAACATCAATTGGACACATTGGTTGGTTTCCTCCCTTATGACCCCGACCAGGGCCGGGAACCGAATCGTACCCTTGACCGGAATCGAACCCATGACTCTTCAGTCCTTAGGCCGACACTCTAACTGCTAAACCAAACCAGCCAGGGCATACTTCCTTTTTCTAAGTGGGGAGGGCTCTGGGAAACACCCATGTTCGCAGAGAAAGCCACCAGGCAGTGACTTCGTCCTTGGACTGGAAGCAGAAGTAGCATCACAGATCCCCTCGGATGCTGCCTGTCCTCTTAAGAACTCAAGGAGCTTAATTTTTAAAGCCGGTGCCTTGGCCATATTGGTGTTTGGGGATGAGGTTGTCACCTCCCAAACAACTGGCCCCCTGTGCGGCTCCCACCTTGTTAGCATCAGTGAATGAAGGGCTGGATGTCGCCCACGCGCTTGTTCCTGTGATTTATGTGTGGAGTTGGCCGACTTGCATCTCATGGTGAACGGCTGAGACCACAAGAGTGTCCTTCCACTGGAGGAGAAACAGAGGAAACATATTCATTATAAAACAACACCATAACGTGTGTCTACTGGAGGACTGCCTGTTGAGAAGGGGAGGGGAGAGGGATGCTTCAGGTCACAATGTTTCCATTTCGTTCTGAGAGCTGCTCATCTTTTGAGAAAAAAAGATTTATAATGCTTTCAATGAAGGTTTCAGTTAGACTATGACTAGGATTTTCATATGGGTCAATTCAGGAGTGGTGAGTTGATTGTTTTGAATAAATTTGCCTGATGAGTTAGTCAAGGAAAAAGTTTATTTATTTATTTATTTATTTATTTTTTAATCCTCATCCAAGGACATTTTTCCATTTTTTGTACAGACAGTGTGAGAGGGAGAGAGAGGAAGAGAGAGAGAGGGAAACATCGATGTGAAAGGGACACATCGAGTGGCTGCCACCTGCACGACCAACCAGGGCCGGGGACAAACTGCAACCGAGGTACATGCTCTTAGCGGGAACTGAACCCGGGTCTCTCCGGACCGCAGGCCGACGCTCTAACCGCTGAGCCAAACCGGCCAGGGCAGTCAAGGAAAAAGTTTAACTGATTTTTAAATTTTCTAATTTGATTGATTGTAGACTTAATTGACCAAATGATTTCGTATTTGGGCACAATGATGGCAAATTCTGCCAGTCCAGTGGCAGATCGTGTATCTCGTTTGTGTTTAAGCTAGGTGGATCACGCTCCCAGAGAACTCGTCTCCCCTTCTTGAAAATGGGGTCTTCCTCCGGAGGGAGCGGACTCGGGGAGCCTTCATGTACATGAGAGGTTGCAGTGAGCATTGAGGCCGTTCCCCAGAACCGAAGGCTCAGTCAGGAAGTAGAGTCACGCAATGGTGGATGCTCATTAATTCTTCCAGGTCACTCTTCTGGTCCCGTTTGGTAAACTGTCACTTAGGTCACTTGGGTTCAGGGGAGAACCTGACTCACTCAGAGTTGACCATCTGCTGAGAGTAGGCAGCAGTGCCTGAGCCCGGGCGAGGAAGGACACGCCACCAGGCCCGTGACGCAGGGAACATTCCGTTCCTCTTCCCCCACCCAAGGGTAACTGGGCTGCGTAAGCTGCTCCCCCTTTCTCTGTTATGGCCATAAAGAGGGCAGATGTGGGGTTGAAGTAAAGGTGGAAGAATGTTCTTTCAAAAGGGGGTGGCTTCCGATGGCTGGACTGGATTCTGTGACATCGACTGGCGTCCCTTCTTAAGTCAGACAGGGAGGGATGTTGGCATTGATGAGGGTAGAGTTTAGCAGAGACCAACTTGAGGGTATATCATCTTGTCCCCTATTTCCTTCTCCCTGTGGGTCGGGGCATAGCCACCATTTCGGTCTCTGGAAGCTGGGTGGTGAGCGAAACCAAGCTGATCTCTGAACCATGCACGAGGTCAGAGCCCCGTTCAGAAAGGGGGGAGGAAGCAGGGCTGTGCGGCAGGTCCTCAGCTGTCGACGGCTCACAGCAGCAAAGAGGACCTTCTCTCAGCGTCACCTTTAGGTCCCGCGGACTCTGCAGTTAGGATCTCCCGAAGCAACAACGCTGGGCTGGGCCGTGGAGTCTGCTGTAGCAGGGCAACCGCTTCCGTGTTAATGGGACTATGTGTTCAAAGGTTCTGCGTGGGCCGTTAAAGGACCCCTACAGGACCAGGAGTGCGTAAGATTTCAAACACTTTCGCCCTTGGTTGGGGATGTGGATGTGCATTCAGCCCTGTGGCATAGACACCTGCAGGACCGGGGCGGGATGGCAGCGGTGTCTGCATGAGCAAGCGGAGACCAGATGGTCTTGCTTCATTCCTTTCTGCATTTCTGGGCTGTGCCTCGAACAGGATGACAAAGGCAAACTGCAGTGGATCGGGATGACCTCACATCCGTGACACCTGTTCCTCTTGCCCCCAGAGACCACAACACTCAAGGGACATGTGTGTGGAAAATATCTCATGAATGTCTCTGAGGCAGACAATAAAAACAGACTGTTCAGAGCCAGCAGAGATCCACCGCGCAGCCCGGTGTTACCGCTCCACGGGCAGACGTCACGTCAGGTGGCGAGAGGGAGGCTGAAATGTACTAATGCTTCTCTAGCCCACGGACACGCGTAAGAGAGAAACACCAGACATCAGCGCTGGAAAGGACCTCAGACATTGCTGGGTCCCACTGCTGATTTTCACAGATGCAGAGTCACATGCAGTCAGGTAATGACTCACCCAGGACCACAAGGTCGACTACGGCAGTGCAGGGAGGAGGGCCCAGGTCGGCACCCCCAGCTCTGTGCCTTGAAGCCTGCCCTAACCCACTAGGAGCAACACGTCTGCCGTGTGCCCTGTTGGCCATTTTCACGACGCTCCCCGACCAACCGAGCTGGACCAACACCTACTTCATCGGTCAGGAAGCCAGAAGGAGCAAAGCAACAAGTTGGCCCTGCAGGCTGGAGACGAAATGGTTTCTTTTAATAGACTGCTAAGTTCTCTGTTTAACGAGAGCCAGAGGACAAGTCCAGGCCAAAAGCATCTTACAAACAAAACCCTTTCTTTCCGCAGACATCTGCACTTCTTTAGCGGGGCTGCTGGCCGGTCGGGCCGCTGTCTGTCCCTCCGCTCGCAGCAGATGTTGCTGCTACTTGAAGACTTCCCTGTGATGTGGTTATAGTTTAATTCTCCTGGAAAGGGGGCTTTGCTCACATCTAGCAGGACGGCTTAAATTCAAACCAGGGCCAGTGCCCGCTGTGCATCAAGGACAGCAGCACATCAAAGCTCTGCGAGGGGGGCCTGGGGTCTGCCAGCTCGCCCAAGGCCCTCGAAGCGCGGGCTGCGGTGGGTGGCACGTGCGTCTCGTTCTCAGAGGCATCTGGACTCGGCTGTGCTGCGGCACCGTCCTAAGGGTCTGCTGTGCCTTTCGTTCAAAAGGCTGGAGCTGGCTTTGAAGTGAGCTGGTGGAACACAGCGACAGGGAGCCACCGGGGCAGGGCCCAGCGCCAGAGCCTGGAGGGGTGGAAAAAGCCGAATTCTTCACGCCTGCCCACGTGGCCTCATTTCGCACAGGCGAATGGGCTCACGTTAAGAAGCCAAGGAATGGGATGAAAAATGACTGTCCGTTGTGACCAGTGCTAAGACTGACAAAGGGATCAGCTGAATCCGATCAGCATTCATTGTGTACCTCCCATGGGCCAGAAGCAAAAGACTGGGCACTGTTTGCTCCCAGGGGGTGACTGTCATTCGAAACCCACTCCCCGATCACCTAGGTGGCCGCCTAACACATGAACACATTAGTAACTAAAGAATGAAGGCTAAAGTAATATTTAGAGAAGAGATCTTGAAGTCCAGTGATTCACTGAACAGCGTGTGTTTGCCAGGGGTTGGGGAGGGAGAGACTGGTGGAAGGCACTGGGCTTAAACTTCACCGGGTGCATTGGTTTCTCTGCAGCATCCTCTCTTAGGAGCGAGTAAAGCTACATTCATCTTGTTAAGGAGATAAGAGCCGCCTGACTATCACAGACAACAATTCTTCCGTGACAGGATCCAGTAGCGACAAAAGAAACACAGGACTGATGACGGGGTGGTCTTGCTCTTAGGCACAGCCACCGGTCTTTCAAGTTCACGTATGCGTGGCACGGCTGCCCCAGCTGCACGCGCCCGCCACGCAGCAGAGCCTGGACGAGGGGTCGCAGCTCCTCCGGGGCACGTGGGAAAACACCATGCGCTCCCCAGGCTTCACTCCCACCAGGCTGATGCAGGTTCTCCCAGTTTCTGCCCCTCCTTCTTACCTTCCGGATAATTTTCCAGGCTCCCCAAAATGGACATTTATGGAGCTCTTGTCATAAATAAACATTTAGGGAACTCTTGTCTTTTTTGTTGTTGTTGTTGTTTCTTGGGAGAATTAGCAACAACCTATCTATTCCTAAACTGGCATTCATTCATTCACTCCTTCTTTCACTCGGTGATTGTTACTGAGAACCAGCCATGTGGCAAGCGGTGTGTGTGCCGGGGGTTCAGTAGTAACATTAGCATCTCGAGCCAAGTGAAGAGATACATGCAAGTGAGGAGGCTGGGAAAGACTCCATCGTGCCCAGTGTCCCCGACGGGGGGGGAGGGGGAGGGGCGCAAGCTGACCTGAGTGAGGAAGAAAAGTGACATCCAAGCTGACCTGAGTGAGGAGTAGGTGGCGGGCAAGGGCCGACAGCCGATGGGGTCCGACCAGATGGGCCTGCAGGCTGGTGAGCAGGTGTGTGGCAGATGCTGAAATGCTGTTTCCCAGGCTGAGCAGAAGACGGGGCCGGGCGGGGAGCAGGGGTCAGCGACTAAAGGCCGGGGCAGAAAGCCAGGAGTGTGACTCTGTCATCAGGGTGACTGAGGCTAGCGAGGAGTGGTAAGCTCTGTGGTGTGACGAGCTCAGAGTGACTTGCCATTTAACAGTCACGGGGCACTTTCTTCTCTCTCAGCACGTTAAGGAAGTGACTGCACCCCGGTGAGGCCTGAGCAGGCCCACAAAGGAGCAGAGGGCGTTCTCAGTTTACAGGTGAGAAACCCGAGCTACACGGACGTGCCAGGGTTGCCAAGGTCACACAGGAGCCAAAGTACAAGTTGCAGAGTCAGCGAAGTCTGTGATGGGTGGGAAATGTGATAAGGGCACAATGAAATATATTGTCCAAGCAGAACCAAGCTAATATATAGTATAAGTTCTTTAAATGATTTTTTAAAAAACCAAACTCCCCGATTGAAACTTACTCAGGAATGTGTAGTCCAAGTTGGGACGCTGAAGGTCAAGGCTTTGGAATTTCTGCAAATATCTCTCATCCTGCCTTCTAAAATACAGCCAGACAAGAACCATGTTGGCAGGCATGAGTCAAAGCAAGAGCCCAGCTTTAAGACAGGCGCATACTCCACAGACTCTAGCAAATCAGTGGTGGACCAAGAGCAGTCTAAGTGGTTTTCATTGTAGGGGGAGCCACACAAAAGTGACCTGTGATACATAGAAATGCAGACCGAGGAGCCCAGGGTCTCAGTCATTCAAAACACAGGCAGGTGGACTGTGGCCTGTTTCCTCTGTTGGGAGAGGTGGTGAGGATGGCACCCACTTCCCAGGACGTGGTACAAGGACAGCAGGAGTTAACGACTGTCAAGAGTGCTTGGGGTGACGCCTGGCATAAGGTAAGTCCTCCATTCATAGCTGTCCGTTCCCGTGTTCCCTAAAGCCAGGTGGTAGAAACGTCTTCCCCGGAACCTAGCAGGAGGTGACTGTACCTTTGGGGAATGGATCAAGCTCCCAGCAACACCAGGTCCACAGCGCCGCGTCCTCGTGCAGGTTCCCCGGCGGGGAGGGGTGCAGGGTGTCTGTGCTCACTCACTGCTCGCGCGTGGAGAGCGCTGGGTTCTCCTGTGGACCGGCTAGAACAGATGACCAAATGTCAGTGCACAGAGAGCCCATGTGAAAAGTGACCTCACTAAATGTATGGTGCTTGGGAAGCATTGTCATTTTAAAATTTCATTTAAACAGTGCTGTCTGTGAGACAGGCCAGAAAGCCAGGACGAGTGGAACGGGGAAACTGAGACTGAGCTGAACACACGGACAGAGCAATCACAGCGGATACAGACGGTCCCCTCCCTAGAGGTGACATCTAGGTCTCAGTTGAATTTCAGCTCCAGACCCAGAAAAGCAGGAAAACCAGGTGGGTGACACCAGGACCAGCTGCAATGACTAACGACCCCCTGCCCTGACACTGACCAATCAGTGAGGACCAGGACCCTGGGGAGCACACCTGGAAACTGAGGAATGTTCTGTGAAACCTTGCTGGGGGACCTCCCCTAAGATTCCCGCCTGGAAGAGAGATAAAAGCCTCAAGATAAGAGACCCAGCGAGCTCTCTCCTTCCCAGGAGCATTCCTGGGCACCCTCCCCTCACCTGTCACCTTTCTCCCTGAATCCCCTAAACTCTAAGGGACCCCAGGAGGCTTGCACCCAGGACAGCCATGGGCAGTGGCAGCTCATCCTAGGAAAACCCCCTGAACCTGTCCCCAAGGCCCCTTTCCCCTGACTTCTCAGTGAGCCACGCAGCCCAGCCCAGGCTCCTCTCCCAGCCCGTCCTTGGGTCACGGTCCCCGCTTTAACAAATGTCCTCTGAAGTTCGCGGGGACTCGCAAAACTTTTCCTGCACAAGGTCAAGGACCCACACACTACCGGATGGCCCTAGGCAGACCCGCCAAGGGCCAGGTCCCCTTTCCTGTAACATCTGTACTTTAATTATATAATATGTTTTAAAAATCCCTGGGAAGTCAGATCTGAGTAATAAAGAAAACGGAAGGAAAATCTGCCACTCTGTACTTAACGGCTGCCTTCTTCAATGGCTTGTGTCAGTGTAACAGTCTGTGATCGCTGTCCTCCGTTCTGCCTGCCTTTACGCTGGCCTCTGGACCACACATTCGGCAGGAATGTAGCAGCTTCATTAACTCTGAAAGTCAGAGTTGGAGGAGATAAATCTCAACCTAAGTTCAGCAACAATTCAAAGGCTAGTTATTTTCTTTGAAAGGCTTCTATTCAATGATCAAGGGCTGGATAGAAGGCTGGGTAATGCCTGCACCTTTACAATTGTTTCTTTACCACCTTTAATATAATTTTTCCCTGCACCACCCCCTTGTTTGTTTCCCGTTGGCCACGTGCACACGCTGCCCGGTACCTGTGCAGACCTCAGGTGCCGCCGCACCTCTCTGTCCCAGATGACGACCTTCTTTGCTTGGTCACTGTAGGATGTACACAGAAACAACCTCCTTTCTGACTTTCATACTTTCCTACTTGGCTAACTGCTTTGACCTCCCACAGACTGCTCTTTCTCCCTGCTCCAGATTTAACCAGAATGTATTTGCATAATAGTGTTACTAATTTACCTTTTCTAAGGCTCTGGCAGGAGTCAGACCTTTCATGTCTGCAGCTCTGGGCTCTGCTGTGACCTCCTGTCTACTGCACTCACAAAAGCAGTCTGAATGGCAAATCCGACTCCTGCCCTACACGCCCCCCACCTGCAATGTGCAATCAGGTCTATAAAAGTTCAGTTAACAACGATTTCAACAAATTTCTACTATGTCTACTTAATGCTTTGTTTAAATTCTAGCACAGCTAATAAGTGCCAGAGCCCACATTTATTACTATCTGTCAAAGCATTTGTGTCCGGTATATAAAAAGAATTATTATAACAGCAACAAAATGGCAAACAATCCAATAAAATATGGGGAAAAATTGAATAGACACTTTGCAAAAGAAGATATACAAATAGCCAATTAGCGTATGAAAGAGGCTCAATGACTTTCATCATCAGGGAATGCAAGTTACAAACACAGAGTTTATTTAATGAATAACTATTTTTGGAGACCTGACAATAGCAAATGTTGGCAAGGAGGTGGAGCACCCAGAACTGCCATACAAGACTACAGCACGTAAAGTTTACAACCACAGTGGTTATGTGGCAGTTTCTTATAAAGTTAACACACGCCTACCCCGTGGTACAGCCATTCCACTCATAGGTATTTAGCCACAAAGGTGGATACACAAATTTTTATAACAGCTTCTTTTGTAATGACCTCACATTGGAAACAACTCAAATATCCATCAGCAGATGAATGAACCCTGGTACATCCATACAATAGAATGCTTTTCGGCAATAAAAAGGAATTGATAAAAAGCTCTTTTGTTTTCTCTAACTTTGTAGATGAAGTTATAAAGATTCCCTAACCCTAACCACCACCCACCCCAGGTTATAACTCATGGAACCAACAACATGAATATTATACCAGTACTAGGCTATAGATGAGTGGATAAAAAAGCTGTGGTACATATACACAATGGAACACTATGCAGCTGTAAGAAAGATCTCTTATCCTTTGAGCTAGCATGGAAGGACCTGGAGAGTATTATGCTAAGCAAAATAAGCCAATCAGAGAAAGACAAATATCACATGATCTCACTTATTTGTGGGATATAATGAACAAAAAAAGCTGATGAACAAAATAGACCAGAGACACAGAAAGGAGTATGGTTCAGAGTGACAAACCTCAGAGGAGGGGGGCAGGAGGGATGGATGAGATAAACTGAAGAACTTACATGTGTGTATGCATAACCGATGGACATAGACAACAATGCTGGGCGGGGGGCGGGATAGGGAGGAGGGTTTCTGTGGGGAAAACAAAGAAACATCTGTAACAAAAATAAATTAATAAATAAAAAAGAAACCATGGATATTATAAGTGAATAAAGCCAAATACACACAAAAATATATACTACATGGCATTCTAAATATAAAAAGCTAAGCTACTATGATAGAAATCAGATCAGGGATTGTTTGGTGATATTTAAATGAGATGATGCCTGCAAAGCATTAAACGTTGAGCCCAACACACAATAGACTCGGTTTCTGAACTGGTAATAAAAGCTCTGGTTTCAAAACAGAAACCATAATGAGTTAGAGAAAAACACTTATTATAAAAGTTATCTATCAGTTTAAAACTTCTCCCCAGATCCCAAAGACTTGGGGTATTAGGAAAACAAGCCTGAGAGCTTTAAGGGAAATGAATTAAGGAAGACGGACAATAGCTTCTCTTCAAGAGATAAAAAGAAAGAAAAGACTAATTTTCTCTCCAACTTAAAATAGTACCTTTGTTTGTATAATTAAACTACCACTTATTTCTAAGACCTAGTAGACAGGCAAAATGTGCACATTCAAAATTTGCAATTTAACAAAACGTGTTTTAAATAAAGCAAGAAAAGCATTAATTATAAGTTTGTTTGTTTGTTTAAATTACAGTAGGAGATTATGAGGAAGTTTAGTATGGTCCTTCAGCTTTCTAAGCAGGAGTCCAGGCTTAAAGTTCACGAGCAGCTTGAAAGTAATTTATATGCATTTAAACCCACACAGATGCATAGATACTCTGAACCCAAAGACCTTGGCCCGATTCCCCCTAGCACAGAGGCAACTAAGTCAGGCTTGGAACGTCGAAGGGAATTTGAGAGCGGTCATTCTGCCCGACAAGAACTCGGAGATTTAGAGCAAAAGTGCAGATTTCTGCCATATTCCTTGGTATAAAAGCATTCGGACGAATGTCCTTTGAAGTAAATTCACACAGCTCTTCACTCCTGCACCTGTGCAGTGTCAGTCTGTGCCCTTCTTCCACTTTGTTTTCTCTAGCTTTTGTAGCCGGGTTTATACAAATGGGCCTCCAAGATGTACCCAAGACCACCCAGGCTCTGAACCAACCAGGGCTTGGTATTTTGTCTTGTCAACTAGTCCTGGAAGAGAGGGTGCTGGGGATGCCCCCGGTGCCACTGCAGGCTCTTGGCATCCTTGAACCATCCGGGAGCGGAGCGCACTCCTGCAAAGCAGAGCAACGCCAGCAGGCAGCAGACTGACCAGCCAGACAACGAGACAGAGCCACTGTGTCAAGTGTCAGTGCATCAGGAGTGTTGAGCTGCAAACTGGACATGTTTTACAAGTGGGAACAGTCACCTTTCCACTTACACAGAATGCTCTGGTTTGTAGCCCATGCATCTGTTCCCTCTTGGACTTCTATAGTATGCTCATTAAATCACTGTTTTTGAGGCTTGAATGTTAGAGAAGATGTGGTGAGATTACCTTTACGCCTGAAGTGACCATGGGAACTGTTGTGATTGAACTGGAGGCCCTGCATTCCCTGGGGTTTTGGGGTTCCTGGGGTGCTGGGGCTGAGCAGAAGCACCGAGCCACAGATGAGAACACATGGGTAACGGACAGCAGAGCCAAAGCTATCAGTAATCAGACTGTTCAGTAATCAGAATAGTCTGACCTGCAAATTCTCTGGTGTTGGTCACGAAGTCCCTAGAACTGCAATAGTCGGGCTACTACTGAAGTCAGTTGCATAAGTGGAAAAGCTGTACGTCTGGCGAACAGAAGTCTGAGCTGCATCACTACAGGAGACTGTTACAGCGTCTCCACCGGGTCAAGTCTAGCCCGGGGCCAGGGAGAGCGAGGCAGGAAGGATGAGTAGGCCGCCCAATGGAAGGAGGTGCTCATTCAGGGTTTTGCAAATCCAGGGTGATCGCATGGCAGGGCGAGAGGAATCACCTTAAATTCTGTGCATGAGCCCCTCTCTCCCCTCCCCCTAGACCCAGCCAACAGAGCCCCCTGAATGAAAGGGAGGCCAAGCCCCTAGAGGAAGAAGCTTGCCACCCAGCAAACATATAAACTGTAAATCTTCCTCCAAAGGGACCTGGGGCCATTTACCCAGGTGACCATGTACTGAAGAGAGGTGAGTGATCAGACTTCTCAGAAATCACCGGACGCAGGCTCTAAACTGAAGCTCATTTCCGGAGCCAAAGACCACGGCACTCCGTAATCAGAGCAGGACTTATGAAGGTCAGGGGACCAAGTTTTGATGGGAGTGGATTTCATGGTAGACTCCGTGGGTTCCAAACACACCCTGGGAGACTTCTCCAGTTTGGAATGCACAATTGGGGCACACATACTCAGCAACAGGAGGGCTCCCCACATCAGTCCCCTGATCTCTGGGGTGAGGATGTTATGGCAAGAAAGGCTGGTTACCATGGGAGCCAACCCTTGTGACTAGAGTTGAAATTTTCAGTCCCACCCTGACCTCCAGGAAGGGGAGAGGGGCTGGAGATTGAGTTCAGTCAACAATGGCCATTGACTGAATCAACCATGCCCACTTAACGAAGCCTCATAAACACCCAAAGGAGAGGTTCCAGGTTGGTGACCACGTGGCGGTGCTGGAAGGGTAGCCTAGCACGTGTCTGGCACTTAGGAAGTGAGCTTCATTAGCTTTGTGTTCTATGATGAGGAGGAGGAGAAGCAGAAGCCGCTACTTGAGGAAGATTGAACTACAGCCCTGACTCACACCTGGACACATCTGGAAGAGGCAGAGGCTTTCTGGCCGCAGGCCGTTGGGGCAGCTTTCTAGGTGGACTGCCATCTACAGACACACAGGGCGCAGAGGAGCGGGCTCCACATTGCCACGGGCACCTGCCAGCAAAACCCAGACGGGAAAGCCGACAGACAAACCACCGGTTTCTTTAATAAAGAAGTTGTAAGAAAAAAAGACACAGGAGGGGACTTGACATCAAAGAAACACAAGATGTTTTAACTAATTACAATGTAAGAACCACGTGTAGATCCTACTCAAACCAGATAACGAATGAATGAACTAATTAGGACAATTCGAACAATGGCTTGGTGTTGTATCACATCAAATAATACTGTTTGGGGTGTGGTTGTGTTTTTAAAGTATCCTAGTATTTTAGAGAGGCATATTAAAATAGTCACCAAATGAAATGATATGATGTCTGGCATTTTGCTTGAAAAGACCTGGTGTGTGTTCAGGGGCAGGGAACAAGGTCAATGGTGAGAGGATCGTTGCCGGAGCTGGGTTTGAGTCCGTGGGGCTTAGTGTTCTAGTCTCGCCACATTCTTACACATTTTAAAGTTTACGTAATAAGAGTTTAGAAAAAGAAGAAAAGGAGCCCGGCTGGTGTGGCTCAGTGATTGAGCATCGACCCATGCACCAAGAGGTCGCTGATTCAATTCCCAGTCAGGGCACATGCCCAGGTTGTGGACCAAATCCCCAGTGCGGGGCATGCAGGGGGCAGCCAATCAATGTTCTCGCTCATTGATGTTTCTGTCTCTCTCTCTATCCCTTCCTCTCTCTCTAAAATCAATTTTAAAAGAAAGAAAGGAAGAAATAAAATGAAGAAAAGAAAAAAAAAAACCTGAAGTATAAAAACAAGGCTTGGGAGTGCTCCTCAGAGAAATGCAGGACCTGCATGCAGGTGTCACACACATCTGGCGTGGTCCCCTTCTGGGCACGTGGAACTCTGGACACAGTAATAGTGGCTGGTTGACTGTACTTTTTAAGAATATCTCCAAAATAATCTCACCGCACTCTTATAGTATATCCGAGTGTCCTGCAGGGCAGGGATTTCATTTTTATTTTTCGGTTGTGGACACTGAGGCCCAAAGAATTTGACCACTTGCCTGGGGGAACATAACAGTCTGGTCTCAGCTCAGCAACTTGAACTCAGTTCAGTGCTCCTTTTACATTTCCGAACACAGATTTCTATGGAGCAGCCAAGCTCACTTGTCATTCGTGTGCCTGGGGCAGGGTGGGAAGCCAGGCTGGAAGGCTCTGGTCTTGTTTATGCAGGTCTGGAGCGTCCCACCCTGTTGGGCAAAGATGGGCAGTGCCCACTACCAAGCGTCAGGCCGGGGGGATGGCAGGGGGCTGCGTGCCTGGGGTGGGCTGTGTGTGCACCAGGTTGGGCGTGATTACCCGACACCCATCTGGTACTTGCACAGCCAACTTTCCCCCACCAAGGAGCTCGGGTGTGGTCACAGCCGTCAGCACGATGCTCTTGCTGCCCCGCCAGTCCAGTCTGCGTATAGGGAGTGTGGTTCTCTGTGGCCATCTGTCCGCCATTAAAACAGAACCTGACTTGAGCAGCTGCAAGAAAGCAGCAAAACAGGCTTAGGGCAACCTTGGTTCTTCCAGTGATCGGTGCTGGAAGTCTGTAGATGGGGCTGTTTCGTAGGGACAAACAGGGGACAGCATCTCTTTATCCCCACGAGGCCTGTGGGGCCATATCGGAAGCCCCAGAAGCTTCCCACTCAAGGACCTCCCCCAGCCCTTAAATGCAGCAGCCAGTTTGCCGGGACTGCAGCTCCTGTGGGAGCCCTGCTGGCGGGAGGTCCGCCTTGGACGGGGCGGCCGTTCTGCAACAGCGCAGGCTCCCTCCTGGCTCCCCTCCCTCCCCCCCAGCCTCACTGGGTTGCTTTTACCTTTTGGCTGTTGTAAATAATGCTGTAATGAACAAGAACATGCAAATATCCATTTGAGTCCCTGCTTTCAGTATCTGGGGTAAATACCCAGAAGTGAAATTGCTGGATCATATAGAACCTCTAATTTTTGGAGAGATTGCCATATTATTTTCTACTTGTTATTTTGCGCTAGTTTTTTAGTGGTAGCCATTGTATTGATTTTTTTTTTCATTTTCTTTTTTTTTATTCTCACCGGAGGACACTTTTCCACTTTTTGTTCAGACAGAGTTTGACGTGAAAGGGACGCATCGGGTGGCCGCCACTCGCATGACCAACCAGGGCTGGGGACAAACTGCAACCAAGGTACGTGCCCTTAGCAGGAACTGAACCGGGGTCTCTCCGGCCCGCAGGCCGAAGCTCCAAACCGTTGAGCCAAACCGGCCAGGGCCATTGTATTGATTTTTATGTAAGTTTTATTCATATCATTATCTAATTGTTATATGTGTTGTTATGGTTTCCAAACTAGATTACACATATTTTAGGGCACAGATCCTGTTGTGTGTACAGTAGAAGTAATAAATACTGTCAATGACATTGAAGTTATAGTTCTTCACAATGCCAATATGTGCAATAGGATGCTACCATTCATTTGTATTTCTTTCCAAAATCCCTTTCGTCGGTGAGGTGAGTGATCTGAAGGGTGGGAAAGTAATCCTCCCCCTTGGAGCTCACATAGAGGTATTTTCATTCTGAAAAAACTTTGTAGCTCGTGCATACTTAATTTTTTAAAAATTTGGACCTCAGGCATAAAAGGCTGCTGACCAGCGTTTTGGCTGTCTTAACCTTCCCAGGACAGACGCTATTTCAAATGTCTCTGATCCCTACCACTGGTCACAGTGCACAGTGTCTGAAATAAAACAGAATAAGGAAGGAAGGAGGGAGGGAATATTAAATAACCAGCTCCATTTATATTAGCTGTTGAATATTCATCACAGGCAGAGTTTTTTGGTGCTTACCCATCAGAGCCAGATTCAAACCAAGACAAGTGCCATATTATTTTGCGAACAATAGATTCTCTACTGATGGGATCCAAGTGGAACAAAGACTGTGAACCTGAACGAAACAGCTCTCCGTGTTAGCATTCCCGGGAAACCACACCTGGCCTCGGAGAACCTCCTTTGTCTGCGCTCTCAGCCTCCGTGCGTCCCCACAAACGTCCCTGTCCACTCCCCTCGTCCCTGTCGACTCCCCTCGTCTGTGAGGCGGCTCTGCAGAAGCCACTCCCCGTGGCCGGTCCGCCCTTCTCCGGGGAGCCTTGTAGTGACTCGATGGTTCTCATCTGCGTGGGTTGGCTGCTTTACTCTGACAATCGCCACACTTTTATTTATTTTTTATTTTTTTATTTTTATCCTCACTTGAGGACATTTTTGCATTCTTTGTTCAGAGAGAGCGGGAGGGAGAGAGAGGAAGAGAGAGAGAGAGAGAGAGAAACATCGACGTGAAGGGACACATTGAGTGGCTGCCACCTGCACGACCACCCAGGGCCGGGGACAAACTGCAGCCGAGGTACATGCCCTTAGCGGGAACCGAACCCGGGTCTCTCTGGACCGCAGGCCGACGCTCTAACCGCTGAGCCAAACCGGCCAGGGTCAATCGCCACACTTTTAAAGTGCACACCCCACAGCCAAGGAGTGGGCCCAGACTGCAGCCCATGGCCAGGGCCACTGAACACAGAGAGTCACAAAGCTGTCCTCCATTTCCAGGTCCCCACTGACCCTGACTCTGAGCAAAGTGTCTGCAGAGCTCCGTGCCCCATCCCTACACCAGGACATGGGCCCTCGGATGGGCAGCAAGTGGTCAAGGGAGACGGGGTGTGTACAAGTGTCCCCCAAACTACAAACATGCACATGTGCACACACACTCTTATTACTCCTAAGTTTAGTATTTGTACAGTTATTTAAACTTGTAGTTAAAAAATAAAGTCTACTGATCACAGACATTCACTAAGAGGCTGAGTCTAAATGGTCACACCACCATTTGTTTGTCTGAAAACGATAAACAAAGTCCATCACTAAAATCAGTGTGAACACAGCACAGGCCTCGAAGGCGTCGAATCCGGTTCAGGTCTCACCCTCCCCACCTAAGAGTTCTCTGGCTTTGGTTGGGAAGGTGGCGCACTCCCCTTGTTCCTCTGTCATCTCACTGGCTGGTGGCTGTCCTCCATCCTGAGATACAGGGAGTGACAAGGTTAGGAGGAGGAAGAGGTCAGATAAGTCTCAAGTTTCTTTGCTGCTGAACTAGCTTAAGTCGTGTGCCTTCTGGGGCCAGTCACTGAGCCAGGAGGGTGGGCCAATCTCATTGGCTAGGCTTGGGTCACCGCTCCCTTGCAGAAGGGCAGAGAGACCCACTCCTTTCAATACAGACACGGGCCTGGGGAGGGATGTTCCCAAAAGGGGAATTTAGGTGCTGTTTCCACAACTCGGAATAAATGCGGGCTGGTAAAACGTTCACGACTCTCTTTTCCCCCCACTTGGGTATTTTCACATCCCCAGTAGCCATAATTTTTGTTCTGTTCTGGTTTCTTGCACTCAGGGCTTATTCCAGTTACATGTCAGAACCCTTGTTCTCTGTCCAGGCCCGGGAGATACCACTGGATAGCAGGGTGTGGGGTGTGGTGTGTGGTGGGGGAGGGGAGCCATCCGGGCATGCTGTGCAGGAAGGGGGTGAGGGTGTAGAGTCCTCCCTGCTTCTGCACAGCGATCAGGGCCCTGAGCACTGACCGGCAGGGTTCCAGTTCAGACTGTGTTAAATAGGCTTTCTAATTAGCACCGCTGCCAAGATGATTTCTTCTGCAAAAATCCCATCTTCGGAACAACCAGCTTATAATGAACCGTTGTAAGAAAGAAACTACTTGCTTATTGCCTTAGTTCATTTAAGCTGCTATAACAAAATACCAAGATTGGGTGGCTTCTAAACAATAGACATTTCTCACCGTTCTGGTGGCTGGGAGCATGAGGTCAGGGTGCAGCATGACTGGGTAAGGGCCCTCTTCTGGGCTGCAGACTGCTCCTTGCACCCTCACGTGGAGAAAGGTGCTCGGAATCCCTCCGGGATAGCTTTGATAAGGGCGCTAATCCCTCCAAGAAGGCTCTGACTTCATGACCTTTCAAATACCACCTCTTAATACCATCACCTTGGGCACTCCGTTCTCGGCATACGAATTCTGGGGGGATACAAACATTCAATCTACATTGTTTACCCTGACACAGCTCTTTGCTTTGCTTTGTAAATGCTCCCCTGTCCTTTAACTGTGAAATGACCAACTGTCTAGGTTTGCCTGGAACTGAGGGGGCTGCCAGACAAGGAACTTCCAGTTTTAAAAGTAGGACAGCCCAGAGCGGAGATGAGAACACACAGAAACACTGAGCGTTTAGGACTTTGGGGATTATAGAGACTTTAGACATGTACTACAGCGTTCTTTGATGAAAAACGGCACTGCATCCTGTCAAAGGGGACCTGCACCCAGGCGCTGGAGGAAGAAATAATTAGAATCACCTGTTCCTTACGTAACTCTACCTTGGTTGGATGGCTTTAATAACCTATTTATTTTAAAATGCGTTTCTAATTATATCCCCCTCTCTTTTGTTAGTAATCTCTAATATAAGGTATTTCGCCTTTGTTATTGATATGAAGTCCATGGAGGAAACTGTACTAATCAAGAGGCTCAGATCAATGAATTATCATAAAGTGAAGGCACCCATATAATCACAATCCAAAGGTAAAAGAACAGCCAACTACGGAAGAATTTTCTTTTTGGTCTCTGAGACATCAGTTCTCTACACCCGGAGTCTGTTTCTTGGGCTACCTAAACCGTTGCCTGCTAGTAGCTTCCAGAATTCCAGGTATAGCATCAAAAGAAAATAGTGTGACTTCTGGTGAGCCTTGCAAATATAAACTTCTTTTCAGTGATGAAAAATGTTACATAATTAGCATTTTAAAATTTTTTGACAAAAAGTATACATATGACGGTGTACATGTTCCTTTCTTTCATTTTGAAACTACTGTGCGGGTTTATTCGGCCACATCGAATGTCCTTGATTCCAGTTTGCATGGAGGTGAAAGACAAGCAAAGGTGGAAGGCCCTGCACTGCCAGTGATGCATTATAAATGCTGCAGAAATGATGGTGATAGCTACACCCTACGAGTCTAAATTTTTTAGATTATTCCTTTTTAAATAGCAAGAAACGGAGGCCAACTGACTGGGGTACATGGCAAGCCAAAGGGAGCTGCGGAGGTCCTGTGTGGGCACAAACCAATTAAGTGGAACTCTCACTGAAATTGCTTTCTCAGCCAGGATGGAGAATGATTGATCACAAGTCACACTCTACACGTGTTAGCCTGGAAGAGTTTACAAGTAAATCTGGCCCAAGGCCATGGCCACTTCATTTCACTGGCTGAAACACGTCAAGTGGCTAAGTGAGGGGGAAAGCCACTTCGTTCTTTGCACAGGGAGATCCTCCAGCTGGGCCTTGCGTTTGTCCATGCTTAGGGTATGTAGGTAAGAAGGGGAGACTGGTCTTCATATGCAGAGCTGAAGAGGGGAAGTCTGCCTAGTGAGGGTTGTCAACCCCTGTGGGTCTTAGAAATTGCCAGTTTTTAAAAAAATGTTTTTATTTTTCAATTACAGTTGACATTCAATATTATATTAATTATATTAATTTCAGAAGGACAGCATAGTGATTAGACATCTATATAATTTACAAAGTGATACCCCTGACAATTCTAGTACCCACCTGGCACCATATAGTTATGACAGTATTACTGACGATATT
Source organism: Molossus molossus (assembly GCF_014108415.1). Taxonomy (NCBI): domain Eukaryota; kingdom Metazoa; phylum Chordata; class Mammalia; order Chiroptera; family Molossidae; genus Molossus; species Molossus molossus. The sequence continues at coordinate 5,473,880 of NW_023425359.1, read as the reverse complement.
CTCTAAGCTATACTTTACATCCCCATGACTATTTTGTAACTGCCAATTTATACATCTCAATCCCTTCACCGTTTCTACCCAGTTCCCCCAACGCCCTCCCACCTTGCCAGGGAGTTTTAAGCAACAGAAGACCCAGATGCTCATAGCTCGTCCAGGACCAATTACTCTCATTCTATGCAGGTGGAGCTCAAGCATCAGCAGGTTCAACCACGTCATTCTACTCTGCAGCTATGGTTGGCAGCGCTGGGCTAGTAGTTCGAGCCCGTGGCAAGGACTCCCCCGGAGAAAGGCGGCAGGTACCCACACCGCCTACAGAAGGGCTGTCCCTGCAGCCCAGGGGATTTAGTTCGCAGGTGCGATCCCGGGCAGAACTTGGTCGATGGCGTTCCCCGGAGCAGCACTGGTTTAGTAACTGAACTCGTCACGACTTCTCCTTGCAAACACCCCCCAAGAGCCCGGCACCGCGGCTGCAGGGCCGCAGCACAGGGACATGCGAGCGACCGGACCAGCACACTCAGACACCGCCGGCGCGCACCGAGCCCGAAGGCTGAGAGCGCATGCGCAGACCGAGGCCCGGGGTTGAGGGCGCAGGCGCGACGTGGGGGCGGTGCTTCCGGCCGGCGGGGGTGGGGCCTGCTGCACGCGGTGGGCGGACCTAGACCTCGACCCCTAACCCGGTTTGCGTCTGTGACCCCGACCCCAGCCGTGACCCCCACTCGGCCCACTGATGGCCCGGCACGTGTTTCTCACGGGGCCCCCAGGTAACGCGCCTAGCGGAGGCCGAGGGGTGGCGAGGGGGTGGGGAGGTGGGGGCGGGGCGGGCGCGCGCGGTCCGGGTGGCCGCTCCCGGCTCTGGCCGCTGTAGGGCCCGTACGTGAAAGGCGTGGTGCTCTGAAGCCTGCGCGTCCTTTCCCAGCGCCGGGGACAGCGCGCACTGGAGCCGAGGCCCACGGCGGAGGGAACAAACGTGTGTCGTGGGCACCTGGGCTTTGTCAGGTGAGGTCGTGGACAGCCGGCCCCGCAGGGTAACGACGTGGCCTTGCCGTTGTGCCGTGCCCGGCGGTGCTTCAGGGTACCCGTCACCGCCGAGAGGGGTAGGAGGGGCTCGGTTTCCGTGGAGTGTGACCCGCCTTCGTGAGCGAAAGAGGTGGGGGTCAGTGGGAGGGTATTGCAACTATGGGTGAAACCTTGGCCCCCCACGGAAGAGGCTGCAGGCTGAGAAGCCTTGGTGCCCACCGGACCCCCTGAGACCCTGTGCCCGTGCCTGCCCCGTGATGCTTGTCGTTGGGCAGACCCCTCAATTCTGTGGGCAGTGGCGTTCTCACCTGTGGATGGGACATGTGAGGTCAAATGAGAGACTAGAGGAGGCGGTGTCTTCTAAACCAGGGTGCTGCACAGGTAGGGGTGTGGCCGAAAGAAGAGGCAGGAAGGTGGTGGACCTCAGGCCAGGGGAGAACGATGGGCTTAGAGTGGAGACAATGATACTTCTTCAGCTCCTTTGCAAGGTGGGTCTAATTAATGTTCCAGTTAGCTGTGAGTTCAGATATCAAAGTTTGTAACCCTGGGCCTGGAATTTCATTAAACAGTTCTGTCACTTCATTAAAAATTGTTTTTCTTTTCTTTTTTATTGATTTTTAGGGAGAGAGGAAGGGAAGAAGGGAGAGAGAGAAATATTGACCGGCCGCCTCCTGCATGCCCTCCATTGGGGATCGGGCCTGCGACCTGGGCATGTGTCCTGACCAGGAATCGAACCGGCGACCTCTTGGTGCATGGGTCAGCGCTCAACCAGTGAGCCACACTGGCCAGACTCTCACCTCATTTTAATGATTATGCTTAGCCTGCAGTCGCAAAGACTGCGCTTGATATTGCAGACTTTGGAATTTTATTTTCACCAGGCAGCGGAGGAGCGGAGAGGAGGAGGGGATTTGAGAACTCTCTAATTTTGCAAAGGACTGTTTTTTGAAAGTTGATCGGTCAGTCCTTTATTTGAGATCTGGAATGTAGTTTTCCAGCAGGCTCGCCCCAAGATGCCTCTGTGTTCCTAACAAGTGACCTGTTAATTGTGCTTGTACCTGCTTGAGTCCTGGAGGTGGGTGAGGTCAGAAGCTGGCCAGGCCAGCACTGGTGCTTTTTTATAAAAGTTTTATGTACACACAGTTGAAAGACTCATACAGTTCTACAGTGTAACTCTCTGAAACCTGTCTGCAAACCCACTCACCTTGTCTGTCTGTCTGTCTTCCTACTGCAGGTATAGTGTAATTCTGACTCACTGAGTAGTCAGTGTTTATAGTATTAGGACTATGTAAGAGCTAATCACTCAAGAGCCATGTAGTAATGTATAATTTCTTTTCCTTTTATCCACAGCTTTCTTTCCCCACTGGGATTATTGTCTGTTTTTTCATTCACTTAGTTTCTTTCTGTCATCAGCTCAATCCCAAACTCTGCCTGCTGGCTAATTCTTCTCTACGTGTTCAGACCAGCAGGTAACCTCTTTTCTCAAAGAGGGCACTTTATTATATATGCTGTTAGTGCCCTTGGCACTTACTTAGCATTTTTTCCATCTTCAGCTGTCCCAGCTGTGACCCACCTTGGAGAGCTTTCTCTGGTCACTGAAGCCCACTCTGCCCGTGCGCAGGGCAGGTCTGACAGACCAGGGACGTCCTGTCCCCAGGAGCAGCCTCAGATCCATGAGAGATGGAAGTGAGCTCCCTGCTTCCTCACCGTCAGACAGGATAACTGAGCCACGTGTCTCAAACTACCCCCTGGACTCCCCAGTGGGCTAGGCTCCAGCTACCCACGTTGATTACTTGCTTGACAATGCACTTACCTCCCTGCCAGCATGTCTTGGGGTCATTCCCAGATTAAACCACCTGCACTCGATCTTTATCTCAGGTTCGGCTTTATGGGAGAATCAGAACCAAAATGACTGGAGCTTTCTGATGGTTTGTACTACCTGTCTGTGTGGGCTGTCATTTAGGGATCTTCAGTACAGCTCACTTCTTAGTATATATGGCACTAAGCTAGCAGCTTAATTAATGGAGATGAAAATGAACTGAAATAACATTTCTAGAGCTGAGGAGGAAAAAGGCCTGTTTTACTGTGTCCTTCTCACACACAGGACAGCAGGACCTACAGTGTGCCCATTTACCACAGCTGCTCCGTTTCTCTTGCAACATGTAAAAAGCTTTGTGGTTTCTTACATTAAGAGTAGTACCCACTCATTATAAGACAAAACAATTTGAGAAAGTTTTAAAGAGAGGAATTCCAACATATAGAATTAAAAAAAATCATAATGGAATACTACTAGGTATGTCTGCTGCCTCTTTTTTTTTTTTTTTTTTTTTTTATCCTCACCCGAGGACACTTTTCCACTTTTTTTACAGATAGAGTGGGAGGGAGAGAGAGAGAGAAACATCGACGTGAAGGGACACATCGAGTGGCTGCCACCCGCACGACCAACCAGGGCCGGGGACAAACTGCAACCGAGGTACGTGCCCTTAGCGGGAACCGAACCCGGGTCTCTCCAGACCGCAGGCCGACGCTCTAACCGCTGAGCCAAACTGGCCAGGGCTGTCTGCTGCCTCTTAATCCTCTTTTCTCCATACTGTATTTTCATATATTGTGGTCTGTTTTCCATGCTAATAAATATCTTTGTACCTGTGTCAGATTTCTTCTTTTTTTTAAATCCTCACCTGAGGACATACTTTTTAAAATTGATTTTAGAGAGAGGCAAGCGAGACAGAAACATCGATCGGTTGCCTCCCATACATGCCTCAACCAGGGATCGAATCTGGAACTTAGGTATATGCCCCGGCCAGGAATTGAACCTGCAACCTTTTGGGGTAGGGGATGACACTCCAACCAACTGAGCCACTAGGCCAGAGCCCTGTTGCCAGATTCTTGACTGAGAGTAATTCCTAACCGCAGAATTGCTGTGTACTGTGGTAGGCCTGTTGAATTACCCTTCAGAAAAGTACCAGCTGAGCTCCCTGCCAGTGCCACTCACCGGCGTTGAACATTCTTCAGGGAGCTCCCTGAAGTAGCAGTAGGGAGACTGACAGTAAATAAGAATAACAGGTTGTATTTTATTTCAAGGAAACTTACAAGGGTCCTTCAGGAACCCCGATGACTGTGTGGGCAGCCGTAGAAATAATGTGATTTTCACCTCCGTGGTATCTCAAAATAGCTCTATTGCAAGCCTGCTAAAAGCTTTCCCATTTTTGGGTGATCATGAGGCCACTGACTTAAGTCTGTATGGAAGTAGGCTCATCTAAACCAAGTCATGGTGACAGATAAAGGCCCTGCTAAAATGCATGGTCCTTGGGTAAGTCACCTCTGTGCCTCAGTTTCTTTATCTGTAAAATAGGGGCAGGAGCAAGAATGGTAACTGCCTTAGAGGGTGGTTGTGAGAATTTAACTGGGAAACTGCTGTGAAGGTGCTAGAACGGTGCCAGCCCCGTGACGTCAGTGATTACTGTTGTTATATTAGCTAGTACCTCTCGGTGCCTGGAAACGCGTAAGAGATCATCAGAGTTGTCCGCGGACCAGGCTGGGAGGAGAGGAAGGGTCAGGGTGAGGAGGATGACGGAATAGAGGTGTGTAGGTTATAATTTGGGGCGGGGGTTGGGTCAGCCAGAGGGATGCTGGAGGAGGTGACAGAAGGGGTTGCCAACCTGATAGGATAATTCTTGTGAAAAAGTTGAAAACTACCTCTTTGAGTGTTAGTGCTGTTTAAGGGACACAGTATCAGGAACCACAGCAGGGGGTCCAGGGAGCCGTGAAGGGGCTTTCCCACTCTTAATGTGGGTCCAGAGTGCCTTGAAGGTTGACTTCCTAAGCGTCAGCCCTTGGCAGGAGCATGGCCAGTTTACTTCCCGGGTGAGAGTGTGGCCACGCAAGGACGGGAGTGAGACTAGGAGATGGAGCTCGTCTCGGAGGATGCAAACTGCGCCGAGACTGTCATCAGGAAACCATTCAGTTGGTTCTAGGGTGTGTATGTGACAAAATTTATAATGTTTCAGAATTTAAAAATAAGCTTCAAGATACCATTTATATTTTTATTCTGCTTGTTTCTACTTGAAATTAGAAAGTTTTAACACTTGGAGCAATCAAAATTAAAGTGAAATTAATATTCATAAAATGCATCTGCAGCCCCGTCTCCTCCCCACCGGGACTGCTCCCAGTCAGCAGACGCTGGGCGTGCTCCAGCAAGGGGGTGGTTCCCAACGGGTTTGTTTGTTTTTGTCTTTTTCTGTCTTTTTAGGTATTGGAAAAACAACTTTGATCCAGAAAGCTAGTGAGGTTTTAAAGTCCTCTGGTGTGCCTGTCGATGGGTTTTACACAGAAGAAGTCAGGCAGGGAGGAAGAAGAATAGGATTCGATGTCGTCACATTATCCGGCCTGCGAGGACCTCTGTCTAGAGTTGGGTACTGAGATTTCATTTCTCTGGTGTTTCATTCTCCCGGGGCACAGGGTTGAGTCACATGCTCTCTTCTATCTTGAATAGGCCTTTGGGTTTCTTAGAGAAAGAAAGCAGATTGAAATCATCATATGAAAAACAAAGGGTAAAAATACCGTATTTCACTTAAAGCTTAGTCCATGGACTGCTAAGCTCTTCTCACTTTGTAATTTGTAGACCTGTTTCTCGGGCTGCTTTTCAGTGCTAGTTGGTGCAGCAGCTCCCTGGAGGTTCAGGTTGGCCCCACCAAGGTGACCTCCAGGCCCTTTGCTGGTGGTGGGCACTTTCAGTGGTAGGTACCCTGCTCTGAGGGAGAACATGGACTCAGGTCAACTTTGCACACCACTGCTTTTTCTGTAGGTGGTTTTTATTTTTAATCCTTACCCGAGGATATTTTTAATTAATTACTTTATTTTTAGAGAACGAGAAGAAGGGGGAGAGAGAGAGAGAAGAGAGAAAGGAAGAGATCTCTTGCCTTCCATATGTACCCTGACTGGGGATCAAACCCACAACCTAGGTATGTGTCCTGACCGGGAATCAAACCCACAACCTAGGTATGTGTCCTGACCGGGAATCAAACCCACAACCTTTTGGTGTAGTGGATGATACTCCAAGCACTGAGCCACCTGGCCTGGGCTGTAGGTGGTTTTTTTTGTTGTTGTTGTTAATCCTCACCCGAGGAGAGTATTCTTTGGTTGGTTTTTTGTTTTGTTTTGTTTTGATCCTCACTCGACATTTTTCCATTTTTGTTCAGATAAAGTGGGAGGTAGAGAGAGGGGGAGAGAGAGAGAGAAACATCAACATGAAAGGGACATATCAAATTGCCGCCTCCGCACAACCCTAACCAGGGTTGGGGACAAACTGCAGCCGAGGTATGTGCCCTTAGCGGGAACTAATCCTGGGTCTCTCTGGACTGCGGGCCGACACTAACTGCTGAGGCAAACCGGCCAGGGCCTTCCATTGGTTTTTAGATAGGATGGAAGGGAGAGAGAGACAGAGACAGACATCTATGTGAGATGGACACATGGATTGGTTGCCTCCCATACAACCCTGACCGGAACCGGGGATTGAACCTGCAACCCAGGCATGTGCCCTTGACCAGGAATGGAACCTGAGACCCTTCAGTCCTTGGGCCGATGCTCTAACTGCTGAGCCAGACTGGTGATTTAGCACAAGTGGAAGGCCAGAGGGTCAGTGGAGTAGCCACCAACCAGAATCCAAGACGGGTGGGTCTTTGAACAAGAACTCGCTCTCTTTTCAGGCCGGGCCCTGCACCTGGGAAACAGGAATGCCGAGTCGGGCAGTATGTGGTGGACCTCACGTCCTTTGAGCAGTTGGCACTTCCGGTCTTGAATGTGAGTGTGGTTTCTGCTTCCGAAGCCCGTCTGTTGCAGTGCATTGTGGGAACTGCTGGCCCTGAACACAGAGGCCATTTTATAGCTTGAAGGTCTTCAAGTGATTGACCCTTAATAAGGATATGCCATGTAATTTGCTGTTACTCTGAACTCCAAGTAAATTCCTTGTCACATAAATTCAGCACATACAAAGCTTTGATATTGGGAGGGCTCTGATGCCCAGCTGCCAACGTCCCCAAACACAAGAGTCTTTCCTCTGTATCACTTCGTCTTTATCTAAACCCAGTTTTCACAGCACAGGAAGTAAGCATTTAGGAGGAAAGGTGTCATTACGTGAGCATAACGGTAAGCACCTATCACCTGTTACATTTTAAAAGCAGGTTATTGAGATATAATTCACATACCATAGAATTTACTCATTTAAAATGTAGACTTTGATTTTTCCTAGTATATTCACAGAACTGTGCAACCATCCACCATAACTGAATTTCTCAACATTTTTGTTATCCAAAAAGAAACCCCAGGCCCATTAAGGGCTCTTAAGGTCTGACATTTAACCTGAAATGAAAAGATGAGGAGACACTTAGAGGGAGACTGGTAGGTGTGTGGGGTGAGGTCTGGGGAGAGTGTGGGTGGCGGGAGCAGGCCCGCCGAGGCCCCGAGCCCTGGGCTCGGTGAGGTGGGCGGGGCCACGTCATGCAGGGCTTCGTAGGCTGTATTTGGGAATGTGGGTTTCATTTCATCTCTTACAGACTGTGACTTTGATTTATGTTTGTGAAAATTGAATAGTACAGACCTATCTCAAGAGGCCATTTTAAACCTTCCAGAAGTTTCCATCACATCAACAATAAAGTCCAAGGCCCTTCTTCTGGCCTGGAAGGCCCTGTGCTGCCTAGCCCTGGTAACTGCTGTACTGGCTCAGGGGCGTCCCACACAACTGCCAGGACCACACCAGCCTTTGGTCCTTGGCACTTGCCACTTTCTTTGGGGGGGCATACTCCTCAGATCTTGCTTCGCTGCTCTCTTTTGACTTTCAGGGCTCAGCTAAGAAGCGCAGTGAAGGGCTTTAGTAGCTTCCCGAGGCTACGGGAGATTTTAGCTGGAGCCTGCCGAGGACAGTTTATCGCTCAGAGGGCTGCCAGTGTTGTGCGCTCCGTTGTGAACGGGGACTGCTGCTCCTCAGCATCCACCTTCTGCTTGGCTTCCTTCCTCTTGCTGCTCCGCCCACCCCCCCTTTCCTAACTCCTTCCTCTTGGAACATCCCCTTCTTCCCTGTGCTGGGGACTGTTGTGGACATTGTGTTGCTTGGGCGCTGTCAGAGAACATGGTATTTTTTTCTCTAGTTCTTTGCCCATTGCATACATACCTCTCTCCTTAAATGTTCAAAAGGCAAGTGAAATACTGCAAATGAAATTCCAGGTGAAGGCTCCAGCTGTGCCATGGGTTCCACACACAGAATCGATTTGTACTCGCCTGCTCAGGCGGACTGAGCCTGGCAGAGCGCACGCGCAGCCCTTCTGCGGGGCCCTATGAGACATCGCCTGCTGCTGGGTCAGACTCGAATCTCTTTTTTAATTAAAAAGTCGAGCAGACTTCTCCTGTTTGTTATACTTTGACTACCAAAGCCACACATTCTCATTCGAAGTAGGAAAAGTTCCCAGGCTGTCAGTTCTTACCCCGTCTGGCTCATGGATTTCTCTTCTGAAGCAGAGGTTCAGTCCTATCTCATGTATGTTATTGTGATGAAGAAAGGAAAAAGAATGATTATTTTGTCTGGATACTAAGAGAGAGAGAGAGAGAGAGAGAGAGAGAGAGAGGAATGTTAAAGTAACCAGGCAACAAAAATAGGGGAAGAGAGAGAGAGTTTCTGCTGTCGGAATTGGAATGACCAGCCGGAGTGAACTGAGAATCACCGTCAGGCCGGTGAGCCCCTCGGTGCAGACAGTTGCGTGTTAGTTTGTATTGCCCAGGTGTGGGACAGCACACACCTGACAAGGCAGGAAGCGTCTGTTAGGTGGCTCCTATGTGGACCTGAGAAGAACAAAGCTTTGGGCTGGCAGAGCAGGCTGCTGTGTGCTCGGGCAGGCGGCTGTGTGCTCGGGCAGGCTGCTGTGTGCTCATGTGCTCGGGCAGGCTGCTGTGTGCTCATGTGCTCGGGCAGGCTGCTGTGTGCTCATGTGCTCGGGCAGGCTGCTGTGTGCTCATGTGCTCGGGCAGGCTGCTGTGTGCTCGGGCAGGCTGCTGTGTGCTCATGTGCTCATGTGCTCGGGCAGGCTGCTGTGTGCTCGGGCAGGCTGCTGTGTGCTCATGTGCTCGGGCAGGCTGCTGTGTGCTCATGTGCTCGGGCAGGCTGCTGTGTGCTCGGGAAGGAATGCAGCTGGGAGCTGGAAGTGCAGGCGGCCTGGAGGGGGTTCCGGCACGCCCCGCCCCTCTTGTGCAGCTAGTGTTTCCTTTCTGCAGGCAGATGGGGTCCCGTAGGCCTCTGTGAGCACACGTGGGAAATAGGGAAGAATCAAGTAAGACCAGAAACGTTCTAGAGGCAGTAATAATTTTAGAAAGTTCTTGGTAGGGTTGATAGTTGTTGATTTTTTTTTTTTAACTCCACGGATGACATCTTTCTTGAGTATTTAAGTTCTACATATTCGAGATAGAAAAATTAGTAACAACAAAAAACTGAAATAACTGAGTTTAACCACTGTTAGCATATTTTGTTTCTGCCCCTTTTTATATCTACTTGATTTGTTCAGTCATCCAAAATTGGGAAAATGCTGTCTATGCTTTTAGAGGCTTGGGTTTTTCCTGTAATATGGTTGAGTGACATGGGAATGGTCTTACAACATGATAATCTTTGCAACTGTGATATTTTAATGATTGCATATGATTTCATGGTGTGGATTTTCATCTTGGATATAACCTTTATTTCCTTGGTGTTGGACATTTAGGTTGTTTATCCCTGTTGCAGGGTAACCTTGCCACAAACACCCTTGTACATCAGTCTTTTTCTCCAACGTGATTGTGTCTCTGGGAAGGATCTGAAGGTGTAGGTACTGGATGGAGGCATGTGAACGGTCGGGGTCTCACCCTGTGCTGCTGGGGTGTCCCTGTGGGGGCTGTGTCCCCGTGACCCTGCCCGCTGCCCGTGTGGGAGTGTTTGTCCTGCTGCGCTTTGGCCAGCACTGAGCTCTACTGATTTTCGATACTAACACACACTTCCTTGCTCTGATTTACATTTTTATAGTAATGAGAGTAAATGTTTTTCAGTTATTTATCAGGTTTTTTGTTTTTTTAAATCCTCACCTGAGGATATTTTTCCATTTATCTTCAGATAGAGTTGGGGGGGGGGGTAGAGAGAGAGGGAGAGAAACATCGATGCAAGAGAGACACATCGATTGGCTGCCTCCTGCTTGACCCCGCCAGGGCCGGGGACTGAACCACAACCAAGGTACAGGCCCTTGACCGGAATTGAACCCAAGACTCCTTGGTCCATGGGCCGACACTCTACTGCTGAGCCAAACCGGCCAGGGCATTTATCAGGTATTTTTAAAAATCTAAATTGTTCATTCCTTTTTCTGTTGGCTTAAAAGAGATCTTTTCTAAGGTGAATAACCTTTTTATATTGATTGATTGTATATTTCTCAGTTGTCACTTTGGTGATTTCTTTTTTTTTAAACATTGAGAAAGTCTGTCTGTATTCTAAGTTATTATAAAATGTATTTCTTCTCTCAAGTACATACTTTTTTTTAACATTTATGTTTTTAATTCATCTGGATTTATTTTTAATGTAATATATGATCACACTCTCAATTGATTTTCTTCCAAATACTTAGCCAGTTTACTAAAACCATTTATAAATAACCCATTCTCATTATACTTCATTAATTATATTAAAAAATGTGTGTCTGTGTGTAATGTTTTAGGTTATCTGCTCTCTTCCATTGATCTGTATGATTTTTTTTATTGTTGACTCTATTACAGAGGTCCCGCATATCTGTCCCCCGCCCCCCCGCCTTCACCACATTACTGTCTGTGCCCATGAGCTGTGCCTGTTCATCTGTTTGACTCTTGCATCAGTGCCATATTATTTCATTTATCATGGTAGTCAGTTACATATTCTCCCGAAAATGGTCTTATCCTTTCTTGTTCGTTCATTTTTCAGAATTGTGGTAGTAGTAGTGATGGTAACGGTGGTGGTGGTGGTGGTGTGCTAGGCACTAATTCATTTAATCATCAGAGTAACACTATGTCTATATTCCTGTTTACAGATGAGGAAACTGAGGCATAGAATAGAAATTAACCTGTCCAGGGACACACAGCTGGAAAGGTAGAGCTGGCATAACAGGTGGACTCAAGATTTGTCGTCCATTATAAAAGCTTTATATAGAGTGATTGGAACTCTATATAATTGCAGTTATTTAGATACAAAGAATAACTTAATCTTTTAGACAACCTTCATCCTCCACAGCTAAGAACATCATCTTTCTTTCTTTAGAACATTTTTGGTAAAGTTATTCGTAGGTTCCTGTTTTCTGATGCTGCCGTGATGGGGACTGTCCTCGGTTTCCTGGTGACCGCGGCTGTGGGAGCGCTGGCCTTTCACCAAGTCCGACGGCCTCGGGGCTGGGAGTCTGACGCTCTGCGGGATTTAACGTTCTGTAGGTCCCCATGTATCTTCTACTCACAGACAGCTAACAGTAGGTTATAATGTTCTGCAGAATAAAGGACATCTACTCAAAGCCCTATTTTTAGGCTCAGCAGTGTCATTTTTAGTAAAGATCCATGAAAGGAATAGCAGCCTGGAGCCGGATGCCAGTGACCATCAGCATCAGTTTGAACCTTGTATTTCTCTGTTTTGATCAAACTAAGGCTTTGTAGTGTATATTTGTTTTTGATGCAGGGTCTGCTTTTGATTCTGAAATAAAACTCTGCTTCAGCTCTTTGAACTTTGATTTTCAGCCGAGAGAACTCCTGTCTAGGGAAAGGTTATTTTTTATCACTCGAGCTGGAAGTGCCACTTAGGTAGGTTTCAGGCCACTAGACTCTAGAGAGGATTTAGAAAAATCACGATTTAGTCAGGTTCCGTTCTTGAAAGGTTGACAAGAGTCCAGGCATCGCTTTAGGGTTTCATTCATCGTTGGCAGACATGGCCTTCGTGGCTCTGTTTCTCCTCACTTTCCATTCCTGTACTGCACCAACATACATGCACAGCCAGGGAAGTTCAACGCTATCTGCACAAAAGTGCAATCTAAAAATTGTCTGTGAAAACATTCCTGCTGTGACTCAAAATAGGAGGTGAATTGAGAGTTTGGTCTGAGGTCGGCTCTGCGGTTCATCTGGCAGGATTTGTCATGGCAACGCCTGCCTGTAACCTGACTCCACGGGCAGGGTCTGCAGCTGCAGTGTGACAAGCTCCGTGGGTTAGACGCTGAGCAGGCTGCTGCCTTGGGTCTCCATACCTCTGTGCAGCTCTTCTGCAGCTCACTGCCAAGAAACGTGGCGGGGTGGAATTTGTATCAACTATTGCGTCCATCCTTTTGCCTCGTCCACGTCCACTTGGTCCTGATCCCAGCACTTTCTCTGCTCCCTCCTCCCTCCTCCCATGCACATCAGTCTGCAGCCCCACAGGCGCTCAAAGGAAGTTCACGTTGGTTCTCTTCCTCACTCTGGCACTGCGAACATGTGCATGTGGTGGGTTTTTTTTTTTTTTTTTTCATATTCTAGTTTTGAAACTTTATTTGGATATAATTTTACTCTTGGAGAATATTACAAGAATAATGAAAGTTAAGGTCACCTGTACACCTGTGTCCAGAATCACCTGTTTTAACATTTGCCCTGTTTGTGCACTCCCTCTCCTGGTGTGTGTGTGTGTGTGTGTGTGTGTGTGTGTGTGTAAATTTGCGGGCAACCATTTGAGAGGACATTGCAGTCACCAGTTTACTTAACTCCTAAAGAAATGCTCAGTGTAGGCACTCTTCTATAATTGCTATAGTCATCAATCTCAGTAAATTCCACACTGAGAAAATGCTTGAGCTAGTAACCCAGCATTCCTGTGCCAGTTTTGTCAACTGACTTAACAGTGTTCTTTGTAACATTTCTTTCTCTCCTGTCTGGGGTCAGCTGTTACATTTGGTCCTCCTATTTCCCCAGCTCCTTTCATCGGGAACATTTCCAGTAATTCTCTTACGACGACATTTTTGAGGCATACACCTCTATTTTAATAGGGCGCTGTTCAGGGTTTATCTGATATTTCTTATGTTTAGATTGAGCCAAAAGACGTGAGTGGTGGTGCATTTTTCTCGGGCACCTCATCTAGAGCTGCAGGATGACTGGTGATGTCGTTCTGATGACCGACCGGATCAAGGAATTGCCCATTTTCTCCACTGTGTTTACTGCTGCCTTTGAAGCTAATGAGCAGTGAGTGGGGTGATACTTGAGGAACTGCACATCCTCCTCGTTAATCCTCTTCTAGTTAATTTAAATTTTTAAACTTTATTAGTTTACCTTGAGATAAAAATAACCTCTTGAGGTGCCATCTGAGAATAAAATTCACTGCCTCTTGAAACACTCTCCATGACAAGGTGAATACTAATTAACAAACACATAGAGCCACTGTACATTCAGAAGCTGAACGGAAGACGCCACGATGGTTGATTTCTTCTCAGTCTAAGCTGTACTCCGATATTTGTATCCAGTTGCCTCAATTAGAACAAAATTCATCGCCATTTTACTGTAGCAAAAACAACTCTCTCCAGGCAACGTCTAATAAAAGGACATCAGGCATCAAAGGTACCAAATTTTTACTAAGCAAAAGAAATTTTAAAAATTAATTATTGTAACACAATCAGCTGATGAGAAGGGGCAGGAGTTAAGCCATCTTGGGGGACCTGGTCCTGTCTCGTCTGCTGTGTGCTGAGAGCTGTGTTGGGTGGAGGGTGAGGCCCCCTCACCTGCTGGTCATATCTACAAAAGTGGGCTGTTCTCTACTTGATAAAATGATGCTGGGGATAGTAATTATTCTGAGACCCCCAAATATGTAGTTAGTTTTGAGTATTGGAAGTAATATTATTACTCCAAAAACAAAATACTAGAGTTTTTGCAGCTATGCCTCAGTAGGCCCCTGGGAACTAACGCGCCATTGCTGCTCTTGGGGAGACAGGTGGCTTCTTCGTGGTCAGAAGGATTTCTGAGATTTGTGTCTTTCCTTATTTCATGTTGCAGGTGTGCAGGTGGAATGGCACACGGGGTGTGGCAGCGAGCTTTGGTAGCAGGGATCTCAGGTTTGACTCCCAGCTGTCACTTGGGAGCTCGGTGACGAGGTGAATCACTTTCTTTTCTCTTATAGAACAGAGATGCTGACATGTGCTACGTGAAGCTCTTATGCCTGTAAAGTGCGTCAGTCCCTGGCTGCTGGCGGGGGCAGCTTAGATAGTCTGATGATACTTCTTGAGGAGAGAGAGGTAATGGACGCAGTACCTCAAGCGGAGCTATATCAGCACTGATTTGTGTCTGCCAGGCACCTGGGGGCTAGAGTGAGCTGTCCATCTGTCATGGAGACCCACGAGCCCAGGTATCCAGGTTGATCCTAGGGTGCTGGGATCACAGGAGGCTGGGTTCTCCATCTGTTGGGCTAACTCAGTCAGTGGCTGCTGTTTCAGTCCCAGGATAGTTCTTGTAGCTTGGAAAATGCCAAGGGCACCCTTCTGGTGCTCTGTGGTCAGGTGCCATGTTGGGGAGCCCTAGAGAGTCCAGGTAGGATATCAAGAGGAGCTCAGAACTGGTCTGGCTGTACCTCTGGGGCAGCCTCTGCCCAGAGCATGCCTGACAGGGAAGGGCTGGGCTTCAGGGTGTGTCTGGCTGTCTAGACATCTCGTCCTGGCTGCCAGTCTGTGACTTTACTCTCTGGAGACACAGGGTCACCTGCCACCAGACTGCTAAGGGATTCTGAAACTTGAGACTTGGAATAAACTCACATAAAGGCTAATTGGAACCCTGCATTTTTAGCTAATAGCTAAGAGGGATTGTGGGCTGGCACATCTGTGGCTGCTGTTACCCTCGTTTGCCTTCCTGGCTTCCCAGCGCCGTGGCTGTTTGTGGGAGGCTGCAGGGGTGCTCCTGACTTCTGCAGACACCCTGCTCCTCCCATGACTTGATACTTGCTGTCCCAGGCAGGCCAGCTCAGAGGCCAGTCTGTGTGTCTGATCTTTAAAAAAAGTTAAGCTAACACCACCAGAAATATTTATTAAGTAATAATTCAGAAAAAGGCAAAAACCTATTTTAAGTTTTTAAACTACATTACTTTTTTTTTATCCTCACCTGAGTACATTTTTCCATTTTTTTGTTCCGATAGAGTGGGAGGGAGAGAGAGAGAGAGAGAGAGAGAAACATCAAGTGGCTGCCACCTGCATGACCCAGCCAGGGCCGGGGACAAACTGCAACCGAGGTACATGCCCTTAGCAGGAACCGAACCCGGGTCTCTCTGGACCGCCGGCCGACGCTCTAACCACTGCGCAAAACCGGCCAGGGCTAAACTACATTACTTTTAATACTCAAAAAGAACTACATTAAAAAACTTTAGCTTTTTCTTGGTTCAATATTTTGGTTAAATGAAATTGCTTACTTTATTTTTACATTTTCTTTGTAACCTTTAAAGTACATATAAAGATCAAACACAGGACCAAAAAAAACAAAACAAAACAAAAAACACACTGTTTTCAGGTCTCTGGCATAACTGGTACAAAGACATTTTGTTGTTGCTCTAAATCTAGACTCTGTCCAGAAAGCTGGGTAGCCGAGCGCACCCAGGCTGTCGGATTTTTCACAGCTTCTCTCCCCGCAGCTGGTCGCGTGCAGGACTGTCCCAGAGCAGTGTCTTCTCTCCACAGGCAGAGGCTGGGACCTGCTCTGCCCGACGCTCTTGTCATGGCGACAGTGAAGTGTGTAGTCAGCTGACGCGAGCCTGAGCGACAAGAGGGCTGCGCTGTGGCCAGCAGCGGGGACCCCAGTTGTGCTTGAACCTTGGCCCACACCCCCGTTCTTCTTGAGCTCCTTCCTCGGAGCCTTCGGGTATAGCCACCCCGGAGCCGGCGTTGCCCCCCTAAGTGGCGCAGGCTCCTGCGGGTTCCACCTGGCCCCGTGTGCAGACAGACTGTCAGCTCCGGTTCAGGGCAATGTAAACCGGGCATTGCTTGTTCGCCGGCGTGTTATTTTCTGCTTACGTTGCTTGAATTGATATAGAAGTAAAACAATTTTGTACGTAACAGAGGTTCTTTTGTTAGGCTCTAGAATGTGTGCTCCTGAGTCAGGTAGAGAAACAGGCTTCGGGGTGCATCAGCATCTGATCTCTGTCTTCTGAGCCCGTAACTTCACTTCTCATCGCAAGTCCAAGATTTACTTCTGAGGGTCTTACAGTTCCTAGATAAGAAAACTCCCCAATTCTGGACAGGAGGGGGGTTTTAGATAAGCTAAGGTTTTAAAACGAACACTTCCAGTTAGAAAATAAGTGTGCGCGTGCGCAGACATCTGCAGAGGTTCCAGTGGTGTCAGCGGGCTGGGTGAAGGGCTAGCGTGGAGGAGGGTGGGAGCCGCGTGCTCCTTGCTCGCACCTGCTCGTGTGTAATCACACACACGCCCCCATGCATTTGATGGCCCGCATCTGTGTACCCCAATACATGCACCTACACGCTACACACACATTCTTTCATATTGTGTCTATGCCTGAGATGACTGCTTTCGAACGGTCATTTTGCTGTGTTGTGGTGGAGTCGGTTTGGCTTTTCCATGGTTTGGCTTTTCCCGGAAGGACGGCGTCTGCAGGTCTTCCCCGTCTCGGGAGGCGGCACGGTGCCCGGGCACTCCTTGCGTCCCGTCCGCTGGAATAGCTTGCTCTTGCGGGGTCGTCTGTTTTTGTGCTCACAGCAAGTGGCTGGCTGCCGTCTTATGTCTCCCAGATTTGCTATTCATTTTTGAAGAAAACGTGTGGAATAACTAATGACTTCTTCAACAGACATTCTCCCTTCTTCCCTCACCCCACCAGCGGAGGGAGACTTAGTTCATCATTTAATTCCATGGGAAAGCGAATAATGAATACAACAGTGTGTGTGTGTGTGTGTGTGTGTGTGTGTACCACATACAAATAACTAAATTGAAACTCGAAAATGAAATGCATTAGAAACTTGGGAGTTTGTTGAGACTCTCCTGGGTGATCACCGAGGATCCTCTGCCTGGCCTTTCTGCTCATAAAATGACTGGAAAGCAATCACGTGCATGTTATCAGGTGGGGAAGTAAGAAGAGTGCCACTCACTTAACAGTTTGCAGACCACGGCTCTCATGCTGCCTCCAGGCACTGCCCGGCAGACCCCACGGTCTCACCGGCTCTTCCAGGAGCCCGACCTGTCTTCCTGACTCCGCACAGCGAGCAGCCTTCTGAGCACATCTTGTGGTTCTCCCTGGCTTTGAAGCTCTCCGATGTCGCACAGAACCCCTCTGAGCACCGTTCAGGGCTTCAGGGTCTGCCCTCAGCCCGCCTCCCACCACCAGCCACCTGGGCCGCAGCTTTGGCATTGGAATTTGAGCAAAACCTAGCTTAACTCTCAGACATCCATCCGGGACTGTACTGATGTCACTTTTTATGGAGTATAAGAACTTGAGTGAAGAGTACTTTTTAAATCAGCCTTACATGTAGTTTGCAGAGTGGTGATTTATGTAAAGGCTATAGAACGTCACCCTGCATTCACTGAAGTGTTCTGTGTTCTGCTATGACCCTGCGGTGGGAGGGCTGGCACTGTCCTGGCGGCTCCCTCTGGCGCGGCCTCCTAGAGAGGATGTGCATGCAGTCTCTGCTCTGTGGAGCACATCACCCCAGGCCTCGGTTTAAAACCATGAGCGTTTATTATCTCACAGGGTTTCCTTGGGGCAGGAGTCCAGGATGGCTGAGCTGGGTACGCCAGGCTCAGGGTGTCCATGAGGCTGTAGTCAGGCTGTTGGCCGGGGCTGCAGTCATCTGAGGCTCGACCAGGAAGGATCTGCCCCGAGCTCACTCTCGGTTGTTGGGATGCCGCGGTTCCTTTCCACGTGGACCTCACCCGGTTGTCTTCATAGCATGGCAGCTGTCTTCCCTGGAGCGAGTGAGTGGAGGGAGTGAGAGAGAGCGAGAGAGAGAGAGAGAGAGAGAGAGAAGACCCAGACAGTAGTCTCTGTTACCTAGTCTCAGGAGTGACATACCATCTCTTCTGCCGTGTTCTCGTAGTCACACAGACCAGCCCTGGCCCTGTGTGGGTGGGGCTACACAAGGGTGTGAATCCCAGGAGCTGGGAGTCCTTAGGACTCCTGGCCCCACACCTATTCTTAGTGGGGTTTTCATGGACGTGATAGACATGAAGGGCTCAAGTCATTAGAAAGGGGATCAGAGGTTTAAAGGGCACAACCTTGCTCACTTTTTTTCTTTTAACCAAGATGCCTTTTCTTTTCTTTTCCTTTTTACGTCTTTCCACCAACCCTCCTCTTTCAGATTATGAAAAACATAGGCATCTTCCCGCAGCACTGGCCTCATCCTGACAGACAGGGAATCTCATTCCACTCCACATCGAAAAAGAAGAGGCAGCATTGTGAATCAGGGCTGCCAGACTTGTCTCATTTCTTTTAAGCCTCGGGCGTTGGGTCCTGCTTGTTCCCTGGGTGTATGTAGACGCTGCGCGGTCCTCGCTGGAGCCGTGCTGGAGGAGCACACGCTGCCAGGAGGCTGGCGGCTCGGGCAGTGGGCTTTCTGGGTGGGACGGTCTCCAAGGGACATGAGTTTGCAGCGATTTGTGCCGTGTGGACTGAGGGGATGTGTCTTCCAGAGTGTGCTTGGCCCTCTGGTGTGATGGCTGTGAGCGGGGCTTTGTGCTGCATGAGCCTTCGCTGTCCCATTACTGTCTTTGTCATCCTCAGGCAGGTTCCAGCCGTGGCCCAGGGCAGAGGGTGTGTGTCATCGATGAGATTGGGAAGATGGAGCTCTTCAGTCAGCCCTTCGTGCAGGCTGTTCGTCAGACACTGGCCACCCCAGGGACTGTGGTCCTCGGCACAATCCCAGTCCCTAAAGGAAAACCGCTGGCCCTCGTGGAAGAGATACGGACCAGAGCGGACGTGCGGGTGTTCAGTGTGAGTACAGCCAGGCCTCCGTGTCTACAGGTGGCGCCAACGTGGACCTTTGCTTTGCATTATGTCTTTTTCTCTCCTGTGATAGAACTTAGGTGAGTCTGTGGTCCAGGAACATACCTCTGCTCCATGTGAAGACAGACCTGCCTGTGGGTAGCCTGTCTCAGCTGCTCTGGCACATCAGTGCCCACCCCCACCAGACATAGGACCTCGCCGGCCACAGAACCCCTGAGCGCTTCTCAGGGTGGTGGTCAGGTTGGGATGCAGAGGCGAGTAAGTGCCGTTTTATGGGAAAGTTTCCCTGGGCTGAGCCACTTCGGGGAGAAGAAGCTGAGGTGTGTGGAGAGCGTTGCCCATGCAAGTTTCCACGACGGTGACACTGTCCGCGCTGTCCAGTGCAACAGCCAGTAGCCAGATGTGGCTCCTGAGTCCCTCAGTTACACGCCACACCCCAGTCACTCAGCACAGCTGTGGAGTCATGCTCAGCAGCGAGGTCGTCCACCAGCAGGAGGGCATCGCCTGGGAGCTTGTGAGGTGTGCAGAGCTGTGGGGCTCGCGCTGACCCGATGGGTCGGGCCCTGGCCCAGCCCAGTGTCCTGTTCCCGCAGGCGCTCGGGTGAGCCCAGGCCCCTGCACTTGGCGAGCTTTGTGTAGAGCGCGTGTGAGATGAGGAGTCTGTTGTGTTGACCAGAGGCGGTGTCTGAGCCAGTTCAAGGGGCTGTGATCAGGCTGCGGTCACTTGTCCCAAACCCTTGCTTTTCTTTCCCTGTTGTCTCTGTATCCTTCTTAGTCATTTTTTTGTGCCAGTGATCACTACACTCTTTGCTGAGCACTGTCCACACCCCACTCTCCCCAACCCCCAGTTTATAATCTCACTGGCCCTGCTAGTGCTGAGTGGACAGTCAGGCGGCAGGGCCCCCTGTCAGGAGCATGGAGAGTGAGCCCTAGCTGCAAGGACCAGGGAGCACCTAACATCACTGGGTTAAATGTCTCCGTGGCCAGCTGGCCCCAGTGGGACAGCCACATGTCGTCACTGAAGTTCCCTGGCCTACTTCTTGTGCAGTAAGCAGTCATTAGTTTGACCAGTCAGATTTGGACACAAGTATTCCACCCTGTCTCCCTCCCTCCCTTCCCACCTGCCTTCCTCTCTTCAGTACATACTGACTGAGCATCTGCTCTGGCGGGGCACCATGCTGAGTCGTGGTGATGGGAGACACTGACCAAAGTTGTTGCTCTCACGGTGCTGACATGCTAGTGCAGGGGCTAGGTAAGAAAAATATAGGCAAATAACTAGGCCATTTTAGATATTGATAAAAGAAAAAAAACTAGGGCACTGTGGTAGCTTGGGGCTGAAGGTGGGAGAGGGTGGCAGTGATCAGAGAGGACCGAAGACGCTGACGGGCGCTGAGCCCTGAGAGCCACACAGCGTCACGTCTTCAGTGGCACCTTTGGAAAGTCAGTGGACCCCTGTGTTCAGTTTTATGTTGCTTTCTCTGCCTCTCAGTTTACGTGGCTGCCATATTTGTTTTTGTTGTAATTCTAGAGTTTCTGTGGAAATAGAGGCAATGAATAGTGAAAGACCATGGAAGACAAGTAGTTCAGTCAGACTGCTTCCGGGTTGGAAGGCTGGGACTTGCTGGTGCTGAGCCCCGGGAGTGGCTGTTTGCACACTGATCTAAAGGTCCTCAGGGCCAGAGGGCAGTGACTCTTAGGTATCCTAAGGTAATGGCATGTTTTCTTCTCTCTCTAAGACAGGAAATTTCTCTCAAAACAAGGTAGTCATTGTTCCTAAGGATGTGTAGATAAAGTGATTATCTTTTGGTGAATTGTGTAAGAGAGAGGGGCTGACCTCCTCAGTGTTCTTGTCTTTCTTGTGTTTCTTTGGGGCTTGTGTGGTCTTTCTGTTCCTATTTCATAAATGAAGAATCTGATTTTCTTTCCCTGAACACGTGGGGTTAGAGGAGCTCTCTCAGGTCCTTCCTTTCTGACGGGCAGTGAGGCTGCTGAGTCCGCTCTGAGGACGTGCTTTCCGGCAGCACCCAGTCTGTGGTGCCGCCCACGTGAGGCGCGTCTGTCTCAGGAAAAATAGACTGTGCGACGGTCAGAATCCAGGGGCAGGAAGGGAGCGGTTTGTATCAGCAGGAGTGGGGAGAGGTGTCCTGAGGAAAGTGGCTCTTTGGCAGGTTCTCAGAGGGGGACGTGGGAAAGGGAGAGCAGGTAAGGGAATAAGTCATGTCCTGAGTGGGGCAGCCTCTCCTGCTGACAGGTCAGCATGTCGGGCCCGTGCAGCTGGGACCGGACTCCTGATGGGGGGCAGTTACTCCACTCAGAGTTACTCATATTACCTAGACTTGCTGTCAGAAGAACACCTGAGGATAGTCCCAGTTCTAGACAAGGTAGAGTGGACACACTTCTAAGTACAGCTACAGACCTTGGATGTTATATATAAAACACGAAAGGCACTCTACTAAGGACGTCAGATCCAAAGAACAACAGGATAGACGCAATTGAAAATCACTTATACCAAGAACCATGAAAATAAACTTTAATAAGAAAAAAAACACAAGCCATCATGAAAATGCTTCCGTGATCAATTATAAACATGCTTGAAACAAATGAAAAAGAGTAAGTCTCAGCTAAGAAATGAAAAGTTTCAACAAAGATATGGAAGGTATAGAGAAGCATCAAATGAAAATTTTAGAACTGTAAAATACAATAATTGAATGAAAAAGTCTCTGGATAAACTCACCAGCAGATTGGAGATGACAGAGGAAAGAGTCAGTGAACTTGTAGATAGAACAGTAGAAATTTTTTTCTTTTCTTTTCTTTTTTTTTATCCTCACCCGAGGACATTTTTCCATTTTTTGTTCAGATAGAGTGAGAGGGAGAGAGAGAGAGAGAGAGAAACATCAATGTGAAGGGACACATCGAGTGGCTGCCACCCGCACGACCAACCAGGGCCGGGGACAAACTGCAACCGAGGTACGTGCCCTTAGTGGGAACCGAACCCGGGTCTCTCTGGACCACAGGCCGACGCTCTAACCGCTGAGCCAAACCGGCTAGGGCAGAACAGTAGAAATTTTTCAACAGAGAGCAGATTAGAACTCTCTCTCTCTCTCTCTCTCTCTCTCTCTCTCTCGCCTCGGGGTCTGGTGGGGCTCTAACAAAAGATCTAACATTTTGTGTCTTTGGAGGATGTCTTGGTAATTGAGAAACTTCCCTCCTGGTGCAGGTTTGGGTATAGTTGCTTTCCTGAAAGTTACGTTTCTCTTTCAGAAGTTTGCTTAAATTTGTTCTCGTGTCGTCTAGAGTTTATTGCCGTCTCTAAGTATAGCGAAAATGTTTTTAATTTATTTCAATATTTGGTTATCTGAGGCTAATTGTCAAAAAACATTTAATGATGATGCTGGTGCTATAGAGGCAATTGAGGAAGACCTTCTTGGGTCAAGGTCACTGGAAAGAGCCATGTGTCCTCTTATGTAGTTCTCTAATTTCCAACATGAAAACAGTGTTTTTCTTCCTGCTAGTCACTTCTCACAAAAAGCAAAAAATATGAGTTAGCTCCTGTAAGTGGAGTTTAGGAAGCATATTTCATTTGATTTCTTTTGAAATATTTTCTTGATGGAAGTGCTGGAGAATGTCATCTGCTGAGGGGCAGAGATGCCTGGAGTTTGCCGAGTACTGATGTAGAACCTGATGTAGAACCTGGGTGGCCACCAGTCTCGGAGTTCCCGGAGCTAGGTGCTGTGCTCAGCGCCGCAGGTCTGTCATGCATGCCGTCAAGATGTCACAGTGACCTGTGAGGAATGTCGTGTCACCTCCGTTTATCAGTGGGAGGTTGCATCCTTTGTCCAAGGTCATTCAGTGGTGGCAGAGCCAGGACTCAAGCCTCGGCCGGTCTGACTGCATAGGCTGAGCATTAGAATAGCCCTGCTAGACTGTTACCTTCGATCATAGGGTGAGTCAGATGGTTTGACTAAAAAATCTCAGATTCCTAGAAATTACTAGGTTTTTATCTTTAGAAAATTGTTACTATAACTCAAATCCATTTTACTATTGTGAATTCAGAGCCATTTAAATTTGTTCTTTACATAAAGTGGTTTCGCACTTCTGGTCAAGACGACTGGTAGGTAAACGTGGTATCGCGTCCTTTCACAACCACATCAAAGTTACAACTAAACTACAGAACAACCATCATTCAAAACCACCTGACATCGAGCTGAATGGAAGTCCTACAACTACAGAATTGAAGAAGCAGCCACATTGAGACTGGTACGAGGGGCGGAGGGGACGGGCTGGTCCCACACCCATGTGTGACAGATAAAATCAGGAGGATACCTGGGCTGGGAAGGTCCTCCCTGAGGACTGAGGGGTCCCCGTCTCACACCAGGTGCCCCGCTCAGGGTTCCAGTGCTAGGAAGAGAATCCCCATCACTTCTGGCTGGAAAAACCAGCGGGAACTGAGGCTCAGGGAGGTGGAGGCGGCTGGAGCCCCAGGCAGCTCCTCTTAAAGGGCCTGTGCACAGACTTATCAGACTCACTCCCTCTAAGCTCAGAGGGGAAGCAGCTTGAGGGGTGCCAGAGACATACAGGGAAGAACTGAGCTGTTTGGCACTGGAGCGAGGGCTGGAGAGGGGGCTTTCTCCGGGACAAACGTGCTGTCAGAGGCCTTTGTTCCTTTGGTGAGCCCTTCCCTGGGGCGGCAGACAGCTGCCATATCTGGGACTCCAGCAACCTGCCTCACACTGGTAGCCCCGCCCTGGTGATTCCCTGAGACCCCGCCCCACCCAACTTTCAGGCCCACCCAAGCTGTTGCCAGTTGCTTAACCATAGGATTGGCCTGTCTTGGATCCTGCTTCAGGTTTTCCTAAATTCTTTCAAACAAGCAGCTTCTGGTCTCAGCTAGTCCTATACCTCTCGTTAAGTAATACATAGAAACAAACACAGGGAGGCAGCCATAATGAGGAGACAAAGAAACAGGTCCCAAATGAAAGAACAGAAAAAATCTCCAGGAAAAGAATTAAGCGAAATGGAGATAAACAACCTAACAGATGCTGAGTTCAAAATACTGCTTACAAGGATGCTCAATGAACTTAGTGAGAACCTCAGCAAACTTAGTGAGGGTCTCAAGAGCATAAAAAAGGACCAGTCAGAAATGAAGGATGCACAGTCAGAAATGAAGGAGGCACTAACTGAAATAAAGAATAATTTATGCAGAATTAATAGTAGAGTAGGTAAAGCCAAGAAGCAAACCATTGATTTGGAGTATAAGGAAGCAAAAAACACCCAAGCAGAACAGCAAAAAGAAAAAAGAATCTAAAAAAATGAGGATAGTGTAAGGAGCCTCTGGGACAACTTCAAGTGTGCCAACATTCGCATCTTGGGGGTGCCGGAAGGAGAAGAGCGAGAACAATTAATCGAAAACCTGTTTGAAACAATAATGGCAGAAAACTTCCCTAACTTGGTGAAGGAAACAGACATACTAGTCCAGGAAGCACAGAGAGTCCCAAACAAGATGAATCCTAAGAGGCCCACACCAAGACACATCATCATCAAAATGCAAAAGGTTCAAGACAGAGACAATCTTAAAAGCAGCAAGAGAAAAGCAGTTAGTTACCAACAAGGTTGTTCCCATAAGACTGTCAGCTGATTTCTCAAAAGAAACTTTGCAGGCCAGAAGGGAGTGGCAAGAAATATTCAGAGTGATGAAAAGCAAGAACCTACAACCAAGATTACTCTATCCTGCAAAGCTGTCATTTAGAATCGATGGCCATATAAAGAGTTTCCCAGACAAGGAAAAGCTAAAGGAGTTCATCACTACCAAACCGTTATTATATGAAATACTGAAGGGTCTTTTTGAAGAAAGAGATAAAATATATGCACAAACAAAATGGCAGTGAATACATATCTATCTACAATAGAATCTACAAACAAAATGAACAGGCAGAACAGAAACATTCTCATAGTTACAGAGAACATTTTGTTGGTTGCCAGATGGGAGGGGGGCTGGGGGAATGGGTGAAAAAGGTGAAGGGATTAAGAAGAACAAATTCATTGCTAGACTGACAAACCTCAAAGAAAAGGGTGTTGGGGGGTGGGAAGAAATAAACCAAAGAACTTATTTATATGCATAACCAATGGACACAGACAACAGTGTGGGAAAAGGCGGGGCGGGGGGGCGGGAGTGGGGAGGAGGGGGTCAATGGGGGAAAAATGAGGAACATCTGTAATACATTCAACAATAAAGATTAAAAAATTTTTTTTATTAAAGAAAAGTGGAGCAAAAAAAATAAAGTGGTTTTGTTCATTTAGTTTTTATTTGTGAATTGTAAGATCACAAGAATGGAACTAGGTTCTAACTTCTCTTTAATTTGTAAATTTTTAGACCTCCTCTTATACTCCATGGCTTTTGTGTTTTATTTTACTTTATTTTATTGTTGTTTTGTTTTTGTTGTTGTTGTTGTTCTCACCAAGCAGGGCAACAACCATTTTAATGTCACCAGGCATTAGATGCAGTGCTCTGGGCCCTCCGGTCTGCTCTTGTTCTGTAGCTACAGCTGTCAGCTTCTAGGTCAGAAGTCAGTAGGCCGGGGGCTTGTAGACATTGATAAGCTAATCCTAAAATTCCTATGCAAAGCTCAAGAACCCAGCTGAAACAACCTGGAAAAGAACAGTGTTGGAGAACTACTTATCTCCAAACTAGTAATCCAGACAGTGTGGCACTGGCATTAGGATGGACACAGGTGAATGGAACATGACCGGAGGTCTAGAAATAAACCCTCACGTCTACAATCAGTTCATTTTCGACAAGAACACCGGGATGATTTAATGAGAAGAGTATCTTTTCAACAAACAATGGAAACCTGACGTCCACATGCAAATGCGTGAAGTTGGACCCTCACTTCACATTATACACAGAAACCAACTCAGAATAGGCTGCAGACCTAATGTAAGAACTAAAGCCGGAACCTCAGGGAACGTGGGAGTGAGTCTGCAAACGTGGGTGAGCACAGTCTTGTTGATGCGAAAACAAAAGCACAAGGGACAAAGTAAACAATAGACAAATTGGACTTGTTCAAAATGGAAGTTTCTGTGCTGCCAAGGACGCCGGCAGGAAAGTGAAATGACAGACCACAGCCTGGGAAACATTTGCAGGTGATGTATAGGACAAGGGCCTGTAGTCCAGTATGTGGGGGGACTTTACACTCAGCAGTTCAAAATGGGCAAAGGATCTGGATAGACATTTCTCCAAATATTGACCAGTAGCCTATAAACACATGAAAGGATGTGTTTATCATGCGCTGTAAGGACAGTACAAATGAAAACCCCAGTGGGCTAGCATTCACATCCACTCTGGTGGCCACAGAAAATTAAAAGAAAGAGATGGAGAAGAACAAGAACCAGGGAGGCTGTGGAGAAATTGGAACCCCACACACTGCTGCTGGGAAGGTAAAGTACAGCCACCATGGAAACAGCTTGTAGTTCCTCAAAAAGCGCCATGTGGAGTTACCGTGTGACCCAGTAAGCCAGTCCTAGGTATACACCCCAAAGAATCGAAAACGGATGTCCACACAAAAGCCCGTACAATAATGTTCATAGGAGCATTACACGTGATAGCCCCAAATGGCAACAGCTCAGATACCCAGCTGATGAATGAAGAGAAGAACCACCGTGCGCACCACACGGGGACTCTGAGGAGGAGGAGGGGGGAGCAGGGGCGCACACTGCAGCTCGGCCAGTCGGCGCCACACTGTGACGTGGGCGAAGGCTGTCTCAGAGGTGACGTGTTGTGTGATTCCACTGTATGACCTGTCCAAAACAGGAAGACTCAGAGACAGGCAGAAAGTAGATTCAGGGTTCTTCCCATACGGTCACAAGGAGATGGATGTGGTTTTGCTTTGCTTTCTTGCACACAGATACTGAAAGGCACTTTTCCCTGTCCCCTGCCTAGGTGGTCACAGCTTTGCTCATGTTATGGTGCTCAAGTTGCTATTAATCCCTAGGCGCTTCTGTGGCCCCAGGAGGCACAGAGCAACCTGGGCACTCAAGATGGTCAGCATCTTTGTAATTTTTATTTAACTACTCAGCTGTATTTCAGAGACCCTCCCCAGCACCCACCTTGTGCTGGACACAGGGGGGATGAGACACAGCACAGTTCCCCGGAGCTGAAGGTCCTGGCCCTGCAGGGCAGGTCAGAGGGCTCCACTGTCCCCAACGTCCTGTCCTCCGCCGCCCCAGTGCAGGAGGGAGGAGGGAGGGTGGCACCCTGGTTCCTTCCGCAGTCTTCCTCGCCTCCCGCCTGTTCCCAGCCTGGTTCCCTCTTCTAACTGGCCTCTCAGGAAAACCTGCAGCCCAAAACCTGGTGTTGAATAAGAAACAGAGAGGACCCTGCCTCGGGGATAGGGCCCCTGACGTTGACAGAGGGTGCTGTGCTGGTGTGAGCAGGGGCGTCTGTCCTTGGCGGGCCAGGAGCCTGAGAGCTGAGCTCAGTGGACAGTCGTGCGGATGTCTACTGCATCGTTCTCAGAACTCAGGGCACGCGAAGGCGGGCAGGACGCGAATGTAGTTTTTGCATTCTGTTCATTTTTAATGATAAAATGTTCTCAAAATGTGTCTTTCCCGGTTTTAATTTTTATTCTTTTTGTACCCAACCAAGGCTTAGAGAGCATTCTCTGCAGTTTAGGAGCGGCCAGCACCCCCCCTGCGTAGCACCTTAGCTCCCAGCATCTCCTAAGGGAGGGAGGGAGGGGTCTGTGGGGCAGGGATGCCGTCAGGTACCTGGGGACGGACCGGGCCTTTGTGCATCGGTCCTTGAACTGCTCTTGTCTCCTGTGCCTTAGCTTGTGCTTGTGGGAAACGGGACGGCCCCGCGAGCCTCCTTCACCGCGTGGGCCTGCCATGAAGCGTGCCGGGTGACTGTGGTGGGTAGGCCACGGCATTTCCCTGAAGTGCCCGTGTGCTGTGCAGCTTGAACTCTGTTTTCTCTGCAGCCTCGTGCCTGCCACGTCCAGCTTCTCTGCAGGCCTTGGCTACGCCCCTCACAGCCTCCATTTGGGAACCTTATCTTGGGCAGTGGGATTTCCTGCCTTCTCGCCCTTCCCTTCACATGCCCCCTGTCTGTCTGTCAAAGGGTTTAGGGATTTCAAGAATAGATACGAAGCCTTAGGAATGGTCCCAGGACAAACCCGCACTGCCTCCCCACCCTCG
The DNA here is from genome assembly GCF_014108415.1 of Molossus molossus. Classification (NCBI taxonomy): domain Eukaryota; kingdom Metazoa; phylum Chordata; class Mammalia; order Chiroptera; family Molossidae; genus Molossus; species Molossus molossus. The sequence goes on along the minus strand of NW_023425359.1, from coordinate 5,445,727 downwards.
CTGCACGTGGATTCGCTCCCCTTGTGCGTCTTATCCCACCGCTCATCTGCAGTTGGGCCGCACCAGAACCGACCGGCACAGAGCTGTGACGTCGGGCTCGTTGCCTTGTAGCGTTGATGAGATGCCCAGGACATTAACCTTGTTTTCATCAACTAGCCTCTGCTGAAATCGGCTTCCGTAGATGTGCTTCTGCTTACAGTTGCCGAACCTATTGGTGATGTTCAGTGAGGATTTACTGTACCTGCCCCTCCTCATCTCCCACCTTTGCAAAGTTACAGGTCATTCATCATTCTTCCCACCTGGATGAAGCGTCGTCTTCCCTTTCTTCTCCTCCTTCGCCCCCCATTTCTGTTTTATTCTTCCCCCTTACCCCCTCTCCCCTTCATCCCCCCTCCCCCCCTCCCAGCTCTGACGTCTGTAAAGGAGATGATCAGACGTGTGCAGTAGAGAACGGGGCCCCAGATGCCCCTCCTCTTCGATGCCCTTCCTCTGGAGGTGCACAGGAAACGCAGACTCTGCAGCAGACCCCCTGTGACTCCCAGGGACACCGGGGAGAATGGGGACTTGAAGGCCCCGAGCACGACACCAGTCCTTCCTCCCCGTTGTTGCTGAAGCCACAGCTCCCACCGCGGATGCCCGCTGCCTCCCCCTGTTCCTGTAGGTCTGTCCTGGAGTGCGGACAGCAGGAATGGATTTGGGTTGATTTAAGGGAAAATAGCAACAACCAGCCTGGCAGAACAGTGAAGGTAGAGCCTATGGCCCTCATCAGTGGAGCCAGAACTGCCCTGGGAGCAACCTGGCAGGGACCAGGGGACAGTGTCCTTAGGCACTGCTGTTAGGGGCTCAGCCCCAGTGTTTGCTGCTCAGCTCACTGCATTCAGGGTCCAGATCCTCGGGAAGTTCTCCTGGGTCCAGCTCTCACTCCTTGGCTGGGCACTGTTCTCAGACTGTGTGGTCTGGATGCTGGGGGACCCAGAGGGATGAAGTCCTCTGTGCTGCTCCTCATCACATCTGTTGGCACCTCCTGTGTGCCAGGCCCTCGTTTAGATACTGGGTGTGCGGTCTGCGGGGACCAGGTGCATCACTCCTACGACCCCCACTGAACCCGCTCAGGTCCCCCAGCTGCTCTCAGGTCCCCCAGCTGCTCTCAGGTTCCCCAGCTGCACTCGCTGCACTCAGGTCCCCCAGCTGCTCTCAGGTCCTCCAGCTGCACTCAGGTCCTCCAGCTGCCCTCAGGTCCCCCAGCTGCCCTCAGGTCCCCCAGCTGCACTCAGGTCCCCCAGCTGCTCTCAGGTCCCCCAGCTGCTCTCAGGTCCCCCAGCTGCACTCAGGTCCCCCAGCTGCACTCAGGTCCCCCAGCTGCTCTCAGGTCCCCCAGCTGCACTCAGGTCCCCCAGCTGCACTCAGGTCCCCCAGCTGCACTCAGGTCCCCCAGCTGCACTCAGGTCCCCCAGCTGCTCTCAGGTCCTCCAGCTGCACTCAGGTCCCCCAGCTGCCCTCAGGTCCCCCAGCTGCCCTCAGGTCCCCCAGCTGCCCTCAGGTCCCCCAGCTGCTCTCAGGTCCCCCAGCTGCCCTCAGGTCCCCCAGATGCTCTCAGGCCCTCCAGCTGCTCTCAGGTCCCCCAGCTGCACTCAGGCCCTCCAGCTGCTCTCAGGCCCTCCAGCTGCCCTCAGGTCCCCCAGCTGCTCTCAGGTCCCCCAGCTGCACTCAGGTCCCCCAGCTGCTCTCAGGTCCCCCAGCTGCTCTCAGGTCCCCCAGCTGCACTCAGGTCCCCCAGCTGCACTCAGGTCCTCCAGCTGCACTCAGGTCCCCCAGCTGCTCTCAGGTCCCCCAGCTGCACTCAGGTCCCCCAGCTGCACTCAGGTCCCCCAGCTGCTCTCAGGTCCCCCAGCTGCTCTCAGGTCCCCCAGCTGCACTCAGGTCCCCCAGCTGCACTCAGGTCCTCCAGCTGCACTCAGGTCCTCCAGCTGCACTCAGGTCCCCCAGCTGCACTCAGGTCCCCCAGCTGCACTCAGGTCCTCCAGCTGCTCTCAGGTCCCCCAGCTGCACTCAGGCCCTCCAGCTGCCCTCAGGTCCCCCAGCTGCACTCAGGTCCCCCAGCTGCTCTCAGGTCCCCCAGCTGCTCTCAGGCCCTCCAGCTGCTCTCAGGTCCCCCAGCTGCACTCAGGCCCTCCAGCTGCCCTCAGGTCCCCCAGCTGCACTCACGTCCCCCAGCTGCTCTCAGGTCCCCCAGCTGCTCTCAGGCCCTCCAGCTGCTCTCAGGCCCTCCAGCTGCTCTCAGGCCCTCCAGCTGCTCTCAGGTCCTCCTGTCGGAGGTCCTATCTGTCCTATCACTGTGCACCTGTGAAGACTAAGGCAGGCACGACTGCCTGAGGAAGCCTTTCCTGACCGCCACCCCTGCTCCAGTGTCCCTCTCCCCTCTCACAGGTCTCACTGTCTATTTGTTCGTTCATTCATCTGCTCATCTAGCCATCCATCCATCCATCCATCCATCCATCCATCCATCCATGTGTTCGTTCATCAGTCATTCATCCATTCATTCATCTGTTCGTTCACTCATTCATCCATCCATCCGTTTGTTCGTTCGTTCCTCCTGTTGTCTGTGCCTGTCTCTGTTCTGTGCTGCAAGCTCCATGAGGTCCAGTCTTATCTGAGTTTTCTCCTTCTCAGCACCTTGTCTCATTTCTGGCTGGCACCCCATCGGTGCTGAAGGGGTGACTGTTGTGTGGGCCAAACGGAGGCACTGGAGGTGGGAGAGTGATGGCTGTGCCCTCTGTGGGGCCGCCGCCCACCCTCCAGCCCTGGCGCAGTCCGAATGCTGGTGTGGTCTTCACGGGACTGTGGATGAGACTAGAAAAAAGTGGGTCGAGTGAAGCTTGAATAAACTGTTTCTTTTGGGTTTGTAATGGTATCAATTAGTGAGCAGGCACATTGGGGTCCAGAGACCTGAGTTCAGTCTGCACTGTGTCCCCCACTAGCCCAGACTGCAGGGAAATCCCCGGTTTCTCTGGGCTTCTGCTTCCTCATCCTTCAGCTGTGGCCGGACTCCTGTCAAGGGCTCCTGGCAACACTCAGGTTTGCTAAGTTCCTGGAGAGCTGAGTGGGTGACTGAACTTCGGGGCATCCGGAACCTGGGGAGACGTGGCCAGGGTGCTGGCTGCTCCCAGCGGGCCCACCTGTGGTCCAGGTCTGGCTTCACGTGGGCAGTGCCTCTGGTCTGGTCTGCTCACAGGTGGGCCGTGTCTGTTGCAGAGCCTTGCACGGGGCTTAATTCCTAGGCCTTTTCGTAATTAAACTCCCTCAGTGAGCCGCCCTCACTGCCGAGGCTGGTGGTGGGACTTGAGCAGACCTGTCCTGTTTCAGAGCTCACGCCGCGCGCCTGGCTCACGCCTGGGTCGTCCTTTAGAGCATCCCTCACCCCTCCGGCCTCCCGGGCTCTTCTAGAATGTTACCTGTCAGACGAGCGACGTGAGGAAGGACTCTGAAGGCCTCTTCTTCCCACAGGTCACCAAGGACAACAGAAACCACCTCCTGCCGGACATTGTGACGTGTGTGCAGAGCGGCAGGAAGTGAAGGCGGTTGTGTCCCGCTGCCCGGCCCAGAGCAGCTCCTGCCTGTCCGGTTCTGTGCCCGCGGGTCCTGAGACCGTGTGGGCTTCTGCAAAGAGAGCCTCACAGCTGTTTTCCATAAAATGTCTGAAAGACGGAATTAGCCCTAATGCTGGATTGACTGCAAGACGAATCATCTTGTGGCTTATTTATGCCGAGCGTTTTCTGTTTATTTCCTCTTGCAGTTGTGCGTATGATTTGGGGAAGTTATGAAATGAGCAGTGGTTCTCAGAGCACCAGATGGGATTGGCCCCCCTTGACGTTGTACATGTGTTGGGGGAGGGGAGAGTTTGCGGCCCCGCCAGCTCTGCACATCGGGAACATGAAGCACCCCCACACCCCCAGGGGCTGCTGCAGTCTGGCAGCTTGAAGTGATAACAGTTACTTGATATTTAAAAATTACTATTTCGAAAGAAAACCCTTTCAGACCCTCCCCACCCATCTCTCATGTTTGTTTGCTTATTACTCAATAAAACAAGTTGATGTGATGGTCCTGGCAGGAGTTGTGGGGCGGATGGCCGCGTGCTCAGTGGGTGTGGGGTCAGACAGGAGCCCCACTTCGGCGGAGGTCTTAACCCTTTTTGTGCCCGTTTCCATCCAGAGAGTGGGGAGTGAGTCTCACGGGAGGGCTGTGGCACACTGTCGCAGGGACTGCCGTTCACCTCCACATGGTCCTGGGAGCCCAGTGCCGGGGCTGGGCCGGCAGAACATGGAGAGGTGAGGGCAGCCCACAGCAGGCAGAGACTGCCGACACCCCAGCTTCAGGGGCTGAAACTGCCCTTGCGTGGTTGATGTGCCAGAGTGATTCAGTCGTGATTTTAGGTCACTTACGATGAAAATCTATGAATTTCCAGGATTGTTTCTAGCCACTAGCGTTAGCTACAAACCTGGTAGGTGTTAATACTGAGTGTACCTGTCTGTGACCAAGGACCTGACCTGGAGCATGTGGGACCAGGGGTCCTGAGAGCAGTGGGCACAGACGGAGGGACACACTCACGTCCAGACCGAGGCCATCATCTGCTGACGTGTAGAGCAGGCGGTGGTGGGTCAGAGAGAGGCCTGGCGGGGCGAGGAAGCACGTGGCCCGGCTGGTGTGGCTCAGTGGTTGAGTGTCTACCCATGCACCAAGGGGTGGCCAGTTCGGTTCCCGGTAGGGGCACATGCCCAGGTTATGGGCCTGATCCCCAGTGGGGGGCATGCGGGAGGCGGCCAGTCGATGTTCTCTCTCATCAATGTTACTATTTCTCTCTTCCTTCCTCTCTCTCTAAAAAAATAAAAATTTTTTAAAAAAGACGTAAGCACGTGGAGGGAGGTGGACAGTCTTAAACTCATAGACTGTAATCTGGTTACCCTGGTTGCCAGGAAGAGGTCCCCAGCCCAGCTGCCAGTCCCGTCGCTCCCTGCTTCCCAGCCCTCACGTCCACGGGGGGGGGGGGGGGGGGCTCAGAACAGTGGACGGTCCCCGCCCCGCTGTTCTCTTCCTGTCCCCGTGTTCACAGAAGTCTGTCTGGGGAGGTGGCGTGTGTGTGTGCTGATGGCAGATGCTCGTGTCCCCGAAGCTCCGTGACTCGGGCTCAGCGGGGACGCGGGGGGCTCGAGAAGGGAGGGCTGCGCCACAGATCGCGTTGCACATTTGATGGGCAAAGAGATGGAGCATCGAGTGATTTTAGAAAAGTACTTGCCAGACACAGACGGTTTCGACACACAGTGAAAAACCTAGAGTCAGATGCCAGAAAGCCACACGCTTGGTGTGAAGCCAAGCACGACAGGCTGCTTCCCATCCTCAGAGGGGACAATTCTGTTCCCCGTGCACATGCACAAAATTACTCTTTAGCTGTATGCTGGCAGAATGTTTGAATGTTCCCAGCAAGAAATGTCACTTTCGGGTGGGGGGGTGGGGCAGGAAGAGATTAACCAAAGAACTCGTGTGCACGTGTGCACAGCCCTGGGACACAGTGCAGCGGAGGCAGGGCGGGGACAGGGTGGAAGGGCAGTGGGGTGAAACGGGGGACATCGTAATGCGCTCGACAACAAAGGTGCATTTTTAAAAAGATGTCACTTTAGGATCGCTTTCAAATGGGGGCTAAACAGTATTTTGCAAAGACTACTCTGATAAACAGATGCCTGGCCCAAGACCAGATTAACAAGTTCATGAGTTGTAAATATAAAAGTTGGTCCCACTTTTTTGTTTTGTTTTTTATCCTCACCCGAGGACATTTTTCCATTTTTTGTTCAGATAGAGTGGGAGGGAGAGAGAGAGAGAGAGAAATATCGATGTGAAAGGGACACATCGAGTGGCTGCCACCCGCACGACCAACCAGGGCCGGGGACAAACTTCAACCGAGGTACATGCCTTTAGCGGGAACTGAACCCCGGTCTCTCTGGACTGCAGGCCGACACTCTAACAGCTGAGCCAAACCGGCCAGGGCTGGTCCCACTTTTTGAAGAGAGACTGTGCCCTTGCCAGCTGTGAGGGGTGGAGTGAGTCCCAGGGCGCGCGCCCCACGTGTACCGTGGAGGGGTCTGCGCTGGGTCTGCTCTCAGAGGTGCAGTTCAGTTCTGTCTGCTGTTGCTGATCAAGTTCCTTCTCCCCCTGCCTCCCCGAAGGGGCCCGGAGGCCCAGGTAAGATGGACTGGGGGGGGGCTCAGGAACCCGCGGGGCAGGAGGCAGGGCCTGTGGGCTCTCCTCGCCCGCCCTGCCCGGCACCTGCTCTCCAGGGCTTTCCGGTCTCCCTCCCTGTGGCTAAGGCTCCTCCTCCTGGATGCCCGAGGAGTGGGCCAGCATTTTTCTCTGCGGTGGAGACCACTGCCCGGGAGGCCACACTCACGGCCCAGGGCCTGCCATTTGGACCTTGGGCCCTGGCTGTGCAGCTGCCCGAGCGGGTCTCGGGAGCTCAGCCGGCTGCGGAGGTGGCCTCCCCAGCGTCTCAGAGAGCAGTGCCATCTGCCCCGAAGGGCGAGGACGTCTGAGTGTCACCCTCCCCAGACCGCCTAGTCCTAGAGACCGTGAAGAAAGGGTGACTTTCCAGTTACTCTAACTGCTGTCTCTGCTTACTGGGGCAGTGACGCTGTCCCGCGGACGGTCCGCCTCCCCCGTCCTGGCAGCCGGAGGCAGCAGGCAGCTCCTCCCACTGGGAAACCAGACGGGGGAGGCACAGAATCCGCCCACACACCACTCTCACAGGAAGAGTTCGCCTCTTAAATGACAAGTTTCAGCAGAACACACAGAACTGGGAACAGGAATAACTGTAAACCCTTTAATTCCGAAAACAAAGGCGTGTACAGGTGTTCCGTGACCCTGGGGACTCGGGCTGGGGAAACGGCACGTCTGTCCTGTGAAGGCCCGGCCTGGCTGCTGTGGGAGGCCGCTCTGACGCTGTGGGGCACCGCGCGCCTCCCGGCCAGCATCTGACCCCGCCGGGACCGGACGTCCACACTCACCACTGGGTGCCGTGGGCTGTCACGGTGCTGTGGACATGCCTGCATGCAGTCAGCGTTGCCTGCAGTTAGGGTTATACGAACCCAACATCGGTGTAAATACTATGAAGCAGCAACATTGTCTACGGTGGACGTAACCTTGGCGCCCTTGGCCCGCGGACGGTGCGATGCGTGCGGTGCTCATTGCTTTTCCGTGGGGACGAGTGGACGGGGGCAGTTATGTGACCTGCGGCTGTCTTACTGCCCTCAGGGCAGAGACTCGTCTCTCCAGGGGTTTGCAGGTGATGCTGCGTTTGTCTGAGCCCATTCTGGAAAGTGCCGCCCTGCCCCGCCCTGGAGCAGCGGGTGGGAGGCTGCTGTTCAATTGTTTTCATCACGTGAGATGTTCTTCAAGAACCTGAGATGAAGTTATTCAGTTTCCTACAACAGCTCTCATTTATCCTCAGAGTGGGCCTCACGTGGACGACAGTATTTGCTCTTTTAGTTTAGGGAGCAGGAGGGAGGGAAAGGAAGGTGAGCGTGGGAGCTCACTCTCGCCGCAGGCCCTCCCGCCTTCCTACTCGTCCGAGGCGCTCTGCTGGGAAGCCGTGTCGTCCAGGCCCACGTCCTCCTGGCTGGCCCTCCTGCAGGCCGTGCCCAGGCCCTCAGCCAGACGGCGGCCGCGAAGCTGCCCCTGTTCGCTGGCTTCGGTGGGTTCACACGGCTCGGAGAAATGCTTCGGGAGAGAAGGAGAAGCAAATGCTTAGCAAACAGGTGTGCCCACTTCAGGCCCCGCCCGGCCGCTGCCCACCTGGCCTGCTAACCAGGGCTGCAGGGCGCCCAAGGGTGGCCCTGGAGGAAGGACGGAGGACGTGACCGGGGGTGCGGAGGTGCCTCTAACGTGGGGACCTGCTCTCAGGTAGTCTGGACAAGCTGGAAAGAGATGACCTTGGGTGAAGGTCATCTGCCTGCACGGACTCCCGGGTTTCGGTCGCTGTCTCTTCACAGACACCTGGCCCGTCACAAGGCTGTGCCCGCCTTCCCCCGACGCAGACGGTCCAGGGATCGGTGGTCCTCGGGGACAGGGAAGGGAACCTGCCGGCACCCCTGGACTACACCACAGATTGTGTCTTAAGCACAGATGGGGGGTGAGAGAAAGGTGTGACAGTCTGTGCATTTTTATTGAGAAAATGAAAAAAAGGGAAGCTTCTTTATACGTTTGGTGTTCTCATTACATTTAGTTACAGTCCTGAAGTAACCGGTCTCCTTGCTCCTGGCCGGTGTGCCCGGGTCCCCAGGGAGCCCATCGGCCCCACCCTGAGAGGAGGGAGGCCCGGCGTTGCTGGCCCACGGCCCTTCCCCAGGCGGTTCGTGCCCGGCAGCTTCCTGGGTGGCGAGGCCGCTGCCGTGGCCTCCACTGTGGGTGGCGTCTGCCCGGAGGGCCTGGGCCCGGGAGGAGAGGACGGGAGGGCCCTCGCCCACTCCCAGCGACGGCACGGGGCAGGGCGAAGTCTCCACTGACGCCCACGCGTGCCCTGAGGCCCCCTACGTGCCCTCCCTGCCCCAGTGCAGAACAGCTGGGGTGGGACTCATCTCACCAGCCTGGAGCCTGCAAGTAGCCGCTTGTTTGGGTGGAGGCCCCAGGACTCTAGTGTCTGCGTGCAGGCAGCGGGCAGCCCTCCTGGCGGCTAAGATGACGCCTGTGGACAGGAGGGGTGACTGTGACTGTGGACAGGAGGGGTGACTGTGACTGTGGACAGGAGGGGTGACTGTGGACAGGAGGGGTGACTGTGACTGTGGACAGGAGGGGTGACTATGGACAGGAGGGGTAACTGTGACTGTGGACAGGAGGGGTGACTGTGGACAGCAGGGGTGACTGTGGACAGCAGGGGTGACGACGGACTGCGGTGCGGGCGTCCTGAGCTGTGTCTCGGAGAGTGGCGTGAGAGGGACAGCAGCAGGTGCCGCTGCTGGGTGAGGGACACCACCCCACGTCCTGGTGCCGCTCAGGGTGTGGCCCTGCTGGGCTCCTGCAGTGCTGCCTGCGTGTTCTACCTACAGGACGTGTGCTGCACACGTGGTCGGCCCCAGTGCGCGGCCAGACCATCTCCTTCCTAATCACTGTTGTCTGTCCCTAAGGGGGGCTCTGCTGGCAGCCGGATGGGGCCATCAGGCCGGGATCCCGCACACCTGCCCTGCCCAGCCCTTACCCGTGTGACCTGGCTGGCAGCCCGGGCCGAGGGGCCCAGCACGATGTTGACGCTGCTGGACGACTGGGTGTCACTGGTGTTGCTCCCCTCCGCGGCAGAGAGCCCAGAGATGACCAGGGCACTGGAGAAGCTCCTCTTGCCGAAGAGGAAGCTGAGGGTGGAGCTGCTGGACGAGCCCAGGCTGGACCGGATCAGTGCCTCGGCCCGCTCGCGGACACTCAGGTGGCCGGCGGTGGTGACCGGGGCGGGCCGAGAGTGCAGGGACACAGCTGAGCTGTGTAAGGAGAGCTGGCTGCCCGACAGCCTCGGGGCCAGCCCGTGGGCCGACGCGGACGTCTGCAGGAAGGGCTGCTGGCTTTCTAAGAGCGGGCCGGACGAGCTCAAGGTGGGTGGCCTTTGGCTTAATGCCCCGTGCGCCTGGACAGACTGACTCCTGCCCTTCCTCCTGCCTTTGAAAGAAAGAACAGGTTGGCATTGCCGGTGGTCACCAACATCAGTGTTAGCACAGGGGCTTGGGCGGCTCTGCCCTGGCCTCCAAGGCTGGGCTACGAGCCGGAAGCCCCCCTGAGGTCTCCACCGAGGCCTTGAGAGCCCCGGGAGGCGGGGTGGGGTGGGGCAGCCAGGGTGAGTCCCGTCCCACCTGCCCAGGACTTTCCTGGCTTCGACACTGAAATCGCGTTCTGGGAGCCCTGGCCCCGAGAAACCCGGACGCCAGCAGTATAGCACCTCCGCCAGCTAATCCTGGTTTGTTCCTGCTCAGGGCCCGGGCTCCAGGGCTCATCCCGTGAGCAGTGACGAAGGGAACACCTGCACGATGTTGTCACTGTTAGTTGCCTTAATAAAAGGGAAAATAGCCCTGGCCAGTTTGACTCAGCGGTTAGAGCGTTGGCCCGCAGACCAGAGAGACGAGGGTTCGGTTCCCGCTAAGGGCACGCACCTCGGTTGCAGTTCGTCCCCGGCCCTGGTTGGTGTCGTGCAGGTGGCAGCCAATGTGTCTCTCTCACGTCGATGTTTCTCACGCTTCTTCCCTCTCTCCCTCCTGCTCTATCTGAAGATAAATGCAAAAATAATGGGAAAATAAAGGGTTGAGCCACATGCTTGGCCTTTGTTTTGTAGAAAAGCTTCCCCTAAAGGTCCGGGTCTTTAAGAGGGGCCCTGGCAGGCCCCCGGCATGGGCAGCGTCGCCGGCCAGGCCCGGCCTCCCCTGACCCGACCACGGAGTCTGGCCCCGTCCACGTCTGGTGCCTGCCGCTGAGCTCTGGTCCCAGCAGCCAGGGGAGCTGGGCCCCCTTGGACGCTATTACTTCACTTAACCATCAGTTACTACCAGGGTCTAATTTTAAAATATTGTGAAGGGAGCAGCCAGCGACATCACAGTTCTGCCGATGGCCTTCGGTGTCTCCTGATGCTGCCACAATCGGGCCTTCAGTCAGTCGGGCAGAGGGCAGAGGGCAGAGGGCAGAGGGCAGGTCCCAGAAGACGCATAGACGTTTCTTACCTTGCACCTCGCTCACATGCCCAAATCACTAACCATGTGCCTGGTGACTCTAAATACGTATGCATGTCGCCAGGAGAACCCCGAGAAGAGGCCTAGCTTTTCAGAAAGCTCCTGAGGGAACCGATGTTGACATGGAGAGCCCAGGGGCCCCCCAGCCGCACTCCTGCCCACATCGGCTTACTGGCTGGGACGGCCTTTGGCCTCATGGTGGCCTTAGTGCTGTGTGGCCACGGGGACACTGGTACCGTTTCCAGAGACCGGTGTTCCCGCCTGGCTCGCTCCGGCCAGCTGCTGAGAAAACGGGGTGCTCCCCACAGGGCTGTGCGCCCCCGCGGGCCTGGGATGAGTGTGAGATGCCCCTGGAGTGGGGATCACCCGGGCCAGACCCACATGAATGGGCCCAGCTGAGCAGTTAATGTCATAGAGGACGAAGAGGGAGACCTGAGGAGGAGACGGTGATGAGAGTCGAGGCCAGACATCTGCTCGTGATTTATGCCGCGGCGCTGACTGCTGCCCAGGATGCTCGGCAGTCACCGCAAGTCCGTGACGCTGACGCCGGGGGCCACCCGCACTGGGAGCACGTCCCAGCGAGTTCCCGGAAGGGACGAGGCCCCTGTGACGGGGACGTCCACGTCTGTTCTGTGCGGGGTGAGGCGCCTCCCCCCACCTCCTTGCTGCAGATGTTTCTGTTGCCTTTTGTTGCTGGTGGTCTTTATTTTCTTTTAATTTTGCAAATGGAACAACTGAGCAAACCATACTAAACGCTTCTGTGCTACCCAGGATCACTGTTCTACAGTTTAATTTTGCCAGTTACTTTATTATAAAATTGTGAGTCTCCAGGGAAATCCTCCTTAGACCTGGTTGCAACGCCGCAAATGACCCTCCTCGGTCATCATCCTGGCTCCTCGCCTTTGGGTGGTGTCTGAGGGGCTGTGTGCCAGGCCTCACCCAGAGCAGGCAGAGACTCCTCCCCACTGGGCTCAGGTCAGTCACCAGCTCCCTCAGCCCGCAGGGAGCGGCCGCCCCGTCCAGGGGTCCTGCGCCAGCTGTGACTCGTCCTTTGAGAGAGGCTGACAAGAGCTGGGCTGGGAACTGAGGCAGGGACCGCGGGAGGGAGTAGTTGGGACCCCAGTTGTGGGAATTAGGGCTTGGGCACCATGAGTAAAACAAGCCCGTTCTGACCATTTGGCTCAGTCATCCTTCAGAACTGCGCGGTCCCTGCTCCTGGCGGTGCCCAGCCCAGAGCCGGGTCCCCCGTCCGGCCCGGGACTCCCACACGCAGGCCCTCAGCAGGCCCGCCCTCGCTGCTGCCAGCCGTGGTCCTGTGCACCCTCGCCCAGCCTCTGGGTGACAGCATCAGTGCTGGTCTGTGCATACAGCACACTGACAAGTAAGGGACATGGGGGACCACCCTGCACAGCTGCATCAACGGGGGAGTCACCTTCCCAGCTCTGCCCCCGAGTGTCTCAGCCTCGAGATCAAAGCATTTTTTTAAGCTTCCCTAACGATTCTAATGGCCAAGGCTAAGAAGCCCGGCACGCACCCCAAACTTTCTGGGGCCACCTCTGTTCCTAATCAGAATGAGCTGAATAGAATTATGTGACAGGACGTCCCTGTGACCTCGGTGTGGGAAGAGGTGTGTGCCGGGCAGGGGTGAGGGCCTGTGACAGGACGTCCCTGTGACCTCGGTGTGGGAAGAGGTGTGTGCCGGGCAGGGGTGAGGGCCTGTGACAGGACGTCCCTGTGACCTCGGTGTGGGAAGAGGTGTGTGCCGGGCAGGGGTGAGGGCCTGTGACAGGACGTCCCTGTGACCTTGGTGTGGGAAGAGGTGTGTGCCGGGCAGGGGTGAGGGCCTGTGACAGGACGTCCCTGTGACCTTGGTGTGGGAAGAGGTGTGTGCCGGGCAGGGGTGAGGGCCTGTGACAGGACGTCCCTGTGACCTTGGTGTGGGAAGAGGTGTGTGCCGGGCAGGGGTGAGGGCTGCAGGAACCTACAGAGAGTGTGCAGGTCCCTCCTCTGTCCGGCGTGGCAGGCTGGCGGCCTCAGTCCACCCCCCGCCCCCCACCGGCTCTCTCACCCTCTGCACATGGCAGCCAGTTTCCGGATACGTCCCCGAGGGCGGTGCCTTCTTCCCAGGGGCCAGTCGGCGTGTTGAGCAAGGGGGGGCCTGTGGCTGCCCTTGTCCCCTCCCCCCCCCGCCCACAGCAGGCACCGGATGGAACCCGGCTGTTTGAGGAGTCCTGGCATCAGCTTTCCCTGCTGCGGGCAGAGGAGGACCCGCTGGCACAGGCGCCCTTGCCAGGCAGGGGACAGGACGCAGTCAGGCGGGTAGGGACACCGCCAGCTGCAGACGCTCTCCCGCTCATTCCCAGCTCGGGGACAAGGGTGGCTCTTGGTGAGGCAAGGCAGCGTCCAGGACAGGGACGTGGACGGTGGTGGACCACAGGTTCCGGGCTCCTCCTGCCTGGGTCCAAATCCCAGATGAGCCACTGCCTAGTGGGTGATTCGGGGCTGCCTGTCGTGAGCCGGTGCCTCCAGCTGCAGGCGCAGTAGGAAGGAGCCGTCTGTGAGTCACGGGAGACGAGGGGACTTTGTACGTGATGCTCGGCTGGGTGTTTGGCACATCGAGCGTCGGGACATGGCGGAGGGGCTTCCAAAGTCCCCACCAGAGCGACACCGGCCTCAGCCTGTCGCCAGGCGGGTCGTCCCCTCGGCGGCGCGGCAGCGAGCGGTGCCCTTGCAGGGAGCAGTTCTCAGAGGCAGTAATGGGAAGTAAACGGTGGTTTGGGCTCTGGAAGGTCCCGCTCTGGCATCTGCCACCAGCCTGCGCCGCTCTGGGCCAGAGGCCTCGGCTGTCAGTGGAGGGACACCCCCTGCCGCGTCCGGATTCGGAGGAGAGGGAAGAGCTTTCCTTCTGTGAGCTGTCCTGCTCCTCGGAAGGGGACGAGCCTGTCCTGCTCCTCGGCTGCTCTAGCAAGACGTCTCCAGCTCTCACAGCCGAGCCCTCCGGACCGCCTGCCCCAGCCTCGCTCGGTCCGACAAGACCGCGGCCGGACAGGCCCAGGCCCAGGGCCCAGCACCCAGCACCCAGCACCCAGGCGCTGCTGCTCGCGGAACCACCTGCACTTCCATCTGGAAGCCACTCGTGGTTTTGAAACGTGGTTTTTGTGCGATAACCACTGTTAACTGAGCCATGAGACCCAGCCTGAGCACCCGCCACACGCAGAGGCCTCTGGCTGGGCGGACACTCTGCCCAGGGGCGGGCAGTGCACCCTTTTCCCCAGCAGCTAACTCAGCTACTTTGCTCATTTACCTATCCAGCTCGCTCGCTCTTCCTACCTGTTTCCTTCCTCCCTCCCTTCCTCCCTCCCTTCCTGTCATCTGTCTGTCTCTGTTTATCTAATCATTTCTCTGTCCATCTCCACCTACCTACCTGCCGTGCTATCAGTGTCTCTCTCCCTGTCTGTCATCTATTGTCTACCTGCCCACCACGCCGCCCGTGTTCATACAGATCCTTCCTGTCGCAGTCAGACCCCCGCCTGGTGGGCTCTCCCGGAGGCCAGCACTGCCCCGCGCTGGCTCCCTGTTGCCGCCTGTGGGTAGAGGCATCTCGTGAACGCTTCTGGGTGGTGAGGAAGAGCTGAGGCCAGATGAAGCCATGAAACCACGGGCGAGCCATGCCCGGCATGCGGGCGGAACCTGGCGCAGCACCTGCCTCTCCGGGAGCCCTCAGGGCGGGTAGGGGAACCTCAGCCGTCCGGTTACGCTGACCCAGCAGGCCTGTCTCAGTGGGACTAACTTCCAACACAGCCCACGTGGACGAGGCACCCCTCAGTCCCGTGTGCGGACCCCATCTTCCCCCCTTTCCTGGTCTCTGAGACGTCGGGTGAGTGGAGGAAGGCGAGAGGTAGGGACGGGAGCACAGGGCGGCAGGCCTGTCCGCAGACAGCCCGGCGAGCGGCGGGGGCGGGGTCAAGAGCTACACCTGCTGGCACAGGCGCCGCGTGGAGGTGAGGAGGGGGGTGATGCCTACCGGCCGGACAGACAGATGGCAGGCTGCCCAAGGTAGTGGACAGACAGATGGAGGAAGGATAAAAGCTACACCAGACAGACAGAGAGCTTCTTCTGTACGAAACCTACATGGTTCAGTGCACTTGGGCATCCTTCGTCCCAGGACTGATTTCCAGAGGTCAGCACGACAGCAGGAGCCCGATGTGGTCCCGGGGCCACCGGAGCCCTTGTCAGCACCCGGCCACCCGTGGCACCCACTGTGCTCCGTGTCCCTTCCCGGGGCGACCACCTGAGCCCTTGTCAGCACCCGGCCGCCCGCGGCACCCACCTGTGCTCCGTGTCCCTTCCCGGGGCGACCACTGGTGGCTCCCCTCTTTTCTGGGCTGCTCCGTGCTGCTCTCCTGGCTGTCCCCACTTGGGGCACTGCCGCTGCCCGCAGGCGGGGCCCCCCCTCCATCCACGTCCTCAATGTTGCCACCGCGCTGGCCAGCGTTGCAGTCCTTCCGCATCCTGTGACGGAGAGAGGCCAGGACTCCCTCCAGGACGTTCCAATGCCCCCAGTGCCCCCACCCAGGCCTAAGCAGGTGGAGTCCCGCTGCAGGAGGAGAGTCCCTGGTCCCCAAGCCTCAATGTCTAAGCAGGAGGAGGCAGCTCTGGTCTCCATGAGAACCTCAGCCCTGAGGCCTGAGAAGCTGCGCACTCCAGGCGAACCTTCTAGAGTTCAGTCCAGCTAACCAGAGACCAGACGAGAGAGGGACGAAGGCTATGCCTGAGGGGTGAGAGCTGGGGGAGGTCCAGCCGGCTCCCTGGACAGACCCAACGACCCAGAACCTCCGCAGCTGTGCGGACGCCGGGGGTGCTCGGCCGGGGGGTGAGGGAAGCGGCGCGCACCTGGCCGAGGTTCCCACCGTCACCCCCTGAAACTGCTTGCTGGACCGGGCCGGCTAGGCGCCCGAGGGGCGGCAGCTGCAGTCAGGTGAAGAGCAAGCCCAGAGCCCGCCCGTGGCAGCCCTCCGCCCTGCAGACGGCCCGGCTGGAGACCCACCTGGACCACTTGGTTCGGAACCACGCTCTGATGCTGTCCAAAGAGACCGGGCCACACCAGACGTTCTTCAGCTGCCTGTGGGTCCCCAGGTAGGACGTGGTGAGCGGGGAGACGTACATGGGGTACCCCAGGGGCTGGTCGCAGGAGGAATTGATGAGGTTCCGCAGCACCTGCTTGTTGTTCTGGATGCTGCCGCGCTCGGGGTTGCGGTTGCGGAGGAAGATGAGCTCCTGCTGCTGCCCGGCCCAGAGGCCTCGGACGCACTCTTTGTTGACCTGCAGGGGCGGGGACAGACGCGCGTGTTCGCCCGCGGGTCAGTCCAGGTGCAGGCGCAGCGCGGGTCTGGATGGCTCGGGGCCAAGCAGGGGGCAGGCCCGCCCTGCACAGCGAGCCGGAGGAGGGCCGAGCTCGCGTCAGCCCAGAGGTTTCGGAGTCGCTGGGAAGGAAGTTCTGGGCCCGGGAACAGGTTATTGGAGAAAGGTCTGGAAATTTCGAAAACTAGAAAGTCCTTAAAAATGAGCGGACGTGGGCCTTCCGAAGCCCTCACCTGCATGCGGTCTGGGGGAGGTGCCCGGACCGCCTGGCCGAACAGAGGCGCGGGCCGAGGCGGTGCCCCTCCCGGGACAGCCTGGGCACGGCCACGGTACCTTGATCACCTTGAAGCTCAGGAAGCTTCTGTGGAGCATGATGACCTTGTACTCGTCGGTGCCCTCGTCCACCACGTGCCGCAGGGTGAGCAGCTCCTCCTTGTTGGACAGCACCGCGCCCCTCCAGGCCGGGTCGCCCTCGTGGCAGATGACCACTTTCCTCTCACAGGACTGGATGGCCTCGAAGAGCACCGGGGGGTCCTCATACTCATCGGGGCACGTGAACTGGTCCTGGGGAGAGGCGAGGGCCCGAGGGCTGAGCCTGGGACACGTGCGCAGACGGGACGGGCCTGTGCCCTGCGGGGGCTCAGCCCTCCTCCACCTCTCCCTCTCCCGCCCTCCTCGAGCCCTGACCTGGGGGAGGGTGCCCCGGCATTGCCCTGACCGCTGGGCTGTGCCCAGGGAAAGAGCAGTGTGGCTTAAGTTCCTGGGACTTCTCAGTACAGTGTGGGCACTTCCGATATGTCCTTTTCTGAGCCAACTCCCCTCTCCTGTCCTCGCATGTTACCACCTCCTAACCTGGGGAGGGGGGCAAACTGCCACCGACCAACGTCAAGAATACCCAGACGGCCCCCATGCTTGGCCGCCGAGGTAATAAACCCACTCATGCCAAGGAAGCGGACCACTCTTTTCCAAGCTGATTTTTCTTCGAAATGTTTCAGGCTGATACTTTTAGAAAACGGATGTTTACCTGGTGGAGCTTGAGGGACATCCTGATGGCGGGAGCGACGACTTTGTGGAGCAGGTCCATGTCTGCGAACACCCACTCGTCCCGCGCCGCGATCCTGAAGTCGCCTTTGAAGAGGGCGTGGAGCCCGTGCAGGAAGGAGTCCAGGCTGCAAAACAAGGTCCCGTCACCGCTCGGCCACCTGAGCAGGTGGCCTCCGTCCGTCACCCGGAGCGCGGGCTGAGACCCTCGTCTGTCGCGTCACGAGTGATCTCGATACTTGATATCTTTAGGCTGATCCGGCAGGAAGAAGACGGCCAGGGACACCCCCCTCCTGCACCCCACACCCAACACAGCTGCCAGGACCCTCGTGACAGCTGGTGGGATGGTTGTCAGTAATCTCAGGAGCCACCAACATATGTGGCCTCTCAGATCCTGGTCGGGACTGGCCGGCCGTGGCCGGGCCGCTGACTGCAGCACCCCACCCGCTCACCCCCGGCTTTCTGGGTACCACTTTCGGGCTGTGTTACTAATCACAGAAATTGGATCCTACAGTATGGAGAGAAAGTGAAACCAAATAAAACTTCAGATGGATCAGTTAGACGCAGAGAACATCCATTTTCCAGTCCATATTTCTTAAAACCCCTAGTGGGAGAAGCATGGAGAGAGGATGGGAATGAACGGCCAGAGGGTTCTGCAGGGTTTCGAGGTTCTACGTTCCTATGTTTTCCTTCTTTGCATCCATTTCCTGCACCCCACTGCGAGCTGCCAGGATGGGGAACGTGGGGGTCACTCAGGGAACTCTTCCAGGTCCTGTGTCCTTGACATTTTGGGTGAACATGGGAATCTGGGTTTGGAAGCGAACTCATCCTCCTTCTCCTTTATTTGCTGTAAGAGACTGGACCCCAGTGGCCTCCGGCATCTCTGACATCCCTGAGAGATGGTCCTGGGCGGACCAGACAGGGCCCCCCATAAAGTGGAGGTGGGAGAGAGCGAGCAGGAAGTGTGTGGGGGTCTCCGGACGACCACTCACGGGGTGTCAACGAGCTGGCTCACCGAGCGTGACTTCTGCTTCCGGGCAGCACATCGCTGGCCCGTGGAAGGGAAATAGTTCCCCTGACGGTGATGTTGGCATTTGGCTCTGAAATGTACCACTGTCATTAATTTGTGTCTAGAACTCCCTTGGGCGAGATGCCGAGGCTTCCGGTTGGAGCAGACTGGTCTGGCAGGTAGGCTTGGGAGCTGCGGCCGGAGGAGCCCGGAACCTCCCAGAAGGAGCTGTAGGAGCGGCCTCCCTCGGGGAGCAAAGACTGCTGGGCTGTGAGCGCAGGGACAGCCTGTGAGGCAGCAGAGGGGTGACCGGAGGGCTACAGGGCAGCAGGGCCCGGCCCAGCAGGCTGTGCCCAGCGCGCTCTGTGCGCTCACCAGACCCCCGAGCCCTCCTGTCATCAGATCGAGCTCAGCACTGCCGAGGGAGAGCTAGGTGGGAAACGGGCAGGCTTATTCTGGGAAGAATCAGAGGCGCCATGCCGCACGGAGGCGAGAGAAAACAGGCAGATGAAGGCACCTGCCCAGACCCAGCAGCCTCTGCAGACAGCAGGAAGGCAGGAGCTCGCGGCCCAGCCCACGCCCGCTCAGCGACAAGCACAGACAGGGCAGGGCGGCCACTCGCTGCTGGCTTGTCCTGGGGGAGGAGCCAGTCCCACGGGAGCCTGGAGAAAGTGCTGGCTGTTCTGGTCGGTTCCACTTTCAGAGAAAAACGATGCCCTGAGGCACTCGATGCTGTTCCAGTAAAATGATCGTCAGGGTAGCAAACAAAGCCTGAAGTAGATTTCCACTAAACTGGGGCTACTGGCCCCCGTACCTTGAAGGTACCGGCATCCCAAAAGTGAGGTGTCTCATACCTGCCTTTTATCCTCAGGAGAATGAAGGGGAGGAAGGCAGAGGGGTGTGACAAGCTGGGGAGGAGGTTGGGGGTCTCGGGAACCTGCAGCACATTTCTAGTTTGGAGCTTGTCTTTTTGAGACTCTGAGTCCGGTCCCCTTCGCCCAACAGCTGCAGTGGACAAAGTGTTACATCTGAGTCCGTCAAGGTTGGCCTTCATGGGTCTACAACAGCCACCACCCTGTCCCCACTCGAGCAGGTCCTCTGGTCTTGCCACAGCAGTGCAGGGACACTGCTGTGACAGTTATAGGGTTATGCAGGGGACAGGGCAGGGCTGGACCCTGCAAAACACACGGAATCGTGTGTGACAGAAGCATATGGACACACAAAGAGCCATAGCCTGGGCTTACGTGGTACCACGCACGTGCTAAACATTCAATGAGCTGAAGTAGCTCTAAAAATATTATTTCTTTTTTTTTCCATATTGACCTCTGAGTGCATTATTTATTTTTTGTTACAGATGTTTCTCCTTTTTTACCCCATTGGCACCCCCCTCCCCACCCCACCCCACCCCTGCCCCATCCCTAGCTTTGTTGTCCATGTCCATGGGTCATGCACACATGTGTATAAGTTCTGTGGTATTTCTTAATATGAGGATGAGTAGCTGGTATTTGAGTGAATTTTTTTTTTCAATCCTCACCGGAGGACAAGGCACGTGCTCTTGCCTGGAATCGAACCCATGACTCTTTGGTCCGCAGGCTGTTGCTCTGACTGTTGAGCCAAACCAGCCAAGGCAATTGCATTTTCTTTTTAACTGGAAGAGACTGGTAGTAATCCTGCAGTACTCAGCCCAGGGACAAATCTACCTGCCCTCCACCACCCGACTCCATTAAGGGACCAGGCTGCTTTGCTCACTTGTTAGCACCCTGCCCCTTGTCTGCAGGGCTCAGTCTCGTTCCACAGTCAGGACTTGAGCAATGATCTTGTCTATTTAACTGAGTTTGCATTTGTACACGTGTGCGTGCCCCTGCATATGTGCATTTGTGTGTGCAGGGCACATGCATGTGCATGTGTATACAGGTCTATGCACGCACATGTGCATGCATGTGCATGTGTGTACGCGCGCGGGGGTGTGTGTGCATGTGTGAGGTGTGTATGCACATGTGTGTGGGTGTGCATGTGTGAGGTGTGTGCGCACATGTGTGTGGGTGTGCATGTGTGTGCGTGCATGTGTGAGGTGTGTATGCACATGTGTGTGTGTGCATGTGTGTGTTGGAAAGGGCATTTCAGCCTCTGCCTCGAAGTGACTCTGCACCCCCAGCAGACACCAGCAACCATAAAGCAGGGTCTCAGTAACCCTGTGATTGTACCAACTCCTATTCGGTTGTCTTTCTGGTTCCTAACCCAACTTCCTATTACACAGTGACAGAACCATGGTGACAGTACAAATGAGGGGCTGGGCCATCAGTACATAAGCACAGTGTTCACAACTTTCCCGGAAATGGCCATTTTCTGGCTTGAGGCTCTGGCTTTGCCTGCAGAGCCAGCTGCTGATGGTGACCCAGCTCGAGGTTTGCCCAAGGCTGTGCTTGAGCGGGTCCAGCCCATTCCAGCTCTGCCATCGTCACCTTGCCCGGCAGTGACAATAGAGGACGGCCAGTTGAAGCAAAGGCCGTTTTCCATCTCCGTATCTCGGCTTCCTTAATCGTCCTGTTCCAGCCAGAGGGTGCGTATGCGCCTGGAGCCCGGCTCCTGTTCAGCGGCGCGGAGCAGCTCGTCCGGTACCCCGTCCCTCTCTCACTGCTTCTCAGCGGGTGGCAGGTTTGCCTCTAGGGGCATTTGGTAATGTCTGGAAACACGGTTCAATGCCACAGCTGGGGGAGGGGCTGCTACCAGCATCTGGTGGGGAGAAGCCAGGCAGAGGTGGGTGCTGCTACAATGCACAGAACAGCGCCCCCAACAAAGAACCGTGCAGCCCCAAATGCTCAGAGTGCACTGTTGAGAAACCTGTGTCTCACTGGAGGTTACAGATTTTAAGGATGGACGATGGGCCTAGACTTAATTGACTATAGGATTCAGAGGGAAACAACTTTAATGGTGGGATCGTCTTGTAGGACTCACAATGGGCCCCTCAGAACAATGACTAATTTGCTCGTTTTAGTTCATTTCCAAAGCGGCCCGTACACTCCCGGGTCACAAGCCCGTACACTCCCGGGTCATAGGCTCGTACACTCCGGGTTCACAGGCCCCCAGTTCACAGGCCTGTACACTCCGGGTTCACAGGCCCGTACACTCCGGGTTCACAGGCCCGTACACTCCGGGTTCACAGGCCCCCATTTCACAGGCCCATACACTCCGGGTTCACAGGCCCCCAGTTCACAGGCCCGTACACTCCGGGTTCACAGGCCCCCAGTTCACAGGCCCATACACTCCGGGTTCACAGGCCCCCAGTTCACAGGCCCGTACACTCCGGGTTCACAGGCCCGTACACTCCGCGTTCACAGGCTCCCAGTTCACAGGCCCGTACACTCCGTGTTCACAGGCTCCCAGTTCACAGGCCCATACACTCCGCGTTCACAGGCTCCCAGTTCACAGGCCCGTACACTCCGCGTTCACAGGCCCGTACACTCCGTGTTCACAGGCTCCCAGTTCACAGGCCTGTACACTCCGTGTTCACAGGCTCCCAGTTCACAGGCCCATACACTCCGCGTTCACAGGCTCCCAGTTCACAGGCCCGTACACTCCGCGTTCACAGGCCCGTACACTCCGTGTTCACAGGCCCGTACACTCCGTGTTCACAGGCCCTCAGTTCACAGGCCCATATACACTCCGTGTTCACAGGCTCCCAGTTCACAGGCCCGTACACTCCGTGTTCACAGGCCCGTACACTCCGTGTTCACAGGCCCTCAGTTCACAGGCCCGTACACTCCGTGTTCACAGGCCCGTACACTCCGTGTTCACAGGCTCCCAGTTCACAGGCCCGTACACTCCGTGTTCACAGGCTCCCAGTTCACAGGCCCGTACACTCCGGGTTCACAGGCCCGTACACTCCGTGTTCACAGGCCCTCAGTTCACAGGCCCGTACACTCCGCGTTCACAGGCTCCCAGTTCACAGGCCCGTACACTCCGTGTTCACAGGCCCATACACTCCGCGTTCACAGGCTCCCAGTTCACAGGCCCGTACACTCCGTGTTCACAGGCTCCCAGTTCACAGGCCCGTACACTCCGCGTTCACAGGCTCCCAGTTCACAGGCCCGTACACTCCGTGTTCACAGGCTCCCAGTTCACAGGCCCGTACACTCCGCGTTCACAGGCTCCCAGTTCACAGGCCCGTACACTCCGCGTTCACAGGCCCGTACACTCCGCGTTCACAGGCCCCCAGTTCACAGGCCCGTACACTCCGCGTTCACAGGCTCCCAGTTCACAGGCCCGTACACTCCGCGTTCACAGGCTCCCAGTTCACAGGCCCGTACACTCCGTGTTCACAGGCTCCCAGTTCACAGGCCCGTACACTCCGCGTTCACAGGCTCCCAGTTCACAGGCCCGTACACTCCGTGTTCACAGGCCCATACACTCCGCGTTCACAGGCTCCCAGTTCACAGGCCCGTACACTCCGCGTTCACAGGCTCCCAGTTCACAGGCCCGTACACTCCGCGTTCACAGGCTCCCAGTTCACAGGCCCGTACACTCCGCGTTCACAGGCTCCCAGTTCACAGGCCCGTACACTCCGTGTTCACAGGCCCGTACACTCCGCGTTCACAGGCTCCCAGTTCACAGGCCCGTACACTCCGCGTTCACAGGCCCGTACACTCGCGTTCACAGGCTTCCAGTTCACAGGCCCGTACACTCGCGTTCACAGGCTCCCAGTTCACAGGCCCGTACACTCCGCGTTCACAGGCCCGTACACTCGCGTTCACAGGCCCGTACACTCGCGTTCACAGGCTCCCAGTTCACAGGCCCGTACACTCCGTGTTCACAGGCCCGTACACTCGCGTTCACAGGCCCGTACACTCGCGTTCACAGGCTCCCAGTTCACAGGCCCGTACACTCCGTGTTCACAGGCCTGTACACTCGCGTTCACAGGCCCGTACACTCGCGTTCACAGGCCCCCAGTTCACAGGCCCGTACACTCCGCGTTCACAGGCTCCCAGTTCACAGGCCCGTACACTCCGTGTTCACAGGCCCGTACACTCCGCGTTCACAGGCCCCCAGTTCACAGGCCCGTACACTCCGTGTTCACAGGCCCGTACACTCCGCGTTCACAGGCCCGTACACTCGCGTTCACAGGCTCCCTGTTCACAGGCCCGTACACTCAGGTTCACAGGCCCCCAGTTCACAGGCCCGTACACTCCGCGTTCACAGGCCCGTACACTCCGGGTTCACAGGCCCCCAGTTCACAGGCCCCCAGTTCACAGGCCCGTACACTCGCGTTCACAGGCTCCCAGTTCACAGGCCCGTACACTCCGCGTTCACAGGCCCGTACACTCCGGGTTCACAGGCCCCCAGTTCACAGGCCCCCAGTTCACAGGCCCGTACACTCCGGGTTCACAGGCCCCCAGTTCACAGGCCCGTACACTCGCGTTCACAGGCCCGTACACTCCGGGTTCACAGGCCCCCAGTTCACAGGCCCGTACACTCGCGTTCACAGGCCCGTACACTCCGCGTTCACAGGCTCCCAGTTCACAGGCCCGTATACTCCGTGTTCACAGGCCCCCAGTTCACAGGCCGTACACTCGGGTTCACAGGCCCAGAGCCTCCACTGTGGCGCTGGATAAACGGGGAGCCTGTAACACGTGTGAACAACGACTGGTTCGCAGGCGGGTCTCCGGAGCTCACTGGTCAGCATGGGAGACACCCCGAGGGTCCCTGCTTGTTTGCTCTGCCAGTGCTGCAGGCTGGGGAACCCGGGGCGGCAGCGTGTCGACAGGCTCTGTGACCCTGTGGGATCAGCAAGCACTGTTCCCGGCTTCGCAGTTCACCCCACGTCTCCCAGCCACACTCCTGCTCAGGTTCCCGACAGACATGGGTCCAGCTGGCCGCACCGGGAAGGACAGCGTCTTACGTTGTCCTGGTGACCTGGGATCCCAAGTGCTTCACCAGCTCACCTGGCCCTCCGGCAGCCCGTGCGGTGTCGCGTCACCGCCCTTTCACAGAAGGGGGGGCTAGGAAGAGCTGAGCAGACAATGGACGGGCGGGGACGAAGGCCACACAAAGGATGCGCAGGAGCAAACCACATGCACGGCCACCTCCGTGCCACCTGCCTCTCTGGGGAACGGTGTGGCTTTGAAAATGTGTCACTGGAGTCATCTTTCTAAAGACCAGCTCAGAGGCTGAGTTAGACTGACTGTTCTCTCCAAAGGCTGCCATGGACCCTCGAGGTGAAGACACTACGAAAGCGTAGTTCTTGGCCTCACCCCACCGCACCCTCCTGAGGTCAGCGGCCAGCGATTTCCCGGCGTTTGGTTGGCGGATGTACTCGGCACACACCCCGAGTGACGGTGCTCTGATTCTTCTGTGCACTCTTCATCCAGGAGGCTAGCCCACTGGCTCTGCAATCCCACCAGCCCGGTCTGGACCCCGGCGACCCCTCCTGGGGTCACAGCGCCCCTCACGGAGCTCCGAGGCACCTTACCTGCCTTTGGGTCCAGGTGCCACACGGAGAGGGAGCGCATGGCCCCGCAGAGCTGGAGCGACTGGAGCCAGAGACGCCAGCGCTACGCTTGTCGTGCCTGACGCTGTGGCCCTGCCTGGCACGGCTCGTGCCCACTTTATCCATTCATTCCGGTGCTCATCCTCAGGCTCAAGCATGTCCAGGGCAGTGTGGCGGCCAGGTGAGCAGCTTGCCAAGAATCTCTTTAAACGGGGGGCTGAGTGCACAGGTGTGGTTGAGGACAAAGAACGTGTGTCAGTGGGGGAGGGGCCAAGCACACCACAGTGTCCAGCATCCACCTGTCCTCTGGGACCCAGGCCTGAGTCTGAAAGATGCAGAAGGCGTGTCCAAGAGAGCTGGGGTGTCGAGGTGCAGCGTGGGGGCAGCTCCTGCAGGAAGGCACGGGGCCAGCAGGAGGGACAGGCACCAGCCCAGCTCAGGCCACAGGGAGCGTTGGGAGCCATGGCGCAGATGTCGGTGGGCACCTTTGGTGACTGCAGCACAACCCAGCCCAGGGTGCGTCAACAGAGAAAGCTTAAGGAGCTGAGGAAATGGTGGTTGCCATGGAAATGTCCCCCTGGATCAGGCAACCAGAAGACTCTACAGAGAACTGGATTCGTGGCAGCACAGGGTGGCGATCAGGAGCAGACGCCAGGGCCCGGGCACGGCCCTGCCATGTGAAACGTGGCACAAGTCCCCTTTCTGTGCTCTGTTTTCCCCAGCTATAGAAGATGGCCAATCATAGTACCTACCTCGCCCCCTCGCGCCCGGAGAGAGGCGGAATGCGTCCACTCGCACCGAGAACAGCACTGAGCCCAGGGCAGTGACCCTGAGCCGGTAGGCCCAGGCAGTGTAGGCTTCGGATGGGAACTAACAATGTTTATGTTGCAGACTCTCATATAACCGTTGGAAAGCAATCATGTGGCTAACGGGTTTCAGAGATACTGTTTAAAATGAATCACGAAATAAATTCCATGTGTGAGTAAAAAGGCAGGACTTGATGAAGGACTTTCAAGGGAACACATGTGCCCTCACAGTGTTTTACCACCCAGTTCTCTGGCTCCGAGCTCCCTGTCGGCAGGATCACCGCCACTTCTAGAGCGCGCTTCCTCCAGCCTGGGGACAGCGTCCGGGCTCCCGAGGGGTCAGCCACCCTGCAGCGTGTTCACGGTCAGCTATAGATTTCCAGGCCCACTGCCAGAGATTCTATTGGCAGTTTGGAAGGAGGCCCAGGTCCATATATATATTTTTCTTTATCGAGTTTAGAGAGAGAAGAAGGGAGAAAGAGAGCGATAGAAACATCAATGAGAGAGAACGTCAATTAGGCACCTCCTGCATGCCCTCCACTGGGGATCAAGCCCACAACCTGGGCATGTGCCCTGACTGGGAATCGAATCGGCGACCTTTTGGTACATGGATCAGTGATCAACCAGTGAGCCACACCAGCCGGGCCCAGGTCTATATTTTGATCAAGGCACCTGAGTCTAGAGTTTGGGACTCGCATGAGGATGTCTCCTGAGGATGTGCAGACACGTCGGGGCAGCGAAGGCGCCGGGGTCACGGAGGGAACCCCACTCCAGGCCAGGGGAGCAGGGGCTTCTCCACAGCGGTACAACTTAAGTCCCAGCAATTCCACCTCTTTTTCTAGGTTACACATTGTTTTGTACACTTAAAACTTAACTATTTTCTTCTGCTCCACCATTGTGATTTCAACTTGGTTACCCGACTTTAGTCTCCTGGGTCATGACCTCACATCCTGTCTACTTTGTCTATTTCCCTTGGAGATTCTGATTCCTGGTTTCTACCCGAGTCTCAAGTGGACCTCAGTGTAGGATGAGCCAGCACGATGTCCGGCCCAGGTCGGGGCCTCGCCCAGGAGAAGATTGGGAAGAGAAGCGGTTATGACCTGGATTTCTGACGAGCACTCTCGTCCCTGCCCACAGAGGACGAGAGGGGCGGGGAAATGCAGATGTGACCTGAGACCCGGCAGTGACCTCCAGCCAGAGTCCCAGGCAGGGCTCAGCCTCACGCACGGCTGGCTGGCTGGCTGGCGCAGCACATCCACAGCCGGCTGGTCTGATCATTTTCCAAGATCACCTTTACTTTGACGTCTGCTGTCCCTTCTGGAAGACTCTTCTGCGCCAAGAGTCAGCGAAGTTTCTTCCTCAGGCAGACACGCCGCCGCTGCAGAGGGAGCCCTGTGTGTCAGTACGTTCTCTTCCACGGGAGACAGAGTTCCAACGGAGAAGTGCCCCAAACTCCAGATGTGAAAAAGCGATCAGTTTGTCACATCCACAGCGACGCTCAGCCGCATGGCACGGCGGCGGTGTGTTTCACGATGCACGTCCTGTATCCCTCTGTTCAGCTGGCTCGTCCTCCCTAGTCTTACAGGCACACGGTTTCCTTTCTCAAGAACCGTCGTCAGAGCTACGTCACTGTCATAAGTCAGAGTAGGTCCCTGTAAATCCACCGCCTGTACAGACCTGTGACTGACGCCAGGCTGCAGCCTGGGGGCAGTGTTCACAGTCGTCTGCTGCTCTTCACCATTAAATCCGGGAGAACTCCCAGGTCTCAAAATACACCTGAGGGCACACTTCCGATTTCTAAATCACACCAGGATAGAGTATGTACACACGCACACGCACACGCTTGTGAACCACTCCTGCTTTCAACACAGATATAACTGTACTAATTAACACATTAGCAAACTGAATCCATCGTTACATAAAAAACAATATATAACAACCAAGTCGAGCTTTCAGAATTGTAGGGATGTTTCAGTAGGAGAAAATGTATTAACGCAACCCATTACATCCACAGATTTAAGGAGAAGGTCATCTGAATGGGTGCCCCCAGGTTCTAAAAGAATCCATCATCCTTTCCTGATAAAAGCTAGAAAGAGAAGGAAACTCCCTCTCTTAATAAAAATGGTTTAATGGGAACCTAAAAACCTCAGTTTTGATGCTAAAGTATTACATTTGCTCCGGTGAATGTCTGGAGTAAGGCAAGAACGGTGTGAGGGGCAGAATGCCCCTCCAGAGCTGTCCACGCCCTAGTCCCCGGGACTGGACCATGTTCCCTGCAGGGCAAAAGGGATCTGCAGCTGTGATCAAAGTGAGACTTTTCAGATGGGAAGACTGCCCTTGAGCATCTGGAGTGGGTCCAATGTGGGCACAGGGGTCCTCATAAATGGAAGAGGGAAGCGGAAGCGGGGGAGGGAGAGTTCGAGGCAGAGGTTTGGAGAAGCCCCCTGCTGGCTGCGAAGACACAGGAAGGGGCCGCGGAATGGAGCACTGGGGCCTGGGGAACAGGGGGCGGAGTCTCCCCTTGGAACAGGGGGCGGAGCCTGGGCAGGAGCACAGTGCTGCAGGCACCTGAGCTGAAACTAGTGAGAGCCATTTGGACTGTGGCCCCAGCACCGTAAGATGACAAGCTGGATTGCTGTAGCCACTAGGTGACGTAACAGCAGCAGGAAACACCTGCCACCCTGCACTGGAGGCCACGGCCAGTGTGGCAGGAAAAAGAACCCAGTACAACTACAGGAAAGAAAAAGCCAAGATTGTCATTGTTTGCAAACATGTCTTGCCATCAGAAAATCAGAGAATTACCTGAAATGTTTATGTTCATGGTAGAGTTCAGTAGAGGTGCCCAGAAGGAGATCAATATAAAAACATAGAAAATGTGACAGGAAAGGATCTATTCATTATCACAATAAAACTATAAATACCTAGAAATAAATCCATTAAGGAACCACAAATCTCAAAAAACTAAAATTTTACTTAAAGACATTTAAAACAATAATGACAAAGACACACCACATTATTAAATGCTACTCACTTTTTTTTTTTCAAATTAATCTGTAAATTCAATACAATCTCAATTCCAACAGAGAATTGGTAGGATGTGATTATAAATTTTACCTGAGGAGAAAATGAGCAAGAATAGCAGTCCTACCACAGAACTATAAAAAATAAGAAATAAGAAAAAAGTGAAGATAAACCGACTTGCCTTATCAGATATCAAGACAGTGTATCACTCTAGTAAACAAAACAGTATGGTTTTGTTTGAAGAACAGAGAAATTGATCACTTTCATGGAAGTGTAAATCCAGAAGCGCCCCATTATGTATGGGAATGTAACACATGGCCGTAGTGGTATTTCAAGTTAGTGATTTTAACAACTAACTAACTAACTAACTAACTAACTAACTAACTAACTAACTAACTAACTAAGAGCTATTTAGCAAACGATGATGGACTGCCAGCTATCCTTCGGGGAAACATTGGTCCCTAGCTCCCACCACGTATGAACATATATTCTGTGCATTTGTTTGGAGCCCGACTCCATGGTCTCACCGTGCTGCTGGGTCAAGAAGGCAAAGCCCAGGCCATCCCTCAGAGCTGTGTTTGCGGTGAGCATCCCTGAGGGATGAAGTGAGGTCACTCTGCTATAAAGCTCCTTGTAAAGGAAATGGGTGCTCTGTGTCACCTCCCCCCAGGCGTGGGGCCCAGGGGGACCCCACAAATATGCTGCTGCCCAGCTGTGAGCAACACAGTCCTTTGCCTCTGACCCAGGTGTCTCATGTCCTCTGCAGGAATCCATGACACAGTAACAAAGTAGCTAATTAGCTAATCAGTGCAATAAAACCAAATCCCATGACCCCACAGGATTCAAAAATGAAATGGAAAGAAACAAAGCTAAAGAAGTATCAGAGGAAAAGACGGACTGGTATTTTATACCCTGGAGCTGAAAAACAGTCTCGAGAAAGCACAAAATCAAGAAACAGTAAAATAAAAAAGTAAAACGAATGTCACAGATACAAGAGACAAGTGCACCTTGACGGAGAATATTTTAATGCATATTAATATCATAATATGAGAATAGATCCTAAGAATCAGTGAGTATTTAACAAAAGTGGGTAAAGCATGTAAGTGGGCGGCAATTCACAGAAGAAAATGTAAGTGGCCAGCAAACTTGCAGAAAGATCCTTACCCTGACCAGCAATAAGGAAACACAGACGCAAGTGAAGTGGAGATAAAGTTCCCCGGAGACCAGAGCAGGTACACACAGCCCTCCTGGAGGGCATTTTTGGAGAGCATGAACCGTCTCTATTCAACTTATGTTTAGAAACTTTTTGAGCTCCGGAACCATCTTTAGCAAGTGAACCCATTTATTGAACTCTAGCACATGAAGTGCAGGCTCCAGCCTCCCCCCACCCCGTGGCCCTCTGCCCCCCACGCCGGACCCGAGGAAGTCAGCCTCCTCCGCTCCAAAGCCCTGGCCTGGGGCAGCGTGTGGAACCAGTCCCCTGTTGCACGTCAGCGAGTGGAATGGAAACATGCGGCAGGGCGCACGGTGGTGGGGGCCTCTCGGGAGGTGGGGGGGACCTCCCCCAGAACACCGAGAGCATTGCTCCCAGATTGATCTCATCGCTGCGTTTGGAACAAGCACAGCTGCCATGCAGTATTAGCAACTGTTTGAAACAAAGGAAATCCCATCAAAACAAGGCTTTACAAAGCAGCTGGGAAGCATGGTGCTTAATCAGGGAAAAATAAATAAAGCCGACCAAGCAAGAACCACCTGGATCAGGGGTCACTGAACAAGTCACAGAGAACAAGACTGGAGAGGTCTCTGGAAGAGCTGAGACAGGGCTGAAAGAGTGAAATCTTTGAAGTGTTCTGTTTGCAATTTGTACAGAAAATTTGAAATTTACAAAGACCTTCAAATTGATCAAAATAAAGATCACCTGCCCGGATGCCGTGACTCTCGGAAGACGCGTTGTGTGGTTTTGAGTCCCAAACCCTGTGAGGTCCTTCTCAGGCAGCGTTGCTAATGCTCAGTTATTCCACAAGGAGCCACACCATCTGGGTGTACAATCCCCAGGAGTGAGCCTTCTGCTGGACTTTCAAACAGGCATCAAATTTAGTCCCAGATGACCTCAAAGAGACCTGCTTGGGTCTAGCAGGAGGCTGAGCCAGGTAGGAGGGCAGGGAGAGGCTGGACGTCAGTCAGCTCCTCCCAAAGTGGATCCTACAACAGGTGCTACTTCACCTAACCACCTCGGTCCTTAGCTTTCCTCTGACTCCGGGCTTCTACCTCCGGAAGCGACGAGAACATCAGCCCCACCACCCTTATCCATTCACAACACACAACTAGAAGCTGTGCCAAAAGGGCCACTAGCAGTGTCACCGTCGCCCCTGCGGGATGGGGGCCGGGAAACACGGCCAACACTCTCCTTGGACTTGATGTAGCGGCTGGGGCTTGTGAGGACTGTTAGATAAGTACATGAGTGGGCTCTGCCCTGAGGAAGCTTGGGATCTAACTTAGTGACAAAACTCACTGGAGTCGAATATGCAAAGGACATGAAGGGTTGCCTGTGGCATCACACAGAGGTGCGGACAGAGTCCAGGGAGAGGAGAAGCCAGGAGGGGGGCTAAGGGGAGCCCTCTGTCTGTCAGCCTCTTGTTCTGCATGATGCTTGACCTTGGCCACACACCGAGTCGCCTGGGGAGCTATAAAATCCTGGTGCGTGGTCCACCCACGGAAGTTCCGGTGTGACTGGTCTGGACTGGGTTGGACCTGGGCCTCAGATGTACGAGCTCCTCGGGAGACTTTAACGGGACTAACAGGAGCTTCTAACGGACGGGAGAGTTCAGAACATCTGGTCCCCAGAGCCAGATACCGGAGGAGCAGTCTATGAAACGGCCACCGGTTCGGGCGGTGGAGGTGACTGATGGACTCCCAAGAGCGGGCTCACTGGGTGCAGAGCAGGAGGCGCCGGGCAGGAGGCGCAGGGGCGGTGAGCCATGTCCCGGGTGAGCGAAAGGTCAAGAGCTCTTTGGGAATCAGCCATCAGCCCTGAGTGACAGAGCGCAGGGTGGGGGGTCAGGAGAAAGCTCCACTTGGTTTTTGTCCTTTAAAAAGAGAGACTTTGGCTGTTTCCACAGAGAGAGAAGAGCCAGGAGAAAGCGTTTGAAGGGGAAGGGGCCTCCGTTAATGAGACCGCGAGACGGCGGAGCAGGGTCAGGACTGGAGCACGGGGGTGACGACCAGCCGAAGGAGCGACGACGTTTACCCAGCGCGCTTCGCAGGGCGTTCGCGGGCACCGGCCAGTGCGCCCCCCGAGTGCCCAGAATCGGGGTTTGGGCCGTTCCACATTCATGCCATTTGCAGCCTAACGCTCGAAGAGAGCACACTGATCAGCAGGTCTTGTTGCAGGCCCCACGCGCTTCATCGCGAAGGACTGGAGGAAGGGTGGGCGGCCCACGCGCGAAGGAAAAGGGCTGAGAAAACCCGTCCATATTAAAGTGCCGGAGCCGCGCCGCCCCCGTACCTGAGGGCCATGCTGTGCGCGGCCGTTCCCAGCGCTCTCCTCCCGAGGATGCACAGGGCGAAGGACAGGGTCACTAGCGGAGAGTCCTCGTCACTGTCCAGGGTCTTCGGAGGCTGCAAGAGCGGAGACGTCCACTCAGCCACCACAGGGCCCCGCGCAGGGCTGGGGGGCACTTCCGGCCGGCGTGGCTCCCTGTCCTCGCCGCGGTGACCGGCCTGGATCTCTGCTCCCGAAGTACTTCCCCTGCGCTGGACGTGCCACAGGAGTGTGGGCAGGGAGCCACTTCAGGGAGGAAAGGGCAGCATGCGGCTTGCTGAGCCGATTGCCTGGGGTTTTGCAGATCGCACTTCTTGTCGTGAAGATGGACAGAGATTATAGTGACCAGATGCTGCCCTTCCCTGTCCTGTGCCAACCTTCACCCTGTCCACGCCCCCTCACCCCGTCCGCGCCCCCCTCACCCCGTCCGCACCTCTCTTACCCTGCCCAGTGCCCCCCTCACCCTGTCCGCGCCCCCCTCACCCCGTCCACGCCCCCCTCACCCCGTCCGCGCCCCCCTCACCCCGTCTGCGCCCCCCTCACCCCGTCCGTGCCCCCCTCACACTCTCTGGCAGGGGAGAGGCATGTCTGGCATGAAGAGGCGTATAGGACTCATGTGCAAATGAGGCTTTCTGATCTCCCCCTAACGAGAGCCCACTGAACTGACCACAATTAACAACTAAAGTAAGGGAGTCATCCAGAGTCAGCTTAAAAACGTGGCAGGGGACGGGCAGAAGAAATAAAGTCAAAATATCTTTAGCAGGAAAAACAATGACTTCATGAACCCACGGAGGAAAGCGCCATTGTGGGAACAGTTAAGGGTACTGATAGAACCCTGGTGCATCTCCGCCCGACCAGACCGAGGGGGGCGCGGATGTCAGCACGCAGTGTCCTTGCTGCACTGGTGGGCGCAGGCCTGCCACCTGCTCCTCCCACCACCTGTTTGTAACACTCATGAAAAGGTCAAGGACCTGGGCAGTGCCGTGACCCTCTACAGGTTGTAGGACAGCCTTCGCCAGCGGCCCTGGAGGTTGTTTTCAACTCGGATCTACTGTCTCCATCCACAACACCTGGATTCCGCTTTTCCCCGACAAGGAAAGTCAGCGGACTCGCTCCATTTGCCTCTCGCCCCTTTCTGCTGCTCCGTGCTCACCCCCCTCCACTTCTTTTCCTGACCTGTCATTGTCCTCGCTTTCATTTCTAAGGGGCTGCACCTGTCCCAAGTCCGCGTGTGAGCAGGGACGCACAAGAAGCAGGACTCAGGGGTCACTCGGACCAACTGATCGTGAATAGAACTTCACGTTCACAATTCAACATGTGCAGTAAACCCCGGGATTTCACACACATGTACTTTGTGCAGAAATCTCAAAAATTAACATCAAACGAAGATGTTTCCAGAGCTTTAAAGCTATGATAGAGGCTTAAAACACTCTGACCCTGAGACCAGACTACAGGGAAATAGACCTTCAGGGCTGCTTCATCAGAGTTACGGCATATGAATTCTTTCAACTGTTAACTTTCATCCAAATACCACTGTTTTTTCTCTCCTTTACTTTGTTATGGCCTACCAGAGAGTTGGAAAGAGATCGACTGTACAACGTTCCTGGTTTCATAAACGTACAGCCATGAGCTCCGCCGCCGCCCCTCCCTACCTCGTGTCTTTTCCGCGCGCAGTACCGGATCCACTCGAGGTAGACGTTACAGAAGCTGGCGCGGGTGATGCCCTGGAGACACGGCACGTAGTCGTCATCGATGTTGATGCTGAACATTGCAAGGTCTCGCTCGATATAATGCCACTTGGCAAAAGGCTGCAGGGACTTCAGGAGGGACTCGTTTTTGATCCAGGAGAGGAGTTTGGGGGATGTCACCATGTAGTATATGATGCTCTGCAGAGAGAAAGCAAGAG
Organism: Molossus molossus; assembly: GCF_014108415.1. NCBI lineage: Eukaryota > Metazoa > Chordata > Mammalia > Chiroptera > Molossidae > Molossus > Molossus molossus. The sequence continues at coordinate 5,411,816 of NW_023425359.1, read as the reverse complement.
TATGAGCCCTTGCAGGCCCTCCAAAGCCAGAAAGACTTGTTATTTATTGCATCGCATAAAGCCCACTGCTATTGGAGACGTAGTTGACGTGAAACCACAGGCGTGGTGTACTTCCTGCCGGTTTAATGGACACCCCCTGGAGACACTCCAGAACGCTCTCTCTAAGGGTCGCTGTGGGGAGGAGGGAAGTGTGAAGAACAGAAGAGTAACAGAATGTACCAGAACAGACTCTCCCGGGGAGAACGAACGCCGGCCAGCCCTCCCCTGTCTGAGAGGCACAGGAGAGACCCTGGGTGGCTGCAGGCTTCTGGGGACGCCAGGCTGGGCTGATCCTGCCGAGAGACTGGCAGCCCCTCTTCCAGGCCGCGGGAGTGAGGAGCTAAAACAGCATCTCTGTGATGCGGGGGCTCTGAAGCGGAGCTGTAACACCCATGCCCAGGTGGCCCCTTCCGATAACCTGTTCCCCTCGGCAGACACTCCTGGGAGCCCGCTGGGGAGAAACCCTCAGGCTTATTCCAAGTCGCAGCTTGACTGAGGCCAGCTGGAGGATTCCCAAGGGGCTCCTCTTTCCCCGGCAGCCCGGCCTGGAGGAGCAGCCGCGGGACTCCTGCTGTGACGTGGGCCCAGCAACAGGTCGGACCGCGGTACCATGGCGGCCCCGACCTTCTTGCCTCTCATTTTCTCAGGACAGCGGGGCCGAGGCGGCCGGGAACCTTGCTCTGCCGCTTCTGGAAACCAGGAGCCACACGGAGGGGCAGCCTTCGGTGCCAAGAGGAGTGATGTGTGTCCCCGCAGTCAGACCCGTAACTGATGGCCTTCTCTGCCTAGAAACACAGCCCCTTCCCCGCGGGGCACAGTCCTGCACGTGCAGTGGACGTGAACGGGCTGTGGTGACCGAGACGTGACAGACTGGCAGCCCCAGATGCTGGGACGCGAAATCTGCTCGGGGTGTGTGGTTTCAGGCTAGTTCAGGAGTGCGCACAGGTGAGGCAGACACACGTGGTCTCTCGATTTGGGCGAAACAACCAACACCTGAGTCAGCCTCGCTCTGCCGTTAGGACGGAGGGCGGCCCGTGATCTCTGCAGGCTCCACCGTCCTCCCGACCCCCAGCGGGAAATGGGGGCGGGGGAAATGAAGGCCACGGACAGGAGGTAGGATTCAGAAGGTCACAGGTGCCAAGGACAGTAGGGCTGGTCTTAGGAAAGCCCTTGGATGGCAGGTGTCAGGAGGGAGGGGCCAACGGAAGGCGAAAGCAGGGACAGAGACAGAAGCACCAGGACGCTGGTCCCATGCTGCTTCCAGGCCTAAATGAGACCATGTGGATGAAGCACTCAGCACCTGGCCCGGGACATGCCAGAAACAGCAGCAGCACCGCATCTCTGATCCATGACTCGCTGCCCAACAGGCTGGGTCCCAGCCGGGTGAGGGCACGGGGCTCAGCTGTCTCTGTGGTGGTCACAGTGCACACCTATAGGCTGGGTCCCAGCTGGGTGAGGGCATGGGGCTCAGCTGTCTCTGCGGTGGTCACAGTGCACACCTATAGGCTGGGTCCCAGCTGGGTGAGGGCATGGGGCTCAGCTGTCTCTGCGGTGGTCACAGTGCACACCTACAGGCTGGGGTCCCAGCCGGGTGAGGGCACGGGGCTCAGCTGTCTCTGCGGTGGTCACAGTGCACACCTATAGGCTGGGGTCCCAGCCGGGTGAGGGCACGGGGCTCAGCTCTCTCTGTGGTGGTCACAGTGCACATCTCTATGGAAACAAAGCTCTGAATCTGGGGGCTTCCCCGTCTCCTCCCTGGCAGGGCCCTTCACAGCGTCTGCGAGGCTGCAGTGTAAGTCGTCAGCCCAGAATCACCAGCAAACGAGGCTCTGTGACTGTGGCCACAGCCTCGCTCTCCGCTGCCAGGGACAAAGGCAAAGCAGTGTGGTCTGGCCAGACAGCGGGCTCCAGCCAGCATCTGGTCCGGCTTCCCAGCAGGTCCTGATCACGTGTCCCGGACAGGACAGGAATAACAAACAATCGAAAGGAATGTTTACCTTTCCATTCATTCTAAGAAGGAATTAAAACAACCACTCAGCCAATGACATCAGAATAGTTAACAAGGACTTTGAAGTCCAGGGGTCAGAATTCCTTCCTCTAGGTCTGCGAAACCCGCAGTGTTGGCTCTGGAGCGTAGCCCCAGCTCCCTGCTGAGCTTTCCCGTGCGAGGGCTCGGGCCCTGGGCCCCCCCACCTGAGAAACAGAAGCACCCCAGCTGGTTTTGAGCCATACCCCATTTCCACTTCATCCAGGCAGAAATTCTGTCAGGGACACGTGCCAGTGACCAGAGTGAAGTCCTCCCGAAGCTGTCAGAAGGCGAGGACAGGAGACTTAGGTAAACTGATGAGCAAGGGCAGCGGAAATCAACTGCACAGCCCCTGATCCGTGTTGGAAGCAGGACCTCCTGAATCAATTCCCCCTATCTGGTTCCTCCGGCAGGACTCTCCGGGTTTCTCGTTCCGATTGTAGACCAGCCTGTCCTGCAGGACAGCTCGTTCAAGGCAGGGGGCTGGCAGGCCGAGGAACAGGGCCGTCTGGCTCACGTGCGAGGCGAGCGATAAGCCCATCTCCCTCCTGCAGGAGTCGGCATAACAGCGGCCGCGGGAAGCCCAGGCCTCCGCGGAAGGCGGTTCTGGACGGAGAAGGGGGTGTCAGCTCCAGCGAATGGAGCCGCGAAGGCAGGGCCCCAGGGAAACCTCCCGTCCAGGAAGAGATGATTTCAAATGTATTCGTGGAGGGTTGGGGAACTGACCCAGCTTATTAGGAGATTTAAAAAATCCTCTTGTGTTAAAGGAATTAGTCGCAGCTTTTCTTTTGGATTTGCCTAGCCAGTAAAAAGTAATAAAGATACAACCGAACTTGTGGAAGTTGGAGCGATTCAGAGCTACAAAGGCCGTTGTATTGACCCAGGAATCAAGACCTAAGAAAGTATTTATGACTTTCACCCTACACCGCTGTTTCTTCTTCTAACGGCCACTCCGCACTCCTGACATCTCCTCGAACCAGCTCCGCGAGCAGGAACGCGCACCCAGCCGGCCAGGTGGGGACAGCGCCCAGAGCCGGTCCAGGGCCGGTGCCGACGTGAGTGGCGCCCCGAGGCCCCTCTGCCCAGCCTCGGCCCCTCCTGAGTGCTGCTTCACAGTAAGAAGGTGTTGCTTCTATTGGGCACGAATCTGTCTGTAGTGGTCCCCAAGCCTAGTTGTGTATCAAATCATTTAGGAAACATTTAAAAATATAGGTGCTTGGGCACCTCGCCAGGCCCACAGAAAGAGTTTCCGGGTGGGACGACGGGGACACCTGCAGTCTCCTGGCTCACGGGGCGAGCCTGGTGCCTGGGTCGCTCCGGGCTCCTGAGAGGCTCCCCGCTGGGTAACGAACCGGCACCTGGCGCCCCTCCCGCCTCTGAGCCTCCGGGGTGGCTGCACCCCTTTCCTGGGAAACGGAGTGGAGGCCCACAGCTAATGACGGCCCGGCAAGCTCGGAGCCTCCTGTAGCCCCCGCCATCAGCACATTGTCCTGGAACTGCTCTTAGATTGAAAAGCGTCATTTCAGAGAACACAGAGGGGACGAGGAGGCTCGTCACCAGGCTGGGGGTGGGGTGTGCGTGTCCATTCCCAGCCCCAGGGAGGGAGGCATCCAAAAGCAGGTCCTGGCCTGGCCGGAGAGGGCACCCCATCCTCTGTCTCCCACTCACAGTGGGCGGCTGCCCCCATCCCGTGGCCGTGGAAAGGCCGTCATGGGGGGCTGCAGGTGCACAGAGAAGGGGCTCGGGATCTACCCCATTCCTACCGCGCTGCCCCCAGGAGGTCCCTCAGACCCCTGCCTGCCTCTGGTCTTGTCCATCAGGCTGTATGGCCCAGAGGCCAGATTCCACGCTACCCGGAAACTAGTTCATTTGTCCAACAGGTGCACTGGGCACCTCCACGAGCCAGTCGTCACGCGGATCTCTGGGGGCCCAAAGAGCCAGGATGTGTGTGGCCCTGTGCTGAGGACACGGCCAGAGGCGAAGGAGGAAAGGTTGCAGAGGGCGGGGGTGAATGTCAGCCTTGGGCCCCAGGGCGGATGGCGAGCGCAGGTGGGGAGAGAGCAGGTGGTGAGCGTGGGCACAGGGCGAGGAGCAGGAGCAGCCAGCGTGCCGGGGCAGGTGGGGGAGCAGCCAGCCTGCAGGTGCTCTGAAGGGGGAGGGGATGGGAAACAAGGTCAGCCGGTGGAGGGCCCTGGACGGCAGACAGAGGGCCCAGCCCTATTCTTGCGGCTACAAGGAGACTTCGGCGCTGGGGCTGGCCCCTCTGGCCCGCCTAGACCCCTCTGCTGGCCCCTCCGGCCCGCCTAGACCCCTCCGCTGGCCCCTCCGGCCCGTCTAGACCCCTCCGCTGGCCCCTCCGGCCCGCCCAGACCCCTCCGCTGGCCCCTCCGGCCCGCCCAGACCCCTCCGCTGGCCCCTCCGGCCCGCCCAGACCCCTCCGCTGGCCCCAGCTGCTTTCTCCAGAGTCAACTCCTGGCCACTGCGTCATGGGCCGGTCAGTCCCCGTGACCTGTCAGCCCCTGGATCCAGGCCTTCTGCCTGGCCCCCGCTTGTGGCTACCTATGAACTAAAGGGGGAATTCAAGGGACTCCTCTTTGTTTTGAGGGAAGTTAACATCTTTTTCTCCTTCCACAAACATACAGGTTCTAGCTGGGTTCATGGCTGCCCAGATGCCCTCAGAGCTGACATAGGACATCTGTCCCCAGTGGGGATGCAGGAGCTTCCTCAGGCCACTTCCAGGAAGCACTGGGGAGCAGCTGGTGTGGGCCTTCGGTCTCCCTTTCCTGTGCCCTCTTCTCCAGCCATTTAAGATGGGGGGAGGGGGGCACTTAGGGTGGGAGGGTCCGGGCCCGAGGCCTTCCTGGAGGAGAGCTGCCCAGCGGCCGGCACAGGTGCCATCGCTGCTCAGGACCCTCCGCCAGAGCCAGGGCGAGCTGGCCCCCTGCGGTGGCCCAGGCTGGACTTTTACTCTCTGAGGGGACAAGCCATGGAGCTGGAGGCAAGAGGTCACAACTCCCTGATTCACTTTCCAAAATCTTCCTCAATTCATGCAAAGTTGGGCAAAATAGCTACGGTTTTCTGTGAGATTTGGTTGCACCCCTCCAGCATGCTTGAAGGTGGTGGGAAGGAACCACAGAAGTCTGCAGTATTCTACCACGGAAGAGGGTGTCACAGACATTCCCGGTTGCAGTCACGTCGGGGTGTGACAAGAGCATTTAACTCTCTGACCTCACAGCAGTTCCATTTCCTGTCACCTTCAGCAGCGACACACTGGGTCCCCCCACGGCAGCGCCTCCAAATTTCAAAACATCCTCCTTTTAGTTGGTTAGCTCCTGAACCGCAGGCTCCCACGTTAGGTGTTCATTTTGTACTTCCTCGTTGCTACGGGACCACCCAGCTCAGCCTGGGCTGGCAGGGAGTTTGGGGTCTCGGATGAATGAGCATCCTCACTGTGAGTGGCATTAAAATGTGGACCCTCTGAGGACCGTCCAAAACTCCCACCACACAAAGCGCTCCCTCAGAACAGGGACTACCCCCAGGGACTGACCCCGCCGGCCCTTCCCCTTAGAAAACACTTTGGCCCAGATGTCATTCTGTGACCTTGGTTGAGGGTCACCCTTGTTCTCCAGGGGACTTATTCCAAACTGACACATTTCCTGTGTTGAACATACATTGGATGACATGGGTACCGAGTAAGAAGAAATTCGTGATTGGTTTCCCGTGAGTGAGGGGAAAAGGCTGTCGTAACTCACTGGAACAGGTCACGAAGCTATATTTTTGAGTCTAGTTTAGCTCACAGAGTAATCCTGGTAATTCTAAAGGGGAAATCTTCAGAGCATCTAAACAGGCGCCTGTAACAGGGAACATGGCTCGGTGACATTTCAGGATGTCGCAGTTCATCACCAGAACTGCCATGCCTCGTGCTACGTTAGAAGCGAGGGGACAGACCGAGGAGAGAAAACGGACTGCCCGTCGGAATAGGACTCTGGGCACGGACTCCGGCTGCACCGCAGCCCTCGGAGATTCTTCACAAAACCAGCAGTGCCAAACCCAGCTGGGCCTCACACTCAGGAGCCGAGCCTCAAAATCTAGCTCTTGGCAAAGCTTTTCAGGAAGCTCTTGAGCCAGCCCGGTGTTATTACTCAGACTGGTACCTGGGACCCCAGTGATACCTTGACGTAGTATCGGATGAGGACCCTGCGGAGGTCGAAGACCTGCAGCACGGTGGCCGCGTTGTTGTCTGTGATGCTGTAGCCCTCCAGGATGTACTGCGTCCGCGTGATCTCCCAGGTGAGCCAGCGGAGGTTGAAGGCCGCGTTGCAGGACAGCAGGTGGGGTAGGTGGCCCGGTTTGCAGCAGCAGCATCCTCTGTCGTCCTCATCGCCTTCCATGATGGCTTCCACCTCTCTCTGCTGGCAGTAGGTTCCTGGCAGAGTGCACACAAATACATACACACACACACACACGCACGCACGCACGCACATACACACACGATGTGAGTTATACAAGAAACCAGAGGACGACTTTTGTTTACAAGGGATTGACTTCCCTCTTACCTCTTTTGAGGGGAAGATGCTGAAGGGTCTAGGAATCAGGAGATTTGTTTAATTCTAAGTCACAATTCCATAATCACGAACTCTTTGATTCATTCCTACCATTCTGATTCTCGTCTCCTCCCCATTTTTCTGCTTCTTTTCATACCTACTCTTATTATATTTCAGATATCGTTGATGTCCTAGCTTTGACAGTCTGGACTCTGTCTTCCTTTAGAAAGACTTACGTTCTGTTAAGCAGTTAATTTATTTGCACATCAGCTTGTCAGCTTGATCCTTTTGAAACTTGTTCTTTTATTTTTCAGTTGTCGTTGACACACAATATTGTTTTAGTTTCAGCAGATGCACGACATGAACTGATCCCCCTGAGAAGTCTACCCGCCGGCACCAGACAGAGTTACTACGATGTTATCGGCCACATTCCCTGGGCTGTGCTTTTCGTCCCCATGACAACCTTTACAACTGGCAATGTGTACTTCTGAATCTCGCCCACGGCTCTGCCCAACATCCCAGTGCCCCTCCCATCTCCAATCTTTGTTTTTCATCTTTGGTGGGAATATCCGAGCAGGCTTTAGTCTAGGGCAGCGGTTCTCAACCTGTGGGTCACGACCCCTTTGGGGGTCAAACGACGCTTTCACAGGGGTTGCCTAAGACATAACAGTAGCAAAATTACAGTTATGAAGTAGCAACAAAAATAATTTTACAGTTGGGGGTCACCACAACATGAGGAACTGTATTAAAGGGTCGCGGCCTTAGGAAGGTGGAGAACCACTGGTCTAGGGTGATAATATCCCTTCTCTCAAAGGATGGTCTTTCTGGGGTCTGCACTGAGTTCCTGGGATGATCCACAGGAATTATTAGAATTTCTCCACCTCTCAGCCCTGCGCGGCCTCCCTCCTCCCTGCAGAGCTCACACCTCCCAGGCCTATACAAGAGCAGGCTAATATTCATCCAGTCACGGTGGGGGACTGTGTCCCTGTACGGACTTCTGCAGTTCCTGCTCCGAGAAATTCCCTCCTGTCTGGTCCGCTGACCCCAGAGCACCTGAGCTGCCCGCGCACCCGGAGCTCTGCTCCCTCCAGTGCAGCAGGACCACCCTGCTGTCTGGGCCCCTCCTGTACCGCAGGGGAGAGGTGCTCCCAGGGGAAGAGCCAGGGCAACCAGCAGCTCACTTCATTGTTTTCTTTTGCTCACCGATCAGAGCCTCGCACCCTCTGCTGTCCAGCCGATTCGTCTATTTCCTCAGTTTTGTAATTGCTTATGGCAGAAAGAACTACTGGTTATTCAGTCATGGCCAACAGAGGAAGTCTCTGAGTCCTTTGAGACTGGATTCAAACATGAAACCTGTCCCTATAGCCGTTTCCACAGGATCCCCTATTTCTGGGATCCCATATTATCATCCCAGGGCCTGGTACTTAGCAGGCGCTAACAAAGTGGTTGGAATGGCCGAATGAAGAAATGAAAGAACTCTTATGCAGATCACGGTATGCAAGGCAACAGACACCCTGCTGAGAAAACGCAGAGCAGATGCAACACACCTTTTACATCACGTGTGGTGGCAAAGAAAGGCAATGCTTATACTGAGCCTCTCTGCAGACCCCACGACTGAGAAGGTCGTAGGTCAGAGATGGAGAACTGCAGCCTTCAGATAATGAGGTACACACAGAACTGTTAGGCTAAGGGACACTGCCCAGGAAGGTTGAAGAAACGGACTGGTTAGGGGCGGTCCCAGCACAAGCCAGGAAGGACTGGGAAATTGGTTAGTTGGAAAGTGCCTGGTCCCTCCCAAGCCCAAGGTAATATACTCAAAGCTTGACTAAGGCAAGGTCGGCCGCTCTCTCGGCCCCCCTGACACATGCTCGCGTGCATTCTCTCTCCCAGCTGCCGTGCGGGCTGCAGGCCCTGCAGCGCCAGGACTCTCGGCGCAGGGTCCAGACCGAGCCTGCGCAGACTAATGCAGCGCAGGCCAGAGCACTGCCAGGAACACAGGGACACCAGCTGGATGGGGACAGGCCGAACCAGACTAAGCGTTGACACGGACTGAACCAATGCACAGAACTTCTGGACCCTGGACTTTCCTCCGGGCCTGATGAGGACGGGCTGGACTTCCACAGCAGGACGGAGCTGAGCCCAGGGCAATCCTCTGCTCGCTCCAGCTTCCGTAAATCTCACCCCCGTGCTCATCTTCCCATGCGTGGTCCCCAAAACGCTTTTCTCGTGACACCGAAGGACCCTGTTTCCACTGACAACATCATGATTCCATTTGTCTTCCACCAAGACCTCGCTGCTTTGGGTCTTAGCTGAAAGCACTCTTTCTTAAACATTTCAAGGGTCTCTTGGCTCATTCAGTAATATAAAACCTTTATTACCTCTGGGAAAGTTGTGTAGAAATACACAGGTGAACTGAGAGCCGTGAGTAATTCAGCTTGCATACTCTGGGGCACCCCGAATGAGCAATGACCACGGTGTGCTAACGGATCGGATCACTGGGGCCCCAGGGCTGCAGGCACCACTCCGGGGGTGGGAGCCGACTCACCCACCAAGTGGTTTGCTGCAACCTAGTAACGTAACTGAGGAAGAAACACTTCCAGTGAAACACTTGCAGTTAGAAATAAACTGCACAGGAAGACGCATAAAGGAGGACTTGCACCCCAATTAGACAGCAGAACTAGTTAGACGTTACATGGCATGCCTCAAAACCCGAGCTTTCTCCCAGTTCCCGCCCCCCCTTCCCCATGCAGTGCCAGCGTTTATCATGTTGAGCTGAATGTCAGGGCTTTTATGTTTTTTCCTCACATCAAAAAAACTGGAAAAAGTGTATGTGTGTGTGTTGTCCCTGTGCATCCATGTGCACACGGGAGGGTGCAGAGTTTGGACTGCTACCATCCCAGAGAAATAAATGAGCACCACACGCTGAGAACACGGGTGACGGAGGACAGGAGGAACGGGTGGCCATGAGCTCTGACAGGCTCGATGGAGACATCAGAACCACCAAAGGTTTCTCATAATCTCTCCACTCAGGTAGGTCTACATACCCCCTTAGGAACAAAAGATTCATCGTCTGAATCACACTATAAAAGAGCATGAAAAGAATGAAACCCAATTATTTCTGCATACGCACTGATCTTGCTGTTCAAATGCAGATCAAGGCCCATATGCTTCTCAGACAGGCTCACAGGACTTAGAGCACATTCCCTCCAAAGGGGACAGTTGAAGGTCAATGGCCCCCACACTCTGACCTTTCGCACCACTGGTGGAGATGGAGGATGAGTTGGCTGGCTGCATCTGTCTGGTGTCTTCATTGAAACTGACTCTTGCGATCTTTTGGGTTGCTGTGTTCCTGTGGTCTAAGTCAGTGGGACATAGCAGGCATTCACTAAATACGTTTAAAATTGATCTTTTTTTTTTTTTTTTTATCCTCACCCGAGGGTATTTTTCCATTTTTTGTACAGATAGAGTGGGAGGGAGAGAGAGGAAGGGAGAGAGAGAGAGAAACATCGACGTGAAGGGACACATCGAGTGGCTGCCACCCGCACGACCAACCAGGGCCGGGGACAAACTGCAACCGAAGTACGTGCCCTTAGCAGGAACCGAACCCGGGTCTATCCAGACCGCAGGCCGATGCTCTAACCGCTGAGCCAAACCGGCCAGGGCTAAAATTGATCTTGAGAGAATCTTGGAGTCTCTCAGTTCTGACAGAGCAGAAGCCTAATTAAAGCTGTGCATGTTTAGTGTTTGAGCTGAAAATGCATTTATCAGATCCCAGATGTCACTACCAGATCCCAGAAGTCACTATCAGATCCCAGAAGTCACTATCAGATCTCAGATGTCATTACCAGATCCCAGAAGGCACTATCAGATCCCAGAAGGCACTATCAGATCCCAGAAGTCACTATCAGATCTCAGATGTCACTATCAGCTCCCAGAAGTCATTATCAGATCCCAGAAGGCACTACCAGATCCCAGAAGGCACTACCAGATCCCAGCAGTCACTATCAGATCCCAGAAGTCACTATCAGATCTCAGATGTCACTATCAGATCCCAGAAGTCACTATCAGATCTCAGATGTCATTACCAGATCCCAGAAGGCACTATCAGATCCCAGCAGTCACTATCAGATCCCAGAAGTCACTATCAGATCTCAGATGTCACTATCAGCTCCCAGAAGTCATTATCAGATCCCAGAAGGCACTACCAGATCCCAGAAGGCACTACCAGATCCCAGCAGTCACTATCAGATCCCAGAAGTCACTATCAGATCTCAGATGTCACTATCAGATCCCAGAAGTCACTATCAGATCCCGGATGTCACTACCAGATCCCAGAAGTCTTGCCACACAGGATATGTATCAATTTCCTGAGTGCGCCCCAAGTCGGGGGAGCCATTGTTGCTGCGGCCAGCAGCCCTCTCCTGACCACTGGACCTTCTCCTCCTCCCTCTCCTTGTTTCCCAAGGAGCAAGCCCATTAAGTGCTTTTCGCCACATCTACCAGAGACAGCCAGGCCTGGCTTATTTATTCACACTAATTCCAAAACGGAGTGAAATCAATCTAAAAAGGCACACACAGTAGGAAAACAAAGGATAAAATTCAAGTGAAAATGGGGACAAGAAAAATATGTTGAAGCCAGAATAATGTCAAAAGACCCTAAATGTCCCACCATGCCCTATATATTGCCGAAGGTCAGTCACAGATTTCCCGCAGGCTTCCCAGTAGCTGGTGAAGAAGGAAAACTTGAATAGTTTCTTGTGTCCTTATGACAAAAATAAAACAATGGTTTGGAGGGGTCATAGCTATTCGTGGCAAAGATACTGGAGAGATGGTATCCCCAGGACCCTCACAAGGAGAACGCTGTGCAATACGGTGAACACCATCCTTAATGACATCGCACGAAGGTTCCTGAGCCGTTCCGGTATGGCCAGAGTGCAAAGGACAAGCATTGCTATAGGTGGTCAAGACACCAGCCTCAGGAAGGTGGTCCCCGGAGGCCAGTGGCACTGAGGGGAACATCAGACCCTCCAGAAAATCCTTGGTCTGGACCACTTCTCCCCAGCTGGTTTCGACGACCGATTGAGTGCTGAGCGGCAGGGAATTTCAGTGCGTTCTGTAATGGTCAGCCAGGCTGGACGCATTAGTGGCTCTCTCGGGAAAGTTGGGACTCAAAAGAACAGTTGTCTGAACAGATGGTCAAACTACTGAAAATCACCCCCAAGCACCACCCTCCTCTCCCCTCTGTTCCAACAGCCAGGGGGGAGGTGCTTCGTGCCCAGGAAGCCTGGGCCAGGGGACAGGACCCCAGGAGGGGAGGCTGCTGGACTGGAACCTGACTCCATGGACACATGTGAACCTGATTCCACAGGTGACAGGCAGGTGACGGGGTTTGTAAGTTCCAAGGCCACGTGAGGAAAACTGCTCTGAGGACAGAGAGCCCGCGCCTGCGGGGACAGAGATGAGGCCAGTGATGGGCACGGACCTGGGCAGGGTACAGGCCAGTGACCAGGAGGTCAGAGGGGATGACGGAGCCCGGCAATTATGTGATGGGGATTTCCACGGGACACGTTTGAAAGGGTCCCCTGCAGCGGAGAGAAAACACCAGCTTGACGTGCCATTTTCCAGCCCGAAGGTGCACATTCGAGCCCAAACGCAGGACATGTTTTAGAGACCGGGCCCCGGCTCTCTAGTCCCCCTCCTCATCAGACATGAGCACTTGGAGAAATGACACTCAGTTGTTTCAAAGAATCTAACTGGATTCCTCAGAAAACCCCAAATAGTATCAACATCATTACGTTTAGTGTTATCCACTGATCACGTTTTCAAATAACTTGACCAGATTTGTCAAGTGATCAAATGCCTTCATCAGCCCAGCGTACTGGGCACCAGGCTGGTGTTTTACGTTTGCCGAGCAGCAAGGCTATCAGGACGGGTCTGACGGAGAGAGGCCTGGACTCCTTTAAAATGCAGTTGGTATCAGGGAAGGGGGTGTTCTTGTCCCCACATGCTGCTCATGGGAGTGGAATACGTCCGTATTCTGAGAAAACAGTGTCCGAGACCCGCACTAGAGGATGGGTGATAGTTATTTCTGAGGGATTACATCCGTTTCCACGGGCCCTTCTCCCTCAGTCCTGCCATAAAAGAAGTGCAGCTGTGGCTTCGGCAGCTGGAGTCGGAGCCAGTGTCCAGCTTCTGCTCTGCGCTGGAGCCGTGTCCAGGCCGGCGTCAGGCCAGCTGTGTTCCCCGCTGCAGTGCATTAGCCCATTGCTCGTGGGAGGCACAGGGCCACAAGGCGACGGAGAACACAGGGGCAAATGCAAGGAAGCGGGGATGAGAGGGCCCCATAAGCCAGGGGTCACAAGGGCAACAAGAGAGAGAATTCCTTCGTTTGAGGGAATATGTATCCCCACAGTTTTCACAAGCTTGCAGTGGCCACACCCATTCTGGCCAACCATCTCTGTCCCCAGGTTTGACTGACAAACAAGTACTTTCCCTATGTTACCCCAACTTCACTGTGCATGCATCTTCCCTTTGTTGGGCCCCTTCTTCCAGTGATCGGCAGGGAATGGGCCCGTGTTCCCCGACGAGTGTAAAATCGCAGCTTCCTGGTGAAGCTGCCCACACGATATGCCCATAATAGCTGGCTTCCGCCTTTGCTCCTTTCTGTTATTAATAACTAGCTAGCTACAATGGTACCTTTAGAGAGAACAAAGCTCGTTGTAATCTTACAAAAGGGTAAATGGACAAAGGTCTCCATCCTCTTGTAACTGCTTCCTGCTGTTGAGGGAGACTTTTGCATGGCATCCATTCGTTACAATCTGCTCTGCTGTCTCCGGCCCCAGGGCGGGGTCTCTCTGCACACAGTGTCTGCATTCCTCTAGATAATTGTTTACTCCATTCTTTGCTTATCATTTGTTCCACCCGGGGTATTTACTGGAATTTGCTTCAGGTGGGATACTCATTAACTGTTTCACCTGGTTTCCCCCGATATATTACGTGAACTCTCCCTGAATAAACGAGACTTGATCAGAACCCTGTCTTGTCTCCATTTCTCGTGTCTCTTGTCCCTCCTCATCCTCACTCCCCCTCTAGAGTCCTCGTTGCTCCACCTGCGGGACGGGTCATGCTGTCACGAGGCGTGGTCCTGCCTCCCCACGGCCCGGCGGCCCTCCCCTGTCTGGCAGAGGAAGAGGGAGCAGAAGGGAAAGGGGTCTTCATGGAGGGAAGAGGGACTTTGCAAAGTCCACTGTCAGTCAGGTGTCCCTGGGAGGTGGCACAGGCAATGTCCAGAGGATGGCAAAAGGTGGGGACCAGGACTCCCCTCTTCCACCGATAACACAGACAGTCCTGCCATGCTGGGCTCAGACGGGGCATAGAGATGGCCTAGCCAGTGCTTTTCAAGCTGCATGTGGGATTGATAGACACACTTTGAGGTGTATCTTGGGTCACTGCACAAAATGTATTCCCTTCTGAGGTCACAGTTAAGGTCATTCGTGAATTGGGGGCCACAGAAGGTGGCCATCAGATAACATGGTCATTGCTGAGCTCAGAACAGGTCCCTCCCATGAACGTCTGGATGTCACACAGGCCGGAATGCGTGTTACGTGTTGGAGCCCCTACTGCCCCCTTACACCGCGTGTGCAGGGAGGGCGCCCACACACTTTCTGAAGGCTAGAAATCTGAACCGCCACTTCTCGCCAGAGACCACATCAAGGGCTATACTGTGACCAAATGAAATAACGTCAGAGAAGGCTTAAACACTTTTTTAAAATGATAGTCATTTTCAGGAAGGTCACAGTGGAATTTTTCCCCCAAAAAACTTGTCCCACAGCTTCAGTGTCATGGAGATGCCTCTCGAAGCCCCTCTTCTGCCCCAGCAGTTCTCTGGGACAGAACCCCACCACGTGAGCTTAAGGAGCGTGCAGGTCATCTGTCCCCAGCTGCCTGCCCAGGGAAGGGACCCGTCTCTGGAGACCTCACCAGATTGTAGTTTTGAGAAGAAATAATTATTATAAGAATTTTATATCTCATGGGACCTCAAATTGCTTTGAGATCTGTCCAAACAAAACTAAAATTCATAATGTGATTTCAATGCCTTTAAGACATTATTGTTCTACCCATGTAATGATAAAATCATGTACTTGAATTTTTTTATTCGAGTGTTAAAAACTAGAATTACTACTACATGAACTTCTAGAGGAAGGTAAAAATGATTTACATGCTCATCACGTAAAGCAAACCACAGTCCTCCTACAGGCTGTTGGTGGTTGAATTCCGATCGGGGAGAACGGAGCTCTCCCTGATGCGACAAGGACTCCTCCCCCGGGGACTCTGGCTCCCTCAAGCCACCAGGCACCGAGAAAGGCTGAGGTGCTGCCCTCGGACATGGTCTCTGGCGGCAGCTGCCCCGGTACACGCCTTGTTTCCTGGCTGCTAAATAGCCGTGTGATAACCACCCCCTGAAATTAACCCGGCATTGAGGCAGGGAAGGAGGGTACCAGGAGTCTAGGGACACGCCTGAGGTCACAGAGCAGAGCTAAAACCAGTGACAGGGTTGGTCTCTGAGCCCTGCATGAGTTTGGTTCTTTATTATTTACCTGGACAGAGTCTCCCCTCATCCCAGCACCCAGTCCTTTAGCTGCACCGGACTCAGGTGTCTCTGAAACGTCACCCTGACAGTCTAGGGCGCAGCAGAGGAAAAAGGCTAAATCTGTGAGTATAACTAATAAGATGTTCATCTTGTGGGCACAACAGAAATTCTTAATTATCACAATTTTACATTCCAAGAAGCATCAGTGTGCTGTAAGATCTGCCCGAAGGAATCCCATTTTTCCTATGATCTGTTTGGCAAGCAGTAAAATGTGCTTTGCTGCTTTAGTGACACAGCCTTGTGTTTCTTAGAGAAACTTTATTTCGAAACGTCACCCGTTTTTGTGATGACGTGAATGATCAGCGTAAAGAGCTCCTTCCCAGAGAGCATCTCATTTCTCCTTCACGGCAACCTGGCTATGCAGGTGTGACCTCCCCATAAATGAGGACACTGACCGTGTGGGGCCGGGCGGGCACCAGGTGCCTCAGGGGGTCACTTCGTATGGTCTGCAAAAGTCTAGTCACTGTGTCATGCACCTGAAGCTAAAATAATATTGTATGTCAACTATACACGAAAAGTAAGAAATTATTTAAAAAATAAATGTTGGGACACCGAGTCTCAAAAGCAACTTGTCCAGCAGAAAGGTCTGGTCCTTTGAATGTAAAATCAGTATTTTCCTTTATTACACACTGTCCGGTGAGTCTGGATCAATTACGAGTAAAAGTTGCCAGAATTGCTTTTTTCTTTTTCTTATCCTCACCTGAGGACATTTTTGCATTTATCTTCAGATAGAGCGGGAGGGAGAGAGGGAGGAAGAGAGAGAGAGACATTGTTGTGAGAGAGACACATCGAGTGGTTGTCACCCACACCACCCCAGCAGGGGCCGGGGACCAACTGCAACCGAGGTACATGCCCTTAGTGGGAACCGAACCCGGGTCTTTCTGGTCTACAGGCTGATGCTCTAACCACTGAGCAAACCAGCCAGGGCCAGAATTTGCTTTTTCCTATCAGCCCATAGGAGAAAATGAAAGGAACCAAATCACTTAGTGCACATGGAGATGCTGGGCAGGTTTGAGGCCTAAGAAACTTGGACTCTGTAATAACTATCTTTGTAAATAATGTTTCCCTCCAATCCCGCTCTGTTTACAGCTGAGAAAACCAACGTACTCGACTTTACTCAGAAGTCAGGCACTTTCTATTCGTTTGAACTCAGAGCTGTATTCCCTCCCTTCCCTGCACAGACTTACTCCTGGGTGCGAATGTGAAACAGGGACGCGCTCCGCAGGGAAGCCCTCCTCCCCGCGTGGCCCAGTCAGGCGTGGCGTCCTCTCCCACCGCGCTCGTCAATGAAATGAAGAAAAATCCGTGTTTAAGAATTCTGAGTGGAGAACCTATTATTTTATGGATAAAGTTTGCAACAAAAGGGTTTAACAGATTAATTGCTGCAGCGCTGTAGACAGGAACTACGGCTGGCTCGGGGCCTGCGTGTTGCCACAGCGAAGAGAGAATTCTAGAAAGGCCAGGACTGTGTGGGAGCCACAGCTCCCTGAGGATTAGTCAGTTACCACCAAGGCCTGGGTTGGATGAGCTTTAGATAAGATTAGGTTACACAGATATTGTAAGAATGTCCCCCAGGCCGGCGATTACGGGGTGTTGGTCAAGCCGTGTGATGGCTGATGACATTCCACACAGACAGGCACAGAAATCCCCTTTCGTGACACTTCCCGGACCACAGTCACCTGCAGCTCCTCCTGGCCACTGCCCTGCGCTCTCCCTGTTCAGCCTCCAGGGGCGCTGCTGTGTTTCCCTGCTGCTGAAGTCGGTCAAGATGCTGAAAGTGGTGTTGTCATGGTAACATCTAGCCATCCATGTAGGTAAAACTTTTGTTTTGGAGTTTCAACAATCAAATAGATTTTTTTTTTTTTTTTTTTTTTTTTTTTTTTTTTATCCTCACCCGAGGACATTTTTCCATTTTTTTGTTCAGATAGAGCGGGAGGGAGAGAGAGAGAGAGAGAGAAACATCGATGTGAAGGGACACATCGAGTGGCTGCCACCTGTACGACCAACCAGGGCCGGGGACAAACTGCAACCGAGGTACATGCCCTTAGCGGGAACCGAACCCGGGCCTCTCTGTACCGCAGGCCGACGCTCCAACCGCTGAGCCAAACCGGCCAGGGCTCAAATAGATTTTTTAAAAATGGTTGTTCGTTCTTTTTTCTCTCATACGTTCTCCTAATTTATCTGTCCTCCCTTCCCCCTTCCGCCGCTCCCCTCCTTGGCTGTGGGGTCCACTGCAGAGGTCAGGGACTCTGGGGTCAGCGTGTCTAGGCGGTTCCTTCTCCTCCACCACTGGTGACTGTGAGGCCGTGGGCAGCTCAGAGACCCTCACTCATCCCCGGGTCTAAAAGAGGGTTGATAACACCTACTTACCTTACAGAGTTGTTATAAGGAACATGCTGATAACAAGCGAAGAGCTTAGCATAGTGCCTGGCGTATACCTGCTGCTCAGGAAATTGGAACTGTCTCTACTTTCTCACGTGACTGATACTCACAGGGCACGCCCCCCCGAGCAGGCAGGGGCTGGGGAGGGACAGGAAAAGACAGGGGTCTGTCCTTGAGGGGCTCACCGTCTAACTGAGCAGGGGTTGCCCGGCCTTCCACAGCTTGCAGGAATGAAGAAGTGAATATGCAAACTGTGCAGGAATTTTGAAAACAAACTGGCATTGGTTTTCACATTATTACTTATTATTTTGTTATCAAGAAACACGTACGGACTCCCGGTCAAGATGGCGGGTAGGTAAACATGGTATCATGTCCTCCCACAAGCACATCAAAGTTACAACCAATCTACAGAACAACCTCATTCAGAACCGCCTGAAATCCAGCTGAATGGACGTCCTAAGACTACGGAATTAAAGAAGCCACATGGAGACTGGTAGGAGGGTGGAGGGGACGGGCTGGTCCCACACCCACGTGTGGCGGATAAAATCAGGAGGATAGCTCGGCTGGGAAGGTCCTCCCTGAGGACTGAGGGGTCCCCGTCCCACATCAGGCGCCCTGCCCCACCCAACTTGCAGGCCCACCCAAGCTGTTGTCAGTTGCTTAACCATAGGATTGGCCTGTCTTGGATCCTGCTTCAGGTTTTCCTAAGCAGCATCTGGTCTCAGCTAGCCCCATACCTCTCGTTAAGTAATAGACTGAAACAAACACAGAGAGGCAGCCAAAATGAGGAGACAAAGAAACAGGTCCCAAATGAAAGAACAGAATAAAACCCCAAGAAAAGAACTAAGCAAAATGGAGATAAGCACCTAACAGATGCTGAGTTCAAAATACTGCTTATAAGGATGCTCAATGAACTTAGTGAGAACCTCAGCGAACTTAGTGAGGGTCTCAAGAGCATAAAAAAGGACCAGTCAGAAATGATGGATGCACAGTCAGAAATGAAGGAGGCATTAACTGAAATAAAGAATAATTTACACAGATTCAGTAGTAGTGTACATAAATCCAAGAAGCAAACCATCGATTTGGAATATAAGGAAGCAAAAAATGCCCAATCAGAACAGCAAAAAGAAAACATAATCCAAAAAAAATGAGGATAGTGTAAGGAGCCTCTGGGACAACTTCAAGCGTGCCAACATTCGCATTGTGGGGGTGCCAGAAGGAGAAGAGAGAGAACAAGAAATCGAAAACCTGTTTGAACAATAATGGCAGAAAACTTCCCTAACTTGGTGAAGAAAACAGACATACAAATCCAGGAAGCACAGAGAGTCCCAAACAAGATGAACCCCAAGATGCCCACACCAAGACACATCATCATCAAAATGCCAAAGGTTCAAGACAAAGAGAGAATCTTAAAAGCAGCAAGAGAAAGGCAGGTAGTTACCTACAAGGGCATTCCCATAAGACTGTCAGCTGATTTCTCCAAAGAAACTTTGCAGGCCAGAAGGGAGTGGCAAGAAATATTCAGAGTGATGAAAAGCAAGAACCTACAACCAAGATGACTCTATCCTGCAAAGCTGTCATTTAGAATCGATGGCCATATAAAGAGTTTCCCAGACAAGAAAAAGTTCAAGGAGTTTATCACCACCAAACCATTATTATATGAAACGATGAAGGGTCTTTTTGAAAAAAAAAAAAAAAGAAAATATATGAACAAACAAAATGGCAATGAATACATATCTATTGACAATGGAATCTACAAACAAAATGAACAGGTAGATCAGAAACATTCTCATAGATACAGAGAACATTTTGTTGGTTGCCAGATGGGAGGGGGTTGGGAGAATGGGTGAAAAAGGTGAAGGGATTAAGAAGTACAAATTCATTGCTAGACGGACAAACCTCAAAGGGAAAGGGGTTGGGGGGTGGGAAGAAATAAACCAAAGAACTTATATGCATAACCAATGGACAGAGACAACAGTGTGGGAAAAGGCGGGAGGAGGGCGGGAGTGGGGAGGAGGGGGTCAATGGGGGAAAAATGAGGAACATCTGTAATACATTCAACAATAAAGATTAAAAAAATAAATTAAAAAAAAAAGAAAAGAAAGAAAGAAACATGTATGACTGTCTACTGGGCATGGGTGGTGACATACCCAGCATCATGGACAGTGGCCTGCTCACAAGGACTCATGATCTATTTATACAGACACTCAAAACAGACAATTTCATCACTACTTTGTTTTAAATAACAAGCCAAGGTGATTCATATTGGTTATGTTTTGTTTGAACTAATATATGAGCAAAAACTGGAAATATTTTATCACATGGGGATGTAGAAAATATATACAAATGCAGTATCATTTATCGCAAGGAAAATACTGAGAAATGAATAAACTAATGGAGAACAATGTAGTTCCACAGATAAAAGAAAAGGTAAATGTCCACATAACACCACTCATTTCTGATATCGTTTTTCTTGAGTTTTCTCAAAACCCACTTTATCAATGACTTTGATGTTTCCTAAGATCTCCTCTAAGAAGAGTTCTTAAAAACAGATCTTGCTGTGATAAAAATGTAGCAGTCCCACCCTGGCTGGTGCGCTCAGTGGTTAGAGCGTTGGCCCTCGATCCAATGGGTCATGGGTTTGATTCCTGGTCAAGGGCATGTACCTGGGTTGCAGGTTCGATCCCTGGCCCTGTTAGGGTATGTGCAGGAGGCAACCAGTTTATGTGTCTCTCTCACATCAATGTTTCTCCCTCCCTTCCACTCTCTGAGGAATCAATGGAAAAAATACCCTCTGGTGAGGATGAACAAACAAAGAAAACGTAGCAGCCCTTTGCTAATGAGGACACTGCAGGATCCCTGCATACCTACATGTGCAACTAAATTTCATTTCAGCAGCCTCAAAACTTTTTGTGCCCGTGACCCAGCCTCAGATGACAGGCTCTGGTGCTTCATCCGCTGCTTTCTACTGCAGGTCAAGTCTCCTGCATGGAAACAGGGCTCCCTGAAGCCTCACCTCCATACTGCCCCACCTGCACCACGCCCCACCCCCCACCCAGGCCACAAACTCCTGAAGTCCCCTCTCTGCTCCCTCTGACCCCTCTCACCCCTGGGTCTGTGGCAGATGGAAGACGGCCCCTTGTTTCTGGTTGATGTTCTCACTCTGCCTGCATCGCCCTTGATTGTTGCCATCTTCCCCCGCCCTACTAGGTCACTCCCAGCCCTCCAGGGAAGCTTTCATTCTGGCTCACCACCGCTCTCCAATGCACCTCCTCCCATCGCTCTTGGGATTTCAGTATCCACGGATGCTCCTTCCAATATCCTGGCCCGGACTTCACCCCTGCAATAGCTCATCTTCCACACAACCTCAGCCACTGTCCATGGTCATGACCCTAGGCTCTCGTCACCCGCGATGCTGCCCCTCTATAAATACCAGTTTCAAAATGGCACTTTCCAGCAACCACCACCTATCTTCCCAGCTCATTTCCTCGAATAGTCCAACTCCCACAATCCTGCGCCCTTCCCGATCCAGGAAGTCCTAGCATCAGCTCTGTGTCCGCCCCGCCCTCAGCCTCGCTCCCTCCTTTCTCAGCTTACACTCCCCGGCCAGGCTCTGCAATCACACTCACACCTCTGCACACGCTGCCAGTTCCCTTGTCCTTGTCTTCAGGATACTCACTTGGCCAAATTCCAACCCTGATTAACTCCACCTCTGCCCTTCCACCTGCACCCAGGAAGCTGAGCATGGCTTAGAGAAAAACAGGCGCAATCTTAACAGGTCTTCCTATAGAATCACGACCACTAACCTCGAGTGCGCTCTTTGCACTCTCCAGCTGGGAGCACCCTTCTCCCAGCCTCAGCCTTCTCTCAACTCGCACCCTTCCCTGCCTCTGCGCCATGTCTCCCGGCCTCCTGTCCCCGTGGGTGCTCTGCCATGGGTCCCCCTCCCAGCCCTCAGAGTTTGTCCCTTCATCGCAAGCCCGCCTCTTCCCTCCACCTGAAACCCCTCCACTCTGCTTCATGGCTGCGCTAGTGCTTCTACGCCGTCCTGCCACCAGCGGTAGACTGATGCTTAGGGGTGTCAGCCTTCTCTGTTGTGACTGTGTCAGAAGGAAGTCAGCAGCTGCTCAACATCCCCTCGGACACTAGTTCTGGCCCCATGCTCGGGACATCCACCAACAGCAGCTGCTCCCTGGGAGGGAACTGTATTCAAACCCCAGCAAGCGCATTACGTGATGGAAGCGCTTTGCATCCCCTGGACTGACGCACCGTCAGCGCTGGAAAGGAACTCGGGAAGCACATCCAGGCTCCGGTTGAGAAGCCGAGGCTCCGAGAGGCGGCCACCTGTTGCTCTGTTGAATATCCTGATATAAAGGGGTGTGGGGGTGCAACTAGAAAAATGATATGGAGCCTTTGAAAGGCTGTGCAAGTGATTGAAGGCATTGCACCCCCATTTCTTAGCGTTTAATAAACCAGATGAACGCTACAGTGCACATTTCAAACAAATACCCAAAAGGAGGAATAAGAAGAGAAGGTGACGTGGTCAGGTAGAAAGAGAAGTTCTGGTTGAGACTGTGGGTTTGCTTACCCAACCACTAACTAGCTGTGATGCTCAGGGGAGCATCGTCTCCATGGGCCTCACCTTTCCCATCAGTTAAATGGGAGGAAGTGATGGGACTGTGGCCATTCTGAAGGTCAAGGTCACCTTCACAGGCAAGTGCTCGCTCTAGCTCAGGTTTCACACATACCTCATGAAAGACCCCCTCTAATATCTTTTCAATTTTGCTTTTTTTCTTGATTTTTTGCCTCTTCAGGCAGTATTTTCGAGTTTCCAAATGGCACTTTGGCTTCCCTTGTTGGCAGCACAGGGACTCCCACTCATTTTTCTCCCGTTCTAACAGAAATGAGCTAACCCACCTTCGAGGCCACCTGGCTCACATGAGAAGAACAGAAATAGATTGAACAGGTCATCAACTCTTGCTTTTCTATTTTTCTGTGTCTACCTACTCAAATGATGGTTAAATGGGACTTAAAATCCAACAGATTCCATTTATTTTGAAAAACCTTGAACTTGATGCCCCTCACATTGTCAGACCTCCAAAGTGCATTACTGACTTAGATCTGCTACTTGACTTGGATTTAAAGCCAATGACTACTGTCAACTCTTGAATGGTTTCCTCCAAGGCTCCCTAGTCAGGAAATGTAAGTAATGTCCATAAACCTAGGAGCAGCGGGCACTATGATTCCTTTGCCTCGGGCTCCACTGCGGCGCGGCTGCCCCTAGGCCATGCTGCACAGGCTGGATCCCACCCAAACAAAGCCGGCTGTCTGGGAAGATAGCGAATGCAAAGAAAAGGGAAATGCTGAGAAAAATGCCCAGGGAGGAGGAAGAACAGCAGCTCTTCGCTGGGAACACTGTGCTGTGTTGCTGGGAAGACTAGAAAACAGAAGAATCGTTTTAGGTCAATTGGATTTTTCCTGCAACCAAAGCATAGTTTCGATCCTGTGAAGCTACGAGCCCTCTCAATGGTTCCGTGTTCCAACCACCAAACTAGCTCCAAGAAAAGGTACTGTGCAAGAGTGAGGGGCACTTGAAAACAATTTTTTTTCTTCATTGATTTTAGAGAGAGAGGAAGGGGGATGGAGAGAGAGAGACAGAAACATCGATGAGCGAGAACATCGACTGGCCGTCTCCTGCCTGCCCCCCACTGGGGATCGGGCCCACAACCTGCCATGTGCCCTGACTGGGAATTGAACTGGCGACCTCGTGGTGCAGGCTCGACGCTCAGCCACTGAGCCACACCGGTCGTGCTGGGGGCTCTGTTGTGCTTCTGGCAGCCTCACAGTCAGCTCACGTCTCCCTGTGGGCGGCAGGGTCGCCCGGTGATGACAGGGAGGACTCCTGGGCGGGTCCTGCTCTTGGCCACTGCCGCTCTGCCTGCCCACACAGGCTCAGTGCCGAGCCTCCTTCCACACTTCCCCCGACGATGTTTCTGGAGTTTGGGGTGTTGTCTAAGACTGGCCCCCCAGGGAATCGTGCAATGTCACAGGCCCTGTTTCCACACTCAAATCCGAGCTGTGCTTGGGCATGACTTTGGCAGCAGGACAGGTGCCTGTCCTGGAGGCTGAGCCGCAGGAGGCCTTGTCGTGTCCATGCTCCCCTTTCGGAGTCCCGGGGCGACCTGGCTGTGAAGATGGCCCATCTGGCCCACAGTGGCTGAGGCCTCATGTGGAGAAGAGCTGATGTGCCAGGGGTGGTAGCCAGCATGGCTGTGCCCTTTGGACCCTTTGGCTGAATGCAGCTGCATCGGTGACCCCGGTGACCCCAGCAGAAGAACAACCCATGCAATAGTGTGGAGGAACAGGGCATCCGTCCTAAACTGTTCCATTTTGCCGTGGTTGGCTAGCCTCCCGCCCCGAGTAAGTGACCTGAGACGAAGCCACGCGTTCAGAGTGGTAGATCAGGAAGAGGCTGTTCGGGGCCGGGAGACCAAGTGCTGTAAGCGTCTGAAATCTAGTTAACTTTGAACCCCTACACATCAGTGAAGTTTGCTCAAGATGCTGTCAGCCTCATAAAACCTGTGATAGAAACGGCAACTCAGATTCAACCAGGCTAACTTTGAAAGTTCTCTCTTGGAATTCCAGAAAAAAGGGAAAGCTCTCGAAATAGATGATTTTATTGCATTACTGTACAGGAGACACGTAATTCCCACCCCCTCCTGTGACATTTTCTGGCATTTGTGCAAAATTTCAGGGGAGCACTCCTTCTCTGACTGTTCTGTGGGATCTGATCACTACTCGGCCCGATGACCTTTTCCAAAATACGCCCCCTAAGCTCAATCCCTACACTTTGTAAGGAAGCCTAGAATGCACCCCAAAATCATCGAACTCACCACTCTGGAGAAAGAAAAAAGCCTTTTGTACAAACTTATTTAGGAACATTACTAAAAGGAATGGATATTCACAAAACTATGCTTAGCAATTCTCATTTTAAGAGCCAAAGACTCGGTGGTCCCTGGGTGGTGGTGTTAAAGATATGAATACTGGCGATTTGTTCTTGGCCAACAGGTGGCCTTTCGTCAGGAGGACACCTGGCTGGCTGGGACCTGCCTCCCACTCACCTTTCTAGCACTGCCTGGGGCCCCTTCCTTCCAAGCCACGTGGAACCACATCTGGCTACTTTGTGTCTCTGTTACCACACCAGCTGTTCCCTCCGCTCTGCCTCTCCTCTGCCCAGCCGGCCGGTCTGATTCCAGCGCCCCTTCTCGGCTCCGTGGGCCCCAGGCATGGCGCTGCCATAACACTCATCCCACTGGGCACTGACTGTGTTCTCAGTGAGGCCCCAGGCTCCTAACGTGGGTCTTTGCTTCTGTATTCACAGTGCCCAGCCCAGGGCTTGACGTGTAATAAGTGCTGAACAAATGTCTTCTCAAGGGACTATAAGCCTCGTCTGACCAATTAGTTACAGGATGCATTCACTTGGATAAATCAAGGGCAGCTTAAATGAAATATCCAAAATGGAGCTCTTGCTGACACCCCAAATGCAAAAGCCCCGGTCCTCACCCAGGCCCCAGTCGCAGGAAATGCGCCTCTGCCCACTGAGACACCTGGCGTAGAAATTGGGGGCAAGCCGTTACTGCTTTGTCTCCTTCGAGTACATTCTCCACACGGCAACCAGAACAATCTCAAAGTGCAAATTAGGTCATCCTGCTTTCTAGAACCCTCCATGGCTCCCCATTATGCTCAGAATAGAATGCGTTCCCCTCCCCCCGGCTGTGAGGCCCCACATGACCGGCCTCCAGCTTCGCCTTGTGCTCTGGTCACACTGGTCCCTGGGTGTGGGTGCTCCCAGGGCTCCTGACATGCCCATTCGGCACTCGGGTCCCGGGCCTGGCCGGTCTCCAGTCTCCGCCCCAGACCGTCCCTGACCACACGTCTCAGGTAGACGCAGCTGTTTGCGCCCACCCGCCGCAGACCCTTATCACGGCCTTTCCCCACCCAGCATTAGTTTGCTCATTTTGCTGGTTATTTCGCACACCCCTCTGAAGGCGAACGCCATCGGGGAGACTCGGGCCCGTGCTCACTGCAGCTCCCGCTTGGAACCCTGCGGACACAGAGGCGTTGGAAAGACGTGCAGTGAACGAGGGACCAGCCAGAGTGCAGGAGAGGGACCCGAGCACATCTATCACTCGAATCCCTGCACACCCAAGCGCAGCCAGGTGCAAATCGGGGGCCAGACTCGGAAGATTCAGGGAGACACACAACCACGACGCCGTGAGCACTCACGTAGGGCCTGTGTGTACCTCATCTCACTTAAACCGCAGCGCGATGCGGCAGCCATTCTTATCACCACTTTACAGAGGGACAGAAAGGCTCAGCACCCCGCCGACCTGGCCACACCCACCCAGCCTGTGCCACAGAACCAGGTTCCGCTGTAGGTCGGCTGACCCCGCCTGGAGCCCACGCATGCTCCACGACCTCCCATGGTTTCTGGGTTTTTCCCAGAAGAATTAAACCAGAGCCCTGACTTGCTGCTCCAAGGTTACAGCAGGTCGCACGTCTCACTTCCTTCCCCCAGGTGACCTTGCACCAGGACCCTGCACGGGGCAGCTCTGCTCTGCCAGACAGGCATGGCACCCCTCCTCTGCAGCGGCGACCCTTCCTTACGCTTTACGTGCTCACTGACTCAGGCCTGACTTCCAACAACCCCCGCGGTCGGGGGTCCTCACCTCGGAATTCCAGGCCTCGAAGCTGAAAGGTCACGAGGCCGTTTCCGATTTCAATCAGGTGGACGAAAGCGTTGAGGTAGTCCGAGGCCAGGATGAAGCAGTCGCCAGGGCTGTAGTTCCCCCACCGGCCGAGGACCAGGTCCCCACAGAGGGACTCCTGGAGAGCCCGCGTCAAGTGCTCATAGAAGATGGAATTGAGGTTGTTGTCGTCGCTCGCTGAGGACAGAACAAGAAACGCGCCGAGTGAGTGTGCACCCCTGGGGCTCAGCCCCAGGAGACAGCTGGCGTTCGATCGCGGCCAAATCAGGCTTTTCAGATACTTGGCCCACTTCAGTGGCTTTTGTGAGACGCCCCCATTTCCCCCTCATGCGTTTCCTAGGCGGAGTCCTCGCACAGACGGACTGATCAGTCTACCTGCAGAGCACTCGCAACTCCTGCCTGCAGCTGGGACCACTTGCCCGCGCTCTCGACCCTCTACCTACTGTCGCCTGTGTGTTTCGAATGCTCCTCACCTTCACCACGTCCAGGTCGGGCCCCTGAGCCCCACCTCGGCGGCGGCACCGACATCCGGGAATTCGTTCCTGCTCCTTCACACCCAAGCCTCTCGGTTTTACTTTCTTCTAGTGTTTTTCTCATCTCTCTGCCTTTCTCCATTTCCATCACCTGCCCTGCTCCGAGCCACACTATTTTCCAAGTGGACAACCACAGTAGTGGGGGGTCGCCTGTGCATCTTCCTGGGCCCTCAGCTGACCTGTCCCCAGCACAGGCAGGGTCAGCGTTCCGCACTGAACACCCGACGTGCTGCAGGACTCCTCATCACTGAAAGCCCTTAGTGGCCTCCCAGCGCTCTTCAGACAGAGACGAGATTTCTTAGCATCGCCTGTAATAGGGCCATGTGATTCGTCGTTCACAGGACTAAGATGGGACCGTCCTGAGCAAGCCCAGGACGTATGACCACACAGGAGGCACTGTGCCATCTGCCCCGTGCCAGTCCCCACCCCCACCTTGCACGGACTTCCTCCTCACCTCTGTGCTCAGCAACACAGATCTCCCTTCCTGTGGGTGGCTCGCGTGCCCCGCCCGCCCCGAGCCTTTGCAGACACTGATCTTTGGGCCTGGGTTGCTCTGACATTCCTCTCTGCTGGGTTTACTATTCGTAGGCTGCAGCTCCATCACCCCTCACGGAACCTGCTGACCACCTGGCTGGGCCAAAACCCTATTGCCAGCTCCCGGCACCGTGATCCTCGGCAGGCACCTGCCACCGTGGGAATTTGTTGTGTGTGTGTGTGTGTGTGTGCTTTAGAGGTTATTTGATTAATATCTGATTTCTCTAATACACCATAAAGTGAAGAAAGAAGAATCTATGTCTATTTTGCTTATTTTTATATCCTGAACCTGGCATAATTCCTAACATGTAGCAGGGACTAACTAAACATCTGTGGAATAATAGATAACACCACAGATTGTTCAGTTTCTTTAAGAGAAATTTTGTTTCTAAGAACATACCTATCAAGTAAATGCAGGGTTTTTTGTTTGGTTTTTGTTATCAAAGTCATTGAGGTATAATTTATAGACAGTAAATAGCCCGCTCTATTTATCTATCTATCTGCTAGCATATAGATATTGTTAGTATTATATACAAATATACATTATATATTATATAGATATAAATTATTAGATTATGTAAGTGCTATTTATTGTTTTAAAGTTATCTATGTGTATACAACTCAGATTAATTGAGAAATAATTTATGCAGAGTAAAATTCACCCTTTTTAGTGGACAAACCTATGAGTTTTAAAACTGCATATAGTCATGTACTCACCCCTTTGCAAGTGCATATGTTGTGTGTGGCAGTGGTGTGTTCTCGTTGCTGAGCACGAGCCTGTGCATGGACTACAGTGTGTTCACTCACTCATCCATGAAGGACATTTGGGTTGAAGGACATCAGTGTTGGTGACTATGAGTAAATCCACTAAAAATATCCATGAACACAAGTTTGTGCGAACGGTTTTCATTTCTCTCGAGTAAAGCCCTCAGAGCGGCCATGCTGTCTCCAGCGTGGCTGTAGCATTTCTGTGTCCCCTGCCCCCGCCACAGTCACTTCTAACTGGGTAGATGATGGCACCAAGGGAAGAGGGAGGGACAGACAGACACAGCAAAGAAGATGAAGTGACAGAATGCCCTCCTTCACAGTGGAAGCCCAGGATGTGTGTGTTTGGGGGGCATAAACTTTGGGGTTCATGGTGCCTTTCCCTGCTCTCCCTAGTGGGCCCTGACTCCTTTGCTCCCCCATTGCATGTCTCATGGTCAAGGAGAGAAGCTTTTTTGATAAGACCGAATAAACTGGGAAGTCCTCCTGGTTTGGGTCCTGTGGGTGGAGAAAAGTTTGCATTCAGAACTTTTATTTTCGGAGAATCTTTTCTCTAGGGAGTAAATTCTGGCTCTGGAAAGTCAGCGAACCATAATGTTGCTCAGAAGAGAAGACCCCAGCCTGCAGTGGAGCCATCTACTGGAGGAGGACAGAGATTCAGGGTGGTCCGAGAGAGACTATGGATCTGAAGGTGCTTCCCCTAGCCTTACCCCTGGGAACCGAAGCATGCTTGGGGGCAGAAAGGTGAAGACTGGCCCCAGGTGCTCCTTCGCAAGTGAGCTGATCCACCTCCAAGAATCTATAAGGTAATGCTATCGAATTATGACTATTGTTGCTAGGCATTCGTGACTGTTCAAAGCTGAATTGAAATCAATGTATTTATAACCTAATTATGATTAACTGAAAGAAATAAACTGTTCTATGGGCTGAGTCATGTCATGTACTCTAATGAAGTATCAGTGTGCTTAATTTCCTGTGCAGACGACGCTGCGTGCCCTCCGTTACATTCACTTTCTACCGTGCTTCGACATGCGTTCTGAGACCTGACCAGAGACCACTGCGCCTGGGGCAGCTGTAAAGGAGGCCTGGGTGAGAAAATGAACTTTTGCTTAATTGTTCAAACTGCTCGATGTTTAAATAAAACAAAACAATTTGATCTACCAAAAGTGGAGACCTTCTCCGAACACACTGGCCGCACCTCTGCATAATTCGATTAAAACGAGACAAAGTTATGAACAACTACAGGCACAGTGCACTTGTGACGCCGTCCGTGTGCCGGATACCAACGGCACGGCAATGCCATCGCGTCCCAGAGCCCACTTCAGAGCTATTTGTACCCGCCCCCAAGCTGTACTGCCATGAAGTTCAACAACAACAAAAAAATAAGCCCGTCTTTTCGGGTATTTTCAGATTTGAACTGGTGATTTCAAATTAATCATGTATATGCAATTCAAATACAGATAATGAGCATGATACAATTCTTCCTAAACAAATTCCCGGCACGGGGGAGAGTGAGGTGGATAAAAATAGAAGAGTTAAAATTTGCATTCTGATATGGAAAAAATAAAAGAGGTAGAATGATGAAAAGTTAGATAGATTATGGAAAGAAAAAATAAAATGATTTTCTAGCAGGTAAGTCCTTCCACAGCTTGATGCTGAACGGACCTGAAGGCTTCTGGGTGATGGATCTTGAGCTGTAGAAAGGCTTGTCTGCACTGCTGTTTTTCCAAAGAATTTGTTTTGTAGTCTGTATTTGATGTTTACCACACAGACACAAACATGTCTTAATCAACAGAGGCATTCAATACGGAATCAATTCTAAATAATGAACAGGTTCCTTTCCAAACCACACTGGTATGCTTGCCCGGTCTATCTGCACAGCTTTATCTTTAGAGTCCGTGTACTCACAAGACATGCTTTGTCCCCACAGTACTTCAAAAGAGGGAGTACTTCAAAAGAGGGAGTACCTAATCCCCTTTTTGGATTGAAGGAATCCATCTATATAACAAAATAAATAGTCTGAATAAAAGAGAAGGAAGGTAACGTCTTACCTGGATCCCTTTCCATCTGGACCACCAGTCTTGTGTTGGAATTGTCCACGCGCCTCGTGCTATAAGAGACCACAAAACGGTGAGAGTCATGGTTAGAACCCTAGAGAGAGCTGGTTCACAGACTCAGCGGTGAGTGGGGATGCGGGAGGGGAGCCCACGTGCAGTAGGAGGAGGGTGGCTCTCATGAGACAGCGAGAGGGGTCTCTGCAAAGAGGGGGGTCTCTGGTGCAGGACAGAGGAAGCGGACAAGAGCACGTGGAGGAAGGAGATGGCGTGTTCCCAGGATGAGGGAGAACAGCCTTGTGCCTTATCAGTTTGGAGCATCAGATCCAAAAACAAAAGCAAGCGATGAACGCCGCAGTGTCACCCTCTTTCAGACCTGAGATCAGTGCACACCCGTAGTCACCTTCCTTTCCAAACGGAGTCCAGAGAGTCGTGGCGACTCGTCTACATCTCCCACTTGCTTTCAAGAGCTGGGGGCATTCTTACAGACCTTTCTCAGGTTGAACCACAAAAATAAAATCACCTCTCACCAACTTAGGAGAAGATGGAGTGTCGGTAGCCATGGTGACAAGCGGCCACCTGAAGTTTTAAACCTCTTCAGGCGTGACAACTCACCTCAGTGCACAGCTTTGGGAAGCCAGCCCATCCACGTGGACCCTGGCTTCTAAAAGCCATCGAGTGAGGGACAGACTCACTCCAGACTTCTGAGGGGTGCCCGTCAACAAAGTCTCCCCAAGTCACTGCCTGTGCAGATGGTGTCACCCCACTGATGCCTCTAAACTTCACCAGTCCTTGGGTTTCACGTGTCCCCCGACCCCCGTATAATCACATAGCCTGCTCTGCTCAGAGAGACTGTGCCTGACCAGCACTGTTCTTAGCTCAGACACTGAGTGGTGGTCTCGTCATCCTTTGACAGCTGAAATATGAAATTAATGTTGACCATGTGAAGTTGCTGATATTTAGCTATTCGTGACCTACGGAAGCGGCAATTTCATGGGTAAACCTAAGCCGTTATGTCCTCACGGTCACCTTGTCGGGTGGGTACCGTTGTTATACCCAAGGTGGCAGAGCCAGGCTTTGAACCGCACAGGCTGGCTCTGGGCTTTGCTCCACACCAGGCCGCATGTTTCTTTGTGCGATTATTTGAATTTATTGGCCTTTTACACCAGACCCTGAGTATCACGAGGGCAAGCTTCCGGCTCACAAATGGCATATAGTAGTCACTCAATTAGTATTCGCTGAATGAATGTGAAAGGTCAGAGATAATGCTGCTTTGCAAGCTGTTTTCTCTCGTGGTATCTGCTAAGGAGAAAGGAGAGTCGCTGCCACATTTCAGTTTGATCACTGACATCTGAGTATGACTTAACGCATGATGAGCGCTTGCTGGTAATGACGCTTAAGAAGAAACCTCTGAATGCAGGCTTCTGTGAGCTTGTCTCTTGGAAATCAGAACAGATGAACAGATACCTAGACGGAAGTGTGATCTGAATAAATGAAAAGGTTTGTCTGCAGAAAAAACAAGTGTTCTCTTTCTCTTGTACGTCCCATATATTTGAGAACCACCTGGGCAGGACTCGGACAGCTCTGGGCCAGAGAGGGGTCTTCCGTGACGTCCCGGGGGCATCAGTCACCCCCAGCAGCGCCAGTACTGCGTCTTGTTTCCTTCAAAAGGCCCTCAGACCGGCTTGGAAGGAGAAGAGCCCAGGGTGAAAGAGAATGAAGCAAACAAATTTCTTTCAAATGAGGCCGACGTCCCACGTTGACATAGTGAGTCCCTAAATGGAATTTTAATTTCACCTTAAGACCTAGGACAAATGGAATTTTCAGCAGCAGAATAAACAATTTTTAAAGTGGGATCGAGCCAAAAGAAAGTAATTTACCAAACTCCTTCGGGACAGCAGCACCTACGCGATGCTAACGGAGAGCTGCCCTTGCAAGTGCCCAGGGCCGAGCGCCGAGCTCCGAGCGCCAGGCCCCGCCGCCCTGCGCCCAGGGCCCTGCTCTCCAAACCCCGCCGCCCTGCGCCCAGGGCCCTGCTCTCCAAACCCCGCCGCCCTGCACCCAGGGCCCTGCTCGCCAAACCCCGCCGCCCTGCGCCCAGGGCCCTGCTCGCCATGCCCTCGAAGAACTGTCACCACACCGGGCAGTTTGATTTTCCTCCAGTGCTTCCCTCCCGGAAACTTGGTGCTCACCTCTCAAAGGTGCTCATTAGCTCAGTAACTGGATCTCTGCCTTAACCGTCCTCCTGCATGAACATCAGTTCTGTGGCTCAGAGAGGAAATGGGGCTGCTGTCCCGTCCCCGATCGGGGGAGTGCAGAGTGCTGGGCCGCGTCAGGTGTGCATCTGCGTGCACCCTTCTTCCCACGCCCTGGCACAGTCACTGTGAACCGCTAGGCAACCTTGTGCTGAGGGCCACCGGCCAGGAGTCCAGCAGCACCCCTCCCTTAGGTGACATGGAATCAGGGCGAAGCTGTCCCCCCTTCAGACTGCGTTCCCACCGCCTGTCCCGTCTCCGAGGCCAGCTCCTGCTCTCTCACACGGTTTCACCTGGGAAACCTACACAATCAACAGCAAGTTACTTAAACACACCGCGCCCGTTCCCAGTTGTCAGATGGACCCCGGTGGTACAGCTAGGTCCTTTTTCCTTTTCCTTCTTCTTTTTGTTAATCCTCACCTGAGGATACTTTTCCCAGTGACTTTTGGAGTGGAAAGAGGGGGAAGGGAGAGAGAGAGAGAAACATCGAGATGAGAGAGAGAGAACCATCGAGATGAGAGAGACACATAGATTGCGTCTTCCACACGCACTGACTGGGGCCGGGGATCAAACCTGCAATCCAGGTACCTGCCGTTGACGGAATCAGACTCAAAAACCCTTCGGTGCCAGGGCCGGCACTCTACCCACTGGGCACAGTGGCCAGGGCAAGTATTCCCTTGTTCTGTTGGGGAACTGTGAAGTGTGACAGGCTGGCGTGAGAAGTCTGGCGGGTGTCTGTTCCCCTGGCAACCCCAGGACAGTTACGAACGGACTGCAGATCTCTTCCTGGGGCAGAACAGTCTTAGGGAGTCTGGACAACGAGGAGACGGTCAGAGCGTAAAGAGAGAAACAGTCACCGTCTAAGTTGAATGTATACACAAGGCTCAGCGGGTTTGTTTCCCATCTTTAATTGTTGCTTCCACTGACCACCAACGTCGTATTATTTCCCTCAATGCCAATGCAGCTCCTGGCTGCCGAGTCTCCACACCCTTCAGAATGACTCGGCTAACAGAGATCTCAGCCTCGCTGGCATCTGGGAGGCCTGGTTTGATCTGGTTCCCTGGTACCTTGGCGGGCAGCAGTTTGGAACCCGAATTCAAGGCGGGGCCTCTCTGTCGTGACTTCTTCAGGTTCGCCCTTCAGCACCATAAACCCGACCCAGTCTGGCCGGTCCTTCTGGCCAGCAGAGACTGTTCGGTGGAAGTAGGCATTTGCCTTCTCCTGAATTTTGGATTGAATTCCTCAGTACCTTGAAGGTTTTAAGAAAGTTGTCGGCTTTTTGATTTATATTTTATCCATTTTTCTTTAATTGTCCTCAATAGGGAAGGTTGGTCTTGATTACCTCACACATAATCACAAGAAATTAAATTATTGTTGTTTGTAGGAATTCTAAAAAAGGGAATTGCTTTTAACTATTATACTGGGTGGGGCAAAAGTAGGTTCACAGTTGTATGTGAAACAGTTTATTCTTGTATTATTATTTATTAATTATTGCATTATTTTCCACATGAATAACTGTACACCTAGTTTTGCCTCACCCAGTATAAGCAGTGTGTCAATATTCCATGTGCACTTGAAAAGGCATACCCCGTTTCCTGTATGTACATTTATGTATGCGTGTGTGTTCCATAATACATACCAGAGCTATGTTATTTAGTCTTCTATATCTTTATTTAATTTTTGATCACTTTTTTGGCCATAAACTGTGAAGAGTTATATTTCCTACCACTACTGTCTCTATTTCTTATTAAATTTCCTTTTATTTTTTATAATTTTTTTCTGAGTTAATGCATTAACATTTATTGGTTTTTTTCTTCATTATAAATTTTCATTTTTCCTGTTATAAATGTTCTTGATCCTAATAATTTTTACCCCAATTCATCTTTAATATTAAACCACAATCTCTGCTTTCATTTGTTTGCATTTGCCTAATGTTTTCACCAATTCTTTTATTTTCAGCTTTTCTGAGTCGACATATTTTAGTTGGTCTTTACATTTGGTGTCCAAACAGATGTATTTGATCATATTCTGTCATCATAGTTTATGTTATCATCTGATTTTATTGTTTCTTTGGCTCTTGAACACATTGCACTGTGGTCTGATTTTAAAATCATAAAGGCAATATTATAAATATCATAAATCAATACCATGAACAACTTTGTTGCAATAAATTTAAAAACTTAAATAAAATAGACTTTTCATTCTAAATATATGTCCAATCAATTTGTCTAATTATCTGTCGTTCTGGAGTGTCTAAACCTGGTGGTCATTTGTTTGCTGACTCTTGCTCACCATGAATGTTTCTTCCTGTGTTTTGTGGTGTCAGATTGAATGCTCCTTCCAGTGGTGTTTAACTGTGGGTTCAGTGAGGGATGTCCCTTGAAAATAGTTCTACAGTTGCATCTGTCAGTTAGAAACTAGGACCACTCGGATGCTGCTTTCTCGGCTGGAGGCTTGCCAGACACGGGTGCTGT
The DNA here is from genome assembly GCF_014108415.1 of Molossus molossus. Taxonomy (NCBI): domain Eukaryota; kingdom Metazoa; phylum Chordata; class Mammalia; order Chiroptera; family Molossidae; genus Molossus; species Molossus molossus. The sequence goes on along the minus strand of NW_023425359.1, from coordinate 5,376,792 downwards.
GAGTGGCTTGATCCACAGGTGACAGCGTCACAGTGGAGACCGGCTCCCAGCTGGGCTCTGGCTGGCACAGGTGAGCGTCCCTGTCATTCTCCGGGTTGGGCACTCTGTTCCTTCATCGAGAGGAAGCTCCACGCGGGAGTCTCAGCCCAGTCCTCCTGCCCCGCAGGACTCGTCCGCCGGCCTGGCATGGGTTTGTACATCTTAGCCCCCAGGCTGCTGAGGCCTGGGCAGGGCAGCCGCTCTGCTCTGTTCTTCTCCCTCTTCATGTCTAGCCCTTGAGAGCTGTCCGACTGTCTCGCTGCGAGCGAGCAGGAATCGAGAAGGAGCGTGACCACCTGTGGTTGTTGTAACAGGCGGGAACGTTCGGGCCCTCTCATCTGCCCTCTCTCCGGGGGAGAAAATGTCTAAGCCGAGCTTTCACAAAGGAAAAGGGTACTTCAGTTATACAGCTTTTCAAAGTAATGCGATTTTAAATGTGAAAACTGAATTCGACTCTGTTTCCTTCATCGCATGCTTATAAAGCCTGCCAAGCTTTATCCTGCCCTCGGCATGAGGATCCGGCCATGACTGATTTTGAACCAGCCTTTTCCCTTCGTTTGTATTCCCTCAACTCTTTTTTTAAATAGATATTTTAATTCAATTTCTTATTTAATTTTTTAATTTATTTTTTATTGATTTTAGAGAGGAAAGAAGAGAGAGGTAGAAACATTGATATGAGAGCAACACACTGATCAGCTTGGCCTCCAGCACGCCCCCTACTGGGGATCGAGCCTGCAACTGGGCATGCGCCCTGACCCAGAGTGGAACCGCGACCTCTCAGTCCATGGGAGGATGCTCAATCCACTGAGCCATGTGGCCGGGCTCTTGAGTGTTTTTAACATGAAAAGGTGTGTTTTGTCAAATGATTTTTTCTGCATCAATTAAGATGCTCATGTGCTTTTTCCTCTTCAATTAATATAGTATATTATATTGATTGATTTTTATATATTGAACCACTTTTGTATTCCTGGGATACATTTCACTTGATTATGGTATGTAATCCTTTTAATAGGTTGCTGAATTGGTATGTTTTGAGGATTTCTGCATCTATGTTCATAAGGATGTTGGTTGAAGTTTTTCTTTTCTTGTGATAACTGGATTTGGTGTCAGCATAATACTGGCCTCACAGAATTAGCTGAAAACCATTCTTTCCTCCACTTTCTTTTTGAGAGGTTTGAGAAGGATTGGTGTTAATTCTTCTTTAAATATTTTACAGAATTCACTGGTGAAGCTGACTGACCCCGGCTTTTCTTTGTTGGGAGTTTTTTGATTACTAAGTCATTCTCGTTACTTGTTGTAGGTCTCTGCAGACTTCCTGTTCCTCCTTCAGCCAGTCCTGCTAGTCTGTGTGTTTTTACAAATGTCTCCAGTTCATCTAGGTTATCTAATTTGTTGGCATACAATGGCTTACAGAATTTTCTCAGGATCCTTTTATTATGCAAGGTTGGTAGTATTTCCTCACCTTTATTTGTGATTATAGTATATACGTTTTCTCTCTCTCTTTTTATCCTCACCTGAGGATATGTTTTTATTAATATTTAGAGAGAGAGAAAGAGAGAGAGAGAGAGAGAGAGACAGAGAGAGAGAGAGAGAGAGAAACATCAATTGGTTGCCTCCCATACACGCTCCAAGCAGGGATCGAACCCACAACCTAGGTATATGCTCCCTGATCAAGAATTGAACCTGCAACTGTATGGTGTATGGGACAACACTCCAACCAACTGAGCCACCCTGGCCAGGGCTCTCTATTTTTTCTTGGTCATTCTAGATAACAGTTTGTGAATTTTATTGCTGTTTTTAAAGAACCACCTTTTGGCATCATCTATTGTCTCTATTGTTTTCCTATTTTCTATTTCATTTATCTTCACTCTAATCTTTATTAGTTTCTCCTGTCTGCTTGTTTTGAGTTTCGTTTCTGTTTATTTTCCATTTCCTTAAGATGGAAGATTAGGTTACTGACTTGAGATTTTTCTTTTTTTTTTTTAAAATTTTATTTTTATTTTATTTCTTTTATATCTTTATTGTTGAAGTAGAATGTATTACAGATGTTCCACATTTTTCCCCCATTGACCCCTCCTCCCCACTCCTGCCCCCCTCCCGCCTTTTCCCACACTATTGTCTGTGTCCATTGGTTATGCATATAAGTTCTTTGGTTTATATCTTCCCACCCCCCCAACCCCTTTCCCTTTGAGGTTTGTCAGTCTAGCAATGAATTTGTACTTCTTAATCCCTTCACCTTTTTCACCCATTCTCCCAACGCCCTCCCATCTGGCAACCAACAAAATGTTCTCTGTATCTATGAGAATGTTTCTGATCTACCTGTTCATTTTGTTTGTAGATTCCATTGTTGATAGATATGTATTCATTGCCATTTTGTTTGTTCATATATTTTATCTCTTTCTTCAAAAAGACCCTTCATCATTTTATATAATAACAGTTTGGTGGTGATGAACTCCTTTAACTTTTTCTTGTCTGGGAAACTCTTTATATGTCCATCGATTCTAAATGATAGCTTTGCAGGATAGAGTAATCTTGGTTGTAGGTTCTTGCTTTTCATCACTCTGAATATTTCTTGCCACTCCCTTCTGGCCTGCAAAGTTTCTTTTGAGAAACCAGCAGACAGCCTTATGGGTACTCCCTTGTAGGTAACTGCCTACAGTTATCTTTCTCTTGCTGCTTTTAAGATTCTCTCTTTGTCTTGGACCTTTTGCATTTTGATGATGTGTCTTGGTGTGGGCCTCTTTGGGTTCATCTTGTTTGGGATTCTCTGTGCTTCCTGGACTTGTATGTCTATTTCCTTCACCAAGTTAGGAAAGTTTTCTGCCATTATTGTTTCAAACAGGTTTTCGATTTCTTGTTCTCTCTCTTCTCCTTCTGGCACCCCCACAATGCGAATGTTGGCACACTTGAAGTTGCCCCAGAGGCTCCTTACACTATCCTCATTTTGTTGGATTCTTTTTTCTTTTTGCTGTTCTGCTTGGGTGTTTTTTACTTCCTTATATTCCAAATCGATGGTTTGCTTCTTGGATTTATGTACTCTAGCATTGAAGCTGTGTAAATTATTCTTTATTTTAGTTAATGCTTCCTTCATTTCTGACTGTGCATCCTTCATTTCTGACTGGTCCTTTTTATGCTCTTGAGGCCCTCACTAAGTTCACTGAGGTTCTCACTGAGTTCATTGAGCATCCTTATAAGCATTATTTTGAACTCAGCATCTGTTAGGTTGCTTATCTCGCTTAGTTCTTTTCTTGGGGTTTTGTTCTGTTCTTTCATTTGGGACCTGTTTCTTTGTCTTCTCATTACGGCTGCCTCCCTGTGTTTGTTTCTGTGTATTACTTAATGAGCGGTATGGGGCTCACTGAGACCAGAAGCTGCTTGTTTGAAAGAATTTAGGAAAAACCTGAAGCAGGATCCAAGACAGGCCGATCCTATGGTTAAGCAACTGGCAACAGCTTGGGTGGGCCTGAAAGTTGGGTGGGGCGGGGCCTCAGGGAGTCACCAGGGCGGGGCAACCAGTGTGAGCCAGGTTGCTGGAGTCCCAGATATGGAGACTGTCTGTGCCCCAGGGAAGGGCTCACCAAAGGAACAAAGGCCTCTGACAGCACGTTTGTTCTGGAGAAAGCCCCCTCTCCAGCCCTCACTCTAGTGCCAAACAGCTCAGTTCTTCCCTGTATGTCTCTGGCGCCCCTCGAGCTGCCTCCCCTCCGAGCTTAGAGGGAGAGAGTCCGGTAAGTCCGTGCGCGGGCCCTTTAGGGAGCTGCCTGGGGCTCCAGCCGCCTCAGCCTCCCTGAGCTTCAGTTCCCGCTGGTTTTTCCAGCCAGAAGTGATGGGGATTCTCTTCCTGGCACTGGAACCCTGAGCGGGGCATCTGGTGTGGGACGGGGACCCCTGAGTCCTCAGGGAGGACCTTCCCAGCCGAGGTGTCCTCCTGATTTTTATCCGCCACACGTGGGTGTGGGACCAGCCTGTCCCCTCCGCCCTCCTACCAGTCTCCATGTGGCTGCTTCTTTAATTCTGTAGTTGTAGGACTTCCATTCAGCTTGATTTCAGGCGGTTTTGAATGATGGTTGTTCTGTAGTTTAGTTGTACCTTTGATGTGGTTGTGGGAGGACGCGATACCACGTTTACCTACCCGCCGTCTTGACTGGAAGTCGAGATTTTTATTTTTAACGTAGGTATTTAGAGCTATGAATTTCCCTCTGAGCACACATTTTTCTATATCCCATAAGTTTTAATATATTATATTCTTAAGTACCCATTAGTTTTAATATATTATATTCTTAAGTACTAGTGTTATTAAGTACTGGTATTAAATATATAAAGAACTGCCCAAACTCAATAGCAAAAACACAAAGAGTCCAATTAGAAAATGAACCAAGGCAAGAGTACGCATTTCCTGAACATTGTACCCCAATGGCAAATAAGCTCAGTAAAAGATGTCCAACATCATAAGCCATTAGGGACATGCAAAGTAAAACCACAAGATATCACTATACACCCATTGTCATGGCTAAAATAAACAGTAGTGAAAACACCACTATACTATCAAGGATGAAGAAACTAGATGTCTTGTACATGCTGGTGGGGGTGTACAATGGTATAACTCCTCTAAAAACTGTTTTCAGTTTCTTTAAAAACCCCCTACCACACTGCCCAGAAATTGCATTCTTGGGCAATTCTCCCAGAGAAGTGAAGATTTGTGTTCACATAAAAATCTGTAGATGAAATGTCCACAGCACCTTTATTCATAATCATCAAAACCCGAAAATAACCCAGATGTCCTTCAATGAGTGAGTTGTCAGACTGTGGTATGTCTACACCATGGAACACTACTGAGCAATAAAGAGGCAAGTTACAGACACATACAAGTACCTGCATGACTTTCCACTGAATTATGGAGTGAGCCAATCCCACGAGGTTAAAATATCGTATGCTTCCCTTCAACATTCTTAAAATGACAAAATTATGGGGACCGAGAACAGTTTCATGACTGACAGGAGTTAGGCTGGGGGTGGGGCCAGGAAGGAAGAGGGGTACTTCTAAAGGGCACCTGGAGAGATCTTTGTGGTGATGGAAATCTTGACTGTATTAGTACCTTGGTTGTGATAGTTTTGTAAGATGTTAACACCTGTTAAATGGGTAAAGGGTCATGGGGGATCCCTCTGTATGGTTTCTCTCAACTGCATGTGAATTACAACTAGCTAAAAACAATTAATTAAAAAAAAATCTCCATAGCTAAGAGCAAGTCTGAATTTAGTGACGACAATGCATTCATGGGTGATTCTCATCTCTGAACCTAACTTGCTTACATCTCAGATTGGCATTGCTTCTCCCATTCCAGCCAAAAAAAATTCGAGACGATCCAACATTTCAAATGCAGGATATGAAGTCCAACTGTTCATTCATCAGAAAGTGATAAATATTTAGGGGGTGAAAAGTGTGTCTTCCCAGTCTGCATATGCAACTAATAAAAAAAGTAATAAAAAAATTCAAGTTGCAGGCAGCTGGGCAAAGAGTCAGCCAAATAGAGAATCGCACGACTGGAGATGCAGAGGGTTATAAAGACACATAAGGATGAAATTATCAGGGCTCTGCGGGATTTCCCTCCATGTTTAACATGCCTGATCCAGGGTTTTGACTTCTGGGTGCTATATCCTTTGGTAAAAGAGATCCGTGTCATTTATTTGACAGTGTTGTATTTAGTGTCATGGGTGAAATTTCTCCTGGGGATGAAGACATTTGTTTATGATCAGTTACCAGTGGTATGCACAGAATTGGGATCGAGATGGTCCTCACGCCCAGCAAAAAGGAACGTCAGTCCCCGACAGTGGAAAGGCCTGGTGCAGCCACTTGTCTCAGGAGAGACCACCACTTGGGAGGACAAGGTCTCCAGACATGAGGCCATTTGTACATGGTGCTGTTTGTCCTCAGGGATGTGGCACTTAGCAAAGTCACAGCAGCAGATTTCCTGCTGAGACGCCTTCACCTTGCCTCTGTTTTATTCATCCCCAGAGCAGAGGAACACTGTGCTTTGCTCGCATTTGATCTTAAAATCAGTTACACATCGAGTTCAACTAAAATGATGCTCTGAATTCTACAACCATCTTGAGGCGCCTTGTCAAATCAGTTACACTGATTAAAATTATGAATGAAGAGATGTCTTCTGTGCAAGTGTTTGCACTTCTTTAATGATGACATACTCGATGCAAAATGATTCGGCCAGGAAACATCACACCATGGTAAGGCAGGGGTTGGGGGTGGGGGTCTGCAACTTTGTCATTGAACCTCTTTTCTGTTTCTAACTTGGTTTATAATTTATTAAATTACTTGAGGAGTATAAAGGAGAGTCGTTTATTTCTTCTGTTTCCCAGTTTTCTGAGTGCATAAAAAGGCAACTAAACAATGGACAGGGCTTTTGGTAGGAAATTAAAACCCAGCCATGTCTATGCCAACCGCAAAGCTAGACGGAGGGTCGCTTTAGCCTGTGACAGGCCAGTGACTCAGGGAAAGATGGACAACACCAGGTGAGTAAACCTAATGTTGGATTCCCTGCATCTATCCATCTGGGTACAGATGTTATTTTAATGGGGAAAAGAGATTAGTATTTTTTTATCCTGACAATAATTTTCAAAATCTTTTTTGAAAGTCTAAAATAGTTTGTGTCAAATCTTGGCCCTAGGAGCACAGGGGTGACAGTCATCAGGACCCCAGCTCTTCCGGGGCTCCCAGGTGTCCTCCCCTGGCCCAGGCCCCCCCAGATGGTCCTTTGCAGTGGAGAGAAACCTGGACCCTTCCCATGTGGCTCTAGAAAGCTAGGTTCTAGCATTCCGGATAGCTCTTAAAATCAGGCTTTCAAAAAGCTTCATTGCCTACCCCAACAATTTTTTAAAAACTCACTAAGAACTCTCTCTCCTACCTTTCTCCCCAAATTCAAAGAATACCTCTCTCCAAAGCCTTCCCTGTCTCCAGGGAAGAAAAATCTTCATGATACAACCTCCGAAACAAAGAAGTAAGACATAGCAAAATAGACAAGGAATATAATACATTAAATTGTCCTTATTTTGATCAGGTGACACTTTTTCTTCCTGCGTCTCCTGCAGGGGACTGTCTTCCATTGCTGGTCTTTTTTATTTCAAGACCCTTAAAGGGGAGTGTCTCCTGGGTTGTGCTTACGGAGGCGACAGCGGTGCAGACAGAGGGCAGTGCTGGTGGCCCCGTTTCCAGAGCGAGAGAACGCGGCCTCTGTTTCCCCAGTGGACTCGTCACCAGTCAGTCGGCAACTACGTGCCACGAAGCGGCCACCACATGCGAAGCCTGGGCAAAGGCTTGGCTTCCATAAAGTCGGAGTGAAGTCAGTCTTGGGAAGATGCTCAGGGAAACAAGAAAGAAGCCCCACCTGATTTCTGGAATGCGAGGGAGTGATTTTAACTGAGAGCTTCAAGTGCAGAAGCCCCTGGAACCAAAGTGGCCGCCCCAGAGCCACTGCTGTCAGTACCGGGGAGAACGTGCCCATCACTGGGAAGACCCGTGAGGTGCCTCCCTCTGCCCAACTAGTGCCCCGCGCCGTGCGCACTGGACCACACGGCTGGGTGCTCCCGCCTTCCTGTGTTTGGAGTAAATCAACCCCATCTCCAGCACTTCGCTAAAAGCTGGAGAAGCTAGGAGCCCCTCCCCGGCCTCCTGCTGTAGGAGGCTCACACCCCGAGCCATGCATCCACCTGCCTCCATCACAAAGCGCGCCCCTCTCCTGGGAGACCGGGACGCGGAGTCAGCAGCACCGGCAGCCGGGAGGCAGGTGCGCAGGTTGGAGCCCTCCCTGCAGGTGCAAGGTTAACTTCCTACTCGGCACTTTTCAAACACTCTACCTGCTCAGCACAGTGTGACAGGACCCCGAGTGAAATCATGCACACGCGTAATGACTAATAAGCTCGAACCGGTGCTATTTGAAAAATTCAACGCACTGGAGTTCCTCCAAAGCATCGTCCTTCTGGAATACATTTGCATAATCACTCACCACCACACCTGAGGCGTCACACTTTGCCCCTGGGGACGTGTGTGTGAGCTTTCTCATCTGTCGGCAAGGCGGTGGGTGGGCCACGTCCATTTAGTCTCTCAGACATGACAGCACCGGCCACAGGCCTGCATTGCGGTCGAAGCCCACGGCAGAGGAGGAAGGTGGAGGAACGTCTGCGGCTTGACCCCGGAGGTACAACAGGGGACAGGCTCCTGCTCTGGCATTCTAGACTGTTTACACCCACAGACGACATGGTGACAAAGGACATGACGGCACCCGCCACAGGCCTGCATTCCGGCCGAAGCCCACGGCAGAGGAGGAAGGTGGAGGAACGTCTGCGGCTTGACCCCGGAGGTACAACAGGGGACAGGCGCCTTCTCTGGCATTCTAGACTGTTTACACCCACAGACGACATGGTGACAAAGGTCTCACCTTTGTGCTGTCAACGAGGTATGAGGGAGGGATCCTCTCAGTAACAGTCATCACCTGCTTTTATTAGGAGTCTTCTGATCCCAAGGGACAGAAAACCCACTGGAAATGGCTTAAGCAAACTGTGGACTCCATTGGCTCCCCGGCTGAGAGGCTGATGGGCCCAGCTGGCCCCGGGGCTGGGGTGGTGTCAGCAGGAGCCATTCCCCATGTCCCTCGGCCCCGCCTCCCGGTGTTTGTGCATGCTCGGGCCAGTTCTCACCTTGTAGGGACAGGAAGACTGTGGCAGCATCAGGCTTGCGTCCCCTGCCACCAAGTCCATGTCCCACACCCCAAAGTCCCAGGCAGCAGCAAGAGCCATCCAGTGCCCTAGGTTTCAGTGTCCTCCTGATGCTGCCCTGTCAATCCCCAGACACCTCTCTCTTACGAGTGCACAGCACCCACAGTCTCAAAGTGACTCCCAAGAGTTTTAAATCACTCAGAGCTCGCACATTCGTACCTGCGCCTGAACAGCTCTGCGTCCCTGCTGGGGAGGACCCCAAAGACCATTAGCTCCTAGGAAAAGTGAGAGCATTTTTAACCCCTTTCACAGATGGCTTTGGACGGGCTGGAGGCGGCAGGCCACACCTGAAGGGATGCCCCCCTACACCTCTCTAGCTGGGGTCTGGAGCTGCGGGGACCCAGGCCGGGCTACAGCACACAACCTGGGCCCCGTGAAGGGGCCACCCCCTGAGCCCCACTGCTCCCTGGCTCGGGGCACTGGAAGCACCCAGAGGCCCCTGAGGAAGACACAAGAGAGCAGATGGCTCGTCCAGACCTTGCAAGCGGCCCTCACACGCTCTCGGACAGCCTGGAGGGGCCTCCGTGCTTCTGAGCCACGAGCCTGCGGGGTCCGTCATTGCAGTGTGGAAGCTCAGCTTCGTGGTTGTAAGAACAGTCCCGGAGGGTCCTGCTGGTTCTGACCCCACACATAGATGCAGAGGGCCGACGCGAGGTCTGGAACCCACTGTGCTTCTCAGGAGCGCTCGGGGGTGACAGAGCACCGCTGACCTCGCGGCCCGGGCCGCCTGCTCCGGGAGGGGCTGCAGGTCTCCCTCAGGGACTGAAGCAGGTGCTCTGGCCCCTGGCCTCGGGCCCTGGGCTGAGACCGCCCTCCCTTCCACACAGGGCTCCAGAAGGCACCTCTGTTTCTCGTTCTGAGCAAATGCTTCAACTGGCGCTCACTCTTCTGTGCGTGTATGTCGGGGGCATTTGAGAGGCTTCGAGACATAATGAAAAGGGCCGGGCTGGAAGAAGACCAGACCTGGGTTAGCATCCTGGCTCAGCCATGGACGTGTTCTGTGCACCTTCGCCAAGTATTTACCTTCCTGAGCTTCCCTTTTCTGATCTGTGGAAGGAAGAATGGAATCCTACGTCCACTGCGGGTGCAGAGAGCAAGCATGTCTGAGGGGGTCAGCAGGTGATGAGCAAACGCAAGGATGAGGCGCACTTGGGGGGCCCCACGCCCACTGCCTCAAGCCCACGGCTTCCTCATTAATAACCACAGGGCGGGGCCACGCACTCCTCGGGCTGGATCGGGCCCCAACAGCTCCCAGGATCTGATGCAGGAGTTCGAGACTCCTCTCTTCGGTATCTAAGTGTGTCCTGGTACTTGGTACATATTCTCAAATAAACAGGGGTGGGGGCGTTAATTGGAAGTAGAAAACTATAAATCCCTCCCTGCCTAACTGCAAAGTTAATTATCGTGATGACTTCACTGTTAGCCTATATGCACAGATGCTTCCCGCTATGTCCTTAAGAAAGAAATTTCCTTTGGAGAAGCTCAATGCTTTAAACAAAGATTTTACAGGCCGTGCTGCAAACAGCTCAGTGGGCAAAGAGCAGCCAGAACAATTCTCTCCATCCCGAAAGGGTAAAAAATAACAGGAAGTGGAGAACTTCTCTCTTTGCTGCCTCACCAAGCCAGACACCCGGCTCTGGCCTGCTCAGCGTCACCAACAGACCCTGAAGGAAGACCAGGCGGTGACCGGCACCCCGCCTGCAGGTGCGCACGTGCGGGGCTGGACAGACGAGTGGAGGCGCTGGAATCGCCCTGATGGCTCAGGAAGGCTGGGCGCCCGGCACAGCTGAGAGCTGGTGGAGTGATGTAACTTTCTGCTGTAGTGAAACATGCACACGGCTGGGATGGGGACACCTGGGCCGGCCGCACTCCGATAAAACAATTGAGAGGTTTCAGATTTTAAGAGGCACAAATGAGAACAGGACATCTAGCTCACAGGACGTCACAGGTCCCTCTACTGCAGTGACATCTGGAGCTGACTAAGCAGGGGAGGAGGAGGGTCAGCCCAGCGAACATCTGGGTGAGGGCGGCTTGGGCGCCCAAGGTCCGGACCGGTTCGCAGTCAGGGCTGCTGAGCCTCAAGGAGCGGAGGAAGGGAAGGAGAGCAGCCTCAAACCGGTGAAGGTGGGATGTGTGCGAGCCAAGAGGATGCGGGGTGCTGATCACCAGGGCAGCAAGTGTGTCTGGGTGACTGTGGAATCCCGGGACACCCCAGGGAGCAGTTGCAGCTCTGTGAAGGCCCCGGTGTGGCAGAGCACGCCCAGCAGGGCTGCCCCACTCAGGGTAGGAAGGGGCCCGGGGACCCCCTTCTGTGAGTACCCGGGGCCTGGGGGCTTCTGGTCCAAGGGTCCATCCAGCCTCACTTCTGTGTTATGAACCCAGAGGGGGCACGAGATAACGCAGCACGACTGATGTAACCCACTGAAACCAGTTGAAATGTTTTGATCACGCATTTTGCTGTCTGATAAACCGCACAACAGTGGTGCCATCGAGAGCCTGTTTTCCCTCTAAGGTAGCAGTGTCACTCACGGAGCAGACCCGGTGCAGTGACTGTGAGACATCAAAATAAAGACAGCACCCGCAGGGGAGGACGACGCCTGAGGGTACCACGGGGGGTGTGTGTGTGTGTGTGTGTGTGTGTGTGCTGCGGATGTGATGTGACCGCCATTCCAGAAAGGACTTCGGGTGGGTAGTGAGGATACATAAAGTATGTCCAGATGTGACTAAATTAAACGTTGAATGAGAGGAGCCAGAAATATAGGGAAAGAGAACCAAATAAGGGTAATAAGAATAGAAATGCTGCTCAGAGACATGACCTGCCTCGCCTGGTGTTTATGACTCTGGGAGGCGCATAGAGACAGTCATCCCATTTCACAGATGAGTTAACTGAGGCTCACAGGCTGAACAGTTTCCCAAAGACAAGTACCTAACCAAACAAATGGGCTGGGATTTTGATCAAGGTCTGAGTGGCCACAAAGCTCGACCCTCTGGTGAACCGTCGTGGCCTCAGGAAGAGCTGAGGGTGAAGTGGCACTGATCAACACCTTGATGACAAGGGCGGACCAAGGACTCAGAGTGAGCAGATGTCTTCGCGCCCAGCGACACAGGCGGATGCCTGAGTCAGAGCCCAGCACAGCGCCCTCACGCCCCTGCTTCCTGTGCGTTCAGGGACAAGGATGATGCCCAGAATGATTTAACGTCTTACAACCAATCTGGAGAATGTGACAGAAGCCATGAAAGCTGCACTTGTCTTTCAGGTGGCCGTCCACACGTCTTCTTACAGCAACGCTACCTCAGATCTTACAGACGACTTCTGACGGGTCAAAACAAAGTCAGTGTCAGTCGTCACGGCTGACGATAGTCAACTCCTTTGCAAGCAAGACCTCTTCTGAGACACCAGGGACATGAGAAAATGCTTTCTAGCCTAGACATTTGTTCCATCTGAACAGCAAAGTGGTTATCTGGTGATCGTTATGCATGAAGAGAAGGATGATACGTCATAGTATCAGCGTGTGTTTGTGAAGCTCTTGGAACACTCTGTCATGGGGGATCGATAAACAGGCACGCTCACTGCAGCGCACCAGCTACGGGCGGGAGGCGCCGGGCACAGCTCATCAAGGCCACTTGTAAAACCCTCCCTTGGCAGGAGGACACCAGTTAATAGAGACCTTTCTAACAATGGCCAGTGAAACCCAGGCTGAGATTTCCCTTCGCTTTTCCACAATGTTGTTGGACTTAATTCACTTAAGAAATGGTTCTAGAACACCTACGATGTGCACACCCACAGTCACAAGGCAAGAAAGATGCCCCGACACGGGGTGAGCACAGTCCCTCCCGATCGTGGGCAGAATTCACTGATGGCCACAGAGCACATTTACGTCCCAGAGATGATGCTGCGAGGACTCGTCCTTCACGTCCTTGAACCTCACCTCTCACCCATCGAGACATGCACCCCCCCCCCCCGGGGTGCCTGCGGAGGGGACGAGGTGAAGGCAGGGAAGGACACAGCACACGATGCTTGCCGTGGCGCCGTGTGACGCAGGCCAGAGGTGAGATTAACACCGAGGAGGGTCCACATCTGTGCTGTCCAGTCTGGCAGCCTCTGGGCACAGTGCTATTTAAATTTAAGTTAATGAACATGAAATAGAATTAAAGATTCAGTTCCTCAGTCACACTAGGCCTGTTTCATTAGCCACACTTGCCGGTGGAGCTACCATGTTGGACAAGACAGACAGACAGACATGGGGCATCTCCGCCAGCACAGATCTGTGGGCCGGGGCTGGCCTGGGCGGTATTTCTCCTTGTTCCTCAGTTAGCAACGAGCCTCATGGGCTTCTGAGACAGGACCTAACCTGGCCCTTCGAGAGCGCTAGAGAGCAGGTTAGTTAGGAGGCAGGAGACAGGTGTGTCCCCCAGGGAGGAGCTGCGCGGGGAACCGGAAAGCGCAGATTTCAAGACAACCCTGGGAAGAGACTGGCCACAGTTATAGGTAGCTGGTGATTCACTTATTGGTTTCTCGGAGTATTAAAATGGTTTCATTACATGGAGGGCTCACTGGAGACTCGCAAAACCCAAAGCCAGCTTTCAAAGGCCTGGAAGAAAAACCAGAGGACTGGAAAGGGAGGGCACCGTGGGGACACGAGCTCACGAAGCTCCAGAGGGGTCTTTAGCTGGCCTTTTAAAGTGATGGGACAACTGGTAAACAATGAAAGAGAATCAGTGACGTGAACTGACCACTCCTGTGCGTCAGACTGAAAAACATGTGATGAGACCAGCTCCAGGGGCACGGTCAAGGAAGAACAGAAGTGACCAGTATTTGAAGTAAAAGCCAGCAGTGTGAAATAGACAGAATGAGCTTTCCAGAGCCTTCCCAGGCATCCAGATGCGATTCCCTGCCCTTTGCTTTCCTGGTGCCCACCACTCCCCCTGCCCTGGGCTCCACCACTGGTCTTTTAAGCAGAGGGGCTCTGTATCAGGAACCCCTCCCCCATCCACCCCCCAGTGGGACTCAACACTTCCCCCAACTCGACTCCTTCAGAGAGACCTGGTCAAGGCTGGACACCCTAATACGCACCCACAGGTGGGAGCCCATGGGCCGTCTGCCCGAAGGTGGGCCCTCCCACCGGCACGGTCTGCTCAGCCTTGGACACAGCAGAGCCGAGTCTGTGAGACTGAATGAAGAGACAACCCTGCCCTGCAAGCCCAGGCTGAGCCACCCAGAGCCCGCGGTGTGCTGGGGCCTCCCAGCAGGTGGCTCCATCAGAAAGCCGCCCGGAGCAGGGAGGTTAGGGCGCCGCCTGCAGTCAACCCTCCCATGGTGTCTCATCCCCGGTCTCTGGGGCAGCGAACCCCTCCCAGCTCGGGGATGTGGGCTGCTTATACCAAGTCCTCTCGGGCTGGAGAGCGGTTCCCAGCCCATCTGAGAACAGGGGACAGGGAGGACTCTTCAGCTCTGAGGATCAGGCTTGAAACATCGAGCACTTTCCTGCAGCCCAGAGCACGGAGAGGCCCCTCTTTTTATTCCCGGCGTCTGTGCTTTCCGGGGCGTGATTTTCAGAGCTCCAAAAAGGTCCCCTAACGGGCTTTTCCCAACAAGCTTAAAGACAGCTAGCGCTGGGGTTCCCTTTCACTCCCTGGCTCTGGGAATATACGTGGTGTCTCTTCAGACAAATGCAGAGGGGCCTCCTCTTTATGTGTGCAGCTCGAGACCACTTCACGTGTCCCGCAGAGAGCCCCGGCGCAGAGGAACACGCGGCCCGACCTCCTCCCGGTCTCGGCGCTGGCTGCCGTGGGTGCTTCGATGGGTTCCTTGTCCCCGGGCCCCTCCCTTGAGCTGCGGGGGTTGTGATGGACACAGGCTGTCAGCTGTGCCGCGGGGACAGAGGCCAGTACACAGAGGTCAGAGAGCAAGCGGACCCCCGCAGGCTCAGCGGTGCTTCCTGTCTGCCAGACCCCGGTCCAGGTGCTTTACGTCTATGAAGCCCCCGCCCCGTGTGCCCCGTTTCACAGAAGAGAGCTAGGCCTGAGGTGACCCGGCATTGGTGGTAGGTGTGAGCCCAGGCAGGCTGGAGACCCTACGACCTCTCCCAGGGGTGCCATTTACATCCACATACACCCTCTGACGAGGATCAAAGTCACAGACGCCCTAACTCAGCGTCGGCCTCCGTGCAGCATGAAGCCCGAGGTGCGCACAGCGTGGAGCCGCACAGAGGGGCTCAGGCTCCTGGGGAGCTGCGCAGGTGTGGCTGGAGGATCAGGGCCCAGGAGATCGAGACGGGGTCCTGCCGACACGAGGAAGCTCGGCCCCGGCTGAAGCCGCGGCCGCTCTCAGGCCCTCCACACACACGGCGAGGCCCTGAAAGCCACAGTAAGCGTTCCTCCTCTCTCCTCGTCCTCCTGGCTGTTTGCTGGCGGAAACGCATGACCAGCCAGTCCAAACAGTCAAGAAAAGTGCATAGATCATGTTCTGGAAGTTCAGTGGTGCTCAGAAAATCGGTGCTCTCTTCTGTGTTGAGCTGCAATGCGTGTACGCAGAACGTGACACGCATGTTTAGAACACTCGACTCGTGCCTTCGGGGCTGCCCAGGCGTGTCAATGACATGACGAGGGCTCAGCACTCTTTCCCGGGAGCGGCGCGGGCATTCCCGGGATAACTCACCTTCCTTCCCAACCGGGAAACCTGGACTAGCTCCCAACTGCAGACTTGTGCTCAGTCATTTTGAGTCCCTGAATGGGGGGCACCCATGAGACACAGCCTCTCCACCCAGCCCCCCACCGAGCAGAGCAAAGCAAGGAGCCTGGGCCTCTGCGAGGGGCCAGGTCAGGAGCCTCCGGAAGCATACATCTTAGCGAAGCAAGTTAGCATCAATTGTAGGCTCTTACTTGTAGTTTTTCTCCCAGAATTTCACTGGCCTGACATACGAAGTGATGAAAATGACACTCCCGAGAAACGGGCTCAGTGGCGTAGAAAAGATCGACGTGGCAAACGTCTGAAAGAAGAGTAAGGCAGAATCTGGAAATTTTGAGTTAAGGAAACATTTTTTTTCATTGTTCTATTTCTAAATATCATTTAAGATTTTGACTAGTTTACAGTGAAGCCGTTTTCTCACCAAGAAAAGAAAGAAGGGCACCTCCAGCTACGTATTCGGAACAGTAACACGTTGTCGCATCCTGCGAGGTCTCATCTCACCACCTTGACATCGAATGATTCTCATGAAAACCCAGCGGTCTCGGTGTGACTCATGGCAAAGATGTACTATCTCAGGTTTGAAAACAACGGTGTCCTTTTTCTAAGATATCATTTGCTGAACAAAACATGTGGTGGCACATTTACTAAAGCACTAAGTAGTTTTATAAATAATTGAAATGAAATTATACTTTTTATTATTAATTTTAAATATGTTTGTACAGATTTTTTTTTTTTAGGAAGAGGAAGGCAGAGATAGAAACATGACCAGCTGCCTCCTGCACGCCCCCTGCTGGGGATCGAGCGTGCAACTCGGGCATGCGCCCTGACGGGAACTGAACCAGGACCTCAGTCCATGGGCGGATGCTCCATCCACTGAGCCACACCAGGGCTTCGATTACACTTCCAAAAATAGATCAGTAGCATTGTTTGGGAAGGTAGCATCTCTGTTCCTCAAAGAATCTTTCCCCACTATTCAACAAGAGTCTGTTCTTTATTATAAACTGAATCCAAATGCCTCCCATTTTTAGGTTATAAGCCAAAGACGTCAACACGTGAAGTCAGAGGCTGCTGTGGGAAACCGCACCTTTGCACTGTGTACGGGTTTCTCACTTACTGCCCTGCCTCACTTTTCTGCACCCCAGTTGATACACACTGGTTCAATACTGAAAACAGCATGGCTATGACACTGGTCTCTGGAAATCCGGGGGAGGTGCCGTTAGGGCTGGTCGCTCCCCATTCTCACTCCACCATCAGGGAACTTCTTCCAGCTGCCAATCACTCCGCCATCAGTGGTGCAGGGGTGGGGGCGGGACCTGCGGTCGGAGGAGCAAGAGGGATTGCGGTGGCCAAGGTTACAGCCAGAGGAGACCACCCGGCCTCACGTATACATGCTGTTCCTTGCCTCCTGACTGATCTCCCAGGCTGCCTGCCCACCTGGGAGGGGACATGCCCCTTTCTTACCACTGTGCAAACCAGGCCTTATTTCTCCAGCCCCTGCGCACAGAGGGAAGGAAATGCCGGGCACAGACATGAGCAACAGGAACACAGAAGGGCCGCAGGCCCCGCAGTGCCGTTCACACCTCGCCGGTGGCTTGGCTCAGGTATGTGACAGGGAGAGGTGGAGGTGGGACTATCAAGCCCCCCTTACACGCACACAGACAGGGGAGTGGGCGTGTGCTGTCCACGGGCACGTCCCAGTGTCCTCACAGACCGACGCTCAGGGTTTGCTTCGAGGGGAACCGTTTCTTTAGTGTGTCCTGCTGTTTACACCTTCAGGAATGAGATGACAGCTCCTCCACGGAAAACCCACTCTGGTGGCGAGTGGTATGGGCACCGACGACACCTCTGTCGTGCTGCAACTTACGGCCGATGCCTTTTACCTTGCCCGGGTGCTCACGGAGACCCAGGGAGCACTACACGACTGTGAGACCTATTCTCACCCATCAGTTTCCTGTTCATCTGAAAGCTGAACGTGTTTCAACACCCAGGTCACAAACACTGCAAATACATGACACCCCTGTTACCGGAAGAAAGGGACCTGCGTGGGACACGTCGTTGAATAAAAGGACTGAAGCAATGTGCGGAGGCCGGTGGGTTTCCAGGGGCTCCCGGTGGGAGGCAGGTGCGTCTGTACCACCAGGGACAGGGCGCGTGGGCCCGCAGGAGAACCGGGACAAGGCCAAGCGGGCCAGGCCGGGCAGGACGCTGCAGGGGCTGGCTTTGCTCTTCCTTTCAATTCCCAACAGGTCCCCAAAGATTATGTTGTCCAGGTTATAATGTCAGAGACAGCTACCCAGAAACTAAGGGCCAAGGGAGGAGGAGAGCAGGGTCCGTCTACAGGTACAGCTCACTGTGGAAGAGGAGGAAAGGGAATGACAGGTCAGGGGGAGGGCAGAAGGGAACAGCTGGTCTCAGGTTATTTTACTTGGGGATGATCAATAGAGAAACACAGCACGCTCGGGGCAAATACTAAGCCTGTGACCATGATCCCGAAGGCAGTGACGAGAAACGGGGACCAGAGACAGCGGGCACATGCTGCCTCTCATTTCCTACCAGGAGAGCCAAGAGCTCAACCCAACAGGTCAGCGGTAGCACCGATCAAAGCTTCTTTGTGTCTGAGCACACTGAAAATGACAACAATGTCAATACTTCAAGTTAAAAAACAAAATCAGTAGAAGCTCAAAAGGAATAGAAAGCAGCCATCCCAATATGCACACTTAGCAGAGGTAATCTGGCTGAGTCTGTCTAATTATCAGAAGGCAGTGGACTTGCATGGTCTCTGCACACATTAAAAGGGTGAATATTCCTGTCTTTCCCTGGGGGTTACAAACTCAGAAATTGGCGGAGGCTACCGAGGGAGAAAACATGCTAGAACTGGAAAAAGCCATTTACTAAACAGTGCCCCGCTGGCCTGAAAGCTAATTCAATTCCCAAACAGAGCAAATTAGTCCTCTCTCCAAACAGGATGGAACCCACAGCTTCTTAATAGAGTGATGAAATAATTAACATTTCAAAATTACTCAAGATCCAGGGCTGGCATTTAGGATCCTGATAGCTTCGCCTCGATGATCTATCTATCCCATTTCCGAAACTCTTGATCCCATCTTGTCCTGCTCGGTGTGACGCTAGACTCCAAACAGCAATGCCTGCCACTGAGCAAGGGTGGGGAGGTGTCCTTGGATGATGGGAGGGCAGCGAAGGCCTGTCGGCCGCCCACAGCTGCAGTGCCAGGATGCACGGTCCCCTGAAGGGAGGAGGTGGGTGTCACCAGAGAGAGTTCTAGGAACACAGTGTGGAGACTGAGTATTCCCAGTAGAACTACCAAATGCCCAACAGAACCACAGCTCAGATGGGTTTACTTTCTTAAGAGAATGAGTCTACCTGTTCTTAGATTTAACATGCACTGTGTGCCATCTGAGATACATGCTAACGCGGCATTTATTTTTTAGCAAATGCTGAAGGCAGATAGGATGTGCACACACATTGGACAGGGAGCAGAAAAGTCTCCCACGAGGAGTCAGCAGCAGCCCTGGCCCCTCCTAACAAGGAGAAGGAAGCCCCAGAAGAGCCCCAGACCTCCTGAGACCAAAGTGAGGACAGAGTGGGAATCACAACTCGGGGTTTTCAATTCTTCATGCGCCCCCTCAACTGCAAACTGGCACTGATCTAATCGTTTTCATTTAATAACGGCTTTAACTTCTGGACAGGCTGCCTTAGACACACTTCAGAAATGAATGAAACCCCTCGCCCTTCGCCTCACCGTCTTCTGCGAGAGGCCGGATTACGTGCGGAAGTGACTGGAGCCACAGTGACTGCGTTAGCGGGCGGGGCGGACACACGCTCACGCTTCGGCTGCTGGTTTCCCTGCCCTGTTCTGCCGAACACCCTGGAAACACTTCAGAAACACAGTGCAGGTCTAAGAATAGGAACGCGGAATAATGGGGTATGCTTTAAAACGTTTCTTTAACAGATAAATCTGGAGGAGAGCATTTTTGAAATTGGAAAAAAAATCTAGAGCATGGTGTCACCTAGGATGCTCCCGAGAATATCGCCGTCCCTGGCCACAGCGTCCGGCCCCAGGGCTCCTTAGAGTGCACACCAGAGGAAGCCGAGCAGTCCTCGAAACGAGCCGATAGCACCCACAACAGGGCCTTGAACTGGGGTCACACACATTGGGGGATTTACCAGGGAGGCGTGTGAAGATGGGGATCCCGGGATCCACCCCTGCACTGTGGTGTTCAGAGTGTGTGCCAGGCTCAGGATCTATTTGGCGAACTCCTCCAGGGGTTCGGTGCAAGCGGCCCTGGGCCACATTCTGGGAAACACAGATTCAGAAAGTATGAAATCAGAGAGAAGGAAAACCTCTGAGGGCAAATTGTAGGCCTAAGTCTAGGATATTTTTGTTTAATCGCTTTCTTTTTTTTGATTAAAAAATATTTTTTCTTTATTGGTTTTAGAGAGAGAGGAAGAGAGAGATAGAAACATCGATGAGAGAGAACATCGGTTCACTGCATCCTGCATGCCCCCGACTGGGGATTGGCCCACAACCTGGGCACGTGCCCTGACCGGGAATCGAACTGGCAACCTCTTGGTGCAGGTCGACACTCAGCCACTGAGCCACGCCTATTGAGCTGTTTAATCTCTCTTTTCAAGAGTATTTTATATTCCTTTCTCTGTCTCCCTCGCCCTCTTTCTATCAACCCATACACATGCTCCTTCTTCCCCCTCCCCCACCACACACACATACGCACATGCACACGCATGCATGCATTCACACATGTATACTCCTCTCTCCTCATGCACACTTTACTGCAGCAAGGCGATCTTTAGAAGGAGCAGCTCAAATTTGTTTTGAAGTATATTAAAACTAATTCTCATGATGAAACACTTAAAAACATACAAGGACATCCAAGGAAAGTGCAAACGATGAAATTAGGCTCCTCGGCTAATAGCAACTGCAAAACAAAACCACGGGTGATTTTTTTCAGTCTTCAGAATGTTGGAGTGATTCTGTTTGCACCCAATTCTGGGTTTTGAATATTATTAAGTATATTACAAGCAAACTATATCATAATACAATGTTGCCTAATCTGTAATAATATCAAATACTAGCAAATAATATCAACTGTGTCTACAATGTTTAAATACAGCAAATTGATTTGCACCATTTTGCACGAGTCAACGGAACCATGGAAGCGGTAATTTTCCATCTGAAAGAGAATACCCGCATGCAGATCTGGGCATGGGGAGCGGGAGAATCAGAACTAAAGTCACTCCTGGCTATGCATTAAGAAGCAGGAGGAACCTGTCTTACAGCTGAGTGGCCTAAGGGGACCCAGGGTGCCTCCCGTCCCCACTGACTGTATCGTAAAGACCTGGGGGTCCGTGGGTTGCCGGGCCCACGGAAAGCTGCGCCCAGGAGACGTGGACGCGGTAGCAGTGGAAAGGATACGCGGGACCGCAAAGAGCTGGGCAAACACGTGAAACGAAGAACCCCAGGCCATCTGCCAAGGAGCCACGTATGCCATGACGAACTGTAACTTCTGAAGCAGGTCCCTGAGCTGGAAGCGAAAGGAGAAAAAGAGTCGTCAGAGGTGACAGCCACCGCGGCAGTGGCGTCCAGGTCCTTTGAGCACACGCGGGTTACGGTTCGGAAGGGGCGGGGTAACGACTGTTGGCCCCTCAGTCTTGTCCTTTGTCCTTCACGCAAGGCGAGCGTCTCAAGGAAGTTTCACAATAGCCATGAGGTGGTCAGAAGAAACCTGGTGTAGTCGGATCTCACCAGGCTGATTATTTCGGCCGAGAGATCCACACAGCGTGTCTCTGCGCATCCCTTGGAGAAACACACAGGTGGGCCTTCCTCCGTCAGCTGGGTCATGCGGAGGGAGATCCACACTTATCATCACGGACACGGCCCAAGTGTCTGTGTGTTAGGTCCATCTTTGCTGTTCAGCTGCTCTGGGTGGGAAAACAGCTCCAGAGCACTGGATTACAAGCTACAAGTACTTTAGACACCAACATGGGGTGTGGAAATTGTCACATCTGCCAGACAAGCCAGCACAGGAAACAACTGAGTTCTCGGGAGAAGCAGAGGGTGGAGAGAAGAGACCTTATGTGGACTAAGAGTGAACACGAAGGGCGAACGTGCTCCGTGACCTTGGCTGGAGGTCCAGAACGTGAGTGTGCGGAGGAGGACGGGAGTGTGCGGAAGGACAGGGAGTGTGCGGAGGAGGACGGGAGTGTGCGGAAGGACAGGACGGGGAGTGTGCGGGAGGACGGGGAGTGTGCGGAGGAGGACGGGAGTGTGCGGAAGGACGGGGAGTGTGCGGAAGGACGGGGAGTGTGCGGAGGAGGAGGGGAGTGTGCGGAGGAGGACGGGAGTGTGCGGAGGAGGACGGGTGAGTGTGCGGAGGAGGACGGGGAGCGTGCGGAGGAGGACGGGGAGCGTGCGGAGGAGGACGGAGAGTGTGCGGAGGAGGACGGGAGTGTGCGGAAGGACGGGGAGCGCGCGGAGGAGGACGGGGAGCGCGCGGAGGAGGACGGGGAGCGCGCGGAGGAGGACGGGGAGCGCGCCGAGGAGGGCGGGGAGCGCGCGGAGGAGGACGGGGAGCGCGCGGAGGAGGGCGGGGAGCGCGCGGAGGAGGACGGGGAGCGCGCGGAGGAGGACGGGAGCGCGCGGAGGAGGACGGGGAGCGCGCGGAGGAGGACGGGGAGCGCGCGGAGGAGGACGAGGAGCGTGCGGAGGAGGACGGGGAGCGCGCGGAGGAGGATGGGGAGCGTGCGGAGGACGAGGAGTGTGCCGAGAAGGACGGGGAGCGCGCGGACGGGGAGCGCGCGGAGGAGGACGGGGAGCGCGCGGAGGAGGGGACGGAGGGATGCGCGCGGAGGAGGGACGGGGCGCGTGCGGGAGGGAGGGGAGGTGCGGAGGAGGACGGGGAGCGCGCGGAGGAGGACGGGAGCGCGCGGAGGAGGACGGGGAGCGTGCGGAGGACGGGGAGTGTGCCGAGAAGGACGGTGAGGAGCACAGCCCTAGGGGAGACCCCTGCCTCGTCGAGGGATGACAACAAACCCCAGATGCCTGCGTCGCCTGTGGTCACTCCTACATGGAGTCAGTAAGTAAACCACCAGGGTGTCCCCCAGACCCCACATCCACTCTCCATCCACACGGAATGTTCCAGACCGAAGCTCCTAGACTGGTTAGCGTACAAGATAATAAATACACTCACCAAGGCCGTGATGCAAAGAGAAAAGAAATCAGAAGCCTTAGTTATGCCCCTTGGGTGCTGCGGAGAACGTCAGAAGCACAATGAAGAGAAGGCGAGGTCGGAAGTAGGACCACGAGGGAAAGGTCCGAGGACCCAGCCCTTGAGGGAAAGGCCAACCTCTGGGCTTTGGAACCGAAAAACGAGGTTCCTCTCTCTGGGTTGTTCTACCAACATGTGATGAGGTACCACGGGTAACCAGAACCCTCTCCAAATCTCTCTCTCACTTTTCTTGTCCCATCAGGGCTCACAAATATGCTGCTGTTGGAGAAAAGCTTCAAAGTAGAATGAACATTGTCGGGCAGGCCACTCCAGGGCCAAGAGAAACATTCTCTCAAAACACAGCCAACGTGGGACTCTTGGGAGTGCAGGCACCTGCTTACGTATTGGACCCCAGGGCCTGCATGTGTCCACCAGGGACTCTAGTCACAGACCAGTGAGGAAGAGGGAGGGGCAGGGAGAAGGGTGAGGAGATGACGGGGGAAGGGGAGGAGGGAGAGGGGAGGAGGGAGAGGGGAGGAGGGAGGGAGTAGGGGGAAGGGGAGGAGGGAGAGGGAGGAGGGAGGGAGGAGGGGGGAAGGGGAGGAGGGAGAGGGGCAGGAAAGAAGGGAAGACAAAGGGAGGGCAAGAAAAGGAAAAAATGAAAGAGATGATACGGTTAGAACTGAGAACTGAAATGGAATCTGAATTCTGGGGAAGAAAACCAGATGTTGCCCTGGCCGGTTTGGCTCAGCAGTAGAGCACTGGCCCACAGACCAATGAGTTGCGGGTTCGACTCCAGTCAAGGGCATGTACCTTGGTTGTGGTTCGTCCCCGGCCCTGGTCAGGGTCCTGCAGGAGGCAGCCAGTCGATGTGTCCCTCTCACATCGATGTTTCTCACCCTCTCCGTCTCTCTCCCTCCTACTCTATCTGAAGATAAATAGAAAAATATCCTTGGGTGAGGATTAAACAAAAGGAAAGAAAGAAAACCAGATGTTTGTTTTTGCTGATGAGTTCACTTCCTCCACGCTTGCATCCGTCCCAGCTCCTCCAGAAAGGCCACTCGGTTTCGATCCTGGGTGGGAGTTGGCTTCCTGAATGCGTCCTAGATGGGTCGCCACAGCTCCCAGAGCCCGGGCGGCCGCAGCCGGGAGGACGGCTGTTTACTCTGATGCCAGTCTGAGGTCACATCTCTTAGGTTCACACAAAAACAGTCTCTCCCCAGCACCGTGTTTGTAACCAATCAATCCACAGGGGACTTGGACTGAACTTCAAGACTGACAGTTTGAACACAGACTCAAACACGTAAATCACCTCTGTTAAAAGGTTTCTAATGGCCAAGATCATCCTCCCCCCACTAACACAGCCAGAGGGAACATGCTAATTACAAAAGGGAAGATATTCCAACACACGAGTCCGGAGTTCACCACAAGCAGAAGTCCTGAGACGTGGTGCTGGGTGCTCTTGCACCGACGTGCGCACGTGTGTGTACCCAGACTCTGCAAGACGAAACACCTCTGCATTCAACAGCTCTGGTCACCCCACTGAGAATTCTCAGTCTATTCATTAAGAATTAACCGGTGACTCATGCCTCGGTGAAAACTGCAAGCATAAACGAGATTATCTTATGTGATGTATGGCCCCTCAAATACCCTAAAAATGAATCATGGGTGCTCAGGGTATGACTATATCCTGCGAGGTTTTTAATCCACCTTCTCAAAAAGCCCATAACTAGGTCAGGCCCAGCAACTACAATCAGACAGGCAGCCCCAGGGAAAGCCTCATCTGCAAGTTTAAAGCTCTAACAAGTTCGACTCTGCTGCATCATGATTAAGTGAATCTATTGCAATTATTTGTGCTTAGCACAGCAACCTGCATCACACAGAAGCCAAGCCGGTGTTCAGAGCCGCGCTCTCGCTCTACCTGCAGCAAGGCCCAGGCATCCCTGCTCCTTGCCTATGTCTCTCAATGCCTTGTTCCCCCCCAAACACGGTGAAGAATAAAACACAAGCTTTGTAAAAGATGGGCAAATGCAGCGCAGAGAACAGGCCTGGGTTCTCAGTCATGGAGGAGCCAGCTCCATGTATGTGAGATCCCCCAGCACAGGGCTCAGGACTCAGCACTCCCCATGAAGCCCCAGACGGCACGTGAGATCCCCTCAACACAGGGCTCAGCACCCCTCCACGAAGCCCCAGACGGCACGTGAGATCCCCCAGCACAGGGCTCAGGACTCCTCCACGAAGCCCCAGACGGCACATGAGATTCCCCCCAGCACAGGGCTCAGGACTCCTCCACGAAGCCCCAGACGGTACGTGAGATTCCCCCCAGCACAGGGCTCAGCACCCCTCCACGAAGCCCCAGACGGCACGTGAGATCCCCCAGCACGGGGCTCAGCACTCCTCCACGAAGCCCCAGACGGCACGTGAGATCCCCCAGCACGGGGCTCAGGACTCCTCCACGAAGCCCCAGACGGCACGTGAGATCCCCCAGCACAGGGCTCAGGACTCCTCCACGAAGCCCCAGACGGCACGTGAGATCCCCCAGCACAGGGCTCAGGACTCCTCCACGAAGCCCCAGATGGCACGTGAGATCCCCCAGCATGGGGCTCAGCAGCCCTCCATGAAGCCCCAGATGGCACATGAGATCCCCCAGCATGGGGCTCAGCACTCCTCCACGAAGCCCCAGACGGCACGTGAGATCCCCACAGCACAGGGCTCAGCACTCCCCACGAAGCCCCAGACGGCACGTGAGATCCCCCAGCACAGGGCTCAGCACTCCTCCACGAAGCCCAGGACGGCACGTGAGATCCCCCAGCACAGGGCTCAGCACTCCTCCACGAAGCCCAGATGGCACGTGAGATCCCACAGCACAGGGCTCAGCACTCCTCCACGAAGGCCCGGACAGCCGTGCGTGGACACGGCGGATATTAACGCGGCACAACGTTCGAGAGCATGGACTCCAGGGCACAGGGGCCCGGATCTGAACGTGAGGGCACTGTCTGGATTTGAACCCAGCTCCCACCCACCGTAGGATGATAACAGCACCTCCTCAGTGCCGTCTGAGGATTACCTGACTTCATCTTTAAGGGTGTAGAGCAGTGCTGGTAACTAAGTGCGCTGTTAAAGTTTGATAAATAAGTACGAGAACAAGTCTTATTCTGAGGATGACCTTGGCTCACAGTGGGAAATGCTAAAGCCCCCTCCAAACAACTGAAACACACCAAGTCCAGCTCGTCCTACTCTCCAGGGAGGAAGCCAGACGCACAGGGGCCACGTGGGCCGCTGAGGACAGACGGGGAGGTACTGGCTCGTGGGGTATTTCCACCCCAACCCCTTCCCACACCTCCTGGAGGCTGTGAGCCTTGTGAAGGACAGCAGCAGGACACCCTGCCCCAGAAGGGGTCTTCCCCCAGGCCGTGCCGCTGACAGCAGAGGGGCAGGGTCCCAGTGTGGACACGACAAAGTGTGGGCAGCCACGCCCAGGGACCCCTTCTCCATGTGCACCGTGGTGAGGGGCTCCGCTCTGTCCTGGGGGCCTTTGCAGTACAAATGCCCACTAACCGAACACGATGCCGCCCTACAAGCCTGGACACACTCACGTGGATCTCGAAAAAATAGGCCATCGGGTCACCTGAGCTTCTCGAATGCAAAGCTCCGAAGATTGATATGGCTTGCTTGTTTGATTCCCCAGTGCATGACCCGGGTTAAAAAGACTCGACTTCATAGTTTCCCTTTATACTTTGTTGTTCTTTTTAAGGGTGAAAAAATGAAAAATGTGTATGTCAAAAAATAACGTGTAAGCACAAAAGAAAACCTAAATATCCATCATTCATTAGAAGCACATGTGAAGATGCACTTTAGGCATCATATTAGACCTCTATGTAAAATAATAAAGCACACAGATAAGGTTTAATAAAACACCACCACCAACACCTTTCTCGTCAGCACTGCCGATGCAATGTGACATTCCACTGATGTCCTTACATAGAAGCCCCATTTAGATCAGCGATGAACTTGGATCTTAGACAGTTTGAGGCCTCTAATTTTATGGAGCTTATCTCATTCCTAACATTCTGCTTGTAAGATCGTAAATCTCAGCCCCGTTAAAGCATAATAAGCCTCATAAGTTACCCAAGTACGACTGTAAGGGAAAACAAAGTCATTTGGGTCTTTTGTGCTGAAAAACAAAAACTATAAAAAGAGGAAAGGAAGTCACAAGTAATTCTGGCCGTTTCCCAAAAGAAAACACCATAAATACTCTCATTTCGAATGACCTATTTTGGAAATATCTTTCCAATTAGGCATAGACATGCTGCTGTATCTCTGCTATGGATGGGACGTGCAATCGGCATGAATTCACAGCCCTCTTCAGAGAGTGTCACAAAATAAAGGTGACCCCAACACGTTTCCGCGCGCAGACACCCTGCAATCAGACCCACGCCGTCTTCCCCTGGGGGCTCCTCCCAGTGAAATCACTCACCGTCACCGACTGTCCCTGCCCTGGGCCTGGTCCCAGGACGCACACAGTCATCATCACTTGGCTGCAGTGGATCTTTCCCTCCCAACCCCAGTGCCACCTTTTCTCCTGCTGCAGCTTCAGGAGCCTCCCAGATTAGTTCTGTCACTTGTCTTTCTTTTACTTTTATTTTGAATTTTGTTGTCAGATGGAGCTCATTTCCTTCTCCGAAAGAATGCATTTCAGAAAACTTCACACCACCTTTGTAATGACCAAGGTTTGACTTGCAGGGAGAAGGCTCAGGGGAGCTCGGACACCGGCCGCCCCACTCAGGGCGAGCGGAATTCACGGTGGGCGACGCAGAGAAAGAGGCTCTGGAGCAGCTGGGGGGGGGGCAGAAAAGGTGGGGGCACAGCTGGGGGTTCAAGGGGAACAGGTTAACGAATTCAGGAGCAGTTAAAGCCAGGAACCAAAGAATTTGGGAAAACTATCAGACATCTGAGGCAAAGGTAGTGACGTGGGGAGTAGGAAAAGCTCAAGATGGACTGGGTGGAAATGGAGGCCTTGTGCTGAAGGACGAGAAGCACAATACTTGATTTTCAAAGCACTAAAGGGAAAAAGGGGATCAAAGAAAGTCCATTTCATCAATGAAAGGCAAGAAAGAAGTGGTGGGGGTGGGGGAAATAAAGAAAATCACACACATGGAACAAACAATATCATGATAGAAAAAACACATCAGGCCCAGCCGGTGTGGCTCACTGGACTGAGTGTCGTCCCAGGGACGGAGAGGTCCCAGTGTGATTCCTGCTCAGGGCACATGCCCAGGTTGTGGGCTCGATCCCCAGTAGGGGGCGTGCAGGAGGCATTCTCTCTTGCATCAATATTTCTCTCTCTCTCTCCCTTCCTCAATCTTTAAAAAAATCAATAAAAAGATATTTTTTTTAAAAAAGAAAAACACATCAGTAACTAGTAAACAGATAAAATCTGCCTATTAAAATATACAGGTTCTCAGTCTGTATTAAAAAGAAAAATCTTGCTTTTATAGTTGCTTTATAGGAAGTACTCAAATGACCTAGAAAGTTTTAGATAAGAGAATGAACAAAACAATATCAGTTAAATTCTAATTGAAAGGAAGTTTGCTTATCTATATTAATATTAGCCAAAATAGACTTTTACTCTAAAAAATAAATAAATAAAAAGCAGTACATATGATAAAAGGAAGTGTCACCAGTAAGATAAAATAACTGGAATGTATATACTGAACCACATAATCTCAAGATATTTAAAATAAAAATGAACAGAATTAGGGTAAAATGAACAAATCTATAATCATAGGAAGAGATTTTAAGATAAGCAGCTCAGAAAATTACAGTTTAATAAATAAGCATATAAAATACTTGACCAACAGAATCAAAAAAGTTTTATCTAAGAGATATGTGTATTAGAACCCTGCAGCTAACCAAAGAGAAAAAATATAATTTTCAAGCATATGTATATTTACAAGATTTAACTTACTAACCTACAAAAGAAGTCTTAACTAGTGCTAAAAATGATACCATGTGAATTGCTTTGCAATTAAATTATAAGTTAATTGGAAAAAGAAGACCAAATAACCACAAAGTTTTCATTTATGGACATAACAACAAACACAGCACTGAATTAACTGAGAATAAATGACAATGAAAAGCAGTAGTATCAATCATAACTTATAGGACTCAGCTAAAGCAGTTTATAGAGGAAAATATATAGCCTTAAACCATGCATCTTAGAAAAACTTCACAGTTTACATTGGGAGAATATTTTTGGATATAAGTGAATAAGAACATTATGAGAAAGAAACATATAGATGTTCTCATCTATTAATATAAATGGAAAATTCCTCATTAAAATATTTACAAAATTAATCTATAAATGTATAAAATGTATCATGATCAAACGTGGTTCATCTCATAGTATTTTAATATTAGAAAAAAATGTCAGTATATTTTAAAAATGAAGAAAGTGCAAAAAGAACAACCATATGATACTCAATTGATGGAAGAATGTTAGAAAATAAATTCATCACTCACTAAAAAAAAAGCAAACAGAAATCCCTTGCAACCCAGTAATAAAATGTTTTTCTTAAACCTGATGAAGGATATGAGTGCTATATTGTAGTAAACACCATATGTAATAATAAAATTTAAAATAGAATTTTTCAGGCAAGAGGTATCAAGCAGGAGTAACCTGATTAACCTACAACAATAAAATAAAAATTGAACAATTAAGGAGAGTAAAAACTAAGAAAGGAGAAAGCAACTGTGATAATAGTTTGTCATCTGTGAAGTGCAGTTTGGAAAATTATAACTAAAAAGAGAAACAGGGATAATGCAAAGATGAGAGTGCCCAGCAGGGGTGAGCTACTTAGGCAAATGAATGAGAGCTAATAAAGGGAAATGCAACCAGCTCTGGTTCTTTGATTAGCCAGCTTTATGCAGCCAGACAAATGCAGACCCCTAGGAGAACATGACAGAAAATATTAGCTAGGGTCATATTTCATAACTGCTCATTACTATAGCCATAAATGCAAATGAAGTCACCAGTGCACACTGAAATGTTATAAGCTACCAAGAGGTAGGAATGCACACATCTAAATGGTCTTGTTGAGACCCCCAAGAATGAGGAATTAAATGTAATCGTGTAGCATCGAGTGTTTCTGGTTGTGGTGCAGGTTCAGGTGTGTGGATCACTGGGGAAGGACATAAGGGTGGATTCCAACAGGGAGAATCAGATGATGCCAGTGACAGGTGAGAGGGTTACCTGTGTTCTAGAAGCGTCCTGCCCAAACGGACCTTGGAATGAAGTGGTGAAAATAACAGATTGTGAACACACTCTGCTTCCTTTTCAATTCCTTAATCCCTGACATTCCTCATTTTTACCTTCATCCAACTACTCTTTATAGGATACAGGTTCCCCATCATTTTTTGGACTTTAGTCTTTTCTTCCCTGTGGAGAAAAGCTAGCTT
The DNA here is from genome assembly GCF_014108415.1 of Molossus molossus. Taxonomy (NCBI): domain Eukaryota; kingdom Metazoa; phylum Chordata; class Mammalia; order Chiroptera; family Molossidae; genus Molossus; species Molossus molossus. The sequence goes on along the minus strand of NW_023425359.1, from coordinate 5,346,580 downwards.
ACTGGATTCTGTTTCTGGGGAGGGGGGTTTCCTTCCTCTCAAAGGTCCATTAAAACCCTATGGGTAGTGAATGCTGCCTTTTGGAAGGAGGCTAAATTCATAAATCTCCTATCAAGGCCTGTGCCTTGTGGACAGGATTTTAATAAAAGAAACAAGTAATGCTCATATATGCAGCTATGAGGCAGCTTCTCCTCCATCTTTTGAATGCCCGCCTGTCCATCCCCCTCACACCTGGATATCTAACTCATGTTCATTCTCTCCTGAGAGTTTGTATTTGTGAAAACATTTCATTCATCTAGTGCACATAAGGATCAAGAGATTTATGTAGTGACATTCCATATAATGGAAACTTTTTGCTTTAAGCAGCTAAAGTTTCAAAATGTATGGTATTTTAATACAAATATAATAATACAGTCTCATTTTAAAAAACCAAATAGTTCAGAATTGTAAAGTAAAATTTATCTATTTCATTCTGACCTAACTTCCAGACCAGCCACAGTCAGTGGTTGGTTGAGAAGGTAGCCCTTCTGGAATTTTCTTTACATACACTTGTGCAATGTGTGTGTCCTTTTTATCTAAATTGAATTAGCAATATCTACTGTCCTGACCCTTGCTTTTTCGACCTCATATCTCATGGACATCTTCAAGGCAGACAGAGCCTGGCTGCCACTGTTTGCTCTGGCTGCGGCTGTCAAGTGAGGTCCATCCTTTCTTTTGAGTTTCTGTCATTTGCCACCAAAAGGTTCTGACTAATGCATGAAACTGATCGACATTCCATGTAGAGGTAGAAGCAGTTCGAAGAGCTCTGGTATGTTCTTTGGGACACACAAGGCTGAGAAGAGCATCGCTCCCACCCTATAATAAAAATAAGCCAGACAAACTTCAAATTCCTGACTTGTTTGTCCAGCCCACTGGAGACCTAGGCTACAGAGCAGTGACCTTTCCCACAATAGAAGGAGAGACAGACGCCTTCAGGGACAGAGGAGACAACAAGTAATCACTCACCTGGGGCAGATGGCATGAGACCCTGGTAGGGAGAGTTTGGCCAGAAGAGTTGATAAACTGCTTACAGCCAGGTTTGGGCGGGTGGGACAGTGTGGAACCCCCGGGACCATAGGAATAGCAGGTCCCTCCTCCATGAACTCCGCTAGGGGCTCACAGAAAAGACTGGAGGGAATCCTAAGAACGCGTACGAAGTGGTACAGACCCGAAGGAAGGAAGCAGCCGACCTGTGGATAGGCACAAAACTCTGCTAGACCCTCTCTCCCGACCTCTCCTGTGGACACAAGTTTTCGTGTGTGGAGCAAAGGTCAACAAACACCGCTCTTCGGGGTGTTGGGGAGAACTCACTGAAGCTGGGGAAAGGAATGGCAACAACAGCAAAGACCCCGCTCTCGAGGAGGGGGCAGGAGTGCCTGCTGGACCCACTACGGCTGCAGGAGCAACAGGAGGACTCAGAAGGACACACGCCTGGACAAAGGAACACGGTGCAGGCCTAAGACTGAGGTTCAGTTGGAAAATAGAGAAGATCCTCCCCTTCCACCCCGGCCACAGCCCCACCCCCACCACCAAGCTGACAAGTTTCAAGTAAAAGCAAATACTGAAAAGAAAACCCCAGAGCAAGTAGAAGGAAGGAAATAGTAAAGATCAGAGCAGAAATAAATGACATAGAGACCAAAAAAACAATTCAAAGATCAATGAAACAAAGAGCTGGTTTTTCAAAAACATAAACAAGATTGATGGACCCTTATTCAGACTCACCAAGAAACAAAGAGAGAGAACCCAAATACACAAAATCAGAAATGAAACAGGAGAAGTAACAACTGACACCACAGAAATACAAAGGATCATTAACAAATACTATGAACAATTATACGGCAACAATTTGGACAATCTAAGTAAAATGGACAAATTTCTAGAAACACATAGTCTCCCAAAACTGAACTGGGAAGAGATAGAAAACCTGAACAGACCAATAACAACAAAGGACATTAACGATATAATCAAGACTCTCCCAGCAAACAAAAGCCCAGGCCTGGATGGCTTCACAGGGCAGTTTTACCAAACATTCAAAGAAGAACTAACACCCATTCTCTTCAGACTATTACAAAAAATTCAAGAAAAAGGAAGACTCCCAAATTTGTTTTATGAGGCCAGCATAATTCTAGTTACAAAACCAGAAAAAAACACTACAAAGGAAGAAAACTACAGGCCAATGTACCTGATGAACATAGATGCCAAAATCCTGAACAAAATACTAGCAAATCGGATCCAGCAATACATCAAAAAAATTATTCACCATGACCAAGTGCAATTCATCCCAGGGATGCAAGGCTGTTACAATATTCACAAATCAATAAATGCGATACACGACATAAGCAAAATAGAGATAAAAAACCATATGATCATATCAATAGATGATGAAAAAGCACTTGGCAAAATCCAACACCCATTTCTGAAAGAGAAATTTAAAAAACAATCCTATTTACCATTACAGCAAAAAAATTAGGATATCTAGGAAAAAATTTAACCAAAGAAGTGAAGGACCTATTTGCAGAAAACTATAGGACATTGCAAAAAGAAATAAAAAAGTGGAAGCACATACCTTGTTCATGGATTGGAAGACTTAACATCATTAAAAAGTCCAGACTACCTAAAGCAATCTATAGATTCAATGCAATCCCCATCAAAATGCCAATGACATATTTCACAGAACTAGAACAAATACTTCAAAATTCATATGGAACCAAAAAGGACCCCAAATAGACACAGCAATCTTGAAAAAATAAGGACAAAGTAGGTGGGATCAGGTTATACTACAAAGCTACTGTAATCAAAACAGCCTGGTACTGGCACAAGAACAGGCACATAGATCAATGGAATAGAACAGAGAACCCAGAAATTGACCCAAAACATTATGCTTAATTAGTATTTGACAAAGGTGGCAAGAACACACAATGGAGTAAAGACAACCTCTTTAATAAATGGTGTTGGGAAAATTGGACAGCTACATGTAAAAAAATGAAATTATACCATCAACTTACACCATACACAAGAATAAACTCAAAATGGATAAAAGACTTAAATGTGACTCATGAATCCATAAAAATCCTAGAAGAAAATGTAGGCAACAAAATTTCAGACATCATACGCAGCAGAATTTTCACTGATACATCACCTAAGGCAACAGAAACAAAGGAGAAAATGAACACATGGGACTACATCAAACTCAAAAGTTTCTGCACAGCAAAAGAAACAACCATCGAAATGGAAAGGCTACCCACTGTATGGGAGAACATCATTGCCAATGATACATCAGCTAAGGGGTTAATTTCCAAAACATAGAGAGTGCTCATACAGCTCAACAAAAGAAAGACAAAGAACCCAATTAAAAAATGGGCAGAGGAGCTAAATAGACACCTCTCCAAAAAGGACACACAAATGGCCAAGAGACATATGAAGAAATGCTCAACGTCACTAATCATCAGAGAGATGCAAATTAAAACAACAATGAGGTATCACCTCACACCTGCCAGAATGGCCGCCATCAACAAATCATCAAACAACAAGTGTTGGCGAGGGTGTGGAGAAAAGGGGACTCTAGTACACTGCTGGTGGGAATGCAGACTGGTGCAGCCACTATGGAAATCAGTATGGTGTTTCCTCAAAAAATTAAAAATTGAATTGTCATTTGACCCAGTGATCCCACTTTTGGGAATATATCCTAAGAAGCCTGAAACACCAATAAGAAAGACTATATGTAACCCTATGTTCATAGCAGCACTATTTACAATAGCTAAGATCTGGAAACAGCCCAAGTGTCCATCAGTAGATGAGTGGATAGAAAAGCTGTGGTACACATACACAATGGAGTACTATGGAGCTGTAAGAAAGAAAGATCTCTTATCCTTTGAGACGACATGGAGGGACCTCGAGAGTATTATGCTAAGCGAAATAAGCCAATCGGAGAAAGACAAATATCAGATGATCTCACTTATTTGTGGAATACAATGAACAAAGTGGGCTGATGAACAAAATAGACTGAGAGACATAGAAAGGAGTATGGTTCAGACTGACCAACCTCAGAGTAGGGGGGCTGGGGGGATGGATGAGATGAACCAAAGAACTTACATGCATATATGCATAACCAGTGGACATAGACAATAATGCTGGGGGGGTGGGGGGATGGGGAGGAGGGGATCTGGGGGTGGGAGGAGAAACATGTGTAACAAAAATAAATTAATAAAAATTGGAAAATAAAACATAAACGCAGATACTGATGGGTGAGGACAGGAAGGCAGGAGAGCAAGCAGAGACCCACGGAGGCTCGCACAGGCCTCCCGCTGTGGACGAGCCAGGCCCTGCTCTGGCAAACCAGCTCCCAGCCTCACACGGGCTTCCCTCCAGGAGGCTTGAAACCGTGGCGCCTTGCAGGCAAGCACCACCACAAAACCCCAACCCGGCCAACCTCCTAACTAGATTAACTCGCACTCCCGCGTTAAAAATCTAGAAGAAAAGGCACACTCAGTTCCGGGCATAAAATCTATTTATTTCATTCTCTATAGTCCTATATAAGATGACCAGTTTTGAACAAAAAATTAGGAGACCTACGAAAAGGCAAGAAAAAAAATATGCTCCTAAAACAGAGCAACAATCAGAGCAAGATTCAGATATGACACACGTGTTGAGCTATGCTAAGGGCTCTGATGGAAAAGGAACACAATATGGAAAATCAGATGGGAAATTTCAGCAAGGAGATGGAAACTACCGAAGAAAGACTCAAATGAAAACGATAAGAATGGAAAGCACAGTAACAGGTACAGAATGCTTTCAGTGGGTCAAGGAGAGATCCAATGACTTAGAAATAGGTCGAGAGTCAATGACCTTGGAGGTAGGTCAAGATAAACGACCTAAAGTGAAATACAAGGACATTTGAGTGAATTAAAAAAAGAAGTCATTATCGAGTGTGCCAGAGCTCAGAATAACATCCAACTAATATGTGTGTATTTCGAACCTCAGAAAGAGAACAGGCAAAAGAAGCATTTGAAGAAATAATAATCAGGAAATTTGCAAAATAATGACAGACACCAAGTCACAGATTCAAGAAGATCAGGTCACACTAAGGAGGACAAATACCCAAACAAGCAGACAAATAAACAAATAACAAGTCCTGCACAACAACTAGGCCCACCATAACCAAACTGCTGGAAACAAAAGATGAAGAAGAAATCTTGAAGTCAGCCCAGAAGGAAAAAGACACATTAAACGAGAAAACCAAAAGTAAAAATTGCAGAAGATGTTCATCTATAATGTAAGCCAGAAGACAACAGAGTAACATTTTTTTTTTTTTTTTTAATCCTCACCCGAGGACATTTTTCCATTTTTTGTTCAGACAGAGCGAGAGGGAGAGAGAGGAAGAGAGAGAGAGAAACATTGATGTGAAGGGACACATCGAGCGGCTACCACCCGCACGACCAACCAGGGCCGGGGACAAACTGCAACCGAGGTACGTGCCCCTAGCGGGAACCGAACCCGGGTCTCTCTGTACCGCAGGCCGACGCTCCAACCGCTGAGCCAAACCGGCCAGGGCCAGAGTAACATTTTTAAAGTGCTGACGCGGAGGTGGGGCGGGGACTGACAGAGAATTCTGTACCCGGTAAATACATCTTTCAAAAGGAAGTTATCCAGGTAGAAGAAATAGGGTATAGATTAGAAACTTGACGTGCACAAAGAAATAGAGCGCCATAAATGCAATTAAGTGACAATAAAATGAAATGCTTCTTATTTTCAATTGCTCTAAAAGAAAAATTTGGATCTAAAGCAAAAACAGTAACAATGTTTATAGCATATGTAAAAATAAGATGTGTGATACTACCACAGAGGGTAGGAGGGAGGACACTGTTGGAACTCCTTACGCCACACATGGAGTGGTATAATATGATTTGAAGATCATTCTGATTAAAGTTTTCATATTTTTAATGTAAGAGCAACGACTACTAAAGAGGCATAGTAATAAGCCGAAAGAAGACTGAAGTGGAATTAAAGAGTAGCTCACAGTTTCCCTGCTGGTCTTCGCCCACTGCCCTAGGTAGCTGCTCTCCCGGAGGCCCCCACGGTATCTGGCTGTAACGTTACCGTCCCCGGAAGGCGGCTCGGCACCCAGGTAACAGGACGCAGCTGGCAGCTGGACAGCTCTGGGGCCTTACCCCCCAGCTGTTTCTCGCCAGCTGTGTGATCTTGGACAAGTTTCACTCCACTGAGATTTCTCATCTGCAAAGTGGCTGGGGTAATGGTATCTGTTTTAGAAATTTGTTGTGAAGATTAAATGAAATAATGCACATACTTTTGTAGCTTAGGACTCAGCATATAATAAGTGCTCAACAAATATAGGTTATCATACTTATTGTACCTAAGACAGAGAAAGTGGTACAGGCATGTGGCGGATGTAAGTTCAATAGTGTTTTTCAGAGTGTGAAACAATGAGTGAATGAAAGCTTCCTGTGTTTTCCCGACATCATGTGACACAGCCTATAGTGGGTTCAGTGGGATTCTTCTTGTTTCTCCCTGATCTTCACTTACATGCCACCGATTCTCCTGATAAGAGAGGTATTTATCCTCTTGCTCCCTGGACAACAGCCCTTCTTCAACTGAGGCAGACACACCACAGCCCTTCCTTAACTGCTGCTCAAGGAAGGGAAGAATGGGGACGTCGGTGCTCAGAAGATCCCGTCCTTCCTAAACAGGAGCGCCGGGGGAGGGCCTCTCTCTGGAGGCTGCAGGCTCCTCTGTGAACACCCTGTGGGACCTGAGCCCCAGTCTGCAGGGAACGACAGCTGCCAGCGACCGGCCCGGTGAGAGTATTGCCTGACTCACCACCAAACCGAGCTCTGTCTCCAGGAAGCATTTTACTGAGGGCGTGACTCGTTACTGAGCAGGACAGTTTTGAGAATTCTTTCAGTGAAGAGAGCTGTCACCTCTTCGGAATTCCCTGAAGCCACTCAGGCAGCGTCTCCGTGTCTCAAACGTACATCACGCCCCCACTTCTGCAAAGACTCATGAGCAGCAGCTCCTCAGTGTTTGCCCTTATTGAAGGCCGATCACCACTGTCCTCATGGGAGGGACCACAACACTTAGCCAGGGAGCAGCCTCCTTCAGCAGAGAAACATGCAGACTTTAAAAAAATGGGAGCCCATAAATATCTCTTTGACATATTAGCAGGGACACGTTTGACCATGTAGGTCCTTGAACATCAAGACTAAATCCATGGATGTTATTATAGCATGCTTTGGCATGAGAATAAAGGAAGATGGAGGAAGGGGTCTAACTCCTGCATACCAGGCTTGATGTCTCGAACGGGGAGGAAAAGCTGATCCTTGTTTGAAGGTGGGGAGGCGGCGAAGCTCCTAGAGTTCATTTCAGCCCACGCCCGTCCCGGGAGATGAATTACAGTAAGTCGCATGGTTTGAATTAAGGGAAACCCACCTCCCTGCTGTGTGGGTGCTGTTCGGGGAGTGGAGGACAAGACAGTTGATGTGTTGGGCTGTAAATCTTGACTAAAGGATGTTCGGGGCTGCTCAGGAACTTCCCAGCAGTTACACACACTGCTAAGGGCAGGGTCATGGTAGTGGCCACATGTGACGGGCTGGCCAGCAAAGGCATCGGCTTGTCTCCACTGGGGCAGATAAATCTGCAGCCAGAAGCAGACCGTGTTCGGCCCCTCGGGTTCGCAGGAGGGGACCGGCCGGCTGTGGAGCGCAGGGCATGACAGTCACAGAGCAGCCAGCGCTGCTGGCCGTGTGTTAACTCCCCCGCTGTGAACAGGACAGCAGGCGGCGGGAGGCGGCGAAGAGGATTTATAGGAAAGCCAAGGAAATCAAAACACACCAGGAAAGCTCAAGGAGAGAACTCTAAGTGACCCGCGTGCTCAATCTGCCGTCTCCCTCCTCCCACGTACTCCCGGCCCCTGCTCTGTGAATCATCATCTCGCTAAAATAATAAAATGTCATGCAGCCACCACATCCAAGCTAAGAACTCATTTTTCAAAAACCAGATTTTCCATCTCTGAGCTCTCAACGGAATTTAATTACTACATATTGAGGGATCACTATGACCCTGCATTTTGTTAAGAACTGCGGGAGGTAGAAAATAACTAAGCACACCCTTGGCCCCAGCACTCGCGTTTCCAATTTTCTTGGGAACACAGACGCACTGGACTGTGTTCTTCATGACTGCGCGTGTGAAATTCTTCTCCTCACCACCCTGGCTGGCAACGCCGAGCTGCTGTCCGCCCTAAGGACCCGGAAGGCACACTGTGTTCCTGCAGGGGCTCCGTGAACCTTCTGCAAACACTCATCACTGCTGTGCTTGGGCAGACAGGGATGGCGCCGAGTTCCAGTCTGGCCAGGAGTGACTTTGGAAACGTTACTGCGTAGGCGGTGTAAATAAGCAACATTCAATGTTCCACTGACGCTTACTGGGTCCTTACTGTGTGCCTGACCCTGCTCTGGAGATTGGGACATGCCACTAAAGACAACAAACAGATCTACGCCCGCGTGGAGCGTGCATTCCAGAGGGGAGATGGTAAAAGCATAAACAAGTCAGCGACAGAGTAACTAGGAGGTGATGAATGCGAAAGGCGAAGATGCAGCAGTGAGGGGCTCAGGCCGGACGCAGTGTGAGCGGGTGCTGGGTCTGAGGAGGTGCGGTCTGAGCCCAGCCGGGAGGAGTGACACAGTGAGCCCCGCAGGGTCTGGGGAGGAGCATTTAGGCAGTGGCATCAGGTAGAGCAAGGGTTCCAGAGGGACAGCCTCCCTTCCAGCAGAGGACCCGCAAGGACGGCTGGTGGAGAAGGGGAGACCAGGAGAGAGGCCGGGGCAGGACTGGGGAGCCAGCTGGTGCTGGTCTGTGGCTTCCACTCTGTAGGAGAGGAGGAGCCACCTCAGGGCTCTGAGCAGCGACAAGACCTGCTTTGTGTTTTAAAAGAAAAACTAGAAATTAGAAACACTATACTAGAAATGGGCTCATCAGTGGGCTGGCCACGTCAAGGAAGGAATCAGCGAGTTTGAAGATGTATCAATAAAAATTCCCCTAATCGAACTGTGAAGAACAGATCATCCAGGAGCTGTGGGACAGCACATGCACCACAGGGGTGGGGGTGACGGAAGGTGCAGCACATGCACCATGGGGGTGACAGGGGACGAGGAGACGAGGATGGAGAGGGGAAACATCTGAAGTAATGAGAGCTGAGAACCTGCATAATTAATGGCCAGCACCAAAGCACAAATCCTGATAATCCAAAGAACACCAAGTAGGATCAAACACACACACACACACACACACACACACACACACACACACACCCTAGGCATAAAAAATTTAAAGTTCAGGAAATCTGAATTAAGTATGGACTTTAGTTAACTGAGTCTGGAATACATGGGAACTTTGTACTATCTTCAAATCTTCTCTATAAATCTAAAATTATTTAAAAATAAGCTTATTTTTGAAAACTCTCCTCCTGGCCACTCTGTTAAAAATAGGCTGCAGGGTAGTGAGGGTGGGCGCAGGGGTCCTTTGAGACTATTGCAGGAACTCGGTGAGAGGTGCTGATGCTGGGACCATCAGCAGTGGAGGAAGTGAACTTGACCAGATACCTGGTGTATTGCCAAAGGGTTAGCTCTGCATACGGAGCTGAGAAAGCAGTCGGAACTGGGATTGCCCGATGAGGCTGCTTAACCTTTCGCTACTGGTAACTTTTCTGTCTCCCCCACGAGACCAAGCTCTAAGAGGGCGTTTCTGCTGAAGCATCCCGTTCCTTGGACACTAAGGGAGCAGCAGTAGTGACACCTAGTAGTCACTAAACTGTACCTGTTCAGTCAAATACTCTATCCTGCCAGTCTCCTCTCTTCTGCTTGGGCAGAGTACCTCTCCAAACACTCACAACTCAACAGCAGAGCAAATGTAACTCTCCCCACTTGCCTTACCTAATAATTTTCACATTAACTGACATTTACATTTGCACTGTGAAACTCACTGATGAGTTCCACAACCCAGTGCATACTCAAGGCCAGTGGGTTTGGATTGATGCTGTTACGGGACTTAGTCTTATCTAGCAGAGAGGAAAGGGAGAGAACCTTCCTAAAGATTCCAGAATTATGAAAAAGATCAATAAATCTGACAAGTCCATTCTTCTACTCAGTGAGGGAAAGTAAGCTAAAAATAAACTTGAGTGGAAAATGGAGCAGCATTCAACATGATTTGGCCAAAGTGATGACTTGGAACTGCTCATGCCACCCCCTTATTTCAGGACAGCAAGAATGAGTCCACACGGTGATCCTGTGCGAGGGGAGGGTGCAGATGTTACCACCCAGACCCTCAGAGGAGGGACAGGGACGCCACGCTAACTAGAGAAAATAACATCAGTTGCCACCGGCTTCCTGGCCGGCAGTGTTCAAGAACTCCACTCTCGCCTTAGTATCAGATTCTGCATTTCAATCTAGCGATGGTGGCACGATGTACACTCTTCACATCACGCGTATTAGCATGTTTATTCCTGGCAAGAGCAGTGGACTCAGCTTTTATACACAATGAGAATGGCATGTCTAAAGCCTGTCACCTCTTCTGAGCCAATAAAAGATCAACAGCCTTCAAGTGGATGTGACTGTGGAGTTTTCTCTTAAAGAAGCTTCACTGAACAGCACACCACAGAGCTCCCTCAACTACCCCACTGAAGTAACTGACCTGCGCTCAGTGAACAGACTCGGTCCTCTACAGCCAGGCCGAGACTCACTGCACCCGGTGCCCTGCAGAGGGCACGGAGGGCACAAACAGGAATAACACGGTGTCCCTGACCTCAAAGGCTGGCTCCAACAGTGCCAGCCCCCCTGCACCCACAATCTCGCCCATGACGGCTCCGTTGCTAAATCCAGTGTCCACTTTTTGGCCCTGGGGGTTGGTCTCTGCGAAGCCTCTGATGGTGTTGATCACTCCTCTTGAACCATTCCCTTGCTCACCATTTCACTGGACTTCACCGTGTGTCATGGGTCACTGCTCAGTCCTTTTGGCTGCGTCTCCCTCCTCTTCCTGTTCCTTACAAGCTGGTCTTCGGGAAGCACATACGTCTTGTGGCAGGTTCCCTATGGAGGCCCTTTCATGTCTCTGGCTGACCCAGCGAGTCCCATCAGAAACCTGCTTCTGACGCTCCCATGCGCGGCAGGGGTTGGTGATCATTTCTGTGAGCTCGAATGTTGTGGCATCGGACAGCTCACGTCTGCCTCCCTTCCTTCCCTCCCTGCCTTGCAGTTCAGTGAGGACTTCAGTTAGAATTCCAGGCCTCACTGACGAGAGGCCACGCATCCCTGGGGCCACTGTTCCTTGTTCATAAATGAACACATGACACAGAAAGTCGGCGAGACTGTCCCCAGGGTTACGGCTGAGACCATGAGGAAAGAGGCTCTCTCTTCTCTCTGGGATCACTGGCTGTCAGAAAGCCGGTGACCGTAGCTGCACCACGTGGACAGAGCCAATCTAAGAACGAACACCCAGAAACAGAATCTCGCTGCTGCAATTTACGCCTCAGGACCAGCCCACCAGTGATGTGAACTACTGCCTTCCCTGTTCAGACTGAGCGGTTCCATTTTGGTTTCTGAATTTGTGCGCACAGAAGTCCCAAATACCACAGAAAAAATAAAAGACAAATTAAATGTCTCTCAATAGGGAAATGGTTCATCAAATTATAGTATGTACTACGAAATATTTTGCCGGCATCAAAAAGAACAGGCAATGTTATATGTCATGGGAGTCCTCTAAGACATATTTTTAATAAAAAAAGGGAAGTAAAATGTGTCAAGAAAAATCCCATTACTATTTTGTGTGTGTGTGTGTGTGTGTGTGTGTGCGCACATGTGCACACAAATACTCAGGAAAACAGAATTGTTCTGGAATGCTTACAATGGCTATGATTAAAAAGAGGAAGAGCTACAGTGTCCAGGTGTTGTGCTCTGGAACTGAGCACCTGAAACCTGAACCATCTTGTTAGCCAGTGCCACCCCCATAAATTCAATGACAAGGGGAAAGAGTAACATCCAGGTAATTTCGGAACCACGTTTATGAACAGAGCTTTCCATAGTACTATAAAAGGAAGAGGAGTAAGGGCTGAGGGGTGTGTACAAAGATAGACTTCCTCTGTATTTTTCCATTGTTGTTCTAAGTTTACAACAGTAATACATTTATGTGTCACCTATGTAAACTGAAATATTGAAATGGAAAAAAAAAACCCGCTCCACAGGTCTTTACTTTTGGTCATCATCACTTCTCACTCTACAACTCAACACATCCAAAATCAACAGTCCTTTGCCCCAACATCCTTCTCTTTATCCCCTAATCTAGTTAATGACACCACCCGGTCACCGAAGCACGGGGTCTGAGAGCTCTCGGATGTGCCCCCCACACAGCCCACTTCCCCGATCTTCAGCAGTCACTACCTGTGACCCACGCCACCTCCTGAACTTGTCCCCTTCTCGTGTCCTCCCTTCCGTGCCACGGGTCAGGCTTGTTCTGATTTGCCTGCGTTATTACAACACTCCCCTCCCCCAATTCCAGGACCCCCTGTGTTCTCACCTCTGACTCGCTCCCGCCCAGAGATGTGCCTGAATGCAGTTCGGATCCCCTTCCTCCTCTGTTTAACCACCTGCAGCTGACGTGGGAATAAAGCCCAAACTCGGCCACTCCCCGTTCCACTCTCCCCCCGCCCCCCCCACTCGTCGAAGGCCTCGCGGGCCCCAGAGCGGCAGACTTCCTGGCTCCCGGGCCTTTGCACATGCAGTTCCTCCAGCGGCTCCCCTTTCCTGGCCTCCCTTGGCGGGCTCCCTGCCCCGTTCTTCAAAACTCAGGGTGAGCACTGTCGTTTCTGAGTTTCTGCTTGGGGTGGGGAGCCACGTGGAGATGAGCTCTTGACATTTTCTGCAACAGTCCCCTCCCACCACGCTTGGCTGCAGCCATCTTTTCAAGTCCTGATGCTACAAGTAAAAATTACTAAACATTTCAAGACGAGATGATTCCTCGGGACTTCTTCAGGACCGATGGGAGGGCACAAAAGGACCTTTGTCATCTTTGTTCCTATCACAACCCAATACTCCTTGCCATCAAATGTCTTCACTGGAGTGTGTCTCACTGTCCCCCAAAGGCCCAGGCATACTACAAATGTCACAGACTAATTAAATTAATTCTTGAACAAGAAGAATGACTGATGGGCAGCAAGGACGGAGAGGGACAGAGATGAGGGTGAGGCAGGATGGCCTGACTTCCCAGCAGAGATGCGCCCCCGACAGTGTGTTCGGAGCGTCACACTCTCACGAGGGGCCCTGCCCCACAAGCCCAGGACTGTTCACTGGGCATGTCCCGCCTTCTGGGTACACGCGGCGGCATGGAGTCTTTCCCGTTAGGGCGGCTCTCACTCTGAAACTCATTAATCCCGTTTCACTGGGTCCGGCAGACTGTAGAGACCAGCCAACATGCACCTTCAGACCCCGGAGCATGCGGGGATTCGGGGAGGCAGGGAACCACACAGGCAGGACGCCCTGGAAGGCGACTGCTCCGTTCTCTGCCTCTCGTGCCTCCTTTCCACCCATAAAGCCTGAGGGATGAGGAGCAACTGACTTACAATAATGACGGCTCCTATATTCGCCCAGCTCCCTTCTTCCAAGGAAACTGGGTGCCCTGCTAAGGCCTCCCCTTGATCGTCAGCCCTTCCGTGAGGGGGGCTGCTAGGCTGACCAATAAGACTCTGATCTGCAGGACAGGATCAGGGTGGGGAGCCTGGGGGTTCCTGCAATGCTCAGATGAGAGAACGTGTCGTAAGCAGGACTGAAGAGTCCACTGGCAATGAATAGCTTCAAAGAGCAGTACTGCCTGCAAGGCCAACTGTGGAAGTTTCTAGAAAGCCTCTAGGAAATATGTCAGACAGACGTTTTTAAGAGCTCGACTGAAATGAGAAAGAGCAGGAAGCACCAGGTGGGCTCTGCAGGCAGGGTCTTTCCTGGGCTGTGGGCCCCGTCACCGCCACCGCCGTCTTCTGTCACTGATTTCCACTGGCTTTTCCCCCAGAAAGATCTCAAATGCTGTCCTTTATTTAATATTGAGAAATCGGATGCTGTTTGCCTCACAGGAAGCGCCCGCTCCCCACCGGGGAAGAAGGAGCCGGCCTCAGAGGGTGCGGGTGCAGCGGGCTGACTCGCCGCTCGGCATCCAGTGTGCTCATTTTCTCGTGTTTGTCTCCTTGTTTATTTATTCACTTTCCCCCACCTAGACACAGCTATCATCTCCAGCCGAAAAGCAGACTATTGGAATTCCGTGTGCTGGTGTCCAATCGATCGGAGGAGATGGGGACACTGCTCGGCGGGTCTGTCTGGAATGTCTAGTGTTTTACCTGGTGCTTCAGAGAGGTCACAGCAGGTGAAGTCAAATGCCAGCAGCAAAGACGTGTCCCGGGGTTTAGACTGAGACAAGGCCCGGCGGGCCCCCCGCCCTCGTCGGCCACAGAGGCAGGCAGTGTCCTCGTGGACGGGCAGGAACAGCGCCGCACCCTCCTCTGGTCCCCCAGCCTTTTCCAGGTGCGCAGCTGGCCACGTGCTGTCAGCGGTGGCTGCTCCTGCTGACAAGCAGGCCGCCTGGTGGGGCGGCCCCTGGGCTCCAGCAAGGACTCTAAGACATGGGGTCCTTCAGAAGCCACGCTCTCACGGTGCTCACGCCACGCCGTCCCTCCCGGGCCTCTCCCTCCACAGGAGATGGAACCAGACATCGGTGTGGAGAACCAGCCACACTCCCTCCTGCACCAACAGTGTGTGACTTCTCTTTCTGTACACAGGATGGTTTTAAAAACTGTCTTGTATTCGGAAAGCACATTCTACTTAAAAATTGCTTTTATAGTTATATTAGTTAATCCCTGCAACATCCTGGTGAGATTAGCATCATTGCTAATTTTAAAGAAGCTGAGGTTCAGAAAGAAATACCAATATCACGATGTCAAAATATACGTAATGGCAGAGTCAGGAATTCAACGCATCCCAGCACAGTTTGCCTCTGATGATAAGCTCTTACCCCCGCGAATAGTAAAATTATTTACAGTAACTTCATAAATGCTTTAGGGATAATAAGCTACAATTTTACATCGATTATGTGGGATAACGGGAATTTATGCATCACCAAGGAAAGCAGGACATGGAAGCCTGTGATCTGCACTGTCAGAAAAGTGAGATGAGTTTACCGAGACCAAACAGGACCGGCAGACAGAGCGATGTCTGTGGACGGGGCCGGGGTCCCAGCCTGAGATGTGGAAATGGGGATAGGAAGGAAGACTAAGGAGCAAATGACAGGTGACCCAAGGAGGGGCTCGGACAAAGAAAAATCAGTGGCCAGCTGCAGTCATCACAGAAAATGCACATGCAGGGATGGGGGATGGGGTGATGGGAATTACTTATGGAGCTTCTTCTGAATAACATGAGAGTTCTGAGTTTCTGTCCCTTAAAACAAGCAGAGAGGACACCAGTAGGAAGAAAGGATGAGTAACAGAAAAATGAACAGAAATGATTCAAAAGTTCTCAATGTGGCTCATTTGGTTGGAGGTCCTCCCATACACCAAAATGTCCAAGGTTTGATTCCTGGTCAGGGCACATACCCATAAACATTGTTAACCAGAGAGGGGGCTTTGGGCTAAGTCAGTCCGGGGCAGAAACCAGCACGTGGGGAGCGGGGGAAGGAGAGGAGGTGTCATCACTGACTCACCGAGAGTTGTTCCAAATTCCTCTTCATGTCTGTTTGCAAACCGAGGCTTAGTTCCAGGGCTCAGAAGCCGAGCTCCCGGAGGACCCTCCCTCCCTCAGCTAGACATCAGACACCCCATCCATCTGCTGCGGGTTAAGGTTTCTCATCGCCCGCGTGAGACGTCATGGCAGGTGGGCTCTTGCCCTGAGACAAGCGAGGGGAACGTGTGCCAGGGGACCCGGCTCTCAGGGCTTGGTCTCAAATTTGCCTCTAAAAGCAAAAGGCTTGCTAAGTAAAATAAATAAATAGATAAATAAAAATTTTAATGCCTGGTTGCTAACCTTTAATTCATAGCATCTGAGCGCTAGGGAAATTCTGTATAGAGATTGTTAGCAGAGGCAAAGATCGTAAAATTTCAAGCAACACTAACAGCTAATTCATATTAATTAGTGATTTTTGGCAAGTAACATGGCATATTTATATGTTCCGCGGGGAACTTCTCAAAATGGCAGCAGGCGCGGAACTTGCGGATGTAATCCAATTTAATGTCATGCTCTACTTTTTTTTTTAATCCTCACCCGAGGACATTTTTCCATTTTTTGTTCAGGTAGAGTGGGAGGGAGAGAGAGGAACAGAGAGAGAGAAACACCGACGTGAAGGGACACATCGAGTGGCTGCCACCCGCACGACCAACCAGGGCCGGGGACAAACTGCAACCGAGGTACGTGCCCCTAGCGGGAACCGAACCCGGGTCTCCCAGGACCGCAGGCCGACGCTCTAACCGCTGAGCCAAACCGGCCAGGGCTGTCATGCTCTACTTTAAAAAAATGTTTCAGACTCTTACACCATCTGATGAGAAACGCACCTCCTGGATTTGAAATGAAGAGAACAGCTCAGGAACTTGCCTTGCTAAACACAATGGACACGACGAAGAAGTCCAGGAGGAGGCTCTCGGAGAGGCCTCTGCAGTCGAAGTGGAAGAAGATGACGGCGAAGCCCAGGTGGACAAACTGGGGGGCGGGGCTGCAGAAGGAGGCCCGGAGCAGCTTCATGCCGGCCACGGTCACCAAGAAGACGTCCCAGCTGTCAGGGGAGAAGGAGCGTGAGCAGTGGCGTGTGCAAACGACCAGGTGAGCGACAGTAGCTCACCGCTTGGCCTTTACCGCACATCTGCACTTTGTGAACACAAAACGCCAAACTGGGGGCCTGCGAGCACCCTCACTTGACAGAGCAGGAAACTGAGTCTCTGAGCTGGAGACTCAGTTTCCTGCCGAGTCACCTGTCGAAGGGCTCGAAGGCGGATCTGGGATTCACACTCAGCCCCGAGGGACTCTCCCGCACAGACTGCCGCTAGGGAAAGCTCCCGCCACCACCTGCTTCCAGCTGCCCCCGCCCCCCAGAGGACACAGCGCTGCTGGGAGCTTGTCTGAAGGCCTGCGGCGGTGACGGCTCCGCGGAGCTCCAGGGCAAGTGAGAAATCAGAGCACGCTGCCCCTGGGAGGCCTGCTCGGTGTTTTTACGATAGAGTCTTACTGAAGCAGCCATGTGACAACGGTCAACATGAAATTCTGCAAAGGGAAAACCCATCATCTCAACAAAGCCATTTTCACTCTTGCACATGAACTTCCCGCGTTTTTCTGCATATTTGCCATCCCAGTGCGCATGAGCTTCCCGGTCTCGCTCCCTTTCTGCTGAATGTCACATCACTGACATTTCCCCGTGGCACAGGCCAGGGAAGGAGCTGGCCGAGCCGCCGGGAAGGCGGAGCAGGACCTCGCTGTGAGGACTGCCGCCCTGGACGCTTGTGCAGGGTCAGTTAGTGACTCGAGGAGGGAGGACCGCGTGCATGGGAGCAGTTCCGCCAGCTCAGGGGGTCAACAGTGAACAACCTGTCCACCGTGAGATGGCCAGTCACCAGCTCAGGGGGTCAACAGTGAACAACCTGTCCACCGTGAGATGGCCGGTCGCCAGCTCAGGGGGTCAACAGTGAACAACCTGTCCACTGTGAGACGGCTGGTTGCTGGCAACAGCTCAGGACGGCCTGACAGAGTGTTGCCCTGCTTGAGGCCTCTGTCTTTCTGCAGGGGGTTTTGCATATCTTTTTTTTTTTTTTTGTGGTACGTGCCCCTAGCGGAAACCGAACCCGGGTCTCTCTGGTCCGCAGGCCAACACTCAGCCGCTGAGCCAAACTGGCCAGGGCAGGCTTCGCACATTTTAACCAGATTCCCCGCAACCATAACAGCCTCTGGACATCAAAAGAAGGACAGTGGTGAGAACGCCGTCCGGAGAATGGTAGCACTTGAAAGGATTTTCTTTTTCTGGCAAAACACATAAAACTGGGGCCATGCCTCAGTTTCCCTCAACCTCAAGGGATCCTGGGCTCCGGACCTCAGGTCACGGGATGAGGGCGTTTAACAAGTGCTTTCAAAGTCTTTGCGCCTCGGAGGTGTCCCACCGCCATCTAAGAGACCTAATGCTGGGGATTCCGTTCCCACGTCTGACATCTCACGTGCCTTCAGACCTGGGGCTCTGATTGGTCCCTCTCGCCTGATGGACGCCCCAGTGCGCTGCATCCCAGAGACACCAGCCCTTGATTACATGCAGGTTTGGGGATCGTGGGGATGCTCTCTGTCACTTCGCACAAAGTCCTCCGTGCTCCTGCAGTGCAGTTGTTCCACAACCCACCGTCCTTTCCCAGTGGACACCGGTGCCCACGGTGAGCACAGTGTGAGAGCCTGACAGTGGGTCCCGCGGCCCTTGACAACAGTCCCGGGCACAGTTCCTCGGGGACAGCCAACGCCCTGCCATGATAAGGGTCCCAAGACTAGGGATACTTTGATTTCAGCGACATGGGTGATGTCGGGGTTATCCAGGCAGAGCTGAAGGGCTGCAGTCGTGGCTGTTATAGCATTGCCATGGTGATGGCTTCGGTTCTGATTCATGGACTGTCACAGGCCCAGCTGAAGGTTTCATCAGGCTTACCTAACAGTCAGCGAACAGCGGCCTGGAACAGCTGTGAGGCATCCGTGTAGGTCAGGCCAGGAAATATGAATACCTAACAAGAGACCCGATTCCGGCCCTCGGTCATCCATCCATCCGTCACCACTCACCAGGCGGCTGGTATGGAAAGCTGAATAATAAACAGGGCCTGTGATGACCGCGTTCACTCTCTGACCGTCGGGCCAGGCGGTTCTCAACGGAGGAGGCGGGCGCAGTTCAACAGGCCTGGAGGCGACTGCTCTGTGGCCTCCTGCGGTCTGTCTGAGAACGGCGGGTCTGGAGGTCTGAAATCTCGGGAGACTTTGTTATTAAGTCTTCAGATGGATGCCTCAAGAACAGAAAGGACTGTCAGCTTTGGATTCTGAAAGAAAGAACTTTGTGGGTATCATCTGGAAGTTGAGAATACCTGGAGGTACACAAGTCAGGTGATACACTCTGTCTTTAGTGTCTGGAAAGAAATTTCAGGGATTACACAGTGAGATGACTTCAAGCTGGACTCTCCGAACTGTTCACGTGAGTCTGTCTGTTCTCAGCCTTTGCATCCAACCTCTGCCACGCCAGAGCCGCTTGGCCTCAACCTGCAGTCTTCGCCCAGGGCTGGTCCTGGGGCTGGAGGGGGAACTTGAAACCCTTTAGGCCGATGCCCCGGGCAGCACCGGTACCTTCTTTGCTACTTTGGTTCTGACTGAGTCCTCACCCTGGAAATGGAGGATCTGCCTTGTTCTAAGTGGTCATCCTGGGGTCAGCCGGGACTGTACCAGGAGAGCCCTGCCACCAGGAGGAGGACTTCACGTTCTAGAAGCAGCACCACCCCCTGCACTGGGCCCCACCCAAACTCTACAGGAACACCGTAGTCCCATCGTCCACCTTCTTTAACCAATGAGACGAATTTTCACCCCTGGACCTGAAGCCTGGGATTTTCAGTGCCAAAGACACGGGCTTCCTGCCTGGCCTAACTGAACCAGGCCTGGACTGGAAGCAAGGCAGGTCGGGAGGTTAGAGGATCATTTTGTCAGCGTCTGTTTGTGTGACCATGAACCCACTCCAAGTCCAGTGTTCAAACGCCTTGAAGGCTTGCCCAGTCTTTGGCAAACATTCGTGCACGTGTCCTCATCGCACCCCGAGAGGAAGAGCAGGTTTGAATTCGTCTGCTTGGGATTATGCATCAGGGTGGACGTGGGCATGTAATGTTTAAGCAACGTGACTAATAAGCAAGTCTGGGAAAGAATCTCTTTCATAACCTACTCTACCAACTTCCTTGATCAGAACCTTTTTGTCAGAAAGACAAATCCACAAATAATCCAGTAGATTTCCATTTGTAATTCAGAGTGAATTTTAATATATGAAACCAATGACTCAGCTGCACATTGTCAGTGCTTTGCACAAGCACGGGTGTCCTGATGACATGGCGTCTCTGTGCTCTGTTTCTGTCGCTGTGACGCTTCTCCTGATAAACGCAGAGAGAGCAGTGACATTCCCTCGAGCACAAAGTGGCAGACCATTAGCTAAATGCACCGACAGGAGGCAGGAACTCCGAGAACGCTGGAGTCGCAGGATTCTGACACCGTGTGAGCGCTCCCTAAGTGTGAGGGCGGTTTTCAAATCTACTGACATCTATTCACAACATCACTTCCAGCAGATCTAATGTCATCTGCACCCGTCACTCCCCAGATAACCACCCAGCCCGAGCACGTCTCAGTAAAAGACCACCATGAAGTTAGCATCAGCTGCAGCCTGTTTAGAGAACTTTCACTAGGCTTTGAAAACATTCTGTCAAATCATTAGGAGAATAAACCATTATCCACTTACTGGGTCCCAAGTCTCCGATAATTGCTTATTGAAAATGCATCAATAGTGAGGGCATTCAGAATTATTGCTGGGTACAAGATATATTTTTCGAAACACTGAAGCCAAACGTAGAGTCTTTCAAACCACATTAAATGGGCGATATCTGAAAGAAACACAAAAGCCACTTAGAACAGCCACTGATCGATTATTTGTCTTTAACTGCATGTGATAATAAGTACCATCTCCCTTTTAATTAAAAAGCTGCTGGTTTAGTAGACCAGACACAGAGCATGGTGCACCAATGTTCCTTCAGGGCGGCACCTCAGCTGTGTCCAACACAGTTCATAAATAATAGTATATAGCAGCAATTTTCAACCAGTATGTTGCAAGAATTTTTTTTTTTTTTTTGGTACGTGCCCCTAGTGGGAACCGAACCCAGGACTCTCTGGTCCACAGGACAAAGCTCCAACCGGTAAGCCAAACCGGTCAGGGCATTGCAACAATTTTTAAAACATGCAATACCCGACTAGCTAGGGACACTGACCTCTTATTTTTTTTAGATTGTCAGATTAAGAAAATGACAGCAGCCAACACAACAATAGCCATCTGGTGTGAATGAATCAAATTTATACCTATTTTCTTGTCAGATCGGCAAAAAATATATTTTTTGATGTGCTGCAGAGTTTTAGTAATTAGTTTATATATGCCATGAGATGAAAAGGGTTGAAAATCACTGATCTATAGAAATATAGGCCTTTCCCCAATTTCTCGAGTCGGTTGATTTTTCCAAATATAATTATTACTGGGAGGTTAGGTCTACTTTCTGGGCTCTTCTCTCCCTCTTTTTAACCTTTACATCCACAATCAAATTTCTGGGCAACATATGCAGATAAGAGAGAGCTGACCCCCAACCCTTCGCACCCTGAGTGTGTTCCATTCCGGTGTGATTTCCCGACAGGGAGGCACAGGGAGAGTAAGTCCATGTACGCAGGCTAAGCTTTTAAGTCAGACCAACCAGGGTTTGCATCCAGACTCTACCAATTACCTGCATCTTTCTGAGCCTCAGTTTTGTGTGTCCTGCCCATCCTCTGGGCCAAGCCTCTTTCCTACCACGCGCGGCAGAGGAGACAGCTGCTCCCCTCCCCGGGTGGCTCTTGTGGAAGGCACAGTTGCCGTGACTCTCAGGTAACACTCAGGACTCTTCTCTCTGGGAGCAGCTGTGCCTGGTCTGACTGGTCAGGCACAGACTTCTGTAGGACGCAGTGAGGGGCTGGGAAAATAATCCATTTCTGCCTCCGGAGTGCAGGACCAGAGCAAGAGCCAGAGGGCTACCGCCCGCCCCCAGGGGGAGAGCACACCAGGTCCAGGGCCAGGGTCCTCGGAGGGCCCACCTCATTACCTGCCGCATTCGCCTTTCTGCTGGTAACTGTGAGGCTGAGGTGGACCCCACACCCGAGGTGGGCAGTGAGCCAGATGTGCTGGGGACCGATTCTCTCCACAGCACGTCTCACCGCCTCAACCTGCAAATCTGACGGACGGCAACCCCATCAAACTGCTGCAGTCACATTCCTCAACGATTTATAACAAAAGCTATACCCCAATCATCTCTAGCAGAAAGTAAGAAAGAGCCACACCATTTCCACGTTGCTGGGATCACGAGAAGCCACTCATGAAAGAGACAGCTCACACTCACCACCAGTGACCCGCGGTGACATCAAAGGGCTGCCCCGCAGCTCAGGAGACAAAGTGCTGTTTCCGACACTCTTCCCTGGGACTTGATGTAACGGGTCTCAGGAAGCAACACAAACGCACACACGTACCACACACACAGAACTGGGAGCTGGTCGCTTACCTTCTTCTCATGTGGATGACACGTCTACATAAGAATGTATTATTTTTATAACTTAAAAACACAATTACTTTCTACATTTGATTTAAAATACAAGGAGTGGCTTGGCATTCAGAAATCTTGCTTGACAGGGATTAATCTGGATGAGATAGGAAAGGTGGGGATGGACAGAGAGGAAATACTTCATGACAGAGGAAATAAGAAACAGAATCCCAGCAACAACTGTGAGTAGAAGAAAAAGATATGAGAGAGCATCAAGATAAACAATTTTAAAAGGTAGTGATAAATGAAGCTGGAAGGGAGAGTTGGAGAAAAATTAAAAAGTAAGGATGTGGGGTAGGATTCAACTTAGGTATTCTTACGGTTAATATGCAATGTTCCCAAGTGTCAATTTGGAAAGGGGTTATTTCATAAGAAATGAAGTTTTGGGTAAAGGGTGGTAAACGTGATGGGTGGAGACCTGACGGGGTGGTGGACGCAGTTGGGTGTAGACGGTGTGCTGAGCTGTGCACCTGGAACCCTCTAACTTTGTGAGCCTGTGTCACCCCGATATGATAAAAAAGTAAAAGTTAAAAAAAGAAGTGAAGCTTTTGATATACAGTTCATAAAATGTAGGTATAGTATATATGTTACATATAGATAAAAGGGTTTTTATCTCTCGTGAAAGTGCGTGAAATACAAAAACAAATCTTCACGATCGCTCCCCATTCCTTCTAAGCTCCTTCCTGAGGGCAGGTGCAAGGCTCCCGCCACTGCCAAGTGGAAAGCGCCCCTCCCACCCGCGCCTGGGTGCCGCACCCCTGCCACCCGCGCCTCGTGCCGCGCCCCTCCCACCCGCGCCTGGGTACCGCGCCCCTGCCACCCGCGCCTCGTACCGCGCCCCTGCCACCCGCGCCTCGTGCCGCGCCCCTCCCACCCGCGCCTCGTGCCGCGCCCCTGCCACCCGCGCCTCGTGCCGCGCCCCTCCCACCCGCGCCTCGTGCCGCGCCCCTGCCACCCGCGCCTCGTGCCGCGCCCCTCCCACCCGCGCCTCGTGCCGCGCCCCTCCCACCTGCGCGGGGTGCCGCGCCCCTCCCACCCGCGCCTGGGTGCCGCGCCCCTGCCACCCGCGCCGGGTGCCGCGCGCCCTCCCACCCGCGCGGGGTGCCGCGCCCCTCCCACCCGCGCCTGGGTGCCGCGCCCCTGCCACCCGCGCCGGGTGCCGCGCCCCTGCCACCCGCGCCTGGGTGCCGCGCCCCTGCCACCCGCGCCTGGGTGCCGCGCCACTGCCACCCGCGCCTGGGTGCCGCGCCCCTGCCACCCGCGCCTCGTGCCGCGCCCCTGCCACCCGCGTCGCGGTGCCAGCTCCTGTTTGCGCAGCGCGCTTGCTGCAGAGGCGTCAGTGTCCTGCTCCCGCTTCCCGCTGAACCTTCTGCCCCTGGGTTTGGGCTTGTGCGCGGCGTGGCCACTCCTGACCTCCTGCGGAAAGAACTGATACCTCTCGGTCTACCCCGCTGCACCTGAGGCTGGAAACGTCACAGTCGTTTCCTTCTAAAACACTGTCCCCACGCCTGCTCAGACCTTTCCTAAGAGGCTCCTCATCCCTGCCCTTGGTCCCCTGCTGTCCTTGGATCTCTTTGTCATTGTCCTCATTTCCTCGAACTGAGGTCCGGCACCCATAACTTTCATTATTACTTCTGATGACACCCCTGAGCAACCGGATTAAGTAACACCTTCAAAGTGCCCCCCCACCCTAGTCACTGCCCACAAGGTAACCAGCCCCAACCCTGATCACAATGTCTGGCTCTTCCTACTATTTTCTGTGCCCTTTGCTCAACATGTTTGTGAGACTCGCTGACATTTTTGAGCGCAGCTGTCCCTTTTCCTTGTCCCGGCTCACCGTTCTCTCCAGCCTGCTGCTCGGGGCAGGTGGTCAGTCTCCCGCTCACGCCTGTGATGGGCGTGCTCCAGATCATCCTTGCACACGTCCTTCAGTAAGCGTGCACAGACCTGAGGTACACAGCCAGGTGTGGAATTGCTAGGTTATCAGTGTGCGTGCGGGACGCTCCAGGAGATGCCGCCAAGCAGTTTTCCAGAGTTACTGTGCCCGTTTGCACGCCCACAGACAAGGCCGGTGCGCCCTCCGTGTGCCCCACGTCCTGGCAACACGGCTCCCCCTTCGTCTTAGCTGCGCTGGGGGTGCAGAACGGGTGGCACTCTGTGGGGTTTGCGTTCCCTGGTGACAAGCCGCAGAGCTTCTCATGTTTACTGCCGCCTGGTTCTTCATGCCTGCTGCTTGGCTTTTTCCTCACTGATGTTTAGAGACTCTTCATACATTCCAGGTCTCTGTCTTTACTCAGATGTACGCATGGGGACAAGCTCCCATCTTATGGGTTGTTTTTTCACTCACTTAATAGTTATCTTTTGTAGAAAAGAAATATTTAATTTTGATATGCTCCAACTTCTCACTTTTTTTCCTGTTAGAGTCTTTGGTGTTCTTTTTCAAAGGACAAGGTCGTGACCACATTCTCCTGTTTTCTGCGGAGACTTTAACTGTTTCATTTTTTCACAGTTAGACCTGAAGCTTCTGGAATTAACGGCTGTGTATCATGCGAGGGGTTGAGACGGCTTGTTTTCCATGTGGACATCTAACTGGCCACCGCCATTCACTGCCGATCACTTCTGCTTGCCTGGCACTGCCGCCAACCACTCTGGCGACACGCCTTTGGGTGTGCTGGAGGCTGCCTGGACCGTCCTTCCACACTCCTACGAGAAACTCATCTTATTACAGACCCAGCATCCCGCCATCTGGAACCCCCCCGCCCCCGGCTGCTCCCAGTAGAATCACGACCATGGCTCCAGGCAGAGAGTTCGAGGCATCCCTCTCGGGGGCCACCCCACGCTGACACTGTTTGGATTCGGGACTGTCAGCACTTGGGAACAGTACAAATGAGTCTAATTTTCAATTGACTTTCTTATTGTTTCCACATTCTTTAGAAACAAAGTCCACCCCCATCCTGCCTGCTCCCAGCGGACCCCGCCCTGTCCGGGGCTCCATCCACTGCCACATCCCCACTGCTCGGCGTCGGCCAGACCCGGAGCCGGGCTTTCTGTACGTGTGACCTTCAGTTCCAAGGCTGAGCGTGTTACTCCCGTGTTGTCGCTGTGCTGTGACTTCCGCAGCTACAGCACAGTCGCCTCAGACAGTCATCTCAACGTCCATCTCCCACTGGACTGCGGATTCGTCAGGAGGAGGTGCCAGGTCTTAAATGGTCGGTGTTTCCATACCCAGCAGAAGGCCTCCTGGCCCAGAGTTAGGGCTCAGTAAATGTTCATTCTCATCCTACCATTTTTAGTGTTTGGGGGACTCAGAAAAATTAATTGGACAAAGAGGAACTAAAATGAGGCCTAACAGAATTATTTTTTGATTACAAAACAAAAATCATTCTAACTATAACATTTCCCATTTCATTCTCTCCTAAAATACAACCAGTTAGAATTAGGTTTCCTTCTCTATGAATTCACTTTTTCTGATTTCTCGATTTATTAAACAGTGTCAGATTGAGACTATCGTATTAAATGCAACTCAGCTGGTTTATAAAAACACATTTTCAGAGCTCTATCAACATTTGTCACCAATTCAGAGAAGCATGACAACCACAGCGAGATTCCTGTGAAAATATGTAAGTTAAGAGAAATACAAGCCAACCGCATCCCGCAGTGCTGACAGAAAAGCCCTTGGATTAAAGGGACAGTCGAGTGGCTCACGGCTGCGGAGGCCTGGGCGTCGGGCGGGAGGGGTATGAGGGCAGACTTTCAAGTGCTTGTCACATCGACTTTCAGAAGAAGACATTTTCCAGTGAGTGGGCAGAGGGCTGGTTCCCGTGAAGGGACACAACCCCGTTTCAGTCTGCAAGGCTGTTCTGCAGATAATGACAACGAATATGGGTTTGCCATAAGAATTTCCATTCTCCCCTCCGGGGAACACATAAAGCAGTGAGCTTCAAATAATGCGAGAAATCACTGATAAACCCTGAATTCCTCATCCATGTCTTTCCTCATATTTGAAAGCGAAAGTACTTATTCAGCGGAACTGTGTGTGTGTGTGTGCGCGCGCGCGCGTGTGTGTCTGTGTGTGTGTGACTACTGTGTGTGTGACTATATCACAGCACCACTTCAAGGCACGTGGCTGAGACGTTTGGGCTCTAGATGTCTTGGACCGTGAGCACCGTTCGCTGTCTGACCTTGGAACCGCGAGCTGTAGGCACGGATACGTTCAACACGGCCTCGATCCCATTTGTGAACAATTAAGGCCCAGGGTCCTTAGTTAATAACTGGTCTCCTGTTAGATGCAATCAAGATGATAGCTACAAAGGAGGTCTGTGCTGGACTTTTAAAGGACAAAGAGAACTTGTAGAGAACTAGAAACCAATTCGTTCCTAAGTTTCTAAAACCTTTACTATTAAAAAAAAATTCTTTTTCCTTTATTGATTTTAGAGAGAGAGGAAGTGAGAGGGAGAGATAGAGAGAAACCTCGATTGACTGCCTCCTGCATGCCCCCCACTGGGGATCGGGCCCACAGCCTGGGACAGGTGAGTGTGACGGACAAGCAGCCACATGCCTCCCTCTGTACTGACCGTCTGGCAGAGAGGACAGTGCACACACCTCTCCCTGTCCGCACTCACAGCGACACGCACCGTATACGAAGGGAAAACACCTTAGGTAAGATCCACCCCAAGGCACAGTCTCCCTGGTGTTCGGTGCCACACCCCGCAAAGCAGGGTGGGGAGGGACGTGGAAAGGGAGTTAAATATCTAGGAGCCACTGGAGAGAGCCAATCCCAGATGCCACCATCTCCACACTTCTGACTCAGGTTCTGCCCATTTGTATGCTCAAAGAAAATTCCAGTTTAACCCTCATACATCCCTAGAATTTTTCCACCAAGGTCAGTAATTTCTTCCAATGGAATGTTACAATGTCTAGAGTGTAGGAAACATTTCACAGATAAATCAGACTTGTGCTGAGTGTTTCTATCTGGGAGTTGAGGGAGACACGTGGAAAAGATGAACCATCACGGAGAAGGAAGCTAAACTAAAGTGTGAACCCTGAATTTTGAATTCCAAACAACTTAAACTTAATCTTTTTTGCGGGGTGACCATAAAAAGCTAATAAAAAGAAAGCTTACAAATGCAATAATACGATAAATATGTTTCCTAAGTCCCCAAACTGTCTCAATATTTATACAAAGTCAAGTTAAAGAAAATCTTTGCAGTGATATTTTATAACTGCCTTTCTGTAATGTCCTAAATATGCAAAGAGACCATAAAAATGCATTGCTTTAGCACTATTACGTCTCTTTTCCCTGGAATAGCAGGCCCTCGAGAAAAAGAGAGCAGACTCACTGCCGTTTACAAGTTTACATAGAACTTACTCCGATTGAACACTTCGTATTTTCTCAAAGGCTTTTCAGGCTGGGTTTCTTTAGGTGTTTATGTTGCTAAAATAAGTCTTTTTCAGTAATTAAAAGTTAACAGAAAATCTTCAGGACGTTTTTATCTTTTTTTAATCCTCACCCGAGGACATTTTTCCATTTTTGTTCAGATAAAAAGGGAGGGAGAGAGAGGAAGAGAGAGAGAGAGAAACATCGACTTAAAGGGACACATCGAGTGGCTGCCTCCCACACAACCCCAGCTGGGGCCGGGGACAAACTGCAACCAAGGCATGTGCCCTTCGTGGGAACTAAATCCGGGTCTCTCTGGACCGAGGGCCGACGCTCTAACTGTTGAGCCAAACCAGCCAGGGCAGGATGTTTATATCTTTAGGAAGATACTTTTCTTGAATTTGAATCCTGAATTACGCTGTAAGCTGCTAGGACGCCAGGCTTCCTGCCTGTAGGGGCCAGATGTGCACACGAGCATTTCCATGCGGGCACAGCTGGCTCAGGGCCCTTCCCCTGAGGCGTCTAAGACAGAGACACCTGCAGAAAGGAATGACCGCCCCCCTGGGAGCGTCTCCACACTAGAGGCAAATGCTTCTTCCTGTGAGTGCTTCTCACTGTCGTCTTTCTTGTGGGGCCAAGTCTCGGCCTGTCAAGTCCTCACATGTGCACACGTGTGGCTTGTCCTCTAGAAACAGGCTCCGCTTCCCAGAGCAGTCGCCCGCATTGAGGGTAGGTGGCCACCCTTTCATGTGAAGCAGATCCCATTGCCCTGTCGCTCAAGGCCCTATAATTCTGTGTAGGATAAACCCAGGGTCCTCATGGCCTTGCTGTTCCCATTAGCCAAGGCTGGGGGGGCCCGGCTTCTTCTTGTGCCCGGGGTCCGCTCCCCGCACTTCGAGGGCTAACTGCCTCTTTACCTTTAGGCCGAACAGTAAATGTCACCTCCTCGAATGCAAATGAGGACCTCTATATACTCCCTCCTGGCCTCCTATACTTTCCCTGCAAACTTGGCTTCAAACACTGATTGTGCACGTTGTCTGTGTGCTGACTGTCCAGCTCTCTTCCCCAGCCAGGAACCAGGTGGCATTTGTCCCTCACACTTGGCATGTGGCACTGTACCCTTTCCTTACGAGCCACTCAGTACATTCGGGTGACATCACTGATTGATTAACAACTTAATTAACTAGGCAGACACCCAGCAGAACAAACTTGGGGAGAAGCGGGGCTTCCGCGGGGCACATGGCCTGCCTTGTAGGGGCTCAGATGGACTCCTGGCCAAACCTGTCCCTTTCCTGAAAGGCCCCTCCCGGGTGCGGCCATGGTGGTCTTGCCCCCGGGGGGTGCCCAGCTTTCTGCACAGTCCGTTCTGTGAGTATTTGTGAACAAATTGCGAAATACGACCAGGTTCAGGGTCACGGTAGATGTCTCAGACAAAGACAAGCTGATGAAGAACAGCATTCGGGAATCAGAAAATTATTTACGTTTTTCAAGGAATAAAATGTCTGAACTGTTTCCTCAATGGTCTCTGACTTTGGGGTCGGTCTCAGAGAATTCTTTTCTTCTTCTCCAACCAAGACCATACACTTGACCCCTCTTTTCTTCAGTGCTAGTCAGGTTCCTTCTCTTCTTCATCTTCCTTCGAATTTTTTCCTTAAATCTTTAGTCCATCTGACATTTCATTTGATACAAAGTCTAACTCAATTTTTTAAAATATTAAGGTCATTTCCCTCAAACCACCCCACTGACTTCCGCATCCATTCGGTGGAGATAGAGCGCCCCTGAGACCTCTCGCAGGTCTCCCCGTGGGCACGAGAAGGGCAGTGCCCGAGAGAACACGTGTCCGGCCAAGGCTCATGCTCCCACGCACCTGCTCCCACAGAGCGCGGCCCCAGACCCGCAGGTGCTCCACGGCGTCACGTTGACCGGACCAGAATTCTTCTCCACAGCACGCTGTGACTTGTATGGCTTTTAAACAACAAGATTATTTAAAACACCATTTCTCTTCCCCACCTGGCTTCTCCATGTATTATCCCATCATAAAGTGCTATGAGGGTTGAGCTATTTCAGGTAAGACCTCAACAGGTGTCCCTCAGGGAGACTGGGTCCGGACTCATCACGGTGGCCTCGCCCACGGTCGCTCGGGGTGGACCGCACTCCTCCGGGGCCCCCTCGGCCCCCGCCAGGCCGCAGACCCACAGAGCCCACTCTGCTGCCTGGCACCAGTGTCCATCACGGCCTTTCACGACTGCCTGCTTTCTAGGGTTAGTTTTTTCTACTTCTCCAATTACTGACCAGCCCATTTATTTGAGCATAGTTTTGGCTTTATCGGCAGCAGAAAGAACCCCAGGGGACACTTGGGGCACTACCCTGAGACCGGCTGGAGAGCTGGGTCTGAGGTTGGCAGCTGACCACTGAGCTGTCCCTCCTAATGCTGACAGGTGCTTCCCCAGTGGCCATGGCCTTGCTCCCCCTCGAGCAGAGGTAACTGGATGCCACCTCTCCTTCTTCCTGCTGCGGTGTGAGCCTGCTACCACTGCCAGTCCCGGTACCCTCCCCCCTCCCCCAGCCTGTGGAGACCCACACGGAACGTGGGTTTCCCAGTGGGCCAGGCGGAGACCAGAGCAGCCAGAACGTGAGCTGTGGGAGGAGCAGGGCCGGCAGGGAGGAAAAGAGAGGAGAGGAAGAGCACGTGCCTGGAAATTATCACAGATGGAATAATTAATAAGGCAGGCTTCCGACTGACGGGCTATGTTCTGACAGATCAGCTCTGAGCGTGTCTCTGGCATTTGGAGTACAGGCTCCTATGGAAGCATCAGACCAATGAGACCACGTGCTCTAGCACTGGTCCAGTTCATGCTGAACTATTCTAGTCACTTTCAATTAAAGAGGCTCTAGAGGGTTTCTAGGCCTCCAGCTGCCCCTGCAGCTAGCATCTCTTTATGGGGGAACAGACAGGAGAGAATCCGTCCTCCCAGAACCGTGTCATCTCCTCAGCACACACAGATGACACCTCCCAAAGACCCCAGCCAGCCTGTATGCTTGAAATCAGGCAATTATCTAGCACGATATACATTGCGAAAGGTTTTTACATATATCATATCCAGCCTGATTTAATCACTGCAGAAATTCTGTGATCATACAGGTAGTATTGTCACCTGTGGACCAAAAATTTTATAACTGTAGGACATGTACCTGAGACTATAATGGGCCACCAACAGCCTCGCACAATGTGTGAAATGGGGCACAAAGAAAGGTGCAAAGTGATTAAATTCCTGAACCCTGGGGAAGAGGAGGAGGACAGACTCCCTGAATGCATTCCGCCAAGGGTTATGCCAACTGTTCTCTTAACTTCATCCTCCAACAAAACTTTGTGGTAGGAACGCCCAATTACAGATGGCAAAATTGAATCACAATGGTTAAGCCCGACTAACACGACAAATCCAGGATTTGAGCCCATCTAGACTGTTTCAGAGCCTGTTCTCTGGGCCATGACAGTTTAATTCCCTCCTAACTTTCCAAAAGCTTCCTGCAAGGAAAGCCGAGTCATACATAAAGTACCAGGAGTCAGAAAGACATCTGACTTTTCAACACAGCAGTGGAAGCTGGAAGACAATGGACCCTTCCCTTATGATTCTGGAAGGAGCACTTCTATCCTCACAGGCTACGCAATACCCATAAGTGCAAAGTAAATGAAAACACTTTGACATAGCCAAAGTCTTCAAGTTTACTTCCCAGGCACTTTTTCATGGGGGGGGCTGGAGAATGTGCTTCCTTCTACGTGGGGAAGTAGACAAGGAACAAGTGGAGTAGGTTCCTGAAGGGAGTCTGCAGGGCAGAGCTCAGAGACCATCTGACAGATTTCCTGTGTGGAGAACTGCCCGAGAGGTATTTTACATAGCTATAAGAAAGGCAAGCATATGCAGAAATAGAAATAACAGAAAGGAAATGTAATCATTAGGTATACAACTGCATTAGGAATGAACACAATCAGATTTACCAATCAAAGAAGACTGAGTATGGGACCTGGCTGGGTAACTCGGTTAGAGCATTGTATCAATACACCAAGGTTGCAAGTTCGATCCCCGGTCAGGGACACGTACAAGACTCAACCAATGAATGCATAAATAAGTGGAACAACAAATCGATGTTTCTCTCTTTCTCTGTCTCTCTCAAATCAATCAATTTAAAAAACTGAGTATGTGTTTAACAAAAATTAAAAGCAAAGAAGGGAAAATGTTAATGTATAAAGAAAGATAAGAGAAAGAACACAATATCTTTCATAAAAGGAAGTCAGTAGATAGGCAAACCTGAAATATCAAGAAATAGTGGAACATGCACATTATTTGCAAGGACTATGGTAAACACCAGAGGAAATATTTAAAGAGTGGAAAATAAATTTTTCTAAAGAAGAGGAATCAGAAATGGGAAGAAGTTGACAGGGGGTCATTGCCTTTCATTACAGCTTGTTCCATGTGATTTTTAACACGATGTATTCCTTTGATGTAAATGAAAAAATACATTAGAAAGAGCAGTCTCTCTCAGAACCATCTCTCACCTGCAGACACCAGCCTGTCTGCAAACCGACAAGCAGAATTTGCTAAATTGCAAAGTAAATCTCATTCAAGAATTGTAAATTCACGACTCATCAGTGGATTAGTTTTATAAGTGAATTTAAAATATATAATTTAAAAGAGATTTACAATGGATATTTTTCTAATTTGTATAATCTTTTATCTGTTTATCCTAATGCAAACTTGATTTTAAACATCACAGCTTAAGCTTTCTCCGCCACCACTTTTGCTCAGAGGGACGAGCCTGTTTGTGTGGCTGTCACTACACACACTGCACTCTGGTCCTTCACGCCAGCCTTTCCCTCCGCCTACAGGAGCCTCTTCCTCTGGTGACTGACAAAGCATGATCACTCATTTGTACATTCAACCAAAATTACTGCACATCTACTCTGCCTCTGACAGCAATTCAACATCAGGGAATCTCAGGACATGGGCGATACCAAATGGGCAGCAGGGCTTAAGCTCATGCCATATATTTTAAATATTTGGGTTTTCCTTCCAAAACACATAATGGTGAAATGCAATGTGTTTCTCATTTCATGGCTAATTTGTCCAGATTAGGCTAGATTTCAGGCAGGTTATAAACAGCCAGTGTGGGCAAGTGAAAGGGCATCCACAGAGCCCCTGGCTGAGCCCGTGCTGACCTGCAGGTCTCCGCGGCCCCCTACACGACCCCCCACCAGCTCCATCACCCTCAGAGAGAAGGCAACACACTCACACTCACCCACTTGCTCGGGAACCCTTACTGAAGAGGCCATGCAGGTTTCAAATTGATCAATGGTTCTCACTTACACTGTGAGGTTCAGGGAAGAAAACAACCCCACTAAACAAACAAACGAAACATCCCGAGATATAAACTGGAACCCCTCTGACCAGGCACAGTAAGGGGGCCACACCTGACCTGTCTTATTCTCCCTTCTCTTGATGCCACAAGTTCTCTTTTCCTTCCTGCAGCAGTTAAGGATTTTGGCGTCGGGACAGACGGTGATGAGAGACAAAATGTGTAGTTTCTGCCGTCGACTCCCTGTCCACTCCTTACTAATGATGCCAAAAAATAACCCCCCAAATATGCCGCTAATTTCATCAATACTTAGTCTTCCTAAAGGTTTGGGAAATGTGACCTTAATTAACCCGGCAGAAGTTTCATACAGTTTTTCTGTTCATCAGCTCCTCTGCCTACGCACAAGCAGGCATCCGTCCGGATGGACATGCTCTGCAGGGAGACTGTCATGAACCAACCATTATGAACTGTTCCTGCTCTGAGCAGTGTTCACCGTACTGAGAACAATTCGCATTTAAGTGGCACCGGATGTTGATCAGCGCATGGAGAGCATACGTGATGCAGGGGACCTTCAGGTCCCTCCTGCTGCAGATGAGAAGGGCCAGTCTGGTTACTCTCCTGCAACTTCCAGGGGTGGGGAACCTCTTTTCTGCCAAGGGCCATTTGGGTGTTTATACCATCATTTGCGGGCCATAGAAAATTATCAACTTAAAACGAGCCTGCTACACTTGGTGAGGGTCAGTTGGTGAGGCTGTGATGTTAGCTGGTGCTGCTCTCCAGGGCCCCATGCGCCCGCAGCCCGGACGGTCCCCGCCCTGCGAGCTGGCAGCAGGTACCATGCTCCTCCACCAAACCATCCGGTTTTCCTGACGCAGCTGTTTCAAAGGAAGGCAGCTCCTGTACCCCCGAGATGTTCCTTGAAGAAACACTCTCTATTCCCTATGGCATCTTAAGTGAATCTTTTTTTTTTTTTTGTATTTGTATTCCACCCCTCCCCCCCCCCATTCCCTTTTCCTTCTGCCACACTAGCTACTTGTTATCTTATGTAACCAACTTTTTTTTTGAAGGTGAATTAAGTTTAATTCACCAAACACGGGGTCCCTTCTGTGTACCAGGGATTATGCTAAGTATTGAGATAACAAAGATGAATAAAATGCGTAACCATTAGCGAGAAGGAAGCAAAGGGATCGGACATGGTTGAACACGTTTGCTTCACCAGAGAGCTGCAGCTTCCACCAGCCCCCAAGGGAACCGCTGATCTGTCCCCACAGTCACCTGGGCAGGGTCAGAACAATCAAGGGGGAGGTGAGCACATGCTCAGCTGAAGCCAAGATGGCACAGGGGGAGGTGCTGACCACAGAGGCCTGTCCATCTAACCTGGGAAAGAGGTCACTGGTCAAGGGGTGGGCCCATGAAAAGTACACGAAAGCTTGAGAAGTTGATTGGTTATTTTGAAAAAGCTCCTGGTTCCCCCAAAGCCCCAGAATACATAATCCCAGGGGAACAAAGAGCGCAGAAGTGTGCATTCTCTGTCTGTCTGTCTGTCTGTGTCTCTCTCTCTGTCTCTGTCTTTCTGTCTTTCTCTCCGTGTCTCTCTGTCTGTCTCTGTCTGTTCGTCTCTCTGTCTCTCCCCTTCTCTCCCTCTCTCTTCCCGCCCCATTTGCTCACGTGCTCTCTCACGCAGGAGAACGTGACCGTATAGGTCTAGCGGCAACTGGGCGCCCAAACCGCACAGGCTTCAAAGAATTAAGCTTTAATATGAAACAGAAACTGTGCACCCTGGCCTCTGCCGTGGCCTTGATGAAGACAAGGCTGGACTTTTCCCACAGCAGGACGAACAGAGATGGGACATCGGAGCCCAGGAGGGGCTCTCTTCTATTTCCAACTGAGTGAATCATCCTGCCACAGCACGTGCCCCCGTGCGTGGTCCGTGGAATTCTTTCCTCGCAATCCTGTGGAAGAGCCTAATTTCTACCAACACCATACTGAGGTCATGGATGACAAACCTGGCTGAGTCCAGTACATGGCCATGAGTTAGACCTGGGTGCCACTCACGCACCCTTGTGCCCAGACTGTGATGACAAGAGTTATGATGGGTAGACTGTTCGGTAACCGGGTACTCACTCTAGTGACAATAACTTCCAAGTGTCTGAAAATGCAGATAAATCCATCCTTCCCCCGTCTGTTCAATACAGAGCCAGGGAGACCTAGCAGAGAAAGTCCCGAGCGGTTTCTTCTCTAGAAGCTCTGCCTGCCAGGGTACAGGCTGTCTCGTGGTCCTGCGGGGCAGCCCTGGGAACCGCCGGCCAGCCTAGCGCAGTCTCGGTGCGGCTGAGCAAGGGTTGCAGCCGGGCGGGCCTGCAGGCTAAGCCGGCTCTGCGGCGCCTGCTCCGTCTGGTGGAGGGCGGGGCTGTCAAGTGCTCCCGCTGGCCCCACCGACTTCACTGGGACAGCACAACCGTCAGGCCGGGAGGACCTAAGTTAACCTGTCCTCAGTGCTGACAACCACTTCCTGTTTTCATAGGACATGCGTCTGAGTGACCCCAGCCCAGCTTTCCTGCTCCCGGCCCCGCGGCATGCTCCGAGGTGCACACGCCCCTTCTGGGCGGCAGCACCGACGCGATGGCCCGCAGTCCCCCCGCGATGCCCACCGGCCAACGCACCGGCACCCCGCCTTTGTCACCTTACTGACCTCTCACTTCCCGCTGCCGATACTCCCTGCTTCTCAGGACGGGGTGTGCGATCCACATCCACGGGTGGTGCTTGCGGAGCTGGGGGAGCAGGTAATGGGTCACGAAGCCCACGGCGCCCGCCAGGACGAACAGCACGACGCTGAGGAACGGCTGCAAGGACAGGGGCACGTCTGGGGTCCAGCGGCCGGGCAGGCCGCCAGGAGGGACCGAGCCCCGTTTCCTCGTAAGGACAGGCCAACGCGTCTGGTTCAGGCCCTTGAACATCTCTTCACGTGGCAGGGGCCCCCCTGTGCTGCGAGCCCCTGGGGTGCGGGGAGCACCGGCCGGGGAACTCTGCTCACCCGAATACTTCTTTTAAAGAAGAGGTAAGGAATAACACAATCAGCTAATAGACTTTTCCTCCTGGAAAGAATTCAAAAATATATAACATTTTTATACGGAGGCAGCAAATGCCTGTAAGAACCTTAAGCCAGAAATTCCACCCGTATTTCTCTACCGTGGTTTGTCTAACTTGTCTTTCTGGCTCTGTGGCCTCCGTGTCATCGTGCTGTGGCCTCCTCCTGTCCTATTGCTACTGGCCGTCCTCACGGTGCAGGGTCCACAGGCAGGCAGATGCCGTGGCGGCAACACAGCCCCAGATGGGGGACGAGAGAGCGAAACACTGAGCCGAGGCTGCGTGGACCAAACCCCAGCGCGCGGTGCACCTCCTCACCTCCCAGCGGGCCCTCTGCGCCCCTCCCCTGGCCCCACTGTCCTCTAACCCACGCGGGGGGAGGACCAGCGAATGGACACGTACTCGCAAGGACAGGAACACGGTGCTGGCACTCACTGCAAATGACAGGACGGCGGCCACCGAGCACATGAGGAGATCCGACTTGAAGACGTCCTTCTGTGGAGAGAGGAGCAGCCGCCAAGTTTGTGCCTCTTCGTTTCTCTCAGCAACTCTGTCACCAGGCAAATCAGGTGACAGGACGCTGGCCCCGGAAAGACGGCCCATTCAGTGCTCACTTACCTCATACAGTCCCAGGGACACGCACTGGATGGACCCTCACTACCTCCTACACGGGGAATATCAGGGAGACCGAGGCGCAGGTGAGGAGAAGGAAATGCAAGGCCAGCCTTCATCTGCTAACCACGGACAGCAGAGAGGTTTCTACAGAGCTACGAGGCCCGAGGTTCTCCACAAACAGTAGATGCAAGGCCCGGATCGGACAGCGGAGTTCTGATAACCTGCACTTGGCCTCAGAACAGGCAGAGCACAGCAGCCTGGGCGTGCCAAACAGGAGCTTCTTAGGCATTTAATTATTTCTCTGAGCCAGAACAGATTTTATATTTTACAATATCTGATTTTAGGCTTTTTACAAAGCTTCAGTAATCAGGTACTGATGGTATTGGCACAAAAGACACATCTAAAACAAAGGACAGGAAAAGAGGCCAGAAAGAAACCAACACATACATGGTCAACTGACTTTAAATAAAAGTGGCCTGTGCGGCTCAGTGGAATGAGCGTCGTCCCATGGACTGAGAGGCCCCAGTTTGACTCCTAGTCAGGGCATATGACAGGGTTGCGGGCTCGATCCCCGGTAGGGGGCGTGCAGGAGGCAGCCAATCGGTGTTTCTCTCCCTTCCTCTCTCTCAAAAAATTAATAAAAACATATTTAAAAATAAATAAATAAAGTGCTAAGGTGAGGGAAAGTGTAACTTGTTCAACAATTGTTGTTAGAACAACTGAATCG
The DNA here is from genome assembly GCF_014108415.1 of Molossus molossus. NCBI lineage: Eukaryota > Metazoa > Chordata > Mammalia > Chiroptera > Molossidae > Molossus > Molossus molossus. The sequence continues at coordinate 5,308,987 of NW_023425359.1, read as the reverse complement.
CCATCCACAGAAACAAAACAACTACAAAAACCGTCTTGACACTTCACATCACATACAAAATTAACTTAACGTGCATCAAGAGCCTAACTCGAACTCTCAAATGTCTCAAAGAAAGCCTGGAGGAAATCCTGTTGCCCTTGGGTTTGGCAAAGCTCTCATGCACAGGGCACTAGAAGCTGGACTGCAGAAGAGAAAGTCATTGGACCAGGCTTCAAGAAAAGCTAAACCATTTGCTGTTCACGAGGTGGTGTTATAGAGTGAAAAGGCAAGCCAAAGACTTGAAAAAATATCTGCAAAACATCTATCCAACGAAGGACTACTCCCTAGAGTACACAAAGATCTTTACAAGTCAGTAAGTCAAACAGCTCCCCTACCCCCATTCCCAGCTGCAAACGTTTTGAACAGACTCTTTACCAAAAAAGATGCAATTATAAATTAAATGGTAATGATGGAGCTTTTTATTCTTGATTCTAATGAATGAACTATAGACCAATCTTAATATCGGTGGAAGTAATACAAGCAAAATAAAAAGAAAATATTCCCTCTTTCCTTACAGACACCAAAGAGCACATATTATCTGCTCCAGAAATTATATTCTTGAAAATATTATTTTTTCAAAAGAATCCTGAAAGACACCTGGACCCTGGAGATTGTTGTTGTGTTCTGTGAGAGTGGCCTTTAACATTGTTAAAAGGAAGTAATTTTGATTGGTTTTCTTGTTAAATAATTTTTTGCTCACTTAAATGTATATTATATATCTGTTTTTAAAAGATATAAACAACTTTTAAAAAGGAGAACAAAATCGGAGGACATACACTATCTGATTTCGAAGCTTATTACAAAGCTACGATAATCAGGTATTGATAGAATTGGCATAAAATAGACTGGAGAACAATAGGACAGAATAAAGGGGCTGTTTGTTTGCAGGTGTTTAGTTGGGTGGGTTTCCCTTTAAGTTTCATTTGGTATACAAAAGAATAATTATGGTGCTTCCCTATTCCTTCTCATGTTTGAAAACTAAAAAATCTATGACTGTTAAATTACTTATTTAAACAAGAGTTTTAGAATTTGTTTCATTTCGATAAATATCCTGTCTTAAAAGTAAATCATCCGATTTTAGATCTTACAAAACTGAGAGTACAAAAACATCTAAGCAAAATACAAATTTAGAAGGTATCTGCATTTTTAGTGTTAATTAACGGTTCCATTACAGGACAACATGATAACACTGCAGCTAGAAGAGAGAGAAGGGCAAAGGTCATTCATAATCATTGCCTCCTGACACTAACAATATTTGCATTTTCGTGTTTTCTGGGCGATTATTTTTGCCTGTGAACGCTGAACCATGGTTCTGGTTGTAGTCATGAGATATATGAGTTTAAATGCATATTTTATAAATGCCTAGTTTTAGTGTGCATATAATTTCTACCTTTTTAAAAAAATATATGTTTTTGTTGATTTTTTAGAGAGTGGAAGGGAGAGAGAGAGAGGCATCGATATGAGAGAGAAACACCGATCGGCTGCCTCCTGCATGGCCCCCACTGGGGATTGAGCCTGCAATCCGGGCCTTTCAGTCCACGGGCCGACGCTCAATCCACTGAGCCACGCTGGCCGGGCAACAGTACTTTCTTTTGTAAGCATTTTATATATTATATATAGTACTGTATAGACTTACTAATAGTCACTTAATGGCTAAATAATTTTCCATCTTGTCCTGTGTGCATATATACATACATATACAAACAGTGTATATGGTGGACACTCAAAATATTAATGTGGTGAGTGAAGTGAATGATCTGCAGTGAGCGCAAACACCCCGACTGCCAGACGACAGGGTGCCTTCCATTTCTTCCATGATGAATTACGCTGGGTCAGTATCTTTATGCACCTAAATCTCTTTATACATTGTGAATTAATTCTCTAGAAGAACTGACAAATAGATTTACTATATCACAAGTTATGAATATTTTATAATCCTTGATAAATTATGCTTTTCCAAATGATTGTAATAATTTACACAAATACAAACAATGTCTAAGGGATCTCACCTTGTCACAGTTGGCAATATCATTAATTTATCCTGTGCTAATTGAGTGGACCAATAAAATGCCATCTTATTTTGCATTTCTTTATTTACAAAAAGTGTAGATATATGTCATATATTTACATACTAAATATTTGGTTCCTAAATGAAATATATATAATAATATCATTTGCTTATAGTTTTTAAAATTAAATTCATGAATTGTTGGTGTATTTAGCTTTTGTCAAATTTACAACAAATACTTTAATAAATTATTGAAATTTTATTGCCATTTTTTGACATACAGAAGTTTAAAATTTTTATGTACTCACATCTAACTGTGTGTGTGTGTGTATTTGTTGTTATTTTATAGACTCCAAGTCTGGAGAATCATTTCCTGTCTAGGATCTGAATAAATATTTGATTTTATTGCATACTTTTTTTTGAAAAGTGCATAAAGTACCCATGCACAATTTAAAGAATAATTAAAAAGTGAACGCCCTAGTAACTACCAACTGCTTCAAGAAACCTAGCACTTCCACTACCCAAAAAGCCCCTTGTAAGGGGCTCCCTGACCACAAACCCTTCTTTTCTGTCCTGAGGGTTCCTATCAACTATCTGGTGAAAATCATTTTCTTGTTTTTAAAAACCCAAACGATTTTACTACTGGTGTATGCAGCTGTCAGCAGCTTAGTCTAGTTTGTCTGTTTTCACCCCACGGAGGGTACCTACCGGATGTCTGTGTCTTGCTTCCTTTGCTCACATCACGCGATCAGGGTTCACCCGTCCCCTGCATGTGGCTTAGCGAGGGCTTCTCCTTTGCTGTACACTGTTTGCAGTGGCTTCAGCTGGGCGCTCACAGACAGACATGCCGTCGTGAGCAATCTGACATGTGTATCCTGGGACACGTGTGCAAGGTATGCCCGGGGTAAATGTCCAGGAGAACCACTGGCTGTCGTGTGCATGTATCTGCAGTTTCGTCACACTGAACTGTTTCCGAAGTGGGTGTACTGATTCACGCTACCAAAGTGCATGCGCGTTCTCTTGCTCAAAATGTTGTCAACACTTAGCGTTGTGAGAACTTCTAATTTTTGTCAGTCTGGTAGGTGTGAAATGGCAGATCAGTGGGTTTCACTGTGAAGTTTAGCAGTTCCCCCTTATCCACAGGGCGATACGTCCCAAGACGCCCAGCTGATGCCTGAAACCTTGAGTAGTACCAAACCCTATATACACTTTATTTTTTCCTAAAAAATGCATACTTATTCACTTAAAGGAAGCACTTTATGGCTTCTCTTTGGCATCTTCAAATTGCCGCCACGACTCTTTCACTGGGGACCATTAGGAAATAAAATAAGGATGACCCGAACACAAGCACACCACGACAGTCAGTTAGACGACCCAGATGGCTAATGCGCGGCTGAATGTGCGGAAGGGGCAACCACGTCCTGGGCTGGATGGGATAAGACCCCGTGAGAGTTCACCACAGAATGGCAAGTGTTTAAAAATGCATATGGCCTGATTTTATTGAGATATCTGCCTGTCTTTATTCACAGGGATTTTATCCAGACACTAGTGCTTGTCAACCATTCATATTTTGATAATTGTTGCCCATTCTGTGGCTTCTTTTTGTCTCTTTTTTGGTATTATTTGATAAATCAAAGGTTGAAATTTTAATAAATTTGAATTTTTGTGTTATTTAAAAAAAATTCTTTCCTATACTGATATCATAAAGATAACTTATTTTATTCTAAGTGCTTTCAGATTTTGTCGTCTCATATTTAGGTTTATAATCCAACTGGAGTTGACTTGCAATAATAGTGTGACAGAAGAGTCCCATTATATCTCATTACTTACAAGAACTATTTTTCACTATTCCATCTTCCCTTTGGATAAGGCTGAAGTGACATGCACAGTGTCTATTCCGTTAGTAGGAACAGACATCTTCACACTGAACATGTGCGCTCAACTCGCCCAGTCTGAAGCTAATCAGTGTCTTTGTCTCCTGGACACTGCTAAACACTTCCAGGTTTGGAGTCCATTTCTCTTCCCAACCAACTTATATGTTGTTGCAGTCACATACTGTAATTCTACCTTACGTTTTTCACAACCATGAACCTTATTATGGTTTTATACAGTTAATGCTTGTTTAGCTTTACCAATGTATCTGCCACTTTCTTTTTCTTCTTTCTTGCTAATTAGACCTTCCATCTGAGATCACTTTCTATTGAAGAATATCCTTCAGAATTACATTTAGTGGTCTCTCAGCTTTTGTTTGTCTAAAATATTTTTATTGTACCATCATTCTTAAAAGATATTTTTACTAGGCATAGATTCTAGCTTGGCAGTAACTTTCATTGTAGATCATTATATACAACAAGCAACTGTCTTTGGGCTTCTATAATTCACTTGAATGTAATCTGTCCGTTTGATTTAACTGCTCTAAGGTGGTCTTTGTCCTTAGCACACTCAGTTTTACTGGAGTTTGACCGGGTGGATTACCTGTTCTTTAATTTACCCTGTTTGTTATTCACTGTGGTGTTTAAATCTCTAGATCGGTGTTTTTCATCAATTCTGGTAAATTCTCACATTATTATCTCATCAAATATTGAATATGTTCTAGTCTTTCCCTTTTTTTCCAAAATTCTGATTAGATATATGTTAGATTTCTTACTCTAGCCTTCACATTTCTTTATCTCTTTCACAGTTCTTTCTTTTTTGTCTATGAGTGATGAAATCTGGACATTTTCTTCTGTCTTTATCTTTCGGTTCACTAATTCTCTCTTCAGAGGTGTCTAATCTCCCATGGGATTTTTTATATTTTTTATCCTCACCTGAAGACATTTTTTGCATTCATCTTCAGACAGAGTGAGAGGGAGGAAGAGAGAGAGAGAGAGATTGATGTGAGAAAGACACATCGAGTGGCTGCCACCCACACAACCCCAACCAGGGCCGGGGACACACCGCAACAGAGGTACATGCCCTTTGCGGGAACCAAACCCGGTTCTCTCCGGACCGTGGGCCGATGCTCTAACCACTTGTAGACCTGCCAAGGCTATTTTTTTTTTTTTTTTTTTAACAATTGTTTCTTTTTTTTTGTTTTTGTTTTTGCTTGTTTAGAAGAGCTATTTGGTTTTCTTTCAAACATGCTGGATCATTTAAAATGTTTTCTACTGTGTATAAATTTTTTAGCTTTTTACTTCTTTAAACATAGTGGGGATAGTTGTTCTAAAATCTGTGTTGGATAGTTTTTGTGTCTGAGTATTCGCAGATCTGTTTCTGCTGGGTCCTAGTTTCCTTGTGTAGTTTCAAGTTTCCTACTGTAAGCTGCTCGTGCCCTGGGGAACTGGCTTTGTGAATACTGACAGGCCTCAGCGGGAGTCCTCTGTCGGGGGCTTCTGTTTGTCTCTGCCATGAGGTGTTCCCTGCTGGAGGCCACTGTACTACATTCCTCAGCTGAGGAGCTCTGTGCCATACAGACAATGGAATTCAGACTGCAGATCTATGGAGAGCTACATCTGCAGGGTTAGTTTGTTGTTCTGATGCTCAACCCTGGGGAGAGTTTGCTTGTATCCCCCTAACACTGAGGAGGATGGAGCTGATTTCCTCCGGCTCCTCCTCCCACTGAGGGGGGCCCTCTGGCGCCCCAGCTTGAAGAGTGGGTGGTGGAGCACTGGACACCCCACCTGGGCAGCCTGAGCTGTGATTTCTCCTCCCTACAGTCTGAGAGCTGGAAACTGAGGCTCCCGATCCCCAGGGACAGACGCCCTTGAGGCAAATGCAGCTTCTGCTCTGCTTCCCCAGGCTTCCTTGTTCGCTTGGATTTGAACCCGGTAATTCCCAATGTTTTGTCACATTTATGGACTTTTTTGTATTTTATTCAAATTTTTAGTTGTAATCAGCAGTAAGTTTGGCTATAATACTTTAACCTGCCGTAACACCAGAGGTGGAAAGTCACGTGATCTCCTTCCTTCTGTCCGTGTCTCTCTCCCTTACAATGGTGCCTGGTGAGGGTTAGTACATAAAATCTCTTCCTTCCTCCGGCCAGGACTGACAGCTATATTTTTAAATGAACCTTAGAATCACCCCAAAACCATATAATAAATAATCAATTCCTGATTATGACATTTAATTTTTACATGATAAATTCACATAAATAACTTGTCTCCTTTTTGTGTTTTGCTGATTCACTAATCTCTTTCTCTAATCTTGGATGAGTCTCATATATGGTTTATTTTATTACTTAGTCATTATACTATTAAATCTCAAAGTGCTAAGTTCTTCTTCCTTATATTTTGTTTTCAGACTTTTAAAGCTATTAGCTGTCATTCTTTGTTTATTATTATTATTATTGATCTTAGAGAAAGGAGAGATGGAGAGAGAGAGAGAGAGAGAGAGAGATAGAGACATCAATGTGAGAAACATTAATCAGTTGCCTCCCGAACACACCCTGACTGGGGGTTGAACTTGCAACCTTTTGGTTTATGGGACAATGCTCCAACCAACTGAGCCACCTGGCCAGGGCTAACAGCTATATTTTTAAATGAGCCTTAGAATAGTTTCTCCAAATTATAAATAAAATTATTTTGTAATGGTTTTGAACTATATTAAACCTATAAATGTATTAGAAAGAAATGACACTTAATAAATCTCAGCTCTCCTACCCCCAAATCAGGTTATGTCAATTTATTACCACTTATTTGTAACTTCATTTACATTTTAATAGACTGTTATAGTTTTCTTTATTTCTGACACTACTTGTTAAAATCATTCCTATGGTCAATTCACATATTTTGTTTCTATTGTCAGTTAGATCATGTTTTCATTACATTTTTAAGGTTATTTTTGATGTGTTAGAATGTTCTTGCTTTTCTAAATTTTCCTGTCTCTGGTGGCATGTATGAGTTCTCTTACTAATCACGGTTGCCTGTAATAAATGTTCCTGTGCATTCTGTTTGAATGCAATAATGCATCTACTTGTTTCTCTTTCAGGACGTAGGCTAGCCACAACTTCCAAAACAATATTCAGTAATATTAATATTTTGCTCCTTATTTTGGTGGTGAGTCCATGCATGTTTAACTAATAGATATATTAGCTCTCAGTATATGAAGCGTTTTCAATCCATGCTCCTACCCTAAGAAGCAGCTTAGCAAGCAGGGGTCCAGCGCTATGCAGCCAGAGCTGGGGGGGGGGGGGGTCTGGATGATCAAACTGGTTTAAAAGAAGCTGTTTGAACTGTACAAAGAAAATTAAGTAGTTTTGTTTGTTTAATTTTTGTTTGTTTGTTTGTAAGAACTGAGGAAAACAGATACAAGAAAACAGCAATCTGACTGTGAGGAAGGTGCTGAAGGCGATGACGATGAGCAGGCGAAGCCCGGAGACGGTGCTGAGGAGGCACCCGGAGAAGATGAACTTGGCCAACTCTAGTGAAAGTCTGAATTTTATTAACTATTGAATTCTGGCATTAAGCATTGTGTGCATAGCTTATGTTGCTCAGATGGAAATGGATAAGCTCCAGGTATCTCTGTTTCTAGATTCTTATCCCTTAAAGCTCAGTTTGTGGGTCACCTGAACAGAATAGCAGCAAATACGCAGATCCCAGGGCCATCATAGCTCCAAGGGTGAGAATAGGAAGAGAGGATGGAAACTGATCTAATGAGGTCTTCTCATACAAACTCGAATTTAAGGAGAGAGAGAGAGAGAGGGAGAGAGAGAGGATATGAGACGATCAGAGAAAGACACAGAGAAAATCGGAGACAAGGAGGGAATTTTATACTCACGCTATGGCACAAAAGGTATTATGCATCGAACTGCAGAAGCGGAATCTGATAGCCCCATTAAAACATTGTAATTAGACCAGAAGACTCTCCAGAGAAGTGAACATACATCCCATTAAATCTCCTACAAGGATGTGGTCTACCTCGTGTGAAGCAGTTCAAAGTGTAAAGAAACCGAGCAAGGCAACCCCTGCCCAGCACTTCTAGTTACACTAAGGAAATGCTCCAGCTTCAGCCTGGCCAACTCCTCGTCGCATTTCCCCACGCTTCATGCATCACTGTCACTACAATAAAACAGAGAGCACCTTCGTCGGCCAGGAAATTGAAGATGATTTGGGGGGACGGATTTTCTCAGATACCCATGGGAAACTTCTAGATAGATTCTGGACCTCTGTGGCTTTCACAGAAACTGCTCTGGAAGATGGTTTGACCCCGTCCCCGTGAGTCTCTCTGCAGACAATGTTTGAATGTCAAGTGTCTTTCTTCTTCATTAGCTGCTGTCTCAGCCGCCCTAATTGCTTCACTTTTACCCTTTTAAACATGCCCCTGCTTTTAAAGTTAAGGAGCCATACCCTTATTCACAGTAAGTGACTTGTGGTTGGAGTCCCTCGTGATGATAAACAAGCCCCAATGCTTTGCCTTGAATTGCGACCACACTCAAAGGCGCTGGAGCTGAAATGAATTTTTAAAAATGTGATCATGTTGGGTGTGAGTCCTACACACTGTCTTGAAATGGTGGGTAGCAATTTAAGTCACCTAAAGTCAGTGGAAAGTACTGAGCGCCTGCTGTGCCGTGGAAACAGGACAATGAGACGTGGCCCTGGCTGGAGGAGCCTGCAACCATTCACTGCTTTCCCTCGCATCTGCTATCCCCACAAAACACAGGAACGCACGACCCGAAGTCACCACGCTGCTCCAAGGTCAATACTCAGACAAACGGGAGAGTACCTGACCAACGAGCATTGCGTTTCAAAGTACTCATGTTTGGGTTTTGATGCCAAGGATACCCCTGCTCAAAGGGTGTGTGAAATGCTCCCACGCCATGTTCCTGGTGAACAAAGAAACTGCATCATCCTTTTATTCCTTGGACCCTCCCTCCCTTCCTTCCTTCCTTCCTTCCTTCCTCCTTCCTTCCTTCCTTCCTTCCTTCCTTCCTTCCTTCCTTCCTCCCTCCCTCCCTCCCTCCTCCCTTCCTCCTTTCCTCCCTTCTTCCCTCCCTCCCTCCCTCCTTCCCTCCCTCTTCTCCTGTCATGTGCTCCAGCCAGTATGGCTGTGCCCTTCTCCAACTCCAGACATAAGTCTAGAGCCCGAGGGCTGCTCAAGAGGGCTGTGCAGATGGCTCCTCCAGCCAACAGACCCTGGGAGGAGCATCTGCCCGGCATGAGGCGGACGAGGAATGTGGAGAGGCCCACGGGGCGCATCAGGACGCAGTTTGGCCGTATGCTTATCTGAGAAGCTACTGGTGGGCAGCTGGCCTGCTGCTTGGTGCCGGCGGGGGGTGAACCGCTGCGTGTGGTCCACTGGGACACCCAGATGCACTGCCAGCACCAGGACCAGCGGAGCACCTGTAGCCATGCACAACGTCCGCCCCTGAGAGGCTCCAGAAGGTGCACACCCGGCAGGCGGCTGCTCGGCCAGGTGCCAAGTTGAGGCCAAGACCGGCACCCTTTCTGCACTAGTAGCTCTCGGGCACGGCCAGCTACCGCCCCTCCGAGAAGCCGGTTTGCAGCAAGTCCCATGCCCCCCCCCTGCAGGGCTCCCACACACGGCACGCAACACCAAGGTCTCACCACCGAATCTTTCATCTTCTCGGGCAGAGGGTCTGCAGCCAGCTCCTCCAGGTTTTGATGTAAAAATTTAGGGAACCATTTGCATTGAATAAAGGACCTGAAAGTGGAAACACGCACAGGTTTTACTTCTGAAATATGTGCCCATTACAGTGTTTGAGGTAAACAACCTCACTTTAGGCCTCACATTCACACTGGCAAAACGAGGCCCTCTCCTTCACAATAAAGGGAAAACGGTACATATTCAGGTCATCACAAAGATGATGTTTTCTTTTCTTTCTTTTTTTGTTAATCCTCACCTGAGGATATTTTCCCATTGACTCTTAGATAGAGTGTAAGGGAGGGACAGAGAGAGAGGGGAAAATGGTGATGAGAGAGACACATCAACTGGTTGCCTCCCGCACAACCCTGGCCAGGGCTGGGGATCAAACCCAGGCATGTGCCCTTGACTGGGGATCGAACCCATAACCCTTCCATTAGCAGGTCAAACTGGCCAGGGCTGGTGTTCTACTTTCATACTCCACCCTATTAAGGCAGGAGGGATGGACACCCCAACTCTCAACAGGTAACTAAGCTCAGGGTGACTCCCCACTTCTGCCAGCCCAGCAGGTTCCATCCTCGTAGAAAATGCCAGCAAAACCCAACATTCCCGTCAAGTATGTGCCGTGAAAAATTGTGCAAATCGTAGTTACCTTTGCCCAATTCCCTGCCTTTCACTGTGTCACATCTGACCACCTCGGACTAGGGTTTCTCTGGCCCCAAAGGGCCATGGTTTCCTCCCACCAAAGTCTTCCCCAAGTGTGGACACATTGCCCAAGATGACTGGCACCTGATGGCGACCCATTTACTGATAACGGAAACTCAGCCTCACGCAAAGGCTTCTCAGTGTTAAAGTGCGTATGTACCAAAGACTTTAAAATTTGATTGAGGGGAGGTTAGGAAGGATACTTCCGAGTGACTAAGGACTATTATTAAACCCCTGGCGGGCAGTTTCACTTTAAACCCAGAGGGCGCTGGCTCGTACTGGGAACAAAAAGCAAAGGAGCAAAACCTTTCCTTTCCGAGGGGCCAAGCCAGGCTCCCCAGCGTGACCCCTGGAATAAAGGCAGTGCTGCCACTTTGTGGGCGCAAAGAAGGTCCTCGCTGGGGCAGCGCTTGGCTGTGGCTCTCCCTTGTCCCTGCATCTGTCCTTGCGTCCTGAGCTGAGCTCCAGCGCACAGAGTGACAGAAACAGCCACTGGAGCTCAGGGGCTTCTGGTCAACCTGCATCCACATCCACCCCCCGCTCCTGCCCAGGGACCAGCTAGAGAGGGTCCAACCACACTGGCCCTCAATAGCCGTTCCCCATTGGTAAGAGTGCAAGGCTACAGGAACCCACGCGCTGTGTGTGCATGGGTGTGTGTGCATGTGTGCATGGGTGTGTGTGCACGTGTGCGTGCGTGTGTGCGTGCGCAGGTGTGTGTTACAGCTGTGTGCACTGCGTTACCATGCGGGGTGGTACTCACAGGAGCACAGATGGGTCGCTGCTCTGCCTGCTCAGATGGTAGGAAAGCGACACCAAGAGGCCACAGAAGGCTGAGAACAGCGCCGGGATGTGCTGTGTGCTCCACGGTTCCTGAGGGAGAGAGGCAGACGGCGTCACCCACGCGGGGTGCGGGCAGCAGGTGGGCCTCTATGAAGCGCGTGGGCAGCGTCCTCAGGCCCTGCTGGATGGATGTGTGCCCTGTAATCACCTCTGCGGTGGGCACCGCACCCGGCGGCCATGGGGACCTGGCCTGTTCTCGTCCAGAGATCCTGACCAGGGCGGGCGGCGTGGGCACCGCGCAAACTCCTGTACACATTTCTGAGGGTACATTCACTTAATCTTTTCTGAAATTAAGTTCAGGATGTATACAAAACGGAACATTAAACACGTTGCCTCCTTTGAACTCGCTATCATCAATCGTGACCTATCATCAGTGCTAACATACCCGGCCTTTCGGCCACGTCAGTGGCGTCTCGTCTTCTGGAAGCTGAATCTGGGCGGGGACTGAACGCTTCTCCCTCCAGACCTGAGGCCCAGCCCACCGCGTGTTGTGTGTGAGAAGGATGCATTGTTAATCACGCTCAGGATCAAGCACACGCCGGTCAGCGGTGCCCACGTCACATGGCTACAATGCGTGGAAAAGCCACGTTGTCCCGGGCAGAGAGCGCCACCGTGTTCCCGCCAGCCTCACCTTCTCAGAAACGAAAAGCACTTTCTTTCTCGCCCCAACAGGGAAGGTCTGAGATCCCGAGAGAAGCATCTGGAAGGAACTAGGCGGTGAGCCTGGAGCTAAGAGCCACTATTCTGCCACCCGCCCGCTGGGCGACGCCCTTGCTGGTCTGTGGTTGATCCTCACACGTGGCCGATACGGCTTCACTGCCCCTCCAATCTGTCCCTTCCTTTCGTTGTGTCCTGCTGGGCGAGGCTCCCACAGTCTCGGTCCATCGTGGGAACATGGAGTGCCCATCCCCACACCCCTCCCCCACTCCATGGGCCCTGGGGTTCACCCTCCACGTAGCCAGAGTGGTCTCTCAGCAACGGCAATCAGCCTCATTACTGTCCTCCACTCGGTACTTGTCAATGACTCCTCACTGACTACCTAATGAAATCCACTCCGCAGGAAGCTGCACCAGCCACGAGGATCTGGCCCGCGTCCGACGTTCCGGCCCCACTCCTCGCGTTTAGGATTGACGGCCACAAACCACGAAGACACACTGCTCCCTGCCCCTGCTTTGCAGACAGGGCGCCCTCTGCACAGAGGGCTCTCCCACACGCCCGCCCCCTCCGCTCTGCCAGCTGACCGCCCCGGCTTCCCAGGAAGACTTCCTGGCCCCTGCTACGTGCCAGGCACCAAGGAGAGGGCCCGTGAGGAAGGCAGACACAGGGAGCACGGTGAGAAACCGGCAGGAATGACGAGCGACGCCGCAGACGCAGGGAGCACGGTGAGAAACCGCAGGAATGACGAGCGACGCTGCAGACACAGGGAGCACGGTGAGAAACCGGCAGGAATGACAAGCGACGCCGCAGACGCAGGGAGCACGGTGAGAAACCGCAGGAATGACGAGCGACGCTGCAGACGCAGGGAGCACGGTGAGAAACCGCAGGAATGACGAGCGACGCCGCAGACGCAGGGAGCACGGTGAGAAACCGCAGGAATGACGAGCGACGCCGCAGACGCAGGGAGCACGGTGAGAAACCGCAGGAATGACGAGCGACGCCGCAGACACAGGGAGCACGGTGAGAAGCCGGCAGGAATGACGAGCGACGCCGCAGACACAGGGAGCACGGTGAGAAACCGCAGGAATGACGAGCGACGCCGCAGACGCAGGGAGCATGGTGAGAAGCCGGCAGGAATGACGAGCGACGCCGCAGACACAGGGAGCACGGTGAGAAACCGCAGGAATGACGAGCGACGCCGCAGACGCAGGGAGCACGGTGAGAAACCGCAGGAATGACGAGCGACGCCGCAGACGCAGGGAGCACGGTGAGAAGCCGGCAGGAATGACGAGCGACGCCGCAGACGCAGGGAGCACGGTGAGAAACCGCAGGAATGACAAGCGGCGCTGTGGCACGGAGCTCGGCCGGGTGCGTGCGGAGCAGGCCGCAGGCTCGCTGAGCCCCGAGTGTGGTGAGGGTGGGGCCGCACACCGGGAAGCTCAGGAGAACACGTCCTCCCTGCAGGGCTTCTAGGAGAGGCAAGCTCAGTGCCGAGGTGCCCGTGGACGGATGGGACTGTCCGCGTCCACCCTACACACACTCCTTCACTGCTGCCTGGCCACCGCCACGGCCGCTCCCCTTCATCTTACACTTGGCTGGCACAAAGTAAAATATGAAAACGAGCAAACCTCCAAAACAGAAAACCTGTTCAATCTGCCTCCTTCCACTGATTCCTCTGTGCTTGCCCACGCTGAGTATTTCATTCACCGTCTCGTGCAGCCCAGAAAAATGCAAACGCAGGGAAAATCACTACGAGCAGAATTCAGGAACCTTGACATTGGAAATCATTGTCGTTGCAGGACACGGGAAAGGTCGGGGGACTGGTGCTGCAGGGGTTGATTCGCGGCGCATCACCTCCTGGAATGAATGATTCTGTGGAAGGCGCTACACTTCTCAGGGGCTCGGCCTCCTCTTCTATAAAACAGTGACAAGGACCTTCTTGAAGAATTGCATTAATGACTTTATGAGATCTGAAACCGCCTTGCACACCGCAAAGAAGTATGTCGATGCTAGTTTTTATTAATTGAAAAAAAAAAAGTACCCTTGATGGATGGTCTTCGCACACAATACACTGAAGCCAGACTAAACATAGTTAAATAATTGCTCACCTACTTTTATTTGCCCGGTACCCCTCCCCGAATTCTTCTCTCCCTTACTCTCTCTGTGATTTAATCCCTTCAATGCAAACACGAATGCACAGCCAACCTCATTATGCTGAGGGCCCTCCCTTCTCAGCTACTAAAACAGCAGTTGGTCGGAAAGGGCGTAGTGGGGTCAGAGTGAGTGCTGTCCCCTGCCTCCCCCTTCCCAGCCCTCCTCTCGGCCAGTGACGCACGTCTGCCTCGGTGACGGTCTGCTGGGCATCTGACCCTCCGGGGTGGAGCCCTGGCGAGCAGGGCCCGTCTGTACTGCCCAGGGGTGGGAACACCTCATGGGCTGGGCCCTGATGGGCATCCACACTGTGCACACAGAACCAGTGCACCAGATCCCAGAGCCTGTTCCTTACTTTGCAGCGCACACCAAAGGGTAACGGCACAGATCACGGCATCCCCGTGTCCACCAGCGCAGACCAGGTTGCTCTTCCCCGGGCGGAGCAGGACTAAAAGCATGGCGCTGGCCGAGGTCTGCCCTGTTCAGTCCCAACTCAGCTGAGTCTCAGTACCAAGACACTGGACAAGCTAACAAGCCTCGGTTTCCTTATCCAAGATTATGAAAAAGTCACCCCCCATAGGATTGCTGTAAGTATTACATGAGTACTGTGTGTTAAATACTTAGTGGAATAGCCAGTATCAAATGCTCAACGAATGTCTGCTATTACTAAATGCTTTACTAAGACGCTGGTTCAGTCCAGTCGGCTGCTGTAATAGAATACCACAGGGGACTGAGCATTGAGCGAAGTCACATTTCCTGAAAAATTAGGATCAGCGTTAAGAATGGTCCTTCTCTAGGAGGCGATGGAGGAACAATGGTTTCTCTAGATTCCATGTATTCTTCTGTTTCCGTACAAGACAGAAATAATGAAACAGGAAATCGACGCATGTGACTCCGATTTGCCGAGACTCACCCACTGAACTGACGGACCTCGTTGGGGGTAATTCTCGTGTGTTTAAGCTGCCACGTTCCTTGCGTGTCCTATTGTTAGTCAAAGTCTGTATTCATTCTTCCACACGTGATTCTTTCAGGCATAACCCATAGCGTCAGGATACAGTGTTAGAGGCAAATGAATGGCAGTGCCCACAGAGGCAGGGGTGCTTCCCTCAACAAGGTAAGAGCAAAGCGATGCCGGAACGACAGCCAATCCTCCCAGAAGGAGGGTGCGCTGCAGGGCGGCCCCTCCACGCTCCCGGCGCTGGTCTGCACGCTGTCCAGCCCGGCCTCCGACTCCACATAACTCTTAGAAATAACCATGGCTGACCCGAGTTTGGACAGATTATAAAAGGGCAGACCACCTGGATTTCCTAGCTTGCCTACTAGAAACACCAAGCTCCAAGTTCTTAACCTTGTTCATCTTTTCAACAGACACAGTTATTTACATAGAATATAGGAGGCAATTTCTCAAGGAAGCAAGGATAGGAAAGACTCCTTGGATGTCAATATCAGTTATTCTTTCCTGTGCCAAGTACCAAATTTGCAAAACCATATCATCTTCAGGAAAGATTATTTTAGATTTGAAAGACACCTCGCAGCTGAGCTAGCCTAACCCCTTCAAATTACTGATCACTAAGAATTCAGGAAGAGTGGAAGAGACCCACCCGGGATGGCGAGACGGGACCCCGCCCTGCCGTGTCTCTGCACTCCGGCACCCTGACGTCTGTGCCGCTCACTGTGCAAAATGTGCCGACATCTCACCACCTTCCACCCAGTAAGAGTTGGCACGTTTGAATAATCACCCACCCACCGCCATGCCGTGGTGTTGGCCGTCTATTCTGTAACTGCGGCTTTGGTGCTTGTTGTAACAGGGCACAGTGACGGCCCAGACGAAGAAGTGATCTGGGAGGAGCTCAGGGGCAGCTTCATGGAGGACCAAGCAAGGACTGGGTTTGCAAAGGTGACTAAGAATGAACGTGGGAGAGCGCAATCCAGGAATGAAGCGGTGTGATGCCTGAGGCTGCGTGAGCCTGCCCTCACGCATGGGCCTGGTAATGCTGCAGGAGGATACAGCTGTGTGATTCTAATGCTGCAGCTCTTAAAGAGATACGGAGTTTACAGGAATAGATAAAAGAGTGGGAAATAAGCTTGAAAGAAATACACTGAAGGCAAATGACCTGTACAGTTTATCATCTCAGAACTTTCTGCACTGGGAAGGGAGGCAGCTGGGTGCCATCATCTCTGCAGATCAAACAAAAAATATGCTTCAACCTCAACAGTGGAATCGGCGTGTAATTTAGGGAAGAACTTCTGATGTCAATGAATCAATAAAGTTACAATTTGGAAAACATTAGCAGTTCTTTTTCCCACATTACTTTAAAACACAGATGTTTTCCTTGGAGAGGCAAGATGTAAACTTGCTGCAAGAGAAGCTTGCTAGGAGTTTTTCGTATGCTTTTATTACATACTGCTGGTTGAAAAGCTCCAGTTTACTTCCTCCCGCCCCCCACCCCCCACAACTAAATAAACAAGTCGAGTAGGAGGAGGAGCTCCCCAGAATTGTTTTATGGCACTGAGATTTTGTGGGAAACCCGTTCTGTACTCCTGTCTCCTTGCTCTCGGGATCACTCTCCGGGCCCTTCAGCTGGGCGCCTGCGTCCAGGGCCGCCTCCCAGTGGGAAACCACCAACGAACCACAGTGAGCCTGACTGGGTGTCCAAGGCACCGCAGCACCGAGACGCCAAGCTTCTAGAGGGAGTCAGAGGTACAGGAAGAAAAAAGATGCATTTGAGGATGCTTCTATTTGAATTTTTATTTGAGGATAGAGTAGGAAATAGTGGCATTTGAGGGAGAGGAGGTTTGGGAAAGAAACCATCCAGGGCACCGTGTGCTGCTCAGAGTGGTGTTCCAACACCCGTTTCTGCAGAAGGAACAAGAGGGTACTGACTGGCATTTCCGGTGGATTTGTAAACGTAAACTTTTATCCTTTAAACGTGTATGTAGTTGTCTTGAATTTTATGTATATATGTAATTTATTTATTAGACTCACATACACACAGATACACATGACACACAAACACACGCAGATTTTGGAGGGACGGGCGTTAAGCGATCCATCACCCGCCGACGACGAGGTGCACACCAGGACTCAGTCTGCCTCGAGGTTGACATGCCTGATGACGCTGAGGTTTTCTCGGGGCCGTGAATCAGAAACGGTGTAGATTGATGAGCACTGGCTTCGTAAAGCTCCCACAGGTCTTGAAATATTTTTATGAGGTAGAAATAAAACTGTCTGATAGCCACACAATTCCGTGGTAGATGTCAAACGCACTTGGGGATTCTTTTGATGGAAATGCACAGGGATGTTCAGCTTTGAATAAAAGTGCTCTCTAAAGAGAATCTTAATGTCAGCGTTTTTTCCTTAGAAATTTTAGACATCTCTACAATGGAATTTATGGATTTGCAGATGAACTGACGGTTTAGTTATAAAGTGGGTGCAAACAGACCAAATGCTCGTGTCGCTGTTTCCTTCATATCAGGTTCACACACTTTCTAAGAAAAAAAGGAATAGTTTTTTCTTAATCCAATGAACATAGGGGCACTTCTGAGATCTGAGTTTTCTTTTTTTATCCTCACCTGAGGACATTTTTTGCATTTATCTTCAGATAGAGCAGGAGAGAGGGAGGAAGAGAGAAAAACATCGATGTGAGAGAGACACATCAACTGGTTGCCACCCACACAACCCCAACCAAATGGGGCCGGGGACAAACTGCAACCGAGGTACGTGCCTCTAGCGGGAACTGAAGCTGGGACTCCCCGGTCCATGGGCCGACACTCTAACCGCTGAGCAAAACTGTCTAGGGCTGAGAGATCTGAGCTTTCATACCTCCTAAAATAAGAACCACATCCCATCTCTTGGACCCTCACATAGGTCCTATTTCTCGGTCTACCTAGGACACCAGTCTCACCTTTGAGTAAAAGGAGCTCTGTATTCCTGAAGTTCCAGAGACCGAGTCCATCCGAGCCCCGTCCTTGTGCCGTCCACTCTGTGTCCACACGTGGCCTCGGCCACCACGTGAGCAGCACTTGTGAGTGTGCACTGGGCGCACTTAGGGCCCCACACCCAGCGCTCCTCCCTCACCCACCCTGAGCACCCTGGGGCCCGTGCCCAGCACCAGGTCTAATTCGCAGTAGGCAGTCACCAGGTGTTCAGTACATAATGGACGGCCACCTTAACAGGCGTGACGGATTAGACTTCATGTGTACTAAAAGTAGATTTTTCTTATTTCATATTCTTTATCATTTTGAAGAAAAACATCCTACGTTTATGATTTTTAAAATATTTTACATTTAGGAATAGGTACTGAAGAAAAATGAGATCATTAGCCAGAGAGAGAGACTGACAGGTACTATTCATTCAAACTCATCTATATCAACATAGATACATACGGATACACATACACACACGCGCGCACGCAAATATGTACTTTTGGAAAACGCTTGACATTTACTTTCCTTGTCATGGTCTTTGTTTCAGTTACCTGTATTTATTCAACCCAGAATTTTAAAGAACATCTTTAACAAACTTTTTCATGGGATGTAAAAAGAAGCATACATAAAGCAGGCTGCAGCTTTGAGGATCTCATGGCCAAACTGGGAGTGACGAAAAGGTGTACAAACCACCAGACACAGGTCCTCGGTTCTGAGCAAGGACGTCACTAACCACTCTGCGTACATTCTCGCATCTAGTTCAAAGCACACCGAGGTAAATACTGCGCATTTCAAACATAAGGAAACACGTGCTACCTCACTGATCATTGTGGTGAGTATATGTATATGCCACGGAGAACGGGTTACATACAGAAAAAGTGTGCAAACAGCAGCAGGACTATCTATCTAGAGGCCTTTCGAAGAGAGCTGAGCTCCGGCCGGCTCGGCTGGTACGAGCAGCCTCCCACTGCACCGGGACCAGCACTGCCGTCCTCCAGGCTGACACTTTCCTGTCCCATCCTCGCTCTCCCTGAGCTCCGGCCGGCTTGGCTGGTACGAGCAGCCTCCCACTGCACCGGGACCAGCACTGCCGTCCTCCAGGCTGACACTTTCCTGTCCCATCCTCGCTCTCCCTGAGCTCCGGCCGGCTCGGCTGGTACGAGCAGCACTGCACCGGGACCAGCACTGCCATCCTCCAGGCTGACACTTTCCTGTCCCATCCTCGCTCTCCCTGAGCTCCGGCCGGCTCGGCTGGTACGAGCAGCACTGCACCGGGACCAGCACTGCCATCCTCCAGGCTGACACTTTCCTGTCCCATCCTCGCTCTCCCTGAGCTCCGGCCGGCTCGGCTGGTACAAGCAGCCTCCCACTGCACCGGGACCGGCACTGCCATCCTCCGGGCTGACACTTTCCTGTCCCATCCTCGCTCTCGCTGAGCTCCGGCCGGCTCGGCTGGTACGAGCAGCCTCCCACTGCACCGGGACCGGCACTGCCATCCTCCGGGCTGACACTTTCCTGTCCCATCCTCGCTCTCCCTGAGCTCCGGCCGGCTCGGCTGGTACGAGCAGCCTCCCACTGCACCGGGACCGGCACTGCCATCCTCCAGGCTGACACTTTCCTGTCCCATCCTCGCTCTCGCTGAGCTCCGGCCGGCTCGGCTGGTACAAGCAGCACTGCACCGGGACCGGCACTGCCATCCTCCAGGCTGACACTTTCCTGTCCCATCCTCGCTCTCCCTGAGCTCCGGCCGGCTCGGCTGGTACGAGCAGCACTGCACCGGGACCAGCACTGCCATCCTCCAGGCTGACACTTTCCTGTCCCATCCTCGCTCTCCCTGAGCTCCGGCCGGCTCGGCTGGTACAAGCAGCACTGCACCGGGACCGGCACTGCCATCCTCCAGGCTGACACTTTCCTGTCCCATCCTCGCTCTCCCCATCTGTCAGTCCAAACTGGACAATCACCGAATCCTATCAGTAATGACTTCACTACATTTCCTGGATTCGACCAAAACCTAAGTCCAGATCTTATTTCACTCAACAACTGTCAATTCCATTTTGAACAAGTGAGCTATCCTTATTCTTCCTGTTTCTTCCCCAGTCAGGGTCAGCGGCAGCTGTCCAAGTCCTCCAGCCCAAGCTTGAGGATCATGACAACCAGCATCAGCTGGGTCTGGAGACCGGTTACACTTTCCACCTTCCAGGAGGGACGTGTGACAGGAAGCCCCGGCTGCCACCGAGCACCCCGCCCCTCCCCCACTGCAGTGACCCCTCACCAGCTGTCCACAGCTGAAAGACTTGTGATGCCTGCCCCTCGCGTACAGAAAGGCACGAGTCTGGCCATCGAGTAGAACCAAAGTCTAGTATAATAAAAGTACACGAACGCTTGGTTTTGTTTTCAGAGCTGTCACTACTAACATAGCACACACCAGCTGCTGCTGCTGACCTGGCCACCAGCATGTGCGCTTCCTACTGCAGTGTGCAAATGACCACAAAGCTGGTGGCTTGGACACGCGTGGATGGGCTCGCAGGGTGGTTGGTCGTGGGGGCACGGTGTGCCGGCCCCTGCGGGGGATCCCACCAGGCTGAAATCTCGGTGCCGGCCAGGGCCGCGATCTTCCCTGAGACCCGGCCCCTTCCAAGCTCACTGGCGGTCGGCAGAACTCATTTCCTTGTGGCGTGGGACTGAAGGCCCCCCTTCCTTGCTGGCTGTGTGCTGGGGGGCACGCCCACTCTGAGAGGCCCCCTCGGCTTGACGAGTGTCCTCTCCACGGGTGGTTCACACAAGGAGCTTACTTCTCAGACCCAGGAGGTCTCCGCCGCTGCTTGTCACTGACCCCGACTCCCCCTCACAGCTTGTCTGACTAGGTCAGGCTCATCCAGCCCCATGCCTTCCGACGGACTTAGTCCCTGATTAGGGACCTTAACTGCATCGGCACAATCCCTTCATCTTTGCCAGATAATGGAACCGAATCCCGGGAGTGACGTCCCATCATACTGCAGGTCACCCACACTCACAGGGCAGAAATCACGGAGGGTGGGCACACGGGGGGCGGGAGTCTCGGGAGACTTTAAATTCTGTCCACCACACCGTTTAACGCGAACCCTTGAGCCAGACACTTTATACACACGAGCAGTCTCATTCCATTCACTCCTGACGACACGAGGCGGCACTAACCCGTCCCACGGAGGAGAGCCCGGCCCAGCAGGCGCCCCGTGCTTTGGCCCGGCCCGGGGTGTGTCATCTTTCCTCTGCATAACGTGGAGCTGCAGTAAAGGGCAAAGGAGAAAACACTGGGAAATCACTTTAAATGTAGTGCCATAGGTCTGGGAGGTATCTTATGTGCCTGAGAATGGTTCTTCTGACTAGAAAATACATTCACACTTCGAGAGTGTGAGGACTCAAACTGAAAAGACACAGAACTGGGGTGTGGGATGTGGGATGCTGTGTGAACCCCTTAATCTCTCTGGACCCCATTTCCTCATTTTCAGAAATAAAGAAAAGGGCTGCACTGGAGGACATCTCAGGTCCGTCTCCACAGTAAAACTATCCTAGAGCAATACGTCTGTTTTATATCTGCAATTAGATTTTAAACCCCGAATGCCGGGGAAGCGCGTTACTTCAGCTCCCGCCCCGCAGAACCGAAGAACAGGGAGAAGCTCTCCCACAAGCAGTCGTTAATGAAGCTTGGAAACACTAAATTACAATAATGTGCTCCAACCTCTGGATCCTCCTGCCATCAATAAAATATAATCTCTTCGTAAGGGATGATAAAAAATAGAAGTCACGGACATATAGAAAGCCCAGCTAATTAACTACTGAGACATTTCTCCAGGGAGCCAATATTCCGGTTGTTTCTGTACATCACTGTCAAATGTTTGAGTCACTGAGGGAGCCCTTCAGATGTTACTTGCTTCCACCTTGGAGGAGTCAAAGAGAATATGATGTTAGAAGAGGAATCACATTTTTTCCTAATTAATATTCTAGAGAGAAAAATTAACTCCCAATCCCTCAATCTGTCTCTATCAAGTGAGAATAATAAAAATAAAGGCCATAAATAGATATCAAGACTCATACAGGGAATTGTGTCTCTGGTAAGCTGACACGCTGAACTGTTCACAAGGGCCCATCAATCCATCGCAGGACGGAGATAAAAGGACGAAATCAATCCCAGCAGTGCAAGGAGGACGCATCAAAGGCATAAACAGAAGCATCATTAGACAAGCAGAACCACAGCCTGGGAAAGTGTGCGAGGTGGAAGACGGAGCTTCCTTTCCCCTAAGGACCCCTGGGAATTTGCTCGCCTCACTCACTCACTTCCAGCATTGAATAGGTGCCGCGTCTGAGCGCGGAGAGTCCATCTGTGGCCACGAGGACCTCAGGACTTACAAATGAGAAGGGAAAAATGCAAACAGCTTGATTTTTACCAAAAGATGTTTCAAAATATAGATAGAACATTAAGAATCTGTAAGAACAGACCACGTTATTTCTCGTAAGTGGTGCTTGTCGTGTGCAGAGCGAGGGAAGCCAGGACCTCTCTGGGACGCGATGAACCTTCCCAAGCACCCCAGTTCCACCCGGGGAAAAGCATGTTTCAACACTTACCTCGAGCCCTCAGATTTCACCCCCACCACAGAACTAGCGCTGTGCTCTCAAAATGGAATCCGCTTACTCTGACCCAACAGTCACACCTAGAGCAGGCCATCCACAGAAAGGAAAGGAAATACCAAGTCTCAACCCAGGCTAAAAAAGATTATATCGCTTGGGCCAGCTCTGGTCAGTTGGTCCTGGCTGCCTTGTATACTGTCCGGGCACCTGAGGCCCCACTGACCCCAGTAAACAAAAATGCGATGATCAGCCCTGACCAGTTTGGCTCAGCAGTTGGAAAGTTGGCCTGTGGACCAGAGAGTCCTGGGTTCGGTTCCCACTAGGGGCAGGTACCAAAAAAAAAAAAAAAAAAAGGCGATGATCAATTGCCAACATCTGATCTGAGGGGGGAGTCAGACTTGGGGAGGTGAGGAAATGGAACACACCCATCCCACCATTAGGAAAAACCCTAACACTGTCTTCTTGAAAACTAGATTCTTCAAGGGTTTCTAAATCCCCAAAGACTTTGTAAGAAAAAGTCATTTAACAAACCCAGGAGTGTGCATGACTTTTGATAATACTTCCACTGCTGATAATGAGCGTTTAGCATCCTCAAATGAAATGGGTTTTCAGAGCCTGCAACTTCTCCTATAGAAACGAATCTAAGAAGTCCCAGGAGTGAGGCCTCCTGGGGATGGGAGAAGGTTCTGTCTTCCACAGAGTCAACCACGATCCATTACCCATGAGTCATTTTTCACTACCAAACGAGTCTTAGCTGCTGAACAGCAGGAGACGTGAGACAAAGGTCCGCCCAAGTCAAGGACGAGGGCAAGCGGAGGTGACTTGGCAGAGAGTCGGCACGGAGAACACGCTGAGAGTCAGAAAGCGGGGTTCAGTCTGACCACTCGTGGAGGGACCTGGGGAGTCAGCTGCTGGAACCTTTCGGTGTCTGTTCCCATCATTACTGGGAACCTCAGCTCACCCATGGTGCTCAGCATCTTAGAGCTGGTGACTTCTTTTCCCCTAAGTTTCTGTCATGGAAACATGCCCACCACATCAAAACATATTTTTTAGTGTTGCAGAGGAAAGATGACACACTCTGGGCCGGGCCAAATCACAGGGCGCCTACTGAGCTGGGCTCTTCCTCCGTGGGACGGGTTAGTGCTACCTCGTGTCGTCAGGAATGAATGGAATGAGACTGCTCGTGTGTATAAAGTGTCTGGCTCAAGGGTTCGCATTAAACGGTGTGGTGTCCATAATTTGATGACTCCTGCACAGATAGCCAAGCTTCTGTCTCATTTACCATTTCTGTAGGTTAATTTCCTTGCCCCCTCCCCCGCCTGCCATGGCCATTCATCCCTAACTGGTGACAAGGTCTCACAGGCTTGACTGCATTCCCTACCACGAAGTCTCCAGCCGGGCTGAAAACCAACTTCTCTGATTGTCCCTCTTCTGACCGTCCACGGCACATCAGCACTCAGTCAACGTTAAACTGCGGCGAAGGAACGACATTTTCTCCTTCGTGTCGCTCTAGCGCCCAGCAGTCATTTCTAAGCAAATCAACATGTGGTGACTACGAGCAAACGTGAGCTTTTCAGCCTCCCCGCCAGTTACAGGGACCTTGCATCAGCCGAAGACGAGGCACTGATACCACCGCTGACTACTGTTCAGCGTTGCAGCCCTGGTCAAAACGGCATTAGGAACACGGGGAGCTGGCTTTCCCCTCCATTCAAAGTCCAACAAGTATTCACAGAGAGAAAAGGCAGGTCCTCCAATGTCATTAACAAAAAAGGGGGACATTTTTTCCTATTTGTTTATGAGTCTTCAATATGAAAAGTGAGAATGAGTATGATGTTCCAGAAAATGTATAGAAAGAAAACCAAGTCTAGTCAGTCTATTGCTTTTTTTAAAACTTCAGAAGACAGGAAAGAATTCTGCAATAACTCAGGAAAGATTTAAGTTGGTCCCATTCTCGCTCTCCTCAAAAGTAAATATTGACAAGTGATGGCTCTACTCAGCGGTAGAAATCCTCTTTTGACAACAAGAAAAAGCCAGATAACTTATAAAATCTCAACTTAAAAGTAATTACAATCAATACGTTGAAGGATCTAGGAATTGGTGGACAATACTGATAAACAGAGGGGTGATTTCAAGAGAAACTGAAACTGTATGTAGAAGTCAAATGGAAATGCTAGGAATAAAAAATGTGTTATAAGGGATTTTAAAAATTCCATTGCTCGCCCTTTGTTATCACACTGGATACAACAGAGGAAAGAATTAGTAAAATTCAAGATAAGTCAATAAAAATTATTTAAAAGAAAACTCAAATTAGTGTCAACAAGAGTATCCAAAGTAATCAATCCCACAGCTAGTGTTATACTTAACAGTAAAAGAATGAATTTTTTTTCTCCTAAGATTGGGAACAAGACAAATGTCTGATCTCAGCGGTTCCAGTCACAAGGCTCTGGAAATTACAGCCAGTGCACTAAGGAAAGAAAAATAAATCAAAGGTATACAGACTGGAAGAAAAAACTAAAACCATCTTTATAGAGAACATGATTATTTACGTAGAAAATCTGAAAAACTACAAAAAGCTACTAGAACTGATAAGTAAATTTAGCAAGGTTGCAAGTATAAGCCTAAATATATAAAAAGTAATTGTATATACTATCAATGAACAACTGGAACTTTAAATTATACAACACAATAACACTTATAATACATAAAACACACGAACTACTTAGTAATAAATGTAAAAAATGTGTGCAGTATGTAGGTTAAAAAGTACAAAATATTTCTGAGAGAAATTAACAAAGACTCAGGTAAATGAAGCAACACCACGTTCATAGATCAGAAGACTCAATATGGTTACGATGTCAGATCTCTCCAAATTGATCTATGACTTCAATATAATTTCAATCAAAATTTCTGTAGGCTATTGTAGGAATTGGCAAATACATTCTAAAACTTATACTGAAGAAAAAAAAAAAAAACAGACCTACAGTATCTAAATGTTTTTTGAAAAAGAATAATGTTGAAACCCTCACACAATTTGATTATTTATCTTTCACTCTGAAGGATAATGTTGCAGGGTAAAGGAATCTAGCTTGATGGTTTTCTTTTTTCTGAACACATTAATTATTTCACTCCACTCTTGGCTTACTTGCATAGTTTCTACCTTAGTCAGCTCAGGCTGCCATAACAAAATGCAATAGCCTGGGTAATTTAAGCAACAAAGGTTTATTTTTCACAGTTCTGGAAGCTGGAATTCTGAGATTAGGACGCCGGCACAATCAGGGGCTGGTGGGACCTCTCTTCCTGGCTTGCAGATGGTCACCTTCTCTCGGCTTCATACGGCCGAGAGAGCTCTGCCGTCCCTTCCTGTTCTTAGAAGGGCACTAATCCTGCCGTGAGGGCCCCACCCTCATGGCCTCATCTAAAATTAATTATCTCCCAAAGGCCTCATCTCCAAATAGCATCATACTGGGGGTTAGAGTTTCAACATATGAGTTTTTGGGGGACACAATTCAGTCCATAGTAGTTCCTGAGAAGTCAGATATGACTGTAATTTTTGCTCCTCTAAAGGTAAGGTGTTTTTTCCCTCTGGTTGCTTCAATATTTTTTATCTTTGATTTCAGGAGTTTACATCCATAGGTGTAGTTTTGGGCATTTATCCTGCTTGGTGTTCCCTGAGTTTCCTGGATCTGGGGTTTGTTGTCTGATATTAATTTGGAGAAATTCTCAGTCATTATTGCTTCAAATACTTCTCCGTCTGTTTTTTCTTTTCCTCTGGCATTCCCATTACACATGTTATACCTTCTGTACTTGTCTCACAGTTCTTGGATATTCTTCTTTTTCTCAGTCTGTGCTTTCTCTCTCTTTTCCACTTGGAAGTTTCTAATGACATATCCTTAAGCTCAGAAATTCTTTCCTCAGCTGTATCCAGTCTAATGAGCACATCAAAGGCATTCTTTATTTTTGTTACAGTGTTGTTGTTTTTTAATCCTCACCTGAGGACATGCTTAGAGAACTAAAGGGAGGGAGGGAGAGAAACATTAATCTGTTGCCTTCTATACATCCCCAACCAGGGATCGAACCTGAAACCCAGGTATGTGCCTGACCAGGAACAGAACTGGTAACCTTTCTGTGCACAGGACGACACTCAGCCGAGACACTCTGGCCGGGTTGTTACAGTGCTTTTAATCTCCAGCGTTTCCTCTGGTTCTTTGTTTAAAACCCATCTCTCTGCTTCTGCATCGTCCACATGTTCCTGCATGCAGACTGCTTTATCCATTAGCGCCCCTAACACATCCTCCTGGTTTGTAAGTTGACAGGCGGGTAATTCCAGCACCCCTGTCATATCGAAGTCTGGTTCGGAGGCTTGCTCTGACTTTTCAAACTGTTTTTTGCCTTGTAATTGTTGTTTTTTTTTTTTTTTTGATAGCCAGACATGATACACTTGGAAAAAAGAACTATGCTCAACAGGCCCTCAGTAATGGGGTGTCAGGTGTGAGGGGAGGGGTCCTCTAAGTGCTGCGATCAGTCCGCAGTCTCCGTGAGCCTGTGCCTCTGACTGTGACCTTCACCGCTTCCGAGCCCCTCATCAAGGGGAAGAATGACCAGAGCACACTGGGCTTCAGTGGGACTCTTCCCTCCCTCCACGTCAGCCACGCTCTGAAAAACATCCCTGCGGCTGAGGTTCCAGTACAGTTTGGGGGGCCCTGTGGAAGAGAACGTTCTGATGCTTTGCGGACGGTTCCTCTTCCTGCCACCTGATCGCCTGTGAGAACCGGCGAGGGGGAGCTCCTGCGGGTAAAGCTCACAAAGGCGGGGGGCCTCCCGATGACGAGTCCCCTGGAGCTGTTCACCCCCAGCCTGTCCACACGGAGTCTCGGGCAATTCCTCAGTGACAGCTGAGGTTTTCCACGGGGGTCTGGTCCCCACAGAGGTGTCTGCTGCTGGGTCCCTGCCGGGTCGGCCGTGATTCCCTGGGTCCGTCGGTCCGTCCGTCTCTCCAATGCTGGAGGCAACGTGCTTCCTCGCCTCTCCGAGGTCAGGGGAGCTGTGGCTCTTCAGTCTCGTCAGCTATTTGCTTGTTATTCGGAGGGAGCGACAAGTTCCAAACTCCGACACGCTGCACCTCAAGCCAGAGACAATCACTGAATTCTAACAAACTTTCCAAGATGATTCAGTGGGGAAGGCTAGTCTCTCCAACAACTGGGCCACTGAATCCCAGTCTTCTCCCACAGCACATACAAGATGAACCCAAACGGATCGCAGCTCTAATCTGGGACCTTTTATGGTGTATATTTTTAGATAGAACCTAAAATGTACAAACCATAAAATAAAAAGTTGATCATTTGGACTTCATTATAATACAACATGTCTGTTCTTCCAAAAATACTGTTAATGAAACGGAAAGACAAGCCGCAGACGAGGAAAGACATGTGTGCAACATGCATTTGATCAAAGACTTGTATCCAGAATATGCAAAAGACATATCTCAATAATGACAACAAACAATAAAATTAAAAAGTGGGCAACGTTCTAACAGATTTTCCCCAGCGACAAGCACAGAGAGCAAGCAGACCGCTCAGTGGTGGCTGTGACTGAGAAATGTAGCTGATCACAGAGTCAGATGCTCATACTGCTGGCAGGCTACTGTTGTTAAAAACTGACATGTGCTACAATCTGGAACACTCGGAGAGCTCACAGATTATGAGGGGCAAACTGGGCAGTTTCTTGTCAAGTTAAACGTAGACTTGCCATTCCATCCAGCAAGCCCACCCCAGGTATTCACTCCAGATACATGAAGACACACACCCACCCAGACACCTGTACACAAACGTTTATGGAAGTGTTAGTCACACTTTTCAAAAACTGGAAATAACCCCAGAAATACTAGTCAGCGATAAAAAAGAAACCACTGATCCAGGCAGGAGCATGGTGGGGTCTCAGCAACATTACGCTAAATGGAAGAAGTTAGACTGCATAAGTCCATGTGAAATTATAGGAAAGGCAAACTATGATGATAGAAAGACCAGAGGCTGCAGGAATCGGGGTGGGAGAGAACCTAGGACACTGTAACATGAAGAGAATTTGGGGTGGCAGACTGTTCTCTATCATGACCACGTACACCCATCAAAGCTCATCCGACTGTATAATGAACTAGTGAATGTACTGCATAAAGTTGATTTTTAGAAGTAGTAAGTGTCCGAATCAGACCAGTGGTGGCCCGAGACTGGGGCAGGCAGAAGACAGAGACTTCAGAGGACACAAGGGACGTCTGAGTCAGAGGACATGTTCTATAACTTGATGGTGGAGTTGACTGTATGACTACAAACACTTATCAAAACGTATCAAACTCTACATACCAAAAGTATATAGGCTACATCTAAATAAACCAGACTTTAAAAAATGAATGGAAAACAAACCAGTAACAAACAAGCAAACACTGAAACACAACTGGACAATGTGAGAAAGGTCCTTCCTGCAAGTAGAAGTCTGTGACCCCCACATTTTACACGCAGCTGTGAGCAAAGGCTACAGATAGAAAGAGGTCTCAAGGGCAAGGACCCAGAAATCACCTATCCAAGCACATTTCCCGAATGAGACACCTGGGGCCCTGTGACAGAATAAGGGAATGTGTTTCAAAAGAACGCAAGACACAAGTTTTAATTGTATGATTGTTCTACATGATGGTATAAATGTGTAACAAGCTGAACAATCACAGTATGAAAATTACCTTCCCGCATGCGGAAAAGGAGCCCCCCCACTCCCCCGCTTGTCTTTAATCTGAAAGAAAAGATGTCTTCGAAAGGGATGGAGGAGAGAGGGGGAGGATTCCGCCATCGATCGCCACCAATAACTACCGGGTTGGGCGATGATGCCGAATTCCTTCTCTCCCAAGAGGAATAAACTATTATGCTTTTGCCCCTGCCACTGACGAGTTTAATAAGACTGTAAGTCAATATTTTAACAGTTAGTTAAGAATGGCATATGATATTGAAAAACCCTTTAGAACATAGATTAAGTTTAGTTACTTTGTGCATGTAATTTCTATTTTATCCAAGAGATACCTATGGTTAAAACATTTAATGTGGGTGCCCCCAAAGTCAAGAGATCTCTATGCTATTAATGGATTGATTTTTTACAGAGCAGAGATGCCCTGAGGACATCAAGTGTGCTGCTGTTTCCTGACTGAGCCCACTCTCCTGACAGCCAGACAGCGAGGGGTCCTCCGCCCTCACACCTGCCCAGCGCCTGCTCCGGGGCCCGCGGTGCCTTCTGGCCGCTACCTCCCGGTCTTCACATAACATGCTGGTTTTAGTTCCTTATTTTTTAAAATTTCAGATAGTATTTGCTTGTTTTCCAATATGACAGACAGAACTAAGAGCTCCCAACACACACACACACACACGCGCACTTCACCCCTTCTTCCGTTATCAATAGAACTGTCATTCAAATCGTTACACCCACTGAATATGATGCACAGCTCAGCCATGCAGGTAAGTGAGCTACATTCCTTTTCTGATGCAATAAGGTAAGTTAATGCTTATCTTACTTTCATCACTTAGGCTCCCCTTGCTAATGGCAACATTTCAGCTTTTCCCATCTGGGTCAGCCTATTTTCATCTGTTTGCAGGTTCTCAAGTTTATCGCCGCCCCCGCCGCTCCTGTTCTCTGTTGGCCCACATAGCTTTATGCAAGTGTATCCCTGTACCTTCTTTTGAGTGGCATTTCAGAAGGAAGTGACGGGAAACCCACAGTCCCGCTGACCACTGTGTGTGGCAGAAGCCTTCCCAGTGTCATCACTGACCCTGATGGAGAGACACCTGCAGGGAGAGGCCCCCTCCCAGGCCTGCCACTCCTGATGCGCCAGGTTCCATTTCACTTACACCCGGAGCAACGCGTTCACCTGGGACAGCGGTGGATGTCATGAGGGCGAGGAGAAGGGAGAGGGCCCCTCCCCACACCTACCTTCACGGCGCTGAAGCAGAGCACGTGGAGCGCGGCGGCGGCGGCGGCACTCCGGGCCACGCTGCAGACGGCCGACGTCATCCCCGAGACGGCTGCAACACAAACAGCACAGTTGCTGCCAGACCGGCCATCCGCACGGCCAGCAAACCGTGAGAACGGCAGAGGCTGCGGCCTTCACACGGAAACGCCTGCTGACAGGGCCCCAGTCCGCACGCACAGGCGACAGACTGCCAGTGCAACAGAGACCCTGGCCCTTCAACCCCGGAGTCGGGGGCACTGACACAGAGCCCTGAGAACGTTCCTGGAAGACCCCGTGAACGGTCGGGTGGAGCAGGAGGCCTCCTCGCTTACGCCCGGGTAGTGAGGGAACAGAAGAAAGGGCAGAGACAGAGCGGGAGGGAGGGAGAGGGAGGAGGGGGGCAGTGACAGACACAGAACAAGCAGTGGCCCTGGGGGGTGATGACAGGTGGTGACATGACTGACGCCCGCTCTGCTCTGGTGCCTCACGGGCACGACTTCATTGCATCCTTGCAGCAGCCCTGAGATCCGCGTGTTCGCTTTTGTTTACAGAAGAGTCAGCTGTACAGTTAAGGAGTCTGCGAAGTCCCCACATGAGCGTGGGGCACAGTCCCCCACCGTGGTCTGAATCGCCACTGCCAGGCCGGGAGAGCCACAGTGATGATGGAGGGACACAGGCCACCTGTCTGCACAGGTACACACAGAACGGGCCATTGACATTCACAAGCTCCTGTTCACACACACTCCAGACACGGTTAAACACACATGCACACACACTTACATCCACTCATGCTCATTAACACAGGTTCTGGCGCGTGGTTTTGCCTTTGGCTGGTCAGAAGGGCCCCAAACCTATTCCAAAGCTCAGAGATTCTGTCTTCCCTGTTTCTTTGCCTGTCTTTGCTGAGCAGGGTGGACCCCCCTTCGATGTGGCCGAGTGAGTGCAGCCGGGCCCACCAGGCCCTGATGGGCCCAGCCTGGCGCGGTTCAGGTGCTCAGGACGAAGAGGAGCTACCTGCCCAGGCTCTCCTTGCAGCCCGAGGCTACTCTGCCTTCACCCGAACTTGAGAGCCCTGCACAGGAAGAGAAGAGTGTAGACTTACCTGAGCCTCCAAAAAACAGCATGTCGATTTGTTCCAAAAGGTAGATGCAGAAAGTGTTGATCTGCGGGAAGAGCCCCAGGAGGGAAATTGCAGGGAAGCAGTACAGAAACGCTGAAAGTGAGCAGACAGGGGTGACAGTGTGAAGGGGCGGTGCCGGGGTCCCCGATGAGTCCCCCTCGCCCACCACGGCCCACCCCACGCTGCCCAGGACACCAGAGGACAGTCCGTGGCAGTGACAGGGACTGCTCCCGAGGCAGAGGCCCGAGGAAAGGACACAAACGGGCCGGGGACGAGCAGAGGCCCCCCTGATGCTGGCACAGACGGGTCCTCAGTCCGCGACAGTGGACATGGACTCGAGGCGGGTGGGGGTGGGAGAAAGCAAACTGGGAAAATGACAGGATCATGCAAAACCCAAGGGTGGCGGGAAGGGATCGCTTCCGGACTGGTGGGGTGCAGCAGTCGGAAGCCAGGGGCTCCTGGCTTTGTGTGCCTGTCGCCCTGAGCACGCGAGTCACTGAGTCCTGAACTTTCTGAACGTTGACTGGGGACTCAGAGCTCCACCGCGACCCCTGACACCACGGGGAGCAGGGAGACTGGGAGACTCCACGCGCAGACAGTGGGGCCCTGGACGGACTGTTTCTCAGGTGGACCCGTCACCTGGGGCGGAAGGCGGCCCTGCCACTGCCCCAGACCTTGACAAGCAATCGGATAGAAAGTATATTTCGAAGTTTCACAGAGATTTGTTCAAGAAAATAAAATGGAGTCGAGCTGCATTTTATAGCGACTTCTCAGTTCTAATTGCACTGGGCGCAGAGTCACAGAAACTCGCATCAGTAATGCTCTAATACGTTTGTCTTCTCGCTGTCCATCGGGTAGAATGTCAATGAAGTTTGATACTGGCAATCCTTAATAAAACGAAGGAAACGTGATGTGAACCCAATATGCCTACATTGGAGCTGTGTCCTAACACCATGGTCAATGGGGGGGGGGGCTTCAGTTATTGCTGAAAATCAGAAATGCAAACTTTCCGTGGTGAGGTGGTAGGAACGAGAGATAACGGTGGGTGAGAGGCGAGCCTGGGACACATCCTCAGCCGCAGGGCGCAGGAACGGTCCGCCCCGTGCAAGTGAACTGTGAGCTGCGAACGTGGCTGTGACAAGGGCCTTCCCTGGGCAGTGGGGCCGTATTTTGACCCACATGGTGAATTTGTGGTAATGTTTTCTGTGGCAAGATGTGAACTACACTCGGGCCCTTTGACGACATGTTGGTCAGCAAAGGACCTCACACATGACAGTGGGGTACATCCAGCCCAAGCGTGTAGCAGCTGTATCTTGGGGACAGTGACATCACCTGAGGACACATTTCTCAGAGCGCATTCCTTCCTTAAGCTGCACCTCACTGCGCAGGGCAAAGTCGGGCTACAGTTGTCTGTATGGGAAATAACACAAGCATTCATAATAATACAAGGACAAACTCTGCTCTGTGTACGCACAACTGTAAGCCTACTTTTGCCCCCCCCGCATACTGTAAAAACCCAGAGCATGTGCGAATAACACACTTCTCGGTCAAAGTATTCTTTAGTGGGACACAAATATCAGTCCACGTGACGTAACTGTATAGGACACAATTTCTGTTTTCAATTTTGTGAATGGAGCTCAGCGATGTAAAAGGAAAGATACAGGAAACAGAAATTTAATTACAGAACTTACGATGAGCATTAAAAATGTAACCCATACACTGTCATGCTAATTGACTAGTCTGTCTTCTCTTAACTTGGGGACCAGAAGCCCAGCAGTGAAGACCGAGCGCTGGCCGGGGTGGGGGGGGAGGGAAGGCGTGATGAGATCTCATCTGTTCACCTTCTCAAGTGCTGTGTGTGATCGGAGAACTGTGGAAAGAAGTATGGGTGTGATACAATATTAAAGGCCGTGAAATACTGGACATTGTTTGGTAAAACAGGGTACAGAACGTTCTCTGTAAGAAACACATTAGGTGATGACCCCAAAGCAGCGAGGGGGGAAGCGGAACCCAATGACGGCGAGAGGAGAATAAAACGGTGAGAAACCAGGAGCCCTCGCTGAGGAGGACCTGGCTGTGCGTGGGGACCTGCTGAGACCGCAGAGCAAGGACAGTCACCAGGGCCCCGGACCAGGCTCCGGGATGGTAGAGGAGGACATCTCCAGCCTTGAACTTCCAAGCCCACCGGCGCAAGGAGAGGAGCGTGGAGCCCAGGTATCACATCCGCCGGGCCGCGGCTCATGGGAATGAGCGAGCGGCCAAAACCTGCAGCCATGGTGGGACAATCAGAACATTGCACTTGAAGGTGCTGAAATTATTTTGTCCTTTTTTCCAAAAGTAAAAAATAAAAAAGGCCCTGTGGTTGTTGGCAATGTTCCCTGTGAACAAAAACTTTTTTCTGAGCATATGGCTGAGAGGGTCTATGACTTTCCCTCACTTCTTCCCTACTTCTCATTTTTCCTAGTAATTACCATAAATGCAGCAACCTCTGGTATGGTTCCATTTCTTTCCCGGAAAATTTATAAATAAAAAGATTGGAACTTGCCTATTCCTTTGTAGAACGTGAACAGTAATATTCATTATTATGCTTGCAGCTTTGGGGGGAAGCGTGTAGAATTAAAGTAACGAAAACAAAACCCAAACCTGTGGGGTTGATGTGATGGTTACCCTGCGTGTCTCCAATGGCCTAGGTCTGTGTACGAGCTCAGTGCCCTGACGTCAACTACTGAGCCCCCAAAACGTCTTTAGACAAGACGGAAATGTGAGGTCTCAGTGTTCAAGGAGCGTACCCATCCCAGTAACTGTACAAAGCCCACTTCTCCCCAGGGATTCCATGATTGCAGCTGCATTATTGCAGGCAGGGCGTGACGGTCCTAAGGACTAAAACAAAAGTGACACTCCCATCTGAAGGGGAGCTCCAAGGCCACGGGACAAAGCCGAGCCAGCGCCCCACCGGTCTGAGAACCGATGGCTGGCCCATCTGGCCTGAACTCTTTCCACGTCAGGAAGTCCTTGCCTTGCTGGGCAACCAGGCTACCGCTGGACAGCTCTGATCCAAGCCAGGTTCCTGTCTTTCTTGCAGGGAGCTGTAATCCACCTGCCATTTGCTGGGACTGGTTATACACCTTGCCACAGAGAACGAACCCCTCGACCGTCCTTCTGCCTGGCAGCCTTTTAATGCTCTGAAGCCACCGTGTGGATCGGGGATCGCTAGCGCCCCAGCATTTCCTCTCTCCATGGACACCCCATTCCTTTGTCTTGTCTGCAGACCCTGGGCAGCCCATGCAGCCTCACGGCACACTAACTTTGCCCCTCCTTTTGAAATATGATACTAAGAAGACCTCTTGGCTTTCTCATCCGGAGGATAATTACAAAGACAGTCTCGCTCTAGGCTTTTTCTGAAGTTACCCAAATGGAAAGTAATAGAATTTGAGCCCAGAGGTCTCTGAGCACAGGAAATGAGTGCTGACGACGAAGCCTCCACCTCCCCCCTGGAAGGAAAGACAGAGAATGTTTCCACAAAGACAGAGGAGTGCGGTGATTCTAGATACACATGAGGAACCATGAAAGAAGACGAAATTGTGGAAGAACACTTCCCACAGGGATCCTGTTTCCTTAATTCGCTGCCCCGCCCATGAAGGTGCCTTGTCCCTGCTCCTCACCGTCTTCTCCTGCCCATTTCGGCCCCACACTCCTTGCTAGCGGCCCCGTCCTGTCCTTCTCATGTTGTTCTTTATCTCATGTCCTTCGGCCTCCAAGAGGCCCTCGTGCATTGTCTATGAGGAGAGCTTCTGCACCTGCCCACCTGCTCCCCACCTCCTGCCCAGCTGGCACCCCGCACTCCCTGCCCTCTTCCCCCGCCGCCCCGCCGCTAGGTGGGTGTGCTGAGCAGACACCAAGGGCAGCGGTAACAGAAAGCTCACCTACAGGCAGGAAAGGGGGTCCCCAACATGTGTAATCTGACCAGCAGCTCTGTCTACTCCAGCTCGGACCCCTCACTGCAGCTATCTCAGCAGCAAGATGGGTCAGCTAATCCATGAGAATGTAAACGTGACTGAGGGTCTTTCTTGGGGTGTGTGTGTGTGTGTGTGAGTGTGTGTGTGTGTTCCAACCAACAGAACTTCACGTAGTATAAAAAGGTGCAGTGAAAGGTATCAGGCAGGGCAGACGCGAACATTCTCGAGCCAAAGGCGCTGCCTGGGAGTCTAACCATGGTCAGTGCCTGCCTCTCCCCACATGTTTCTGTTTCCCGTGTGAGCGCAGAGATTCTCTGAACCCCGGCGCCTACCCTGTGGGCTGAGGAAGCTGCTGAGCGCCTCACGGGATGTGCTAGGAAGCGAGGTGTTGAGGATGCGGACAGGTGGGCTGGGGAGGGTGGAGGAAGGGGAGCGAGGATGTTGCCACCGGCGCAGCAGGAACGGAGCCGGTGCTTGGGAAGGAGAAGATTCTCGCTGCAGTTTCCACCTACCAGGCGCTCAGAGGAACGTGCGCCGTCCCCAGGGCCCTCCAGCCCCACCGCAGGGACCGGGAGTTGGCGAGGGGGCTGAGGAAGGTTCGCACGGGACCCGCCGCTTTCACATCTCCTCTGAGCGAGATGTCCGGCTGGGGCCACTGTGGCAGTGCCCGTCCCAGCCCGCTCGGCCAGGGTGACAGGCTAGCACATGCAGCTCTGAGGTCACCCCCGCAACTCTGCGCGGCCCGCACGGATGGGGCTCTGCACACACGACGAGAGGACGAAGCCAGCGCCAGGCACTGTGCCGTGTTACACATGCTAACCATCTGAAACCTGCCACAGCATCTGAAGTGGCACTGTTTTGTCCCCGCTTGCAGTCGAATTCTGCTCCAGGCCACACAGCCAGCACAGTGGCAGGGCCCGAGTTCACAGCCTGCTCTGGCTCGAGTCAGGCCCCAACCTCCCAACCTGCAGGCCCGTGTAGGCGGGCGGTTCACATCCAACTCCGCCCAGGCCGACGGCCAGCCAGTGCCCCAGCGAAAGGCGAGTGACCAGCCTGTCCAGGACTCTGCCTGGGCTGAGAACCATGTCCACTCGGAGGTTAACAAGTATCTGTGCCACGTGGACGGGGCTGTGGCTGCCACCAGATGCCACCCCCACCCCCCGGGAAGCCCCACTGACGCCAGGCACCGCAGTGGCCAGCCTGCAGATGTCACAGTGCTGTAACTTCTGGTCACAGGTGTCAAAACCCTTTAGGATAACCTTGTACTGGATGCGCGGGGGCTGTGATACCCGGACAGTCTCCCGAAGGGGTCCTAGCAAACAGGGACATGCGCCTCTCTCCTCCAGGACCCAAGCAGGGCAGCTCCCCAGTTACAGAGCCACAGCTAAGGGAAGACAGACCTCTCGCCTCCGCAGTCCTGCCCAGCCCCCACAATGAGCTCACCTAGCAGGACGTCCCTCGCGGACCGGAGCGACCCTGGAGAGAAGAGCTTCAGGCCGTACACAGCGTAAGTGGGGGCGCGCCTGGCCGTGGCCCCTGTGTCAAGAAGCAGAACAAGGCCACACAGCACACAGAAGTAGATTGGTCTGCTGTACGCAATGATTTGGTTGTGTCCCTAGAAAACAAACACAGTTTCTAAATGGTACCTTTTATTTTAAATGACAAAATCCTCCTAGTCAGTAATGTATACCATATAAGACAACGTACACCATACATTCATTCTTTCCTCTTCCCCACTGTAATTCAATCCACAGAACACTGGGGGAAAAAACAACTGCTCTTATTCTGTCAAATAAGAATATCAGAAAGAATGTTCTACCTCTCAGACTTAACAGATCTACCTGAAATTGTAAGTACCATCTTTGGACACAATCTGGATTCGATCCAGTGATTTCCCAGCAGGGAAACGTCCATCTGCATTGTTCTTCATGCGCAGAACTAGTTTAAGCCGCTATTTGCTCTCCGTGGTCTAAACTGAGCTTCAGTATGAATGAGAAATAGGGTTGTGAGCCGTGGCCTTCCGGTCCCTGTGTCCCTGAAGGCAGGTCACCCCTGCAGAGGTCGCATACAGTGTCCTAGGGAAGCAACAACACGGTTTTATAAACTTCTCTTTATACATCTTCCTCTGTGGAGGGCCCAAAGCTTAACACGCCTCATCTTAGCCTCAAAACGTCGTTATGAGAAGTAGAAAGAGTTTTTATTCGTCTCCTCGGAAGGACAGAAAAATGTATGAACTTTCCAGGGCAAAAGCCAAGGCGGAACTCACATCTCGCAAACCAAGGCACAATCCCTCAGGTCAGGAGAAATGAGCTGGGGGGAATATCCTCCGCACCCCATGAACTACTCTGTGTGTAAAAAAGTAAAGATTAAAGGGAGACGGTTTCAGATGTGAATTTTTAGTCACCGCCTTGAATGTGTTATATTTAGAAATGCAATTTAATGCCGCTGCTTCTGTGATAGAAACAGCCCTATTCCGAGACCGTCTTTTAATAGGAAGGAACAGGCTGTCCACGGGGGCCGGCGGTGCTGGGCCCTGAGTCCAGCCTCCGTCTTCACGGAATATTTGCACTCTTATGAAATTTCCTTTTGAATCCAAGTAGGTCATAGATTAATGGGTATGGGAATACTTTCTCTGCATTAAAGAATGGAAACGAAAGCCCGAGTTAAATCTTAGTGCATTTCTTATCAAGTGAAGAGCACAGCGAGGTGGTTGGCACAGAAAGCTACTCATACACAGATACACACGCGCATGAGGATTTTCTCAAATTGACACCGTTGCCGAAACAGAATTAAATAGCTACCTCCCTCTTGTCCGGATTCTTCCTTTTACTAAAAGGTTAAAAATAGACTTTCTAGGAACTGAAACTCTTTGGCCTT
Source organism: Molossus molossus (assembly GCF_014108415.1). Lineage (NCBI taxonomy): Eukaryota > Metazoa > Chordata > Mammalia > Chiroptera > Molossidae > Molossus > Molossus molossus. Next base: position 5,270,546 of record NW_023425359.1, on the reverse strand, counting down.
GAACAAGCTGAGGTATCATCTTGAATCTGCCAAGTCGCACTTTATTTATTGGGTGTGGGAACATTTTCTTCGTCTTGGTAATTTATGAGACAAAACCCGAGGCTCCCTTAGAAAGCCTGCCCTCCCCACACTTGCACCTCAGCTCACTTCCCGCACACACTTAGGGTCCCCAAACAACTCCAAGAGTATTGCTAATACAATTCCAAGAGTATCACCTTTATCTGCCTCGGTTCCTGAGAGCATCGACTAATAAAATTTCCCTGCTCTCCGGTTCCTTCCTTCACAGATGAACCAATCATCGAAAGCCCCCAAGATTGATTGTATTCTTTCAATAGAAAAATTCCACTCAGTCTTCCAGGTGAAGTCCAATCACAATCTTTTAAAACGTTTCCAACTATTTCCCACCTGTTTTTAACCTTAAAATACACTGGGGGCCCCACCAGTTTCAGCGGGGGGCGGGGTGGGGGCTTGGAGGCTGCTTCCCGGGCTGGGCCAGTGCGCTCGGGTTTCCGTCACCCTGGCACGTTGACAGTTTCCGGCCCAGGCTGGGTGAGCTGAGGGACGCCAGCGAACCCTCCGGAACCCCCTGTGGAGGGCGGGGGCTTGTGGCTGAGAGGCAGGCCCTTCTCATTATCCTCTTCTCAGGAGAGCGGGCTGGTCAGATGCTTCAGATTTGTTAAGAAAAAATATGGCAATAACGAGAGCACTTTACAGGACCCAGGGGCTGGGGTGCAGGGGCCTCGGGCCTCGTGCCCTAGGAGCAGGCTTTCTGCAGCCTGGCTTCCTGCTGCCTCTGTCCTCAGGGCTTCCAAGGGCTGCCTCTCACCAACCCAGTGCGCATGTTCCCGCCCCACATCACAGGTCCAGCTATTTTTTATTTTTATATTTTATTTTTTATCCTCACCCGAGGACATTTTTCATTTTTTGTTCAGATAGAGTGGGAGGGAGAGAGAGAGGAAGAGAGAGAGAGAAACATCAATGTAAAAGGGACACATCGAGTGGCTGCCACCCGCACGACCAACCAGGGCCGGGGACAAACTGCAACTGAGGTACATGCCCTTAGCGGGAACCAAACCTGGGTCTCTCTGGACCACGGGCCGACACTCTACTGCTGAGCCAAACTGGCTAGGGCTATTTTTATTTTGTTAATCCTCACTGGAAGATATTTTTTCCCACTGATTTTTAGAGAGTGTGGAAGGGAGGGAGAGGGGTGGGCAAGAGAGAGATATATAGAGAGAAACATTGATGTGAGAGAGACACATCGATTGGTTGCCTCCTGCACCAGCCCCAACTGGGGTGGCAATCGAACCTGCAACCCAGGTACAAGCCCTTGACTGGGAATCGATCCTGAGACCCGTCGGTGCACAGGCGGACTCTAGCCACAGAACCACATGGGCCAGGGCCGGCTGTGTGACGGGGGTTATGAAATAGCTCACATTTAACCAGCCCCTCCCACGCTCTGCCTTCTTTAAATGGATCACTCATCTAACCCTCAGTGCTCTAAGAACTGCATCCCATTGTTCTCACCTTGTCCTGAGCAAGCGGAGGCATACGGATGGAGAAATTTGCCCCCAGCAGCCCTGGCCAGGTGCTCAGCTGGTTAGAGCGTTGTCCTGATACACCAAGGCCGCAGGTTTGATTGCTGGTCAGGGCACAGGCAAGAATCAACCAGTGAGTGCGTGAGTAAGTGGGACAACAAATGGATGTTTCTGTCTCTCTCTCAAATCAATAAATAGAAAAAAATAACTAAAAAAAGTTTGCCCACAGACAGAACATTATATAGCCCAAGGACCTGGGCCTGGCGGCTGGGCGGCCTGGCCTCCTGACCTCCTGACCTCCAGGCACTGGCCGCAGCGACCACCAGGGAGATGACAGCATTTTCAGCTGATCCCCCAGGTGAGGGCTCAGCCTGACCTCACCGAGTCTCACTCCTGATCACCACTCTTTAAACACTAGTGTGAGTGTTGCTCAAGCAAAGCAAACACAGGGGGGGGGGGGCACTGGTAAGAGCTGTGAGGTGCTGACTTCCCTGAAAGGACTCTGGAGGCCCCTGCTCTGTCCAGGCCCCGCTGCGACACTGTTCACCGCCACGAACACTCATCACTATAAAGCTGTGCTGTTCTTAGTTTCTTACGATGGTGCAGGTTAGTTTGCTTTAATGTCACTTCTCGGTGGCTGTTGGTGAGTTCACCTGTCTGTCTATTTAGAGTGGTCCTGAACTCTGCACTGCACGCTTTGGTTCCCCTTGTGTGTGGACTGAAAGGAGGGCGCCCTGTGTCCTACAGAAAGCTGAGCCCCAGCTAAACCCCAGCCAGCAACTATTCGTGACTCACACTCGGTGCCCGTCGGAAAGTCCACGACATCGGAGAAAACAGCACAGCGGCTGGCAGCAACCAAAGGGTCGAATCGTTCTCAGCGGGAGACTAGTAGGATGCTACTTCCCAATGTCAACGTGGTAGAAATTTGATAAATTAGTTTAAAAATGGAAAAGACACAGGCAAACAAGTTTCTATAAGCTTAGTTTATAATTTAATTTCACAGAACAACCTATGTTAGGTCTAACTTCCTAATTTTCAGGTGTGTGAACTGTGGCAAAGGGGCAGGTGCTGAGGTCCCACCAAGGGGCATCGGAACGAACACCAAGTACCCCTCCGAGCGATGTCCAGGGCGCGGTCCACACTGCCTTTCACATCTTCCCACCCAGCATCGGCATCTCCCTCACTGGCGGTGAAGGACACGGGAAGGGCAGGGACCCACGTTCTGTCCCTTTTTAATGGTAGAAATTTAGTACATGAATCAAAAGCCAATTTGGGCCTGGCCTGGGTGGCTCAGTGGACTGAGCATTGTTCTATGGACTGAGAGGTCCCAGTTCGATTCCCAGTCGGGGTACATGGCCGGGTTGCGGGCTCCATCCCCAGTAGGGGACATGCAGGAGGAAGCTGATCTGTGTTTCTCTCTCACCTTGATGTTTCTACCTCTCGCTCTAAAAAAGTCAATAAAACATATTTTTAAAAATTTTAAGGCATGTGGAATGGCTCATGCTTTAAAGAGTACTTTTTTGAGCCCAGTAAATATACAACTAAACAGATAAGTACTGTTTAACTTTTAAGATCCACTCGAACTAAGTTGACCACCGTATTTCTAGGACTGAGGATTAAGGAATTATTTTATTTCATTCAAAATCATTCTGATAAATACGACTGTTCGGTAAATGGGAACACGGGCTCCTTCTCCTGCTCCAGCTCCCCTCCCACCCTGTGGGAATAGAGCAAAGGACACCTGTGAGCGGACGTGAGACCCTGGGAACCTGGCGGGAAGAAAGGCCGAAGAGAAGCTGGTTCTCGGGGTGAGCCTGACGGTAAGCAGCTAGAGCGTCCATCTCCAGCCCGGGGCCGGCCCCGCCCTGCGTGCCCTGTTTTCTGTCCTCTGTGAACCTTGAGCTGGGAAAGTCTAGGTGGCAGCGAGACAGCAGGTGGCTGGCTGGGCCCAGGGCGGCCTGCCCAGAGCCAGAGAGGACCTAGCGGCGCAGCTTCACCGGTGGCAGCGGCATGCGTGGTGGCGCACTTCGCCAACCCGCGCCACCCGCACGCCCTCCTGATAGACCCGCATCTGTCGCAGCCAGGCCTCCAGCTCCTCCCTGTGGGGATCCAAGAACAATACCCTGAGGTTTTCTGGGACTTCGGCACTTCGCATCACAACTACCTTACCCAGGTGATCACGGTGGACACGCACAGGGTTAAGTCATGCCCGAAGTCCCTGCCCTCCGTACGATGTGATGCCCAGCGCTCTTTACCGCGGTCTTCCTCCCCGTCCACAGCCCCAGCCTGACCATGACATACGCATCAGAGAAGTCCCAGCGGAGGGGCAAGCACAGACTCCCTGTCCGACACTCTTCAAAACGGCAAGATCAGAAACAAGGGAAGTCTGAGGAATCACAGCCAGGCCGAGCCTCAGGTGACATGACGACCGAGGTAATGTGGTGTCCTGGGTGGAACCCCAGACAGAACACTGTTGGGTGAAACTAAGGAGCTCTGAGTAAAATATGGGCTTTATTTAGTTAGCAGTAATGCATTTCGGCCGAGCCAAATGCAGCACCCAGGCTAAGGGTCAGTACGAGGGAACAGGGCTCGGGGTATGTGAGCATTCTCTGCACGTCTTCCCAATCACTCTGTAAATCTAAAGCTGTTCTAAAACAAAACGTTTATTCACAAAAATCGCCCCCAGAGATCTGCGCACAGCCCGCAGTGGTACCGAACGTGTGGCGGCGGCCACCGCTCCCCGCACCGCGGGCGAGGAACCGCGGCGGGAGGCCAGCGTGACGCCGAGGGTGAAAACGTTCCCGGAGGACTTGGTATGTCCCGGCTGCCCTGGGCACAGCATGCACACTGTCCAAGGCCTCTGTAAAGTCCCACTGAGGCTGCTATTATTATCCATATGTTGTTCACTCTCCTTACATCCTGTTTTATTATTTCCTCGTTTAAAGATGAAAAACCTGAGATTCAGACAAGGAACTTGCCCAAGATCCCAGAGTCTGTACAAGGCTGGATTCGAATCCCCAAACTTGTGTGCCTCTAGGTAGCCCCATGTTTCTCTGGTGTGTTCTGAGATGGCCTCACCTGGGGGTGTTATGCAGGCTCCCAGGTGCTGCCCCAGCGCCCAGACTCCGAGTCCCTGCAGGTGCTGGGCATGGCCCCCCACTCGGCTCCAAGCCGGATCCCAGGGTTTTGGTGCCTCACAGACACCCTCCTGCATTCTGTTTTCTGGGCTGTTTAGCGGTCTGGTGGGTAGACCTGTGTGTGACCCTGTGTGCCCCACATCCTCAGAGCCTTCTCTGTCCCCGTCTCAGACCCACAGCTTGCTTCCAGAACCTACCCAGCCCCCCATTTTTTAAGCTCTCTAGAGCTGTTTTCTTTTTACTATCAGATGCATTTCTTTCAGGCTGAGTCCTTTATACCATATCCAGGAGCCTGCCATTACTAATTCCACATCTCTATCGGAAATATACAGTGTTAAAATTTTTATTTTTATTTTATCTTCTGGTTTTAACAATTTGCTCAAATTTTGTCACCTGTGTGTTCCTGGAAGGAAACAAGAAAAGTCAGCCGACCACTCACTCTAAGAGCAAGAATCGACTGACTTTATGAATAGCCCCGCCCCCAGCGTACACAGCAGTGTTGTCGGGAAAGTGCTCTGTTCCCCTGACAGCCGCTGAGCCAGGCTGGAGAGGGCGGGCCTGGAGAACCATCTCTGCCCAGATTGGATCTCTCTCCTGACAATCTCCTTCCTAGATGTCTCATCTATACACTGGAGACGGTGAGCCAGCCTTCCGGATGCCTGCGCACTCCGTCCCTCCATCCGAGGGCGAGGGAAACGCCTTATAGCCTCCACCCTTGCCTTCCTCCCAGAGCCATTAGAGAAACACCAGCTCAGACCAGGGCCGCATCTGCTGGGAAGCTGTGTAAGAGACTGACGACTGCCACGGACAGAGCGGGAGGCTGCGGGAGGCCGGTGGTGGTGGTGGAGGAGGAAGTCCCCTCACTACCCCACTCGGACATGCTTGCTCAGGTAGAAGAACAGCACCTTGGTCTCGTGCTCTGGGAAGCAGATCGGCACAGACAGCATACGCCGACGAAGAGCGGCGACACAGGGGACCTGCTAACGGGATCCCTACCCCGCAGGCTTGCACAGCGGCACCCCCACCCACGGGCACTAGCATTCTCTGTACCACTCCTGAAAACACACACCGAAAATGAATGTTTCATAGCGTATGACACCCCTCCCCAAGTCACCCAGCAAACAGGGCCACTGAGGGGCATCGCTAGAGAGGGGTGTGTGTTTCTGGGGCAGGAAGCGATGCTGCGGCGTCAGGTGGGCTGGAACCAACCCCGCAGAGCCCGCGTCTCCACTAGCCCGCAGCCAGCTTGCTGCCGATAATCACAACAATACATCTTCATACCCTAATTATGCAGCTCCTACTTATCTTGACAGTCAGACTCCGGGATAAAAGAATAGGTATTGTATGTAAACCAATTATGGGAACAGAGAAATTTAACAAGATAGCAACCTGTGCCATGTGATCATCCAATTATAAGCTTCTCTTAATTACCATGAACTAAACACGAGCGCTCACAGATGTAAAAGCAGCCCCAAATCCTGAAGACGAATTTTTTAAAAGCGCAATTGAGGGAAGGTCAGACTTTCTTTCATTGGAAGGGTTTGGGGGGCCCGCAGGAGCTCACCTTAAAGGAAAGGAGGGCTCTCAAAGAGCTGGGCAGTCCAGCAGGTGACGGTCTCAGGGTGAAGGCGTGTGACCCGGCCCCCTGTCCCCCAGGACCCGCAGGGAAGGAGCAGCGGGCCGGCGAAATGGGGGGCCCAGAACTCATGGGAGGTGTCAGAGCACCGGCACATCAGTGCTGCTGAGCCCAGTCTGTTACAAAGTAGTCAGTTATGGGGAGAAGAGGTAACAATACTCTTGAAGATGTAAACAGGAAGAGAATGTCAACAGACTGATGTATAATTTCGTATATGATCAATGACAGCCACCATTTATTAAACAATTTCTGTGCCAGGTACTGCTTTAAGCACATTACATGAATTAGGTAATCCCCATAGGCACTTTTCTTTCCTTATTTACACGAAGGGAAACTGAGGCGTGGAGCGCCCACACCTCGCGGACGACCCAGGAGATAAGCAGGGTGGTTGTGTGCAGCGTCTGCAGCCTCGCCCACCAGGCTGCACGGTCTTCCTGCTGCGAACCCAGTGGGACAGAAACACCCTCCACGCCGTGGGCCCCCACGCTGTACGCCCCCGCCCCCGCTGTCCACGCCCTGCTCTCAGACCCAGCCTGAACTTGCCCAGCATGCATTACTATTGCTAGTTAATGTTGCTATTTATATATTCAATATATATTGACATCGACTTTCCTTCTGAATAGATTTTGGCCATTCTCCTATCTCCAACACAAGCAGACAGAACAAGCTACTGGTCTACTTGGAAACTTACGTGTATCGGCGAGGCGGGGTCGGGCTGAACGCTCTAGAACACAAATCAGAGTATGTGTCATTACCTCATGGTTTCGAGGATAACCATGGTAAGAATTAGATGTGGTCTTGCCTTGAGCAGGGAATACTGGCAGCTGGCCATGACAAGGCAGAAGAGGAGCACCCACAGGTCTTTGCAAAAGCCCCGGCTCAGCGTCAGAAACCCCAGCAGGGACACCAGGATGATGAGTGAGACGGCCAGCACGTTCTCCTTCACATCTTCAGTTCTGTGCAAAGCAGAAGACACAAAGGAAGCACAGGTGAGTGTGTCTGTGTAGCAGGAGCAGGACAGCCTGCGTGTCTCTAAGCAGACCGACCTCCACACAGAGGACTGAGTCACCCCTGCATGTCTCTGTACTCGGTGACCAGACTGTGAGTTTCTTTCTTCTTTCTTTCTTTCTTTCTTTCTTTCTTTCTTTCTTTCTTTCTTTCTTTCTTTCTTTCTTTCTTCTTCCTTCCTTCCTTCCTTCCTTCCTTCCTTCCTTCCTTCCTTCCTTCCTTTCTTCCTTCCTTCCTTCCTTCCTCCCCTCCTTTCTCCTATGTTTTACAACAAGAATTTAACCCCAGATTTCCGTTATTGAAATAAATGGAATGCAATCCCGCTGGGCCTCCTTGGCCACCAAAGTGGGCTTACTGGGGGAAAGCAGTTGGCTGCTCCATCCCCAGCAGGGAAATGCACTTCAGGTAAACGGGGCGGACGCACTGACACCTGGCTGAAGCCCATTTCGTTGCACATGCAACCTCTGTAGCCAGAACTCGGTGCCGGTTCCAGGAGTCTGCGAACTCCAGCCCAAAGCCCCAGTGCAGAGGGCTGACAGGCACGTGTCCTGACAGTCTCACTGGCTGGGTGTCTGGGGGAATCGGAAACAGAGGCGGGGTAGAGAGGCGGGCTCGTCCAGGGTGGGTGCTGTCAGTGGGTGTGCAGAGGGACAAGGGAGTTCTAGGCTGTTGATACAAAGGGGCCAGGACTGGCTCACGGAGCCCACGGGATGGGCAGGGCTGCTCCATGGGAGGAAGTGGGCGGGTCAAAGTGCTGGAGGGGGCTGGGAACATCTCAGGGAGTCAGGGGGCACAGGAGGGATGAGCAGAGGCTGGGCTTCTGCTTCAGAGATGGAAGACATCTGTGGGAGGACCAGAGCAGGAGGAGGGAGGGCAGGGAGTGGTCAGGAGGGCGCACCGCTCGTTCACCAGAATCCTGGGCATATTTCTTACCTCGCCAATTTCTGCTCATGTACCATTGGTCTCTCCCATAAAGTGAGACCATTTTTAGACAGGGACAATCGGCTGCTTCACTCCTGGGGTGTAGGCACTAATATCATCTTTTAAAATTCATAGACTTCAGTTTTAGATTCACAGCAAAATTAAAGAGAAAGTACAAAGAGTTCCCAGAAAGTCCCTTCCAACACACATCACTTCCCCCACCAACACCAGCTACTCCAGCTTTCAATAATTCCTTTATAAAAATGAATATTTCAAAAAATGCCTCATCTAAAAAAATGTATTATCTTGGATTATTTTAGTTAAGTATGAAATGCTCATCTTAAGTGCCCCTCGGGTAACATAGTGTTGTTAGAAAAGCCATTATAACTCCATTCCTTGACTTATAGATCCTGAAATTTACTGCTGTAATTTTGCATGACTATAGACTTTTAGCATGTGACCACACCATTTAAGACATCACTATAACAAGCAGTCACGGGGGGCCGACCACAGTGAGGCGGGCAGCCGGCCTTCCCGCTGCCCGGGGCTGGCATCTCACTGGGGACCGGCATCTGCTGAGGACAGCAGCACCTGGAATGTGCAAAGCAGGACGCAGTCAGGATGACACACCCCTGTCCTTTGTCTCTCTTGAGGTGGGGAAGGAGAAGGAAGGTCCCCTACCCTGTCTCCACCATGCCTTCCTCAAGCAACTTGACCCCCCTCGCCCTTCCACCCAGTGGGCACACCTCCAACCCACGACGTTTGATCGTTTGATCTCGAGGAGCAGTGGTCAGAGGTGAGGGAGAGTGAAGGGTTTAAAGGAAAGGTGACCATTCCACTCAGTGTACATCAGACAGGAGTGGGAGCAGCAGCCCAGCTGTCAAAGGGAAGAGCCAGAGATCACTCCGGTTCCTCTCCCCATGCCCAGGCCCATGCCCAGGCAGGCCAGTCCCTGTGCCACAGGGGGAGCAGACCAATGCAAAATGTTGTCTCCAAAGCTGACCTGAAATCTGCACCATGTACCGAATCCTCATTCCTCCCATTTTAATCGCTAAATTCCCATTCCTTCAGTCGCGGACCTCACTGCTTCGGCCGAGGTTCGCAGCACCAATGCGGACACCTTGGAGACGTTCCGGAACCTCAGCCAGCGGCCTCTCCCTCGGACAAGCACGCGCGTGCGCACGGCTGCGCCCCATCTGTCCTCCCTCGCACACCTGCGGGCTCAGCGGCTTACCGATCAAGTAACGCCAGCAAGGTGAGGCGATCGTACCAGACTTTAATCCACTTGCCCGGGAAGATGATAAACTTGTAAAACTGATCGCGGTTAAACTTCCCTTGTGTTGAAGATCGCGAGTCATCCAGGTCCTGACTGAGATGCTGTCAGAGCCCAAAAGAAGCGAGAGAGAGGGTTTCACACGGACACGCTGTCCCATAAACACAGCTCACGGTTTAAAGTACAAAAAGCAGATGTTCAAGTTCTGAAACGTAAACTAACATATTTCATAAAAATGGGTACTCAAAGAAAAGGATAAAGATCAACAAAACGACTCTTTCTCTACCATTGAAACTGTGCTGCTCACCACACCACGGCACTACGATTAATCAAGGCCAAGAAACGGCCATCAGAATTTGACAACAGATCTTAAATGACTCAATTTGTGAAAGGCATGTTATTTAATATAATGTTAAGATAAACTTTCAAATTTTACTGAGTAAAAAGATTTTTATTGCTAACATGTAGCTCATTCGTGAGGCCTAAGATAAGTAAAACTGGAATACTCAGAGAAAACATCTAAACCAATAAAACAGAGACAGGTGGGGAACTTTAGGCCCAGATTTAAAATGTTTTAACCCCAAATTCACCTGTGATTGGTTCTAGTCCAGTGGACAAGGACTGAATTTTGAACAAAAAATTAGGTTCATCGATTTGGCTAACACACACTCAAGGAGTGACTCCGGAGGCTGGCACGAGACTGGGGACAGGAAGAGAAGGACCAGTGGGCTCAGGCCCTGGCATCCCTCTGCGGGAGAACATCCGGAGACACCGTGATGGTCACGCAGACTCAGAACCACTGATGGCAGGCCAGGGCCTCGCTGGGCTTCCCGAACGAGAGCCCGACTCCACGCCTCGAAAGCGAGGGGACGGGGACCTCAGTGAGGCTAAGGGACCAGCAAGTGGAGGGACAGGAAGGACAGAGAGGAGGAAAGGAAAGAGGGAGAAAACCAAACTTACTCCTTCCAACACCTGACACTTAGTTAAAGCAGAATTAGTTCAAACAGCCTGTTATGGCATTTCCAGAGACTATACGTGCAATTAAATATCAATGAATAGTTACCGCAGTTATTCATTATCGATGAGGAATAACATGTTTTGTACTGCTAAATTTCTCAGGAAACTAAAGAGTATCCTCTCTCATTCTAATGTATTTAATATTGACTTCTGTCATAGCCATCTTCAAAAAAGGTGCTCTTAACTGCGGTCTGCAGAGTGCACTTGACTGCGTCTTTCCTGCCAGGCACAGGTTTCTGTGTTCGTCTGAGAGCCAGGGACTCGGGGGCTCCCTCCACTGAATAGCACTAAGGGACATGCTTTTAAAGATATACACTTTTATTATATACTTTATTATTATATACTTTATTATTGCATATTACATTTGTATATATGCAAATACATACCTTCAAAATGTGTGTGAGGTGTAAGAACCACAATTCCATAATGGGATATCCATGTAATGGAATACTATACAACAGTGCAAATGGATGTTCCCGTTATAAAACAGCATGTACGAGTCTATGCCACCCAGCATGACTACCTGAGTGGCCATCGCCCAGACTAAGGAAGAGAGAGTCTCCCTGGGCAGAGCAGTGCCCTGTGGGGCACCCGACATCCAGTCCTCTTTCCTCCTCCTTCAGAGATCACAGTTGTCCTCAATCTTGTGTTCATCATTCCCTTTCTTTTCTTGTTTTACTACAATTCCATTCAAAACTTCTGTATTGTTTAGTTTTATAATTTTGAACTTCATAGATATGAAATCACAGCGTATGACTAATTTTAAAACTTGCTTTTTGCTTCTTTTCCTTCAAGCTGCATTATGTTCCTGAGACTTGTGCATTCTGTTTTATAACTGGAACATCTATTTGCATGGTTGTATAGTATTCCATTACATGGATATGCCATTATTTACTTATCCATTTTACTGTTAAATATTTAGGGTGTATTTTTTCTTTTTCTTTTCTTTATCGATTTTGCTATCACACTGCTATGAACATTCTTGGACAAGTCTCCTTGTAGGTAGGTGCAAGGATTTATTTAGAACATACACCTACAGATGGAATTGCTGGGAATGCAAATGTTCAACTGTATCAGAGGCTCAACTTGACTAAGAAACAAACTGTGTGCCCTGGCCGGTTTGGCTCAGCGGTTAGAGCGTCCGCCTGCAGTCAAGAGAGACCCGGGTTCGGTTCCCGCTAAGGGCACGTACCTTGGTTGCAGTTTGTCCCCGGCCCTGGTTGGTCGTGCGGGTGGCAGCCACTCGATGTGTCCCTTTCACATCGATGTTTCCATCTCTCTCTCTTCCTCCTCTCTCTCCTTCCCACTCTGTACAAAAAATGGAAAAATGTCCTCGGATGAGGATTAAAAAAAAAAAAAAAAAAAAAGAGGAAACAAATTGTGCGATTTTTCCAGGAGATACACACATGTGCCATGAATTACTGGTTATGGAAATGCTCACTTTACTAGAAAACACTTTTTAAAAATAAGTGTTTTGAAGTGATTCTGGCAGCTTGCACTTCACCAGCAGCATTTCAAAGCTGCATGACCCCACGGCTTCGCCAGCATCTGACAGGGGAAGTGATTCTAGTGTCGCTAACTTGGTGAGTATAAGGGGACAGTTCATTTTTGTTGTAATTTGCATTTCCCTCACTATTAACAAAGTTGAGCGTCTCAGCCCATATTTAGTTTTTCTTCATGAAATCATTTGCCCTTTTCTCTATTGGGTCCCTTTTTGTCTTTCATCAGCTTCAACATGTGTGTGTGTGTATACACATGGATGTGTATGTGTGCATGTGTGCGTCCACATGTATGTGTTTACATGATGAAAACCTTTATTAATGATATGAATTACAGATATTTTCCCAGTTTACGGCTTGTCTTTTTCACTTTCTCAAGAATCTCTGATTACTGCCCTGGCCGGTCTGGCTCAGTGGTTAGAGCGTCGGCCTGCGGACCAATGAGTCTCGGGTTCGATTGCAGTCAGGGGCACGTACTTCAGTTGCCATTCATCCCCGGCTCTGGTTGGGGTCGTGTGGGAGGCAGCCACTCGAAGTGTCCCTTTCACGTCTATGTTTCTCTCTCTCTCTCTCTCTTCCTCTCCCTCCCACTCTATCTGAACAAAGGTGGAAAAATGTCCTCGGGTGAGGATAAAAAACACAAAAAAAAGAATCTCTGATTGCTTAATATATAAGGCATAATAAATTAATAAAAATCCAGATATTTTCCAAACCATGGGAAAAGTTAGCACCCTGACCGAGTGAGCACAAGTGGAGTGTGTGCAGCAGCAGCGGAGATCGCTGCACACGGACCCCGGTGTGCTCGGGAGAACACGCAGGGCAGTAGCAAGCCTGTCGGTGTCGGCAGGAGGGGACCCTCATCAAACGGCTTCACTTCACAGTCGTGCTGGAGGTGACCATGCAGTAAGATGCCACCACACAGTGAGGTACCATTCAGGGCCAGCCCTAACTCGTGCTGTTAGGTAATCCAACCAGGAATGTTCTGGAACACTCACAGTGATGCAGGCACGTACCCGCGGAGTTTCCGGCTGCGTCCTGCGCGCCACCATGAGGAACAGCTGCTGCTGCAGGGCACTGACTGCAGGGTCCCCCGAGGGAGGGTCTGGGCTCTCAGACGTGGTGGTGCTGGAGGAGCTGACTTGCATGTCTCTGGGGACGGGCGAAGCAGAAGCTTGGTTACAGGTGCAGAGTCCTCTATTTACTATCCGCAGCACAAGAACACCAGGGCAGAGAGGCTCAGGCGGGCCCTGAACGTCGTGTGTGCGAAGCTACCTTCCGGCAGAAGGGCACACATTCCAATCACTCGGGCTGCCCAGGGCTGCCTGTGCCACTGAAGTCGTTCAGTAGTGACAACCTTGATGCTCTGTGGATGTGATGGGTGGGGCGGTGGTAGCAACAGTTTCCAGCCTCATATTTATGAAAGCAATAAATAGTGGGCTGGATAATTCAGGAAGAAACAGTGATCAGCCCTGGCCAGTTTGGCTCAGTGGTTGGAGCGTCAACCTGCGGTCCGGAGAGACCCGGGTTCGGTTCCCGCTAAGGGCATGTACCTCAGTTGCAGTTTGTCCCCGGCCCTGGTTGGTCGTGCGGGTGGCAGCCACTTGATGTGTCCCTTTCACGTCGATGTTTCTCTCTCTCTCTCTCTCTCTCTCTCTCTCTCTCTCTCTCTCTTTCTCTCTGTCTTCCTCTCCCTCCCTCCCACTCTATCTGAACAAAAAGTGGAAAAATGTCCTCGGGTGAGGATAAAAAAAAAAAAAAAGAAACAGTGATCACACAACACCTCTGCTACCTCCTCTGACCCCCACCCCCTACCCCCCACGTGTCTTCCTTGCACTCCACCCCACCCCAAAGCAAAGAGAATACACACTAGGTAAGAGAAATGCCTCAGGTAACTGAAAAAAGAGGACATCACCAAATTAGTTGTGATATACATCAAAATAGTTTTATTGTCTTTCATCACCTACAGATAGGACTTAAATCAATGGAACTCTTCAAGCAGGCTCAAGCCTGGAATTTTCCTTTGGCTCAGAGAGCAAACATGAGGCCACATTCTCCACCTGCTTTTCTAGGGGTGCCGGGAACTTTGAGGAGACATTGGCTGCCTACCCGACAGAATTCGTTTCTAACAGAATTCCTGTAACATGACTCCAATTTACTCAGCCATCTAACACTGTGTGCTTCAGAAGAGACACTAGGCCCCTTCCTTGTACCTGGGGTGAATCCCAGTCTTTCTACATCGACCAAGGTAACTCCATTCACCCTGGCCAGTGTGGCTTTGGAATGGGGGTAACACTGACCTAGGAGGCCACTGGGAGCAGAGGGAGTCAGCTGGGGAGAAGGGAGCTCAGGGGCAAGTATTTCTACTACATAAAAGGTAACGTGAGTAAGAGACTGTCTTCCTGGCCTTCAGATGCAGTGTGAGTTGGAAACACTTGAGCCGCAGCAGCCACACTGTCATCATGAGGCATAGGCCTGAGGACAGAAGCCCTGAGATCAGCAGAGCTGAGAGATGGAAAGAAACTGGTTTTTGTTTTTTTGTTTTTATCCTCACCCGAGGACATTTTCCATTTTTGTTCAGATAGAGTGGGAGGGAGAGAGAGGAAGAGAGAGAGAGAGAGAGAGAGACAGAGAGAGAGAGAAACATCGATGTGAAAGGGACACACCAAGTGGCTGCCACCCGCACGACCAACCAGGGCCAGGGACAAACTGCAACCGAGGTACATGCCCTTAGCAGGAACCGAACCCAGGTCTCTCTGGACTGAAGGCTGATGCTCTAACCGCTGAGCCAAACCAGCCAGGGCAATCACCTTCTGATTTCTAATCTCACATTGTGTTATAAGTCTCTGAGGAGTTTTAGATTTTTCTTTTTCCAAACTCCCTGCTGCTATATTCATAAATATACAGACACTTATTCTACAGGAACAGTGTTTAAAATATTTCCGCTCACATACACATTCACACGCACGTGCACACACACGATTTCTCCACATTTGCTTAAGACACAGTTTATGACTATCGGATGACACCTTCCGTAAAGGACCATGTGAGAAGCAGTATATGTTAAAGTCAGGGTTTAAGAAACAAATCAGGAGGGTTAAGTGCATGGAGTTTGAAAACTTAAAAACTTCCTTCCGTTATTTGGATGACTGCACCATAAACAGTGCTTTTGCTGCTTCTTCATATTCACAGTGTAATGTCTGCTAACAGAGAAACAGATTGATGAAGACAATGCTCATTCAAACTTTGCTGCTTTGTACAGAAACCACTGAGGACTGTAATCTGTTGTTTCACAGCTAAACGCAATAGGATTAAAAGTGCCTTGTTAATTCAGAGTCATCTACTACTCCGCGAATGCCAGAAATGCACTAAAACCAAGAGATTAATCTAACTTCACTGTAGGTAATGTAGGTGATGACTATCAACAGGCAAGTACGGCAAGGAAATGTGTGCTTCTGTGAGAAAAATCTGGAAAGTGTATAGCGCCCTCTATTGCCAATCAAAACAAACTGAGAACTGACTGTGAGGTGCCCACACAGCAGAGCCAGTCACAGTGCCCTCCAGCTGGTGCCTCCCGCTGGGAATCAGGACACAAAGGAAGTGTCCGTGACACCTCAGCTTAATTTCTGCATCTTACTTGGCATGTTGCTGATTGCAAAATAATAATAAATAACATTATTTTCTTATGCAAGCCATTAAAAAATCCTATGTAAAAGTTGCGGGTTTGGTTTTCTTTTCGATCTCTTTTGGATGAATTCTAGAACTAAACAGAAGGAGGCTTGCGTGGCCACTGGACTACGTACCACCTGTGACTCCACCCATGTTGTTCTCCTGCCTGAAGTCCTCGTCTGCGAAACAGGGAAGCCGCTTCCCCACGGGGCTCGCTGTGAGAATTCTATCAGACCCGGCATGGAAAACACCAAACGGTGCCTCCAAGATGTGAGGCCCTTAACGGCCATTCCTAAGCTTTTTATTGCCTTCTATGGATATAGGACCTGACTTTGCTTATTGTCATATTAAATAGCAACATGACCCCTACGCTTTTCACACAGATAACATACGAAGTCCAGTTGTGTCTACTGGCAGGAATGGGGGAAGGGTGTTCTGCCCTCAGTTTGCACCAAACCCTCTTAATTTATAAAGACAGGGTCCAACAGCACATCAGTTCCCTCGTAGCCGACCTCTTTCACGAGCGCTGAGTGTTCTGGACAAAGCATGATGACGCCAACAGTCTCCCTGAGCTGTCTGACAGGTGTGTGTGCACATCAGAAACCTGTGTCGTCCCCTGTGGGTGGGCCTCCTGCTCGCCAGGAGGCGCCAGAGCTACAGGAAGCACTGCTCAGCCGACAGAGACTCGCCCGGACTCACACACTTCTCTTAGCACCTGAAGTTGGAGCCGTGGCCCAGGGCACCAGCTTGCCACGCACGAAGCAGAGGCTGTGACGTGATACAAATCAGTGCGCAGCAGCCTTCCTGCCCGTCGGTGAAGATCGCCTCCCTCTCTCCTTTTATTTGTATTTTTTCTCAATTTGTTGCTTATTCTCCCCTTTGGACCATGAGCTGCATAATCACCTAACGTCTGTTTTACTAACTTGAGGCCAAAGATTTCCCCCTACATTAATAAAGACATAATGTGAGTGTGCTAAGTTCCCAGAGACAGTTCCTCCGGTACCACAGCCGTGGAGATGGGAGCGTCCCAGGCCCGCGCTGACCGCACGCGCAACTACACTGAGCGGCGCTGGCGCATCTGGTCTCGATTAGCCCGTTCTCCAGTTAGCCTCTGCGGACTAGTTTGGTTCAGGTTGTAGCACAGATAAATCGATCTGAACTAGATTGAGCTCAGAGCAATAGCGAAAATCGTGCTGGATGGTGGAAACCACGTAAGGAGCAGCCACCAAAAGGAAATCGAGATGGAACAGAGGCTGGAATGCAGTCTGGGCCAGAAGGCTGCACTTTGCCAGGCAGAGCTGGGTCTCAAATTGATGATGACAATATCCTACTATGCTGTACTCCCCAGGTTTTCATTCAGCTAAGCTTCTACAAGTATCAAATAATCAAAATACCTGTCCTTCTGTATTTTTCCACTGTTGTGGAAATAAATTCCTGAAATTCTTCATCTTTCCCAGATCTCAAAAACTACAGCCCGCCAGCTAGAGGGAGGGAGAGAAGAGGGCCTCTCTCTGCTGGTTCTGTCTTACTTTTCGAGCTTTCTCAGGGGACACGGGAACACGCGACCCAGGGGGCAGGGAAGACGTGAAAGTCACAGCCACAGTGTTCAGTGTGTAGGATATTTAAATAAAGCAGCCCTGTTTTGAAAACTGCAGCCTGGTATTTAGACTTTTAACAGGGATTCTTGTTTTAAAGTCTGCAAACAACTCTTCTTTTATATGACAGCAAAATTCATCTGTGCATTTGAGATCAAGGGCAGCATAGTGGCAGCCAGACAGGGCCTCCGGCACGGGGTCTGAGTGCCACCATGTGGCCGTCGGGGCTGTGACCACGGGAGCAGAACACCGCATCACAGGGCTTCTTCAGAGCAGGTGTCTCGGAGAACAGAAGTCTCTCCAGAATCAACCTCGTACACCTCGTAGGACTCGTGCCTGGACAGAAACTTCATCTCCGATGTGTCTAGGAGAACCAAGTGACGGCCCAGGGAAGCCTCTGAGAGTGACGGCTGAAGAGCAGGAGAGGGCCCAGAACGGGGACGGCAGGAACGCTTCAGCCTCGGCAGCCCCTGCGTGACCACCTGCTTTGTGATCGAAGGCACCCGGGCCCCGGAAGCGTTTACATTGAAAGCATTGAACACATACATCTGTGTGCACGTCAGCAGTGATGCCGCTGCACACACGCTCGGATATTTACGGTTAGAGTGAAACGTTCAACCTCTACTTGAAGAGGACGTAGAACTGGGCACATCTAATGTTGGGAGGCGTCACAACATTTCACTCTGCGTTATGAAGACTGACAACTGATTAACTTCAGTGTCCAACATTCCGGCTCGGTTATTCCAAACCAGGCATCACTACTACTTCTGACTAATGTAAACAAGAGAGTCAACAAGACATGATTATTCTGCCTGTTTACCTTCTTTGGGAACCAGGTATATACTTAAGCCTCGTGGCCATAAAAGGCTTTCCTGAGAGTTGATCCCAGTGACAAGGGACGTTTTATTGTGACAAGGGTCACCAAGGCTGATAATGGCGACAGCGGGGGAAGAAGAACTCCAAGGATGCAAGAGAGTACGCGGGGGGCCAGTCCACCTCCAGAGACCAGTACACAGTGAGCTTAGAGATTCAGGGCTGCTTTCAAAAATAAGTCTCGTCTGTAGCCAGAACAGTATCTGCTTGGGTATACACCACAGCGATTCAGAAACAAATGAAAGTCAAAAATAAGTGAGTCCAGATATATAAACACATTATTACCCAATCGACTCCACTTTTAAAATAAAAACAAGTTGCGGTATACAAATCCCCTATTACAAATGCTCTAGGCTGATTTGCCCCAGAATGTCTTTGTTCAGTAGGCGACAGACAGCCTGCTTCCAGAGTAACCATAAATACTCTGTGTTCCCACAGGTTCCCTGGAGAGCGGACAGCGCTTGTTTCGTGTGCATTTCATTAGATTGTTCACGCCACTGGGAAGGCTGGGTTATCTATGTTCAAGGAAGAAGGCGCTACCACCCTACCGGGGAAGAATTCATAGACAAAAGAAATGTAAATCTTCGCTGACAACAAATAACATCAGGAACTATCAAGCTTCGATTGCAAGATCTACAGGAGACAACAAAATTCACTCAGCAATGTGCCCCTCGGACACAACACACACCTCAACTCTCCAGTTAGACCACTTCGATTTCGATTTTCTAGGCAGATCGGTACCTTCTGCTTTCTAGGCCGATTAGCCCATCTGAGGCTCCATGCTGTGTGCTGTGTCATGGAGCTGCATTTATGCACAGAGCCCCTAGTAGGAATTCTGAATGCTGCAGTTCAGGCCAGTGTCCCCTCTGGCTTCTGGGGAAACGGAACTGCGTCGGTAACGTCACCTGAGGTCCCTGCTTTACGCACAGCTATTGTACGACCAGAGTGCTGCTGTATTTCTCTGGCAGCGAATGAGAAGTGTGCTGGTCCCCACAATGGCAGTGGGGCCAAGGAGAGGTGTGCTTTCTCTCCTTGTTGCCCCCAAAGAGACATGGAGTTTCACGGCAAACAATTCCCTACTCATACTTGGGAGTCAGGGATATAAAACTGTCACGGAGCAACTAGACTTAACAATGGGGACGAGGGATGACTTTCTTGCCAATAATTCGAGTCCGTGGCTTAATGTCCTAGTTGGAGGCAATCCCAGCCTCTGAGTCGCTGTACCGGGAAAAGGCTGCTTTTCCAGTATGTTCTATGGCTGAATGGCCTAGAAACAGCCCCAACTAGGAATCCTTCCAAGTTCCAAATCAAAGTTTATGTTTACTGAATCAGGAAGACTCAATATTTAATGGCACTAAAAGCCAGGGATATAATATTAAAGTACCTGCCCCGAAATGGCCAGAGAGCCCGAACTGCTGGAACACAAGTTAGTAGGGAGAACATAAAGCACTTGACCGCCTTAGAATCTCAAAGTGACTCACAGAAGTGCTGGAGGGCCGCCTGGCCCAGGCCGGGTCTCCTGCTCAGAGTGGAGTGAGCCTGAGGCACTGTCCTGGTGCATCTGTCTGAAGCGGGTGGCAGAGCTAGTGTTTACCGCGTCCCCTGCGGCAGGCACTGCCTGAGGCACTGTGGACCAGGGCCGTCCCTCGTTCATCGCGGTCAATCCGCTCCAGACTCTGGCGGCTGCACCTGGCGTTGCGGGATTCCTGGGGTGCTCGAATCACAGGCCTACAGTCCATACGTGCAGTGGTTTTAACTTTAATTGTAACGCAGGGGTGAATGATGGACTCAGACAACCGAGTGCGTGCTGTATCATTTTCACTGTCTCCATCAACTTTTTAATATATTTGAAAAAACCGCGATAGGGTGAAGCCACGCAAGTCGAAGCGCGAAGTGGCGAGGGACGACTGCGTCCCATGTCCCTGTTAGAGACTTCCTGTGAATTAATTGCGGTATTATTTCCAGTTCTGGATTAGGAAACAGGTGCTTAAGATGGTTAAGCTGCCAACAAAAAAACGAACGCTGGTGCTGCACCCGGACCCTGGACCAGTCTGGACTCATGTTCATGCTGCAAGATACTGAAGTTCTGACTTCAGAGACACGTGGTTCCATCCCAGTCACCTTTGCTGGGGACAGGACAGTAAAACACACGGCTGGGAAATCTAATTTATCTCAACCTCTGATTTCTACGTAGAGTGGTTTAAAGAGAATCGTTTTTCAGGATTTCTTCCTCCATTCTCCCACTCACAAAGGAGAAGACGACTTTCTGAATTCAAACGTGCGGCCCAGGGAAACCGCTGGCACGTCTGGCCCTCCCTGCACCCACCCAAGGCGGATGGTGTCTGATAGCCCATCCTTTGGCTGTTTCTGCCACAGACAGGACAAAGCAGGAGCTCACCACGGGCTGCGGCCCCGCCGCTCCCCTCCCGCTCAGCTTCTCATCTGCTCCGCCCCAGCACCAGCGGCTGCCTCCGGCGCTCCCAGTGAGGCACTGCCATGTTACTGGGTATCTGTGGTCAGGGGGCCACGTGGGAGCTATAAGGACGCCCCAGCCGAGGCCACGTCTCTTTAGACAAGCGTGGCCTAGAAGAGGCGGGAGTAAGTGGCGCCCCAGGTGAACGTGATCAGCACCCGACAGCAGCACCGAGGGATGGACTTATTTCCACGATAACTATAAGACGACGACAGACTGTGCTTTGAAGGCTGAGACTTCCGAAAGGTGCACGTGCGCGGAGCAGGCCGTTCGGGCAAAGAGCAGCCGGGTGCTGGAGAGGACAGGCTGCAGGCCGGCCCGCGCGGGCCTCGCGGAGGGGGAGGGGCAGGCCTCTGTGCAGGGGTGTGGGGAGCGGGCTCCACAGCGGCTCGGGCACTGGCCCACGAGCGGCACCGGGCGTCAGCCTGGCGTGTTAGCAGGAAGGGCCTCCTCAGGAGGGCTCGGAGCCTGGTGGAGGCCTGGGCTCCGAGCAGGGGTGGTCAGCCCACAGGACACCGCCAACCACACACACGTCATCTGAGACCTGCAGCGTTTCAAACATAATTAAAATTGACATGAAACAAAATAGATTTTTATGAATGTGGATTCTGTGGAAGAAACTGGAAAATCCAGTCGCCCCAGGCTTACTGAGTAGACGGAGCTCAGAGCAGCAGCCCTCTGTGGACAGGATCAAGCCCCGCGAACTGCAGCGGCCCGTGCAGTCACAGACAGGCCCCTCCACCCTCTACCCTGCCCGCCTGGGCTCCCAGGGCCTGCGGCGTGGGGCCCCTGCTGTGCGAGGTGGCAGATGCTTCGTACCAGAGTCCGTCTCCTCCCTGTGAGACGGAGCTCTCAGCTTTGTCATCCAGCTGGAATTAGATAACTGAACACAGCCCAGTGCTCAGCACATGATACAGGTTTAATAAGGGGTGGCTGCTACTACCGGACCTGCTACAAGAAAACGTTTCCTTCAGGGCCAGGAACCACCACAGCACTGTTCCCACGGAGATGCGCTGCACACACTGCTGCCACGTCCACGGGCTCCGCTGTGCTCTGCTCTACGCCTTCTTTACGTACGAGCCAGGGCTCAGAGTCCTCCACACACACACAGACACACACAGACACACACAGAGACACACAGAGATACACACACAGACACAGACACACACACAGACACACACACACACAGATATACACACAGATACACACACACACAGATACACACACAGACACACACAGACAGACACATACACACACAGATACGCAGACACACAGATACACACACAGACACACACACACAAAGATACACACACAGACACAGACACACAGATAAACACACAGACACACACAGAAAAACACACAGAGATACACACACACACAGATACACACACACAGACACAGATACACACAGAGATACACACACAGACATATACACAGATACACACACAGACACACACACAGACACACACAGAGATACACACAGACACACACAGACACACACACAGATACACACAGACACACACACAGACACACACACATGCACACACAGGTGCACACAGATACACACACATAGATACACACACAGATAGATACACACAGACACACAGATACACACACACAGATACACACAGACACATGCACACATACAGACACACACAGATACACACAGACACACGCACACATACAGATACACACACACAGATACACACAGACGCAGAAATACACAGTTATACACACACGCACACACAGACACACACACATACACAGACATACACAAACACATACAGATACACACAGACACACACGCACACAGGTACACACACAAACACACACAGATACACCCACACAGACACACACACAGATACACAGATACACACACAGAGATACACACAGACACACACAGATACACACACAGACACACACACAGATACACACACAGATGCACACAGAAAAACACACAGAGATACACACACACACAGATACACACACACAGACACAGATACACACAGAGATACACACACAGACATATACACAGATACACACACAGACACACACACAGACACACACAGAGATACACACAGACACACACAGACACACACACAGATACACACAGACACACACACAGACACACACACATGCACACACAGGTGCACACAGATACACACACATAGATACACACACAGATAGATACACACAGACACACAGATACACACACACAGATACACACAGACACATGCACACATACAGACACACACAGATACACACAGACACACGCACACATACAGATACACACACACAGATACACACAGACGCAGAAATACACAGTTATACACACACGCACACACAGACACACACACATACACAGACATACACAAACACATACAGATACACACAGACACACACGCACACAGGTACACACACAAACACACACAGATACACCCACACAGACACACACACAGATACACAGATACACACACAGAGATACACACAGACACACACAGATACACACACAGACACACACACAGATACACACACAGATGCACACAGACACACACACAGATACACACAGACACACAGAGATACACACAGACACACAGAGATACACACACACACAGGCACACACAGACACACACAGACACACACACAGACACACAGATACACACAGACACACACACAGATACACACACATGCACACACAGGTGCACAGATACACAGATAGATACACAGACACACATAGATACACACACACAGATACACACAGACACACACACATACAGATACACACAGATACACACACTTACAGATACACAGACACACACACAGATACACACAGACACACGCACACATACAGATACACAGATACACACAGACACACACAGATACACAGTTATACACACACGCACAGACACACACACATACACAGACACACACAAACACACATACAGATACACACAGACACACGCACGCACACAGATACACACACAGACACATGCACGCACACACACAGATACACAGACACACACAAATACACACAGTTAGACACACGCACGCACAGATACACACACAGACACATGCATGCACACACAGATACACACACAGACACACACAGATACATACACACAGTTATACACACGCACGCACACACACAGACACACACATACATGCACAGACACACAGAGACACTCCTACACACAGACACACACCCTAGACACACAGAGGTATGTTAATGCAGGGATTAAAATATTTCAACTGAACCAGCTTGCTTTCATCTAATTTTAAAACAATTTTTCTTTCATACAACCAATTCAAAGAAACCCATATCATTGTCACATCGTTAGGTTCCATGATGTCCAAGGCCTGTCACCAATCCAAAGACACAGGCCCGAGAATGGGCGGCACAGCGTCAATGGGCCTGAGTCTGGGGGCAGTGTGAGAAGGCTGGAACATCCATCATGAGCCCGTCAGACAGTTCAAACCCTGGGATCACCTGACTCCACACTGGGCTGAGCCACTTCCCTTGTGCACCAGGCGACAGGTGGCGGCCGTCCCCGCAGCGTGGCCGCAGTGCCACCGCTGGGCTAAGAGTAGTGGCCGGAGCTCTGCTCAGGCAGCAACCAGCAGGCG
Source organism: Molossus molossus (assembly GCF_014108415.1). Taxonomy (NCBI): domain Eukaryota; kingdom Metazoa; phylum Chordata; class Mammalia; order Chiroptera; family Molossidae; genus Molossus; species Molossus molossus. Next base: position 5,246,286 of record NW_023425359.1, on the reverse strand, counting down.
CGCACGTCTCCTGTGCCCAGGGGGCCGCTGAAGGGCCATGACCCCATAACACAGTCCCCCCAGAGAATGTATTCAGAGTAGACAGTGTCAAGAACATGTATATTCTCAAATAAGTCTGCACATATAATAGTAAACATGTATATTATTTTATTTCATCTCTGAAGCATGGCTGTGTGCCCTTGTTTCCTGCAGCTCTTAAGACCGATGCCGTCAAATTACTGGGGGCAGAAGCGCGAAGTCGAAGACCTAGAACTTGACAACTTAGCACCAACTGAGGCTGGTGGATCAAGACCTTGTCTCTTCCAATGTCCACAAAGAAACGTTAGGGAAGACGAGGGACATGCATAAAGCTTCCCTCAAAGGAAAGTTGCTTTTACAAGACTTGATCCGGATTCTCTTTGAAGAAGCTGGATAATTAATTCACCATCCATGGACCAGACAGAGTCCTCATGGTCATCTGCCGACTTCTGCTGTCCACCTTCCACCCTGCTCCCAACGTCCCTCTGCAGAGCCACCAACACATCTCAGAGAGCTTGAGACTGTGGGCTCGTCCGCCATAAGCCTGTGACTCGGCAGTTTAATCCCTACAACTCCTTCTGTGTACATAGACAGACCCAAGCCACGTACGCGCCTTAGTAAGTGAGCTCAGGTACGTGGCCCAGTCAGAACCAATCCGACATGATGAGACCTACATCGGGGTTCACAGGAAGGAGGCAGGTGGTCCCTGCTGGACTTGAATGAGAGACTAGTGTCTGGGGCTGCTACAGGCATCTCTGGCCACCAGGGTGGGGTGTCCTAGACTGGTGTCAATGCAGAGGCACAGGAGGAGAACGAGGGAGAAAAACCACCCTGAAGACATCTACCCAACACATCAGTTACAGGACGCAGACTCCCCACGCGGCTGTGGCCCGATTGACCTGGGTCTCTCTCGCGGCAGAAAGGGATCCAGCGGTTCTGTGACGCGGGCAGGCAGAGCGAGGCAGGGCTGACATTCTGACTCTCCGCAAGCCCGTGGCTTCACGGGAAAGCTGGGCAGACACGTGCACACCCCGAGGGGCCACCACCCGACCCGGAGGAAGGTGCTTCCGCTGCGAGGAGATGCAGGCGGCAGCCAAATGCTCTGAGCGCGGGCGGGCGAGCCACAGAGCAGCCCTGCTGCGGCAAGGTCTCCTTTCCGTGGGGAAATGTCACAGAGAAGTGCAGGCGAGAAACCACGCTCTCTGGATGCTCACCTGCTTGCTGTGTGCTTTAGGTGTTTAAGGCTCTGGACATGCAGCCTTAAGCTAAGGGGTGCTACCGCAAACACAGCTAGAAGTGTTTACCTCGGGGGGAAAGTGGAGTGTATTATCCAAGAAAATAAAAATGAAAAAGTCTTACAACTTTATTTTAAGATAAAATTGGTTTATATTTGTTCTAAATTTAGTTTAAAAATACTACAGCTTTTGCCCCAGCCGGTTTGGCTCAGCAGTTAGAGCGTCAGCCCGCCGACCAGAGTTGTGGGTTCGATTCCGGTCAAAGGCACGTACCTCGGTTGCAGCTCAATCCCCGGCCCTGGTTGGGGTCGTGAGGGAGGCAACCGATCAATGTCTCACATCGATGTTTCTTTCTCACTCTGCCTTTGGCAGAGCTAGCATCCCTAAGCAGGTGACAAGCAGCCGTGGCAGTGACCAGAGAACACACTGCAAGGCTGGCCCAGAACAGAATTCCACTGGAGGCCAAGGCCAAGGACAACTTCTATTCTAGGCCCCGGGGTTGGGGGTTCCCCTTGAATTTCGCATACACACTGGTAAGAAAACTCTGACCTGGGGAAGGGAGATGGAATCACAGGATCTGGACTGACGGTTCCTATAACCCCTTGACGCTCACACGCGTGCTCCACGGCATCCCAGTCACCCCACGAAAGTCTCCCATAAATCCTCTAGTGCACATACAAGTGTAGAGAGGTGTGCATGAAAACCTGACCCCCACCCTGTGAGCGAGCAGCTGGGGCACGCCCGTGGATGACCCCACTCGCCCTGAAGTCAGGATGGACGACACCTCTGGTCTGCCACCCATCAGCCCACGGCAGCCCTGTGCCACCACTGATCTGTGTGTGCTCCCAACAGGCAAGCCAAACTAATATCACCACAGCTAACCCGCCTCAGAAGCCTATTTGGCGCATTCTGAAGGGAAGCAGAGGAGATGTTTAGCTTATATACAGCTTGCCTTTAACTCGTGTGCATGGGAACTAACCACATTCCTAGTGCACACCTTGGACAATCAGACAGATGCTAGAGCTGCATCACCGGCTCTCCCGAGGGCCACGGCTGGTACACCTGCGTGCTGGAAGAGGCTGTTGACAATGGCTCGTTTACTGTTTACTTTTCTGTAACGTCAGGTTTTCCTTTCCTTTCACACAAGCCCACACGCTCTGACACCTACAAACGGATGCACACGCCCTTCCCCAGCGGGACCCTCCCTTCGCTGCCGTCAGAAGCCGCGTGTCCCACGGCGACGCAGCAGCTTCCAAGCCTGAAAACGCAAGTTTTCTCTCACTTACCCGGCGTGCGGGAAACTGGCATAATTTGATGGCTGATGCTGGGAAGGGCCTTCTTTCTGATTTCCAGACTTTAAATAACAGGATCTAATTTCCCCTACAAAATCACAAAATTGCAGCAAAGAATATTACACATGTATATGTATATGATCATTTCAGCTGACATTCTTTTCAAGTTAGAGGGAACACATTTTTAACACATTGATTGAATAAAAGTCACACCCTGGCCAGTGTGGCTCGGTTGGTTGAGGGACATCCCATGTACCACAGGGTTGCTGATTAGATTCCCTGCAGGGCACGTGCCCGGCCGCTGGCTCGGTTCCCAGCAGGAGGCAGGCAGGAAGCGGCCCTTCGATGTTTCTCTCTCACATCGAAGTTTCTCTCTCTCCTTCTCCCTTCCTCTCTCTCTAAAATCAATAAAAACATATTTTTTAAATCGGCAATCTGGTCCATTTCATATATTTCTCCATAGAATGTGCAGGTTAACTAAGAAAACCTTCTTATCATACCTTTCCGATGATAACACTTAGACAAGTCTGATCCAGTTATTTATGACTTGCTCTGGATTGATAATTTGTACCATCTCTTAATTCACTTTATCTATTCTCATCGGAGCATTCTTTGTACATTCTCCCCATGGGTCAGGATGTTCTGTGTACGCTGGAACTGGGTGTTTTTTCTGTATCGTGTGATGAAAGAGGCTCGCTGAGTGTGTGGCGGTGACTGGCGGACCCCGCGGGACCCCACCACCGAACCCGCAGCCGAGCGCTGGCACCCAGTGCAGCCTGGTGACCCGCAGCAGCACGAGGGGGAGTTACTTTGCCGTCGAATAGTCGCTACAGAGGTTCAGGGTGTTGGGTGTGAGGATCAGCTCACTTTGTCAATGTAAACGGTCTCTCCCCAGGGGAGGTCTCAGGAGCTCCTTCTTCAGGGGACACAGGAACAGGACCCCCGTCTGCTGCGCGCAGCTGTGGGCAGACGGGACCCCCGGGACCGCGAGAGAAGAGCCGAGCTGGACAGGGTGAAGGTCCCTCTGCGCTCGGCGGAGGCAACGCTTCCACCTGCAAACTACTGCTCTGTGGATCGGGGACCATGTGGTGTCTTATCCACACCAGGACCTTTCTGAGCGTAAAACAGTGAGCATGAGTTGATCTATAAGGGACTTAAGCCAAGACCCACCCTCAGAAAGCCAGGAGCTGTGTCCCTGACCTCCGGACCTCTGAACTTGTCATTCAGTGGTCTCGCTTTTCTGCTTTCCTTCCCCTCCCTTTCTTTTAAAATTTGTTTCCTTTATTGATTTTAGAGAGAGAGGAAGGGAGGAGAGAGACAGAAACATCAATGAGAGAGAACACTGATCGCTGCCTCCTGCGTGCCCCCCACTGGGGAATTGGCCCCAAACCTGGGCACGTGTCCGGACTGGGAGTCAAACTGACGACCTCTTGGTGCAGGGTCAGTGCTCAACCACTGAGCCACACCGGTCGAACCTTCCCCCTCCCTTTCTTTCTTCCTTTCTTCCTTTCTTCCTTTTCTTTTCTTCCTACTACTTTAAATCCTTTTCACAATGAGGTACTTAAAAAATATATCAAGGTCATATTTTCAACATATAAACAAAAACCATTTACTAGGTACTGGCCATTGCCTTCCTGAAGTTTATCATTGGGAGGGGAAAACGTCATTAATCAAGTTATTATAAGCAGATAAATGATTATAAGGTTTAAGAGGGTCAAAGAAAGAAAAGGAGTGAGTGTTCAGCGAACATAAAGCAGGATCTGATTACCTCGGGGAGTTCAGAAAAGGTTTTCCTGAAGAACTTCCTTTAGACTTGAGGTCTGAAGGATGAATAGCACATTGTGGGCTTAGGAACACAGTGGGTGCAAAGGCCCTGAGGCAGGAGAGAGTGAACCCTATGAAAAATCATAGTACTAAGTTTTCCTGTTCCAAAGTCTAGTGCTCAAGCTAAGAGACCATGTGGAATCCTACAAAAGCTGCCAGTTTGCCCCTTCTTCTTCGTTAGCAAAGAGCTCCAAGACTCACCGTGCTCATCGATGAAGACATGCATAGCGTCCACAGAGATCTCCTCTTGCACAGACGTTTCAGGCCCACTGATGACTTGCAAGACAGAACTATCTTGTTGGGAAGTTACCCTGTAGATTATTTGTCTTTGTCTACTGCCCTGGAAACTTAACACATATAGAAAGATTCAAAAACTATTAGGAATCCCTCCTTATCCTTAACAAAGAATTAAAAGACACAGCCAGTGAGTGAGGCTGTCTCACACTCCGCACCAACGCGAGGCTCAGTAAGTAAGATGTCCTTACAGGGCTGTGATCTTGGCAGGCTCGGCGAACACGGGGCTGGTGCTAGTGTGGTCTTGACTTTGCACATCTGGTTTCCCTGGCGTGGAATTGTGTCCACTGGGCTTCTCACTTTCCAGGATTTCATCCTTTTTCTCCTGGGAGCAGTTATCTGAAAAACATTGCTTTACGTGTTAATATAAAATTAAGTAAGAAATTACTGTGAGCCCAGCCAGTGTGGCTCAGTGGATTGAGCAACGCCCCATGGACTGAGAGGTCCCAGTTCAATTCCCAGTCAGAGCACATGCCCAGGTTGTGGGCTCGATCCCCAGTAGGGGGCGTGCAGGAGGCAGCCCATCGATGTTTCTCTCTCCCACTGATGTTTCTAGCTCTCTCTCCCTTCCTCTCCCTCGAAAAGAAAATCAATAAACACATATATATTTTTTTTAAAGAAATTATTGTGAGCCCTAGCTGGTGTGGCTTAGTTGATTGGAGCACAGTCTCATACCCCAGGGCACATACACCGGTTGCAGGTTTGAACCCTGGTCAGGGTGCATGCAGAAGGCAACCAATTGATGTTTCTCTCTCATATCAATGCTTCTCTCTCTCTCTCTCTCTCTTCCTCCCTCCCTGTCTCTAAGATCAATAAAACACAAATAAAAAGAAAACATTAAAAAAAAGAAATTAGCCCTGTCCAGTTTGGCTCAGCGGTTAGAGCGTCGGCCTGCAGACCAAAGTCTCGGGTTCAATTCCAGTCAAGGGCACATATGGACCTCAGTTGCAGTTCAGTCCCTGGTCCTGGTTGGGTCGTATGGGAGGCAGCCAATTGATGTATCTCTCTCACATCAATGTTTCTCTCTCTCTCTCTCATTCTCTTTCTTTCTCCCTCCCACTCTATCTGAAGATAAATGGGAAAACATCCTCAGGTGAGAATTTTTAAAAAAGAAATTAACTTGAAAGCACTTGGACATAAGCTACCAAAACTGAAACGAGAATAGAGATAAAATCTAAATAGCTCCTAAGAATTCAGAGATAATGTAAATATATTTTCATTTTACTAACTATGTAAGTACCTAAATACATTTGAAAACAGAGTGCGTATGTATTAGAGGCATTACTTAGTATCTGTAGCACCATCTACTTCACATGCGGAGGCAGGGACTCCCTTGAAATAAATCCGGTGACCCCGGCTAACCCGGCTGAGCATCACCCACCCAGACTACTGAGGCCTGAAAGAATCATTCGTCACAAATGGACAGCATCAGAGGAAAAAGATCACATAAACAGACCCGGTTATTTTGGAGCAAGGTCCCATTTGCCATTTTAAAATCTATCTCCGAATCTAGATTTTCAAGCTAATGTAGGATTGGTCCCTTCATAAAGCAGATACTGGTAGGTATGGCTGACTTTGAACTATGTTCCTGGTTCTGTGGAAGACACAGTGAGCTGCTATGCTGTTCCTTGCCCTGGGAATACTTTAGAGTAAGAATTTCAACATCAATAGGTACAGATTTTTTTTTTTTTTTTAAATAATGGACAAAAAGGCAAGAGTCTTGCCCTGGCCGGTTTGGCTCAGCGGTTAGAGAGTCAACCCATGGACCAGAGAGTCCCGGGTTCAGTGCACGCTAAGGGCACGTACTTTGGTTGCAGTTTGTCCCCGGCCCTGATTGGGGTTGTGTGGGTGGCGACCACTGTCTCTCTCACATCAATGTTTCTCTCTCTCTCTTCCTCCCTCTCTCCCTCCTGCCCTATCTGAGGATAAATGCAAAAATGTCCTCCGGTGAGGATATAAAAAGAAGGCGAGTCTCAGCTTCCACCATTATGCAAAATGGAATCTGCCCCCAGGGTCGGCCCTCCCTTGTCTGAGGACACACTGCAGCTGTGAAGGTCACAGTGATCCCTGGATTTCTGTGACGGAAGACACCGACAGTTCTCTTCTGAGTAAATTTCACCTGACAGGACAAGTGGTCTGAACGCACAGACCCTTCGAGGCATGTCGTCCAGAAGGCCACCAAGATCTGCCTGGGCCCTGAGAAAGTAAAATCGTGTTCGCTCCCCGGGGTGACAGCCACAGCATTGTTTTCACAAAGTTCTCATCCTTAGCCCTCAAGCCACAGAGAGGCGTTGCTGGCTCCCACGGGGGTCCTGAAGACAGACATTCCCGGCACGTCTGGGGAACGACCACCAGAAGTTCTCTGGTACAGACGTGTTTGCATTTCATTTGGCAGCTTCTCAAAATTGAAGTTTTCACAGTTTTCACAAACCGTATTGGTGAGAAAGTACTATCATAACAAAGAGCTTTCTCCAGTACATGCTATGGGAAAAGGCAGAAAAGCCGTTTAGGCAGCTCCCCCTCCTGCTACATGTATTTGGAATAATTTGTTCCCATCTCTTTTTTTAAATCCTCACCCAAGGATACTTTTTTTCCATTTTTATCTTCAGATAGAGTAGGGGAGAGAGGAAGAGACAGCGACGTGAGAGAGACACACTGACTGGCTGCCTCCCGCATGACCCCGACCAAGGCCGGGAACTGAAACGAAACTGAGGTACGTGCCCTTGACTGGAATCGAACCCACAACTCTTTGGTCTTCAGGCTGACGCTCCAACCGCTGAGCCAAACCGGCCAGGGCTGTTTCCATCTCTTATTGTCTCAGTCGCCCCTCCTCTTAATTGGGTACATTACATGTGTCAACATATAGACTATCTTTTCCTTTTCCCTTTAATAAACACACTTATTGGAATGTTATAAAAATGGTACACATTTAACTGTATATAATTTAAAACTAGAAAAATAATTTAAATCACTTTTAACCCCACCATGCTGATATAGGAGCCAATTTGATAAATATCATGCTAGTCTTTTTTCTAGGCACATATATATTTTTTTAATTAAGTCATAATACAGATGTTGTTTTTATCACTGTTATATTTATCGTAAGGCACTGTAAATATTTAATAACATTAAACATTCTTCTATACCATCCCAAAATGGTAGTTATATGATATTACATTGTTTCAGTATGATTTATTGAACTAGACCCCTATTGTTATCATTTTAGTTGTTTCCATTATTCTATACTATAGATAATTCTTTAGTAAGCATCTCTGCATACACTCATAGTTATTTTCTTAGAAAGTCTAGAAGAAACTGAATATACAAATGGACAATGGCTAGACAACATACATAAAAACAGAACTCTGATCCACAATTTACAGCAACCAGCCCAAAAAAACCAACCCATTATCTATGGTAACCAGCCCAGGAAGCCAACATACTATGTACCTGTAGGAAGTCAGACTGCTATTTCTAACAAACGGTCCAGGAAACCAAATAATAACTCTTGCAAAAATCAGCCCCAAATGGCCATGACTGATTAATAATGGACAGCTTCCCTAATTTTTGTCCCTGCTTCCAGCTTAGGACCAACCAGAGAAAGTCAAACACGCTCCCCTAACCAACCAGGTAGGACGCTCTCCTCAGCTGCCTCCAGCTTCCCCAGGGCAACAGCCCTGTCGGCACACCTGGGACCTTCCCAGCACACCTGAGACCTTCCGGGCACACCTGGGACCTTCCCGGCACACCTGGGACGTTCTCGGCACACCTGGGACCTTCCCGGCACACCTGGGACCTTCCCGGCACACCTGGGACCTTCCTTCCATCCACTGCCAAGCTGGCCCTCGCCTCCGCCTGCCTGAGCCTTTGCAGGTGATGCATCGAGGGCTCTGAAGAATGGCCTTTGCCGCTCACTTGCGTGGTCGTCCTTTATTTTCAGAGTAAACCAGGCTGTATGCAGAGAAGCCAAGCTATGGTTTGAAAGTATTTGCTGAGTGTGGTTCTCCACAGCCTTGACGTTTAGAATGTCTCCCAGGCCTGCAGACAACCTGAAGCCCGTGGAGATGAGCAAGGTCAGAAACAAGGACGCAGCAGAGAGAAAAGGAGCACAGCAGACAAAACTGGGAAATGACCGATCTCAAGCATTGCTCTGCTACCAAGAAGGAGAAAGGTTAGGGAACATCCTCTAGGCTGCTCACATCACTGAACCCTGTCACGTTGTTTTACAAACACAGTCCAAATCAGATTTATAGATTAAAATAAATAATAAACTATGACTTAGTGATAAAGGAACAAGAAGACAATTAACAATCACAAAGATGTAAGATGCCACTAAAAAACCATCCAATTTGCCATTTAGCACTGCCTGCCTTCCAAGAACTAAAAGACATTGTCCTCTTTCATCCTTCAGTTAAAAACCTCTGCCCTTTCCTGGAAGGGGCATATAATTCACTCCAACTCCTCCCTCCCTGCTGTACCTACAAGTTCCCGACAATCAGGTGTGTTCGTTTCCACAGAAAACCTCAGAGCGAATTGCGGGGAGCTGCCAAGGTGGAACCAGAGGGGCCTCCCAGCTGTCCCAACATCAGAGCACGGCCAGCAGCTGCGGCCAATCCCAATACTAACAGGTGCTCCACCCCCGGGCTGACACCGTCTCATCAGAGATCTGTGCAGAAATGACGTACTCAGAAACCACAGACGTGGACATCTGAAGTGAACAGACTTTGTAAAAACCTAGTCCAGTGACGTCATCTCACCAGTGGGGACACTGAGGCCCAGAGGTATTCGGTAACCTGAAACGAAATGAATTCTACCCTCGGACAGGAAGTGGTTTATCTGTCGTGAGCGTGGAGTCTGAGGAAGCCTGTGGGGAAGCTCAGCTCTGGGGCCCGCTCAGCTCTGGGGCCCACGCAGCTAACCTGGGAAAGCCGGTGAAAATACTGAGCTGCAAAAAAGGTATGCTGACTGTACCCACGGCATACGGTTAAATGAGGACTACATGCGTTAATAAGAGAGGAGCTGTGTAATGTATTGTTCAACCGGGAGCACTTGAGAGGGTGAAGGGCAGCGCAGTTATTACATTGGCGGACGAGTGGACGAGGACCCCCTGGGGCTGGCCGATGCCCGGCCACCCTGCTCTCACATGCCGCGTGCTCAGCACCACGCCCCGTGAACCAGCAGTGTGTCTGCTCCCCGTGCTCCCCCCGTGGGGCAGCTAGGGAATTCTGCACAGGGGATCCTAATGGAACTCAACAGAAAGGTGGACTCATTTCACAGAAATCGACTTTACGATCAGCTTCCCCAAAACGTGTCTACTCTATAAAGAGACAGACGTGTGATGCGAGTTCTTGTCGGTGTGGAAAGAGAACCACTTATTTCCTTGTGAGTGAACGTCCCCACCTTCTAGGGAAGCCAAACATGCGTTTCTATGCCTTAACTTTCCCGGTGGGGGCCGTTTTAATGTGAGCTTGTCACCGCTCAGTCCTGGCACCTTCGGCAAAGATCGGTGACAAGCCAAGCGGCATACCCGAGCCCAGCAGCGGTCCCACTACTTGCACAATCAAATCCCAGAAGGCAAAAACGAAGAGAAGCATCGCCTTCCCTGTGTCTCAGGGCAGAACTGGTGTGACTCTCACCTCCGGGAAGCCCGACTTCTGTGGCCGGCTCTGCAGTGCGACTCCTTTGGCTCGGTGCCACCACCTTGGAAGTGCTGATCGATTCCAACAGGGAGACAAATTCCAGGAAGTTGGACTCGTTGGGTATTTGCCCTTCCTTCGCCTCCAGGTCAGATTTGGAAGTTGGCATTGCTTTCTCTTTATCGTCAATCATTTCTGTGGAATTCTTGCTCAAGAAGACGTCTGTGCCACTGTCCACGCTGAGGACTCGGGCGTGTCTCCTCTCCTGGCTGGTTTTACTGGACGATGGGTCGAGGTTGGCCTGGCCCTCCTTTTGCCGCTCGGACTCAGAGGCCGCAGTGGGGGTGCGTGGGGGGGCTGTTTCACAGTGGGCTCCCAGGGAAAGACTGGGGTCCTTCATGGCATTTCCTCTCTCCCCAGACTCGCAGCCAGAACACTGAGCAGAGGGTGACTCCACCATCAGTCTCTCCGGGGTCCTCCAACTCCCGCTGCCTTCAGGACACAGACCGCCTCCTCCCCCATCCTCAGACAGCTCCAGGGTGATGACAGGAATTCTCATCTGCTCCAAGTTGGGAGGACTGGCCTCCCCTAGGGTAGCGGGCTCAGCATCAGACTGTAAACCGGCTCTCTCGGTCCCCATCACCTTCAGGTGGAGTGAGCTTTCCAAGTCTGTCATGGAGCTCGGGGCACTGCTCATGGTGATGACAATTTTAATGGGTTCATGCAGACTCAGCGGGTCTCCAGGCTGAGAAGTATCAATAAGGGTAACGGCTACCTCACTGTCTGAGCAGTCCACTTGCTGGTTCGCGAGTGGGTCCACCTGCCGGGAGGCATCCCCTGGCTGGTGCTCAGGTTTGGCGATCACTGTGCTACACTGGGGCCAGCTGCCGCTCGGGCTGTCCTGGGGGGACCTGCTCTGTGGCTGTCCCCTGACGGAGCCCTGGGCATCACTCTCAGGCTCTGGAGTCAGGACAGAAGTCTCACTCCCCCAAGGCTGGAAAGAAACCTCTCTTTCGAGTAAGTCGTGCTGAGACAGAGACAGGCGTGGCAACTTCTGCAAGGCGCCTTTCTCCACGAGGCCGCCCTCGGACCTGTGGCGGAAAGGGGGCTGCCCCTGGGCCCCTCTGCCCACGACTGGCTTCCCCGGGACTGCTGATGCGGCCGTGGCTTCCGGCACAGACGCTTTAGAAGCGGGATGGCTTCCGGCTTTGACACTAGGAGCCACAGGCTGGTCTTCTGCCAGAATGACACCTGCCATCAACGAAGGCAACTTCGTTAGCGTTCGGAATGAACGGATCATAGCCTAGACCGAGGCCAACCAACAACAAAACAAAACAAAGACCCAGCAGCAACCTACGTGATCAGGTGCTTATTTGGAAAACATCACCTCCCCCTGAAAGCGCCTTGAAATCTGAAACGCAGCCGTTTCAGGGCGCGGCCTTGGGAGGCAGGCTGGCTGGTCGGAACTGCGTTTGGGCACTGCGGTCAGAGAGCTAGCTCCTTGCGCCGCTACCCAGTGGCTACATTACTCGGGCACATTACTGAATCCCTCTAACCCCAGATTTCTCAACTGTGGCACTTTGGACAGTTTGGAGCAGGGGAGCACACCTGTGGGGTCTGTCCTGTGCATGTAGGCTGTCTAGCAGCATCCCTCTGCCCTCAGTAATGACAGTGAGAAATGCCTCCAGATGTTGTCAGATGTCCCCAAGGGAGCAAAAGCCTCCAGCTGAGAACCGCAGCTCCAGCTGCAGCCTCCTTATCTGTGAAATGGGGGTCATTATACCAACCCCTTAAGGTTGCCTTGCGATCCATTAAGATGAACAAGGGAAGAATTAGCCCGAGGCCTGGCAACAGGCTTGTTGGCACCTTGACCTGAGGACTATAACCTCACACTTCTGATGTGACTCATGCATTTTCCCAAACATTTCAGACTGAATCTGCACGCGGCAGTTACTTAGGATGGGAGCTGAAATGAGCTTGTCCTCCCAGCTTCCCTGCATCTGTCAGCATCCTACCAATTCCCAAGCCTCTGAGGCTAGAAACCTTGGGGCCATCTTCTGTTTTTGTTTTTCCTTCCCTAGCCTATGGCCATTCAGTCAATAAATACCTTCAGTTTTTCCTTCATGTCTCACACATAAAGCATATTCTATGTAGTGCAAGGGTCTGCAAAGCCATAGAAAAAACAGGATAAGCAACTTCTCGTTTTCCTAAACTACTGGAGGAAAAAATAAATAATACAACTCTAGAAGTAATATAAAATATTACCTTATTAGCAAAATAAATGAGGATATTATGAAAAATGATGAAAAAATTAAGATATGATATACTTTTTAAATTAACCCTGCTGTAGGCAGATTCAGCCTGTGGCCCGGGCCCAGGAGGCCGGCCCGGAGCAGCAGGTGCAGGCTCCCTCTGCCCCGCCCTCCGGCCTCTGGAGGGGACCCCGGCCAGCTGCAGGCGCCGCTGTGTGAACTTCGTGTGTCTAAATCTCTGAAACCCAGCTAGTGCGCAATTCACTTCAGGAGTAGTAATGTAGAAAAAAGGTTTATTTTGGATTTTCAAAAAAATAAAATTTTGCACTATTTTCAATAAAGTCTACATCTCTCTTTGTAGAAGAACTGAAAAAAAAAAAAAAACAGGATTGCAGAGACAGGAAGGGGTTAACGTGGGCCCCCAGATGTTCTTTTCTAAGTCTTCTGAAGGTCATCAGAAAACAATAAAATGAAATCTTAGTGAAGAAGTAAAACAAAGATTTAGGGGGTTAAAAGAAAGTTCCCAGAAACAAAATGTGTAACAGGAAAGACAAGCAGATATGCAGAATGTGCTATAATTTCCTCTGTCATTTTTCAAGTCTGTATGTTGATGATAAATTTATTCTATTTTATACCTGCTATTATGAGCCATATGAAATGAGGGCCAGACTGGAGAAAAGACAATGAAATATGACCAATAAAATGTCACAATTTGAACGGAGACATGATATACAAATTCTGATGAGAAATAATTAAAATTAAGGGTAAAAAAAAAAATGAAGTTAAAATATAACTATGGCCCTGGCCAGTTTGGCTCAGCGGTTAGAGCGTCGGCCTGTGATCCAGGGAGACCCGGGTTTGGTTCCTGCTAGGGGCACGTGCCTTGGTTGCAGTTTGTCCCCGACCCTAGTTGGGTTGTGCGGGGGGCGGCTACTCAATGTGTCCCTTTCACGTCGATGTTTCTCTCTCTCTCTCTCTTCCTCTCTCTCCTTCCCCCTCTATCTGAACAAAAAATGGAAAAATGTCCTCAGGTGAGGATTAAAAAAAATATATATATATATATATATATAAAATAAGAACTATACCTAAGATTCATGGTTATAGTTATAAATATAAATATAACTATATAACTATGAATCTTAGGTATAGTTCTTATTTTCAATTATTTCATTGGGATTCCATTTTACAAACTGATTTTTCAGTTTACTGAGGATAACACTGTGATAAAAGATTGAAGGATGACAACAAACACTCTACCTTTGAGATCTTCCACTGTTTCCTGTGCGGGCAACTCCTGAATAAATGAAAGAGTGAAAATCAGTACATGACTCAGCGCATCGCCCATTTCCAGGCAGCCACTGTGCTTCCGCATGACGCGTGGGGGGGGCGGGGGCAAGGGACCGTCCCGCTCTGCTGCGTTCTGATGCGATGGGCCAGGACAGCAATACAAACGCATGCACCTACGTGCAGACATCCAGCTAAGACCACTGTCCTTGATAAAAGGGAGTATGGTAATTAAGCAACTAAAAAAGAGAAGGAATAATGTGCTACTTTATACCATAGTGACTAGAGCCCAATAAAAGTAATCTAGAAAAAAAGTGATTTATTGACTTTCCAAGAGACACATGTGGTTTAAGGTGGAGAGGGGGAGGGGAGGAGGGGGGAGGAAGGGAGAGAGAGGTGAAGGTCTGAAGGGGTTCTTCGGGCCAGAGTGGCAGGCTGGGCAGGCGGGTGCTCCCAACACACAACCGGTGTGTCTCCTACGGTCCAAGCACTGCCCCCAGGTCCCTTCCTCACTCTGAGATGCGTACTCCACAAGCACAAGGGCCAGGATTCACAACCGGTGTGCACACACTGCCATGGCAGGGCACATGCCTGTGCGGGCACCCAAGCCCGGCGACACTGACCAGCTGCCCGGAGGAGCGGTGCGAGCTGGAGCTCCGCCCTCTGGAGCTGCAGTGCAGCGGGGGTGTGCAGCAGCTCCGACTGGCCTCCTCCTTCGTGCCGCGGCTCGTCCGCCTGGTACTGCTGACCCAAGAGGAGACACAAAGCAGCGATATCAGCCATCAGAACTAGGGCTCTTTCCACATTAGTCCCAAGTAGTTTTTCCCTAGATTCCATTTCGTCATAATCATTGTATACAAATTGTGTTTTCAAGACAGAGTAAGCAACATTATTTTATAATAAGAAACACTGCCTTAAGGAACTCTCAGAAATAAGGGCAAGGATAGAGACGTGTTGCTTACTCGAGAAGCACTGTTAGTATTTCAGTTCTATGCAATCGATTCCTTTTGCATTAATTAACAAACACAGGTATTGGTGAGAAAGAACTCTGGTGTGCACTGGCACTGAAGACAAGCTGAAGCAAAGCGTGCCCCCGGCTCGCCTAACGCCAAGGAGTCCCAGAGCGTGGCTTAGGTCCTCTTAACGTCACTGGAGCCGTCTTGCCCACCAATGGCAGTTCTGTGCGTAAGTGTATGCTTACATGTCAGGGAGATGTATATATTTATATTGCCTATACTGACACATATTCATAGATGACGAGTAAATGAGGAAAAGGTATTTTAATCAAAATGAAAGCATTTCAATTATGAGCTGGTGCATTAATTGGAAATGCGACCTTGGGGCTTTGTGGTTGGCTGTGTGTTCCCTGCTGGCCTCTCTGTTTTTCCCGGGCCTTTCTCCCTCTCCGGAGCGCCTGCGCTGAGTCACTTCTCCCGTATCGAACATGAGGTGCAGGCGATAGCTGACCAGTTTGATTACTGCGAAGAATATAGTCACGGAGCTGCAGTAAAACAATACAGTGATGGTGTTTGGAGGAAAAGCCTAGAAAAGAGAGAAGAAAGGAAAAATTCACTTACTTATAAGAGTATCTTTGTTTTAAATCGGAAAGCAGTTTTGGGCTATTCATTGAGCATAAATTGGGCAGGATTTCAAATGACCCGTTGCATTCGTTTCCCTGTTTGCAATACCCGAGGAGGAGCTGCTATCTTTTTGTTTTCAGTCTGCCCCGTCCCCAGGTTCTGGCCCAGCACACACCACCCTGCTGACCAGCGTCTGGTGTGCAGAGACCCTCTGACAACCGACCGTCCAGTGAGCCCCCGTTTCTCCCAGTCCCGGCCACAGCCCACTCGGTGCCTCTGGTCTTAAGGGCAGAGAAAGGCCTTCGAGATGCTGTTTCCTTCATCAAAGCACAAAAGCCTTGCGGAGGACAGAGGAGAGAGGGAAGGGGGAGGTTCCCTCTCGGGGTAACACCATCAGGCGTGGCCTTCCGGAGCGGGTGATGCAGGCAAGGGGTGCAGATGGGTGGGCTGCTCCTAAAAGGAAGTGGGCCTTTCCATCGGTGACAGAGGACCTCAGCTCTGTCCACAAAGGTCGCTGCCACCCAACCGATGCCAACAGGAGTCCCCCATCTGGGTAAATGGAGAAACTTGATTCAGGTAACACGGTTGGCAAACTGGGCAAACACGCCCTCCGGTGGGAATGCCCACGAGAACAGACTAGCACGCTGTCGCATAAAAATCACATTCCCCGGGTGTCTGAGTTATTACAAACTTGGGCCGCACAGCACAGTTAGGGGGGTAGCAAGAGAGGCAGCTCACTGAGTACTCTGTGCTTCCCTACATTTCCCAGCCTCCCCTGCAGGCAGGCTGAGGCCATGGCACTAGGAGCAGAGGTGGCTGGTGCCCTTCTAAGTCCTGAGCGAGGGCCTCCTCCACTCCCCTTTCCTCTCGGTTGGTAATCTCAGAGGCTGAGTTTCCCAGACGCCCCCTGGGCAAGACGCCAGGCCCCCTTCGCCTGGGCAGCGGGGTGCCCGTGGAACGAGGCGCTCCTGACCCAAGATGGACACGTACCAGAAGTGAGAAATGAACCCTGGATTCATTGAACTGCTGAGGTTCGGGGTTCGGCCCACATGGCTGTTATTGTTGCTTAACCTAGTCAACATTGGGGATCCCATTTCCACAGGAAACCCGATTCAAATTAGACTAGAGATAAATTTGGGGGGGGGTGCTAAGGC
This sequence comes from Molossus molossus, assembly GCF_014108415.1. Taxonomy (NCBI): domain Eukaryota; kingdom Metazoa; phylum Chordata; class Mammalia; order Chiroptera; family Molossidae; genus Molossus; species Molossus molossus. The sequence goes on along the minus strand of NW_023425359.1, from coordinate 5,229,717 downwards.
ATTAGGGAGAGAATGGAAAAGGGTGAGAGAAATACTACATGTGGATACTGGGAAGATTCATTTGGAAAAGCACCGACGTGCCACAGTGAGAGATGACTGCGGTCTATCCGCACACTGTGGCCTGGTAGCACTGAGACTGAGCAGGAAGGACGTTCGCATCTGCAGGTAACGGAGGGCTAGTGTCTGGCTGCCCAGCCGAGAACAGGTCATGGGCTCATCCTCTGCGAAGAAGCACAACACTGTGTCTCGCCCCGAGGCCCACACAGCCGCCGGCCCACACACGGTACGAGGCGTCCAGGGAAGGGGAGAGGTTTCACAACACGACAACACGGTCCACAGGCCACTTCACTGCTCCGCAGATTCCTCGTGAATCCCCTTCCGTCCAGCCTGCAAACTGCATCCAGTCTCCCCAGCCCCTGCCCCGGGGCCGTGTGACTAAGCTCTCTCCCCAAACCTGCGTTTCCAGGCCCCTTGCTGCTGACACCATTGTTTTCATTCAACAAAAGATCTCCAGCTTCCAGAATTTTCTCTCATTAGTATGAATTAGGAAGAGTTTAGGAAGGAATGTGTCACAGATGAGCAGTTTTAAATTTTTTTTTTTTAATCGTCACCTGAGGACATTTTTCCATCTATCTTCACATGGAGTGTGAGGGGGAAAGAGAGAGAGAAACATTGATGTGAGAGAGACACATCGACCGACTGCCCCCTGAACGACCCCGACCAGGGTCAGGGACCAAACTTACAACCGAGGTATATGCCCTTGACTGTAATTGAACCCGAGACTCCTTGGTCCAAGGGTCAACATTCTAACTGCTGAGCCAAATTGGCCAGGACAATTTGTTTTTCACTTATATCACAGAACACCACCACCCACCAGCCTCAATATAAGGTATATGCAGATTTTGAACAGAGATTTACTTATTCTAAGGAAAATCATAACTTTTCCTTGTTTCTATGAACTTATCATTTTAACACATTCTAATTCACAGAAGGCAACATTTTTCAAAGTGATATCCTTGGCCAAAGAAAAGCTAGACATTGTTACCTGACCCATTACTAAGGTAACTGCTAGTATCATAACTCATTTGACCGAACTTTTTCTAATATTTCATGAAAAACAACATTCTGTTACCAACTCAGCAGTTACGAGCACAGTCATTTGTATTTCTCACAGAACTGGGTACAATACGGGGTGTGACTGAGAAGTGCCCGTCCCTGTGAACACGCAGACCACTGTGTCCTGGCCCTGCTCTGGGAGGCTCCGGCTCCGGATCTCAGTCGCCATTCTTCTGCTTTTAACTTTCCTTGTGGCAGAAATACCTAAAGTGAAATTCACCATCTGAACCATCTCCAAGCGTCCAGTCGGCGGCCTTATGTACAACACTTTTGTGCAACCATGACCACCATCCACCTCCAGAAACTCTTCATCTTCCCAAACAAACTGAAAGTCTGTCCCCGCAAACCCTGACTGCCACCCCTGCCCCACAGCCCCTGGCACCCACTCTTCCACTTCTGTCTCTATCGGTCTGGTGCCTCTCGACCCCTCATATACGTGAGGACTGTGCAGTTTTGTCCCTCTGAGCGGCCTATTTCCTTAGCACACTGTCCCAAGGTTCCATGAGGGTGGGCCGGGCTCTCCTGCCCCGTGGGACGCACACGGCCGCGCCGGGGACACCCGCTCTGCTTGTCCTTCCATCTGCAGGAGGCATTCGGGTTGACGCCACCTTTTGGAGTCATGGCTCAGGGAGCTGGGACGGGTGGGCAGCCGTCTCTTCAGGAGCCTGTTCTCAGTTGTTCGGGTTGTGTGCTCCGCGGCTGCCGGGTCCCATGGCGTTCCGTGCGCTCCTCCGAGAACTGCCATCTGCTCTCCACAGTGGCCGAACCACTTCACGCCACTCTGTTGTTGTTTTTTTAACTTCAGGCTTATTAATAACTTATGGGTTATTACTTTCCATCTTTTCAGCAGCCTGGAGAGATCAATAACCGGGCTGCTGAGGACCAGCTATAAATAACTCGGAGTTCCAGCGAGAACAAGCCAGCCGAGGCTGCGGAGCACGTGGGCGGGGGATGCTCGGGGGCGCGGAGGATGCTCCAGGGCGCGGGGGATGCTCGCGGGCGCTCATCTTTGTTTCATGAAGGTCCCTCATCCATCTCTTCCACTGGCTCGTTTTAAAGCAGACTTCTGGAAATGAATATTTTCACTTTGAAAATGAAGAAGCTGCAGATCAAGTGGGTCATGGTACAGAGTGGACAAGTGCACACATCTCCTCCTACCTGGGAGTCACCTCCTAGCCACCCCAGTGACTTGAGGGAGAAACCAGAACGCAGAAAATATGTTCCGATGGCCTCTGGGCAGTCAAAGCACAGCACCGCTGGAGGGGACCGGTCCCACCCCAGTCCTCGGCTTCCGGAGGCTCATTCCCTCCCCATGCCTGGCCCCTCCCTGATTCCCGGAGGGTGCTCTGAGGACCAGGAACCGGGCGTGCCTCCTCGTGCTGTCTATCCCCTGCTGTCACAGGCGCTGGCTGGACCGAGGACGTGTGTCCGGGCGGCCTCTCCTTGCTGCAAGCCCTCCAGAGCCAGGCGCAAGTCCGAGGCTGCAGGCCTTCCACACGGCGCTGACCAAGGGAGCGAGTCTCCGCACCTCACACTCACCACGAGGGAGTCCACCCGCCCGCAGACCTAGGTCACGTTCCCAAACATAGCTTCACTGGCAATGAAGGTGACATGTGCACGCCATCTGCCGACTCCGGTCTCCCGCAGGTGGCTCAGGAGAGGGAGGGGCTCCTTGCTGGCCCATCAGAGCATCTGGAAGCTCTGTGCTCTTGAGCTAGGCTGATCCATCTACGTGGCGCAGAATAAGCCTGATGATTTTGGTTTCTAGCCCACGGCGTAAATTAGAAAGGGAAATGAGAAATGAATAAAAATAAGCATAGTAATATAAGACATGATAAGTGACAGTTTAAATAGTGTTGGAAAAGTGAAAAGAAAAAACCACTATAAAAAAGCAAGTCACCTGTGTGGTCATTTTCTGAGACACAAACAAGCCTCAGTCACCTCTGAGGACATCAACATAAAGCCATAATAAGAGATCTAGAAACACAAACACAATTTTCAATGATATTCAACATACTGCTAGAGAAGTCAAGGAAACGTACAACTCGTCCATCAATGTGGTTAGAGGTTGGGCTTTCCTGTATCAAGTGATTTGGAAAACATTGTTACTCAGAACATGTGGCCTAACAATAAGGTGCTGACCTGCCCAGCTTAACACGCACACTGGCTGTGGACACATGTCCCGTCCAGATGCTGGCAGGACTACTGTACCCGGCATCTTCCCTCGGACTGGGAGGAGCTGTCCACGGTGGGCACTCACAGCGGCTGGGGCAGACGCTGGCTGGGGAACCTCCGAGCTCACATTTCTGGAAGCCTGACCGGTTTTATGACTGTCAGAAGATTCTAGGTTATCCCCAAAATCCAGGGTGCAAACCGCGCAGTCTGAGTTGTCCTCTCTGCTCCAGAGATGAGAGCGATCCCATTCTGTTTGTGCATCTTGTTCAACTAGGAGAGATGAATTTTGTCCATCCAGCCATCCATTCTCCACTCAGCATTTGATGTAAGTGCTGAGTCCTTGTGTGTCACCTGTGACTCCCAGTGACGCGTGCAAGTAGTAAACGAAAACTCCCTGGCAGGTTGGGCACAGGTCCGTACACCACAAGTCGGGCCACAGATAGAGAAGTACAATCATTTCACTGCATTAATACATGTGAAAGAATTTACAGGTTTTCAGATCCTGTAATAGCTCCTTACGTATTTCACAAATTTCCCTGAAAGATAAACACATCTTGAATTTCCTCAGAAAATCTAGAACTCCTGGCTGCCCGCGGGGAACTGGAGTGGGTCCGGCAGCAGTCTGGGGCCCGGGGTATGGGTGGCGAAGGGGGACAGCGTGCTGGAGGCGTCTGGCCGCCGGCATCTGGGACAGTGCGGGAAGAGTCCTCAGCGGGGCGCCCTTCCGAACAGGCCAGCCTCGCAAACGCGCTTTAAAAGGCCGAGGCGGGCGCGGTCAGGAAGGCCGGCCGTCACGGGGAGCCTGCTCCACTCCCATCTGGCGACGTGTGGTGAAAGCGGAGGGGGTGATGCTTCCTCCCAGGCCGGCTACTTGGCCCTCTTCGGTCTGCTGCCTATTTCCCATTAGATCTTCTCTGGTTCCTCCGAGCTCTTTCTTTCTTTTTTTTCTTTAATATGTTTTTATTTATTTATTTTTAGAGGGAGAGGAAGAGAGAGACGGATAGAAACATCAATGAGAAAGAGAAACATCAATCGGTCGCCGTCTGCACGCCCCCTACTGGGGATCGAGCCCGCACCCCCAGCATGCGCCCTGGCCAGGAATCGAACCGGACCTCTCAGTCCACGGGACGACGCTCAATCCACTGAGCCACACGGGCGGGCGAGCTCTTCCTCTGTGTGCACTTTCCCAGGAGAACACTGCAGAGACGCGGCAGGCCAGCGCTTGGGCTGTTGACTGGTGCTGCAGAGAACACGGCAGCAGAGCAGCCAAGGGTTGGAGAGGTGCGCTCGAGGCGGGGTCATTGCATCGAGAATCTCTGGTGGCCTAAATGCTCTGAAAACTGTTTAGAAAGTTGGCCCCTGACATTATCCAACCCTCTCTCTCCCCTCTCCTCATAAAAGAAAATTGAGTGGACAGCTTCATCAATGAACGCTCAGTATAATCAAGAAATCTGGATTCATGCATCTTTTTGATTTCAGATGGTCATGATAAGAGTTACCATCTGATTTAAATTTTTAATGTACACTGAGATGAAGAGGATAAATCACTCAGTAAGCTCAGAGAGGCAAAGTGACGTCAACCTCGATGCAATAGCTCAATCATGTTTGCACTGATACAGAATCTCAATATCACTGAATATCAATGCCATGTGTTTCCTAATAGAAAGTCTGTTATTTAGAATGAAAAAGGAGAATTCAATAATGTGAATGTTATCAAGTATAAACTATACCTGATCAATGCTATGTCTGATATATATAAAGCTAAAGTCATATGTTCATTTTGCATAAAGAATTTTAGAAGTACTTCGGACTTGACAAAGCCACTAACTTAGGACCAGAAGGTCTGAGTTCGTGAACGAAAGTACCTTGACCCCCTTGACCCTTTGTGTTTTAAGTTTCTTCAAACCAAATGCCATAGAAAATGTTTAGTATCATAAAATGTCAAACATGTCTCAATATTTAAATGTAATAAATTATAATATTACATTTCTTACTTTTAAGCAATAGTGTTAAAAATCAATTACATGAAAAGACTAAAATCAGCCAGTAATAATCCTTTTTAAAAGGAACAGCGAGACAAAAGTGAGTTGAATAAACTCCTCTACACGTTCTGCTTCAAGTCCAGCAGCAGCTGCAGTGCTGAGTCATGAAGGGTGTGCTCACGTCAAGGTGACAGGGTCCTTGGGAGGCTGAGCGGGAAGAGGCCCTGTGCAGTCTCCGTGTCCACTGGCAGAGTCCGCATGCCCCTCTTGCACCGTCTGTTTTGTGTGAGAAACTGGATGTTGGTGTGTCTCAGAATCCTTCTCTCCTTCTACCCAACTGCACGTGTCTTTAGTTTGATTCTTCTTTGGGCCAACCCTCCCCAAGGCTGTCCAGTGGGTTTCTGGCTCTTCTCATTGAGTGTTTTTCAATAGAAGTGCTGCTGGCATTGGAGGTCCAACAATTTCTCGTTCCACAAGACGTTTAGTATCTCTGGCCCCTACTCTTTAAATGCTATTGTGATACTGAGTTTAAATGTCACTGTAAAAAACCCATTGAGATGAACCCAAAAATGTTTTTGAAAAGTGCCAGTGCCCCAAATCTAGAACAAATGTGCCTCCTTGACTACAACACACGAGGAGGTACAGCGAAGGCCGCCGGAGTCACGGGCCTCTCCCATGACAGCATCGTGAGCACCCTCCTTCCTTTAGCCTCGAGTTTCTCACCCTCAGCACTACTGAGATCTTGGGCTGGATAATTCTCTGTTGTAGGGACTGTTCTGTGCACTGTAGGATGTTTAGTAGCATCTCTGGTCTCTACACACAAGCAACCCCTCTAGTGTGACAACCAAATGTCCCCAGAGGAGGTGCAGACTTAACCCCCCGACAAACATACACACTGAAAACCACTGCTTAGCCTATAAGTGTGTATGTAATTACTTTGTACCAAACACAGAGGTAAAAACCATACTCCCTCTACACACAGGGTTCCAAGTCGAGACAGATGAGTAGACAGTTACAAGACAGAGTAGCACATGCAATAATTCTGGTAAGATGAAGTGTGCCTAGCTCAGACTGAGCGATGGGGCAAGGGGCTAAGGAAAATATTTCGGGGAAAGCAGACATCTGTGAAAACTACGGAGGATGCTAAGAAAGCCAGGCAGAAGGCACGGCACGCAGGAGCCCTGGATGGTCCAGGAAGTACAGACATTTCAGAATAACACAGAGGGGGCATTCGAAGCTGGGAGACAGCAGCACCCATGAGGGGTCATACACCACAGGCTTAGGAAGTTGCTCTTCACCGTGAAGAAAGAGCACAGATGCTGGGTAAGCACGGAAGGGGAAGTCAGGATCTGCGCCGGACAAGACCATTGGTGTGGAAGGGACTCTGGACACGGGAGCGTGGCTGGCCATGAAGAGGCCGGAAGAGGCCCCCCTACTTCACCGAGCTCTGTGTGGTTTAATGAAATCACCATGCGAATGCCCATTGTGCAACCTGAACCTGAACTGTGAGTCTCCATTAAGTCTCCTTAAAAACTGCGAGGTGTGATATAACTAGATGCAAACTACTGGCTCTGCTCTCCTTTGTCAGCATTAGAAACACCAGACATTCCCAACACAAGTGCCTGGGACCATCGGGACCAAGGGCAGGGCTGTTGGCATCAAAATGAATAATCTTGCAATGACTAAGTGAAAGGAGCCACCATATGGTGAGTTGGTGTCATTTTATTTTAAAAAGTTATTATTTATGGAACAAAGCATGGCAGTGCTGCAAAGAATTAAAAATAAAATAACCATATGATGTAGCGATTCCATGTCAATCCCAAAGAACTGAGGGTCCTGAAGAGGTACTGTACATGTCTGCTCACAGAGACAGCCTTCGCAACAGTCGGTGTACATCTCTTTTCTTTCACTGCTTAAACCTTACTTCCTGCAAACACAAACATGTTCTCTTATTTTCCTTGCCTTTCTATATACATATATTTATAGATAAAATGTCAAAATATCATATAAAATTGTATTGATGACATTAAGATAACGGAATGCAATTTAAGATTTCTTTGTGGTTTTGGATCTGTAGGTTATGACCTAGTGGGCCAAAAACTCCATGTTTAAGTCACTCGAAGTGGTTTTCTTGCTTGACTATGCCACTAAACTATTAAATAAGGTTCATTTCTTGTTTCCAGCTCTGTTGCCTTCCCCTATTCTTTCCTTCCTTCTACTTTTGTATTCGTTTTTATTTACCTTTCATGGTATCATCTTGAAAATATAAGCAACTGGATGTTTGCTTCATATTTCTCTCCTATTTTGTTCCTATGTGGCGTCTGCTTTCTTTTTAACTTAACAGTAGGTCCCGGAGTTCACTCTGTAGCAGTCCATTTCCTGGTTTCCTTTTTAACACCTGCATAGCACTCCACTGCGCAGATGGACCGGGATTCCTTCAGCCAGCTCCTTGTCAACAGGCATGTCTCTAGTCTTCCGCTCTTACAGACAGGGCTTCAGTGACTCACCTTGTACAAACAGCCCTCACAGTTTCTGAGACCGGCTTTATATTTAAAGCATATTGGCATTATCTTTTAAATCTTGGCTACCCCGATATGCCAAGACTACATTGTTTTAACATGTACTTCGTGGATTATTAGTAAAATAATCAATCACGTGTTCCTTATATATGCATGTATGTAGTTTTATTTCTGTGTCATTTGTATATTTATGTTGTTTTCAGGGTATTTATATTTTTCTTGTTGATTCTTAATTATTCATATGAGCCATGTAAAGATGGTAATTTCCATGAGGACAGGGCCAGGTTTGTCTTATTCTGTGTTATAGTCTCAACACCCAGCCTGGTAATCAGCACATAGCAGCTCAGAACATTGTAGAATAAATAAATATTTACAGTAGTAATTTATATATGTTTTAAAATGTTCTCTAACAATTTTGCAACCTTGGGAAAGCTATTTAGCCTTTGTAAATCTCTGTCTCTTCTGTGAAATGGGAACACTAGTTACTAAAGAATTGTTAATTATTTTATTAATACATTTTCTGATACAAAATAAGTACCAAATTAGCATTACTTATCATCCTCCACCTCCTCATCATCTACACATCATTCGTTAATATTACGGAATAATAAATTCAGACATGGTGTTTTAAGATGAGCAAATGTTTTTGCTTTAATGTTTTAATACCACTTGAGGATATATTTTGGAGAGAGAAAGGGAGAGAGGGAGAGAAGAAAAACATCAATGTGAGAGAGAAACATCAAACGGTTGCCTCCTGTATGTGCCCTGATCAGGGATCGAACCTGCAACCTTTTGGTGTATTGAGACGATGCGCTAGCCAACTGAGCCACCTGGCCAGGGCTGGAACAAATGTTTTTCTCGCCTGCATAGACGGTCCGAAGTGTTAATACATAATAAGAAAAAGTAATTAATAAATAAACAAAACATTTGTTTCAATGATATTTCTTATATTCAGGTTTTTTATTCTTCCCTATTTATTAAGTATCTAATTGTAATCTTGAAATCAAAAAGAGATTCCTAAAAGATGAGGACAATGAATGGGAAATGAGTATTAGTTCTCTTGATTTTCTTTTGAGATGGTAAAGATTTGGAGAAGGGAACTAAAATATACACATAATCCAATATAGAAAATTCTTATGGTTTCTCACTGTCAATATCTATAAAATGAGGCAGTCATTTTTGTTTGATCCAATGGTCTTTTTTTTTTTAAGTCCAAGTTTCCCATGATAGGGAAGAACTATTATATAAATACCACAAAGAAATATGTAATTGCCACATGCAAAACAAAACAAAGGTTATCTTGAAAACAGCAGCACATTTAAGTTTGAGGCAATCCAGTACTAGGAGTAGCAGCTCGGTTTTCAAGCTCCATCTTTAATGACGTGGATGCTGGCCACAGCACTGTGGTGAGTCACTGAAATGGGCAGACCACGGACGGCGACATCCCTGCCATCGCTGTGTCTTGCCTTACACAGTTAGATCACAACAGTGCAGAGAGCGATTGATTATCCACTGTGTACGAAGCACCACACCAGGGACACGGGAGGAATCCAAACCACACGCCCGCCCGCAAGTCCTGCACAGCTGGGAAGAGATGAGCCTCTGCTGTGCCAAAGCTCTACCTCGGCACCGTGCGTGTCTTTGCTCCCCACCTGGAAGAACCGTCTCTACCAGCCGTCTCCACCTCTCCACCTCCACCGCCTCTGAAATCCCCAGCAATCAGGCTTCTACACCCCCTCGCGCCACTTAAAACGTTCTTGTCAATGTCACTAAAGACAAAAACGTAACTTTCTCTTTTCTTAGCAGCACTCAATACAATTTTTAAATACTTCTTTCATTTTTTAATTACAGCGGATGTACAATATTACATTAGTTTTAGGTGTACAACATAGTGATTAGACATTTATATACTTAGGAAGTGATCACCCTGATAGATCTAGTTGCTTGCTTTTAAAAAAATATTCTTATGTGTTTTTATTGATTTTTTAGAGAGAAAGGTAGGGGTGGGAGAGAGAGAGACAGAAACAGCCGTGAAAGAGAAGCTTGGATCCGCTGCCCCCTGCAGGTCTCCGCCTGGAGATCGAGCCGGCAACCTGGGTGTCTGCCAGTGCCCTGACCCGGAATCAAACCAGTGACCTTTCCGGACGATGCTCAATCCCTGAGCCACCTGGCCAGGCTGACAGCTCACTTCTTGCTCTTCTGGCGTCTCCCTTGCCTCGCTCACACTGCTCTGAGTATAGGGCTCTTCGGACCTTGCTGCTGAGACTTCTCTCTTGCTACAGTCTCCCGAGGAGTAAGTTCTCACTCAGTCTTGGGTGGTAAATACGATCTCTATACTGAAGATGATCACGTTTGAATCTCTGATATGAACTAGAGCTTCGATGGCCCCTTTCAGCTTCCATTCCAATATTCAACTGTCTACTCAACTTTGATACTGAAAAGGAAACTCCAAACTAACTTGTCTAAAATTAGGTGTTTGGTTTCCCATCCCTTCCCACCAGCCATCCTCTTCCACCCTTGCTCATCTCGGCCAGTGGTACCCCAGTCACCTGCCCTCACGCCGGACAACCAGCGTCACTCTATTCCTCCCTCCTCCTCACTCCTCCACTCTAAAAACAAACTCACCGCTGAACCTCACCAAAGTGCATGCACATTTCTCCATCTCTACTGCCGCCGCTCCGGGCCGGACGCCTGAAACAGTCTCAGCACGCCCACGGGGGCTCCTGCTCCTTCTCTTACCTGCTTTTCACCCAGCAGCCAGGGAATTTTTTGAGAAAGTAAAACAGCCTCGCATTTTAATATGTTTAGGATGATGTTAATGTTTTAGACCTCAAAAAATATTAAATCAACAAGAATGGAGGAAAAAAACAGAATTATATGCCCACAGATGAACCTAACCATGTATCACATTGATAGCATAACCACAAAGGCAAATGAAAACAAAGAATTAATCCTACACAACAAATATGAAATCATTACATTGTTTACCTGAAACTAATGTAATATGTCAATAATGTCTCAATAAAAAAAAATTATAAAAAGAATCCATCCAAGTAACTTTAGAACATAATACTCTTACAGTACATCATAGGTATATTCTTAAAATAATAATGATAATAATAAGTCAAAGCAATCTTGAATTTTACTAAAACATCCTGTTTTCATAGTGGTACGGAAGTAATAATTCTTGTGTATATTTTAGAAATTTAAAAATAATAGTGTTGGGAACCAGAGTTCTCACTGTGGGGAAAAGGAGACAGAAATGTGGAGGGAGTGAGAGAGAAAAATCCTTTGATTTGGATCAGACTAAATAAACTCTCAGTGGATGGACAGACGGATGCACGGACGGATGGACGGACAGATGAGTAAACAGATACACAAACTCTCAGCTCTGTCCACTGGAAGGACCGAGAGGAAAGACAGTCCCAAAGCAATAAAACGGTCACTGCCCTACAGCCTGGCTTCCCAAAGCCATCCCCACCCAGGGTCAGGCTCCCTGGAGATATGGCACCTTGTCAGGCTGAGGCAGGGAAAGTTCAAGCTAAGCCCGGACTCCTTGTTGGGCAAGAAAGTGCTCAAACCCTGATGAGGTCAGAGCCAAAGGAGCCAGGAGCTGCTCGTGGTTTGAACATCACAGAGGATGAACACAGGAATGGATTATGACCCGTTGCATTACAAAATGAACCCGTGAAACTGTACTAACAAGCACAACAAGTGACGGGGCCGAGGGAAGGAGCTTTTCTTTATGGGAAAATGCCAATAAGCAGAAAATTGCCCTTTTACAACCACCATTACAGTAATCATCTTAGACAAGAATATGCTACAACCACTGACTGAAAGTTTGGGGCATACAATAATAGATACAGTCTCCAGATTCTCCTCGCAGCTTACTTATTAAATACCAAGGGGAAAATAGGTACCTTTACAGTGGAGAAGTCCCGGCGACATCACCTCACCCAGCAATGGGGATGACGTTATGGCCTGTGGTGTGGTGCATAAGGACACATTACTCAGGTGGTATTCATGCCAAAAAATGCACAATCACACATCTACTCTCAAGGAAATGATCCAAAGAAATCAAATTAAGAAACCTTCTGAAAACAACTTTCAATGCCACAAAGGCTTGATAAACTTGTTCTAGAATGAAAGACAAGAGACGACACCTGAAAGCAACGTGGGGTCCCTGACTAAATCTTAGATCCAGAAAACAAAGCAAAAAGCCGAGCAGTGCAGGACATTACTGGGATAACTGGGGAGTGTGGACGGGGCCCACACACTGGACGAGAACCTCTACCAGTGATCATTTGTGTGTGTGATAATTATGCAGGGGAACGTCTTTTTTCTTAAAGAGACACTTGCTGAAGGGGGACAGTGTCTTGATGTCTGCAACTTACTGTGAAATGATACAGCAAAATAAAAAAATGTATAAATATGTAAAGTGATGAAGCAAGTGTAGCAAAATGTCAAGAATTAGTGAATCTAAGTGAAGGGCATAGAGGATTCATTGTGCTATTTTTGCAGACTAGAAATTTTTCAAAAATAAAAATTGGGGGAATAAAAAAGGAAATATCCTACTTCAAATGCACAAATAAAAGAACCCATCTGTGTGTCTCACTGTACTGACAATTTAGTCCAAACTCCTCATGTCTACCCATCTTTGCCTCGCTAATTCCTAGTCATTCATTATGTCTCAGATTAGAAGTTTTTTCCTCTGGGTAGCCTTCCCTAAACACCAAAGCCAGGATGGGGCCTCCCATTTTTATAATATAGCACCTCATACTTCCCCTAAAATAACAATTATCATTGTGTTATTTATATGTTATCTTCATCAGCGATCTTCCTGAGGAGAGACACCAATCTATCTTCTGCCTGTTGTTTCCCAATATTCTGCAGAACACCAGGCAATATTCTGCAGAACACCAGGCACTCAGTCTGTGCTGTCCAACAAATATGTCCAGTTTTGCCTGGACACACGGTAGAAGGTCTGCACTTTCCTCTCCCTTTGGAGTTAGGTGTGGCCATGCAACTTGCCCTGAGAAAGAAGTCTGAGTGTAAGAGGTAGTCGCCATTTCCAGGCAGTAGCTTCAAGGGCTAGTCATGACCCTCACACCCTCTCCTTCCACCGCTGTGACTGGCAATGATCAACCCAGGTCATGGGTGAGGGTGACGGGGAGCAGAACCCCTAGCCACCCCAAAATGTAGGTTCTATCATCCTGGACACCTACATGCCTACGAGCAGGAGCGTCTGCTAGCCATACCCAACCCCCCTTGACCACTTTGTACATATAATATGAATAAAAAATAAACGTGATAAAGCAAAAGGGATCTTGAGCTTAACTGTTACATCAGCACAAACTAGCACAGTTTAAAGGTCATCTGAAACCTAAAGATCTTTTCTAAGGAATGGGTCAAATAAGTTACCCTTTACTCACATAGTGGAACACTAGTAGGAGTGAAAAGTAATGAAGTCATTCTTTACATAATGATCTCCAAGATGGTTCTAAATGAGGAAAACAAGGACATGCCCACATGAGTGACTGCATGTGTACCTAACAAAACATTCCATTGGAAATGTCTCCCAAAGAGCCAAGATAGGACAGGTATCAGATTCCAAGCAACTCCTCACACAAACTCATCCAGAAACTTCTAAGAGGGGAATGAACATGAGTTAGAAGACTCTAAAGCCCCTCACCCTAAGTGAGGATGGACCAGAGTCCAGAATGAGAGGGTCTGTGCAGACTTTTGGAGCAGACCATTGGTTTCCGGTGCGACCCGTGGCCCTCTACCTTCCAACAGTCGAGAGACAACAGCTTCAGCGGGACCACTGAGAGACTTAGCATGAGCCTCCCACAGTGTGGGTGGGAGTGGGGACCACAGCAGACTGGTGTCTGCTTCCTTCCCCAAAGAGCTCAAAGTCCGAGACCGCTGGCGAGCTGCGCTCACGGAGGGACCAGGAAGACATGGCAGCGTTGAGAGTGGCCTGCCCCCCAGAGTCTGTGAGAGAATATGGGAGTGTTCAGGTGTGACAGTCTGCAGAGCTGCTTTAGATCCCCTCCAAAGGGGCTGCTGGAGCAGAGGGGGCCACAGCAGAAGGAAGCTGGAGTGGACGCCAAATTCCAAGGAACTGGGGAAGGACCAGGCGGGAGAGAGACAGAGAGGCCCTCGGCCAGGAAACTGCAGGAAAGAGGGCGCTGGGGGCAGCAGGGTCTCTGAAGGACATGCCAAGGGACCTCAGAGACAGTGTCAGCTGGGAGCACCCTGTTCCCAGGAGCCAGCTCGCCACCCGGCCAGTCAACAAGCACCCTTCCTGCTCCTCAATGCTGACGGCTTCGAAACGTGAGCCAGGGTGGGAGGGAGGACAGTGAGAAGCGTCTGTGCCTCCTCACACCCCCCACCTGTTGAGAGGACTGAATGATGGAAGCTTCGGTCATTACGTGGAACTGGATGCTCTGAAACCCGAATCAAGTCTGTGTTTTGTTTTAAAGCAACTATGGGACTTGTACCGCCTGTGACCTAAAGTCAGGGGGCTTGTACATGTTTTTATCTAGGAGTAGGAAAAAACTCCTCCACAGAGCACAGGGAAAAGCTGGATGACAAAGAGGCTGCTTAGTCATTAAAGCCAGGACCCTCACATCAAACTTCCCATGTGTATAAATGTCACTGGAAGAACACAAGACACTGTGTGGCGGCTGCCTCTCGAGGGAGGTACCAGAGACAAGTGTGGGAGGGAATTTCACTTGTCACTGACGCTGTCTTGCACAGTTTCCATTTCTGTCTCTCCTCCCGCCAACGTGCAGAAAACAGATGCCATGTCGTGAAATTACCTGCATTAGAGGTGCTGTGGCCGAGGGGTCAGATCTCCAACTGCTCGGCCGGCCCTGGTCCTGACTAGGCCATGACCAGCTATGTGTCCTTCAGCACGTTACCCGACCTCTCTGTGCTGGTCTCACCGATGGTACGGGGGTCAGGACAGTGCCCCCTGGTGGCTGTGAGGTGAGGCGATCTAGTTCACGTGGAGCTCTAAGGACCGTGCATGGTCCACGTGCCAGTGAGAGCTGGATGTTAGTACCTCTTCCAGTACGTGGTAATGAGTTAAAGGGGAGAAATCCATAAGAAAAAAATTGAAATACCATCACAAACTAGTCCTCTTTTTCTTCCATAAGATGTAGGAAAGAGATTTAGTCTTAATTACATGGAAATAAGGCTGGATAACAGTGAAAAGTAATCATCTGAGAGACCAAATGCTTAAAATCAGAAAATGATAATCTCCTGGTAAGCATCAACTCCCATACACAGGAAACAATACCAAGGGTGTTACAGTGTTAGACATTACCACTGGGAAGAGAACAGTGTACCTGAGGAGAGCAGCATCCAAATGTGACCAGTCACGATCGGGAGAAATCTCAGAAGCCCTAAGAGAAGTGAGGGCTGGGAGACACAGACTTAACCACCGGAACATTAGTCATGAGCTTGCACTATTGGAGCAGGAAGAAAACGTTTTCAAAAGGCGCTATTATTGGAGGGTGCTCCAGAGGCTGACATCCCGGGTCAAGGCCAGTGCTGTATCTTTCGCCGCAGACATAAAACACCACCTGCCTGCAGACACCCGTGTCCAAGTGGCAGATGACTGAGGATACGAAGGAGGAATTCTGCAGAAGGGTGGCAATGGTCACGCAAAATAGACGGTATTAACTTGAAAAGACTCTACAGGACTGCCTGAGGACGCCCTGGGGGTGGAGGACGCCCCGGAGAAGTGCCTAGAAGGGAAAGCAAAGCTCTCGCTGAGCCATGTCGTGGGCACACGCATCCAAACAGCCATCTGCTGGGCATGGCATCAGCCCAGTGTAGGAGGCCTGGGTCCGCACCACTGGCGGAGGCCCGGGGCCAGGGAACAAGGCCTTCAAGCACCCCCAAGCTGCAGCCTCCTCCCCACAAGTCCACTCTGTTTCAGCAGGTGAGGGCAGGAGGAAAGGTTAGACATCCCGGTGAATTATGGAGAAACTGCAAAGGACCGTGCCTCTCCATGTGAGAACAAATAAGGCCCCCAGAGGTGGAAGGGCTAGAAAACAAGTTCAGAGAAGGAGAGCATGGGCCACATCTCTCAACAGCAGAAAAGCCTTTCTTAGGAAGAAGCTGAACACAGACGCTAGGACTGACCAGATGAGAGGCTCCCTTTGAGGACCACATGCCCAGCAGAGTAACAGCAACCCCGTGGACGAGCCAGGCCTGCACGCCAGCTGCTCAGGCCGCACCTTGCGCAAAGGTTTCCCGTTAACTGGGTCAAATGGTGGCTGAAGTCCAGTGCGCAAGTCCTGAGCCAGGAAAGAGTACCTTTGGGGGAAGCCACCTTTCCATAGTCCATACAAAGGTATCTTGTATGTTAGAAGTGGGAGCAGAAAGAGGGGTGGCCAGAGAAACACAAACCTAAGGAAAAACAGTGATGTACCCAAATGGGGAGTGGCTACAGACTAACAGAAGAGTCACCTACTCGGGGCCACAGTAACAGCTCGCGTGCTGCAGTGCTGACTATGGCCAGGGGCCCGCCAGCGTGTGACAGGCACTCACTCCCATTCATTTTAGTTACAGCAGTTAGAAGGGAGGTGGGTGCTAGCAAAGCAAGTCTATAAGGCTGAACTAAAAAGGGGACGGAGCAAGTCTGGCGAAAATAAAACAACAGGAAAGAAAACCCAAGCTGCAGCCCTAAAATGAGACAGGCTTTCTATGTGGAAACCACCGGGAATGCTGCCCTGCATGGGGTCTTGGAGAATGGATGGCTCCACCCTATTTTTTCTTTTTTTTTTTTTATCCTCATCCGAGGACATTTTTCCATTTTTTGTACAGATAGAGTGGGAGGGAGAGAGAGGAAGGGAGAGAGAGAGAGAAACATCGACGTGAAAGGGACACATCGAGTGGCTGCCACCCGCACGACCAACCAGGGCCGGGGACAAACTGCAACCGAGGTACGTGCCCTTAGCGGGAACCGAACCCGGGTCTCTCGGGACCGCAGGCGGACGCTCTAACCGCTGAGCCAAACCGGCCAGGGCGCCACCCTATTTTTTCCACGACTCAACTCTCCTCTCCTCCAGGTGATCATGCTGCCATCAGAATAACCAGACTCCGCTTCATGTGCCTCCGCTGTTTTGGGGGAGTCAAGTGCTCTCGTGTGAACCAGGTCAGGCAGCACAGTGAGGTGGAAAAGCCAAAGACTTGGGATCACAGGACCTCAGCTAAAATTCCGAATTTTACCACCTATTCTCTGGATGGCCATGGGCAAGAACTCTCTCTGGACCCCAGCTGCTAAATCTATTAAATGAAACCCATTATCCCCATTTTACAGGTGATAAAACTGAAGAAGTGAAGTGACTTACACAATTGATAAGCACTAGCCTGGCTCCATCGGGCTCACACTGGGTCAGAGTCACCGCCGGGCTGCTTCTGTTCTAAGCTCCCCAGCTGTGAGTTATCTCAAATGAATAAATACAAGAGCACGTGTAACAAATAAAAGCTTAAATGTCTGATGACAAATGCACCTTTCAGTCTGTGCAAGGGAAAATGAGGTTGACAACAGATCAAAGTAAAATTCTTTCCAGGTGATCCAAATTGCCCAAATGTTTTTGGGTGTGTATTTTTGAGCATCTCTCATAAATGCATTGTTTACAAATGCTAATAAATAACTTCCCACAATATCAACCAAAAACTAAGTACACTCTAGGGCTTAGAGATCATTAATAACACAGTTTTAATTTACATAGTCAAAGTCCCCATTAACTTAAAAAGTGAATTCTTCCTACAGTGGAACTGTCTTGATTAAACATGTTTAGGCTAACATTGTACAAAATCCAGAAACGTTCTGGGCCCCTTAAATAACGGAATTTCGAGGAAGCCCCTGCTGTCAGTGAGCTGCTAGATACCTTTTTTGCACCAACTCCTTGTAAATTGAACAAACTAAAAAAGATGCTAACATTCACAGGCAATACTGAAGTGCAGGAGAATATGTTTAAGCACCAAGACTTAGAGAACAGAGCCCTCCGTGGGGGGAGGAGGGTCTTTTATTCCTAAGGTCACTTTCAGAGACCAGATGACCAGGGTAAGAAAAGGATATCCAGCATCTTTAAAAATAAGAGGCTATATAATTAAAAAGCGGTACGACAATAATAATCACATAAATTATTCTATAGTACTTAAAAGCAAACTAGCATAAAGTTATAAAAATTTTGGTATAATTGTTTTGATCTCAAAAAAATCCAACAAAAAAACCAAAATTATTTAAGGTATCGGTTTTTTTATTTTCTAACTCTTGAGATTTCACCAAAAATTTTAAAATATAATTAAAGAGGAATTCAACTAAGAACAAGTTCCTATTTAATAAGGTAGAAACCAAGCTGCTCATAACGCAAAATTAGGAAGAATTTGAAAGTTCTGATCATACGCATACATCAAATCTTAAGAGTAGTTATGAAAAATGAGCCTGTATGTGTAGAAAAAACATCTGTAGAAATACACATTAAATGTTACCGTGGTTATTGCTGAGGAGTGAGATTAGAAATGAAACATATATTGCTGTCATTTTCAGGAAATACTAAGAATACATAAGGATATGGACAATACAATGCTAGTTAGAACAGAAAGATGCAGGTTGATTTTATTTCCACCAGTTTGTTACATATGAGATCAGTGTGGAAAACCAAGATCATCAACAAAATCAAAATCCATGTCCTCAAAATCTCATGATCCAGGAGTAGAGGTAAATACATGTTCCAACAACTAAGTATAAGGCAGAATTCAAAAGGTTCTGTAATACTAACAAATAAATCCAGAATCATATAAGGGCAAGAGAGAAGTTAATTCTAGCTGAATGGAATTAGGGGAGCCTAGACAGAGAGGGCCACTCCATTAGGCTTTAAAGTACAGAGAGATTTTGGCAAGTGAATGATGGGAAACAAAAAGACCAGCTTATACTGAGCTGTCACTATGCACCAGGTGTTGTGAGAAGCACTTTCATTCATTCATTCAGTCCTCATATTAGCCCCATTAACCCTGCTTTACAAACCAGGAAGCCGAAGCCTGCTCAAGCTCACGCAACCAGCAGGTAGAAGCACCCAGCTGAAACCCAACCTTGCGCTCCTCATCCCTGCTCTGCTGCCCCTCTAGATAGAGAAAACATTGGCACCTACAGGCCAAGGAAAAATGGTGCACAAGGTCACGGAAGAAGAAACATAAATGTATGAAGGCCTCTATATTAAGTGCTTTTTCTATGAAACGTTATTTTTCCTGTGAAATGGTCACTATCACATCTATTTTAATGATGAAAAAACTAAGGTTTAGATACGTCAAACAGCCAGTAAGTAGCAGAACAGAAATGTAAACCAGGTCTGAGTCCAATTTCAGGCCAAGCCGGACAGATAGAAGGCTTTATGAGTGGTATCTCATTTAAGCCCCCAAACATCTATTATTTTTTCTCCTTTTACAGATAAGAAACTGAAAAATCACACATGGTAAGTTACTTCGCCAAGGTTACAGAACTGGTAAAAGGTGGAACCAAAGTTTAACCTAGAAGCTGAACTTCAGAGCCACGATTCCAATCCTATGGATAAACTGCCATAAACAGTAAACAAGAGCCGAGCAAGGGAGAACTTCAACTGTCGCACTCGGACTGCCTCAGTCATGCAAACTCACTTAAGACTGTTGCTGTGGAAATCATGGTCAAATTATGTTTTCAAAATAAAATCTTTCAACAGACATATCAAAAGTAGATTCTTGGCACATAAAGTATAATAAGACACAGAACACCTTACCTAAATAGCTTTTCAAATAAAATTAACCATTGTTTCAATCTGGTGTATTTAATTTCCCTTAGAAGGTCGTGTGTACTTATTCAGCAGGCACTCAATTGTGGTAACCCTACTAAACTGTCAAGCCCCAACCAGGCGCTGTAACACTTTGCTCAGCATAAACTACATCAGATTTGCCCGTTATTATATTGGTCCACAGATTTCTTTACATAGTGGTGTTTAAATGGCAAGTAGAGCAACTGATAATTGAACCTACCGTCTCAAAGCAAAACCGGAAGGAAGGGAGGAGAATGGGGGAAAGTCACCGACTTGAAACATGTATTAACATTTCATGTTGCCTCTTGGCTGAAACGCACAATACCTTCTACCAAACATACCCCATGCTAACCAGCCAGAGGCCTACAAAACAGGTTCAGCATTCCCCAGCGACAAGGAGAGTCTGACTCATCCTAGGAGCCAGCATCAATTCTTAATGAGTCCAGAGCCCCCGGGTCCTTTCTACTTCTTTTCCTGCCAGTGAATCGCGTTCCCCCTTTCCCCGCACTTTTCCTGTCCCAGATTCCTGAGGACCTTCCCAGCCCACGTCCTAAGAATCCCGCCAGCCTTGCAGCAGGAGGCAGGCACGCAGGCTTCGGCAGCTGTCTCCCTTCCTCCCTCCAGTGTCTCCCCGGGGCTTGGACGTCCCCACTCACCAGGTGCAGGGCCAAGGGCAGCAGCAGCAGGAACAGCCACAGGTAGAGGTGGCAGCTGTTGGTGAACTTGCTGTGTTCCGGGTCGTGGTACCAGCCCCCGGTGAGCGCGGCCCACACGCCCTGCCGGAGCAGCTGCAGCACCTGGGACACCATGCCGGCTGCGCCCCGGGGGCTGCGCCCCGCGCTGCCCGCTGCCGCCCAGGCCCCCGGCGCGCTCCGCTCTAACAGCCGGGCCGCCGGGCCGCGCCCCCGCCGCCGCCGCCGCCGCCGCCGCCCCCTCCCTCGGCCCCTCCGCTGAAGCGCGAGCCGCCTTTCTGCCGGGACCCGCGAACCGCGGCGCCGGAGCCGCCCGCTGCCGCCGGGCAGGTGAGCGCCATGTCCGAGGGAGGAAGGATTCTCCCATGGTGCTCCGCGCGGCTGCTCGGAGGATGCGCCAGAGGCTCCGCCCAGCGCCCGCCCAGGGGGGTGAGAGGGGCTCGTGAGTCCCTCGGGCGTCTCTTCCTTTGCCTCTGCTTGCTCCCTGCTCCTTTTCGCCCCATCCTCCTGTTAGGGGATGTGAAAGGCTTAAAAATCAAAGATGTTCTCATGCATAAGACACAAACTAGCACATGCTCCTTTGCCTTTTTCCTTTTTTGCCGCCTGCACCAAAATATTTATGTAACTCAGATCCCATCACAGGTCACTCAATGTAATTTCTTCCCTGACCACTGCCTGCTCATTTTCATTCTCCTTAAGGTAGCACTCACCCCCGACGCTCTGCTGTTCTAAGCTCTACCTGCGCCTTGGCACCGACCCTTTTACCCCTTGATCTTTT
The DNA here is from genome assembly GCF_014108415.1 of Molossus molossus. NCBI lineage: Eukaryota > Metazoa > Chordata > Mammalia > Chiroptera > Molossidae > Molossus > Molossus molossus. Next base: position 5,208,627 of record NW_023425359.1, on the reverse strand, counting down.
CTCCTCCTCCTCCCCTTGTCCAACTTGGCAGGTAAGGACGATAACCACTTTTCTGGAATCATTTCAGGGGCCTCAGTCACGCTATTTGTCTTTTTATATTTCCTAGGATGTAATCCCAGGCACCAACTGACTGTTTAGAATATTAGTCTAAGTCTTTCTATACTGTTTAAGGAGGAAGACCCACCAGAAGGTATCATTGAACTAATCATCTTTAAGCTTTTCTAGTATTTTATAATTGATGATAGATAAATTTCAAATTCTCTTTCTGAAAGCAGGTTTTGGACAAAAATAGATAAAATGAGCTCATCTTCTTTAGAATGTGGCCAGGAAGCCCTCATTATTGGTAACTGATAAAGTAAGGATGAGTTTCACATTCTTGAATAGAGAAGGTTTTGGAAAGGGAATTTGTCTTCCTTAGAAACAAGCCGAGGAAGCCCTATGCGACTTAGGGCCTGTGGAGAAGGACACGGATTAGAAGGCTCCAAGATCCCGAACCTGCCTTTCCTGCATCATTCCTGCCTCGTGTGTCTCAAATACAATCTCTGCTCTGATATGCGCACTGGTATATGCCCTGGCTGTGCACTGGTCTGCAGCACCGTGTGCCCATGGCTGCCTTGGCCTGGCCCAGTGGAGGTATGCCAGACTTCCTAGGCTGAAGAAAAGGAGGGGATTCCATTCTGAGGGGCTGGTGTGGGCGTGAAAGTCCACTGGCTCACAGCAAAGTCTTACACCAGTGTGTGTTCTTTCAGCCTTAACCACTCTTTACTCTGCATTCGTCTGTAAGAATGACTAATCAAAATGTACTAATGCTGCATTGGAAAAGTAATTTTCTCAAAGACACAGAGTGTGACTGTTTTTATGTGGCTTCAATGCTTGAAACCTACCAGGTGCTCTATAAACATTTAATGAATGTGTGTATCAAGCAGTCAACGCCACCAAAAGGGCCCACACTAAAGAACCCACATGGGTTGAGGAGGGATGGCCATGCAGCGGGTCTGTCCCTACACTGGAGGGGTGCCCTGATTCATCCGTACCTCATTCATCCAATATTTACTGAGCACCTTCTGTGTGCCAGGCATTTTCTGAAGACCAAGAAAGCAAATATAAATTAAATATTCCCTATCGTGAAAGAGTTCACAGACTGCAAAAGGAAACAGGCAAATAAAAACTTGCCATAAAAGGTGCTGTGTGCTAAGATAGGATTAGGTATGTGCATACTGTTCACCGAGAGCATGTGACTGCAGTTGATGCGAGAGCTGGATTCAGGCACGTGGAAGCTTTTTACCCACCCCACCCTCCTAGGACTGTATGTATGTTCAGCACACCATTCCTGCACTAAGAATCACAACAAGAGCACAGTTTTGAGAGAGCAGTGTGTTACTGAGACCATCTGGACTGATACATGACCGAACCTCATAAATTTCTCACAGGTGGATGCAGAGATCTACTTGTCCTGTGGTGCTCGAGATAAGCCTCAGATGTAAGTTTCCCTGCTTGTTAATCCTGCCACCTGCCATTCCGTAGTGGTCTGCCTCTTTCTTCAGTCCCTCCTGCCCTCCGTGTTTGGAGAGTAGTTTCAACTTTCCTTCCAGAAACTCCAAGGCTGTGAACCAACATACACAGATGTGTGTAAAAGCAGAGGCATTGAAGAGGTCAATGATGGCGGGGTGATGACAGTGAGACCCAGGACCATGCATTAGCTCTCTAGCCAGATAATGTGGATACTCAGCAGGCAGATGTATGCGAAAAAAGAGAAACATGGCAATTCGGGGAAAATACCAGTATAGTCGAACGTGCTAGAAGGTAGGACTGAGAAGGGAGAGGATGGAACAGTAGGAAACAGAATAACAGCTAAGCAGACATCAGTTCTGTGGGTCATATGAAGTCTTCAGATGTTGTCCTGGGCAAGGGACAGGCATAGAAGGCTCTGAGCATGGGTGTGATGTGAGCACCTGTGCAGGGGGGCAGCTGAATACCTGAACCATCAGGAACGGACACGATGCTGCGGGATTAAATAGAACTTAGAAACCAATTCAATGTCGACATCAAAGAATAAGCTAACTTTCCATGTTTGGTTGGGGTGAATATGCTGTAAAATTAATCAAGGTATGGAATGTAGGCAGTTTAGCAGAAAAGAATGGTTACATGGAACCTGAGTTTCCTGGGGACTTTTGGTGGGGCAGGAGGAGTGTGGTTCTGGAGCTTAATTAGGAGGGGTGTCTGAAAGAGAGACAGACTTGATAAGAACCAGCATAAAGTTCCATGAGAGGGAATGATATTCCTGAGAAAGAATGTGGAATAAGGAGACAAAGGGACTGTGGATGACAAGGATTAAAGGCACACGCAGAAGAAAAAGAGGAAGAGAGTAGGAGACTAGGTGAGCCTATTATTACCAACTAACCCTACAGGTAAAGAACTATTCAAGAAGAAAAGGGTCAATAGGGTCAAGTGCCATGGAAGACCCCAACCACAAAGATGAAAGTTGTTGTTAGAAGTGACCTGTGCAGCCTCAAGGGTTGAAGACGGTGCAGTGGGCAGACGCCCAGCTGCACTGTATTCAAAAGAGTGAACACGTAGTGAAGAAGGAGAAGCAGCCATACCCTTGAATCAAGTAGGGTCCATCCAGGACAAGAGAGTAGCTCTGGCTTTTAAACAGAGATCATTTTACATGGGAAAGAGGAAAGCTGAGAAGGTAAACAAAATATGATGAACCACCCAGAGATTAGCAAAGGAGAAGCAAGACTTCTAGGACTAGAGAAACAGCGAGAGGGGGTAGTGGGTGTTGTCCGAACCGGGAAGCCAAGGATTGGCAGCGGGTGACCGCGCCGCACTGGGCAGCCTGGAGAGAGTGGCAGCCGGAAGGACATGCAGCTGCCATAGAAGATTCCACAGAAGGGAGATGGCGCGGGAGCACATGTGAATACCCCGACTTCTTTTCTCTAGCCTTCCAATCTCCTACCTACCGTCCCCTCCATTGGCCAAGCCTGCCTGGAAGCTATAGAGCAAGGAAGCCTGGGAGATGTAGTTGCCTGGAGTACCTATCAGAGCAGGCGAAGGGGAAGCCAACGTGATTTATATAAAATGTAAATCCAACCTGGTTACCTCTTTTTAAAATTCTTTCCATGACACTCAGAAAAAAACAAACAAAAAGCATTTGAGAGCCCACCCTAGCCTTACCTCCATCTAACCCCTTTAACCTCATCCCTGGAAATCTAAACTACTTATACTAGATGGGCTAAAGTGGGTTTGCAGTTGCTCATATAGAAAATAATACAATAATGAATCAATAATAATACAAGAACAAACTCTGTCCTTCGTGTAGTCACAACTGTAAACCTACTTTTGCCCCACCCAGTATTTCTCTTCACATCCCATGTTGCTTCATGCCTTCCTGCTTTTCTCAGCAAGTAGACACACACACATGCACACACACACACACACACACACGCACACGCACACACACACACACACACACACACGGGATTTCAACTGGGATTATAATTGAATCTACTAGTCAATTTTGAGTGAAATGACATCTTTTCAGTGTTGTCCTTTTCATTGATGAAGATGTAACCCTTCATTTATTAAGATCTCCCAATAATATTTTTTAAATCCTCATCCGAGGACATGTTTTTATTGATTTGAGAGAGAGTGAAACATTGATGTGAAAGAGAAACATCTATCGGTTGCCTCCCATATGCACCTTGATCAGGGATTGAACCCAAGACATAGGTATGTGCCCTAACCTGTAATTGAACCCGCAGTCTTTTGGTGTATGGGGTGATTCACCAACCAACTGAACCACCTGGTAACATTTTATAGTTTTGTATGTATAACTTTTACACATTATTTACTGACACCCAGTGTTGGCCATGATCTAACTGGCTAGGGATTAGGGAAATAATGCAAAAATTGAAATATCATGGAACCAGAAATAATTGGGATTAGAACACTGAAATATTATGGGAACTGGAACAGCACTCCTTCATGGCCAGAGGCATAATCAGGCTTCATTTGGTAGAGTCTGCTTGCTGAGTAAATGTGTCCATCAGACCTAATGTGGGCAATATGGTTGGAGAGAAGACAGTGACTCAGCTATGTTTGAGTAACCACAACATAAGCAGTGGTTGGGTGGAGTCAGATGACCTTGCAGAGCAGAAAATCCCTGATGTACTTGGCTCCCCAAGGCTTCATTCACTACTTCCTCCTGTTAACTACAACTCTACATGGACACAAGCATCCTTAAGATTGCACCAGCAGAGGATGAAGAGCAGACCCTGAGAACAAACAGAAGTAGTCTAGAGCCCTGCACAGGAAGGGCTGATGAGAGTGTCCATGCCAGCCTTTACCTTGGCATGGCTGCCCACCGAAACGAGTGAGGAGGTAACTTTGCTGCTCAGGATCCATGTTGCACAAGGAGAGCCCTCATCTGCCAATCTGAGTTTGTCCATGGGCCCCAGTGAGTAAGTAGCTGGGCTGCAGACCCATCATTGCTCACTAACTATTCTAGATGAAATACTCTTTGGACTCCCAGGGGGCTCTGAGTGTGGGCAAGTGGAAGAAGTGGTACCTGCTAGAGAAATGAAATAATGATTGATAAAAGTTCTCACAGAGGTGCTGCTAGCTATTAATTCTCATTAATTTGGAGAAACTCATTTATAAATATGAGCAAAAAAATCAAAACTTTAAAATTATTAAAATAATTGAAAGTTCAAAAGCTAAGCATGCTAAGAAAACGGGCCACACTGAAATAGAACACATGGAGAAAACATGAGAGATCCTTAAAATTATAACGAATATTCTTTGTGAGATTTGAGGGACTATCGCATTGATTAAAAGTAAAATAGCAGGACATTATTAAAGAGGAGCAATTGGAAAGAAGAGAATGTGGGCTATTGACAGAGCTTGTGATTATCAACAAACACTTTCAGAAAATGGAGAATGAAGAATACTTTGCCAACTCATTTTATGAGGCAAGAGTTTCCCTGACACCAAGAAAAGATGAAGGCATGACAAGAAAACTACAGACCAAGCATTACTCCTCCATAATAGAAGCAAAAATCCTCAACAAAATGTTGGCAATTTGAATTTAACAACATACAAAAAAGATTATATACCATGATCAACTAGATTTCACCCCAGGAATTCAAGGTTGGTTTAACATCCAAAAATCAATGAAGTATCTGATATATGTGTTGCAGGGTGCCAGATTTATCTGCCACACTCTTGTATACACATTCTCAGAGCTACTGGAAAATACACTTCATCAAAATGAGTGAGTAGCCCTGGCCAGCATTGCTCAGTGGTTAGAGCATCAGCCTGTGCACTGAAGGGTCATGGGTTCGATTCCTGGTCAAGGACATGTACCTTGGTTACAGGTTTGATCCCTGGCCCTGGTCAGGGTGTGTTCTTAAGGCAACCAATTGATGTGTCTCTCTCACATCAGTGTTTCTCTCTCCTCCACCCCCCGCCTCCACTCTTTCTAAAAATCAATGGAAAAATATTCTTGGGTGAGAATTAACACCACCAACAAAAACGAGTGAATATACTGCGGAAGAGAAAGTCATGGGACTCAGGGAGCAAGTTATTGAAAAAATAAAGAGAACTCTATGCATAACAGCTCACAAAACAGCAGAGAGAATGCCTAGAGAATAATCAATCCAGATGAAGCAACAAAATGGATTTTGAATGCTGTATTTTTTTCTTTACTATATCAGTATAAAATTGTCTGTACTATCCTCGTGTGGTTGTAAGATAAGCAGCGATGTGCCTCTCTTCATTCCTGAAATGTGTTATTTGTGTCTTCTCACTTTTGTATGGTCACTCATCAGGGATTATCAATGGTATTTATAAACAAAGAAAATTTTTTTTTTACTTTGTTGATCTTCTCTATCAAATTTTTGTTTCTATTTTGTCAATTTATGTTCTCATCTTTGTTTTCCACTCTTCTATTATATTTGAGCTTAATTCATTCTTCTTTTTCTAACATCTCAGGATGGATGCTTGGCTCATTTGCTTTTTGCCCTCCCCCATATATATATGGTTAAACCCATAAATTTTCTTCTGAGTATTAATTACATTCTATACATTTTGATATAATTCATTATTCATCAGTTCAAACTATTTTCTAATTTCCGTTAGGGTTTCTTTAACCTGTGGGTTATTTAGAAATACATTGCTTCTAATATGTGTAGATACATAGGAGCATTTTATAATAATCTATTATTTCTCATTTAATTTCAGAGGACATATGATTTTAATTATTTGTTGAGACTTGACTTACAACAGAGAATATGATCAGTTTTATAAATGTTTGTGCTTTAAAAGAATGTTTTCTCTGCACCTTTAGAATGCAGTATTCTAAAGAGGTCCATTGATTAAATCTGATAATTTGCTCAAATATTTTATATCCTTACTGATGTTTTTGTCTGATTTTCTATTAGTTACTGAGAGGGGTGTGTATTTTTCTTTTTACATTCTGTCAAATGCAAACACATACATTTACAAAGTATTTAGAAAATAGACCATATTCTTTACCATAAATAATCCTCAATAATTTTCAAATAATTGAAATCATTCAGAGTGCGTTCTCTGGAATTAAATGAGAAATCAAAGATTATTAGAAAATCATCATGCATGAAAAATATATATGATGTATATCTATAAAAACATTATTACACATTATATATACATACATACCATGTTACTAGGTACATCTAATTAAATATTTTTATATCTTGCTAAAGAAAGTAATCCTTTACAATCATGCAGGGTCCCTCCAGTAACTTTTGGCCTTAAATTCAATATTGTCTGATATCAATTAAATGACACCAGCTTTCCTTTGGTTAGTGTTTCTATGGCATATATCTTTGTATCATTTAACTTTTTTTCCCCAATGCAATTTATATAAATTAAAATTTTTGATATGATTTCAAACTTACAGAAAGTTGCAAAAGCAGTACAAAAAAATTCCTACAAACTGTTACCCAAATTGGTAGTTAACATTATGCCCCATTTGCTTTCTTTTCAATGTAATTTTATGAATATGACCATTTGTAATAAAGTCTTATAGCCTCATACAATTAATCAATACAGGTGAATGATTTAAACCCAAGCTAAAAAGAATGCCACTTTTCTGCCAGGGTCACCAGTATTTCCTTTGGTTAGAGAAGCTCACTGGATTGAACCAAACCTGAAGCCCTGTGGTCATGGTCCTGTGGCTCCCCGGAGGCCTGCCTGTGTGGACATCCTTTTCTGGGTAGGGAGAGGCGGTTGGGTTATAACTGGTTCCTGTGGTGGCGAAGCTGTGAAGAGACCTAAAAACACCGTCCTGGCGCAGCCTCGCTGCGGGACAAGCCCGTCAACAGCCTTCCCGGGAAGAAGCTGTACACTCTTGGCGGAGCGAGGACTCGGATGCGTGGCAGCGGGCCAAGCCGTTTCTGACTTCTTCACTTGTCTCTGGTTGCCTGCAGCTCCTGCGGTGCCTTAGAAATACTCCATTCATCATTTTACTTCTAACATTTCTGTTCCTTTATGTTCTAGCTTTATTTATTTTTTGTAATCTATATTGTTGAGAGTATTACAGATGCCCCCCCCTTTCCCTCTTGCCACCCTCCCTGGTTCCCACTCCACCCTATTGCCTGTGTCCACGGGCAATACGTATATGCATATAAGTTCCTTAGTTAATCTCTTCCCCCTTCCCTCTAGATTTATTTCTTATACGCAGCACATAGTAGATCTTGATATTTACTTAGCCTGATAATATTTGCCTTATGAATGAGATTCTGAGTCTGCTTCTATTTAATGTGATAATATTTTTTATTTAATTATATTATCTTACAAATGATTTGCAATTAGTCCTGCTTCATCTATTCTCTTTCTTAGATATTTTCTCATGGATTATGTTTTATCATTTAAATTTTCCCTGTATTAGCTTGAAAGTCATAAACCTCTAAACCTTTCTTTTTAAAAGTCAGAAATATAAATTGGTGTATTCCCAATGGAGGGAGAAGTACATGGCAGACAGGATAACACCAGGACACAGAGGACAGACACGGACAGGTGGCACAGAGGAGCACAGAAGGGTAGGTATTCTATTGTGAAGAAGCTGGAGGAAAGCAAATGTTTTTTATGATGAGGTAGGAATTTCATAGAGTTTAGCATCAAGGATTTGGAGGGAGCAGAGAACAGAACTATGGGGATGAGGACAACAGGACTGTTTAGTAGAAGCTCCTACTATGCAGAAAGCTAACCCTTTCCTGCAAGGTAATTTGAGATCTTCTCAAATATGCTTATTTATGCATTTAATATAAATAATATTTCTGCTTCTCTTAACCTCATATTATAACTCAAATGGTCAGGTTTGAAGTAGAAAACACAGATCATCATCATCATTATTATTGTTGTTGTTATGAGAAGAAAAAGAAGGAAAAAGGAGGGAAGGAAAAGAAAAGTGGTCTTTACTCAGTTGGAACACTAGATGGCACCAGAGCACTGCTCCAAACGCAGTAAAATGCAATATATTGCTGGTATTACAAAGCAGGAAAAGATTTTAAACAAATAGTGAATTCAGTACTACAGAAGGCTTGATCCCAAATGACAATTCCATTTTTCCCTATTACATTGTTCATGTCTCTGAGTCTATTTTGTTCATCGGCTTATTTTGTTCATTATATTCCACAAATAAGTGAGATCATGTGATATTTGTCTTTCTCTCATTGGCTTATTTCACTTAGCATAATACGCTCCAGGGCCCTCCATGTAGTCTCAAAGGATAAGAGCTCTTTCTTTCTTACAGCTGCGTAGTATTCCATTGTGTACGTGTACCACAGCTTTTTTATCTAGTTGTCTGTTGATGGACACTTGGGCTGTTTCCAGATCCTAGCAATTATAAATAGTGCTGCAATGAACATAGGGGTACATATATTCTTTCTGATTGGTGTTTCAGGCCTGTTGGGATATAGTCTGCATTCCCACCAGCAGTGTACTAGAGTCCCCTTTTCTCCACACCCTCACCAGCACTTGTTGTTTGATTTGTTGATGGCAGCCATTCTGGCAGGTGTGAGGTGATACCTCATAGTTGTTTTAATTTGCATTCTCTGATGATTAGTGACATTGAGCACTTTTTCATATGTCTCTTGGCCATTTGTATATCCTCTTTGGAGAAGTGTCTATTTAGGTCCTCTGCCCATTTTTTTATTGAATTCTTTGTCTTCCTTTTGTTGAGTTGAAAGAGTACTCTATATATTTTAGAAATTAACCCCTTATCTGATGTAGTGTTGGCAGTTATGCTCTCCCATATAGTGGGTTCTCTTTCCATGTTGATGCTTGTTTCTTTTGCTGTGCAGAAGTTTTTAGTTTGATGTAGTCTCATGTGTTCATTTTTTCCTTTGTTTATCTTGCCTTAGGCGTTGTATCAGTAAAAATTCTGCTGCGTGTGATGTCTGAAATTTTGTTGCCTACATTTTCTTCTAGGATTTTTATGGATTCACGACTCACATTTAAGTCTTTTATCCATTTTGAGTTTATTCTTGTGTATGGTGTAAGTTGGTCGTCTAGTTTCATTTTTTTGCATGTAGCTGTCCAATTTACCCAACACCATTTATTTTTTTATCTTTTTTGTTGAATGTATTACAGATGTCCCTCATTTTTCACCTATTGACCACCTCCTCCCCACTCCCGCCCCCCTCCTGCCTTTTCCCACGCTGTTGTTGCTGTCCATTGGTTATGCATGTAAGTTCTTTGGTTTATTTCTTCCCACCCTCCAACCCCTTTCCCTTTGAGGTTTGTCAGTCTAGCAACCAATTTATTCTTCTTAATCCCTTCACCTTTTTCACCCATCCCCCAACCCTCCTTCCATCTGGCAACCAAAAAAATGTTCTCTGTATCTATGAGAATGTTTCTGTTCTGCTTGTTCATTTTGTTTCTAGATCCAATTGTCTATAGATATGTATTTATTGCCATTTTGTTTGTTCATATATTTTATCTTTTTCTTCAAAAAGACTCTTCAACATTTCATATAATAATGGTTTGGTGGTGATGAACTACTTTAACTTTTTCTTGTCTGGGAAACTCTTTATATGGTTATCAATTCTAAATGACAGCTTTGCAGGATAGTGTAATCTTGGTTGTAGGTTCTTGCTTTTCATCACTCTGAATATTTCTTGCTACTCCCTTCTGCCTGCAAAGTTTCTTTTAAGAAATCAGCTGACAGTCTTATGGGAACACCCTTGTAGGTAACTAACTGCTTTTCTCTTGCTGCTTCTAAGATTCTCTCTTTGTCTTGAACCTTTTGCATTTTGATGATGAGGTGTCTTGGTGTGGGCCTTTTGGGGTTCATCTTGTTTGGGACTCTCTGTGCTTCCTGGACTTGTATGTCTGTTTCCTTCACCAAGTTAGGGAAGTTTCTGCCATTATTGTTTCAAAGAGGTTTTCGATTTCTTGTTCTCTCTCTTCTCCTTCGGGCACCCCCAAGATGCAAATGTTGGCACGCTTGAAGTTGTCCCAGAGGCTCCTTACACTATCCTCATTTTTTTGGATTCTTTTTTCTGTTCTGATAGGGTGTTTTTTGCTTCCTTATGTTCCAAATTAATGGCTTGCTTCTTGGCTTTACCTACTCTACTATTGAATCTGTGTAAATTATTCTTTATTTCAGTTAGTGCCCCCTTCATTTCTGACTGGTCCTTTTTTATGCTCTTGAGGCCCTCACTAAGTTTGCTGAGGTTCTCACTAAGTTCATTGAGCATCCTGCTTATAAGTAGTTATTTTGAACTCAGCGTCTGTTAGGTTGCTTATCTCCATTTCGCTTAGTTCTGTTCCTGGGGTTTTGTTCTGTTCTTTCATTTGGGACCTGTTTCTTTGTCTCCTCATTTTGGCTGCCTCCCTGTGTTTGTTTCTGTGTATTACTTAACGAGAGGTATGGGGCTAGCTGAGACCAGATGCTGCTTGTTTGAAAGAATTTAGGAAAACCTGAAGCAGGATCCAAGACAGTCCGATCCTATGGTTGAGCAAGTGGCAACAGCTTGGGTGGGCCTGAAAGCTGGGCGGGGCGGGGCCTCAGGGAGTCACCAGGGCGGGGCTTCCAGTGTGAGCCAGGTTGCTGGGGTCCCAGATATGGCGGCTGTCTGCCACCCCAGGGAAGGAACAGAAGCCTCTGACAGCACATCTGTCCCGGATAAAGCCCCCTTTCCAGCCCTCTCTCCAGTGCCAAACAGCTCAGTTCTTCCCTGTATGTCTCTGGCGCCCCTCGAGCTCCCTCCCCTCCAAGCTTAGAGGGAGAGAGTCCGATAAATCCGGCGCGGGCCCTTTAAGGAGCTGCCTGGGGATCCAGCCGCCTCAGCCTCCCTGAGCCTCAGTTCCCGCTGGTTTTCCAGCCAGAAGTGATGGGGATCCTCTTCCTGGTACTGGAACCCTGAGCGGGACACCTGGTGTGGGACGGGGACCCCTCAGTCCTCAGGGAGGACCTTCCCAGCCGAGGTGTCCTCCTGATTTTTATCCGCTACATGTGGGTGTGGGACCAGCCCGTCCGCCTCTGCCCTCCTACCGGTCTCCATGTGGCTGCTTCCTTAATTCCGTAGTTGTAGGACTTCCATTCGGCTTGATTTCAGGCAGTTTTGAGTGATGGTTGTTCTGTAGTTTAGTTGTAACTTTGCTGTGGCTGTGGGAGGATGCGATACCGCATTTACCTACCCCAGCACCATTTATTAAAGAGGCTGTCTTACTCCACTGTATGCTCTTGCCACCTTTGTGAAATATCAATTGAGCATATTGCCTTGGGTCCATTTCTGGGTTCTCTGTTCTGTTCCACTGGTCTATATGCCTGTTCTTGTGCCAGTACCAGGCTGTTTTGATTACAATGGCTTTGTAGTATAACCTCATATCCAGTATTGTGATCCCTCCTACTTTGCTCCTCCTTTTCAAGATTGCTGTGGCTATTCAGGGTCTTTTTTTGGTTCCATATAAACTTTTAGAGTATTTGTTCTAGTTCTGTGAAATATGTTGTTGGTATTTTGATGGGGATTGCATTGAATCTATAGATTGCTTTGGGTAGTATGGACATTTTAATGATGTTAACTCTTTCAATCCATGAAAAAGGTATATGCTTTCACTTTTTTATATCTTCCTCTATTTCTTCTTTCAATGTCCTGTAGTTTTCTGCAAATGGGTCCTTTACTTCTTTGATTAAGTTTATTCCTAGGTATCTTAATTTTTTTTCCGCAATGGTAAATGGGATTGTTTTTTTAGTTTCTCTTTCTGTGAGTTCATTATCGGTGTACAAGAATATCATCAATTTCTTGATATTAATTTTGTATCCTGCCAAATTTGTTTATTAAATCTAGATTTTTGATGGAGTCTTTAGGCTTGTCTATGTACCATATTATGTCACCTTCATATAATGACAGTTTCACTTGCTCCTTTCCAATTTGGATCCCTTTTATTTTGTCTTCATGTGTAATAGCAGTGTGTCAGTCTTCCAGTTGTATGTTAAATGAGAGTGGCGAAAGAGGGCATCCCTGTCTTGTTCCTGTTGTTAAGGGAAATGCGTTTAGTTTTTACCCATTGAGTATAATGTTGGCTATGGTACTGTTTTAATAGAGAACCAGTTTGTCCAAGAGCATTGTCAGACAAGAAAATATCCCTGAAAGAGAGAAAGCTTTACTGGAAGCTTCCACTCACTGAACCCTCAACTTTCTCAATGACTTGGGGAAAGATTAGGAATGCTTCATTCAATCCTCTGATTCAGTAGCCGCCACGAAAAAGACTTAATATTACACTTTACACCTTCTTCTTCTTCTCCTTCTCCTTCTTCTTCTTCTTCTTCTTCTTCTTCTTCTTCTTCTTCTTCTTCTTCTTCTTCTTCTTCAAAATTGATGAAAGAGAGAGAGAGAGGAACATTGATTTGTTCCACTTATTGATGCATTCATTGGTTGATTCTTGTCTGTACCCCAAGCAGGGATCAAACCCGAAACCATGGTTTTATGGCGACGATGCTCTAGCCAATTGAGCTGTCCAGCCAGGACACATTACAGTTTTCAAAGTACTTCACACCCATCAGCTCCTTAGGATAACAAAAACAACCCTATAAGGTGATGATAACACCCATACCATTAGGGAGTGCACATCCTGACACAAGCTCTGTGGCTTGGTCCGGGGGTCCCTGTGGAGATGAAGCTGACACTGGGGCAGCAGCCTGGTGGCAGAGTGGTGGGTAATCAGCACGTCCCACATCTGGGCACACGAAGGAGAGGTCCCTGGGTTCACTGAAGAGTTCTGAACACACGTCAGCAGAGATTTTGCTTTATTCTTAAAAAGTTTTTTTTTCTTTATTGATTTGAGAAAGAGAGGAAGGGAGAGGGAGAGAGAGTGATAGAAACATCAATGAGAGAGAACATCCATTGGCCACCTCCAGCATGCCCCCTACTGGTGATCAGGCTCACAACCCCGGCATGTGCCCTGACCCGGAGTCAAAGCAGCGATCTTGTGGTGCATGAGTTGATCTCAAGCACTGAGCCACACCGGCCAGGCTCAGCAGAGATTTCAAAAGACTAAGAAAAAGAAATCATTTCATGACCGAAGCTGGAGCTGCACACAGATCAGTGCTGAATTAGCCTACATTTGAAGCAGTAATTAGAAACTATTACTTGTAATTATTTAATTTTTCTTCTAAGAATTTCAAAAGAGCTGCTGAACTTTACTATGTCATTAAATCATCATATTCTTAAAGGGGTATGTTAATATTCTTCTAATTTTATAGATAGGTGCAAAATCTGGAGAGTTGACAGCAGCTCAAGGTTGCAGAAAAGGTCAGTGACGTGCTGGACTTTCGCTGTGTGACTCCGTCTGGGTTAGGAAGGTCACATCCCCGAACAGAGCCGATGTGCAGAGAGGCTCGTCCCCGTGGAATGAGTAACATCAAACTGCATTCTAGAGAAAATGCGTTCAGAGTGAAAGTCCCGTGACCCACGAGTCCAAGGGCTGGACATTCCTGTCCCAAACATCCCTGTGTTGTATGTTTCATGAGGAAGCTAGCAAGCTGCTGGCAGCTAATGGAGAGCAGACATCACTGATGTGTTCACGGACACCCCAGGAGGTGACTTGCTCTATTTTTAAATCATCTTTGTCCGGTGTCCTCTGTCTCATATTTCTAGCAGGTTATAAAGAGCAAGTCATTATATTTGAAAAGAGTCCAGTAAATTATAAATAAAATAAAACTAATTTTGATAGGACAAAATGTACAAAAATGGCAACTCGACGCAGAAGAACAGCCTTCCTATCTGGGGTCCAAGGCCATGAGCTTTGTGGCTTCGCTGCAGGAGGCGTATCTCCAAGGGTTCAGACAAGACCTTGGCTTTCAGAAAGCTCTCAGATGTTCGCATTGTTGTATCACTCGGTGAAGCAGCTCTTTGTCCACATGAGCAGCCCTGGCCGTAATCTGTAACTTTAAACACGGACAGGCAAGGCTCCAGGCTTGTCCACTGATTAAAGTTACAGAAATTCTACAAACACGAGTATGCTGCCCAAAGCTGCAGCCGCCGAGCCTCGGTAAACAGCACCCCACACACAGACGAGCTCAACGCTGCAACAGGAACAAGATGCGCCCACCAGCCTTCATGCCTTGTTGCTGTGTCATGATCGTCATTGTTCTTCATTTAACCCATTTCTTCAAACTCGTGAACAGGAAGCCAGAGAAGCCGGTTTAAGAGGAAAAGCCTAATTTACGATCTCAACACATTTAAAAAGTGCTTCCTCCTTCTGTTTACTCGCACCACCTTCATTTATGGCTAGTCGGCGAGGGCACTGAAGGAATGAATTGGGCTTTCCTGAGAAGTGACAGTCAACCCATCTTGTGACCCACTTGCATTTATTCACTTCCTGTTTCTCAAAATAATTGCTTGTCTGATTCCTTTATTTCCTTCAAATTTTTGTTCAAATCTTACCTTCTCAATGAGGCCACCTTGTCCACCCTGGTGACACCACAACTTGCCCGTCACCCCTCACTCGCTGCATTCCTGACCCATCTTGTCTTGCTCTCATTATTTTTATACAGCAGTTATCAAATTCTAATATACTGTGTAATTCACTTGTTTATTTTATTCACCATCAACTGCTGCTAAAATATTAGCTCCATGATGATAGAGAAGTTTGTTTTGTTCACCTTTACATCCCAAATGCCAGATCACTGCCTGGGACCAGAAACTGAGGCTGAACCATGACTCATTTCTTTCCTGTGTGTTCTGTCCTAGCTCTAGGGCAAACTATCTATGCTTACTAGTTTTATTATAGCATGGTTCATGATGAATATATACAAGATATATAATTCATCACATACATGTATAATTTGGTTTGTTCAAAAAGCATTATTTTTTGAGATGTGCTATTCCCCCAAAGCCTTGGAAAGTACCATGCCAACTTTTAATTCTGACCACCCTATGAAAAATGTTTAATTTTGGTTGGTAGATGAAATTTTCTTTAGTAAAGTAAAATATACCAAATGGAGCCCCCAAAAAGGATAAATATGCTTTCTGTTGAATTTTCTATTCTACTGGGCCCCCTAGGAACAGTGGCTAATACTGAAATTATAAGAGTTAGCATTTATTAGCACACATTTAGTGCTATGCTTTAAATACTAGCTCAATAAATCTTCAAAACAACACCATGGGACATATACTACTGTCCTACCATTTTGCAGAATAGACAGTGGAAGAGCAAAGACTCAGTATCACGTGGCAAGTATGGCAAAGTCAGAATGGGAACCCAGGATTGTCTGCAGGCTGGCTGTTAATCACAGTGACATAGTGCCGTTCAGCTAGTAATGCGTTACAGCAAGTTATACCACATCAACAAACCACTACACACACACACACACACACACACACACACACACAATCCAAGGTAAATAATAACACTGGGCACTTACAAAGTTCCAGGATGTCAATCAAATACATTTTGTCTTAAAGTCTGGTACAGAGCCGGATACAAGCAAATGAGCAACTGCGTGAGCTGTTGGTAATCCTCTTAACATTCTGTGTTTTACATCTAGAAGTATGGAGGTCTGAGAAAAAGTACTAGAAATTCTAGGAAACACTTTTATCCCAAAGATGTTTCTTTTTGTTGTTGTTGTTAATCCTCATCCCAGGATATTTTTCCACTGATTTTTAGATAGAGTGGAAGGGAAGGAGGGAGGGAGGGAGGGAGAGAGAGAGAGAGAGAGAGAGAGAGAGAGAGAAACATCCATGTGAGGGAGACACATCGATTGGTTGCCTCCCTCACGACCCCAACTAGGGCCAGGAATCTAACCTGGAAACCAGGTACGTGCCTTTGACTGGGAATCTAACCCATGACCCTTTGGTCCATGGGCCGACACTCCAACTGCTAAGCCAAACCGGCCAGAGCTGTTTTCATTTTTTTTAAAGAATACACACACAGTTCTTGCAGATATTTTTCTTACCCCTCTTTCTCACCTCTCTGGGGCTTCTCACCTCTTCTCTGTCCAGACACCCTGGCCCATTTTTAAAGTCCTTTCTAACCTGGCTTCCTTTCCCGGCTCCTCCCAGGAAAATACCTTTCCTGCAGTTGAGTGATCTCAATGGCCCTGTGCTCTTTCTTCTTCATCCTCTCAAGACCCCATCCTGGCCGTCCACTTACCCACCCCACCAGCTCTGCAAGTCCTCACTCAAGTTCCCTCTCACCTGCTCACTATCTCACGCTGAGGGCCACCAGCCATCCTGGGTTTCAGCACCGAATAGCCTGTGTCCGGGGACCTGGGCCAGGGGTCAGATTACATACAACCTCCCTTATCACTGATCCCCACTATCTTTCAGCCGCTCCACGGCTCCATACGGTCCCCCAAACACGCCCCGTCTCATACGGCTATGTCCTCATATCTGTTCGTCCTGACTCTGTAGGTCCTCGGTGTCAGGGGCAGCTCCAGGCTGCTTCCACCATCTCTACTCCCTCCCCACAAACTGCACGCCTCTCCCACTACAGACGCTGAAGATCTCCACGCTGATTCCTGGGGCGCCCTCCACTCCCCTGCTCAGGGGTCAGGGCTATGCTGTGGATGGGCTGGACCGCCCACGAGAGGGATGCTCTGTTTTCCTATTGGCTATGAAAGTTCCTTCCGACAGGAAACTAATTGGAAGTCAGAAGCAGGTGGAAGAGAGTCCACATCACTGTCTCATTTATCAGGTCTAAGTGGAAGCCTGGGAGAAAACGTCCGACGTGCTAGCTAAATGTGAGGGTTTAATTCTATTTTGTAGGCGTGTTGCCTTTACTAACATCTTGCTTAAATGTCTCAGCTTCGTGTGCACTGACGGGCAATGCGGCAGGTACTGCAAAGTCCCTTCTGCCCCGTTGAACAGAGCCTTGTCCGCAGGGCAGACTTTTCTCTTTCTTTTTAAATTTTTTCTTTATTGCTGACACTGTTACAGATGTCCCCATTTTCCCCTCCGTTGACCCCCTCCACCCAGCCCACAGCCCCCCTCCCTCTGGCTGTCACCACAGTTGTCTGTGTCTATGTGTTATGTATACTTATATGTTTTAGGCTAATCCCTTCACATTCTTTCATCCAGTGCACACCCCTCCCCTCTGACAGCTGTCAGTCTGTTCCCTGTATCCATGCCTCTGGTTTTTTTTTTTGGTTGTTCCTGTTTATTTTGTTCATTAGATTACACATATAAGTGAGATCACATGGTATTTGTCTTTATCTGGCTGGCCCATCCATGATGTCACAAAAGGTAAGATATCCTTCTTTTTTAAAGCCGTGTAGTATTCCATTGTGTAAATGTACCACAGCTTTTTTATCCACTCATCTACTGATGGGCTCTTGGGCTGTTCCAGATCTTGGTTATTGTAAATAATGCTGCTATAAACATAAGGATGCATATATTCTTTCAGATTGGTGTTTCAGGATTCTTAGGATATATTCCCAGAAGTGGGATTGCTGGATCAAAGGGCAGTTCCATTTTGATTTTTTGAGGAAGTACCGTAGTTTTCCACACTGGCTGCACCAGTCTGCATTCCCACCAGCACTGTGCTAGGGCCCCCTTTTCTCCACATCCTCATCAGCACTTGCTTTTTTTTTTTGGTTTATTGGTAGATGTGAGGTGATATCTCATCGTGGTTTTAATTTGCCTCTCTCCAATGATTAGTGACACCGAGCATTTTTTTTTCCCACATGTATTGATCATCCGTATGACTTCTTTGGAGAAATGTCTATTCAGTTACTTTGCCCATATTTTTTTTATTATCCTCACCCGAGGACATTTTTCCTTTTTTTTTTTTTTTTTTTTGTTCAGATAGAGTGGGAGGGAGAGAGAGGAAGAGAGAGAGAAAGAAACATCAATGTGAAAGAGACACATCGAGTGGCTGCCACCTGCACAACCAACCAGGGCCGGGGACAAACTGCAACCAAGGTACTTGCCCTTAGCAGGAACCGAACCCAGGTCTCTCTGGACTGCAGGCCGACACTCCAACCGCTGAGCCAAACAGGCCAGGGCCCTTTGCCCATTTTTCAATTGGATAGTCTTCCCGGTGTTGAGTTGCATAAGTTCTTTATCTATTTTGGAGATTAACCCCTTAACAGATGTATCATTGGTGAATATATTCTCTTTTCTTTTTAATCTTCCCTTTAACCTAGAACAATTCTAAACACAAATCGAAGTTGACTGGCATTGTTTCCTAATTTTGTAGCTCTCTTTTCTGGCTCGCTAACTAGAAGACAGCTGCATTCTCTTACATGCTTCTGCACTTGGTGCAAAACATTGTGTTGCTTGAAATGTACAGAGAACTTCCAGCCTCATACAGATGGTTGGTTGGAAAAGGCAAAAGTACTTCTTCACTTTTTATTTGGAGGTCATTATAGATACACATATAGTTATAAAAGATAAGATAGAGAGATCCTATCTATCCCTCACCCAGTTTTTCCCAGTGGTAGCATCTTGCATAACTATTGTACAACATCACAACCAGAAAATCGACACTGATAGAATCCAGTGAACCGTTTAGGTTTCACCAGTTTTACATGCTTCTGTGTGTGTGTGTGTGTGTGTGTGTGTGTGACTTGATCACATGTACACGTTCATGTGACCAGCGCCCCAGTCAAGACACGACACAGAACAGCTCCATCGCACAGGTCTCCTGTGCTGCTCTTTAGTAACTGCAGTCACCTCCAGTCTCTCTTGCCACCCTCCCTAACACCTGGACGCCACCTATCTTTCCTAAAGCAGAAGTACACTTTTAATAGCTGTATTAGGTAATAGTGGATATCTTTTGATAATATTCCAAAGCTCAACAAGTGGCCATCTTTTAAAGAATCTGAAACCATTAGCAGTGAACTATTCATAACTCCCTTTGAATGGTCTTTCCATCTGTGTTTTTGTGACATCAAAAAGATATTTATCACCCTGGCTGGTTTGATTCAGTGCTTAGAGCACGGGCCCGAGGACCAAAGGGTCTCGGGTTTGATTCCCTGTCAAGGGCATGTACCTGGGTTTCACGTTTGGTCTCTGTCCCAGTTGGGTGCATGGGGGAGGCAGCTAATTGATGTCTCTCTCTCACATTGACGTTTCTCTCTCTCTCTCCCCCTCCGCCTTCCCTCTCTTCCACTCTCTCTAAAAATCAATGAAAAAAATATCCTTGAGTGAGGATTTTTAAAAAATACATTTATCTTTGGAAAAATATTGGTTCAACTGAGCTTATAGATCTAAATGCTGGCCTATTTCATCACACAATATCAAGAATTTACTTTCGTTATGGATAAAAAAGCTGTGGTACATATACACAATGGAGTACTATGCAGCGGTAAGAAAGAAAGATCTCTTATCCTTGGAGACAACATGGAGGGACCTGGAAAGTATTATCCTAAGTGAAAGAAGCCAAGCAGAAAAAGACAAATACCACATGAGCTCACTTATATACGGAATATAATGAACATAACAGTCTGAGGAATACAGTAGACCCAGAAACATGTAAGTAGGGCACAGACTGACATCCCTCGGAAGAGGGGGTGGGGGGGTGGGGGGTAGGAAGAGATAAACCACAGAACTTATATGCATGTATCCATGACCAATGGACATGGACAACTAAGCCGGGGATGGGGCGGAGGTGGGGTGGGGGTGGGGGGTGCCAATGGGGTAAAAAGGTAAAATATCTGTAACAAAAAAATAAATTAAAAATTCATAAAAAAAAAGGTACTACCAAAAAAAAATTTTTTTTTAAATAAAGATCAATTAACCAAAAAAAAAAAAAAAAGAATTTACTTTCATTAACATCACTACCTGTCTTACCAGAAAAGTCTTTCAGTGTTTGGGAAGTTGCTGAGCTCATAAGAGTAGGTATACATTTTCCAAAGTCCTGTGTTTTGCTTTGAAGCTCACATTCTATCTCTGGGAACAAACCATCATCAGTGGTTTTGCCATGAAATAATAGTCTCACTCTGTTTATTTTCAAAGAAATGTCTTCCAAATATCTAAATGTGAACAATTATAATTTGTCTATCAGTCATTCTTTCAGGTAAAAATGGTGTCCCACGAAAAGAGTGACCAGGTTGGCGCCCAGCTCAGGGAATCGCTCAAGTGCATTTTCATTAAACAGCCATCATGCCGGGGTATGCGGTACAATTGTTTTGTCCGTATTTCCCATGTTGTCACATAAAATATTAAAAACCTGTACTTGAGTCAAGATTTAATAAAGTTCATCATTTTAACTGCTTTGTCAAGGACATTTCAGAACAAACCTGGCATTTAGTTTTCTTTCACGGCACGTCTGTGACACTGAGCATTAACTGCTCGTGCAGTTTGGTGCCACCGCCTTGATTGACTGTACGACTGACCATTGCTTGGGCACCATCAGTGCAAAAACAAATTACATTTTAATGTAATCATGAAAACAGTTCTGACCTTGTGAACCCCCAGAAACAGTCTCAGGGATCCCTAGGGACCCCCAGACCACCCCTCGAGAACCGCTGTGCTAAGGTTATAGGGGCCGAGGGAATGCACTAGCGGAAGCTTCCCAACGGGAAGGTGATTCTTCAGGGCGGGGTCCCTTCCACAGCCTGTGTGTTTCCAAGGAGACTGATTCCATGTGGTCGCTCCCTCTGTGTTCCCTAACACTATCCTGTTATCTTCTCTGTCTGATTCTTTTTCATTTTCCCCTTGGTTCTTATTTTTATCGATTTCTTTTAAAATATATTTGTCACCAAAGTTCTGTCTTAGCACCCTGATGCCCTGGCGGTACTGTGCTGGGCTAGGCAGAGTGGGTGTGGTTACAGAACGCACCTCTGCGTGACACCCTCGCCACTTCCCCAGGAGTGAAATTGGGGCTTAAAAAAAACACAAGAATAACAAATGATGAATTTTAGGATAATCATGTCCAGACAGACGCCCTTCCTGGACAGAGGTCCCAAATGGGGAAAAGGAGGGTCTCCGAGATGAGTCTCTGAATCGTGGTGTGGGAGTTCTAACCACTGGGTACCCCTCTTCACCAGGTGAGTCAAGGAGGGCTCAAGTTTAGCTAAACTGGAGGATACTGGCAGGCAACCCAGCATCCTTGGGGGGCACAAAGAATGTACCAGGGTGAATGAAACTGTCACCCAGCTGTACACGGGCTTCCTAACTCAAAGACTCCTCCTGCGTACCCCTGCTCTCTTCATGGCCCAGTGTGTGTGACATGGGCTTAGAGAATTACTTCCTAAACTCAATTCCCTCCGTCCCTGCCCACCTTCCTGAGCTCCTGACCCTCCACCATCTAACTGTACAGCTGGTTGCTCCATGTCACCCCAAATTCAACATGTCAAAAAAAAACTCTTTTCCCTAAAACTATTTCCTAGGTCGTTTAGCATCATTAGCATCCACCTAGTTGCTTAAGCTAGAAACCTGGGTGGTCATCTCAACCGCTTCCCACAAACCCTTATCCACAATTCTAAAATCCAACAGCTGTGAAAACCACAACTTTTGAAGGTGGCATCAAACTCATTTGGCAACAAAGCAAAACTTAACCTAAAATACATGAGGCTATTTGTGATTTTTAATTTATCCCACTTGGTGAGGATATTTTTATATTTGGGGGCAGAAATATTAATGTTTGATTATGAGCACTGCCTATACTCAATTGGAAGGGTCATACATCCACTATATTACTAAAATTCTCCAAACTCTAAATTCTGGAACTTATCTGGACCCCTGAGTTTGGACTAGGGGCTGTGGTCCCATAACTGGTCCTTCTGATTCTTCCCTGCGTATGGTCCCCGGAACTAGTCTGCCCACTTCCCAGTGCCCGTACATAGGTTCCAGCTCCCCTAAATCCTCCCTTTCGTTTTCACAGTAGTCTCCTGCCGGTTTTCTTGTTTCTCCCCTTGCGCTAGTCAAACCCGCTGCTTCCATGTTTGTAAATACCATCTTCATGCCGTTGAGATTTAATCCCATCACCCATCTGTTCTGAAACACCAAGGTTCCCACCAGCTGAGCTGTGCTCTCCAAACTCAGCCATTCTAGTGGAGTCTCTTGATGTTGGCCATGTCCACGTGCAAACTGTTCTACTTCAGTTATGTTTTCTTTTAAGCTGATTAAATTTTTACTTAATTTACTTGCATAAGAATCTTATTTTCATTGCTGCAAATGGAAACCCACATCACTTGTCATATACAGAAGACAACCATAAATGTAAATACTAGAAAAACAAAACAATGAGAAACTATGTTTGCCAAAGAGGCTGACCAGAGACCAGATTGCTCTTTTTATTGAAAGGGGATATTAATAAGACTAATATTTACTGAGAACTTATTATGTGCTAAGCACCTCCCCAAGCCTTTGCATGTGTTAATTCATTTAGTCTTCCCAACTGCCCTATGAGGTTTGTACTATTTATTGTTATTCCCATTTTGCAGGTGAGGAAACTGAGCCACAGAGAAGTAAAGTAACTTGCTCGAGGTCACACAGCTGGTAAATGGTATGATTTAAAAGACTGAAAGAAACTGGAAAGATAATACATTTCTTTTTATGTGATTCAATGTTATTGGTAGTAAAGGCTCCACACTTCAGGAAACTGGCTTATTACAGGACACGCATTTCTTTGGACTTTCCGGGATTGGGCTCTCTTCTCTCTTTCCAGCCTCATCTCATGCCACGGGAACCCTTGGCCTCCAGCCCTTCCCCGAGCCACAATTTACTTACACTGGCTTGCCTTTGCTCCCGCTGCCTAGAATGTCCTCTCTCCTTTCTGTGGGCCCCAGTCATGCTCAGCTCCAGTGATACCCACAGCACTCCCTAGTGACAGTAGGCGTAATAAACTGCTCCTCCGTCTTGAGTCCAGGGCATTCAGCTTATTTTTCTGTCTTGGAACTTTATTCTCTCTTATTCTCTAGAGCTGGGGCTTCATAACCTCAGATCCTTAGCATGATGTCATACACCATTAATGCTCAATAAATGTTAAATTAGATAGATTTACACCTGCAGGGGTTTCTTCCAACATCTCCAACATATAGGGAGGACATCATGTGTCTGTGAGTGATGGTGGCTGACCATGACTGTGGCAGACACTGTACATGGGGCAGGAGGGGAGGGAGAATGGGGCAGAGAGGGGGAAGTCCCTGTGACACTGCGCCAAGTGAACACCTGTACATGAACTGTCAGCATGCCAGCACGGACTTGAGTGTCTGTGCACAGACTCTGTGCTCTATTAGCCTTTCCTGAGAGAAAGTAAGGCCAAGGCTCTAGCGCCCAGTGGCTGCCAAGGCCCCTAAAGCCACCTGTGGGTTCACAGAGGACAGGCCGTCCTTTCCCATTTGTGTAAACGGTCAAAACAAATGCGCAGTTATCTGACACGAATAAGGAGCTTCGGGCCTATACAGACCTGCAGCTCACCGCGTGGTGCTCTGTCATCTAGTCCGTTCCTCTGCTTGGTGGAGGCCAGGACACTGGTCAAGAACCACGCTCGGAATAGCTTAGCAGCCTGCGCTGAGATTCCCAGTGGCACTGCCCAGCTGCAACCAACCCTCAGGGCACGCCTTCCCGCCCGGATCGTCCTCTTGCACCGCCACTGTTTGGACTCCCGGAGCCTCACCGTTGGCTTAATTTAAACTTTCCCGCAAACATTTTACTGCCAGAGTCTGGCTCCGCCTCCTGGGCCAGTTGGGCGCGGCGCGCGGGAGTCCCGTGCGCTCTCAGCAGGGATGGCTCCGGAGCCCGGAGGGGGCGTGGCGGTCCCGGCTCGGTGGGCGGGCCCGAAGGGGGTGTGACCGTCCCGGTTCCGCGGGCGGGCCCGGGAGGAGCGCGGGGCGGGTCCTGGAGGGGCGGGCCCTGGCGGCAGCGAGGCCGAGTAAGCGGCAGGCCCGCCGCAGGCCCAGCGCGCCACCATGGTGCGACAGCGCCCGCGGGCGCGGGGACCGCCGCAGCAGCAGAAGCGGCCGAGGAGAAACGGTGGCTGAAGCCCGGGTCTCCGGGTAGTGGGCCCGCGATCCCCCTCCGTACCCGAGCCCTGATCCTCCTCCCTGCCTTCCCGGGGCGCGGCGGCGACCCCGCGGGACGATGCGTGCCCGCGGCCGCCCCGGAGGCTGAGCCCGCCGCCCCGCACTCCGCCCGCGCCCTCACGGCCGTCTCCGATGGCCTTGCCCGGCGCGGAGGGCGCGGCCGACAGGCCGGTATCCCCGGCCCGGGGCGCCCCCGCCGGCTCCGCGTCGTCGTCGTCCGCCTCCTCCGGCGGCTCGGCCTCGGCGGACGCGGGGCTGTGGGCCGCGCTCTACGACTACGAGGCGCGCGGCGAGGACGAGCTGAGCCTGCGGCGCGGCCAACTGGTGGAGGTACTGTCCCAGGACGCCGCCGTGTCGGGCGACGAGGGCTGGTGGGCCGGCCAGGTGCAGCGGCGCCTGGGCATCTTCCCCGCCAACTACGTGGCGCCGTGCCGCCCGGCCGCTGTCCCCGCGCCACCGCCCGCTCGCTCGCCGCCGCCGCGGCCCGGCTCGCCCGTGCACGTCGACTTCGAGCGGCTGGAGCTCAAGGAGCTCATCGGCGCCGGCGGCTTCGGGCAGGTGTACCGCGCCACCTGGCAGGGCCAGGAGGTGGCGGTGAAGGCGGCGCGCCGGGACCCGGAGCAGGACGCGGCGGCGGCGGCCGAGAGCGTGCGGCGGGAGGCGCGGCTCTTCGCCATGCTGCAGCACCCCAACATCATCGAGCTGCGCGGCGTGTGCCTGCGGCAGCCGCACCTCTGCCTGGTGCTCGAGTTCGCCCGCGGCGGAGCGCTCAACCGCGCGCTGGCCGCTGCCAACGCCGCCCCGGATCCGCGCGCCCCCGGCCAGCGCCGCGCGCGCCGCATCCCCCCGCACGTGCTGGTCAACTGGGCGGTGCAGATCGCGCGCGGCATGCTCTACCTGCACGAGGAGGCCGTGGTGCCCATCCTGCACCGGGACCTCAAATCCAGCAACAGTAAGTGGGGCGGGGGTAAGAGGGATGTACGCAGCCGTGCCCTGCGCAGCCCACTCCTGTGCCAGAGCTGGGCGGGCTCCCTGGGCCTAGTGCCAGGTGGATGGAAGGAGGAGGGGGCCAGCTTGGGTGCCAGCAGCACCTCCTGCGCAGGCCTTTCAGGACTCAGAGGTCCAGCTAGACCTTAGGTGACTTGTTTCGGGCAGGTGACACACTTACCTTGACTTGTTGCATTTGGATGCCTTCTTAAAAATGCGGATCAGACTTGCAGACTAAACACTTGTAACATGTCTGGATCTTCTGGAAACTTCAAGGTGCTGTTTGACCTTTAGGTACAAGCGTGGTTCGTTCATTTGGGCAGAACTTTGCAAACCACTGCCTTCTTCGGATTATACGGAACCGTGGCCCTCCTCTGGCCTAGCAGCCTTCATCAAACTCCCCTTTCCCTCAGCTTCACAAGTGCTTATGGAGGTTGCTCTTCTCCCACTTTATGGCTTCTGTCCTTTGACGTTTCCAAAGTCTTTTCATTCAGATGTCTCAGCTCAGGAAGTGTGATTTTATTATTGGTTTGGGTAGCTTGAATGCTGGTTAATAGACTCCAGACAAGAAACACCAGTTTGTAACATCCTGCACGTTTGGGTAGATTGCCCTTGCACAGCTACAGTACTTGAAATCCTGCAGACCAGGCCTGTATCATTTACTTTCTCCATAAATCTGGGTCAGTTTTCCAGATGTCAATAAGTGACAGTTGAACTAAACGCAAATTCTAATATATTCCACCATATAAAAGAGCTAGTAGAATTGCTGTTTACAGTTGGTTCTTCGATATGGGAAATCACTCAGTGTTCTTAGAATGAGGTGAATCTTATGACAGATTAAAGGATACAGCCTGAACTGGCATTGGCCTGCCACAGCTGCGTGTCTCTCAACCTTGTCAAACCTGCTGGGACGGGAGCTAACTCAGCTGGAAATATTGTCCGTCTCCAAGTCTACGGAAAGTAGAGGGACAAGAAGAAATGATACATTTGCTGTGTGTTTGGGTAGATTTTTTCTCCCCTACTTGAATCCTTACTTGAAAATGACTAGTGAGCATTTTGATTATGGGAATTATAAATAATTTGAACGTTGGTAACTACATATAAACATTGAATACTTTTCATTTAGGTTTTACTTTATGACTCTCACTAATCCCTCATCTTATAACTTAGGTCACAGCTGCTTAAGTGACAGGAGCAATTGCCAACGAAGTATGGCATAGAGAAGTGGTAGTTGTGTGTATTAGAGTTCTGACAGAGGCCACAAGAAGGATGCCAGCATTATTTACTTTGGGACTGTGTAGAGTAGACATAGTAAAATGTTAATGTACTCACTTTTGTAAATGCTTCAAACCAGACACAGGCTTTGCTACCACTTGGTGCTTATTTCCTAAAATATTCTTTTAGTGAAAGAAATGTTTAACCTGCTGCCGTAGAACAAGGCCTGTGTGTCTTGTCCATGCGTCCCATAAGCCCTCTCCCCAGTGACATCTGTGAGCCTGTGTTTTCCCAGAGTTTTCTGCAGAACCAGGTATTTTAAGGACAGGGGCATCATCATTGCTTGCCCTGTGTCTTAGCAACTGCAGCAATTCTGTGATGCTCATATAACCTGGCATTTTACAGTCATATTCTGTTGCAGAACATCAAATCACCAACACAGGCAAACAATTTGGGTTGGATTGGTCTTTAGACCAAAACATCTGTTTTGTTGGGTTGTAGTAATAATGGGCAACTATGTGAACTACCCACAAGGTACAATACGTTTGCTAGTGTTTGTAAAAGCATAGAAAGGGAGATTCATCTATGTTCCAATCATAGATTTTTTTATATAAATTAAAAACTTTTAAAGAACTAATACTATTAAATAGTACAAAGAAATAACATGGCCTTGGAATAATAACTATGGTTAAATAGGTTTTATTGACACTGGAAAAACTTGTACAGTAGAATCATCCCCTCCTGGGAACATGGTAAATATTATGTAATTTGAAGGTGATTATATGCTGCGACTTAGTTTTTGAAAGACTTTTCACCGTCAAAATAAATTGCCAAACTTCCTGGAGCATTTTAACTTCTATAATTGTCAGGCAGGGTTGCCTTTCTGTTAAATTTTTACACTTTTAAAAAGACTTAATTGGCTAGGTCACTAGCCTAGCCAAATATTTGGTACAACATGGCCATTATTATAGTTCTTAAATTATAGTCACATGAGCATTTTAAATAGGGCCTAAAATGTGCAAACCATAGTGCCTCGTACATTGCTTATCCTGGCTCTCTGGTGTTACTTATTCAAGGAATAAATGCAGATACTTTGGTATTTTCTTGTGATAGGTGATAGCCATCACTTCGTGTTCTATTACAGTATGTTTTGTTTGACTTTATTGGTTATTTGCTTATGGTGGTAGTGAGTTAATGATAATGTAAACAATGTCTTAAAAATCAATATTGAATTTTTTTTCACTCTGTAGTCTACTTAGGTAACAAAGAGTCAGTGTAAGACTGTTTGGAACCAAGTGAGTGGAAACTGTTGTTTGAGACAAATGTTTAAATGTGTCAAAGGAAGACATGGCCCTTGATAGATATTCTTTGCTCTTTTTTCATGGTCTTTTCAGTTTCATCATATTGTTTGAGACAGTTTATGTTGCAATAATAGCTCATATGTTGTGATGGTACAACACTTTTGTCCCTTTTTTAACAGAGAGCAAGAAATTGAACATTGAGCCAAATTAGCAAGTTTCAAGCGTCATTTACGTTGTTAAACTCTGCTAGGCCAAGTCACTCCCGGGTTGCAGAGTACATAAAAAACCGTTTGCTAGATCTGTCCCTGCGCAGCAACTAGCTAACAGTGCAGTGCAACTCCAGTGAAAATGGCCCATTTTATATGCATTCTGAATATCATGAGGACAGAAAAATCATGGTGAGCGGGAACTCATTTATTCAGTACAAGGTGAGTGTCCATTCTGTACCAGTCACAGTGGCAAACTGATGGCAGTAGCCTCACCGGCACAGGGCTTAGTCTACTAAGAAAGATAGATGGCAGCCGGGCAATGGCACGCCTTAGGAAGCCCATCAGGAATAACTCGTGGTGAGGGGCAGAGATGGGTGCAGAATGGAAGGTGCTGCTGGGACAGGGTGGTCAAGGGAAGCTGCTCTGAGGATGTTACACAAACAGAGACATGGACGAGGAGTCAAGCACAGATCCAGGCGGGGGGAGGATGAGCCTGGAGTGGAGGGCGCTGCTGAAGTCAGCGGGTGGGCCCTGCAGGCTGCGCTCCACCTGGGTCCTGCCTGCCAGCGGGCCCTGAGGCTGCGCACTGTGTGCGGAGCTTGTGATCGGGTTTCTGTGTTGACAGCATTACTCTGGCTGCTCTGGAGGACGGACCGAGAGTTGGCCTAAGCGAGGGCTGGCGAGGGTGTCCGGGCTGGAGCAGGCATCGGCTTGGCCGAGCAGGTAGCAGTGGAGATTTCCAGGAAGTTCAGGGAGGAATGCAGATAAAACAGTCCACGAGTGAACTGCTGAGGCTGGTTCTAATGACTAGAATGTCGTCGAAGTGTCTTGTTTATCCTGACACATCCAGGGTTGGAAGACGATTAGGTGGTGTGATTATGGTTCCTAATTATTATTATTATTATTATTATTATTATTTTTAATATTGCTTACTGTGTTCCGTCTTTTTTAAAGAAAGTAGAAAATAAACATTCCATAAGAAACTGAGCCACACATCTCAGCTGCGTACTTTCATGCTTTTTATTTCAATGATTAAGGACTTTTTTATCCTGATTATTTTAGCCTTCTGGGAATAATCATTATCTGTATTATTATCTACAACAGCATCTACAATCTATAAGTAGACACAGATATTTGTCATGAAATGCAATTTAGAGCTCCAAAAATACTACAAAAGGAATTACGTTTTTTTTTGCTTTTCTCATTAATACAATGTAAATAAAAGAACTATTTGAGAAAATTATAGCAAATGTAATCTCTAAGGTGTTTAAAAAGCTTTTAAGAATGACTTGGAGGAGCTATTAATTATGCTACGATCAGTTAAAAGACATGCCTCCTATTCCTTCTCTGTCTCCACCCCCCCAGACGTGTAGCTTCATGCCACCGTGGCCACTTCCTGTTCAAGGGGCACAGGCAGCAGCCCAGGTATCACAGTGGCTGCAGAAAGCTAATCTGCTTCTGAAACAGAATGAGCTCAAGAACAGAATCAGCTCAAGAAGAGTGATCACAAAGGGTCCCCACATCGTCCCCTGTCGCTTTCCTGCTTGCATATAATATAAACAGGCCACTTCTTATATTTTATAGCTGTGAGGGGGCAGTTCTTTATTTCTGGATTGTGCAAACCTACTCTGTAGTGTACACATCCGGTCATTTTTGTTGTGGTCAAGTCTATCAGCACGATAAAGGAAAGAGGGGAGGGAAATGTGTTGAATTTTTCCAGAATAGCTAGTTACTGGAAGGAGCATTGTTTCTTCTAGAATAGTACAGCTACTGGAAGTCACTCAGACCTGTGTTTGAATATTAGTGTCATCATTTACGAGCTGTGTGACCTTGAGCAAGTTATATAACCTCATTGAACCTGAATTTCTTGATTTCTGATGCTGTCTACTGAGTCTGTCTCTTGGAAATGGACCGAAGCCCTGTAGAAAAAAGATTTGTTTAATGTTTCATTAACCCTTCAAAGGCAGGTGGGTAGATACTAGCCTGAAAACAGGGCTTTTCTGGGGAACAGTGAGTAGCTGGGTGTGACTCTAATGAAAGGCAGATGAGGGGTTTTGTGAGCAGGAAATAGGCATTTAGCATGTGCCAGACCTTGAGTGACTTGATTCCTGCTAAGATGTGTCCACTCTCTGAGGGCAGGAGTGAGCCATTGGAGGTTTTGAGGAGGAAAGTGGTCAGATCTGCTGAAAGATAAACATCTACAAAGAAAAGACCTGTACGCCCAGGATCATTGGCTTTATGACTTTACCACCCTAGATTAGCAGCGGGCCGGTAATAAAACAGAAAATACTTAGACATTGGTTTGACGTCAGTTGTTTATCATTTATGACTGGGCCCAGTTTTTATAATCACTGTTTATTTAGTGAGCTAATTTAGAGCACTTTCTCCACCCGGTTCACCAGAACTAGAAAACAACAATCAGATTTACTATGTCTGGCTGTTGGCTTAGCTCCAGATGTCTGTGTGACTGTCCCTAAACACTCCACAGTACTTGAGGGGCTTCCAGAAGTGGGAACCCCCCCACTCCCAAGGAAGGAATTCTGGGGGCAGAGGAAGGGTTCCTGCAGGGGCTGGGGAGCTGTGCTGGTTTTATTTTGGAGCCTGAAACTCAAATGTGTACAGTTGACCCCAAGTCAGTGTGAATTTAGTTATTTTTTAAAATTCAGATTCTTCAACTATCGCTCCATGTAAGTGCTTTAACTGAATAATAGTAGTCACGGGGACAACAGCTACCATGTATTTATCATAAATGCTCACCAAACTCTGTCCTCACTTCGTCCTCCAGCAGCCTCTGAGGTAGGTGATTCAGTTACCCTGCAGATGAAGAAACTGAGGCAGGGATGGGCAGACCTTGTCAAGGTCGGTCACTCTGCTGTCAGAGAGTTGAATCTAGGCCTCCTGCCCCAGAAGTTGAGCTGTTACCTCCTCCACCTGTGGTCTAGATCAATAGTCCTCAGTGTTTGTTCTCAGGACCCCGAGGGGTTACAGCTGTTGACATTTACCATATTATAAATGGAAAGTGACACATTTACAAATATTTAATAATATAAAAATAACATAGCCCCATTACATGTGAACATAGCATTTTTAATGGGGAAAAAACCACCTTATTTTCCAGGAGACTTGGGGAAGACAGTTGAACATTCACATCTGCTCCCGCGTTGGAGCCGATGCCGTGTTAGGGACACACAGGACTGCCTGGGTCCGAGTTGGGGGTGCCAGGCGGGAAGATCAGCTGTGTCGGTACAGAACGGCACCCTGCAGCCGTGCTTCCACACCTGCTGGAACAGCAGAAGCTCCCCTGAGCTTAAAAAAATAAAATGCCGGGTCCCGTTCGGATGTTCTGATTCAGCTGACTCTTTTGGGTAACACTGTATTTTGTCCATCTTGAAATATACAGAGTTGAAGGAACTTGAAGTGAGCACCTGATTCAGCCATTAACGTTTAACCGAGTTGCTTTAACACAGAGCTAACCCTATCCACTCACCAGTGCATCTGAGCTTTTGATGCCGCTGTTTTTTCAAAAGCTTGTGGATGGTTCAGATGTAGCCGATTCTGGAAACGGCTGTTCACAGGACCGGATTTTTGGGTTCCTTCCTATGGGTATCTGGGTTGATGTGTAAATTCTTCATGGGCACAGACATACCCCAAGTCCAGTTCACCAATGACGTTAGAAGGCTCCAGATGAGAGCATGGTGGCTTATTCTGGGCTTGTGCCTCCAGGGAAAGGAATATCTCTAGGAATTTGTCCCTGTGACACTGGGGGATAAATAGTGCTATTGTGGTGTCTGAGGTTTGAGCTCTGACTCCACCGATCACCAGCTGTGGGCTCGTGGGCCCTGCCTGTGAACAGGATGATGTCAGGATCAAGTGGCATAGTAGCACCTGGGGTCAGCACACTTTTCCTGTAAAGGTCCCGAGGAGAAATATTTGTGGCTTTGCAGGCACAAGGTCTCTGTTGCAACTATTTAACTCTGCTGTGCTAGCCTAGAGCATCAAAAGGCAATATGTAAACAAATAAGTGTGTCTGTGTTCTAATAAAACTTTATTTACAAAGCAGGCATTGGGCCGGATTTGGCCCACAGGATATAGTTTGCCGACTCCTGGCATATGTCCAAACATTTTTTTTTTTTTAACCTCACCGGAGGACATTTTTCCATTTTTTGTTCAGATAGAGTAGGAGGGAGAGAGAGGAAGAGAGAGAGAGAAACATCGATGTGAAGGGACACATCGAGTGGCTGCCACCCGCACGACCAACCAGGGCCGGGGACAAACTGCAACCGAGGTACGTGCCCTTAGCGGGAACCGAACCCGGGTCTCTCTGTACCGCAGGCCAACGCTCCAACCGCTGAGCCAAAGCGGGCAGGGCTGTCCAAACATTTAATAAACTGTAAGACACAATCTAAATGTAAGCTGGTGACCATACGCTCATTTTTATATATTGTTTAGAAACACTTTGAGTGCTTTAAGTATTTCCTAATTTTTCTGCGGGTATCCATTAACACCTAGAAGTTTTGTAGAATGCTTTATAACCTAAAAACATTATTATTAGTCATCCTGCAGAATACGGTGCCATGTGATCATGTATTTATTCATCTGGTTGGGGTGAGGGTCTTTTGCAGCGTGGCCGACGGGCTCAGCCGCCAGCCGTCAGGACGAGGAAACAGTCCCGAGCTTTGTTCTCTGTAGGAGTGCTGCCATCTGCGTGCCTTGGCAGCTTGCAACCTGGGCTGATAAGTTGAGGTCAAGGAGGAGGCATAAAGCACTGCACTGCTCCTGTAACTGTTTCACTCCCGGGTCAACAGGAGGGCATGTTTTTAAGTTTTTGGAAAAGGAGAAAATCCCCTGCCGTTTGGGGAAGTATCTTGATGGCACAGAGGATGTTTTCGTTATTGTTGGCTTGGTGTGATTTTAAGGAGTTTATTTTGTTTAAAACACTTAGTTAAAATTCCAAGGTGATAGAAATACAGAACTAGATTTTCACACACAATGAAATGTAGGAAGTTTTCAATGTACTGAATATGAGTATTGAATGTGGCCATGGAGAGGTTGGTTCAGGGCCTTTTATTTTTGGGGTAAGAGCAGTATAAAGCCCTGGTTCAGCTGACCATGCCTATATTCTCTTTACAGAATCTATCTTCTTGTGTCAGTCATTTATATTACAGCTATTTATTGATTGCATTCTGCGGCCCGGGATCCCTCCCAGGCCCCTGGCCTTCGGTAGTGAGCAGAGCAGAGATAAATTCCTCCCCGTGGGATTTACACTCCAGTGGACAACACGCACATTAAACAATAAATAGGGAGACAGTATGACATGGGTGGGGAGTCAGGTCACGAAGGGGCTTGTGGGTCCCACGAGGCCTTTGACGTCACTAGGACACTGGGGAGTTTGGAACTGAGAACTGGATCTGACTGACATTTTCGCAGGACTACTTGGCTGCTGTTTTGGGAGTAGACTGCAGGGGTTCAGGGTAGAGGTACACACTTGGGGGTTTCCAGCTTATGGAAGGAATTTAAGCTCTGAGATTGGCTGTGATTATCCGGGGAGTGAGTGTTGATGGAGAAGACCAGAGTCCAAGGACTGAGTCCTGGAGGTCAAGGAGATGAGGAGGAGCCAGAACCAGGAGCAGCTAGAAAAGGAAGGAAAGCCAGGTGGCTCCGAAGGCCAGGGAGGAACATGCTCCAGGGAAGAGGGAGCTGCGGCTAATGCTGCTGATGTGTTGGTCTTCAAATAATGGTTTTGTTGTAATGAGTTTTAAACAGTCTTTGCTTCCTAATACTCTTCCGGGAAGGCAGAGGGGAGTTGGTTTTCTACCATAAGCAACTGACTTCACATGAAAAAGTTTATAACTCTTCTTCATACTCCCTTTTCTCCCTATGGATCCATTTACTCATTCATTTAACAAATATTTAGTGAGAATATAAAAATGCTAGTTGCTGTGCAGTAAAAATACATAAATGAGATTAATGAGGTGCAGAGTCTGCCCATCAGCTGCTTGAGACTAACTTAGGAAGCCGAGACCGGTGGTGAGAAGAGGCCAATGTACACGGAGCACTGCTTAGCCCTGCAGAGACCTGCCAGCTGCCTTCTGAGGGGTTTGCAGCGTCGGGGCAGGAGGAGAGTGGATGTCGGTCACTTATTTTATGGAAGGAGAAGCTGAGATTCCAGACGCTAGCGGACTTGTGAGTGGTCTCGCAGTCAATGGCTGGGTGGGAGCCCACACTCCTGCCTGATGCTTAACGGGACCTGAGGTGCCCAGTGTGGTCTTCATGGACGGTGGATGGGGAGGCGATCATACAGCATGTTGGAGGAGGCACGGGGACGGGGCTGCAGGGTGTTTGTTAGAAGTGGCTTTTAGTCCCCAGAATTGTTAGGGTGCAGGAGTCATTTTGGAGAACACGGGTAGAGCTGCAAGGATCATTTAGAATGCCATTGAAGGGCCTTGAAGGCCAGGATGAAGGTCTGGACTTGATCTATAGACTGGTGAGTGAGTGGTGTGTGCGTGTGTGTGTGTGTGTGTGTGTGTGTGTGTTGGGGGGAATAGATGGGAAGAAATGTAAGAAAAATTGGTGCTATTGGTAAACTTAGGACATTATTATTAATCCCTGTAAGTGGCTGGTTGTTCAGAGTTGAAGTTCATGGAGTCACCTTACACCTTGGGCTGACAGAGGGGTGTTTGTGAACATATGCTTTCACATTGTTGCTTTCCTCAACTTGTTTTCTTCCCTATGACTTTTTCTTGGTGATAATATATTCGTAGTTAAAGATTAATCGAAATGAACCCATTTGAGTCAAATGGAATTTGGACATAGCAATCCTGTAAATGTTGAGAAAATAGAATGGATACATTGTAATTGCTTTTTTTTTTTAAATGTACCTTATATGCCACAATTCTGGAAATACCAAAGTGAAACTTCAAAGGGGCCGGGAAAATCAAATGCCTCATGGTTGAGTAAGTAGCCTGAGCGAGGCTGTAAAGGCTGATTGCAAAGAGCGGGCTAATCGGGGTCAGAAGTCTCCACTGAAGTCGCACAAAGGGTCTCAAACACTCGTTGCTAGGTTACTAATGAGAATTCACCATTTCTGTGGCCAAAAAAGTTGATTTGCCTGGTTTGCACAGGGTACCTTCTGGTGGGCAGCTATGCCTGTCACCCCTCCTAGTGAGTGACAGGAAGCGGAAGTTGGCATCCAACCTTGTGTCCTTAGGCTGAAACCTGGCCAGCTGCCCCATTATGTTACCTGTCGGGACACCAGCTATTTTTGGTTTCGGTCACTTTGCCCAAAAGATAAGGAATTTCAGGAATTTTGCTGAACACCTCTGAAATAGACTCCAAAACAATGGGCCTTTCATGGAACTCTAAACTTGACATTCAGAGTGTTATTTTAACTTGTTTTCTGTTCGTTCAAAGCATAGAAGCACTTAGCTCCTATGGAAACTTTGGACTTGGGCTGGGGGAGGTGTTCTGAAACCATCAGTACAAAGGCTGCTAATAGTACTAAGTGACCTTTGTTTAGAAATGCAATGCATTTTAAATGCTTAGGTTTAGTTCTCATTTTTAGTTCTGTTTTCACTTATTTTAGCCTTTCTTTGGCCTTTGCTTCTCGGGGGCTGCCAGGCCTTCCGTATTTTAGTCAACACATCCTCACACCTTCCTACGTGGGGCGTTTGTAAGAATGAGGAGCTAATGTATATAGAAGTGTCTTGGAAAGCAAAGTTCTATCTAACTGAAAGCCATTTGGATCATTAATTTGGAGGTGTGGTTTTCTGTTTTTTTGGTGTTAAGAATAATCATTGTTTAAAAGTGAAGTTAGTAATATTATAGTGGGAAAAATGTAATTCACTGATGAAATAGATAATTATCTGTATTTTCTTGCTTCTGTGGTTTAAGTATATAGGGTTCCATATTTCTTTTTCTTGATAAGCCTGAGGAATAAGAACTAAGAAATAAGTATACCCTAAGCTGACATGGAAGGAAGGAAATTCAGAAATTAATCTCTGAAACCAGATACCCAATGAAGTCTTGAGTTGTTTTGCCCGTTATAACCGATAGTGTTATTGGCAGCACAGAAGACTGAGGAGGTGGTGATGCAGGTGGATTCAGAAACCTGAACTGCATTGTCCCATATGATCTGGGCTACCATTTCTAAACTGGAAATCATAATTCTCCCTTCATAGAATGGTATGAGAACCAAGTGAGAAATTAAGTGTGTGGAAACAACTATATATAGGAAAGGTTAAATAAATGTTAGGCAATGCTCTTATCAGAACTGGAGATAATTACTTATTTATCATTAATAAAACAATTCCTTTGAACATTTGATGTACAACATA
The DNA here is from genome assembly GCF_014108415.1 of Molossus molossus. NCBI lineage: Eukaryota > Metazoa > Chordata > Mammalia > Chiroptera > Molossidae > Molossus > Molossus molossus. The sequence continues at coordinate 5,172,119 of NW_023425359.1, read as the reverse complement.
CTGTGTTAGGTGATATTGGGGGAGACAGAGGAAAGCTATAATATATTTCCTGGGATTAAGTAGTTTGTATGCAATTTAAAACCTTAAGTTTAGCCCTGTCAGTGTGGTTCATTGGATTCAGCATCAGTCCCATGGACTGAGAGATCCCTGGTTAGATTCCCAATCAGGGCACAGATTGTGGGCTCAATCCCCAGCAGGGGACGTGCAGGAGCCAGTCAATAGATGTATCTCTCTCACATGGATGTTTTTATCTTCTCTAAAAAAAAAAGAAAGAAAAATCAACTAATTCTTAAGCCTGACCCATGTGGCTCAGTGGTTGAGCATCAACCCATGCATCAGGAGATCGCCGGTTCAATTCCTGGTCAGGGCTCATGCCCAGGTTGTGGACCAAACCCCCAGTGAGGGGCATGCAGGAGGCGGCTAATCGATATTCTCTATCATTGATGTTTCTGTCTCTCTCTCCCTCTCCCTTCCTCTCTCTCTATAATCACTAAAGAAAAAAAAAACATTTTTTAAAATAAATAAAGCTTTAAGTTTGAGGTGGAAAATATAACTGACAAAATAATCTGATATATGGATAACAACTGATTGGGAAGATGGAAAGGTCACTATTTTGTAGAATGCTCTGGAAAGGTTTCCTGAGGAAGCTGGACCTTGAATAGTATAGATGGACAGAAAGAATAAGAGGCTATTCCATATAGTGATCCCCCTCCCAATTCCAGCTCCTCCATCCTTCACCACATAGTATAGCATTAATATTATGAGTGAGAAAATGATAGAATTTTGGCCTTGCTATCTACCAGCTGGGTGACCATGAGCATGTAACCACCTTAAAACCTGATCTGGCATCTATGTAATGGATATAAAAATAGAACAGGGATACTTGCTTTCTAAATCTTACTTGCTTGGGGAAAGAAACAGAAAACAACAACACTTCCTCAGTATTGACGACATGTAATAAGTCCTCACTCAATGATCTCTTCTTGTTTAAAAAGAGAACCATGCTGATTTTCCCCAATTGCATTAATCCTTTAACTTTTATGACCAACATTGTAACATTTGATGACATGATGGAAATACAGCGTGAATCTATAGCAGCGTGAAATTTCAAGCCTTGTGAAAGATCTAGTATTTCCTGACATCCATAAAATTAGTTTTGAAGATTTGCTAAAAACACTTCCAAACCCATTGATAAGTGTGTGTTCGTGTGTGTGTTTCACTGCTGTAAGCACTTCACGTACATTCACTTCCTCCTCACTCCAGCCGTAAGGTGTTCATATGTCAGTCCCACCACAGGGAGGCGCAGCCGCGCAGACCCCACACCCAGCCCCGGGAGCACCCTCCTCAGCACACCACCTCTCACAGCGCGCAGGGACCCACGGCAGGAAATCACAAAGGAGAACAGGCACCGGAATAGAGAGAGGCTCCAAGGGAGCAAGGAAGCGCTTGTGAAACGTTGCTACAACCTGTCAACAGAGCAATGTAGATGACAATGAGAGCCGTGACCTCTGGGGTCAGACTTCTTGAGCTTCTTAGCTTCGTGACCATGGACAGATGACTCAATGTGGCTGGTTTCAGTTCCTTTTCTATCAAGTCCAGATAATTAATAGTACCTACTGATAGCATTGTAGCTGATTAAAATACCTGTGAGTGTACCTGACAGATAGAATGGACTCAGGAAACGTTAATTCCCCCTATAACTAACATTTGGGAAAATGACTGTCCTATGATCATGCTCCAAAAATCAAACATGACGCATGCCTTACGCCGTTCTCCAGGTTCGAAGCAGCGAGGCCAGAGGTCACGCAGTGGCCTGGGCGAGGGGGAGGGATTTGTAGAGTATTCGGGTGGAGTCGAACCTCGGAGCTGTGTGTTGAAGTGCAGGCTTTTAAGGAAAGAGTGAGGAGATGAGTTAGAAAACACAGCAGGTTTAAACCGTCCCCTCTGCGGCAAATGGGCGCACGGGACACAGATAAGTAGCTGCCCTCGAGCCTCATGGAGGCCTGGGAACATTTCTGCATAGTTACAGGCGGAGGAAAATCAACCCTGGGAGAGGGACCCACCGTGCAGGGAGGGGCGGGCAGCAGGTGGGGTGTGGGGTGGAGGTGGTCTCAGCTGCTGCTGGGACCCACCTGCGGGGCTCCCTCCTGGAGGTCGCTCTTGCTCAGTGTTTACGCAGGAGGCTGGGGGCTGGGAAGTGAGCATCTGGACAGTGTTTCTGTAATTTTCACTTCTTGCTCTATTTCAAGCTTCAGCAAAGCAATCTTATCTCATACATTTTTCTGTGAGTAAAAATATGTAAGCATTTTGCAAATTTCATGTTTGATAATGGTGATTTGGGGTAATGTCACCTATTTGAGATATACTCTAATACAGTCCGTAGAAAACAGTCTGCCTTCAGATGAGGCCCTAACTTCTTAGGGAGAACTGTCGTCTTTCCTCCCAGGGGAACTGGCACAGACTCTGACCGCCGGCACTGGCTCAGGAAGAGGTCCTGGCCCCAGGACTCACTCCCTGTCCCGCACGGAGAATCATGCAGAGCGACGCTGAGCTGTGCCTCTTTTCCAAAACCCTGTGACCTCAGGCACAGTGACCCACTAGCGGTTATGATGTAGGTGATGTCAGGAAGAGAAACTGGTCAAACCCAAGTCCATTCTCATGTGTTTTGTCAACTGCAGTGAAGATTGTATTGAAAATGCCCAGGAAAATTGTGATGGGAAAATTCTGAAAATAGATCACCTCTGTGGGGTTTGTTTGTTTTTTCAGTTTTGCTCCTGGAGAAGATAGAGCATGATGACATCTGCAATAAAACACTGAAGATCACGGACTTTGGGCTGGCGAGAGAGTGGCACAGGACCACGAAGATGAGCGCGGCCGGCACCTACGCCTGGATGGCCCCGGAAGTCATCAAGTCCTCCCTGTTTTCTAAGGGAAGTGACATCTGGAGGTGAGCACAGTCTGTCTGCTTTTGCAGACAACTCAGAACCTGGTCCCTGCACATCCTTGAAATGAGCCCCGTAGGATTCAGTAATTCTGGGCATAAAGGGTACTGTAGGACTTCTTGAAGGGGGTTTTATAGTTTTAATCATACAATCACAGTGACACAAGTAACTCAAGGTTTTTATGGTCATGACTTCCATTTGATAGGAGAACTTCTTGTTAAATCTGAGGTCTAAAACTGGTTATAATTGGAGTTAACAGGAACGCCAAGATTTTGTCAGTAAATAAAATTAAATTTTCACTTTAAGCAAAATATTGATTTCTCGTGATTCACAGACAGCATAGTAGCGTGGAAGGAGTTTGAGATGGATTGCATCTTCTACAGATTAAAGCTCCCGCTTTGAGGCTGATGAGCTGGATCCAAATGGGATCCCAGGTCAACTGAATGGATCACCAGGGGATGGAGATGTCTCAGTAACAGAACACCAGAGAAAAGCACTTTGTTCAATAGCTACCGTGCACCACAAGCTGACTTCTCTTTATTTAATGCTCACGAAATTCTGTGTAGAATTATTTTGGATTCTAAATTTAATTGCAGTGTAATAAAATTCTATTTTTTTTTCTTTTTTTAACAGCTTTAGTGACATATAAGTCACATATCATGTAATTCATCCATTTAAACTGTATAACCCAATGGTTTCTAGTATTTAATTACATCACAAAAATTTTAGAATATTTTCATAATCCAAGAAAGAAATCCTTCACCTCTTAGTCATCAGCCCATCCCTTCTAGGCCACCACTGATGTTCATTTTGTAGCTTTAGATTTGCTTATCCTGGGCATTTCATATACTAAATGGAATCATACAACATGTGGTCGTTGGTGAGTGGCTTTTTTCAGTTAGCGTGATGTGCGCAAGGCTCATCCATGTTTCAGCATGTGACAGAATTCCCTTCCTTTTTAAGGCTGCACGGAAGTTGGATGGGATATTACACATTTTGTCTGTGTGTTCCTCAGTTGATGAGCATTTGGGTAGTTTCCACTTTGGGGCTATTCTGGATAATGCTGCTGCGGACACCTGTGAACACGTTTTTGTGGGGACATATGTTTTCAGTTCTCTTGGGCATATACTTAGGAGGTAATTGCTGGGCCATATGGTAATTATGTGGTTAATCATTTCAGGAGCTGCCAGCCCATCTTCCAAAGCAGCTGCTCTGTTCCCATCCCTCCAGTAAGCGGGTTCCATTGCCCCACACCCTCACCGACGCTTGTTATCCGACGTTTCGATTCTAACTATCCTAGTAGTCGTGAAGTGGTATCTCACTGTGGTTAAAATCCCAGGGTTTTTGTATATAGGAGAAAACTAGGGCTAAGAGAGGAACTGTACTTGCTAAGAGCCGATGTCTGATGAGAGGCAGAAGTACTGCTGTTTGAGCCCAGATGTTTCTGACTCCCAAGTCATGATCAACAAAAGTGGTTTCCCTTCGATCACTGGCTGCAGCAGAAGTTACTCTCAGACGCACACAGCAAGCCACTGGCAGAACCCCGGCTGGTGTAAGTTCCAAAATAGTCCTTTTAATGTAAAGCTTGTCGTCTGCGTTTAAAATATAATTTAGTTATTCTATTTTTGGCTTTTACAAAATTTGTCAGCTGTGGCAGGAGTTCCAGAATGTCCTGGGGCCACTTTGAAAAGCACAAAAATGCCTGAGCCTTTACTTAATGATTAGACTCTGCGGCACGGGCGTCTTTATGAAACATTAAGTGTTTTTTCCTTGATTTCATGATGGTAATTTTCTGACCATATGATACCAAAATATGTAAATGAAGTAGGTGATTCTTCCAAGAAATTATACTTCAAGACTCTAAAATCTAATAAAATACATCAAAATCTATTTTACATTTGAAGTAATATTGCGTAAGTGTACAACCATTTCATTTTGTGTGCTCCCTTTATGAACGAGGTAATTACAAGCTATGTGAACGCTGTGCAGTCTAATAAATGCTTTATAGCGACCCCAATTATTATAGACATAGGGAAAATCAAGAGGTAAGAAAAAAAATTCTAAAACCAGCCAAAATACAGGTTTTTGAGTCTGTATAGTCCTTGGAGAGGTGGCCTCTCAAACTCTGTTTATTTCTGAATCACAGTTTTACAAGCTGAATGATCGGATTTTCGGTAAAAGCAGCTAAGTAGAAGAGGAGAGGGAGGCTAACCTGGGAATAGTAAAAATTAGCAGCTGGAAGCAAAAGAGGTGACAGGAAGGAACAAAAGCAGGAAATGCTAGGACAAGGACTAGACACTAAGGCCCTCTGGAGCCAGAGAATCCGCTACTCCTGTGCAGCACACTGGAGTCCTGGGGTGCGGACGTAGGGGCGGGACAGCCCCGCTGAACTGCGGGGACCTTTGCTTTCGAATCCTTTTATAATATCCCCGCAAAAGTGACTTCATTCAGGAAACACTGCTGTGCTCTGTGTCTGTGGGGACGAGTGTGTTTGCTGACCTGTTTCCTAGTGTGTTTACTAATGTGCCTGCTGATCCCCCCTCCTCCGAACCAGATGCAGCCCTACAAGGTCACCGAGACAGATGTTGTCCCTGAGTTTGGACAATGCCTCTGTACCCCAGTTTCACAGGGTCGGTACCCAAGCTACTGAGAGGTTAAGAAACTTCCTCAGGTTGCAAAACTAGTAAGTAGCTGACTCGGGTCTCAGGATCCCTGTCCGGCTGACACAGCCCACGACCGCCAGGCCACTCGAGTGCTCAGGACTGGGCTTCATTTATCCTGTTTGCTCCCCAGTTTCAGGGAACAGAAAAATATGCACTACATTTTAGAAATATAGTTCCACGAAATAGTTCCATGTTTCACATTAGTTCGACCTGGGTAAGCCCTCTTCTACCTGGAAAAATGAGCTACTCTGAATGACTCACTCTCTGAAACTTCCCAGAAGCTAAGTTATGTTGTTATTGTTTGTTTTTGTTTTATTAGCTACTGAGAACAGCAAGGAAGCTTCTTTGAATGTAGACACTTTTCAGTTATTCTAAGATTTCTTTGGTCCCCTGCTCTGAGGTGACTTTTATTGATTGATCTGTGAGTTAAATGTACTTATTCTTGAAGTTACGATGGCTCTGCTAATGAACCATAATATAGATACTTTTCAAGAAACTAAACAGATAACCTTTGGAAAATATTGATTGCATTGTTTATAGTTATAACATTGTATAATTTGTTATTACATTATATATTCCTTTAAAAAAATAATTGAACAAACAAAACAGAAACAAACTCAAACACAGAGAACAAATGGATGGGCACCAAATGGGAGGGGAGTTGGGATGGGTTGAAAGGATGAAGACATTTAGAAGTACAAACTGCTGGTCATAAACAATCACGGGATGTAAAGTACAGCGTGGGGAGTATAGTCAGAATTACGCTAGCTATGTGTAGTGTCAGGTGGGTACTAGACTGATCAGGGTGATCACTGTACGTTATGTGAACGTCTGAGCACCACGCTCTACACCTGAAGCTAACATACTATTGTATGTCAACCGTAATTGAAAAATCAGTTTACCTAAATTGCAAGAAATTAAAATTAAAATATAAAAGAGTGCTATGAAATCATCAAGCTGATATAACTATATTGTGTACACGAGTTAGTTCAAGGTCAGCTTTTTGTGCATGGAGACATAGCTAGTAGGTCAAGGTCAAACTCAAGTCTGCTGCCTCCAGATCCAGTTGTCACTCAGTGGTGCCTGTCACCCCTGTTCAGAGCGGGAGCCCAGACTCGGGCTTGGGGCGCACACCCTCGCTGGGGCCAGTACCACACCAGCCGGAGGCCCGCTGAGGCCCTGGCCCTGCACATTCCGTTGTTTCTACGTTGTTTTCTCGTGTTTTCGGCATAGTCTAGAGCAGCGATGTTCAGTCTTTTTCATCTTGTGACACATGTAGACTAAGGACTGAAATTCTGAGGCACACTAAAAAATATATTATATTTTTTGCTGATCTGACCAAAACCATAGGTATAATTTTGATCATTCACACCAGACGTCTATCGTTGTGTTGGCTGCTGTCATTTGTGTATTTGACAGTCTTAGGGAGAAGAGGTCATTGCCCCTGACTAGACAGTCAGGTGTCCCGTGTTGTAAACATTGTGACCCGGCTGCTTGGATATCGCTGGTCTGGAGTCCAGCAGGCACAGATGGAGTCTTTAATGAACAGCCCCGTGACCATGACGACCCGAGCCTGGAAGAGGACACAGAATTTCCCGCCCCCTGCCAGCCAGGTCTTCCTGTCACGGGGCTTTTCTGTCGTATCTGTGATGTGGGGAGCCGCGAATGTCCTGCCATCAGAGGATAATCCCAAATTCAAGCTGTTCTTGTTCTTTAACTTAAACCCAATGAAGTTTTAAAAGATTAGAAAAGGAAATAGGACTGTCGGGTGGCACTAGCCATGCTAACAGGAATAGGAAGCGAGTGTGACTTCCTATGTGCCTGTGTTTCATTCAAGTCAGGGAGTGGTCTGGGGACAGACTTCTGTGTGTCGATAAAGATCACTGGAGTGCCCTGGATGTTTTGGAGCAGATGAAGAGAAACTAAGGTAATGTACAAACGTATTTCTGGATTCCTTCGTGTTGCCTCAAAGTCTGTGGCAAGGATGCGGAGTGAGAGCGGTCCTTCGGCCTCATTTAATACATTGATCCCGAAGTTCTTCAACTGGGACCTGTCTCGTTGGTTGTAACCGCGTTTGCCTTTGCCGCCCGAAGCAGCCACGAACCCGGGTGGCAGCTGCAGTGGTTCTCGGCCCCCCCCCCCCCATTCGCTCCACCCTCCTGCAGGCCGAGTGCGTGGGTGCAGACCAGGGAGCCGCCGCCGCCTCGGGTCTGCTGCTGTGAATCAGCACCGTGGGTCCATTCGCCACACACCTGAGCTGCGAAGGAGAGACAGAAAGATAAACAGCTGTGGCCTATTTAAAACTTCCCAGTCAACGTGATTCGATCTCAGCCCTGCAGTGTGTAGCCTGTGGGGCGGGGTGGGGCTCTTCCTGTCCTCCAGAGGGCTCCCCAGGTGTGGGGACAGGACTGGAGGAGAGGCACAGCAGGCACATCGCGCTCAGGGTGTGGCCTGGCCCTGGCCCTGCTACTCAGGTGGCGCTGCACCTGCGCGTTCCTGCTCCGACGCAGCTGAATTCTTAATGAACGCACAGCTGATGTCTGGTTGAATGACCTTGACCTCTCACGTGGAGGGAGGGTCCCGAAGGTTCTCACTGGCAGCTGGAGGACGGTGCTGATCCATTTGTCTCACCAACTGTGTCGTAGGGAGAAGACACCACTTACCATTGAACTTCATGACAACTTTGCTTTCTAGCTACGGGGTGCTGCTGTGGGAACTGCTCACGGGCGAAGTCCCCTACCGCGGCATCGACGGCCTCGCGGTGGCCTACGGCGTCGCGGTCAACAAGCTCACTCTGCCCATTCCGTCCACCTGTCCCCAGCCCTTCGCCAAGCTCATGAAAGGTATTTGCGCACCTGTCTGTGTCTGCAGGGGCGAGGGCAATCACTCTACAACATCTATATTATTTTAACCGAAAAAAAATTCCTGTGGTTCTTATTTTCAGATGCTTTTAAGTACTTACACTATTTTAGAGTTAGAAACCTTGTCTTTGATCTAAGATATCAGGTCAAGTTTTGATGAAGCAAGTAATTTAAAAACCATCCAGTTTTACCAGTGACTCATTTATGTACAGAATTCAATTGAATGGTAATAAAGTTTTCACCAAGTACGTTAGTAGAATTCAAAGACAATATTGAGTTGGCTTCAAATCTGCTATTTAAAATTTTACCTAATGATAAAAATGTTTTACAGCCTTAACTGGCATGGTTTGCCATGACCTTATGTATTTGATTCTTCTCTCTTAAAAATTAACTAATTCTTTTTGTAAGCAGCGAGTTACCTTAATTACTAGGCTATTTCTTAGAGCCTCTCTTGTGTTTTTAATAGTTTAGAAACTAGTTTTCTTGGTTCAGGTTATAGACCTTCGTATCAGTAAATCCTCTGGCCAGGCAGCCTGGGCCTGAAACCATTCCTGCCAAGGCAAGGTACATGTCCAATATTAATGTCATGTAATGTAGACAACAAGAGGCTTATCTACAAGTAATTATTATGTATGTCACTGACATGGACTCGTGTAAAATAAAATTTTCAAAATCATTATCAATATTTTTTTTCCCCATTGATTTTTACATAGAGTAGAAAGGAGGGAAGGTGGAGGGGAGAGAGAGAGAAACATCGATGTGAGAGAGAGATGTTGATTGGCTGCCTCCTGACTGACCCCAACCAGGGACAGGTATCAAACCTGCAACCCAGGTACATGCCCTTGACTGGGAATCAAACCCAAGACCCTCCAGTCCTCAAGCCGATGCTCTAACCGCTGAGCCAAACCAACCAGGGCTCAATAGACTTTTTAAAGCTTCAACTATAGATACTGTCAACATGGGCTGCTAATCTGAATAATAATGGTGTTAATGAGATTCTTGTTTATTTTAGAATGCTGGCAACAAGACCCTCATATTCGCCCATCATTTGCCTTAATTCTTGAACAACTGACTGCCATTGAAGGAGCAGTGATGACGGAACTGCCTCAGGAATCTTTTCATTCCATGCAAGATGACTGGAAGCTGGAAATCCAGCAAATGTTTGATGAGCTGAGAACAAAGGAAAAGGTAAAAAATATATATATGTATTTGCCTAATATACTCATATTTATGAAGATTATGGAAAATAGGAGTCAAGAACCGCCATTAGCATTATTCTAAAATATTTTCAGACATCAATATTTATTGATTCTTGCTTTCCAGTTAGAATAAAACAACTGTACTTGAAATGTGTAATTGGAAAAGAAAACAATCTTTTATTAGGGGAATTTTCAATGCTAAAAAAAACAGACAGAGAGCCCTGGCTGGTGTGGCCCCGTTGGTTGAGTGTCATTCCATGCCCCAAAGGTTGCTGATATGATTTCCAGTCAGGGCACATGCCTGGGCTGTGAGCTTGGTCCCCAGGGGGACAGGAGGCAGCCAGTTGATGTTTCTCTCTCACATTGATATTTCTCTCCCTTTCTCTTCCTCTCACTTTCTAAAATAAATAAAAATGCATTTTTTAAAAAAGAGAATAGCTTAATAAAACCTTTATGTGCATTAAGAAGCTTCAATAATTGTCCATATTTTGTTCATTTCTTTTCCCCAATATCACTCTTTTTCTAAACTGGAATATTTTAAGTTAAATCCTAGATTTAAGTCATTTTACCCTTAAATGCTTCCATTTGCATCTCTAACTAGTAAGAATTTTCAAAATAACTTTCTTGCCATTATTATCTTAAAAAGTAAGAGTAATTGTCCTGGTTAGAGCCTCAGCTGGTAGACCAGGTCTTGGGTTCAATTCCTGGTCAAGGGCATGTACCTGGGTTTCAGGTTAGATCCCTGGCCCTGGTCAGGGTTGTGGGCGAGGCAACCAACCAATCAATGTGTCTCTCTCACATTGATGTCTCTCTCTCTCTCTCTCTGTCTCCTTCTTTCCCTCTCTCTCTAAAAAAAAAAATCAATGGAAAAATATCCTCGGATGAGGATTAACAAAAAAAGTAAAAAAAAACCCACCAGTAACAGTACTTCCTTGATACCATATAATACTCCATTTTCTATTGTCTCAGTTTGCCTCCAAGAGGTCTTCTTAGAGTTGGTTGGTACAAATCAGAATTTAAACAAGGTCTATGTGTTGGTTTTAGTTATATATTTTAAAGGCTCTTTTATGCTAGTCCTCTCTCTTTATTTCCAAAACATTGCTTTTTCGGAGAAACTGGGAACTTTTTAATATGAATTAAGATCTGATTAGTTTATATATTTTAAGAAGAAGAAAAATAAACCTATATGTTAAGCATGTTGAAGCTGCTTTTATATTTCTATAAAGTGAAACATAAGAAGTAAAAACACACCTAATTGGAAGGCACACTTGTGGGAAGTGAGTTCACTTAGTTTGGTCTCCTTTGACTGGTGACAAATGACTGGTAATGGTCACTGAAGAACCCCAAGTTCAAGGTGTGGTTCTGTGCTTAGGAGGCAGTACTTATTTTTCTGAAGATATTTTTGTAATACTAGAGCATTTTGATGAGTCCGGTTTATTCTGGTGGTCTGAAGTGTTGAACTGTTCAAAAGTTTGAATTCTTCTTTTGTGGGTACAAAAATGGGCTAAAGTACAATGTTGCAGGTTTCTGATAACCTTTATAAAGCCATATAATTGTCCAGAAAAGAATTTCTATACCTCAAATATTGATGATTCTAAAATAGCAGAATTATGTTTAGGCAATAATATTTTGCTACATAAAGAGTCTGTTTACTTACTCCAGTTTATGACACTGATACATGGGTGATGGTGTAGCTGAGAATCATTCTCCCTTGTTAAAGTGACCATGACTCCTGTAGTGTGGCTCTGAATTCCATCTCTCGACTTTAGTACGAACTGTAACCCTAAAGGCTCACAGCTAACCCAAGTGCAAAGGACAGGGTGAAGGATGGGACACAAAGTTGTGGTGTGAATTTATGCACATAAGCATTTCTTGAGCCAATATATATCTGTATTACATATATTATAATTACATATATAAACAATATATATAAAATATATATAAACAATATATAGATAATGATATATATAAACAGTTATATATATATAATACTGTGATGATATCAAGGCACCGTATGCCCAAATTCTACCCTTGAGTAGATGACTTTTGATATCTTGCTGAATTGGGAATTAATACAATGTATGTCAGAGTTATTCCCCAAAGTGCAAGTTGTTTTCTAAAACAATGAATTTAAAAACGTGTCTATGGGGAACGGTTCTGAGCTTCAATGCAGCAATTTTTTCAGCGAACACACAGTGCATCCACTGTTCTGGGAGCAGTTGCGTCCTGGGATACAAAGATGGATATGGCAGTCTGTGTCCTTGAATGGTCCTTCGAATACCAGGCTGGGGATTTGGATCTTGTTGGCAAGTTTTTAAAAGGCGTTTCATGTGCGATTTTGGCAACACTTTTTAGCCAAATATTGAAGGCAACCTCCTCCTCTCTCCCCTCTGCCTTCCCTCATTCTGCTTCTTCTTTTATGCTGATGGGATTACTGTTCTCTTAGATACCCAGTCTCAAAGGTCTTCGAAGATGTTTCTCGTGGTCTCCTATGGGACAAAGCCCATCCGTGGTAGCTCGCTCCCCTAACCCCTGGGACCTCATGGAGCCTGATTACTGTGGCAGCATCCTACCTGGTTGCTCTGCATCTGGTATTGCTGATCCCTTTACCACCACCAGTGACCCTGCAAACGAGAATCTGAGCTTCGTTGCATCAGTGGCAAATTCCATTTCCTTATTAACTTCCCTTGTTCTTCCATAGTGAGCCTCACTTGGTCCCTGGCCATCATGAGTTTCTCCCAGTTTCTCTGGTGCCATGCTCTTAACTTTTGGCCTTTGTATCCAGTCTGTCCTTTGTCGAGAACACTGTCCCCTCCCAAGCTTTTATTCCCCACCCCCCCAATGGCTGTCTCCTTCATTCTCAGTCCTTTGGTCTCCTTCCCTTGCTGCACCAGATAAACTCATGTCATAGGAGCCTGTACCTCCCTTACCATGGCTGTTCTAAGTCATTATTATTATTTGCTTGTTTAATTGTTCTTGGTCTGCCCTTTCTGCTAGATAGTAAACTCATGAGCTGTACTGTTTCATTCTTGCTCATTTTCATCCACAGCATTGAACAAAGTACAAAGTCCTTGGTACATGGTAGGCATTAAATAAATCCATTAAATAAGCCTAAGTAAAGTTCCTTAATATGCTCCTGATAAGTATTTTAATAGGTGAGAGATATCAACAATCATTAGTGTTATTGTTATTACTATTTTAAGTAAAAAAGGAATTGAAAAGTGTATAAATGTTAGGAACCCTAGTATGAATCTTACACTATAACAGAGGCATATAATTTAGCTGTTTAACATCTGGTCATACAGTCTCAAGAAACTCCCACACACATGCACAAGGAAATTAAGGTTATTCACTTATGTGTTGTTTGTACTAGTGAAAAACTGGAAGCAACCCCAATATCTAATGGGGAAATAGGGGTCTAAACTCTTGTGTATTTATACAGTGGGAATCTGTACGGGAGTGAACATGAAAGAACTCTAGCTACATGTTTCAACATGGATAAATCTCAAACACAGCATTGAGTGGAAAAGCAAGATGCAGAGGAATATTTATATTACGTACTATATGTGTAAATTTATAAAACAAAACAATTCAAATGTACATAAAGTTTATCAGCCTAGACAGAAAGAATAGAAACCGACCGCAGAGCATTAGATCTGAAGGGGGAGGGGGGCTTACAGCCCAACACATAGGACTCAAGCAGGCCTGAAACACACATGGTAGTTTAGCAGCTAATAAGTGTTGACGGTGAGTGCAAGGGTTGGCTATTCCATTTACAGAATGTGTTAAATATTTATGATTAAAAATAAAGGTTAGAGAGAACTACGTAAACTGCAAAAGGTTTTTGTTTTCCTCAAAGTCATTTTTGCCAACTAGTACATTTACAGGTAATCCACTCTGTTCCCTAGGTTTTTCAGTATTTCGTAAGTTTAAAAATACAAAATAAGCAAATGCAACCTTAGACCCCGACCACTGCTAATAAATCCATAGAGCTCATATGATAAATAATAATCCTGTTGACTGTTCGGATCATATCCACGGTGTTGTGTCTGTCAGCCTCCCACGGACAGTGGCAGAGGCAGGATAGGGGCCTGGACATCTGAGCAGAGAACAGAAGGGGTGGGGGTTTTGGGGTTGCCCTCCAATATTGGAAGAACCTTCAGAGTAGATGAGGAAGGAGATATGTTTCATGTTGTTTCAGATTTAGAGGTAGGACCTCTTGGGCTCCAGGGATTAAAATTTGGTCCCCGAATTGAGAACGTTCCAGCATGCAGATCCATCTGCTACTTCCCATGCCATTCAGCTCCTTTCCTGGGGCTCGAAAAACCTCGACGGCCCTTCCCCCCTTTTAGTGTTAAGTCTTGAGCAGAATGCAGGGGTCTGGCTCGCTAGCAGTCTAGTGCGGCTAAGACCAGACACCGGAGTCCCCCAGCCTGCTTGGCACTGGGCTCTGCCATTTGCTGACCTAGGATCGTTCTTTTGCCTTCTCATCCTTAAATGTCCCGGGAGTACTGTCTCAGGCCAAGGTGCCTGTTTCTCAGTAAGTGCTAAGTGTCAGGGTTAGCCTCAGAACAGAGCAGGCGCTGGCTCTGAGTGTGGGGGGGCAGGTTGCAGCAGCCACCCCCCTTTCCCAGCCTGGTGCTCAGGAACCCGCAGCACTGGGGAGTGACCCACTGACTTCTCAAATCCTGCAGGTCTCTGTAGGATTCTCATCAGTGATGGTATTAATACGTCTCTTGGAAACTTTAATACAATTTGTTGACTTAAAATGATACAGAAGAGACTCTGATGGGGTTTTTCTTTTTTTTTCTTTTTTCACTTCCCCAAATTATTTTCAGGAACGCTAAAGAGTAGATGTTTAATAGCAAAAATAAAAGAAGATTCTGGGGAATGGGAGAGGACTTTGAGGAAAAATAAAACTTGAAATCCCAGAATTAAAAATTTGGAAGTAATGTTAATAATGAAGTATTACTTTAAACTATTTTATTTAATTACTTTAAATCAATGATAATTATATCATTAGAGGGATATGTAGAGAGTTCATTCTTACTCCGTGTGGTGTCACAATCAAAAAGCATCTTCACAAGTGCATTCTGCTCTTTCTCCCTTTTGAGGTTTTATGAGTTCCTTTGTTATCCTCTGTGTTCCCTCTTCAGCTGTGTTATTACACTAGTGACTCGGCTTTTTCTTATGTGACGTGTGCAGCTCTCCTTGGGGGTCGGCGTGGACGGTGTCCCGTGGGCCTTCCGTTACGGGGAACCTAGTTTCAGTGTCTTGCTCAGAGGTTTCTAACTGCATCTTTTTTGCTGCAGTTAAGCACAGCATGTGTGCTCTATCTCCCTTTCTCCTTCACTGAATGCTTGAGGTAGGAGGCGTCAGACTCGGAATTAATGGGCAGTAACTTGGCTGTGCTCTGTGTTATTCAGTAAACTGTAGCCTCCACAGATACTGTTCCTCCCTAAATTCCTGGCTGCTTATCTCTGTGTCTGCCTTTGTGCGTTGGGTGCACAAAGTGTCTTTGAACCACTACATGAAGGCATGTCACCGTTAATGATTAACATCTGCCAGGAGTCTGGATTTGCTATTAGAATGGCCCATGCCAAGCAATTAAACAAATATTAGTATTGACTGATCTCAGCAACCAAAAGAATTTTTTGCGTGCTTCATAATTTCAAAATATTCCAACTGGTTCTAATACCCCATGCTTTTTTTCCCCCCCTTTAACTTCTGAATGTTTAAAATTCATTCAGAAGGAAGAGTCTTTGGCTGCTTTCTCTCTGACCTTATTTTTTTTTTTCTGTTATAAAGTCTCAGGCAGGTGATTTTTTTGTTTTTATTCATCAAGCAGTTGTGAGGGATTCACATTTTAGCTTGGGACTTGGAATTAAAAATGGTTTCTTACTCAATTACTGTGAGTAACACAAAAACCTGATTGAATTTGCTGCCTTATCTCTTCCTCATGCCATTTCATTTCACAATAGCTAATTGGATTGATATCAACACCACTGAAAAGTAATATCTTAACAAAAGGGCAGACAGTAATGAGTTAGAAATTGGAAGTGACTGGAAATTATCCTCTGTCCCCAAATACTCTACAGTGAAATCTCTAGTTTAGACAAACTGGTTGGAGAAAGGCACCCATTAAATAATGGACTCCGTAATGTTTCTGAAGTATGTACCATTTCTTTTCTTTTTTTCTTTTTCTTTTCCAGCAGTACATGGTCATTTCTGTCTGACACAGTGTTATGAAGAAATATGGACCTGCTCTGTAAATAAGAATCAGCTGCTGCATATTAACAGGAGTTATTTGCATATCAGTTGGTCTTAAGTCAGTCATTTCTCCTGCAATTTTGGTTATGAAGTTTGTTTAGAAAAATAAATTTAAAGAATGTTTCAAAGGTGCATTTCAGTCCATTTTGGTAGAATTCCCGTAGTTCAGAATTTGTTTGATGTGAATAAATAATTTTTTTGTTTTGTGTTTAGAGCTCCCTTGTCTCTTCTGGATGGTATTGTATTTATTTGTGGAAGGATGGACTTCTGTGTTTATTTTTCTTTATGATAGCTGTACTGATAGCCTCCAGTTATTCGAGTCCATCTGCGAAAGGCTGAGGGCTTAGTGGACTCATGTGGCTTTTCTGTCCCAGGTTCAGCTCTGGTTTCTTCCATGAGCCGCATCTCACAGCGTTTCGACGAATCCTATTTTCGAGGGGGCCTGTGTGGTTGTATAAAGTGCGACATGTTCACAGCTCACAGCTCTCCCAGCTCTGCCCAGGCTCCACCTGAGAGGGCGGGGCCTCTGACAGAGTGAGTGGCTTTAGGCGAGTCTAAGATTAAGTTTGTCCCGAGCAGTGTCAGTCGGAGTTGGTGGTGCCTCGATTTCTCGGGGGGCCCGATTTAGTAGCAGGAGAACTAGAAGAGAAAGTATTCCAGCATCGACAGGAATATTTGTCTCTGGGAAAGAACAGAACACTTTGCAGAAATGAAGTAAAAAGGGGTTGTGATTAAAAAACTTTGTAGAGTTCTCAGTTTCACTATTGAATACATTAACAAAAATAAGAATACAAGTGTATACATTTTTCAGTTCATAGATTTTCTGTTTCTCAGAAGTTTGATAATTTGAAAACATACCCAAGAGGAAGTTAGACTTTAATCAGAAAGTATGGCGACAGAGGGACTTCTGTTAGCTCATTCATGACACCAGCGGATAAAGTGATACTTCTACCCATCCACGGCATCCTGGAAAGCTCTTTGTAACTGGACCTATTTTTCATTGGCTTAAATTTTAGAGATGTCTCATTTTCATGGACCTTCAGCTGACTCCTAACACATTAGCTTTTTCTTTCCCATAATCTCTCCACCAAGATGCCTTCATCTGAAGCAGATTTTTTATGTTGTTGTTTTTTTATCCTCACCCAAGGACATTTTTCCATTTTTTGTTCAGGTAGAGTGGGAGGGAGAGAGAGGAACAGAGAGAGAGAGAGAGAAACATCGACGTGAAAGGAACACATCGAGTGGCTGCCACCCGCACACCGACCAGGGCCGGGGACAAACTGCAACCGAGGTACGCGCCCTTAGCGGGAACCGAACCCGGGTCTCTCAGGACCGCAGGCCAACGCTCTAACCGCTGAGCCAAACCGGCCAGGGCTGAAGCAGATTTTTAAATACCCTTAGAGGTCCTTAAGTAAGGAAACCTGAACCGCAGTCTTTTGTAACTAAAATAATAATCCTTTAATTAGCCAAGCTGTAACTTTGGGTTTAATTTAAAATGGATCACACGCATCTGCACTTTGTTGCTCTGTGTCAATGTACATTTTATGTGTCAGGTGGTTATAAAGGCAAGAGATAAAGAAAGAGAAACATGAACATCAAGTTTAAAACGACTGTGATGGTCCTGGCTGGTTTGGCTCAGCAGTTAAGAGCATTGGCCTGCGGACCAGAGAGTCCCGGGTTCGGTTCCCGCTAAGGGCACATACCTTGGTTGCAGCTTGTCCCCGGCCTGTTGGGGTCTTGTGGGTGGCAGCCACTCGATGTTTCTCTCTCTTCCTCCCTATCTGAGGATAAATGCAAAAGTGTCCTCGGGTGAGGCTGAAGAAAAAAACAACTGAGATGCCTCTCTTAGGATCTTAAACTGAAAGAGCATGGAAGGGCTATGGTTTTGGTGGACTTGGTGCTGCGAACAGGCCTCGGCTCCGCCCGGGCTGCAGGTGGCGCTGTGCTGTGCGGCCTGCGATGAGCAGGTGTTTGGACCGAAGAGGAGGTTTCTGCCGGTGCTGATGCTGATGCTGGTGTCGCTCTGTCGCAGGAGCTGCGGTCCCGCGAGGAGGAGCTGAGCCGCGCAGCCCTGCAGCAGAAGTCGCAGGAGGAGCTGCTCAAGCGGCGGGAGCAGCAGCTGGCGGAGCGCGAGATCGACGTGCTGGAGCGGGAGCTCAACATCCTGATATTCCAGCTCAACCAGGAGAAGCCCAACGTCAAGAAGAGGAAGGGCAAGTTCAAGAGAAGTCGCTTGAAGCTCAAAGACGGACATCGGATCAGTTTACCCTCAGGTACGACTTTGTCTTCGTGTTGCACAAGGCTGCTGTGTAATCAGCTTCTTTGGGTGATCAGGACCGGGTGGAGGTGGGAATGAGATTATTAAACATTGAGTGTCTTCCGTTGCTTCCTTGGGTTCGTGCATCGTGGAATGAACCACGAGCTTCCACGTGTGAAACAGCATCGAGCATGCCTGGCACTGGGTGGCGTGCAGAGTATTTAACTCAGAGCACTTGCTTTGTGTGGGCTCATTGATGTTCTCCTTGTGACAGCAAAGCGGAATTCCTGTGTGGCTGATGCACGGAGCCAGGGCGCCTGGCGTTGTCCAAGTCCGGGACAACTGCTGCTATTCCACCTTGGGTTTATTGTCTCCTCGGCATCTAGTGTCATCTGGTAACAGAGCTCATTTGGGACACAGATGCTCTTAGCACCTTCAACAAAATATATCAAGTATTCTACTTTTATCTGAGGGTTTAAAATGCTTTAGGTATAAAAATGAATCAGGAAATCTAGGGAGGCTCTTAAAAATGTTTTTAAATCATTGTGACAATACCATAAAGGGATTACATGTGTTGGGAAAAACTGAGCAGAATAGACAATAGCCAGCACACATTTATCTAATTGTCCTTTAGTGGTATGCTCTGTACTTGATTTAAGGAAAAGCCAAATGCCCCACATAGTTTGTGGTTCTAATACCAGGGAAGGGTGGGTGCTGAGCCAGGGTAACTGCACTTTATAGAATTTTAATGAAATATTCACATAGCTGCATCAACCTACCTCTCTGTTTCTCTTGTATGGCTTGTATATTGGAGTGTTTTATGGATTCTGGTGTTTTCCTAAGATGTGTGTTAATGGCGTGGGACTTTGATTTAATAATAACAGTTTTGTTTTATATAAAGTGTGTATAAGTTGTCCTGTAAATATACTTATTACAAAAGGTTGGAATCCTTGCAGCCGAGTGTGGTTTTTTTTTTTTTTTTAGGTTATTGCAGAAGTCCTCGAGGGTCAGCAAAGTGCTGGTAAGGGGTGGTCATGAGTACACACACTGGACATTATTGATTATTTGGTTGGATGAGGTGAGAATAGGCTCTGGGTCCTTATTCATTTTATCTGCGACCTCTCTTGGATAAATAGTCACTTCTCGGGTTCCCTTCTGATGTTTGCTTTTAACGTAGAGGACCGCCACTGGACAATACGTCAGACACAATGTGAAATAGTCAAGTTTATTTATGAGGAGGCTTCTCTTTTCGGGTACGGGTGATGGAGAAAATCAGAGAGGCCCCGACGTGAGTTTTCTTCTCCAGTTCTTAGCTGCATTAGCTTTCCTCAGTCTGCGTTGTGACTGTTACTGTCATTGATAGTCATTGATTCACTTGGGAAACTTGTAAGGGGAGGCACTTAGTGTCTCTTCTCCCTCGTTTGTTCCCCATAGTTTGTCACCAAGTGCTGTGGCCTGGCTCTGAGTTCTGGTTCTGGTTCTGGGCCTGTTTTCCGCTCTGGCTGGAGGCGCCTCCCTGCTGTAAAAACTCACAGAGCATTGGCTCCATGGTGTTGTGACAATCACGGGGCTCGTTGAACCTTTATAAAGCACTTCGATCCAAAATAAACTGTTTCATATGGGTAAGAATTTCTTTCTTTTACCACTTCCCCTCTCCCAGTCCAGCCTGTCATCATGTCCTGCGGACCTGTGTTCTCTCGTCCCCTCTTAAACTGCTCTGCCTGGGCAGGCCTTTCGTAATTTCTTACTTGGTAGATAGAAGCAGCCCCCACCTGGTACTTCATTTCTGTTTGCTTCATCTTCCAAGCCCTCCACCCTACCCCGTATTTCTCAGCAATTAACCGTAAGCACCAGTCCAAACCTATTGCAAAACCTTGCACAGTTTTCTCACTCAACACGTGACGATCTACCACGGACTAAGTACTAGGGATTGCAAGTAAGATGAACATGATCTCTGCCCTCACGTCACTTGCAATCTTACACAGAGAGTATCCATTCGGCCAGGATTTGCTGAGCACCTTTTCTGTGGGAGGTACCAGCTGGTGTGCCCTGGGACGGGGCACAGCTGTGCTGGAGACAGCCTGGCCTCTGCCCACGTGGAGCTCGTGCTGTCTTGGGGGAGGGGACCTTCAGCTAATAATCAAACGGCTATTTATTTTCTTGCTATAATTGTTGACTACAGTGAGGGAAAAGTCATATGACAGTGATTAGCAGAGAGCTGTGTCCTGGTCTGGGGAGAGCTTAGAGGGCCTCTTCAAGAAGTAGCATTTACAATGAGACTTGAAGTAGGGATGTACCAAATACAAGGGGAAGGCAGAGAACATGTGCAGAGAAGGCTGCTCCTTCCAGGACCTGAGAAAGGACCGGTGGGCTTGACCAGGGTCAGCAAAGGACACTCCCCTCCCAGTCACATCCAGCTGCCACCTGTTTAGTACAGCCCACGAGCTAAGGATGGTTTAGTCACTTCTAGATACTTGAAAAGAACAAGAAGACCACTTCACAACATGAACATTATATGAAATTTAAATTGGACTGTCCATACTGAAGTTGTATTGGAACTGTGACTGCTTCCTCGCTGTACCTGCAGATTTGAGTTGTTGTTATAGAGACATATGTCTCATGAAGCCTAAAATATTTACCATGTGTCACTTAACAGCAAAAGTGTGCTACCCTGGTTTAGACCAGGGTGAAGGACCAGAGAACAGGGCCAGATGACACCGTAGCAACTCAGATTTGGAGGGGCTCATAGAGGATATGCGACAATATACAACTGTACCTTAAGAATCATGAGGAGCCCTGGCTGGTTTGGTTCAGCAGTTGGAGCGTTGGCCCGTGGACCAAAGAGTCGCAGGTTCAGTTCCGGTCAAGGACACGTACCTCAGTTGTGGTTCGTGCCCAGCCCTGGTCGGGGTTGTGCCGGAGGCAACCAGTCGATGTGTCTCTCTCACATTAATGTCTCTCTCTCTCTCTCTCTTTCTTCCTTTCTCCCTCCCTGCCACTCTCTCTGAGGAAGAATGGAAAAATATCCTTGGGTGAGGATTTAAAAAAAAAAAAGAACCATGAGGAGCCTTTGAAGGGCTTTAAGCAGGGAGTGACATGGTCAGGCATGTACTTTTAAACCCGCATGTGGCTGCTATGAGGTAGACCAGAGGCCCAGAGGCAGCTGCAGGAGGTAGAGGCTGGCTGGCTGGGGGAGCAGGAACAGGCCAGCCTGAGGGGATGGAGGAGGCGGAAGAACAAACAGAATCAGACAGCCCGGCCCGCGCGGCTCAGTGGGCTAAGCATCGTCCCATGGGTTGAGAAGTCCCGATTCGATGCCCGGTCAGGGCACTTGCTCAGGTTGTGGGCCTAATCCCCAGTAGGGGGCGTGCAGGAGGCAGCCAATCAGTGTTTCTCTCTCACGTCGCTGTTTCTATTCCTCTCTCCCTTTGTCTCTCTCTAAAAAAGCAATAAAAACATATTATTTTAAAACAAGAATCAGACATGTAGTAAGTGTTTATTAGGTCCTGAACCCTGTGCCAAGTATTGTCTATACTTCTTTGTATATAATTATTTTTATAGTTGTCCTATGAAGTAGGAATAATGATATTTTCCATTTGAACATAACTGCAGCTTAAAAAGGTTAATTTGCTTTCCCAAAATTCATATGGCTAGTAAGTGGTGAACTGGGTTTAAATTTAAGTTTGCTAACTCTAAAATCTAGAATATAAACTTCTCAACTCTACTATGAGAAGAACATATACCACAGATTTACAAGATACTTTGTGTCTGATTTGCTAGGGAGGGTCAAGGAGACAGTATCAGGAAAACTTTTCAGATTCCTAGCGGGATTTACTGGATAGCTGTCTTGCCTACCAAATTCCAGTTCTTATTTCAAATAGTAGGCGGTTCTTTATAATTTTTTAAAAAGGTAAACTGTAGTTCTCCCGCAAATATGATATTAACCTGTCAAAGATTTTTTATTCAACTCACTAATTAATGAGGGAACTAGGTAAAAATAGTTCAGACAGAGTTATCGGCGCTAAGTATTTATGGGCCATTTATAAAGGAATGTTAGGATCGAGTGTTAGGATTAGATTGCTGGGTTAAATACAAACCTGGTTAATGCCCAATATGGCAATAAACCATAACCTTTGGGATTGTCTTTTTTGCCAGATAGAAACGATTTGCATCATCACCAGACAAAATCCACAAGTTAACCTCTGTTCCTTCTGAGTTGTAAAAATGTCCCAGCTGATAGAAAATCGATCCGAGGGGAAGGCGCCGAAAGAACACCCGGAGATTCCCTTCACCTGTGTCTGAGTTTTCAGTATTTTTTTACAGTTTACTACGTTTTCAGTATTTTTTTACAGTTTACTACGTTTTCTCAGTCTCCTCTTCCCTCTGATACTACTGCTCTTTCTTTCATATATTCCCATAGTTCTTTGCACATCTCTGTCATGACACCTGTCCTCTCCTACATTTAGGTAAGAGCACATCCAGCCGGTGTGGCTCGGTGGTTGAGCGTCGACCATAAACCAAGAGGTCACCGGTTCGATTCCCCATCAGGGCACAAGCCCAGGTTGTGGGCCCGATCCCCAGTGGGGGGCATGCAGGAGGCGGCCATTCGATGTTCTCCCTCATCAGTGTTTCTATCTCTGTCTCCCTCTCCCTTCCTCTTTCTCTAAAAAAAAAAAAAAAAACAATAGAGAGAGAGAGAGAGGAAAACAGAGTGACTACCCGTGGGACAGTGCCGTGACCACAAAAGGTTTTACCTATAGGAGAGGAAGTACTTTTTCTTGACCTTCTTAGGGTCCCTGGCTGGGTCTGAAAATTAAACTAACAAAGACATCAACAGGGGAAAGGCAGAAAAATCTGTTTAATGTAAGTTTTGCACAACATAGGAGCCTTCATCGGGAAATGGAAGCCCCGGACACAGTGAGACCCGAGTATGTCTGCCGGGTGCGGTGCATCGCCCAGTGCGAGGTTAAGAAGTGTGTTCCAGTGTGTGCCGGGTCCCATCATAACCTGTATTTTCCGTTTCCATCACCACAGCAACCCTGAGTGGTGGTGTTCCCCTGCAGCGGTGAGGAGACAGGCTCAGGGAGGTTTCTTGCTGGGGTCAGGTCCATAGTTTGTTAGCGACAGAACCAGAACTCATTTAAATCCAGGGCCTTCTGTTTCCATTTTGTTTTTAACCGTGTCGGACTGGATGACGCTAGCTCTTCCCGGAAAGTTGTACGAGCTACAGGCACTTGGTAACATTTCATTTTCCCGCGTGGGAGTGGGTGTCGTCTCTCAGTGTATCTAGCACATAGCTGAATCGTTATGGCCTTGAACCCCGCGTGGCAGAGGAGTAAGCAGCAGACCCTGTGGGATGTGCTGCCGTCTTGCTGCCTGGCAGTGTCTGCTTGGACCGCTGTGGCTCACGGCAGGACTGTGAGATGCACTAAAACCAGGAGGTCTCAGCTCTTCCTTCTCTCCACCTGGCAGATTTCCAGCACAAGATCACCGTGCAGGCCTCTCCCAACCTGGACAAGCGGAGGAGTCTGAACAGCAGCGGCTCCAGCCCACCCAGCAGCCCCACCGTGATCCCTCGGCTCCGGGCCATACAGCGTGAGCGCCCTCCCCGCCCGCCCGCCTCTGCCCGTGCTGTCCCTGGTTAACCGAGACTGGCGTGTTTTCGTAGCTGGCTGTAACGAAGCGTTTGACGTGTCATAGGTGTCACAACTACGGAAAACAAAATTTAGTCTTACATTTCTTAACCTAGTTTTCTTCCAGTCGCAATATTTTTATGTTCTGTGCAACCTATGATGTGATCGTGAGACGTTTTGTTACACACCTGGATACAAAATTAGCATAAGCTCATTCTGTCGGCATATTTATGGATATTTTGATAAATGAAATCAGGAATTCAAGGTTAGATCCATTTCTTTCCTTGTTTTGGAAAGAAAAAAAAATGTCTGGCTTTTGAGATTAAATTTTAATTTGGTCTGTAGTGACCAACCTAGTACTTCAAAATACCACGTGGTATTTTGGTTTTAGAAGGAGTGTTCAGCCTGGTGGAAAAGACAAAGTGAATTCACCTCTCACCTTCGTGTTCCGAGAGTTTCACAGGGGCCCTGAGTTAGAGTGTAGTGAAATGAAATGAAATGAAACTACTGATTATTATTATTATTTTTTTTTATCCTCACCCGAGGACATTTTTCCATTTTTTTTTTTTTGTTGTTCAGGTAGAGTGGGAGGGAGAGAGAGGAAGAGAGAGAGAGAGAAACATCGATGTGAAAGGAACACATCGAGTGGCTGCCATCCGCACAACCGACCAGGGCCGGGGACAAACCGCAACCGAGGCACGCGCCCTTAGCGGGAACCGAACCCGGGTCTCTCAGGACCGCAGGCCGACGCTCTAACCGCTGAGCCAAACCGGCCAGGGCACGACTGATTATTTTTAATGGTGAGTCCAAATAACCCTCAAACATAGGTGAAGCCAAAGAATATGTTTAGCACGTGTGAATGGAGGTAACCTGGCCATCAGCCTGTTACCAGATTTAATAATTCATTTACAGCCTCTTTCTCCACGAAACGTAATCGTCTGCTGCTTCCCATCTTTACTGGAGAAGAATTTCTAAGAGGATATTTTCACTAACCAGGCTTGCAGTCAGTTTCTTTGATTTTTTCTTTGGGTAATGAAAACCTAGGCACCGGTGGACTTGTGTTTTGTTTTTAAGCTGGACACCAGTGTCTTCCTAGTGAGAGGAAAATAATCTAAATAAATGTGTAATCTTAGAACTTAAAATAGCATCATCTTATTATAACTGAGTTGTCTTTCTGAGGAATTGCTTTTCGAGAAAGCCGCACTTTGCACCTGGCCTTTGACCAGATGGAGGAAGGGCGTCGGTCAAGAGCCAGAGGGTTCGAGTCGGGTCTCTGCCTTGGCAAAGGGACATGGGAACAGGAGTCGCGGCCTCTGGTTTGACCAGCTGTTGCTCTGCCTTCTTCTCTTTGTCTTCACACTCTTGTTCTTTAAAATTTATTTCTTTATTGATTTTAGAGAGAGAGGAAGGGAGAAGGAGAGAGAGATAGAAGCATTGATGAGAGAGAACATCGATCAGCCTCCTTCTGCATGCCTCCCACTGGGGATCGGGCCCACAACCTGGGCATGTGCCCTGACCGGGAATCGAACCGGCGACCTCTTGGTGCCTGGGTCAGTGCTCAACCACTGAGCCACACTGGCCAGGCATCTTCACATTCATTTTGTCATTGTTATTCTTTAGGACTCTTTTTTGTTTGTTTAAAGAACAGTTTTAGGTTCATAGCAAAAGTGAGCAAGATGTACAGAGATTCCCATACTCCTTCCCCCCAGACAGCCGTCCCCCACTACTGCCACCCAGTGACAGAGGTTACATTTGTTAAAGTCCATGGACCTACATCGACACATCGTTATCACAGAGTCCACGCTGGGCTCACTGGTGGTGTGCGCTCTGTGGGCTTGGACACGTGTAAGACGTGCATCCGCCATTGTCCAGGGTGTGCTGCTTAACCAGGAGGTACGTTCCGAGGAACGCAGCCGGGGACCTCGTGGTCGTGCTGTCATCACAGTCACTTACACACCCGGCAGTGCAGCGGCTCTGTGAGCACAGTGTGGACATCCCTCGTGCACAGAGTGGCCACGGGTCAGAGCAGACTCCACAGCACGCAGCACACAGGATGGGGGACGGGAGTGGTTAGGAAGGGCACCTGGCCTTGGCTGGTTCGGCTCAGCGGCCTGAGTGTTGGCCCGCGGACTGAAGAGTTGCGGGTTTGATTCTGGTCAACGGCACGTACTTCGGTTGCAGTTCGGCCCCTGACCCTAGTTGGGGTCATGTGGGAGGCAACCAGTCGATGTGTGTCTCTCTCATCAATGTTTCTCTCTCTCCCCCTCCTTCCCTCCCCCCCCCCCCACTCTTTCTGAGGATAAATGGAAAAATATCCTTGGGTGAGGATTGAAAAAAAACAAAAAGGGCACCTGGACGAGAAGCACTTAGATGGTGCTTGGCAGGTGGGAAGAGCTGTGTGTAGCAGTTTTTCTTCTGCTCCTTACTTGGGAGCTGGTATGGCCTGCGGTGTCTCGCTGTCTTCCTGGGACAGCACTGGCGTGTTCCCATGGTACACTCTGCCTCGGCACGGGGCACACCCACGTGCACACCTGCTTCACTGTGAGTTGTACGTGTTCTCACGGTACACTCTGCCTCGGCACTGGGCACACCCACGTGCACACCTGCCACACTGTGAGTTGTATGTGCTCTCACAGTACACTCTGCCTCTGCACGGGGCACACCATGTGCACACCTGCCTCACTGTGACTTGTACATGTTGTCTGGCACATTTCTCATGGATCAAACATGATCGACTTGAGTTAGAAAAATTGATATGAAGGCATCAAAAGAAGCAAAAGACAACCTCCAAAGCTAAAGGAAAGGGTAATTATGTGTATTGAGATGGGAAACATTTCAGTGAATTTGAACAACAAAGAGATTACCCAAAGATTATTTAAATAATATCAAAGTAAAGGGCCTTACAGAATAAGCTTGACTTGGCATGAAAACATGAGTATTGCCCTGGCCGATATGGCTCAGTTGGCTGGAGCATTGTCCTGTTCATCAAAAGATGGGTTCGATCCTGGTCGGGACTCACAGCTAGGTTGCAGGTTTGATCCCTGGTCAGGGTGCATACAGAAGGCAACCAAACAATATTTGTCTCTCACATTGGTGTTTCTCTTTCTCTCTCTCTCTTTCCCTCTCTGTCTCTAAAATAAATAAGAAATGTATTCTCAGGTCAAGATTTTTGAAAAAATGAGTATTTCACTATCATGCAAAGAATCACTGTCTGCTAAAGAGAGCACCTTCTGAAATGTGCACAAATTGTTTTATTACTATTCTTTCTTACTGTGACTTCCTCTGGCTCGCTCAGGATTGGCACCGTCACGTGGCATCACAGTTGAGAACAGGAACAGGGGACTTAGGGTGTCGGGGTATGTGTTGTGGTTGTGGACACGCACGTCTTCCCTGCGGCTGAATAGAATCAAACGGTGGGAAAGGCGGTCACGTGGCCTCCTGGACTCCAGGCACCTGCTGCCATTGCACGTCCTTGGCATGTTCCTAGTAACAGTATCGGGATGGATAGTAACCTTGGAGCATGTATCTTTCCCAAGAGTCGGCTGATACAGTGAACTGCAGGAAGCTCGCCCATTCCCCCCAGAGCTGCTCATCAGTCTGCACAGACAGGAACCAGGAGAGCTCTGCCAACAGTAGTGACGCGAGGCGAAGGCAGGTAGGAGAGAGGGGGACAGTAGACCAGAAGCGCCGCAAAGGCAGAGCTGGGCCCCAGCCTCAGCACGGCTATAACCACAGTCATAGCCACAGTCAACGCGCTGAGCACTGGCCATGTGCTGGGCACGTCTCTAAGCTGCTTCCCCGCGTTAATCCATTTATTCGTCAAGACAACTTCACGAAGCAGATACTGTTGGAATCCCGACCAGGCGCGGAGCGCTTATGCAACTCGGCCTAACTGGGCGGATACGAAGTGGGGAGGCTGGATCCAGTCTCCAGAGCGTGGGCTCTTGACCAGACCCTTTCCAGCCTCCTGGGACAGCAGATGTTTAATGTGGATGCAAGAGAAAATGAGCAGATGAAGAGAGGGAGGAGGAAGATAAGGAAACTGGAACTTAGTTCTTGGGCCAGAGGCTGGTACACTGGGTAGTTAGATAAACTCATGTCTCATCATCTTCCAACCTGAAGCATTTGCCGCTCTCCTCGGCCGCTGTCCTGGAAATGAAACTGCTGACCCTCCACGCTAATTCCACTGCAGCCCTCTTAATAAAGACGAGCAGCTTACTCAAGATGGCCAGGCACACACATGCACGCGGATACATGTACACACACACACACACACACACACACGTGGACGTCCGTTACAAAACCCGGAAAACATTGAAACACAAATCAAGCATCACCCATAATTATCTAAAGGTTTATATTTTCCTCTTTACAAAAGCAGTTGTCTCTCAAAGGTCAACACGTGAATAAAAGTTTGATATGTTTCTTAGCTTTTCTTATGTATACATACACGTGTATGTATAAATGCTTAATTTTTACTGAAAAATTGGTGATATATGTTTTATATAACATTATATATTATTTTTATCTATACCTCATTTTTACAGCCACAGATTATAAATATGTCATGTTTTAAATTGTGTTTTTAGAACATCTGGTATGTTACAGGACTGTATTTCTAAGTGTATAGTGATAATAGCTATTTTCTGCAGTGATTCCTAAGTCAGTGGTAAATTCACAGAAAGACATTTCGTGTATCAGCAAAATGTGGACATTAAACATGAGTAAAAACCTCCCAGTGAGTTGATTAAAAATAAGACAGGACATGGGGAAACTTCCGTATTTCCAGACTTTAAAAGGTAACTATAGCCAAGCAGTGTCTCAGCGAAACTGTGACAACTCGTGAAAAATTGACCTAAGTTGCAATTTTAAATTATAGCTTTAAGGTTTAAAACTGTAATTGATTTGGCTAAAAAATTAGGGTGCCAAGTTTATTTTAACTCACATGTTGAGTTTGGCTTTTTTCCCCCGCAAATAAAGTGAAATCCTAGCTGTCACAGAATGTTAACTAAATAATCAAGTCTTTGCTACTAACTTACCTCAAATATGTACCTTTTAAAAAATTTATTTCAGTTTTTGTGCTGTTTTTATGATCAGAGAAAGAGTCTCACCATCGGTAGGGCGAAAGAAATAATTTCTTTATTGTTTTCATATTTCTTCATTGTGTACGTGTCTTGAGTAAGCTAGTTTTACAAGTGATTTGGTTCATTTTACTTAAAAAATTTTTAGTTGGTTAATGAGTGATACTCTCTGTTTAGTGACTTCAGATGAAAGCAATAAAACTTGGGGAAGGAACACGGTCTGTCGACAAGAAGAATTTGAAGATTTAAAAAGGAATTTCAAGAAAAAAGGTTGTACCTGGGGACCAAATTCCATTCAAATAAAAGAGAGAACTGACTGCAAAGAAAGGTACGTGTGTGCCACCTGGTGGTTCCGCTGTGTACTGTGCCCAGGGCCAGAGCCATATTGAGTATTGCACAGGCCAGACTTAACTTTTGAAAATAAATTAGAATTACTGACATATAAAAGAAAAGAAAAAACGAAAGAAAATAAATAAATAAATTAGAATAATGCAGAGCTATGGGAATATGATTTTAATTTCTACGATGAGTTTATCATACTACATTGTTATTTAAAATTAAGTAGTTAAGAGATCTGATAGATTTTCTGTCTCATTTTAAAATTTTATTTGTGGTTTATTAGCTCCTCAAAACCTAATTTGTTATGTGGCTCTAGTACATTAAAATAAACACCTTTCTCTTGTAGAATAAGACCTCTCTCAGATGGCAACAGTCCTTGGTCAACTCTCTTAATAAAGAGTCAGAAAACCATGCCATTGGCATCATTATTTGTGGACCAGCCAGGTATGTGGAAAATGGGTTTGTTTGAGTCAGACTTCTGGGTGTCCTGGGAGGCTCTGCTCTGGTAGCCTCAGACGGTCGTGCAGGGAGCAAGGGCAAGGTGAGCAAACAGCAGTTCTTACCCCGTCACCTAAGCTCAGAGTGATTTCCTGTCCTGTAAGTCTTCGTGGTGTTAGGTCATTTGGGTCCACATTGTTTATTGGGAATTTGTCACTCCTATTCTTTATCAGAAAAGCTAGTATCATAATTGGGTATGTAGAACCAAGTTAGTTCATTATAGGAGGTAGTAAATATGAAAATGTAGTCAGTTGAAATTCTGGATTAAGTGGGTCTTCTGGCTGATTGCCACCGCTTGACATGAAATTTTGTCCAGCAGGTTAACTATGAAAACGATTGCTTGGAGAGTATTACAGTGGAGTCTTTATTTAATTTAAATGAGCCGTATTTTTTTTTTTATTTACATTTTTTTTTTTACATTTTTACATTTTTTGTTCAGATAAAGCGGGAGGGAGAGAGAGAGAGAGAGAGAGAAACATCGACGTGAAGGGACACATCGAGTGTCTGCCACCCACACGACCAACCAGGGCCGGGGACAAACTGCAACCGAGGTACGTGCCCTTAGCGGGAACCGAACCCGGGTCTCTCTGGACCGCAGGCCGATATGCTCCAACCGCTGAGCCAAACCGGCCAGGGCTTATTTTTAATATTCAGCATTTCTAATCAATATTCAGATATCAATATTTAGATATTGAAGATGGGTGGAAATTGTTGAAAAACTTCAGGAATTGTAATCATCAAAGAAAAGAAAAGTGGTCTTTATATGTAATCATTTAAATGAAAGATGTTTAGCCCAGCCGGTGTGGCTCAGTGGTTGCATGCACCAAGAGGTCGCCAGTTCGATTCCTGGTCAAGGCACATGCCCAGGTTGTGGGCCAAATCCCCAGTGGGGGGCACGCAGGAGGTGGCCAGTTAATGTTCTGTCTCATCGATATTTTCTATCTCTCTTTCCCTCTCCCTTCCTCTCTCTTTAAAATCAATAAAGAAAAAAAAAAAGTTTAGCAAAACATGGTACATTTTTTTACTTTATTGTTAGTGCTGTGCTCAATTTTACACCTATTACTCAGTACCCCTGTTAAGCTTTCTTCTATATTTTCATGAGCACGTGTTTTCAGTATAAATATCTCCTTAAATGCATTTGAGTCTTCATGAGACAGGTGCTGTCATTCTTGGATAGATGCTTTCTGATTTATCACTTGTCCCAAGTCTTCCCTGTGAAGGCAGGAGGTTCTGTGATTCATCGTCAAAGACAGTTTGAGGGCGAATGAAGAACAATTAATATTAAAACTGTTGTTTCTGTAGTATATTATTCATTATTTGTGACTGTCCGGATAGAAGAAATAAAGAAGTCATCCTGCCTTTTTTTTTTTAGGATATTTTGATCCTATTAACCCCTCCTCCAAAGGACAGTTAGAGGAATATAAGAGCATATGTGACTGACTCAGTTCGGTCTCCCTGAGTTAACTCTGTAGTCCACTTGAAGGTTAATGGACAAAAGGTTTACATGTGTCTGTCCTGCCTGACGGTCCCCTCCCACTGCCTGTCTGAGTGGCCAGATCCTTTTAAGCATTTATGTCTCAGCCCAAGCCTTCCCTGGCCTCCTGACTGCCTTAGCTGAAATAATATCTCGCCACATCTCTCTAACTTCATACCCGTTTCTGTTCATTCATAGCTTTTATCTGAAATTCTGATCTGTGCACGTTGACACTGTAATGCGTGTGTGTCACCCCGAACTAGAAAGTCAGCTCCAGGAAGGCAAGGACTCGACTCCCAGTGCCTGGCACTTGGCAGGCACTCAGTACTTACCGAATGCCTACATCAGTCCTAAAAGGACTATCCGATCTTGTATGGGTCCTGACTGCATTTACCTGGGGTGTATAATGCTCGTCAGTGGTCATCAGAGGGGCCGGGAAAGGTTGCGATGAGCCAGTGGAAGTTCACGACCCCTGGGGAAGGTGCACACTGTGCAGCTCAGGGAGGTACGTGGGAGCACGCACTCGCAAATGCTCACCATACTTCGAAAGCTATGGATTTCATCTGACAGCAGCGTCTCCCCTCTTCTGTTTAGATGGTGGGTGGGTCATTTATGATTTGTCACATGTACTATGCACTCAGTTCACCAAAATGCATTTGTGCCCGCTTGACGGAGGCACCGCTCAGGGAAGACCAGACGCCTCAGGAGGTGAAAATCGGGGTGGTCAGAAGCTTGCTCACGTGGCCGTGGCCTCCTGGTCCATAAACGGAAGGAGCTGAGGATGCTGCAGGAATCCGAGGTCCCCCGAGGGAAGTGTTAGGCTGGACTAGTGTTGGGGGTTATTCGGCTGAGAGATTTATGAGGGGAAGCGAGCTGGGGTCGGCAGTGTCACAGAGAGGGCAGAGGACAGATGGAGGAAGGAGGGGGGCTCACCGAAGAAGACACCCGTGGGAAGAGCAGGGGCTTTTTGGGAGAAGAGCTGGTGTCTGGCTTCTTGCCTGTAGAGCCGGTTTAAGAGAGTAGTAGCACCTCGTTGTGGAGGGGTAACTGGAGGGCCACTGTGGGTCCATTCATACCCTGGAGTAGAATTGGTGGTTCCCATCGCTCATTGTTAAGCATCTATGTGGTAAGCACATGCCTTCCTCTTCAGCTAGTAGAACCTGTTACCCTTTAGGACAACCCTCTTCGGAGCGTCTTCCTCTTTAGCAGAGGCCCCCAAACTTTAGCAAAGGCTTGTGGGAACACAGACTGCTGGGCTCCAGCCCTGGGATTTCTCATTCCATGTCTGGAGTGGGCCAGGAATTAGCATTTCCACAAGCTTTCGGGTGATGCACGTGGGATGGCCCAAGGAACGCACTTCGAGAACCACTGCGAGCTGTAGACAGTGGGGCCTGAGTTGCATGTATTCGGAGGAGAAAAAGGCGCACTGTGTCTGACACACAACAGGGCCTAGGGACATGTGTGTGCATTTCCGTGTCTACATGCCTTTGTTTCTGCAGTAATTTACTTTCCGTGCCCAGGAGGAACCGTTTTCTAAAGGCCTGGACTCCGCCTCCTAGGCCCTGCTGGATGGAGCGTTTGCTGAACTGAAAAGGAGTCCACCATGCATTTGATTCAGAATATTTATTTATTAGGTTCTGGCTTTATTCTATGTATAGTTTAAAGGATTTGTACTGTAAAACTCGACTACAGTGTGTATCTGCCTTTATTAGGTGCTTGTGAAGACCCGAAACTCTGTGCTGACGGGTCAGAACACAGAAAACCGAAGCAGATCAAACCACCTGGGCCAGCCTACGTGGACTTACCTCCGGGGAAAGATGGCCAGAGAGAGGCCCCGCTGGAGGCGGACAGCTGGGAGGAGGCAGCGACCGGGAGCCCAGCCGCCAGCACCCCACAGGTGACCCCCACCAACAGTCTAAGCAGGTCGCCCCCGCGAAGGAGAACGGAGTCCGCTCTGTACGGCTGCACGGTGCTGCTGGCATCCGTGGCTCTGGGCCTGGACCTCCGAGAGCTGCCCCGGGCCCCGGCCGCCGAGGAGCCGTGGCCCAGGGAGGAAAGGAGGAAGCGCGAGGGCGTCCTCCAGTGGGCCCCCAGGCCCCGCAGCGGGGCCGCGGATCGCCCCCGGCCGCCAGCCACCAGCGAGGGCCCCGGCGTCCCAGCCTCCCTGCCGCCAGCCCGCGCCCTGGGCCTCCTGTCCAGGCCCTCTCTCTCCACAAAGTGCTTGCTGCACATGGAGGGCGAGAACTCCTTCGACGGCAGCACACACATCACGCATGAGCCCAGCATGCCCGCGCGAGGTGTCTGCCCTGCCGCTGGAGGGTGTCATCGTGAGCTGGCCTTCACCCCGAGACGGGAGGCCGATCGTGGTGCGTGGAGACACCCGTGTCCTCCCTCCTCCGAGCAGACCCGTGGGAACGTGCCTCCTTGTGCTTCTTCAAAGGAAAGAGCGTGTCACCGACGGACAGCGTCTGATGGAAATGCCTCTCAGGCCCCAGGTAGGCTGCACCGTGGGCAGAGGCCCACACGCCATGTCGGCCGGAGAATGTCACCTCGTCTGGGGGCTGCCAAGTGATGGCCTTTCCCAGTGACTGCATTGACAGATCTGCACCATTCACACAGCCCTTGGGATTTTACCCTACTCTTCATTTAACTAGCATTTGAATTCTGGGAAAAGTATAATTAAACGTCAGGAACTTAAATACGTAATAGCGCACTGAAACAGTAAGCGTGTGTGAGACGTCCCTCGTGCTGAGGGGACAGGTCATGTGTCCAAATCCGAACCAGTAATTAGTGGGAGAGCCGGAACCAACTCTGGTCCTCTCCTCTCCCGTGTCACCTGTCGTCCGCATCACCTGGCCTCGCTGCCCAGAGGGAGGTGGGCACGTTTACTGTAGAAGGCAAGTAGCACACGAGGTGCTGGGTGGGCTGGACTGTTACTCCTGTGCATGAGATAATGACGGCCACCTCAGACCTGACCTGAGTAGTGAGACTGTATGTGAGAACGCATACCTTACACTGTAGCGTACTGCTTTAGGGTTGGTGATAAAGTATATGCAGACGGAAAGTGCTTTCATTCTCTTTATCTTTTCCTCTTTTCATAAGTACTACACCTCGACGTGGTTCTTTTCATGTTATTGTCCATTGTCTTTAGAGAAATTGGTTTATTACTCCTTTGTAATCATAAAGGAGAAATCCTAGCAGAATAACCCCATAGGAAACCATTCTTTTTAAAATTAAATTTATTGGGGTGACATTGGTTCATAAGATTATAAATTTCAAGTGTACATTTCTATGGTACATGATCTGTAGGAGACCATTCTTTTTCTCTTCATTATAAGCCAATAATCACTGAGTGGAGTGGTAATAAGTCAATTCTTCAGAACAGAAAGAGAGTGAGTAACATGTAAAAACCTGACTGCTTTCCTATTTTTATTAATTTTTTTATACTCATAATCTGAGAGTGAAGTGTAATCATATTGACCATCATTTCAAGAAGTCTCGAATTGACGGCAGCCTCGTCCATTCTGGGATCTGCCCCGTGTACAGGGCGGTTCATCGGCTGTTGGCACCAGCTCCCCTCACAGAAGTGCTCTCTGTGGTCCGCAGCCCTCCCAGCCGGGCTGCACTGCAGAAGAAACCAACCATGAGGTCCTAACACTTTTAAAGGGTTTGTGTTTGGGTTTCTTTATGGAAACTCACTTTAAAGTGATTATCGAAATGAACTGTCGTAGGTCTTCGTCTTGGTGTGCGTTGTTTCAGACTCACTGTCTTTGCTTTCTCTGCCAGCTGGTGCCACAGGAGCCCCTGCGCTGCCGGCTGAGCGGGCCTGGGGGCTGCCCCGCTCCGCCTGCCCTCACGTCTGTCCTGGAGAACAGAGAGCTGTCACGACGGGGCCTCTGCCCCCCTGCTCCCTCAGCGGCCCTGCGGCTGACGCCCGGGCCTTCCCAGGGACAACAGCGCCTCGGCCGGCACGGGCCGACCCTGGCCTGGGTGGCGCAGGACCGGCCCCGGACTGTCCCCTCGGTGCCAAGGACAGAACTAGACCCCACGTGCCTTCCTTACTGGACGCGGACGCGGAGGGCCAGAGCCGGGACCGCACGCTGCCTCTCTGCCGGGTGAGGAGCAGGAGCGGCCGGCCCTCTGTCTACGAGCTGGAGAAGGAATTCCTGTCCTGAGTGCCTTACGTTGTTCAAGCATTTCTCTCTTTTTAAGGTGAACAAATTAAAACACTGTGCCTACCTTTGAATTGTCTCATGCTGCTGTGTCTTCCAAAGCTGTGGCCACGCTCCCACGACGGTGACGGTAATGGACGTGTGACGTCTCCGAAAGGGATGTGCGCGCTGTGAGCTGTAGGGGGATCGCTTTCTCCCCCGGACCCCTGCCAGCACCCGGGACACACTCCAGGTGGAGCAGGACGCGGGCGACAGAGGTCTGCTGGGAAGAGTTACCTGAGCGCAACTGCGCTGCTGCTCCCCGGCCCGTCTGCGGGCGCCCGGGACCCGCGGGGTCACCTTGTCCCTCCCTCCCTCCCTTGTTTTATTTCTCCTCTTCTTCTCACCTCTCTCTCTTGTGCAACAGAAAACCGAGAAGAATGATGTGACATTAGTAAGCAAAGGTGTCTATTTTTAAAAAAATGGTAATTAGAATAGATGCAAAGTCCCATTTAAAGTACGTAGACTCGACGGTAGGTTTATAATGCATAAATATGTCCAATTCTCACCTAAACTATGCACTATTTTTCTCTCTGAGGAAAATCTACTGAATGTAACTTGTAAAAGTTGTACTGAATGTAACTTATAAATGTATCCATTCGAAGTCCAAAGTAGATTTTTACACGGTCAGTTACTGACACTCGGCTCGGACCAGATGCGTGCGCCTTAGCGCCGTGTCCAGGTTCTTCTGTAGAAGGAGGGCCGCCATTAATTTGGTCTTCAGAAGTGTAAAGCCTTTTCATTTTGTAGCAGAATTTTAAAAAGTTGACACATGTATCATGTATTGTAAACACTCATGTCATGTAATTTTGTTTTTCTCTATTTAAATGCATAATTATCTTAATCCCGAACACAGTTAGAGGGAAACACTGCCAAGTCAAGAAACAGCAGTACTGTTAGAATTCAAGCATTGTGTAGTTATTTCACATTTAACTTAATTCTGAATGAAGCCCTGGCCGGTTTGGCTCAGCCATTAGAGCGATGGCCTACGGACCAGAGAGTCCCGGGTTTGGTTCCCGCTAAGGGCACGTACCTCAGTTGCGGTTTGTCCCCAGCCCCGGTTGGGGTCGTGTGGATGGCAGCCACTCGATGTGTCTTTCTCTCATCGATGTTTCTCTCTTTCTCTCCCTCCCTCCCTCCCGCTCTATCTGAGGATAAATGCAAGAATGTCCTCAGGTGAGGATAAAAAAACAAAACCAAAAAAAAAACCATGGTTATTCAGATAACAAACGATAAATACTTAGTTTTTTTTCATACAATGAAACTAAATTACAAATCTTCCTTGATACTTTATTTAGAATTTTACATTGGTTAAGGTTTACTGAATAACTGAAATGTCAGCAATTTAGATTAAATCAGGTACGATAAAATACCTACCTATAGAAAACATGAAAAATTCTGTTTGGTCATTTGGAAACACCTCAGTTGCTTTGTAGGTATGCCCTCAGCAGATGACCAATGTGACACACAAGGATTATAGTAACATTTTGCCCTAAAGAAAACAATCTTGTGTTTAAGATTCTTGCAGCAAAATCTCAGGTACTTGTTACGTTTTGTTGTATTCTGTTCATTCCATACCGTGGCTTTACTTTTCGGTAGATGTTGAATGAGGCCATTGAGATTTGGTTTCCTCCAAATTTTATCGCATTTGGAAAGGTGGTTGAGTGTTTCGTACTCTGTTGTTTGGGGGTGTGTAACTTCTAGCTGAAAGTAAAGGAAACGCAGGACTAAAATAAAACATGGAAGAAATACAGAAACTGTTCTCAGCTTTGCTTCTACCAAAACACTGTGTGGGGTGGGGGGCATGGAGGGTGTCCATCTGTCTCGTCCCTCTGTTCCTGTTCCTGTTTAGCTTTATTTCAGTCAACTCTGTTTTAATGAATCTAGAAATGAAGCCATTTAAAGAGATAATTACGATATAACGATTTACTCTGACATGTTACTGCATAGAGCTATTTTTTTTTTCTGAGATCTATTGTACATTTGTGATTTTCTATGTGTATACTTAGCAGAATCTGGTTATTTATTTTTGTCTAGACTTCATAGCTCACTGAAAGATAAATTAAACTGATTACTGCTAGTCAACAATTCAGGTGCTCCTGCTGCAGAGACCTAAGGCCTGGGCCTGTGTGCTGTATTGTGAAGCCTCGTGCGTGAAAAAGATGTTTACATATGTTGTCTATTTTTTTAATAAACTTTTTTATAGCTCGTCTACTTGCTCAGTGGTTTTGATCTACTCCCAGTAACTGACTATATTTTGTAATGGTTTATTTTGTATTCAATTAGGAAAAGTATGTTAATAAAGATCATTGATGCTTAATAAGCCAGGTATCAACCCGCCAAATTCATTACACTGTGGATCACTAAATGAGTCGTGGGATTAAATACTTTTATAAAAGTGTAATGAAATATTTTATTTAAAATGTTTGGTTTACACATGCATTGAAAAGTTCCACTTCCTTGTGAGAGTTTGCAGCCTCAGCTTCTCAGAAGGCGAGGAATTGGAATAGTCACAAAATTGCAGCCGGTGCTGCAGGAATGTGACTAATGAGCCTTGTTAATTGTTACCACGTTTAAATGAGATGAATTTCAGAAACCACCCAACATCTGGTAATTCTTGAGTGAATTAGAAAATCAGATCACAGCATTTCATGCAGATCCCAGCATCACCCACCATATGAAAGGGAGGGACATTTGTCATCATTGTGCATCTCCTAGGTTCCCATATAAGACATCTGTGACTCCCTGTAATGAAATTTGCAAGGTAAGCAGTAACATCCCTGCGTCATTGGATATGAAATAGACGCAGACGTCTGGTAAGTTGCTGAAGCAGCAGCCTGTTTCGGGTCACAACACCTACCTGTTCACCCTGTGGTAACCACACGCAGAGCACAGAAGGCAAAGGCATCGGAGGCCCCAGCCTTGCCAATGCAACCCAAAGCTAAGGTAGTTTTTCATTCATCGGCAAAAGTCTACAAATGTGTAAGTACTTAACTCAAAGCAAAGCCAACAGTGGTGAGTATAGTGGGTGCTTTCTTGGTGAGTGTAAAACTATATGGAAAGTACTAGAACATTCATCTCTAATAGAACAACTAGGAAAAATGATGGGTTTATGAATGATGAAATTAAGTACTGCAGAATAAATGTAAAATAATTGGGTTTAAGCTGTCTATACTCTTTACTTCTGAAGAGGCCAACATGCTAAAACACAGTGAAAAATGAAGTCTTCATGAATTAAACTATGTCAGGTGTCATGCAGTGGATCCCACTTGGATGTTTTTTACAGCCAAGCTGAGCTGGGGGAGGGGGCAGGCCATCAATCTAATGCCACAGACTCTCACTGTTCTTACCAAGATTCAGTATATCTTTTTGAGTAAATATTTATTTGTTGTATGCTTTCAAGACAATTTCTAGAGGCTTTAAAATTTTTTTAAAGACAGTTTCTCCAGTTATGGTGATTTCCTGGTGGGGCTGTCCTTGAACCTTCTCATGCGGCCATCCCATAAGTGGAACCGCATGGCAGTGTCTTACAAAGCTGATCACTGACTCCTTTTGCAGCGTGTTCTCCTATTGGCTCATGCAACACCACCCACCCGCATTCGTGTTGTTAGTTCCTGGCTCTCACTGTGAGGCCAGTCCCTCAGCTGTCTCCAGCCCCACCCGAGCCTTAGAATCCATGCGTACATATTGCGCTTTCTTGTCATCAGATGGCTACCAGGCATTTCAGCCTGGACGTGGCCCAGAAGGACCCTGACTCAGCGCCTTCCCTGAACTCACACCTTAGGGTTAGGGTTAGGGATAGGGTTAGGGTTAGGGTTAGGGTTAGGGTTAGGGTTAGGGTTAGGGCTAGGTCTCCCTTGGTCTCCTCTCAGCAAACAGCCCACTAGTCATCCCGAAGGAGCAACGTCGCCAGCGCTTTCGTATCACCCATGGTGGTTCCGCACCGATTTGTAGGAAAGTTGGATGAATTGCTCCCATTTTACACATGAAGAGACTGGAGCTTGGGGATGGCAAGTCAGCTGCTGGATCTGAATCCAGTCTGCGTCTAATGCTTTTAAAAAAAATTGTATTGAATTTCAGTCAAGACGGCGGCGTATGTAACCCTGATATCGCCTCCTCCCACAACCACCTGAACATGACAACTGAACTACAGAACAACCATCATTCAGTCCATCTGAAATCGAGCTGAATGGAAGTCCTACAGCTAGAGACTTAAAGCAGCAGCCAAATGGAGACTGGTAGGAGGGCGGAGGTGCGGATGGGCTGGTCCCACAACCACGTGCGGCGGATAAAATTCAGGAGGGACACCTGGGCTAGGATAGTCTTCCCTGAGGAGTGAGGGGTCCTGTCCCACACCAGGTACCCAGCTCAGGGTCCCAGTGCCAGGAAGAGAATCCCCATCATTTCTGGCTGTAAAACCAGCAGGAACTGAGGCTGAGGGAGGCTGAGGCTGCTGGAGCCCCAGGCAGCTCCTCTTAAAGGGCCCGCGCACGGACTTACTTGGACTCACTCCTTCTAGGCTCCAGCTCTAAGAAGGCAGCTTGAAAGGCACCAGGGACAAAAAGGGAAGAACTGAGTTGTTTGACATCAGGGCAAGGGCTGGAGAGGTAGCTTTCTCCCAGACATACTTGATGGCGGAAGCCTTTGTTCCTTTGGTGAGCCCTTCCCCCATGGGCCAGCAGATGGGAGCAATATCTGGGACTCCAGTACCTGGCTTACACAGTTTGCTTCACCCTGGTGATACCCTGAGGTCCTGCCGCACTCAACTTTTCGGCCCACGAAGGCTGTTTCCAGTGGCTTTACCATAGGATTGGCCTGTCTTGGTTCCTTCTTCAGATTTTCCTAAATTCTCTCCAACAAGCAGCATCTGGCCGCAGTGAGCCCCATACCTCTCACCAAGTGACCCCAGGCTTGGCAACAGCCAGACTTGGTTCATAATTTGGCCTTCCTTGCCTGGGCACCTCCAAGCCCAGCACAACAAGCAGCCATCTGCAGATTTCTTCGTAGCTTATGCCAGGTGGTCCCGGGCAGAACACAGGCAGTGGCTGACCTTGCCTCAGAGCCAGCACACTCAGTGGACAGCTTCAGACCATGTCAAAGCACCACCACCCAATCATCTCCATAAATGACACTTAAGGAGTGGACTCAGTGGGTACCAGATCTCTGCTGAAGTAAGTCTTGCTCTGTGTGGTGGGCCCCTGCACAGCTGATCATCCAAGGTAGTCAGAGGCCAGTGGTCAGTGGGCACAGCCAGTCCTTGCAGCTGATCAGCCTGAGTAAATCCCTCCTATTGATGTGCCAACAGCAATCAAGACTAAATTACAACAGAAGGGTGTACAGTCCACACTAGGGGTGCACCTGGAGGACAAAGCTGGGGTGATCAGAGAGGCTGTGCCACCAGACCCTACAGGACACCTACTACAATAGGCCACCCTACAAAGCCTAGGAGACATAGCAACTCTACCTAATACATAAAAACAAACACAGAGAGGCAGCCAAAATGGGGAGACAAAGAAACATTTCCCAAATAAAAGAACAGAACAAAGCTCCAGGAAAAGAACTAAACAAAATGGAGATAAGCAATCTAACAGATTCAGAGTTAAAAACACTGGTTATAACGGTGCTCAAGGTACTTAGTGAGGACCTCAAGAGCATAAAAACAAACAAACAAACAAACAAACAAACAAAAAACAGTAAGAAATGAAGGGTTCACACTCAGAAATGAAGAATGCACTAACTGAAATAAAGAATAATTTACAGGAATCAATAGTAGAGTAAGTAAAATCAAGAAGCAAACCATCGATTTGGAATATAAGAAAGCAAAAAACACCCAATCAGAACAGCAAAAAGAAAAAAGAACCCAAAAAATGAGGATAGTGTAAGGAGCCTCTGGGACAACTTCAAGCATATCAACATTTGCATCATGGGAGTGCAAGAAGGAGAAGAGAGCGAGCAAGAAATTGAAAACCTATTTGAAAAAATAATGACAGATTTCCCTAATGTGGTGAAGGAAACAGACATACAAGTCCAGGAAGCACAGAGAGTCACAAACAAGATGAACCCAAAGAGGCCCACACCAAGACACATCATAATCAAAATGCAAAAGGTTAAAGACAAAGAGAATTTAAAAAGCAACAAGAGAAAAGCAGTTAGTTATCTACAAAAGAGCTCCCATAAGACTGTCAGCTAATTTTGCAAAAGAAACTTTGAAGGCCAGGAAGGAGTGGCAGGAAATATTCAAAGTGATGAAAAGTAAGGACCTACAACCAAGATTACTCAATCCTGCAAAGCTATCATTTAGGATCGAGGGACATATGAATAGCTTCCTAAACAAGAAAAAGCTAAAGGAGTTCATCACCACCACCAAACCAGTATTATATGAAATGTTGAAGGGTCTTCTTGAAGAAGGTCACAAATATGAATAATAAAATGGCAATAAATACATATCTATCAATGATTGAATCTACCAAAAAAAAAAAAAAATGAACAAGCAGAACAGAAACAGCTCATAGAGACAGAGAACTTTTTCTTGGTTGCCAGATGGGAGGGGGTGTCTGGGCAAAAAAGGTGAAGGGATTAAGAAGTACAAACCTCAAAGGGAAACAGGGAGGGAGGGCAAGAAGAGGTAAACCAAAGAACTTATATGCATATATGCATAACCAATAGACACAGACAATGCAGTGGGGAGGAAGGGGTCAGTGGGAGGAAAGGGAAAACATCTCTAATACATTCAACAATAAGGATAATTTTTTAAAAATTGTATTGGTTTCAGGTATACAGCTTAGTGGTTAGATAATCATACATTTTACATATTGTTCTCAGTATTTCTAGTACCCCAATTAGTATCATGTATAGTTACCACAATACTATTGACTAGATTTCTATGCTTTACTTCCCTGTGACTATTTTACTACCAATTTGTGCTTCTTAGTCCCTTCACCCCTTTCATCTAGTGCCCTAAACCTCCTCCCCTTTGGCAACCATCACTTTCTCTCTGTATCTAGGACTCTGTTTTGTACATCATAATCAAAATGCAAAAGGTTAAAGACAAAGAGAGAATCTTAAAGACAGCAAGAGAAAAGCAGTTACCTACAAAGGAGCTCCCATAAGACTGTTCATTTATTTTGTTCTTCATATTCCACATATAAATTAACTCATATGGTACGTATTTGTTTTTCTTTGACTGATTTCACTGAGTATAATGCCCTCTAGGTCCATCCATGCTGTCACAAAAGGTAATATGTCATTCTTTTTTATGGCCGAGTAATATTCTACTGTGTGTGTGTGTGTGTGTGTGTGTGTGTGTGTGTGTGTGTATCCACTCTTCTATTGATGTGGGCACTTGGGTTGCTTCCATAGCTTGGCTACTGTAAAGAACGCTGCAATGAACATAGGGGTGCAT
Source organism: Molossus molossus (assembly GCF_014108415.1). Taxonomy (NCBI): domain Eukaryota; kingdom Metazoa; phylum Chordata; class Mammalia; order Chiroptera; family Molossidae; genus Molossus; species Molossus molossus. The sequence continues at coordinate 5,129,289 of NW_023425359.1, read as the reverse complement.
ATATTCTTTCAGATTTAGTGTTTTGGGTTTCTTTGGATAAATCCCCAGAAGTGGAATCACTGGGTCATAAGTAATGTCCATTTTTATTTTTTGAGGATATTTCATACTATTTTCCTCAAAATAGTATGGGTACAAAATAGTATGTACCAATCTGCATCCCTACCGATAGTGCACTAGGATTCCCTTTTTTCCACATCGTCACCAATACTTGTTGTTTATCGACCTTAACTATAACCTTTACACTAAAACTCAACTTTACCCCTCCTCTAACCTCACCCTCAAAGAGCTTCACCCTAAACCTCACACTAACCCTAACTCTAACCCTAATTCTAACACTAATCTTTACCACAACCCTCTTCCTAAACCCTAAAACCAACACTTACCTTTTGTACAATATGTGTATTTATGGGGTGTGTGTATTTGTAGTTTGTATCTATGTGTGGTGTAATCTCCACTCAGGTGTTATTTTCAAAATGCACAAAAGATGGCAGCAAAGAGCACTTCCCTCCCTTACGGGCTCTGTCCATCTGCATAAAAATGAGTTCACACCTGTGGTACACTGAGGTGATTCACAGTTTAGGCCCTTCACATGCCTCATCTCACTTGCTGCTCCCATTTGTCAATGAGGCAGGGACAGTTACTATCTCCATTTCAGTTATTTATTATTATTACTATTATTTTTTAATCTTCACCCAAGGATATTTTTCTATTTATCTTCAGAGAGAGTGGCAGGCAGGAAGAGAAAGAGAGAGAGAAACATCGATGTGAGAGAGACACATCAAGTGGTTGCCTCCCACACAACCCGACCAGGGTTGGGGATCGAACCACAACCGAGGTACGTGCCCTTGACTGGAATTGAACCCATGACTCATTGGTCTGCTGGCCGATGCTCTAAGCACTGAGACAAACCGGCCAGGGCAATTTCACAGTTATTTAAACTAAAGATGAATTCTAACACAGTTCTGAGTACAGATCTGAGGTCTAAATGGGCCAAAACGGTTTCCTGAACCAGTCAAGTAATCCACTCTTCCTTGCAGGTTTGGAATGAATCTTATTCATTCTCTTTGATGGAAATCTGCACATAACTGAATGGCCCAGCTTGCCATGCACTCATCCAAGCTGGTGTTTGGAGTGGCACTTGGGCCGGCAGCTGGGGAAGGGGACCGGGGGAGGGAGGTGGCTGGCCCGTCACAGGGGCACAACCAGCACCAGGGCCTGTGCAGTGACCTCCCCACCTGCCTGTCATATGGCGTTTTATTTTTTGTTTTGTTTCACTTATTTTTTTAAATTAATTAATTTATTTTTGTTGCAGATGTTTCTCCTTTTCCCCCCACTGATCCCCCCACTCTCTCCTCGCCCTGTCCATGTCCATTGTTCATGCATACATGCATATAAGTTCTGTGGTTTATCTCTTCCCCCCACCCCCTCTTCTGGGGATTGTCAGTCTGTACCCCACTTCCATGTCTCTGGGACTACCCCATTCCTCAGACTGTTATGTTCATTATATTCCACAAATAAGTGAGATCATATGATACTTGTCTTTCTCTGCTTGGCTTGTTTCCCTTAAGATAATACTTTCCAGGTCCTTCCATGTCGTCTCAAAGGACAAGAGATCTTTCTTTCTTACAGCTGCATAGTACTCCATTGTGTACATGTACCACGGCTTTTTTATCCATTCGTCTACTGATGAACATTTGGGCTGTTTCCAGATCTTAGCCATTGTAAATAGTGCTGCTACAAACATGTGGGTACATATATTCTTTCTGATTGGTGTTTCAGGCTTCTCAGGGTATATTTCTAGCAGTGAGATTAGTGGGTCAAATGGAAGTTCAATTTTTAATTTTTTGAGGTAACACCATATTGTTTTCCATAGTGGCTGTACCAGTCTGCATTCCCACCAGCAGTGCACTAGAGTCCCCTTTTCTCCACACCCTCGCCAGCACTTGTTTGATGATTTGATGATGGCGGCCATTCTGACAGGTGTGAGGTGATACCTCATTGTTGTTTTAATTTGCATCTCTCTGATGATTAGTGATGTTGAGCATTTCTTCATATGTCTCTTGGCCATTTGTATGTCTTGTTTGGAGAGATGTCTACTTAGTTCCTCTGCCCATTTTTTAATTGGTTTTTTTGTTTTCCTTTTGTTGAGTTGTATGAGCACTCTATATATATTGGAAATTAACCCCTTATCTGATATATCATTGGGAATTATGCTCTCCCAAACAGTCGGTTGCCTTTCCATTTTGATGATTGTATCTTTTGCTGTGCAGAACTTTTGGGTTTGATGTAGTCCCATGTGTTCATTTTCTCCTTTGTTTCTGTTGCCTTAGGTGATGTATCAGTGAAAATTCTGCTGCATATGATGTCTGAAATTTTGTTGCCTACATTTTCTTCTAAAATTTTTATGGATTCACGAGTCACATTTAAGTCTTTTATCCATTTTTAATTTATTCTGTATGCTGTAAGTTGATGGTCTAGTTTCATTTTTTTGAATGTAGCTGTCCAATTTTCCCAACACCATTTATTAAAGAGGCTGTCTTTACCCCACTGTATACTCTTGCCAACTTTGTCAAATATTAATTGAGCATATTGCCTAGGGTCCATTTCTGGGTTCTCTGTTCTGTTCCACTGGTCTATATGCCTGTTCTTGTGCCAGTACTAGGCTGTTTAGCTTACAGTGGCTTTGTAGTATAACCTGAAATCTGGTAATGTGATCCCTTCTACTTTGTTCTTCTTTTTCAAGATTGCTGTGGCTATTCGAGGTCTTTTTTGGTTCCATATGAACTTTTAAAGCATTTGTTCTAGTTCTGTGAAGTATGTTGTTGGTATTTTGATGGGGATTGCATTAAATCTATAGATTGTTTGGGTAGTATGGACATTTTAATGATGTTAATTCTTCCAATCCATGAACAAGGTATGTGCTTCCACTTTTTTGTATGTTCCTCTAGTTTTTCTTCAATGACCTGTATTTTTCTGCAAATAGGTCCTTTATTTCTTTGGTTAAGTTGATTCCCAGGTATCTTAATTTTTTTGCTGCAATGGTAAATGGGATTGTTTAACTTAGTTTCTCTTTCTGTGAGTTCATCATTGGTGTATAAGAATGCCATAGATTTCTTGACGTTAATTTTGTATCCTGCCACTTTGCCAAATTCATTGTTAAGTCTAGTACATTTTTGATGGAGTCTTTGGGGTTTTCTATGTATAGTATCATGTCATCTGCGAATAATGACAGTTTCACTTCCTCCTTTCCAATTTGGATCCCTTTCTTTTTTCCTTCCTGTCTTATTGCTGTGGCTAAGACTGCCAGTACTATGTTAAATAAGAGTGGTGAAAGTGGGCATCCTTGTCTTGTTCCTGTTCTTAAGGGAAATACTTTTAGTTTTTGCCCATTGAGTATGATGTTGGCTGTAGGTCTCTCATATATGGCCTTTATTATGTCTAGATATGATCCCTCTATTCACACATTGCTGAGGGTTTTTATCAGAAATGGATGTTGGATTTTGTCAAAGGCTTTTTCGGCATCTATTGATATGATCATGTGGTTTTTATTCTTCATTTTATTTATGTGGTGTATCACATTTATTGATTTGTGAATATTGTACCAGCCTTGTATCCCTGGGATGAATCCCATTTGGTCATGGTGAATAATTTTTTTGATGTATTGCTGGATCCGATTTGCTAGTATTTTGTTCAGGATTTTGGTGTCTATGTTCATCAGGGATATTGGCCTGTAGTTTTCTTTCTTTGTAATGTCTTTTTCTGGCTTTGGAATTAGAATTATGCTGGTGTCATAAAACGAGTTTGGAAGTCTTCCTTCCTGATTTTTTTGAAATAGTTTGAGGAGAATGGGTGTTAGTTCTTTTTTGAATGTTTGGTAAAACTCCCCCGTGAAGCCATCCTGGCCCGGGTTTTTGTTTGCTGGGAGAGTCTTGATTACATCTTCAATTTTCTTAGTTGTTATTGGTCTGTTCAAGTTTTCTATCTCTTCCTGGTCCAGTTTCGGGAGACTATTTGTTTCTAGAAATTTGTCCATTTCACTTAGATTGTCGAATTTGTTGCCATATAATTGTTCATAGTAGTTGTTAACAATCTTTTGTATTTCTGTGGTGTCAGTTGTTACTTCTCTTTTAGTTCTGATTTTGTGTATTTGGGTTCTCTCTGTTTCTTGGTAAGTCTAGCTAAGGGTCCATCAATCTTGTTTATCTTTTCAAAAAACCAGCTCTTTGTTTCATTGGTCCTTTGAATTGTTTTTTTGGTCTCCATGTCATTTATTTCTGCTCTGATCTTTACTAGTTCTTTCCTTCTACTTGCTCTGGGGTTTTCATTTTGTTTGCTTTCTAGTTCTTTAAGTTGTGAGGCTAGATAGTCTATTAGAGATTTTTCTTGTTTCTTGAGGTAGGCCTGTAGTGCTATGAACTTCCCTCTCAGAACTGCTTTCACTGCATCCCATAGATTTTGCGTTGTTGTGTGTTCATTTTCATTAGTTTCCAGGAAATTTTAAATCTCTTCCTTGATCTCCTCGGTAAGCCATTCATTGTTTAATAACATGCTATTTAGCCTCCATGTGTTCAAATATCATTGCATGTTCTTGTTGCAATTGATTTCTAGTTTCATGCCATTGTGATCTGAGAAGATGCTTGATATGATTTCAATCGTTTTGAACTTGTAGAGACTTAGTTTGTGTCCTAACATGTGGTCTATTTTTGAGAATGTCCCATATGCACTTGAGAAGAATGTTAATTCTGTAGTTTTGGGGTGTGATTCTCTGTTGACATCTATTAAATCCATTGGTCTAGTGCTTCATTTTGAGTCTATTTTCTTGCTAATTTTTTGTCTAGAGGATCTATCCAGTAATGTCAGCGGGGTGTTGAAATCCCCTGCTATGATTGTATTGCTATCGATTTCTCCTTTGAAGTCTTTCAGAAGATTTTTAATATACTTTGGTGCACCTATATTTGGTGGATATATGTTTATCAAGGTTATATCTTCCTGTTGGATAGATCCTTTCAATATTATGTAGTGGCCTTCTTTGTCTCTAGTTATGGCCTTCATTTTGAAATCTATTTTTGTCAGATATGAGTATTGCTACCCCAGCTTTTTTTCCTTTCTGTTTGCTTGGAAGATTTTTTTCCATCCCTTCACTTTCAACCTATGTGAGTCTTTTGTTGTGAGGTGGGTTTCTTGTAAACAACATATATATGAGTCATGCTTTCTTATCCAATCAGCTACTCTGTGTCTTTTTATCAGAGCATTCAGTGCATTTACATTTTAGGTGATAATTGATATGTACTTATTTATTGCCATTTTTGTTTAGTGTGTTATACTTTTCTTCCTAGTTCTTCTGCTCATTACAGCAGTCCTTTTAACATTTCTTGCAGTGTTGGTTTGGCGCTAATGTATTCCCTTAGCCTTTTTTTGTCTGGGAAGATCTTTATTTAATCTTCTATTTTGAATTATAGCCTTGTTGGGTATAGTAGTCTTGGATTCAGATCCTTGTTTTGCATGACCTTGATTACCTCATGCCATTCCCTTCTGGCCTGTAGTGTTTCTGTTGAGAAGTCAGCTGAGATTCTTATGGGGTTTCCTTGTAGGTAATCTGTTGCTTATCTCTTGCTGCCTTTACGATTCTCTCTTTGTCTCTCTTTTGGCATTTTGATTACTATGTGTCTTGGTGTGGGCCTATTTGGGTTCTTCTTACTTGGGGCTCTCTGTGCTTCTTGAACTTGAATGCCTTCTTCCTTCACCAAGTTAGGGAAGTTTTCTGTCACTATTTTTTCAAATATATTCTCTAACCCTTGCTCATTTGCTTCTTCTTCAGGGACTCCTATGATGTGAATATTATTACGTTTCCAGGGGTCCCACAGTCTCTTAAGCTGTCTTCCTGTTTTTTAATTGTTTTTTTCCTTTTGGTTTTCTGATTGGTTTTTCTACCCTGTCTTTTAATTCACTGATCTGGTCCTCAGTTTCCTCTACTCTGCTGTTTAGTCCTTCCAATGGGTTCTCAATTTCTGCTATGCCATTCTTTATTTCCACTTGGTTGGTTTTCAATGTTCCTATATCTTTACTCATGGTGCTGATATCTTTACTCATGCTGTTGAGCTTCTTTAAGATCATGGCTCCGAACTCTACCTCTGATAATTTGCTTAACTGCATTTCATTTATCTCATCTTTGATAGAGTTCTATTGTTTTTTTTTTTTTTTTTTTTTCATTTGGGATTTGTTTCTTTGTTTCACCATTTTAGCTATCTCAGTGGGTTTTGGAGCCTGCCAAATTTTCCCTGTGGGTGTTGAAGTTCTGCTGTTTGTGGCTCCCTCTATTAGGTTTGGATGAGCTTGGGTGGGCCCATGTTAAACACCACCGTCAAGTCTTACTTTCCTGGGTAGATTTGCAAGCCCAGGAAGGGTTCAGTTATCCTCTACCTTTTTCCTGGTGGCTAGTAGTCTCAGTTACTCAGTGCCTTGGAATGTAGTCTGGTGTTCTGCATAAGAGGATTTCCAGAGGGTGGGATAGATGGTGGTTATTAATAAGCCTCAATTTGCATTTCTTTGCCTCACCTGGCAAAGGCTGAATCTCTGAGGGGGGGAGGGGCTGCTGCTTTTCCCCACAGCTCAGGGAAGGAGCACACTGGCCACCATCCTTTGTGGCTGCAACTCAGAAAAAACTCTGAGTGCCCTCCAAATCCTGGGTGTCCCCACAGAGTTCTAGTCCAGTCTGCCCTCCCTCTGCCATAGCCTCCAGGTGAGTGGTTGTGGCTATTTTAGTGCTCTGTCCTGGCTCTCTGGGCTGTGGAGTGGGCTTGGTCTTTATTCCCCAAGGGTGCTGCTCACAGCTAAGACTGCTGCTATCCGTGGGCTCCCAGCCCACCACCCTCTTGTGCCTCCACAGATCCTACCAGTGTCCCTGGTTATATGTTCTTGTGCTGCAGGCTTTTCTGTTGCCTTTTTTCCGAGGATTTGTCTTTATTTTAGTTGCAATTCCCATTTGGTCCTGGGAGATTGTCTGCATAGTTTCTATTCACTTTGCCTCCATTTTCACATTCTCTAGGCCTATATTGTGCGTAGATGGGTCACACAGACCTCCTGGTGCCCCTGCACCCTGCAGGTCCCGCGGGTAACTGGATCGCATGGTCTCTTTGGGGACCTGGCTGTATGCTTATGTTATGGGCTGCTGGGTCCCACAGGCCTCACTGGTGTTTCAGCACCCTGCAGGTCCCGTGGGTAACTGAATGGCACAGTCCCTGTTGGGTCATGCAGGCCTCTCTAGTGCTTCAGCACCCCAAAGGTCCCACAGGTAATTAGATCGCACAGTCCCTGCTGGGTAGCACAGGCCTCTGGTGCTTCAGCACCCTGCAGTTCCTGCGGGCAGGCAGCTGGATTGCACCAGTCTCTAGGGCTCTGGCTCCCCACTGCTCTTGTGGGCTACTGGACCACACAGGCCTCTGTGGAGCCCCAGGTCCCACTGTTGGCAGCTGGGGAGTGCTGCTGCCCCATGGGGCTCAGTTCCTGCTCAGCTTTTGCTGTAGTTTTTGGGGATGGGTCTCAGCTGGTGGTCTGTGCTTCTGTTACTTGGGGATGGATGTCTGCTCCCCAGCCTCTGTTGCTGGGGGTATATCTTGACTCTGATCAGGCTGCTACTGTGGGGGATGGTGCTGGGCTCCTGGATGGCTGAGGTTTCCACCACCAGTACCTTGGGAGCTCTACTACTGTGCATCAGTCTGTGTTGACACAGAGTGTCCATTGGTCCAATGGTGCAAGTGCTCTGGTGGGTTCAGGTTGCTGGGCCCTAGCTGCTCCCACTGCCTCTTCCCAGGGAAGATCCGGGATCTTCCACAATGGTGGGACCTCCCCACAGCACAGAGAGAAGTGCGCTGAAGGGCTACTTACGGTGGTAGCTGGCTGCTTTGTCCACAGCACAGGAACGTTCTGCTCTGCGTCTCTGCACTGCTCAGGTTTGGTCATCCACCTTCACGTCCACTCACAGTCTCTCACACACTCACCCTCCCTCCAGTCCTGCCTGCTGCCATCTTGATTTCTGTATATCGAAATCTTTCTTTTTTTCTTTCTTTCTTTTTTTTTTTTTTTATCCTCACCCGAGGACACTTTTTCATTCTTTGTTCAGATAGAGCAGGAGGGAGAGAGAGAGAGAGAAACATCGATGTGAAAGGGACACATCGAGTGGCTGCCACCCGCACGACCAACCAGGGCCGGGGACAAACTGCAACCAAGGTACATGCCCCTAGCGGGAACCGAACCCGGGTCTCTCCGGACCGCAGGCCGACGCTCTAACCGCTGAGCCAAACTGGCCAGGGCGAAATCTTTCTTTTTTATAGATGCATAGTATTCCATAATGCAAATGTACCTCAGCTTTTTTATCCACTCATCTACTGATGGATACCTGGGTTGTTTCTAGATCTTAGCTATTGTAAATGGTGCTGCTACGAACATAGGGATACATATATTCTTTCTGATTAGTGTTTCCGGCTTCTTAGGATATATTAGTGGAATCATGAAGACAAATGGCAGTTCCATTTTTAATTTTTTGAGGAAACACCATATTGTTTCCATAGTGGCTGCACCAGTCTGCATTCCCACCAGCAGTGTGCTAGAGTCCCCTTTTCTCCACACCCTCACCAGCACTTGTTTGATGATTTGTTGATGGCGGCCATTCTGACAGGTGTGAGGTGATAGCTCTTAGTTGTTTTAATCTGAATCTCTCTGATGATTAGAGATGTTGAGCATTTTCTTCATATATCTCCTGGCAATTTGTATGTCCTGTTTGGGGAAGTGTCTATTTAGGTCCTCTGCCCATTTTTAAAATTGATTGTGTTCCCTCTGTTGAGTTGTATGAGTACTTTATATATTTTGGAAATTAACCCCTTATCCAATGTATCATTGACAAATATGTTCTCCCATACAGTGGGTTCCCTTTTTGTTTTGATGCTAGTTTTTTGTTTGTTTGTTTGTTCTTTTGCTGTGCATAAGCTTTTTAGTTTGATGAAGTCCCATTTATTAATTTCCCCCCTTGTTTCTCTTGCCCTAGGCAATGTGTCAGTAAAAATTCTGCTATGTGAGATATCTGAGATTTTGCTCCCTATGGTTTCTTCGAGGATTTTTATGGTTCACAACTTACATTTAAGTCTTTTATCCATTTTGAGTTTATTCTTGTATATGATGTAAGTTGGTGGTCTAGTTTCATTTTTTTGCATTTGCCTGTCCAATTTTCCCAACACCATTTATCGAAGAGTCTGTCTTTACTCCATTGTATGCTCTTGCCACCTTTGTCAAATATTAATTGAGCATAATGGCTTGGGTCTCTTCTGTTTCACTGGTTTATATGCCTGTTCTTGTGCCAGTAACAGGCTGTTTTGATTACAATGGCTTTGTAGTATAACCTGATATCCGGTATTGTGATCCCTTCTACTTTGTTCTTCTTTCGTAAGATTGCTGTGGCTATTCAGGGTCTTTTTTGGTTTCATATAAATTTTTGGAGTATTTGTTCTAGATCTGTGAAACATGTATTTGGTATTTTAATAGGAATTGCATTGAATCTATAGATTGCTTTGGGTAGCATGGGCATTTAATGATGTTGATTCTTCCAGACCTGGATGCTCTAATAATGTCCCTGTGCACTTTGTGTGGGCCCTCCTGTTGTAATGGAATCTTGATTGCTATTAGCCCATTCATGGGTGGACTTGACCCTCAGGCTGGCTGACAGTTAGGTTCAACCCTCAACACAGCATGCAGACTTCTGCGCAGGTGCTGACCACACAAAGTGCAATTCATCTCAGCAGGGTTTGGAGCCTGCCACAATCTTCCTGTGGATATATTGGTTGTGAAGCTTTTTGGGACCTGCTCTGTTGTGGACTAAAGCTGGCCACTGCTAACCACTGACTCTTGATCCTAATGCTACCTCCTAACACTGACCCTAAGCCTAATCTTCTCCTCCACCCTCAACCTAACCCTAAGAACTCAGCATCCTTTTATAAATAAAACTTTCAACAAATTAGGTATATATGGAACATACCTCAACAAAATGTTAAGGCATATATGACAAGCCCACACCCAATATACTCAACAGTGAAAGGTTGAAAGTTTATCCCCTAAGATCAGGAAAAAGACAAGGGTCTATACTCTTACCACTTTTATTTAATGTACTACTACTACTGGATGACCTAGTCAGAGAAATTAATCAAGAAACAGAAATAAAGAAACAGTCAAATCAGATAAGACAAAGTAAACTGTCTCTGTTTTCAGATGATATAATCTTATATGTAGAAAATGATAAAGATCTTACCAAATAACTATTAGAACTAATAAACACATTCAATAAAATTGCAGGACAAAAAAATAAACAGAAAAATCAGTTGAATTTCTATACACTAACAAATAACTATGTATAAAAAAATAAATAACAATCTCAATAACAGCATCACAAATAATAAAATACTTAGAAATAAATTTAATCAAATGATTGAAATATCTATAAATAGAAAACTATAAACAATAATGGAAAAAAATAGAAAAAGACAATTAAATGGAAAGATATGCTGTGTTCATGGAATGGTAGAATTAATACTGTTAAAATGTTTATACAACCTAAAGCCATGTATAGTTTAATGCAATCTCATAAAAATTCCAATAGCATTTTTCACATAAACAGAAAAAAATCCTAAAATTTTTATGGACCACAAAAGACTTCAAATAGCTTAAGCAATCTTGAAAAAGGACAAAGCTGGTGACATCACATTTCCTGATTTCAAACTGTATGATAAAGTTATAAAATGAAAACAGCATGGCACTGGAATAAAACCAAACAAATAGATCAAAGAAACAGAGTCAAATTTCCAGAAATAAACCTATACATATATGCTCAATTAATATTTTACAAGAAAGCCATAACAGTCAATGGGAAAGGGACAGTCTCTTCAATAAATAGGGTTGGAAAAAGTCTATTTACTTGTTAAAGATTGAATGGACCTCGATCTTACAGCATTCAGAAAAATTAACTTGAAATGGATTAAGGATTCAAATGTAAAACCTGAGATGCTCAACATCACTAATCATCAGGGAAATGCAAATCAAAACCACAACGCAGTAGCACCTCACACTTGTTCAAATGGCTATTATCAAGAAGACAAGAGACAACAGGTGCTGGCTCCAGTGTGGTGAAAAGGCAACTCATAAAGACTGTTGGTGCAAATGTAAATTGGTTCAACCTCCAGGGGAAACAATTGGAGGTTTTAAAAAAAATTAAAAATAGATCTACCATATAATCCAGCTATTTCACATCTGTGTATATACCCAAAATATTTAAAACAAAATTTTGAAAAATTATATGCACTCCCATGTTTATTGCAGCATTACTAACAATAAGCAAGATATGGATACAGCCATATGCACATCAATGTATAAACTGATAAAAAGATGTTATAAAGTCATCCCTTGTTTATCACGGTTAATCCGCTCCAGACTCTAGTGGCTGCACCTGGCACTGAAGAATTCCTGGGGTGCTTGAATACATAGGCCTACAGTCCATACGTGCAGTGATTTTAATTCTAATTGTAATACAGGGATGTATAATTGACTCAGACCCGAGCACGTGCTGTATCATTTTCACTGTCTCAATCAACTTTTTAATGAATATATTTGATAAAACCATGATAGAGTGAAGCCGCAAAAGTCCAAGTGTGAAGTGGCGAGGGACGACTGTATATATAAAATTCAGCCATGAGGAAGAAGGATATTCTGTTATTTGCAATAACACAGATAGAACTTGAGCACATTTGTTATTGTTGTTGTTAATCCTCATCTGAGGATATTTTTCGATTTATTTTTAGAGAGTGGCGGGGGGTGGGGGGAGACATTGATGTGAGAGAGATACATCTATTGGTTGCCTCTCGCACAACCCCAACCAAGGCTGGGAATCGAACCTGCAAGCCAGGTGTGGGCCCTCGACTGGGAATAAGACCCATGACCCTTCAGTCCAAGGGTCGATATTCTAACTGCTGAGCAACACCGGCCAGGGCAAGCTTGAGCACATTTTGCTATGTGATGTAAGTCAGACAGAAAAAGATAAGTACTGTATAGTATCCACACTTATATGTGGAATCTAAAAGTGCCAATGCAAAACACAGAGAGTAAAATGGTGGTTATCAGGGGATGGGAGGTGGGGGAAAAATGGAGCTCCCAGACCCAATTCCAAGGGGTGGGGGTGGGATTTGCCCCACACCAACCAAAAAATTCTGACACCAGCAGGATATCCCAGAGTTCAACTCAATCCTTTTGTTATCTACCTAGAGAGAGCATCAGATTCTAGTTTAAGGATTTAGTCCTATAAGACTGCCCCCCACCCCACACACAGCAGCAACCTCATGCTCTCTGTACTTCTGACCAACTGGCTATGGATTGGAGGTTCCAATGACCCCTCCAACTCAGAGTGCCAACCAGAAGTCCAGGTTGCTACCTGCACTTCTGACCGACAGGCTATAAATCAGAGGTTTCCACAGCTCCTTCCTTGGGTTCAAGAAATTTGCAAGAACTCCAAATAACAGGTTACTTAGCAGATCACTGGTTCATAATAAAAGGATAGAATTCAGGTGCAACCCGATGGAAGAGATGCACGAGGCAAGGTGAATGGGATGTATGCAGAGCTTCTGTGCCCTCCTGGTGCCACTCTCTCTGAATCTCCATGTGTTCCATCAACCCAGATGCTCTCCAAACCTCATTCTCTTGGGATTTTTATGGAGGCTTCATTACTTAGGCATTATTGACTAAATCATTGCCTATTGGCTATTGATTCAACCTCCAGCCCTTCATCCCTCCTGGGAGGTCCTGGGGTGGGACTCAAAGTTCTAACTCTTTTTCACAGGTTGGCTCCATTAGCAATCAGTTCCATTAATATAACACACCTTTATTACTCTCCACACTTAGAAAATTCCAAGAGTTCAGAAAGGTGCAAGCCAGGAATTGTGGACATCAGAATGAGCAAATATGTGTTTCTTGTAAATGACAGTATTGCAGGAGACAGGACTGATGTTTAAGTTTGCAAACTTTCAATGAATAGTAAATAACCCATAGATTTCTAATGTAAAATATAATAAATATGACAATATTGTACTATAATTATGTAATGTGATAGAAGTGCTAAATATTGTTATGATAGCAATCATATTACAATTGTATTAACATGTTGTACACCTTAAATTATATAGTTTTATGTCAAAATATTCAATTAAAAAAAACCAAAATAATAAATAACCACATAATAAATAAACATGACACCTGAAAATTTGAAGTGCCTAGAAGAACATAGGAAAAAAGCTCCTTGACATTTGACTTGGCAATAATTTTTTGGATATAACACCAAAATTACAATCAACAACTGGGGCTACTGCAACCTGAAAAGTTTCTGCACAGCGAAACAAAAACCAACCAACCAACCAACCAACCAACCAACCAACCAACCAAACAAAAGAGCCATAAACAACCATATGAAAAGGCAACCAACAAAATGGAAGAAAGTATTTGCAAACCACATACTATATCCTATCAATATCCAAAATGTTAACAGTGGGGAACTATCACCCACCCCACGACTCTTTTGACATTGTTTCTGTAAATGCTGATTCTGACTCATATGTAGCTTGCAGATAAACAGCATTTTTGTATAAGAATCTTAGGAACTCACTTCAGAAGATACTGACTCCAACCTTCAGACATACCAGTTCCAGGAGATTTGCTGACCTTCAACCATAGAACCAGGATGACATAAAATATAGATGACGAAGACCAGGATGATGCACACTGGACCATTCCTTGACCAGTTTCAAGATCTTTATCAGAAAGGACTGTTCTGACTTGTACATAGAGAACTTTTCCACCCCTCCCCCTGATCTCTTTGTTCTGCTTTCCCTCTCCCTTTTTATGAAAACCTCTGACTGCGCTGAGATGTTGAAGTGGGCTTTGTGACAAGCATCCCTCATCTCCTCAGGTAATCGGCACTTGAATAATCCACTTTCTTTTCCACCAGCACCTGTCTCATGAGTTTGGTTTCTGTGGCAGCAGGCAGCCGAACTTGGCTTCTGGTTACAGTTTAGCCTAATCAACAGGAGAAGCGGTCCCTGGTAAGTCCCAGAGGGTCTGGGCTAGGGTCCCAGCTGCTTGTGGCAGGCACTCATGGTAGAAATTGCAGGAACTTCCCAGCAGCTGCCAACAATTCTTTCTCTTGGAGACTCTCCCTGCTTTCCCTCTCAAGGCATCAGCCACCCGAAACCCCTAGTTAGTGGAAAGAAACAGGTCTTTGAGGAGTCAATGGACTTCAAAAATAAGAGTCCCTTGTATGCACAACCAGGGAACCCCTGCACTGTCATTGGAGTTCTTGGAACCATTTGGGATTCCATAGGATTCAATAGGTGCCATATGGCTCAGTGACTAAGTAAATTCCCAGTTCCTTGGCAAGGGGTTTGATTGGAGCACTTTTATGGTTTGGGTATTTGAATTTCTAGGTGTTGTTTTTCTTGTTTCCTACAGCTTATTGGGTGTCTTAAAGTGATGTTCTTGATTTGGAATATTATTGCTCAGAGAAATTTGTATAGGAATCATACTGCAATATAGTTGCTTGCTCCTTCCTGTTTGTGTCTAATTGTTACTTTATGTGAAATATAAGTGTAATTCTATTCAGAAAGATCTAAATTGATGGTTCAAAGAGGGGGTCAGGGGAAGGTCTCACTTTCATCCCAGACAGTAAAAATCAAAAAGAAAAATGTGAGACAATAAGTCTTTTAAACACTCTAAATTCTACTCCTGGAGTCCTGGGAGCTGCTGTGGTCCTGGGGACAATGGGGAAATTAATATCACCCCAAAACCCTATGCAAGCTGTGGAAGCAGCAGGAGCCACTGTCCCACCTCAATGTGAAGGGGAAAAAAATGGCACTTTTACACTCAAGCTGTTGGAAGCCTGGGAGTTGCAACAGTCCCAGGAACCAGCCACAGGACCTGATATCACCCCCTGCCTCTTCTCCAGTCCCCTAGAAACAGCCAAGGACACTAGATAATTAAACCGCTTACTTTTGAGCACACTAAAGAAATGCAGTAATCATCAAGAATCCAAATGAGTAATTCACATTTAACTGATGTCTTTTAAACTTATTAACATAAAATATAGGTTTGTTTTGCCTGGGTTTGCAGGGATAAATTTGTTATTTTTCTTTGTTACAAAATTTGTCAAGAAAATGGCTTGGGTTATAATTGACTTTAAAACCTCATAATGTGCCTGGCCAGCGTGGCTCAGTGGTTGAGCATCGACCCATGCACCAAGAGGTCACCAGTTTGATTCCTGGTCAGGGCACATGCCCAGACTGTGGGTCTGATCCCCATTAGGGGGCATGGAGGAGGTGGCCAATCAATGTTCTCTCTCATAGGTGTTTCTTTCTCTTTCCCTCTCCCTTCCTCTCTCTCTAAAATCAATAAAATAAATAAAATAAAACCTCATTTCTTTCTCTTTCCCTCTCCCTCTAAAATCAATAAAATAAATAAAATAAAACCTCATTATGTTTTTAAGAAATAATAGACATAACCTAAATGAAGGGTTTTTGATAAAGCTTTTCCGTAATAATTATATATGTTTAAACATAGTTATTTTAAAATACCAGGATACTAAAATATTGATTGATATGAATTTGCTTACTTTTGGCTTCTTATTGCAGAGAAGCAAGAGGATGGATTTGGATCTGTTAATATATCATATTTTATTTGAAATATGTCTTTTGAAAATGTGTTTCTGCTAATGAAAAAACCTGTTTCTGAAAGTTATGAAATGTGTTCATAAATTTGCCAATCTAAAGAATATTTAATTTTGTCACTAAAAATTAAGGTGTCTAAGAATTGAGAATTCTAATTAAGTTGAGAAAAAAGGATATAATTTTGATAATATAGAATTGAAAGTAGGTTGTTCTAAAGTTGGTTATTTCTGAATGAGTTAAAAAGAAGCAAACTAAGAGAGACTAGGAAAGTCACAGAAGGATTGTGTACGCTGCAGAGGGTCTATGTACATCACAGAGGGTTCATGCAATTTTCAGAATTGTGTAGAGGGAAGAAGCAAAAAGAGTAAGAACTGAGAAAGTTAAAAAAGGTGAGAAAAGGTTAAAAGAAAGGGACATACATATTACAGGAAGAAAGGACATTGGAGGAGGAATACTCAAGAAGGAAAATGGATATGGGAAAAAAATAAGAAAGAAAAAAAGGCACATAAATAGATAGTAAAGTGGAGTGGTAATTTTAATGACAAATGGAAAGGTCAGGAAACTCCCTCAGATTTTTCAAAACCAATTGTCATTTCCCCACAGGAACCCCAGGTACAACTTACAGTGGGCAACAAATAAATTGATTTCTTAGTCTGATATACTTTCATTTGTAATTCTGAGTATTATCTTAAAATGTTACAAAATAAGCAAATTCCTTTGTTAACTGCATTATAATCACATCTATAACCATGTCATTTAAAGTATTATATGGTAATTTAGAAAGTCATTGTTTTACTCTGATGCATTTGCAAAAATCTTACACCTTCTAACTTATTCTAAAATATAAATTTCTGAGAATAAATTTTCAGATCATACCTTTGGATTGAACAGAGATTTACAGAACTCGTAGGAATAACTGGAGTCATAGAAATACTGCCAAATAATCAGGATAAACAAGAATTAATTTTGGGACAGAATAAAGAAGGTAATTGTTATCCTTATGACTTTATTCAAAATATTTCTGATTTTTAAAAACTTGTTTTCTTAGAGCAATTTGGTAAACTGTACTTTGATAAGAAATATTAAAGCATTTATATTATTCTTCCTACTTGATCCCTTCAGAATTTAAAAACTCTTAATATTATTTTTATGTCAATATGTTTGTTTGCATAAATCCAATAGAAATCAGGCCAACTTTAAACTGGACTTGATGCAGTATATGAATTGATCTTGATTTGGCTCTTTGATAAAAATGAGGGCAATTTTAGGGGGGAAATTTTATTTCAATAAACCTGTAATACACAGTTCTGAATATCAGACTACAGTTCAGTTAATTGTCTGTAAAATGTTTTTTTTCACCTGTGAACTAGACTATATCCTGAATTTTTCTAGTTTTCTGAAATATTTTGGCTACAACTCCCTAACTTCTAGGGAAATGGAAGAAAAACTGACAGTGAGGATTTGTAACAGTGAAGAATTATAACCAACCTTCTTTTTTTTTTTTAATCCTCACCCCAGGACATTTTTCCAATTTTTGTACAGATAGAGTGGGAGGGAGAGAGAGAGAGAGAAACATCGACGTGAAAGGGACACATTGAGTGGCTGCCACCCGCACGACCAACCAGGGCCGGGAACAAACTGCAACCGAAGTACGTGCCCTTAGCGGGAACCGAACCCGGGTCTCTCTGGACCGCAGGCCGACGCTCTAACCGCTGAGCCAAACCGGCCAGGGCTCCCCCATTCTTTTGACATTGTGTCTGTAAATGCTGACTCTGACTATTATGTAGCTTGTAGATAAACAGCATGTTTGTATAAGAATCCTAGGAACTGCTGTGGCTGGTGTGGCTGAGTGATTAGAGGGTCATAGGCTCAATTCCTGGTCAAGGGCATGAACCTGGGTTGCAGGTTCGATCCCTGGGCCTGGTTCTGGCACATGTGGTAGGCAACCAATTGATGTGTCTCTCACAATCATGCTTCTCTCTCTCTCTCTTTTTTTCTTTCTCTCCCTCTCTCCCCTTCCTTTCCTCCCTTCCATTCTCTCTAAACATCAATGGAAAAATATATATACTTGGGTGAGGATAGATCAATCAATCAATCAATCAATCAATAAAATAATTCTAAGAACTAACTTCAGAAGATACTGCCTCCAAACTACAGTCACCCAGTTCAGGAAGATTTGCTGAACTTCACTCATAGCGTGAGGATGATGAAGACCAGGATGACGCACACCTAACCATCACTCGACCAATACTAAGACCCTTACTGTAATGGACTGTTCTGGCCTGCATGAAGAGAACTTTGCAACCCCTCCCTTTGATTTCTTTGTTCTACTTTCCATATTCCTCCTTCTGCCTGCACTGAGATATTGAGGTGGGCTTTAGACAAGAGTCCCCCATCTCTTCAGGTGACCTGCACTTGAATAAACCACTTTCGTTATCCACCAGCACCTGTGTCACGGGTTTGGGTTTTGTGGTGCCAGGCAGTTGAGTTCTGGTTACAAAAACATATGAGGAGCCTGGCTTATATGACTCAGTGGAATGAACATCCACCCATGCGCCAGTTCGATTCTCGGTTAGGGCACATGCCTGGGTTGGGGGTATGCAAGAGGCAGCTGATCGATGTTTCTCTCTCACCAATGTTTCTATCTCTTTCTCTCCTTTTTCCTTCCTCTCTCTGAAATCAGCAAAACATATTTAAAAAATATGAGATATAAGAAGCTCATGCGACTCGATAACAAAAACAAAAAACTATTGATTTAAAATGAGCTAAGTACTTGAATAGACTTTTTTCCAAAGAAGACATACAAATGGCCGAAATGGGCATGACAAGATGCTCACCATCACGAGTCATCAGAATCAAAACCACACTTAAATATCATCTCACACCTGTTAGAATGGCTATTATCAAAATAAACAGGCAATTAAATGCTGTTGATATATGTTGAGATAGTGAGTCTTAGAGAGAGGGAAAGAGAGAAGCTGAGAAAGCTCCTACTTGCAGGATGAAAGTCGGAAGTCCCAGCACTAGAGTGGCAGTGCTTGGTTTCTATGGCACAGGCTGTGAAATTGTAAAATAGCCATAAAGTAACCAAGCGCGCTGTTAAAAATACCCTGTCTCTGCTGAGAGCAACTGCGGTTTGTACCTCTCCTTGTAGTAATTTTACAGTCAATGCAATAAAACATAATGCTTGATTTGCAGTAAGAAAACATTTTCTGATGGGTCAAAAAGTACCAAGTAACAACTCTAAATAAAAGTGGAGAAAATATGAGCATTTCTTTTAAAAAGAGAAATATAAAACTCCCTGTATATATCTATAGATAAATATTTTCTCCACATACACTATGTGTGAAGAGAAAGTTTATACATGCTGAATACAGACTCCTAAATACGCAGTTATAAGTATTCTGAGTTATGACAGTAGCAATGTTTGCTGACGAAGAAAGTTCTAGTGTATGCACAAAAAGAGAGAAACCAGCGCAGGTAAAAAATGTCTCAGAATTATCCCTCCAAGATGCTCTACCCTTTGAGACAATAAAGAGTTGCTGCTATACTATAGACCTTGGATTAAAAAGAAAGCAAACCACATTTTTATTAATAGTTTTATTTCCTTAATTCACTGTTAAACTTAGGAGATAGTATTACAACCACAAAGTTTCAGGCATTATTTTAAAGTGCAGACAATTGACTTACTTTTAGGAAAAATAATAAAATGGTCATATAACAGCTAACGTGACTACTGAGGATGTGCTGGCCACTAGAAAACAAAAAGATCAAATTGAGTTCCTTGATAAAGATGGGGACACTATTTTAAATGCAACCATGATACATGCCTTTTGCTTACAAAGCAAGTATACATCTCTTTCGGGGCTGTCATTTCTTTCCACACCGTCAGGAATTAGAAAGATGTGAGCATCACTAAACATTTCACAGATACTGCTTAGAAATCTTCTTTTAAAAAAATCAATGTACTCACCAACTTAAAGCTTGTTTTAACTTAAGTATCCCTCAAACCTGTACCACAGAAATGTGTGTGTGTGTGTGTGTGTGTAGAGAGAGAGAGAACATTGCTCAAAATGTTGTCTTCACACAGTTCTAAGCAGACCCCCAAAGAGGTTGATCTGGAATGTGGTGTGTTGAGAACAGAACACCCAAGTACAGGAGGAGAAATGAATACAAGGCAGGACTTCGGCTTAACTGCTTGCAGAACAGGATGGATTCTCTCTTCCTTTCCATGCCAACCAGAACTAAATGCAAGTCGCTCTGGAGGCTCAGTTGGTTGGAGCATCGTCCCATATATCTAAAGGAACCAGGTTTGATTTCCAGTCAGGGCACATACCCAGGCTGCAGGTTCGATTCCGCGTTGGGGTGTGTGCAGGAGGCGATCAATGTTTCTCTCTCATATTGGTATTTCTCTCTCCTCTCTGTCTCTCTCCTCTCTCTAAAATCAACAAACATATCCTCAGGTGAGGTTAAACAATAAAGTATTTAAAATTAAATGCAAGTATGTTGTAAGCCAATCCACAGACCTTCACCTGTGCAAACAAAAACCTTATATTCATATACTGTGCAAGCTGTTCCATTACCTCTCTCTCCAGGACAGGCAGGAAAGACCGGGGAGAATTCACCAAGCTGGTGAAAAAGTTTCTGAATTCTAGCGCTAAAAGAAAGTTGTATTTTTTTCTTTCTGTACTCTTAATTATATTCAAATCTATTTAAAATATTTCTTTGTTCCTTAGTAATATTTTATTAGATCACCATCAGACTAATAGACCATTTTCCTTTAAGTTACTTTTCTAGTACCATGCCCACTGACGACAGTAGCCACACGGGCACTGATGTGCACACAGTTTTGATAAATATTAGTTATATTAATTAAGAGTGTCAGCCAAAGGATAAATAAGACCCACTTCCTATTATCAATGGACTCACAGAATTCAGGATAAAAATAGTCTGGGGTTTGCTATATAAATTCCAGAATTGTTAAGTATTTTGGACTTAAAGAAAGAACAATTAATAAACTAATATCCTGGGGCAATCTTTTGAGTTTAAGATGGGATTACTGCATTCTACTTTGGGTGAGGAAAATGTTATTAATATTTCTCCGTACTGGCGGGTCGGGCATCCTTTTCCATCTGTCTTTCCTGCAGAAGGTCTAGTGCACCCGAGAGCTGAGCCACCTCGCCTCTCCAGGAGGTAGCCGGGACGCCGCCAGCCAAGGCCAGAGCGGCGGGGTCAGAACTCGGGGCCACGTTTCTGCGTTTCTTACTAGAGCAACCACAGGCCTAACATTTTACTGAAGCATTTGGGTGTCCACCTGCTTATGTCCGAGAGTAGTGTCCGTCTCTGAGGGGAGCTGTGAATGTAACGTGTGCCCCACTAACACCACCACCACTGGCCCGTTTTGGAGCGAGTCCATAGGCGCTGTGCAGTTATAGACTCAGGCGTAGTATACTCACTTTATGAAAGAAACTGATCTTATTCATTTTTATTGTCTCAACATGAGCCTCCTTTCTCAGCAGTAACACTAACGCCAGAAAAAGAAAATAGAACTCTCCAATTTTAAAGAGCGTGAGGGTTTCTGTCCCTGAAACCAGTCTCTGCGGTTTGGAGTATTACACAGCATTGATTATGGAAGCGGCTGAACAACTATTAAATAGTGTCACGAAAGCACCAGGCGAGGGAGCATGACCTAAACCTAGGAAGGGAAGTAGTGACATTGCCCTTGAACCTATTACGGGCTGGCACGTACACGACGGACCAACCGTGTTTGCTGCACTTGACATTTGCGAAAAGCACTTACAGGAAGTGACAGAGGTGCGTCGTGAGGTTGAAAAAGGGTAACTGCGTTGGGTGCTGCATTCCACAGTTTCAGTTCCATCATGAGAAAAGAGACTGCAAAACCAAAACAAACACCAACTACCCAGTGACTCTATCTGTTAGGGTGTCGCCCTCCGGTGGCCCCAGACTGAAGTGGCATTTTAAATAATATAATTCCAGGTTTACCAACAAAACATGAGCGCTCCTCCGATTTTGCTGTATTGAAATACACAACTCTGATGGGTATACACAGAGTCACACGCCACCTACCAAACGGTGTGCATGATGGACCACATTTGCGACGATATTCACATAAGATTATCATGGAGCTGAAGTTTCTGTTACAAATGGAAGCACTTGTGGTTCCTGGGGGACTTTTTGTTTCTCAGATGGAAGCAATATCTGTGGGGTCTGGCAACAGATTCCCTCCCACTCACAGCACCTCAATTTTGAGTGTGCAGACCAATGTCATCCACTCTAACTTTTCTATGTTTAGACATATTTCTATACACAGATACTTGCATTGTGCCCTGATGGCCTCCAGTGGTCAGTAGGGTGACATGCTACACTGCCCCGTGCAGTCCAGGTGTGCAGTAGGCTCTACCATCTGTGTGTGAGTGTGCGCTCTGTGATGTTCACACAATAACAAAATCACCTGATGACACACTTCCCAGAACGTAACTTCATTGTTAAGTGACACCCGATTTCATAGTCAGGAAAGTTCACATTTCACCAGATATAGCATTTTGCATTGATCACTGAGCCTCAGTTTTGACCTACTGACTACCCGAGGCAAATCAGATGGGCTTCGGTGTTCTTGATTAACTTGTGCACAGGAAGACAAGCCAGAGTGTACAGGGAAATGTCACGTGTGGCAGGGGACGTGTGACTACATGGTCACAGAACTGGGTTGAGAGCTCAAGCTTTCTCCTCCTAAGTCCAGTGCTTCTTGGTGATACCATCCTCTGAAGCTGCTGTGATGGACAGTCCACTCTCTCAGTGCTGTGTCCCCATCTGAGACTCCTCTCTACTCACACGAGTACAGGACACTGGATGGTCCCCAGGCTCCATCTCTGCCTCCCTGTTGTCCACAGCCGGCTTCTGCCCCCGGAGCTGGGCTTCCTTCTTCCCTCCTGATGCGGCCTCTGTTGCATGAGAGCTCGGCCTGCTCCTCACAGTCAGCACTCGGGGCTCCCATGCCTCCGGGGCAGTGAGCGTGCCCCCTGCCCCTGACAGCGACACGGCCTGCTCCAGGTCTCCACCTGCGCAGCTGCGAATGCCCCTGCTCGGTTCCTTCTGTCCGAGTCCAGGACGATTATACACGAGAAGGGACAGAAATAGAACATCATTAGAGAGTCAAGGCTGGCTTTAAGACAAGGGTGGTTCAGGACCATGTGCAGAACGAGCAGAGAGACCGTGGAGAGGTGGTGCAGAGAAGAGACAGCCCACTTCTCCAGTACATCTAGCAAGGCCTGGAGGACCGAGAACGGGAACTGCATGTGTGTGTGTGTGTGTGTGTGTGTGTGCGCGCGTGTGCGTGCATGTGCGTGTGTCGGGAGGGGTGTCCATGTGCGGTTTATTTTAGGTTTGAGTATTTTGCTCTTTTAAATAAAGTGAGCAATCGTGAAAGCTCTTCAAAGCTCATTCCTACGGCACAAAATAGCTTGACTTCCTGTCTGGGATGAAGACAGTGCGATCTTTTGCAAGTGCTGATCACCTTCTCCAATGGCAGCCCTTTGAGAAACGCAGGAGCGACTAAGTCTGCTTACAAACACTTACTACATCTTTGATTTCCCTTCTAAATTGTCCATATTAAAAATAGTGTGTTTTTCTTATTTTCCTTCTCTGTGAACGACCAAAAAGTTGGACACACCTTTCTGTAAGCACAGTCAGTAGTCTAAGGCTGCTGTTCTCTGCAAGAGATGTGAAAACGTTCTTTGATTAAACCAGGAACAGAAAAGGAGGGCTAGTCCTGGAATTCTCTGCTGTTGCCAGTCTCATAACAGGACAAAGGGCAGGACATAGTCACGCTTAAGAATTGTTACCAGCCCGGCCGGTGTGGCTCAGTGGGCTGAACATTGTCCCACTCAAGTTGCAGGTCCCTTTCCCGGTCTTGGCACAGCCTGGGCTGCGGCTCAATCCCCAGTAGGGGGCGTGCAGGAGGCAGCTGACCCATGTTTCTTTCTCTCATGGATGTTTCTCTCTCACTTGCTCCCTTCCTCTCTCTAAAATCAATAAAAACATATTGGGAAAAAAAAAAAAAAGAATTGTTATTAACCTTTGCAGTTCTTCCACATCTGAGGATTTCTCCATTTCTTAAGTTTAATTCTCTCTAATTGTTCATCTTGGGATTGTTGGAAATGGAGTTTCGGGAATGATGGGAATCACTGAAGTGTTTCTTGGTGCCAGGCCAGCCGGGATGGTTAACTACAGATGCAGTCGCCCCCGGGCGTTTCACAGGTGGGTAGCATAACATCTACAGTTTGCTACACACGTTAGAAAATAGTTTCTGGTTTTTCTTGTTCTTTGGTTAAATGTGGGCCCCCCAAAATCTTTCCATTACACTGCTTTGCTTTTTTCTCTCCCTGGTAGAACACCAGGGTAGAGAGTGCTTTGTCCAGTCCTGGTCAAGTTGCACTAACGAGAGGTTTTAAACATTCATGTTGAAGTCACAGCGAACTTTTTATTTCCTAGAACGAGCTAGGTTCTTGCTGACGCCCACAGAATGACATTTTCTTCTGAGCCACACGAAGCTAAAGGTACTCTGCCCAGTGCCCCGTGGACCTGGAGAACCACTTTCAAGGTACCACAGCTGAGACTGCAGAGTCACATTTATCACAGTAAACAGACACTTGGCGAAGGATGCATAAATATTTCTTCATATAAACATAACACAAAATTAAATAGTTCAGAAACACAGACACCACTAAGACACGTGCACTGTTGTCCCAGTCACCTGTAAACACCAGCTCACTCGGAGCAAAGGCAGCTCGCACCCTACTCCGCCCGCCCACAGGGGCTGCCCCCCTTCCCGCACCCCTCCCCCCAGCCCAGGAAGGAAGACAAAGGACCCCACAGTTACAGCAGCAACGAAGCGCCCCCCTGCAGTACGCCTCCCCCCCGCCCCCCCCCCCCAAACAGGACACTTAATATTTGGGTCAATTCAGAGAAGAATAAAAAAATCATTTAAAAAATCCATGTGAAGCATTACTTTTCAAAGTGTAATTCTTTCTTCAGAGGACATGTGGCTTCCTAAGCCCCCAACCAGGCGAAGGTACGAGATAAAGACCGGGAAGCACTGGTCAGAGCTAAGTAAGAAGGGCTAAGTTTTCACTGAGATGATGCCAGCTTCGCCGTCATCCCCCCCACAGGGTCTTTGCTTCTCCACAGGTACTGCTGTGTACGGCCTGCAAATGTGACACTAGCCTGGGATGTCAGTTCAGGTAGCAGAAGTTCTGTTTGGACACACTCAGAACTGGACAAATTCAAACATGTGGATGGATTCACTGTCTGAGCTCACAGGGGCCCGATCTGACTCAGCTCTGCTGAGGGTATCAACAGGGAGATGGTTCACCCGAGTCTGGTCAAGTCATGGTGCTTGACCTTGATCACAAGGCTGTCCACTCTGCCCAGACCTGCCAGAGGGCCTGGCTGTTCTCCGCTGTGTACTCTGCAGGGCGGCTTTTGTAAAACAGCCCTGGGTTTTGAGAACATTACACGGGGCTTATTTCACTTGATGTTATGTTAGGACCCTGGAGAACTTCAGTTACCAAAGTACTGAAAGCACATGTCGTAGGACTAATTTGCCAGTTCAGTGATTCCCATTGTATTATATACATTGTGTGTGTGTATGTGGAACTCACACACACACACGCACATATACTTATATATTTTTATTTGTACAAAACTTGAACCGCACCAAACAGTACTTTGCAGGAATCAAAAAGCAAGTCCACAGATACAGTTTAACAACACACCAAAAAGAAGTCTGAAAGCTCTACTGGGACAAGAAGGTTCAGCTTAGCAACGTATGGAACACGTTTAGAGCCGTGGATTCACCAGCCTGATGCTTTCCACGAGGGGCTGAACCAACTCGGAGACCCTCGTGGAGAGCATGGCATCTGGGGCTGCGTGTGCTCACCGAGACTCCAGAACGCATGGAAATTCGGAAAACCAAGCAGGTCAGTTTGGGTGTATAACTGCTGTGAAATCATTTTTTCATCTTTAAGAAAAAACACTTGAAGTCTCTTTTAGAATAAATTTCTTTATATTCAGTAATACGCTTTTTTTCTGAATTGATATTTGACTTTTTATATTAAAGTGGGTTTATCCAATGGTTCAGTAAACAGGCAGCTTCTGTCACATCTGAGTGATGAGAACATTTTTATCGTCACCAGAGGTCACCCACCCCTCACCTGACTCCCTGATGAGGCGTGCGGGTTGGTGTGTGCGTTTGGTCACTGCTATCGACAAACCTCGTTCTACACGTCCTGCTCCGGCAGGCGCTTGTGGAAAGTCACGGACTGTCTCTGCTGATACTGCTGCCGGCGCCTCTTCCTCTTGTCACACTGACACAGCAGCAGCATCTTGAAAGTGGTGCGGAAGGTCTTGTTGCACAGGGCATAGCACACAGGGTTCACGGTGCTGTTGATGTAGCACAGCCAATAGCCCAGATTCCAATAGGTTTTGGGGACGCAGCTGTCACAAAAGGTGTTCACCAGAACCATAATATTGTAGGGGGTCCAGGTGATGATGAAGGCAAGCAAGATGGCGCTGAGGGTCTGGGCTGCTTTCTTCTCCTTGATGAGTGACATCCGTTTGCGCTTAGTGATCTGACTTCTGGTCTTCAGAGCAAACCTCTTGGCCAGAGTGGCCTCCTTGAAGGACAGAGGTAGAGTGGTCGTGGTCTTATCCACTGAGGAGTTGACCTCAGAGGTCTTGGCTGTGTCCACGGCTGACTCTAACTTGATGGGAAGCTTGGAGAAGCTTTTCTGAAATCTGCCTCCATCGTCCATGCTCTTCTGGGCCTGCAGCTTGCTGGCCTTCCTCTCCAAGTCCCCTGTCCCCAGCTCTTTGTCTGGCACCTGCAGCTTATCTGATGAGGGTAACTTGGTGGAGTTGAGGAGCGTGCTGTGACCTGGGAGCTTGAGCACAATGGAGTAGATGGCTCTGGTCTCCGAGCCGATGTCGTCCTCATCAGAGGACGCGGAGTTTTCCAGGGAGGCAGCAGCGTCGTTATTCCAGCTGTCGCTGCTGCTGTGGTCTTGGTCTATGTGCTCAGCACTGGGCTTCCAGGGCTTGGCCGGGAACCAGAAGCTGCAGCAGCCGTCCTTGGCCCTGGCCGAGTGCTGCATGCTTTGCTGTTGAAGCTCATAGCTGCTGCAGCTTCGAGAACTGCCCGTGGGCTGCACGAAGTTTTCTGCCTCTGCTTCTGTCCCAGAGGCCTGCAGCCCAGCAAGCTCTTTGGTACGTTTTTCAGTTTCCTTATAGATCCTCCAGTACAAAATAGTCATAATGGTGACGGGCATATAAAAGGCAGCGATGGCGGTGCCAAAGGTGATGGTGGGCTCACTGAGGAACTGGATGTAGCACTCGCCTGGGGGCACAGTTCTCTTCCCAACGAAGTACTGCCAGAACAGGATGGCAGGGGCCCAAAGGACAAAGGATATGACCCAAGCCAGCCCTATCATCACGCCGGCTCTCTTTGTTGTTCTTTTGGCCCGGTACGTGAGCGGCCTTGTGATGGAAAAGTACCTGTCAAAGCTAATCACCAGAAGATTCATGACGGAGGCATTGCTAGCCACATAGTCAATGGAAAGCCAGAGGTCACAGGCCAAGTTCCCTAAAGCCCATCGGTTCATGATGATGTAGGTAGTAAACAGATTCATCGAAATGACCCCGATAATCAGATCAGCGCAGGCCAGACTTAAAAGGAAGTAGTTATTGATCGTCTTCAGCTGCTTGTTGACCTTAAATGCTACTATCACTAGGATATTGCCAATGATGGTCACCAGGGCCAGGATCCCTGTTAAGAATGCAATGAAGACCACCTGCCAGATGGTATGACCTCCCAGAGGGTCACTGATGGTGCCATTTGGAGGAGAGAAATTCCCAGCTGCTCGAGAAATGTTGTTACTGCCGAAACGAGTGACTGTTCCTGGGGGCAGCCCTGCGTCTGGGGAGCCAGGTATCCAGAAAGAGCTGACGTTTGGCAACAACGGCAAAGTTGTATTGTTATTATGCAAATTCATCGTGACTCTCTGACATAGTCTGGGGAGAAAAGAGAGAAAAAAGTTAGAAAAATGCCTTTGCTTGACTTATTCTTTGCTTTGCATACTTTACGAGACATGGAAGACCTATTACAAGATGCTGTTTCTCAGAGAGGCCGAAACACCAAAGGTATTCTCTGACGTGAATGGGGAGGAGTCTAGGACAGGCAGAGATTGATTTGTTGAAGGTAGCACAATTAGTTAGTGGCATGCCTTAGACATTGTGCTTTCCCCACATTTTCTGTATTTCTAAATATATACCACATAATGCTGTTATCACAAAATCTTCCTTACTTCTCTTATTTTGAAGAGAAGACGGAAAACCTTAGATGCTTGTATGTTGCCCATCCAGCACAGGTGCCATCATGCTACTTGATACTCTGAGCTTAGCCACTTGCATTTCATCCACTTATCCCAGGCACCCACCTGTCACACGCTTAGACTGACATAGCTTGAAGGACAGCCAGCCATTTAAGCCTCATGGGGATGAAGAACAGTAACCAGGAATAATGGCGGAATACATGAGAGTTTCTCTTTAAAACGCAGATGGAGGAAGTAAGGAACTGGTTCCTCGTAATGCATGATAACAGTATACAAGGCGGCAGTCGTGTGCTTGATAATATGCAGAAACGTCACCAGAATGTTCTGAATTTACCAAACCAGTTTGGATATCTCTAGAATATAAATCTTTTTTAGAATATTTTTGTTTTGCAATTATAGTTGACATACAATATTATATTAATTTTAGGTGCACAACATAGTGGTTAGACATTTGTGTAACTATTGATGGACACGTAGGCTGCTTCCATGTCTTGGCTATTGTGAGTAATGCTGCAATGAACACAGGGCTGCATATATTCTTTCAAAATATATGCCCAGAAGTGGAATTCCTGGGTCATAAGGCAGTTCAAGTTCTACTTTTTGAGGAACCTCCATACTGTTCTCGCAGTGGCTGTACTAATCTGCATTCCCACCAGCTGTGCACAGGGTTCCCGTTTCTCTCTGTTCTCGCCAGCACCTGCTGTTCGGTGATTTACTGGAAGCCATTCTGACAGGTGTGAGGTGCTATACCGTTGAGCTTTTTGATTTGCATTTATTTCTAATGTTTAGTGACATTAAGCATCTTTTCATATGTCTATTTAACATCTGTATGTCCTCTTTGGAGAAGTGTCTATTCAGGTCCTCTGCCCACATTTTAATTGAATTGTTTGTTTATCTTGGTGTTGAGGTTGTATACGTTTTTTTAAATAAATTTTGGATATTGTCCCCTTACTGGATGTATCATTGGCCAATACCTTCCTCCCTTCAGTAGGTTGTCTTTGCTGGGCTAACCCTTTTTACTTCGGTAAAAATCTTTCCATTTGTTTCCCTTGCCAAAAAAGATATGTCAGAAAAATATATATTACTAACAGTATGGAGTCAGTACTAACAGTACTTCTCTTTTATTTCTGATTTTATTTATTTTTGTCCTCTCTCCTTTTCTTGAGGAGTCTGGTTAAAGGGTTATTACTATTGTTTATCTATTCAAAGAACCAACTCTTGCTTTCATTGAATTTTGTATTTTTTAAACTCTATTTTATTTTATAAGCTGTTTGTTTATGCTCTGATTCTTATTTTTGTCCACTCACTTTGGGCTTTTTGTGGTTCTTTTGCTAGTTCCTTTAGGTGCAAATCTAAATAGTTTATTTGTGATTTTTCTTGTTTCTTGAGGCTGGTAATGCTATGATTTGCCTCTTAAGACTGCTGTTGGCTTGTCCCATAGATTTTTTGGGTTGTGTTTTCATTTTCATTTGTCTCAGGTTTTTTTTCATTTTTTCCTTGATCTCATTATTAACCCACTAATTGTTCTGTAACATGTTATTTAGCCTCCCTGTGTTTGGGTTTTTAAGGGTTTCTTATTTTGGAATTAATTTCTGGTATCACACCATTGTGGTAAAAAAAAAACTGATATGATTTCAATCTTCTTAAATTTATTGAAACTTATTTTTGTGGTTTAATGTGGTATATCCTGGAAAATATTCTGTGGCTTTGGGGTGAAATGCTCTGAAAATATCAATTAAATCCTAATGTCTTATTCAAGACTGCTATTTCCTGTTGATTTTGTCTGGAAGAGCTATCCACCAATATCAGTGGGGTGTTAATGTCCCCTACATGACTGTGTTACTGTCCATCTCACCGTTTATGTTCATCTATATTTGCTTTATATATTTAAGTGTTTATATGTTTATGTTGGGTGCATAAATATTGACAAGGGTTAATTCCTCTTACTGAATCAATCCCTTTATCATTCTGCAAGGACATTCTTTGTCTCTTATTATAGCCTTTGTTTTAAGGTCCTTATTATAGACTTTGTTTTTATGTCTGTTTTGTCTGATCTAAGTATTGCTACCTCAGCTTTTTTTGTTTCCATTTTTATGCAATATCTTTTCTTTTTTATCCTCACCCGAGGATATTCTTCTATTTTTGTTCAGATAGAGTGGGAGGGAGAGAGAGAGAGAGAAACAACAACATGAAAGGAACACATCAAGTGGCTGCCTCCCACATGACTCCAACCAGGCCGGGGATGAATCACAACCGAGGTATATGCCCTTGACCGGAATTGAACCCGCGACTCATTGGTCCTAGGGCCGACTCTCTAACCACTGAGCCAAACCGGCCAGGGCTTTATGAAATATCTTTTTCCATCTCTTTCCTTTCAGTTTGTATGTGTCTTTTGATCTGAACTGAGTCTCTTGTAGACAGACTATGTAGGGAACCCTTGTGCACACTTGGTGGGAATGCAGATTGGTACAGCCACTGTGATAACAGTATGGAGGTTCCTCAAAAAGTAAAAATTGAACTACCTTATGACCCAGTAATTCCACTTCTGGTTATATGTTTTGAAAGAATATATGTAGCCATATGTTCATTAGAGCATTATTTACAATAGCCAATAGCTTCCACGTCTTGGCTATTGTCCCTTATGTTGGTTATGTGAACCTTCCTGTTGTAGTTGAGTCTTAACTATGTCTTTTAATTGAAGTATTTAATCCATTTGCATTTAAAGTAATTATTGATAGTTATATATTTATTTACATTTTATTATTTATGTTTATGCTCCTCTTTATTTTTCTTAAAGAAGTCTGTTTTACATTTCTTGCAATACTGATTTGTTTTTGTTTTTTTTTCATTAACTTCCTTAGCTTTATCTTGTTTGGAAAACTCTTTATTTTTCCTTGAATTTGAAACTATAGCCTTGCTGGGTAGAGTAGTCTTGGTTGTAGCTCCTTGCTTTTCATTACTTAGAATATTTCTTGCCACTCCCTTCTGGCTAGAAAAGTTTCTGTTGAGAAATCATCTCATAGCCTTATGGGAGCTCCCTTCTAGGTAACCAACTGCTTTTATCTTGCTGCTTTTAAGATTTTCACTTGTCTTCGAGCTTTGCCATTTTAATTATGATGTGTCTTGGTGTGGGCCCTTTTGGTTCATCATTTGGAACTCTGTGCTTCCTGAACTTGTGTGTTTATTTCCTTCATCATGTTAGGGAGGTTTTCAGTCATTGTTTTTTTTAATCCTTACCTGAGGACACTTTTGCATTCATCTTCACTTAGAGCGAGAGGGAGAGAGGGAGGAAGATACAGAAACACCTATGTGAGAGAGTCACATCAACTGGCTGCCACTCACATGACCCCAACCGAGGCCAGGGACAAACTGTAACCGAGGTACGTGCCCTTAGTGGGAACCGAACCTTGGTCTCTCTGAACCACAGCCGACACTCTAACCACTGAGCCAAACCGGCCAGGGCTCAGTCATAATTTCTTTAAACACGTTCTGAATCCCTTGCTCTCTCTTTTCTCCTTCAGGTACCCCTACGATGTGGATATTGTCCCAGAGGTTCCTTAAACTATCCTCATTTTTCTTTTTTTGTTGTTCTGATCAAGTGTTTTCTGCTACCTTGTCTTCCAAATTGCTGATTCGATCTTTTGTTTCATTTAACCTGCCTTGATTCCTTCTAGTGTATTTTTAATTTCAGATATTGTATTCTTATTTCTGACTATTCTTTTTTATAGTTACAATTTCCATTTTTATGCTGTTGAAGTTCTCACTAAGTTCCTTGAACATCTTTATAACCAGTGTTTTGAACTCTGCATCTGGTAGACTGCTTGACTCCATTTTGTTTAGTTCTTTTCCTGGAGATTTCTCCTGTTCTTTTATTTGGAACATGTTTCTTTGTCTCCTTATTTTGGCTGCATCCCTGTGGTTCTTTCTATGTATTAGATCAATCTACTATGTCTCCCAGTCTTGGTAAAGTGGCTTTATGTAGTAAGTGTTCTGTGGGGTCAGTGGTGCAGTCTACCTGATCACCTGAAAAGTGTGTTGCAGGAGTGTCCTTTATGTGGGTTATGTGAACCCTCCTGTGGTAGTTGAGTCTTGACTGCCATTGCTTCATCTGTGAGTAGGGCTGACCCTCAGGCTAGCCGACTGTGAGAACTGACACAGAACACAGTGTATAAACTGCTCTGCTCGGGCAGACCTCACAAAGTGGAATTTGCACCAGCAGGATCTGGTGCCTGTCAAGACTTCCCTTGGGTGTACCACTACTGCAGCTAATGGGGTTGTATTCTGATGTGGTCTTAAGCCAGCCACTTGGTGTATTGGTTTTGTAGCCTTTTGGGAGAGACTCCAGTGCAGTCAATGTTAGATGCAGCCTGTGACCAGCCTTGGGCTACCTAGTTGGAGCTACAAATCAACTCACTGTTGGTGGCTGCCTCTGCTGGGCCTGGGTGCACATGGAAGAGACCGATCTGCATACTAAGGCCAGTTACAACCAGTACTGGGCCTGGAGCAGATCAGCAAAAAGGTGCAAGCTACCCCAACATTCACCTCTGCCTGCCAGCTTCCCATTAGGCTCAGCCTCTGAAACAGCCCAAGGCAGTAAGCAAGTTGCATTGAGGCAGGTTCTCAGTGAGTCAATAGGTAGGGGCAAGTGGTGTTCACCAGGTTAATACAGATTTGTACGTGGTGCCACTGCCAGGTCTGAGGCCACTGAGCAAAAGTTTCAGGGTACACCAAGGCCAGCCACCACCCGCCTGTAGCTTGCAAACTTTTGTGGTGGATCTAGGGGTCTTAGGAAGTTGCCAGGGTATGGGCAGTAGAGTACATCAAGCTGAAACAGATTAAGATCTGGCCATATGTATGGAGGGCTCTGCATAAGAACAGTGGTACCTGTTGAGAGTTTTTCAAGAAAGACAGAAACATAGGCCAAGGCTGGTTGCTGCCAGCAGATCTTAGTGCCAGGCGCAAACTTCTCAAGGTGGGTTTCAGGGTATTGGAAATATTATTCTAGAATATCTCTTAGGCTGATGCCATTGGGATTGTGGGGACAGGCCCAGCACAGGAATGGTGACATTGGCTGTGTTGGTGGGAGAAAAAAATGGCCCTTGTCCTAAAGTCACACAACTTGCTCCCTACCTGTGTGTCTCTGGCACCCCATGCATTTGCCCAAAATTCTTCTAGAGTTTTTCAAGAAAGACTGTAATGTGGGCCCAGACCAGCTCCCACTAGCAGATCCCTCCAGCAGGTAAGATCTTGGCAGGGCAGTGCCTCAGACAGTCAGCAAAGTACAGCTAGCGCATCTCTCCAAGCTAATTCCATATTAAGGGGTGTGCTTGTCTCAGGAAAGATGGCATCTGTGGGTGGGATGGGAGGGGACTCAGCACTGGGGCATTGGCAACTGTCCCTTCAGCCCTCTCCCTGAAGCCACACAACCCAACCTCTTCCTGTATGACTCTGGTCCCCTCTGAGCCAGTGTCCATCTGCCAGAGCTCAGGGAGGGGGCCCATAAAATAGATTTTGTGCACTGGCCCTTTAAGAGGGCATCTGTATTTTCAGCAGGCTCCTTCTCATGATGACAGAGATTGTCTTTATTCCATTGTATATTCTTGCCTCCTCTGTCAAAGATTAACTGACTATATGGTTTATTTCTGGGCTCTCTATTCTGTCTCAGTGATCTAGGGTCTTTTATCCCTGTATCATGATGTTTTGATTACTATGGACTTATAGGATAGTTTGACATCACATAGTGTGATACCTCAAACTTTGTTCTTTTTCAAGATTACTTGTGCTATTCAAGGTCCTTTGTGGTTCTAATAAAGTTTAGCATCATCTGTTCTAGTTCTGTGAAAAAATGTCATGAGATTTTGATATTGCATTGAATCTGTAGATTGCTTTGGGTAGTATGAACATTTTTTTTTTTAACCCTCATCCGAGGATATTTTTACATTTATCTTCAGACAGAGTGTGTGTGGGGGACATCGATTGGTTGCCACCTGCCCGACTCCAACTGGGGCTGGGAACGAACTACAACCGAGGTATGTGCCTTTGGCCAGAACTGAACCTGGGATTCTTTGGTCTGCAGGTTGACACTCTAACTGCTGAGCCAAACCGGCCAGGGCTAGTATGAACATATCAATGACATTAATTCTTCCTATTCATGAGCACAGTATGTGCTTCCACTAACTGTATCTTCTTCAGTTTCTTTCTTCAATGTCTTAATAGTTTTCCAAGTATAGGTATTTTACCTCCTTGCTTAAATTTATTCCTAGGTATTTTATTCTTTTGATGCAATTATAAATTGGACTATTTTCTCTTTTTATTATTACTAAATTTATTGGGGTGATATTGGCTAATAAAATTATATAGGTTTCAAGTGTACACTTCTACAATATATCATCTATATATTGCAATTGTATTGTTTTCTATGTTTCTTTCTCTGATAGTTTGCTATTAGTGCATAAAAATGAAACCAATTTCCGAATGTTACTTTTCTATCCTGATACTTTACTATGTTCGTTTACTAGATATAATTGTATTTTTTGAATCTTTAGGATTCTCTTTATATAGTGTTATGTCACTTGCAAATACAGTTTTACTTCTTCCTTTCCAATTCGGATGTTTTTTCTTTTTATTATCTGATTGTTGTGGCTAGGACTTCTAATCCTATGTTGAATAAAATGGTAACAGTGGACATCCTTGTCTTGTTCCTGATTATAAAGAAAAAGCTTCCTGCTTGTCCCCATGGATATGATGCTAGCTGTGGGTTTGTCATATACAGAATTTATTATGTTGAGGTATGTTCCCTCTGTCCCTACTTTGCTTAGAGTATTTATCATAAGTAAGCACTGAATCTTGTCAAATGCTTTTATCTGCATCTATTGACATAATCATATGATTTTTATTCTTCAATTTATTTATGTAGCGTGTCATGTTAATTAATTTGTGGATAATAAACCAACCTTGAATCTTGGGACTAAATCCCACTTGATTATGGTATATGATCTTATTAATGCATTGCTGAGTTTGGTTTGCTAATTTTTTTTGAGGGTTTTTGCATATGTTCATCAAAGATATTGTCCTATAATTTTTTTGTAATGTCTTTAGTCTTGGCATCAGTAATGTTGGCCTTTTAAGTTAAGTGCAGGAAGCTTCCCTCCTGTTCAATTTTTTTTGTCATAGTTTGAGGATCGGTATTATTTCTTCTTTGAATGTTTGGTAAAATTCACCTGTAAAGTCATGTGGTGTAGGGCTTTTGTTTATTGAGAGTTTTCTGATAACTGATTCAATTTTGTTAGTTATTGGCCTGTTCATATTTTCTGTTTCTTCCAATTCAGCCTTGGAAGATTACATGTTTCTAGGGAGCTATCCATGTCTTCCAGGCTGTCCAGTTTGTCGGCATATAACTGCTCATAATGTTCCCTATAACCCTTTGGATTTCTGTAGTGTTGGTTGTCACTTCTTTTCTTTCATTTCCGATTTTATTAATTTGGGTCCTCTCTCTCCTTAAAATATATTTTTATTGTTTTTTTTTTTTAGAGTGAGAGGGAGGGGGAAATAGAAACATCAATGTGAGAGAGAAACATTGACCGGCTGCCTCCTGCATGCCCCGCGACCCGGGCATGTGCCCTGACCAGGAATCGAACCTGGACCTCTCAGTCCATGGGACGATGCTCAAATCACTGAGCCACACCGGCCAGGCTCTTTCTTTTTCTTCATGAGTCTGGCTAAAGGTTTACCAATTTTGTTTATGTTTTCAAAGAACCAACTCCTGTTTTCATTGATCGTTTCTACTGCTTTTTTTCTTTTCTTTTCTTTTTTTTAGAGAGAGAGGAAGTGAGAGGGAGAGATAGAAACTTTGAAAGAGAACATCAATTGGCCACCTCCTGCATGCCCCCACAACCTGGGCATGTGCCCTGACCAGGATTAGAACCAGCGACCTCTTGGTGCATGGGTCGATGCTCAGCCACTGAGCCACACCAGCCTGTTTGTTTGTTTTTTAAGACGCTGTTTTGTTTATTTCCTCTTGGATCGTTATTATTTCCTTCCTTCTATTTCCCACGAGTTTTGTTTGTTGCTCACTTTCTAGTTCCTATAGGTGTAAAGTTAGATTGCATATTTGAGATTTTTCTTGTTTCTTGAAGTAGGCCTGTATTTATATACATTTCTTAGAACTTTTTTGGCTGTGTTTCTTTTTTTTTTTATCCTCACCCGAGGACATTTTTTTTTTGCATTTATCTTCAGATAGAGTGGGAGGGAGAGAGGGAGGAAGAGAGAGAGAGAGAGAAAGAAACATCGATGTGAGAGAGACACATTGAGTGGCTGCCACCCACACAACCCCAACCGAGGCCAGGGACAAACTGCAACTGAGGTACATGCCCTTAGCGGGAACTGAACCTGGGACTCTCCGGTCCATAGGCCAACACTCTAACTGCTGAGCCAAACCGGCCAGGGCTGTTTGTGTATTTTTATTTTCATTTGTCTCAAGGTATTTCGATTTCTCCCTTGGTTTCATTTTCAACCCATTCATTGTTTAGTAGCATGTTAATTAGACTCTAAATGCTTGTGTTTTTAAGTTTTTTCTTCTAATTGATTTCTAGTTTCATACTATTATATCCAGAGAAGATACTTTATATGATTCTCAATCTTCTTAAATTTATTGAGACTTATTTTGTGACCTAACATGTGGTCTATGCTGGAAAATGTTTCACGTGCACTTGGAAAAAAGAAATATTCTGCTGCTTTGGGGCGAAGTGTCCTAAAAATATCGATTAAGCCAACTAGTCTAAGGTGTCATCTAAAGCCACTATTTCCTTACTGCTTTTCTCTTTGGGTGACTTATCCATTGATATCAACGTGGTGTTCAAGACTTTACTGTTACTGTATCACTGTTGACCATTCCTTCTATGTCCATCAATATTAAATGAGATACATAATTAGGTCTTCTACACTGAGTGCACAGATGTTCACAAGAGTTACATCCTCCTGTTAGACTGATGCGTTTATCATTGTGAAATACCCTTCTTTATCTCTTATTACAGCTCTTGTTTTAAAGTGTATTTTATTTGATATATGTACTGCTACCCCAACTTTTTAAATTCCCATTTGCATAAAATATTTTTTCTATCCCTTTACTTTCAGTCAGTTTGAGTCTTTTGATCTGAAGTGAGTCTCTGGGAGGTAGCATATGTACGAGTCTCCTCCACATTTATGTTTTGGTCATTATTTTTCACTTTTGTGTGTGTCTCTTAATTTACTGTTATAACTACACACAAAATTCCTACTTTTGCCTTTTAACCTTTGTACTAACTTATAGTTGGTTGATCCACTGCTTTTACTAAGTGTTTGCATTTGTCAGTGAGAGTATTTTTCTTTCCTATTATTCTCTTATTTATGTTTTTTTTTTTATTTTCGTTTTTATTACTTAAAGAAGACCCTTTAACATTTCTTGTTACTCATTCAGTGGTGATGCACTTCTTTAGCTTTTCCTCATTTTGGAAAATCTTTGTCTTTTCTTTGATTCTAAATGATAGCTGTTCTGGGTAAAGTAATCTTGGTTACAGGTCTTTGCTTTTCATCACTGAATATTTTGTGCCAATCCCTTTTGGCCTGAAAAGTTGTTTTTTATCCTTACCTGAGGATATTTTCCTATTTATTTTCTGATAGATTGGGAGGGAGGGAGAGAGAAACATCGATGTGAGAGCAACACATCAACTGGTTGCCTCCCACAAGACCCCGACCAGGGCCGGGGATGAACCACAACCGAGGTACATGCCCTTGACTGGAATCAAACCTGCGACATTGGTCCGCATGGCCTGAAAAGGTTTTGTTGAGCAATCAACTGACAGTCTTATGGCAGCTGTCTTGTAGGTAACTATGAGCTTATATCTTGCAACTTTTAAGATTCTCTCTGTTTTTAACTTTCAGCATTTTATTTTGATGTGTCTTGGTGTGAGATTCTTTTGGTTCGTGTTGTTTGGGACTCTCTGCGTTTCCTGAAATGCTGTATCTTTTTCTTTCACCAGCTTAAGGAAGTTTTCACTCATTATTTCTTCAAATAGATTTTCAATCTCTTGCTTTTTCTCTTCTCCTTTTAGGACTCCTGTGGAGCAAATGTTAGTACGCTTGATGTTGACCCAGAAGCCCCTTAAACAATCCTCATTTCTTGTTCTTTTCTTTTTGCTGGCTGATTAGGTGCTGTTTGTTACCTTTTCTTCCAAACCACCGATTCAGTCATCCATTTCATCTGATTTGTGGTTGATTTCCTCTAATGCATTCTTCATTTCAATCACTGTATTCTTCATTTCCGATGGGTAGTTTTTGTGGATTCCATCTCTTTTTTGAAATTCTCTCTAGTTGCTCTACTCTTCCCCTACGTTCATTGAGCATTCTTATAACCAGTGATCTGATGTCAGCATCTGCTAGGTTGTTTGTCTCCATTTCATTCATTTTGTTTTCTGGAGTTTGATTTGTCCTTTCATTTGGGACCTATTTCTTTGTTTCCTTATTTTGGCTGCTTCCTTGTGTGTTTCTATGTATCAGGTATATCTGCTATGTCTCCCAGTCTTGGTAGAGTAGCCTATGTAGTATGTGTCCTGTGGGGCCAAGTGGTGCAGTTTTTCTGGTCACCTGTGCCAGGTGCTCCATGCATGATCCTTGTGTAGGTTGTGTGTGCCCTCCTGTTGTTGTTGAGTCTTTGTAGCTGTTGGTAGGCCAGTGGGTTAGACTGACCATCAGGCTGAGTGGTTGTGAGCACTGACCCTACATAATAAGAGTCACTTTAGCAGGGCTCTGGTGCCAGCTGAGTCTGCCCTTCTGGTGTGTCATTTGTGGAGATGATTGGATGGTGCTCTGATATGGTCTGGAAGCTGGCCACCAGGTGAGTTGGTTCCAGGGACACTTGGGAGGGTTCTGGGATAGGCCAAGGTTAGCCACCATTTGTGCCTGGCTTGGGGCTGCCTGGGGAGCTGAGAAGTGATCTTCAGTTGGCTGCCACTTGTGCTGTTTGGAGGCATCTGGCTATCAATTCAGCTCCTCCCAGTATGTCCCTGGTCCTGTTTGAGCCATTGCCCCTTTTCTGGAGCCCAGAGCAAGTCAATTCATCAGTGAGTGAGTCTGTGGACCTTTTAAGACATGCAGCACCTAGGTTTCCTCACTCACACACAATCCTGATGTTCTTCACTACCAGATGTTTATGGGGACTCTTGTTTCAGTACTGGGACCTCTTGTTCCTTGGGGGAACTTCCACAGCTGAGACATCTCTCCTGATTTTGGTTGTAGTCGTTAATCCTCACCCAAGCATATTTTTTCCATTGATTTTTGGAGAGAGTGGAAGGGATGAGGGAGGGAGAGAGAGAAAGAGAAAGCATCAACATGAGAGAGGCACATTGATTGGTTGCCTCCTGCACGTGCCCTGACTGGGCTGGAGATTGAACCCATAACCCTTTGGTGTGTGGACGAGGCTCTAACCACTGAGCAGTGCTGGCCAGGGCTCTCTCCCAATTCTTAACAAATGCACCATGGATATGAAACCTGCCTGTTCCATGTCTCAGCCCCAGCCTGTCTGTTGTGGCTTTTTCTTTATATCCTTGGCAATAGCTCTTTTGTTTAGCTAGTCTTCAGGTGGTTTTCAATGGTGGTTTTTAAATAATTTAGTTGTAATTTTGATGTGGCCATGGAAGGAGGCAAGTATAGTGTTTACCTACTCTGTCTTCTTGACCAGAGAGAGTCCTCTTGAACATAGACATCTTAACTTCAGTGATGAAACAATATTTTGACACCATACACCACTTGCATATTGATAGTAGCAAAACTGCAATTAGTTCTTTCAAACACCACTACCAAAATACCTACATAACTATGAATCATTAAAATTAATGTATCATCAGTAAGACCCCCATGCTGTCATGGAAAGCCCTGGTTGGGACGCTCTCCATCCTCTGCGAACCGTTAGGGTTGTACTCTCTGGTCCAGAAATGCTCACATTACCAACCTCTGTGGCCTTTAGTAAATCATTCCTCAAAAAGTGTCACTCTACGAATTCAGTGTTTGATTATCATAGCAAAAAGCTATTGAGAATACTTAGGTTGTGTTTAGGCTCTTGGTTAAAAACGTGCTCGACTGTAAACTCTTCCACGAAATATCTGTACACATGCCTGCGGCCAGAGTCCGATTCAAGGCTTTAGACACTGCGTATCAGAGCGTCTCTCGAAGGAGTGCAGTCAGATCACACAGGGCCTTTGGAAAGACCTCAGGGTGTCGCAGGCGGACTTTGGAGCCTGAAAGACATAGGTTGAAACTTGGTTCAACCACTTCCTGGGGCTGGGAACTTGGGAATGATTTAAAGTCTTTCCCAGTTTCCTCATGGAAAAATAGGAACAAAACATGCTATATGATGGAATAAATTATTGATCATTATAACCAAGAATTTAATTAGGTGTTCAAAGATACTTTGTTTCTCATCAAAATGTTTCAATAGCCCTGGCCGGTTTGGCTCAGTGGTTAGAGCATCAGCCTGCGGTCCGGAGAGTCCTGAGTTTGGTTCCCACTAAGGGCACGTACCTCGGTTGTAGTTTGTTCCCGGCCCTGGTTTGGTTGTGTGGGTGGCAATCACTCGATGTGTCCCTTTCACGTCAATTTCTCGTCGATTTCTCTCTCTCTCTCTCTCTCTCTCTCTCTCTCTCTCTCTCTCTCTCCCCCACTCTATCGGAACAAAATGTCAAAAAATGTCCTTGGGTGAGGATAAAAAAAAAAGTTTCAATATACATGAAGTTCTTAGACCAGAGCCGGGCACACAGTATGTGCTACGCACGTGTAATGTCTGTCATTAACATCATATTATTCTTTTTATTAAACAATGATTTCACTTTGCTTTGTCTGCCAGGAGGCTCAGAACTCAATTCAGTGAAATAATTAGTGACAGTGAGAATATTTATTACCATACTTATTCACGTATTTCTCTTTTTCTGCACCATACCCTTGCTAATTTTTTATATGCTCTCTGAAAAGCTTTTATTTTTTTAAATCCTCACCCAAGGATATTTTTCCATTTATCTTCAGATAGAGTGGGAAGGGGAGGGAAGGAAGGAGGGAGGGGAGAGAAAGAGAGATAGAGAGAGACAGACATTGATGTGAGAGAAAGACATCAATTGGTTGCCTCCCACATGACT
This sequence comes from Molossus molossus, assembly GCF_014108415.1. NCBI lineage: Eukaryota > Metazoa > Chordata > Mammalia > Chiroptera > Molossidae > Molossus > Molossus molossus. The sequence continues at coordinate 5,087,982 of NW_023425359.1, read as the reverse complement.
CTGACCAGGGCCAAGGATGAACCACAACAGAGGTACGTGCCCTTGGCCAGAATCGAACCCGTGACTCTTTGGTCTGCAGGCTGACACTCTAACTGCTAAGCCAAACTGGCCAGAGCTCTGAAAATCTTTTATATTGGGGTTGGCCAAAGTCGGTTTACAGTTGTGAATATATGAAACAGAGTTCATTATTTTTTGTTTGTTTGTTAATCCTCACCTGAGGATATTTTTCCATTGATTTTTATATAGACTAGGGTTAGGGGTCAAACCTGCAAACCAGGTATGCACCCTTGACTGAGAATCAAACCTGCCACCCTTTGGGCTGACACTCTAACTGCTGGGCAAAACTGGCCAAGACCAGAGTTCATTCTTATATTATTTATTTATTGTATTACTTATTCGCATTACAATTGTAAACCTACTTTTGCCCACGGCTGTATTCCCAACATTTTTCACTCCAAAGCTTCATGGACTTAGCAGCTGAATTTCCTTGTCCACTGCTTGGGTTTTGTTACAACCCATTTATTCTTTTTCCTCCCTGCTCACCCAGGTCCCTTGTGCTCTGAATCTCACAGAACCTTCTCTAACCCTTTAGAACCCTTACAGCACTTTCTACGTCGGCTCCCGTGTCCCATGGAGTTTACTGAGCCCGCAGACGTATTTCCATCACTTACTCCCTCCTGCTTTTACTGTATAGAAATAACTGGTCAATAAAGCTAGTGTTTCATTTGTGATGACACCTCTGTCTTCTTTCATCTTTTTAATTTATTTTTTAAAATACCTTTTTATTGATTTTTGTTTTCTTTTAGGGAGAGAGATATAGAAACATTGATGTGAGAGAGAGACACTCATCAGCTCATGCTCTCTACTGGGGATCGAGCCTGCAACAGGACATGTGCCCTGACCGGGAATCAAACGGGAAACTCGGTCCATGGGACGTCGCTCGATCCACTGAGCCACGCCGGTCAGGCTCATCGTTTTCCTTCTTGTCAAAACCATGCCGGGAATGTCTGTTCCTTGTCTTCCCACAGCCATTCTCTGGGAAATGGCCTGCCATCCGCAGTAGGGACTTGTGACTGGGCATCCACCACATGTTCCCGACTTCACCTCAGCAGGGGTCTGAGCGTCACCGAAACAGGAACAGTGAGAGCAAATCTGCAGAACTGACACGGATGCGGGAAAGAGAGAGAGTGATCCTGTGGTTTGGGATCCCTAGGTGTTGCGGACCCCATTTATGTCCACACAGAAAATCTGAGAGGCAAAAACGTAGAGGAAGAAACACGGGAAGGAGAGAGGGCAGAGACACGAAGAACGGAGACAGCTTTAACGGGGTGTCCTCTCGCGCCTGGGTCCGGCGACTCCTCAGTCAGGCCTCCTGACCCTGCCGTTCTGTGAGTCACCATTCCCTCTGCTGCTGGGCTACACGAGACAGGGTTCTTCACCGCAAGCCAAAGTCCTGATCAACACCACTGTCATCAACGTCACTACTTTTCATTAAACCACTGTGAGCTCCAGGTCACTATGGCTGGTGCCATTAAATTCAATTCCGTCTCTCACAGCAATATTTTTGCCAATATATCTCCCAGGCAAGGGAAACAAAGGAAAAATAAACAAATGGCACTGCATCAAACCAAAAAGCTTCTGCATAGCAAAGGAGACAATCAACAAAATGGAAAAATAACCCACTGAATTGGATAACATATTTGCCAATGATACATCTGATAAGGGGTTAATTTCCAGAATATATAAAGAACTTATACAACTCAACACCAGGAAGACAAACAATCGAATTAAAAAATGGGCAAAGGACTTGAACAGACACTTCTCCAAAGAGGATATACAGATGGCCAATAGACACATGAAAAAAATGCTCAACAACACTAGTCATCAGAGAGATGAAAATTAAAACCACAGTGAGATATCATTTCACACCTGCCAGAATGGCTACCATCAATAAAGCAACAAACAACTAGTGCTGGCGAGGACGTGGAGAAAAGGGAACCCTGGTGCGCATTTGGTGGGAGTGCAGACTGGTTCAGCCACTGTGGAAAACAGTATAGAGGTTCCTCAAAAAATTAAAAATAAAACTGTATTTTGATGTAGCGATCCTACTTTTAGGAATATATCCTAAGAATCCCCAAACACCAATCTAAAAGAGCCACATTATTTACAATAGCCAAGATCTGGAAGCAGACCATGTGCCCATCAGTAGATAAGTGGGTAAAAAAGCTGTGGTGTATTTACACAATGGAATACTATGCGGCTGTAAAAAAGAAGGAACTCTTACCTTTTGCAACAGCATGGAGAAACCTGGAGATTTTTATGCTAAGTGAAATAAGCCAGTCAAAGAAAGACAAACACAATATGATCTCACTTATATGTGGAATTTAATGAACAAAATAGAAACAGAGGCATGGATACATGGAGCAGACAGACAGAGGTCAGGGAGTGGGGTGGGGAGGACTGGATGAAAGAAAGGGAAGAGATTAGCCAAAGAACAGAGAGGCGGGGCAGGGGTGGAGGTGAGAAGGTGGGGAAAATCTGTAATAATGTCAACAATAAAAAAAATTTAAAAATTCAGTAAGTCAGGACCCTGTCCTCCATGAACTTAACCACTAAAGGATCTATAGCACATAAATAACATCCTTTAGAAAAGTACAGTGTTTTTGGGCAATGTGAAATTGCTCATAATCACATTATGTGTGTACAAATTCACGCAACTGAATTTGCTGTTGACTGATCTTAGTGCAGACTGTATGTAGGAATTTTGGAAATAAGGCTAAGATCAATTCTTCTCTTCAGTGTATTTTATCCTGTGACTCTGTAGAACACTATAAATCATGTGACATTCCAGATCAATCATGCTTTGTTGGAATACAGAATATAAAAGGAACCAGAATTGAAGAATTATACCTATGGTAGGGTTAGATCTCTAGATCAAATTCATTAAACCTGTTCTGGTGAAACAGTGTCTACGGGCTTCTTGACTAATCATCAGAAAACCTGTGACTCAGAAACTGTCAGGTGATCTTTGACCTGAATATTTTCACATATCTACCAGTGGCCATTGTCCTTCTTATAACTCAACATTAATTTAGTATCTAATACTCCTTGAAAGTTTAAGAATTGTGCTTTTTCTTATTTTTAAATGTTCTGATCTCTGTCCATTATAAGATGAATATAAATTAAAAAAAGAGCAAAAATTTTAGTGTTACAAAAGAATCATTAAAGGAGAATGACTGTAGTCACTCGCTCACACATTACGCAACATCCAAAGGACAATAAGTCAGGAGTAACCACACACTCACCCCAATCAGACTTGAGGTTTCTTCTAATATCTTTTTGTTTTGTCTTTTAAATATGTTTTTATTGATTGTTTTAGAGAGAGGGGAAGGGAGAGAGAGATACAAACATCAATGAGAGAGAAACATCAATCTACTGCCTCCTGCACGCCCCCTACTGGGGGTCGAGCCTGCAACCAGGCATGTGCCCTGACCGGGAATTGAATGGGACCTCTCAGTCCATGGGACGACGCTCAATCCACTGAGCCACACCGGCCAGGCTAAGTCACTTTTTATAGACATCTGAATTAATACCACTCTACCTCTATTATTATTATTATTTTAATCATGCAGAGCCAGGAGAACAATATCTTTGCAGTTTGCAATTATGCTTTATTCTAAAAACAATTTTTAGGGTTTATTCCCTGTTTGGAATCCAGTATGTATCAGAGGGGCTTGTTTGGGAGTCTCTCTTTGTATTTCTTCTCTGCTAAGAGTGTCTGCCTTCTGTCATAATTCAGTACAGGATTCAGTAGCTACCATGAGTTATGTTGGTCCGGTGAAGGCAAGACCAGAGCCGGCCACTAGGTGGCACAGCAGACTTGGAGAACGGCGCTCCGCGGGCAGGTGCCAAGCCAAGGCTGCAGCCGCTTACCCAAGGTGGTGACCAGGTTTCCCACTTAGCTCAGCCATGCGGTCTGTGCAGAGTACCAGACACGGCCAACAAACCCTCTGTAAAACCGTGGCTTTCAAGGGAACAGAACTTTTCCAGACTTGCACAGTCAGAATCTGACTTGTTAACTCCTGTTACTTGTTTCGAGGAGGCAAGATGTGCCCTAATATGGTGCAGTTGCTCATGTTGTGGACAGAACATTCCAGAATGCAAGAACTGGAACAACACTGCGTTTCAAAAGGAGAAGCTTGCTTTTAGAAAAGATCCTGCTGCCTTCCTTGGCCGCTGCCTTTCATGGGTTTCACTCAACGCGGCAACAAAGGGACGGGCCTCTCTCATCACGGCTCCCGCTGAAGCGCGGGCACCACCTCGGAGCGCGCTGACCCCCAGCTGTCCGCGCCAGCGCTCCAGCAACGACACGCTCTGCTATTAGAATTGTTACAGAAATGGCAAAAAGTACAAACAAATGTTAAGAAAAAGTACAAACATCCGTAAGGCCACTTGCCAGAGGCTTCTGTTCCAAGGGAAAGGAGGGGAACACCTCTGGGCGCTTCCCACTGCGGACAGGATGGAGGGTGTACTGGTTCTCTTTCTTTTTTTTATCCTCACCCGAGGACATTTTTACATTTTTTGTTCAGATAGAGTGGAAGGGAGAGAGAGGAAGAGAGAGAGAGAAACATCGACGTGAAAGGGACACATCGAGTGGCTGCCACCCGCACGACCCACCAGGGCCAGGGACAAACTGCAACCGAGGTAGGTGCCCTTAGCGGGAACCGAACCCGGGTCTCTCTGGACCGCAGGCCAACGCTCTAACCGCTGAGCCAAACCGGTTCGTCTTTCAACGCTGAATGCACGGTGCTATTTGAAGGCTGTGTTTTGTGATGGAGGATCATGAACGGTTCATTTAAAATGCTATCACATATCACATGTGGAATCTAATGAACAAACAAAACCCGATGAACAAAACAGATCCAGAGACATGGAAGCAGGGAACAAACTGATGACCCTCAAAGGGAAGGGGGTGCAGGGTGGGAGGAGATAAACCAAAGAACTACTGTGCATGTAATCATAACCAGTGGACACAGACAATAGTGTGGTGAAGCCAGGGGGGTGTTGGGAGCAGGGTGGAGCGGGTCAGTGGGAGAAAAATGAGGGATATCTGTAATACTCTCAACAATAACGATAAAAATAAATGAAATGCTATTGAAGCTCATATAATTGTAGAAATAATTCTGATTAGGCTTCCGGTTAAGAAGGCGGGTAGGTAAACGCGGTATCATCCTCCCACAACCACAGCAAAATCGCAACTAAACTACAGACAACCGTGGTTCAGAACTGCCCGAAACTGAGCTGAGCAGAAGTCCTACAGCTAAGGAGATAACACAAAAGTCACACCACGACTGGTAGGAGGGGCAGAGACGTGGGATGGGCCGGTCCCACACCTGCACACGGTGGGTAAAAACCGGGAGGGAGTCTGAAACGCAGAGGTCCCCCCTGAAAAGCAAGGGGCCCCGACCCCGCACCAGGCCCCCAGCCCTGGGTTCCAGTTATGGGAAGAAAAGTTCCCATAACTGCTGACTGTAGAGACCAGGGGGATTGGGGCTGAGTGACATGGAGGCTGCCGGAGTCCCAAGTGCCTCTTAACGACCCGAACACGGACTTACTTGGACTCACTCGCTCCGAGCTCCAGCGCGGGGGCCAAGCTCCCGAGGCAGCACGGACACCGGGGAAGGAGCTGCCTGCATCAGGGCAGGTGCCAAGGGCAGCCTTCTGCCGGGCAGAGGTGCTGGCTGAGGCCACTGCCGCCTTGCTGAGCCCTCTCCTACGGGCCGGCAGGCGGGGGCCGGAGCTAAGTCTCCATCAACCTGGCTCACACTGTTGACCCCGCCCTGGCGATTCTCTGAGACCCTGCCAGCTTGCAGGCCCACCCAAGCTGTTTCCAGCGGCTCTTCCATACTAATGAACTGTCTTGGCTCATGCTTCAGACTTTCCTAAACTCTCTCAAACATGCAGCATCTGGCCTCAGTTGCCAAGCATCTCAGGAGCGACTCAGGCCCCACACTAGCAGCAGCCGGCCTTGGTTCTCAGCTTGGCCTCTCCCGGGCACCTCCAAGCCACATACGTAGCAGCCGTCTGCAGACTGCTCTGTAGCTCATGTTGGGTGGCCCTAGGCAGAACACAGGTGGTGGCTGACCTTGGCTTGCACCTCCTAGGAGGCCCCAGAGCCAGCGTACCAGGTGAATAGATTCAGAACACGTCAAAGCACCACTCAACCAACTACACATGTCACACACTCAAAGGGTGGACTGTGCAGGCACCAGAGCCCCACTGAAGTCCGTCCTGCCCATGGGGTGGGCCCCTGCACAGCTGATCCTCCAGCGTGGCTGCAGCCAGTTGGCCTGGCAGTAAATCCCTGCCACTGACATGCCAACGGCAATCAAGCCTCAGATACCATAGGAAGGTGCACCCTGCCCACTCAGAGGGCACACCTGGGCGGCCCAGCTTGGGTCTGTGCCACGGGGCCCTGCCTACTACATAAGTGCCCTCTACCAAGCCTGGGAGAGACAGCAGCTCTATCCGATACACAGACATAAACACGAGGAGGCAGTCAAAATGAGGAGACAAAGAAATGTCTCAAATGAAAAAACACAACAAAACTCCAGAAAAAGAGCCAAACAAAATGGGGACAAGCAATCTACTAGATGCAGAGTTCAAAACACTGGTTATAAGGATGCTCCACGAACTTAGGAGAAGAGTAGATGAACTCGGTGACAACGTCAACAAAGAGAAAGAAGACATAAAAATGGAGATAAAAAACTATAAAAGAGAACCAGTCAGAAATGAAGAATGCAAAACTCAAATGAAGAATACATTACAAGAAATGAACTGTGCAGTAGATGAAACAGGATCAGAACGGAGATTTAGAAGATAAAGTAGCAGAAACAACACCCAATTAGAACAGAAAAACAAACCCCCCCCCCAAAAAAAAAATCCAAAAAATGAGGGTAGTATAAAGAGCCTCCAGGAAAACATCAAGCATCCTAACATTCCCATCAGGGGTGGCAGAAGGAGGAGAGAGGGCATGGGATTTGAAACCCATGTGAAAAATAATGACAGAAAACTTCCCTAGCCAAATGAAGGAAATAGACATACAAATCCAGGAAGCACAGAGATTCCCAAACAAGATGAACCCAAAGAGGCCCACACCAAGACACATTATAATTAAAACGCCAAAGGTTAAAGACCTTCAGAGAGAGAATCTGAAAAACTGCAAGAGAAAAGCAGTTAGTTACCTAAAAAGGAGCGTCCATAAGACTGTCAGCTGATTTCTCAACAGAGGCTTTGCAGGCCAGAAGGGAGTGTCAAGAAATATTCAAAGTGATGAAAAGCAAGGACCTATAACCAAGATTAATCTACCCAGCAAAGTTATCATTTAGAATTGAAGGACAGACAGAGCTTCCCAGACAAGAAAATGCTAAAGGAGTTCATCATCATTAAACCAATATTACATAAAATGTGAAAGTGTCCTCTTTAAGAAGAAAAAAGATCAAAACTATGAATAATTAAATGACAATACATACATATCTAGCAACAATTGAATAAAAAAACAAAATAAAATAACAAGCCTAACAGAAACAGATCTATAGCTATAGAGGATACTTCTTTTGATAGCGTATTGATTTTCAGAAAGAGAGGAAAGGAGAGGGAGAATGCAGCATCCATTGGCCACCTCCTGTGTGCCATGCTGTGCCCTGCCCCGCCCCGCCAAGGGACCCAGCCTGCAACCAGGGAATGTGCCCTTGACTGGGAATCAAACTGACAACCTCCTGCTACATGGGACGATGCACAACCAACTGCGGCCACACCGGCCAGGGCCTCAGAGAACTTTTTAAAAAAATGTATCTTTATGGTTAAGAGTATTACAGATGTCCATCATTTTTCCCTCACTGCCCAACTCCACCTGGCTCCGCCCCGCCCCAGGCCATCACTGCACTATTGCCAGTGTCCACGGACAAGGCGTATATGCATAAAAATTCTTTGGTTAATCTCTTCCCGCCCCCTCCCTTCCCTCTGAGATCTGTATGTCTGTTCCATGCTTCCATGTCTCTGGACCTATTCTGTTCATCAGTTTATTCTGTTCATTAGAGTACACATATAAGTGAGATCATGTGATACTCGTCTTTCTCGGACTGGCTTATTTCGCTCAGCATAATAATCTCCAGGTCCATCCCTGCTGTCTCAGAGGGTAAACAGTTCCTTCTTTTTTGCAGTTGCATAGTATCCATTGTGTAAACGTACCATCGCTTTTTTACCTATTTTTCTACTGATGAACACTTGGACTGTTTCCAGATCTTAGCTATAGTAAATAACACTGCTATGAACATAGGGGTACCCATATTATTTCTGATTGGTGTTTTGGGATTCTTAGGATACATTCCTAGATGTGGGATCACCGGGTCAACCAGCAGTTACATTTTTAATTTTTTGAGGAAACTCCATACTGTTTTCAATAGTGGCTGCATTCCCACCAGCAGTGTGCTAGAGTCCCCTTTTCTCCACATCCTTGCCAGCACTTGTTTGATGATTTGTTGATGGCAGCCATTCTGACAGGTGTGAGGTGATACTTCATTGTAGTTTTAATTTGCATCTCTCTGATGATTAGTGTTGTTCAGCATTTTTTTCATGTGTCTATTGGCCATCTGTATGTCCTCTTTGGAGAAGTGTCTATTCAGGTCCTCTGCCCATTTTTAACTGGATTTTCTGTCTTCCTGGTGTTGAGTTGCATGAATTCTTTATATATTTTGGAAATTAACCCCTTATCAGTTGTATCATTGGCAAATGTGTTCTCTCATACAGTGGGCTCCCTTTTCGTTTTGATGATGGTTTCTTTTGCTGTGCAGAAACTTTCAGTTTCATGTAGTCACATTTGTTTATTTTTTCCTTTGTTGCCCTTGCCCTAGTGAAAATTCTGCTATGTGAGATGTCTGAGATTTTGTTGCCTATGTTTTCTTCTAGGATTTTTATGGTTTCATGACTTACATTAAAGTATTTTATCCATTTTGTGTTTATTCTTGGTATGGTGTAAGTTGGTGGTTTAGTTTCATTTTTTTGCATGTACCTCTCCAATTTTTCCAACACCACTTATTAAAGAGCCTCTTTCTACTCCATTGTATGCTCTTGCCTCCTTTGTCAAATATTAATTCAGTGTAATGACTGGGTTCAATTTCTGGGGACTCTGTTCTGTACCATTGAGCCAGTACCAGGCTGTTTTGATTACAATGGCTTTGCAGTATAATTTGATGTCTGGTATTATGATCCCTCCAACTTTGCTCTTCTTTTTCAAGAATGCTGTGGCTATTTGGGGCCTTTTGGGTTCCATATACATTTTTGGATTATCTGTTCTAGATTTGTGAGATACACTGTTGTTATTTTAATAGTGATTGGGTTGAATCTATAAATTGCTTTGGGTAGTATGGACATTTTTTTTTTTTTTTATCCTCACCAGAGGATATTTTTCCATATTTTGTACAGATAGAGTGGGAGGGAGAGAGAGGAAGGAGAGAGAGAGAAACATCGATGTGAAGGGACACATCGAGTGGCTGCCACCCGCACGACCAACCAGGGCCGGGGACAAACTGCAACCAAAGTACGTGCCCTTAGCGGGAACCGAACCCGGGTCTCTCCGGACTGCAGGCCGATGCTCTAACCACTGAGCCAAACTGGCCAGGGCAGTATGGACATTTTAATGATGTTAATTCTTCCAATCCATGAACAGAGTATGTGCTTCCACTTGTTTGTATTTTCTCCTATATCTTTTTCAATGGCCTATAGTTTTCTGAGAACATGTGTCTTTTGATTGGCGTATTTAAGCCATTTACACTTAAGGTTGTTATTAATAGGTACGTATTTATTGCCACCCTCCCCCTCCCCCTCCCCCTCCTTCTTCTCCTCCTCCTCCTCCTCCTTCTTCTTCTTCTTCCAGAAATTCCTTTAACATTTCTTGCAATGGTGGTTTGGTGGTAATAAACTCCCTTAGTTTTTGGTTTCTGTCTGGGAAGCTATTTATTTCACCTTCAATTTTGAATGATAGCCTTGCTGGATAGAGTAGTCTTGGTTTCAGATAATTGCTTTTCATTACTTTAAAGACTTCATGTCATTCTGTTCTGGCCTATAGTGTTTCTGTTGAGAAATCAGCTGACTGCCTTATGGGAGCTCCCTTGTAGGTAACTGACTGTCTCTTTCTTGCTTCCCTTAAGAGTCTCTCTTGGTTTTTAATGTTTGCCATTTTAATGATGATGTGTCCTGGAGTGGGTCTCTTTGGGTTCATCTTGATTGGAACCCTCTGTGTTTCTCGAACTTGTGTGACATTTTCTTTTACCAGATTAGGGAAGGTTTCTGTCATTATTTCTTCAAACAGATTCTCTATCCTTTGCTCACTTTCTTCTCGCTATGGTACCCCTATTATATGAATGTTGTTCTGTTTCATGTTTCCCAAAGTTCCCTTAAACTGTGCTCATGCTTTTAAGGTAATTTTTCCTTTCTGCTGCTGCTGATTGAATGATCCTTTTATACCTTGTCTTCTAATTCACTTATTCAGTCCTCTGCTTCTTCTAACCTACTGTTGATTCCTTTCAGTGCATTCTTTATTTCACTGTGTCATTCTTCATTTCCCACTGGTTGACTTTCATTGTTCCTATGTCCTTTTTCATGATGCTGAGCATTCTAAAACCATTACTTTATACCCTGTTTCTGATAAGTTGCTTGCTTCCACTTCATTTAACTCTTGTTTTGGAGATTCATCCTGTTCTTTCATTGGGAGCCTATTTCTTTGTTTCTCAATTTTTGTTGTTTCTTTGTATTAGATAAGTCTGCTATGCCTCCCAGTCTTGTTGAAGTCACCTTCTTGTGGGGCCCAGTGGTATAGTCTCTTTGATCTTCTGAGTTGGGTGTTCTAGGAGTATTCCTTGTGTGGGTTATGCAGACCCTTCTGTTGTTTGCTTTTGTCCCATTTGTGGATAGGCTCAGCCCTCAGGCTCAACCCCAACCACCTCATACCAGCTGTTACAGAGGTGCTGATTGAACAAAACAAGACTAAACTGAAAAACAACATGGGAAACAAAACAACAACAAAAATAACAACAACAAGAAGCAAGACTGAAAAAAAAGAAAGAAAGAAAAAAGCACTAAAACGCATGAGACCAAAAGAATTAAATAGGGTGAAAAAAGAAATAAAATACAGAATATGGGAAGACAAAAAGGAAGATAAAAGGACTAGAATAAAAGTAAAAAATGAGAGAAAAAGAAAAACAATAATTGTTTTAAAAAATAATATTAATGAATACATTAAAATATAGACTAGAAAAAGGAAAATGGAAAGATAAAAACAGAATAAAATAAGAATAAGTAAAAATAGAAAAACAAAGAGAAAGAGGAAAAAAGAATAAAATAAAAGGAGAGAGAAAAATAAGAGATATGAAGGAATAAAGAGAAGAAAGAAAAACAAAACAAAACAAAACACCTTTGGCTCTGCTATTAGTGAAACTTGCTGGATTTTGCTGCGATATTGAATCTGGCCCTTTGGTGTGTCGGTCCCTGGCCTCCTGGGAGGTTCCCTGGCACAGGTCAATGTGAGTCTCTGTCCCTGGCTGGCCCTGGACCGAAGCCTGGCAGTGCAGAGCCCCAAGCAGTCTGGTGGGCGGGGCCTCAGGAGCCCAGAGGCTGGGTCTGTGTGCATCTCTCTTGCACCTTAATGTCCTTAATCAAGCTGTTCTCCCTTTCCCCATGGAACTTGGATCTGGGGTGGGGGTGGGGGGGAGGGATCCTGGTCTTGGCCGAGATGATTTGAACAGATTTGTGCTGGGGGTGGGTTTCGTAGCTTGTAGGAGGGCAGGGAGGACACTTCCTCTCCTTTCAATGCCTCAGCTCTGCCTGGCTTACTGGCACCCTCACTGCCACCTCAAGCAGGAGGGAATAAAAAACTAAAAAACAAAAAATAAATCAGCCCGATAGATTTATCGGGATGATGACCTAGTACGTTATATAATGTCTTACTGGGTTGTACACCTGGAACTAATAAAATACTGTAGGTCAACAGTAATTGAAAAAAAAAATTTAAAGTCAAAAAGAAAAAAAAAGGAATTCTGATTAAAACTCTTCTAGCGAAAACAGTCATTTGGACTAAGTATTTCTAACATGTGAGTTTATATACCGAACACACACCTGGTGAAGAAGTTCTTTGCTTTGATATTTATGTTTTATGATTACTGTCTGCTGGGCTATTTTTTTCAAGGTCCATATTTATCAGGCTTTATTTGGGATCTGGATGTATTCCATACATCTTATTCCTTTTGAACTTCAGCCCACTGGGCCCTCAGTCCCCACGAGTACAGAAGACCGTGTGTGCAAAGGCAGCAGAAGCGGCGCCGGCGACCGGCCATCAGCACTGGGGCCAGGAGTCACACCGACGCAGCCTGTGGGCAGGCTGCCTGCACCCCCCACCTGCTTTGCCATCCGCACGACAGCAGGGTCACCTGGGGCGGGACAGGATGTACAAAAAGCATTCAGCAGAGCCGGACTGGGGCACAGTTTTCAAAAATGGTAAGATTAATAATTTTCCATGATTATTAGAGTTTATCAAATGGTCTATGTCAAGGGTGACTAGATCTAACATGTGTTGAGCATATAACATTTGCTGGGCTGAGTTCTGAATCCAGGGTGACTTTGCCTCGAGGAGACTTTGGCCAGTGTCTGGAGACATTTTCTTGCCACGACTTGTGGAGAAATGCCACCGGCACCCAGTGGGCGAGGCCAGGGCTGCCGAGGAGCATCTCACGATGCACAGGACAGCCCCCACACCTAAGAATCGTCTGACCCAAGAGGTCAACAGTGCTGACATTGAGAAATTTAAGTGTAAAGAGAGATAAGAGCTGTTCAGAAAAATGATGCAGCATTCTGTTTGCCAAGAAAATTTGAAAAATGTCCTTGTACTTTACTAATCGGGCAAAATTCAAAGTCTCTGCAACAATCATCTTGCATCTAATTCCTCTGGAAATCACAATTTCCACCCTCCACCAAGGATGGATCTCATATTCACGTATTGAACTCTTCGATTGCTATTTCAGATGGTCAATTGCTGGGGTGCGCAGTGCGGGCCCTCCAGGGGGGACAGAGTTCTTGCTCCCCTGGAACCACCGTAGACACAGCAACTAAGCAAACTCATCGCCGCAGGACAAGGAGTGAGAATAACCAGACTTAGCCTGAGACAGGGAGAAGAGAGCAAAGCAGAGGATACTCTGAGTCGTGAGGAATAAAACTGACTGCCCAGCCGTGGAGACAGAACGCGGCGCTGCAGACAGGACGGGCTCTGGGAAGGCACCCCCTTGCAGACAGCCTTTCCGTGGGTCTCAGCACCGTGGAGGCGCCTCGAGGGGAGATTCCACCTCCGCCCACCAAACTGTTGACTCTGAGATCTAGCACGAGTTCTTCCAGCAGCAGACCCAGAACTGCTGGCATCGTGGGGATTCGCATCGTTCTGCCTTTGCCCGGAGAAATGATAATAAGGGCTCAAGGGGGTGAAGCTGGAGAAGGGCAGCGGCACAGGGAGCAGGAACAGGCTGCCTCCGAGCAGCCCCTCGACGGGGATGAGCAGCAGGCTGGGGACTCCAGAGGCTGCAAAACTACGCTAGGGTTTCAAAACAACCCCAAGAAGAGCGGAATTCACCTGGGACAGACCCAAGGAAAGGAAGAATTCAGGGGAACTCATTTTTCAGGACAGGAAAAAGTAGCCTTGACTTGATAACTAGGTCACTGTCAAGAAACGACATCAGCCTTCTCCACGTCCAAGAAAGATGAATTCTCAAACAACCGTGCCACCTCCTCCATTGGGTGAAGGGCATGCTACAAATAGTTTTCTGGGCAAATGAGCATCACACAACACACAAATCATTCTGTGAGTGCTCTTTCCCACCCGGGAATGCTCTCAGCCTCACAGTGCACACTGTTAACACTTGGTCCCACAGCCTGAAGGCACTAGGAGCCACTCCAGGGCACACACAGCCTGGGTGTGAACACTGGCTCACCAGTTAGGAGCTGTGGGACTCAGGCTCATGATTAAGGCTCTGAGATCTTTAGCATCCACACCAGGGTGTTAAGAAGAGTAATACTGTATGGTCGTTAAGCGAACCCAAGGAATTAGTAGGTAAAGCATCCGACACAAGTTCCATCACTCAGTTGATGTTTTATAAACGGGGATCCTCTCTCCTGCTTCATGATCACAGAGCTGCCATCCCTGCAACATGCCAGCAAGGTGGCTATGGTGACGTGTCTGCTTGCACTGGCTGCTGCCTGGGCCACTCTCTGATTAAATACTTAATATGTTTTTCAATTGATTTTTTTAGGCAAAGAGAGAGAAACATCGATCAGCTGCCTCCTGCACGACCCCCAGTGAGGATCGAGCCCACAACCCGGGCATGTGCCCCGACCGGGAATCGGACCGGGACCTCTCAGTCCAGGGGATGACATTCAGTCCACTAAGCCACCCTGGCCAGGCCCTGGTTACATATTTAACTATCACTTCTCATATATGTGCATTTTACCATTAGGTTGAAAATATCTTAGGGACAGTATCAAAGGCTTGTTTCTTTTTCTTTGAGTTTTCAGTTCTGGCTGAGAATCCCTGACTGTGACTTCAATGCAGTGGCTGCTCAGTAGCCCGGGCCTTTCTGAGGGATGTGCAGGTACCAACTCCCCATCCTCACAGTAATTCCACGAGGTGAGGCCGCCGGGCTTCCCCCCAGAGCACAAAGAGGCTGGAGCAGTAAGTGGTTAGGAGCCAGCCCGAGTCACACAGCTAACTAACTGTGAGATGCGGACGCTCCTGAGTTCACCCCAGTCCTAGCTGCAGCACACCCATCACAAGCACGTCTGCCTGACTGCAGAGAGACCCATCCTCCTGCCTTTGCCCCTCGCATCACACAACACACAAATCATTCTGTGAGTGCTCTTTCCCACCCGGGAATGCTCTCAGCCTCACAGTGCACACTGTTAACACTTGGTCCCACAGCCTGAAGGCACTAGGAGCCACTCCAGGGCACACACCGGAGCCTAGAAGTAACCGTGGTGACAATTTATTTAGTAAGGAAATATTTGTTAGATGAATGGATATGTCTTCCCCAAATCTGTCCTATTGCAAAAGGAATTATACATGTGTGTTTTTTTTTTATCTTTACCCGAGGACATTTTTCCATTTTTTGTTCAGATGGAGTGGGAGGGGGAGAGAGAGAAACATCGATGTGAAAGGGACACATTGAGTGACTGCCACCCGCACGACCAACCAGGGCCGGGGACAAACTGTAACCGAGATACACGCCCTTAGCGGGAACCAAACCCGGGTCTCTTCTGACTGCAGGCCGACGCCCTAACCGCTGAGCCAAACCGGCCAGGGCATACGCGTGTTTCTAAGCACTCACTGTGCTAGGCACTGTTCTGTGCATGTTAAGTTATTAAGCTTTACAACAAGCCTGTGAGCTAAGAGCCTTTTATTTAACGGCCACAAGGGCAAACGGAGGCCCAGAGAGGTTAAGTGACTGGCCACAGTGACATAGCCCTTAGGTTGCAGAGTTAAGGCTTGAAGCACAGCAGTCTGACCCCGGATTTGCTCCCAACCACTCAATATGTATTATGGTTTCTAGCCTTTTTCATTCAACACTAAGCCATGAACATCTGTCTCGTTCAGTGCAAACACATCCACACCAGGCGTGCTTTAAAGGAGACCCCAAACTAAGGGAGCCTGTCACTTAGTAGTTGGCACATGACGGCCTTGGCTCAGAGAGAGTTTTCGGGACAGGAACGCACACCCGACGCTGTGGTTGTTGAAGTCTTTCAGGAAGACGGTTCCTGCGCTCAGCATCACAACAGTCTCCCAGAGCACACTCAGCTCGCGTGTGCAGACGGCACTGTACCCACCGAGGCAGGTGTCTCGTGTGAAACGTTAGGCTGAGCCAACTTAAAATCCTTAACCAGAGATCTGGAAGTGAAAGCTAATGAAATTTTCACATGATATTAGGTTTACAGCTCCTGCAAGCATAACAGACATATGGAAATTGCTGAAACTGCCAACAATTATGCAATTTATTTAAAGAAAGCCTCTAACCACATGTTATGCTATCTATGGTCACTGAAGATAAAAGGCATACAGAAGGATTAAGTTTAAACTGATTCCAGGAAATATTTAAGTAAGATTTGATGAGACAGAAGAGCTGGCCCCGAAAGAATGTTGCCATGGGAACGTCTATCTTTTTCTTCCTTGTGATATTTTAAATTAGAATACTACACATCCATCCGGGCTGGAAGCCCTCGGCGCACATGCCCGAAGCATTGTGGGTATTTTGCATGTGCCCCTCGCCAGGGGGCCTCTGTTCTATTGCTGCTGCTGTCTCAAATTTTGTTTTGTTGCCGACAAGGGCAACTCAGGACATGTCTTCCTCCTCTCACCAAGGTTGGGGAGAGAGAGCAGGTGAGATTCAGGGCTTGGACTCCGCTCCGACAAGCTTCAGGGATGCTTCCATTCCTCCTTGCTGTCTCAGAACTATCACATCACCCGGCTTAGGCTGGCTTGGTTCGCCAGAGCACCTTTAACGAGAAATTAGGGGAGCAGCTTACGTGGAATTTAATATCGTAACAGAACTTGGTCGATCACTTAGAAGTAGCTTTGAGAGCATTTTAATTACATGTCCCTCAACAGTCGAGTGAGGAATCAGAGAAGGTTGTTTGCATTGAACAGAACAGAGAGGAAGAGACACCCAGGAACAATCTGACCAGTGCACCTGGATCAGCGAGCAATTGAGCTTCGAGTCGCCTTCTACTTGATCAGAATAAAAGCCACAGATTCCTGCGTGGCTTTTAAGGAAAAACCACTGCAGGTGCTGCGTTGGCCGAGGGTGAAAGGCTTGGTCACTGCGTGTTTGTGGGAGCATGGAGCAGGGGCGCCCCCTACTTGGTTAAAGCTCGGTGAGCTTGCTGGAGTACAACGAAGAAGGTCACGGTTGGTACCAAAGTTGTCACCAAGTAAACTTACCTGCTGCTAAAACTATACCGAGGGTTTTAGCACTAAAACTTTTAATGCTATCTCTCTCAGGGTAGAAGAAATGATTCCCAGCGAATGAAACGAGTCAGTCACCGTGCGCAGACCACGGTGTGCCTGTCACAGCAGTTCCCAGATCAGTGTTGCTGCGAGTGTGGTCCCTGAACTGGCAGCATCAGCGTCACCTGGCCACCGGTCAGACCCAGCATTTCAGGCTCCACTCAGACCTCCTGCATGAGAAACTCTGCAGGTGGGGCCCAGCAATCCGTGTGCACGAGCCTTCCAGCTGTGTCTAACACGTTACAGTTGGAGAACCACTGTCCTAGATGTCCGCACGTGTTTCTATCTCACCCTTTTGCAGATGAAGACACGCAAATATTGGGTAGTGTGCGGGTGGTTCAGGGATATACAATGTTGTCCATTTCTCCTAAGATACCTGCCTGTTAGGTTCTCCAAGGATATCTAAAATTCTGTTTAGGCACCTTCCCGGGCACCTTCCCAGTGCCCATTTTTATCCATCGGATTCTCAACAGGCAGTTCGTTTGCCAGCCCTTGGACAGGAAGAACAAATGAAGACCAGGGTGGTGACTAATGTCTTCCATCTGCAGGACATCTGCTGCTGGAAGCTTCGCACAGCCCACTCGCGTTCTGCAGCTGCTCAGCAAGCATCCTCTCATCTTTCCCACCGTGGGAAGGAATGAAGGGGAACCTCTGAATGGAGCCGGGAGGCCGGAAGGTGGCGCTCGCACGGCGACACTGGAGGTCAGCTCCAGGAAGGACTGTCCGTTCCAGACTCCAGCAGAAGGAGCTTCCACAGGAAAGAATCGTCACTACAGGTCCCAGCAGAAAAGATGCAGGTTGATTCTCCATCAGGAAACCAAATGCCAAGCCACCCAGGCGACGGGCAGCGGTCCCTCCCCTGAACTTGTGCTCCAATGGAATGTGGTTCCAAGCAAACCCTCCAGCTCCCTCCTTCCTGTCCACGAGATGAGGCCCTTCTCTGTCCGTGGGACTGCCGAGCTTGCTTGTCCGGACTTGCAATCCCCTCTGCTACTCCCCAATAAACCCATTTCTCTGGTACAATGATTTACTGTTTTATTTATTTATTTTTAATCCTCACCAGAGCATGTTTTTCCATTTTATCTTCAGTTGGAGTGGGGAAGAGAGAGAGAGAGAGAGAGAGAGAGAGATATTTGAGAAAGACAAATCGATTGTTTGCCTCCTGCACAACCCCTACCAGGACTGGGGACCAAACTGCAACTGAGGTACGTGCCCTTGACTGGAATCGAACCCGCAACTCTTGGGTCCATGTGCGATGCTCTAACTGCTGAGCCAAACCAGCCACCGCACCCCTCTTGTGTTTTGAACAGTGTCTGTTACATAGAAAGAACCCAAAGTGTTAAACGATTATAGTTATTATGACTAGTATCACCAGGAAACCTCTGATTTCAGAACAAAGTAAAATCAGACAAACTAAACGACACTTGGAGCAGTGACACCCTCCTCAGCGGACACTCTGGGGCAGTTTCCTGCACACTCCGTCTTCTCTCAGGACACACGAGGACAGCGGGGCTGACGGGCTGTCAAAGCTGCGGCTTCGCGGACTCTGCGCCTGCCCGGTGCTCTTTCGGCTCGAGGACCTCGCAGTGGCCGGGCCTTCTGCCTTGCGGGGAAAGAGTCCTAAAGAGATTTTCTTCCAGAGGTGAAACTGGAGGTCAGACAACTCACTTTTAATAGTTATCCGAAGGGGGTAGGAAGCAGATGGTTGAGTGTGAGTTTCCAGTCAGTGGTTTGGGAAAGAACACTGGAAAAATGAAGGTAACATTTGGAGGTGTGAATTTTTCTGTTTGATTTAGGATGGAAGCAGCTTTCGGGGGGAATGTGATTAAAGGCAAGGCAACTGGCAATTCCCTGAATGGTGACCCAGGTGTATTTCTGGAGGGAGCCCCAATGGATTTGCACTTTGGTCTTCCCTCCCTCCCTCCCTCCCTCCCTCCCTCCCTCCCTCCTTCCCTTTCCTATTTATTTTCCCATATTTATCGTTCTGTTCCTTTCTTCCACTTTCCTTGTTGGGCCTTTGTAGGCAGCTTCAGCAACCAGCACGAATGCCCTACTGGTGCGGGCGCTGGTCTTCATCCGCTGCCTGCTGCCTTCATTAATAAATATCTAGTCCTGGCTTCCTCAGCAGAAAACCAGGAATACTGCTGCTTCCTCTTCTGAGCTCACAGGAATAGCAGACAAATTAATAGCAGCGAGCAGCTGTTTGAAAAGATCTATTGTATTTTCATGGCCTTCAGAGGCAGATATAACTCCCAGTGTGTCTAGTGCTGTTCTTATGAACAGGGGAGGAGAGACTTTTCCTGAAGCAGAACGACCAGACGCAGAGCCATGGGAGCCTGGAGGAGCGCACGGTTGACCGGCTTTGTTTCAGATGCCCAGGGCCTTCTCTGCAGGGCTGGGGTCCGAGAGCACGGGGCCAGTTCCCCCTGCGTCTGTCTCGGCGTGTCCCTTCCGGGCACTGCCGGCTGGGGCCCTGCACCGGAGCCGCCAGTGCATCGGGGCCCAATTTTCACCTCGATGATTCGCGGCTTCCTTCCCAGCGGATTTTCAGATGAAAAAGGACACCTGGCGGAGTTATGGATGTCTTCGTAAACATCAAGTTGTTTGCTGGGGTAGCACCTGGAAAGCACGCCCACGGGTGAGCCGCAGAGGCTGCCCCTGGTTAAAGCAGGGCTTCTCAGGGGGCTGCAGGCACCAGCACCTGGGACCCCTCCCCAGGCTGCTGACTCGAACTCGGGGGGGACCCCCAGCAACCACTGGTGTTGAACCAGCCCTCCAGCGATGCTGATGCACCCTCAAGTTCAGGGACTCCAGTTCTATGGCCCTGGGGGCACACTTTCTGCTGTATCTCCACCCTTGCCCCTCTCTGGGCCAGCAAAGGCAGCCTCACCATCCACAGTCCCCTGGTCCCTCCGCCTGGGGGGGTGGATGCCCCTGCCGGGCACACACAGAGCACCCAGCACACACCCTCAGCGACGATGATGAGCCCACGGCCTTGAGCTCGCCGTCCGCCTTCCAGCCTCCCCTGGCACCTGAGGTCGTCACGGGCCACCTGCTCTTGATCACCCCCCTTTGCCTGATGTCTGACAAGCGGCCCGGCAGAGGGAGGGGATGGCTGGACATGGGTGTGGAGAGGAAGAGGATAGAGAGATTTTATTTTTAGAAAATCTAATAATTTAAAAATACTAAGAAGTTAGTTATCACATAAAATTTTCTGTTTAAAACAATCTGAATGTTTCCCCGCATAGGAAGAAGCACAGAACAGTCATTTGGCCCTTGGGTTGGATTCTCTCACACAACTGGTCATGTCTTGTAGCCTCGTCTCCTCCCTGTGAAAGGGAGAGACCGCCTTTCTGCAGCAGTGTCACAGGTAGAAACAATGTATCTAGTACACAATCGGCACTCAATAAATGGCAACTGGTGTGATTATTCACCAGTTAGAATTCATTTCCTATGTATTTGAAAGCAATTTATTTGATTCTTTAAAAAAAATTTTAAATTGATTTTAGAGAGAGAGAAAGAGAGAAACAGCGACTGGTTGCCTCCTGCACACACCCCGACCAGCGATTGAGCCAGCAACCCAGGTATGTGCCCTGACTGGGAATCGTACCAGCGACCTTTTGGTGCCTGGGATGACACTCAACCAGCTGGACCACTCAGCCAGGGCAATTTGATTCTTTTAAAAAATAGGTCTGTGGTTCCCCTAAAATCCCCAAATTCCTATAGGATTTTAAAGAAGAATGCCTTTATGTTTCAAAATAAGAATCTTTCAATTAGATTCTGAAAGAACAATTATGATAATTCTGTAACTAGAATCTAAATGACCTGTTATTTAGATTAGATTAGATTAGAATTGCAAGCACACGAGCACTGTGTATGTGTGTGTGTGTGTGTGTGTGTGCGTGTGCGTTTGCGTGTGTGTGTGTGTTCCTGGGAGAGAGGAAGGGAAAGAGGGAACAATTCTAACATAACTTCATTTTCTGTATGCCCCTCTTACGGAAGATATCAGCTGAGACTTTGGAAAGTGAAAACAAAACAAATTTCTGTCTCTTCCTGAGAGTTGTTAACTCCAATGACTTCTTACAAATGTGCTTGGTTTGTGGAACGCTTTGGTGGCGACCCTGCAGGCTCAGCTGAGAAAGGTCGGGGCCACCAAGTGCGTGCTGAGTACACAGTCTAGGGAACTGACTGTTGGCATAACCACGGCATACCTTTAAATGGTACAGCACACCTCAAATGCAGAATGTAGAATAGCTCAGTAAAAATCCCTCTGGCTTCCTAGTTTCGCTGCTCAGCCCAGCAGACGTGGCTGGCGGGGGACCGGCCAGGCCAGGCCCACGGTGTCCTCCGTCGTGGGAACGTGTGTTCGGGGTACTGAGTGGGTCAACGGAGGCCAGTCTCCGGCACAGTCCCCATGATCATTCAGGTGTGGCGGTCATCGTCCTCTCAGCATGTGTATGGACATGTAGAGAGCTTGCCTGCAGAGGACTTTGGGGCACAGCAAAAGACAGTCCTGCTCAGGTTGCATGGCATTCGGGTCCCACATAAGCCTGGCCCTTTTCGGGGCCTCGGGGCCCGGTGACAACTCACTCGGGG
Source organism: Molossus molossus (assembly GCF_014108415.1). Classification (NCBI taxonomy): domain Eukaryota; kingdom Metazoa; phylum Chordata; class Mammalia; order Chiroptera; family Molossidae; genus Molossus; species Molossus molossus. Next base: position 5,066,294 of record NW_023425359.1, on the reverse strand, counting down.
CGCCAGGCCTCCCGCTGTGCACACTACTCCCCTGCTGACGACACCAGGAGCGAGAGCGGTTGTTCCAGCAGTAAGTGCAATATTCCAACGTTTAGAAACTAGATCAGTGTCAAGAGTGCAGGCTCTTCACCTCTGTGTGTAACGAACAGTTGCCCGGTCCAGGCCCCGCCGTGACACGTCCCACAGATCAGGGGCTGACTGCAGACCCAATCTGGCAAGTCACCTCGTTTCGTAAGGCCTGTGAGCTAAGCATGTTCTTTACATCTCGAAGTGGTTCAGAATAAAATCTGGAGAATCGCCTTTTGTGATGTATGTAAAACACACGGAATTCAATCTTCGGTGCCTATGGATGGTTTACCGAACTCACCAGGCCCGTTTGTCTATGTGTTGCCCATGGGTGAGCTCCCACCACAACAGACCTTGATAGTTGCAACCAAGACCGTGACGGCAAACCTCACACGTTTCTGCCTGGTCCTTACAGACACGTGTACCTTCGTCATGCTCCCTCCTCTCAAGTCTCATTGTCCTGAATGGCAGAAATCGTCCTGTCTTATCACTGCCATTCACTTGCTCATGAGCCACGCTTTGCACATAGGTGGCATCCAAATATATTTGTCAAATGATTGAACCATCAAAAATGACCTTTTGGGCATTTTGCTAGTCAGACGTCAGACAGATAGAAAGATGTATAAAACACAAACCCTGCCATTGGGTTAACATGACTAGAGACACTGAACATATACACACGTGTTCGTGCTAAATGGACTCTTGAACAACACAGAGATTGGGGGTGCCGACTCCCCACACAGCTGAAGGTCCACGTACATAACTTTGACTCCCCTCAAATTCAACCACTAATAGCCTACTGTTGACCAGAGGCCTTATCAATAACATAAATATCCATTACCACATACTTTATATGTTATGTGTATGACATACTATCTCTACAATACTGTAAGCTGGAGAAAAGAAAATGTTATTAAGAAAATCATAAAGAGAAAATACATTTTTAGTGTTTGCTGAAAAAAATCTGTGTGTAGCGAACCTTTGTGGTTCAAACCTGTGCTGTTCAGGGACACACACACATATTCTAAATATATTTGACATTTCACAAGGACGATGTTTACCATTTGGGGTTTTTTTGTTTGTTTTTCTTTACGAAAGCAGCTTGCTGGCGACCGGGTTGGTGAGGCTGCCTGACCAAGGATGCGGGTTGCAGGCTGCCGTCCTCGGGGGCTCGACAGGTCCTTCTGCCACTGCTCATTGGTGGAGCTGACTCAGGGTGGGAGCCTCTTGCACTTGGCAGAGCACAAGACAGATATACACACATAAACTACAGCGCAAGGAAGCTAGGTGAAGGGTACCTATACCCAGTGAAGTTCAAACTGAGTTTAAATTGTCCGAGTTCAAGACCAGATCCACAGATCAGTGCTGATACCTGTGGCAAGTCACTTGTGCCCCTGAGCCTCAGTTTCCTCATCCATAAAATGGGGACAGTGCTACCTCTTTGGGTCATTCCTATTCTGGTGTGGGCACATGGTCCGTTGCACACGTGACAGTCCTTGGCATTAATTCCACCAACACCATGAGAGCAGCCTGGACGGACCTCGGCCTGACAAGGCCCAGCTCCTGGACCCCAGTGGAAAGGGACCTGAGGAAGGGGAGCCAGGTGGCAGCACCACGGGGTTCACGGTCAGGAAAACGTGAGCGAGACGAGAGGGAGAGGACCTGACAACGTGGGGCCCGGTGTCAGAGTTTTGAGTCTAAAAATATGAGAATAAAACAAACAGAAACAACCAGTCCGTCTGTTCCTGGGAATTCCTACTCCAGGGAATGATAATGGGACACTGTTCCAAATCAATCCCGAAGCGTGAAGGAAGGAGAATGAAAACCTCTGCACAAACAGAGCCGTGAAGGGCTTTCTAACAGGAAGTGACAAGACCAGTCGAGTTGGGAGTTTCCATGAGCGCACGCCACCCGGGTGGCCTTGGGCATCTTCACGGTTCTGGACGTGGGTGGACAAGCCCCCCACCGGCACCTGCTGGCCCAGCCGAGCCTGCTTCCTGTCCCGGGGTGACTCCAAAAGTACCCTCGGAAGCGACGTCTCGGTCCAGGATGCTGCTTGCACTTCGGGAAAGCGAACTATGAGCCTGAGGGTCCTTCTGCGTATCTTTCAAGCTGATCAAGAGAAACAGGGACTAAAACGCTGTTTTGTGGCGGCGGCTTGGTGCTTGGAGGCACGGAGAGCCTGCTGCTGCGTGAGTCCGCTCCTGGCCCGCCGCAGCCTGCAGGCGGCTTGGATCCTCCCCAGCTGACCCCGCTCCCAGCGCGGCTGACTGCAGGCTGCCAGGATGCACATTCGGACTAGCCGACACTTGCACACTCTTCCTGCCGATACTGCACATTTTACACGCACAATGTTGACCACGTCCTTTGTTTCCCTGTGTGAGAGCAGTTGGTGTGGACTTGGGCTGCGGAGGGCCACTTGAGGAGAGGGGTGCTGCCGGCTGCGTCCTCAGTGGCCGCGGGTGTGTCACTGCCCCACTGCCCACCGGTGGAGCTCGCTGGGGCGTGGGTGCTTCTCACCCTTGGCAGAGTCCCGCAGCGCTGCTCCGCCCTGCTCAGCATGCCAGTCACCTGCTGGGGTACCTGCCCCGTGTCAGATCTGGAAGGCTGTCCCCGGCACACCAACCTCAGCCAACAGGCCAGTTCGTCACCTCTTTACGGACATGAAAAACGAGGCCTGCGGTTTCGGTCTAAAAGTGTAACGTGGCAACATGGCCAAGATTCGGGTCTTCTGGCACACAGAAAACTTGTGTTTTGGTCACAACTTGTCACCACCTTTGTAAACTCTCGAGCCTCCCGCTGGCCTGGGTTCAGTGAGCAGTTCCAGGTCAGAGGCGGCCCGGCTTCACCTCTGCAGTAGACGCCAGGAGCTCCCAAAGCAGCCAGGGACCAGGGGTGAGGCGTCCTGGGCTTCACCTCTGCAGTAGACACCAGGAGCTCCCAAAGCAGCCAGGGACCAGGGGTGAGGCGTCCTGGGCTTCACCTCTGCAGTAGACACCAGGAGCTCCCAAAGCAGCCAGGGACCAGGGGTTAGGTGTCCTGGGCTTCACCTCTGCAGTAGACACCAGGACCTCCCAAAGCAGCCAGGGAACAGGGGTGAGGTGTCTGGGCTTCACCGCTGCAGCAGACACCAGGAGCTCCCAAAGCAGCCAGGGACCAGGGGTGAGGCGTCCTGGGCTTCACCTCTGCAGCAGACGCCAGGAGCTTCCAAAGCAGCCAGGGACCAGGGGTGAGGTGTCCTGGGCTTCACCTCTGCAGTAGACGCCAGGAGCTCCCAAAGCAGCCAGGGACCAGGGGTGAGGTGTCCTGGGCTTCACCTCTGTAGTAGACACCAGGGGCTCCCAAAGCAGCCAAGGACCAGGGGTGAGGTGTCTGGGCTTCACCTCTGCAGCAGACGCCAGGGGCTCCCAAAGCAGCCAGGGACCAGGGGTGAGGCGTCCTGGCCACCCTATCCAGTTTACCGGAACAACCAGACTGACCATCTTTGTCTCTGTCTTCAGGATTCAACCAATGTGATGGTTCAAATCAGTCAGCAAGAAGTAGAGAGGCTGCACATAAATGTGGGCATAACTGTGGCCCAGAAACTATTTCCTTCTTGGACCCAGTTAAAATTTTCGGTGCCCCTCATGTTGGCAATACTTGCTACGCCACCTTCAGTTAGCGGTAAGTCCCCAAGCTCCAGACCCATCAGCTGGGAAGCTCACAGACTGCAACTGTCGCCCACACTGTGACAACAGGGGCACAGGACAGTGGACAGACCAAAACACTCACGTGTACTCGGACTCACTGCAGCCTATGTCCAGCCACCTGGTACATAAGTCACAGCAAAGCCATGTCATGACCCACAGGGGAGCCCGCAGTGCATCGCAGCCATCCTGTGACCTTCCAACCCCAGACAGCCTCTTCACATGTACTCGTGTTTCAATAAATGTCTTATAATACTAGCTTCCCACTTTCCTTGATCACCTTCTCTCACTAGTAAGTCCTAACTTTGCAGAACCCACTGGGAACACACCTCAAGGCGGGGGCACTGCTGGGTGGGTCAGACGTGGTCACTTCGACCAGCAGCACAGTACCTGGCCGAGTCGGTTACACAGACCCCTCTGTAGTCTGCTATCACTTGTCCCTTTAAGTGAAACCGGCCTTGGGAACGGCTCACGCGTAACTCACGACTGTCACTGGGGTCAGAGAGGTGAGCTCGCTCAGCACCTGCCGGCCGCCCGCCCGCTGCACCAGTGAGCAGGGCGGAGGGCAGGGTCTGCCGTAGACCGTCTGAGTGTCACGGAAGGGGGCTAATGAGGCTGGCAGCTGCTTTCACTGCAGAGTGCATGCCCAGCACAGAACGTGGAGGAGCTTCCCCGTCCCTGCACACCGGGGGGAACTGGGGGAGAAATATCTGCAGAACAAGCAGACAAGAAAACCAGCTCGCCAAACCGAACTGCTCACCTCGGGGCTGAGCCCCTGGTCGGCGGGCCGACTTTCTGTCGGAGTGTTCGCCGGCCTGCTGCCCCCAGGATGGGGTCGCTTGTCTGGAAGATAGCTGACACTCAACAGACAATGTTAACCCTCGTCCCAGGACTTCATTAAAGCCTGCACGGGAAACCAACGGCCGAGGGTCCGCCTGTTCCGGGAGGGGTCTCCGGGTCGGAGCAGAGCGACACCCTGGGGCTCAAACAGGTGGCCCGTACAGGGGTGGCTCCCAGGCCTATTTCTCCACGTCAGCCCTGCACTCGGAGGCCGGTTCTTGCCCTCTTTCGATAACAAACTTTTTGTGCACAGAAGCCGTGCTATGTACACAGACCCTTCCAGCAGCCCTCACGGAACACGCTTCATCCATTCAGCTTGAGGGCCAAGGGCTAGCTCGTGAGTAACCCCGGCAGGGGGCCCAGACTTAAGGGACACGTGGCAGTAGAAACGATGCGCTCAAAAGGACCTGCTCTGAATGGAAGACAATGTACCTGAACCTAAAAGTCAGCGAACCGAGAGAGATGCCAGGCTCTGCCCCGCTCCGCTCCAGCGGCCTGAAACTCCGGCAGCTTAACAACCGACGGCGTGAGCCCGTCAGCGAGCCTTCGCCAAACACGCGCACAACAAGGCGGGAGAAGAGATTTCGACGTGGCCCTTCCCTGGAGGAATTCACAATTCGGGCAAACGCAGACATATAAACAAGCAGCGCCGATACCTAACAAGAGGAATAAATACTGTAATAGCTACGAACTCAGAGCTCTGGGGGAAGAACCCTCGGGGTACATGTGGGTCTAGGATGTGCTCTTTTATTTATTTATTTATTTATTTATTTTATTTTTTCACTTTTTTTTTTTTATCCTCACCCAAGGACACTCCTCCATCCTCTGTTCAGACAGAGTGCGAGGGAGGGAGGGAGAGAGAGAGAAACATTGACGTGATACAACCACATCAACTGGTTGCCTCCCGCACGAACCCTGACCAGGGCCAGGGACGAACCACAACCGAGGTATATGCCCTTGAATGGACTCGAACCCGCAACTCATTGGTCTGTGGCCGACACTCTAACTGCTGAGCCCAGCCGGCCAGGGCTGGGTGTGCTCTTTCAAAATGTACTCTGTGCGCCCAGGGTCACAGGCCAGGCACCAGGACTCTCCTGTGACCGACCCTGAGCCAGAGGGAGACCCCAGAAAGGCTGGCCTTCCCGCGAGTGGGCCCTGGGCCCCACGCAGTGCCTGGTTCTCGTGGCCCAGGCTCAGAAGCCTGTTTTGGCCGCACACTGTTTTTAGGTGGAGAGGTTCGAGCCAGCACCGGGCTCATCCCCAGGCCTTGAATACGCACCACAGACTTGCCTCTCACCGTGTTTTAGGACTGATCCCAATTCCTTCCTTCTCCTTGGATCCTCAGCTTCAGTTTTCACCACAGAGCCCCACACCTGGTTGACATCTACGGCTCCTTTGGTGCCATCTGCTCCTGTCCTGCAGACTCTCCTTCCTTACACACCTCCTTTCACCAGGAGCTCACCCCTTCGCTCCTCACCACCTGCTGTGCTGGGTTGATAATTTCCAGGGACTCTCCTGAGACCTTGCCTCAGGGTGGACCCAGCTCTGTGGGACAGCCAGGCTCCAGCAGGCTCCAGCCAAGACCCGACCTTCTCAGCTGCTGGGAGCACACCCCAACATTCACAGGCACAGGAACCCCGCCCCAGGCTCTGCCTCTAGGGAACCTCGCCCAAGGGTTAGAAAGCAATTTCACAGGTATACTTATTTCATGGGAGACAGACTATTACCCACGTTTTTCTCAATTTGAAACCGAGGCTCATAGAAGTCACAGCATCAGTAACAACAACAGTGCTCACTGGGAGCCACGGCCCATGAGCTCGGACTCAGGGGTTCCCTGCTCTCCCGCGAGCCGAGGCAGGACTCCGGGCTCCGACGCCGTCTCCCTGGCTCATCTATCTGCGGTGGAAAAGATTGATCTTTTATTCAGCTGAGGAGGCAGGAGGGGGGGGCAGAGAAGGATGCAGAGCACCTGACAGGCTGAGAACCAAGCTGAGAGCTTGTAGGACGGGGCTGGACACCCGGCTGAGACTCGGTGTGAGGGAGAACGGCCGCTTGACATTCAGTGAAGAGGGATTCGGTGTTTCTTTTGAAACATCTCCCTCTCTCTCAACTATCCTTTAAAGTCACCAGCAGCCACCAACAGGGAGAGAGGGAGGGCAGAAGGAGAGAAGGGGGGGAGGGAGAGGATCCCAGGACAGCACCTCCCTGCGGTCCGGGGTGGCAGTCCGGCTGCACCGTGTGAACCAGCCCACGGTGCTCAGTGAGAGCCATGCACTGAAGGTGTCCCACGGACATGTGTCCTCGGGTACCCTGACGCAGGCAGTCATTCAAGGTCGTGGGCCCCTTCCAGCACCACCCTGCGCCGTTCCCTCATGTTCCCGGAAAGCACCCAAGGCTGCCGCTGAGCAGTTTAATTTCCCACCCACACGGCAGCAGTTGCGTGCGAACTCCTCCAAGGCCTGCGTTTCACAGTTCTGTGCACGGAAGACGGGGGAGGATGGGGGAGGGAAAGGCGTTCCTTCAGATCGAGGCACCTGGAGCACAGGTGCCACGGGCGCGGACCGTGGGCAGCCGCCTCCGCCCCCCGCCCTCCTGGGCTCACCCTTGTCTGGCTAAATACCAGACAGATGCCAGGAGGCTTCCCGAGGTGCCCGTGCAGGACACCGACTCCCAGGGACATCTGGCACCACCTCGCTGGGGCTCCAGGCTTGGCCCCTTCTAGTCAGCCTGAGGCTGCCTTTCGGGGAGACGGAGGGAAGCAGGAGGCGGGGTTGTCTCTGGCCCCGGTGGGCATGGCTGCAGGCACAGCTGCAGGGGTACCCTGCATCTCTCCGGGTGCGCTCTTAGGGTCTTTCATCACGAAAGCTGCACCCGTGCATGTGATTTAGCATCACTTAGAAAAGACCCTACTCCTATTTCTCATTACATCCAATTTTTTACGATCCCCTGTACAAGCTCTGCTGTCCTCAGCACAATCTTCATTTACAAACGACCTTCTCTAGGGCTGGAGTCAGGGAAAAGGCATTACATCACATTTATTTGTTTATAACTCTATTTCAGCGTGAAGCATGGCCCTCCATATTGTGGATGCTTGACGGAAGCTTTGAATTTCAGCTCCGGGCTGGAAAACACCTCTGTGCAAACATTCCTGCGCCCAGGTTGGAGGGAGGAGCCCCAGGCCTCAGAGAGGGCCCCAGAGCCAGGCGGAGGTGGGGTGTGGTGCCACCACACACAAGCTGTGTATCCTTTGTCAAAGCAGTTTTCATGAATAATTATCCATTTTCCTATGTAAAATGGGGGTAGCGATATCTATTTTTTGCATGATGGTTGGGATCCAATAGCATGATGTCTGCAAAATCCCAAGTAGTGTTTATTAATCCAAGGTAATTATAATAAATGATATTTACTACAATTTTTAAACGTAGGGCTACAATTTATCCATCATACATCCCGCTGAGTGAACTCCCTTGCACACAATAATTAATGATATCTGTTGAATAAATGAAGGTTATACTGCATCATCATTTATTTCTCTTTAAACTACTCACATTCTGCACCTCACTTAATGGCAAATGCAAAGATGTCCGCTGACATTCCCTGGCTCAGTGCGCTGCTGTATTCTTCCTCTGAAGCCCTCCTGTGTTCGTCCACGGCCACGATCCCTGCGCAGCTCCGGGTTCTGGAGGAGCTGGGCTCCGCGGCCGGGCCGGGGTCGGGTGCGTCCAGGCTCCACCTCTTCCTGGCCGTGACCCTGGCAAGCCTGTTAATTGTGCCCAGCCTCAGTTTCTCTCTCTGTAAAATGAGGACAACAGCGGAAGCCCCCTGATGTGGTAGTAGCCAGGACTAAATCAGGCCCCTCGCGGAAGACGCCAGAACAGCGCCTGGTGCCTGGCACATGCGCTGCCAACCCTGCCTCTATGCGCTCTCCATGGCGGCTCCGGGCCCTGCTGTGGGCACAGAGACTTCAGGGTGGGAACAGCGGGAGGAAGTTTCTGCGCTCAAGGAGCTGACACGTGGTGCCCTTTTCTCTGCATCCATCCTTCCTGCGGTGACAGGCTAAGCTCTAGCAGAACGCTTCAACCCTGTCTCTTCTCCACTGAACAGCCTCTATGGTTTCTCATCGCCTGACAAGTAAAACGCAGCTCTTCACGCCTGGCGTACACGTCACCTGCAACGTGGCCCTGACCCCTCCACCTCTGGTGCTCACGCTGCCCTTTCTGGTCACACCGGGGTTCCCCCTGCCTCCGCACAGCCTCCCTCCGATGGCAGGGCCACACTGCTCCTGCGACACTCCAAGGCCTCCAGGTGGTGCTCCTTCCGGGACGTGCACCGCATCAGCACTGAACTCTCCACTCTGGCTGCTCGTCCTCTTCCCTGCCTTCTTCTCCCTTCCTTCTTTTCATCTGATCCATTTATTTTTTGAGAAGGCTACATAGTCAGATGATTCAAAATTCAAAAGCTCCAAATGAAAAGATTTCTTGACATCCTTTCCCCCAGACACCCAGCGTTCTGCCCCACAGGCAACCAACCTTCCCAGTGTCTCATGACCCCCTTTTGAGGTACTTTATGCAAATACAAGGTCACCATCTCATGTCCTTCCTTTCATACAAATGAGCGCATTCTGTACACAAAAAGGGATCGTGACAGGTACCGTTTTCCATCCTGCCTTTTCCCGCTTACTGCATCCTGAGGGCGAGCCCCGTCCTTCCCCAGGAGAGCGCTCCTCGTCTCTGCGACTCATCAGACTCCCCTGCGTGAATGGACCATCACGCAGTCAGCTGGCTGCTTCCGCACCTTTGCTATCACACACGCTGCTGGATGCGCACCTTTGTCTGTGGTTCCCCAACCAGTGCACCTGAGACCTTCAGTCACTCCCAGAAGTGGACTGGATGTCGAGGGCAGGACGTACGCACTGTGACTGTGATAGATGTGACTTCTCCCTCTTAGATGTCCCACACCGTATGCTTGTTTTGCTAAATAACTTGGGAGCCCCCCACACACTATGTTCTGCAATAATTCTTTGTCGTTGCTGTTAATCCTCACCCAAGGATACCTTTCCATTGATTTTTAGATAGAGTGGAAGGGAGGGAGAGAAACATCGACGTGAGAGAGACACATCAATTGGTTGCCTAGCGCACGACACCAACTGGGGCCAGTAATCGAACCTGCAACCCAGGCACATGCCTTTGACCAGGAATCAAACCTGAGACCTTTTAGTCCACAGGCTGACACTCAAACCATTGAGCCAAACTGGCCAGGGCTGTTCTGGAACCGTTTTAACAGCACTGGGATAATCTGCTATCAGAAGGTTGGACAGACTTCTCCTTGGGTACAGTCCAGGCCAGTTCTTTCCATGCCCCCATTTTAAGGAACCAGCTGCCTGTGGTTCTGACACCCTGGGGCTTGATTGGATAGGATTCTCCACTGAGTGACATGGGGAGCCGGACTCAGGTGCTTTGGGGCATGGCTCTGGCCAGTGAGGTCACTCATACTGCAAAGTGACCCAAGACCTGCTATGTTCTGCTTTTGGGGGTTCTGAGTCTGAGCTGCCTGCACAGAGGAACAGAGAGAAGGTGATCCTGGATGCTCAGGGTCACTGCAGGTGCCATTATAACCAGAGTAAAGGCCAGTTAATGTCCCTGTCCTCTTGGTGACTGCTGAACATGTCATTCTGCCTTCGGAGCAACGAGGTCTGAGTTCAGGTCTGAAGTGTCTCTTCCTTGCAACTTATAAACCTAAATAACATGAGGCGATGTGGCTTAGCCATCAGGAGGACAGAGTTTGGAGCAGAGCAGGCCCAGGTCTGAGTTCTGGCTCCGTCCGTGATCAGCACCCCATGACTCCTCCCGGGCCCGGAACCTTCCCGTGGCCAAAACACCTCCTGATATCCCGAGGCTTAAAAACATCTATGAAATAAATGGATTCTGTAACCTAACATTCTCTTAATGATCCAAAGGTTAGGGGTGTTTTTCTGTGAGATATTTTCCGCCAGTTTTTCATTTCGAATGACAAGGCTGAAAATAGTTTACAAACCTATCGTGACGGTTTCCCTACAGTGCGCCTGTCTCAGGAGAACACACGGCAGGAGGCCCCGGACCACGCTGCACTTCGGGGCCTCAGCCTAGAGCCCTGCCTTTAGCTTCCTGCTCCGTGAACCCGCGTCTTAGTCATATTTCTTTTCCACGTTACTCAGTTACAGGCCACTTACAGAAATCAAATTAATAACCATCAAAATATTAAATTTAATTACATGCCTACATGCTCAAACACACTCTACCTGAAAATCTCTACTTCTTAGTGCTGCTTCTAAAATTAAGGGCTTATTTTGTGTGTGTTCTACTACATCCTTGGGACTCGGCAAAGAAACAGAGTAACAATAACAATGTCATTGGAATGTCATTGAATGACTTCCAGGGTCTAGCCTTCATTGCACTAATTATTTTGATAAATCAGTAATCACGACTGTTTTTCTTTGGCATGATCTGCAGATGGAGCGGAAGGGTGACAACCGTCTGGGAAGGTGTGCTGCAGGGAGGGATGTATCAACCTGCTGTCACAGCCCAGATTCTCACGAAAGAGGAACATATACTAGCACAACAGTTGCATTTTCTAAAAGTCTGCATAATTACTAGGAATTCAGCAAACACAGTAAATGATACCAAATCATGAGAGGGTTCCACAGTCAGAGGGCTGTGCCGTCCCCCTGACGACGCGGGTTCATTCGCTGAGCAGCCCTGTCCACCGGCGAGGCTGGGGGCGGAGAGTGTCGCGTGGCCCCTTGGGAAGCCAGAGTGGAGGGCTGATTTACTGTGAGCTGTTCTCTTGTTGTCTTTCTTCCTTTTCACCCCCAATAGCTCTAGTCTGGGCTCCACAGAAAGTCTCAAAAGAGAGACCAGTCCGGCTGGTGTGGCTCGGTGGCTGAGCGCTGACCCATGCACCCAGAGGTCGCCGGTTTGATTGCCCATCAGGACACATGCCCAGGAAGCGGCCCATCGATGTTCTCTCTCATCGATGTTTCTCTCTCTCTCTCCCTCTCACTTTCTCTCTGTCTAAAGTCAATAAAGAAAAAAAAAGAGGCCAATTTCAGAGAGGTAAATTTACCGTCTGCAAAAGTTATCTCTCCAAAGATTACTCTTTTCTTTCTACTAAAATATCTATCCATTTTTAACGATTTGACCAGCTTAATCAAAAACTAAAATTACTTGAACTAAGAAGGCCTAAAATAAGAAAACAAAACAAAACACTGGATTGGAAGACCTCAATCTGTTTCTCAGGGACATTTCCAAAGGCCTCAGAGATGCACTTCCAGCCCTCACGAGCCCAGTCTGCAGGTGCTTGATGGAAAGGGGGCCAATGAGTCCCTGTGACCTTGGACACATCTCTCCGCACCTATGCCCCGCGGTGCCCCCACCTGGTCACATGAGCAAGTGTGGCCCCGTGTGGCCCTGCCTGAGCTGATCTTGTGATGGGGGAGGGCCCGTCACAGGAAAGGCCCACAGCGGTCTAAAGGTGACCCCTTCCTGCCTACAGATAAGAGGGATCTACAGACCCTGGGAAACCGGAGGGTGTGCAAGAGGACGAGCAGGCTGTAAAGAAGCTGAGGTGCCCCAGAGCCTGATGGTCCATTACTCAGAAAAGAAAACACATTTTGAGAAGAAACTAAGGACAGGACACACTTTGCCTTGGTGGCTGTGCCTGGGCCCTGACCCCCCAGGAGTTTGCCTCAGGAATGCGGACCATTCTCCGGCCCCAGGAACAGGCTGAGCTGTTCTAACATCACAGAAAACTAACCACCTTATAATCAGACTTCAAGATCCCGGAGGGAGACGCAGGACCACGGACCCTGCAGCCCTTCCCCTGTGCCCCTCCTCCCCAGCCCCTTTGCACAAAGCCCCTTTCTGACTTATCTCTAGATAGTCAGCCGACTAATCGGAGACAGCAGAGCAGAATTTCCAGGATGACCTGCTGCTGTCTCCATACTGCCAGTGTTATTGGAATACATGTTCATATATAGTTCAATCCTGGGTCTGCTTAATTTGGCTCAAGTAGTGACAGGCAGCTTCAGATCTGTTTTGTGTCCGGTTTCTATTTTGGTGACTCCACTGGGAAGGCAAGGTGGCATTTTCCTGGGCGAGTACTGGGGATCCCGCGGGCTGCCTGGACTGGGGATCCAGGGAATAAAATCGGTACTGTTTTTCTTATTTGCAGCGCTGCCAGGAATTTTTCTGATGAGTTCCATTTTTGGTTCCGGCAATCCCTGTCATTTCACTTAAGCTGAATCGAGAGATTCTTTGTACAGATACGGGAAGCATTTGCTGCCTCCAGTCTGGGTTGAGCCCGATCAGCTCCGGGTTGCAAGAGACCTCCCACAGTCCTCGCCTAAGCCTAGTCTCCGAACCCTCAGCCTGATCAGCTCTGGACTGAGACACTGCTCTGCTTAACGCAGGCTGTCCTGAGGTTTCTGTGGCTGGACAGATAAGGGGGCACCGTGTGAAGCGCTGCTCTGTGGGTGTGCACCCCTGTAAATACTGTACATGAGAGTGTCTCTGTTGATTGCTGTCTTCCATCTCTTTGTTGCTTGAGTGAATTTGTTTGGAGATGGGGGCATATCCCCTTAGCTGGGGGCATCAGCTGCTCGTGGCAGGCTGACCCGACGGCAGGGACGGCAGGGACCGCAGGGACCGCAGGGACTTGCCAGCAGCTGCCGCGAGTTCTTTATCTCGGAGACCCTCCCTGCCCTCCCTCCCAGGGCATCAGCTGCTTGAAATGCTGAGCTAGTGAGCTCTTGTCCGTCTGTAATGTAACTCTGGTTACAGATGCTCTTTGCTTGTTTTCTTGCTTTTGGGGGACCTGGTTTGCTCTTTGCTGTTTTACGAGTGCAGGGAATCCTCCATCTCTGCTCTCGGGGCTTTGTGCCACTCAGACCTTGTGAGGGTCATTTTGCTGTGCCCGGTGGTGTGAGATAAGATTCTAAGGGTAGTGTCCCAGTCCCTCCTTTTGAGAGCACTCATTTATTTACTTTAGATGTTGTTTCTGTTTTGAAATAGGATATGACCTCTTCTTATATGCAAGATTTCATGTTGCTATATCATAAGGATTCTACTCAGAAAGAAAAAATATGTGAAAAAATCTCTTAAACACTCCAAGTCCTCCTGCCGGAGGGCTGGGGCTGCAGAGGGGCCCTTACACGGGCTGCAGAAGCAGCAGGGGACTATTATTCTGCCTACTTTTTGGACTGTCATCACAAATCAACTTGGGAACGGTACCTGAGTCTTCATATCCTAAATACGAGAGATTATGGTTCCAAATGGAACCATCAAAACCATGCTTGTTTTGGCTCCTTTCTGATGTGTGTTGAGACATTATCATTTTTCTTATAAATAAAGGGATCGGTGAGTGAATGTTATCCTTCCATTTTTTGCTTTAGCAACTTTCTATATGCCCCAAACTTGCTCGTCACTCATTTCTACCCTTGTGGCTTCTATCTGAATTTCAAGTCCTTCCAACAGCCTCCTACAAAACCATCTAGGTTTTACAGATTCTCTTGAATGCTCTTTATCTTCAGAAGCTGTCTCCAGCCGAGTTCCTGCGCAGAGAATACAAGTTTGCTCTCGTGGCCATCTCTATGTTTAATTTAGCAAGTGATTTAGTCCTGGGCCATGTGCTATCGAGATTATGTTCAGCTGAGGGTCTGGTTGAAATTTTCTACTGAGATGAGCTTACCCCTTCTCTTTATGGAATCTCATTCCAGGAAACGTCTGCTCTTCCAAGAAGCTTCCACTTAGCTTAGCCAGTGCTGTGCTGTCTTTCCCTTCCTGTCTCCATCTTTTCTCCCGTAAACTTCGACCAAGTACCATCTATGCAGAGGACACTGTGTTGGGCACTTTGTTAACTATCTCCGCCTTTCGTGGTTTATAATATTCTATGGCTTTCAACGTCTTGGTGGTAGTCATCTCATACCACCTGAACAGCTGTCAGCGTCTCTGTTCTAGAACTCGAACTGATTCATGGCTGCAGAAATGAGCCTGCGTGATGTAGGGGAAGGGACAGAGGCGGGAACACAGATGTAGGAGCAATTCGCACCAGTCTCAAGGGAGCAGAGGATGAAGCCGAAAGAGAAGGGAGAATGTTGGTCTCTGCAGAAGGCAGAACAACATAACTGGAATGCAGAGTAACTCGTAATGTCTTAGAACACCAGATACGATCCTTTCCTGGATCCTGTTTGTAAAAACCCAGAAAAACACAAAAAGTAATTACACTGATATGCCTGTTGAAATGTTTAGGTGAACATGTACTAACGTTTGCAGCTAACTTTGAAATACATCCAATAAACCTGTTGGATGGTGTGAGAGACAAGACAACAGGTCCCAGATGGAGGTGATTATGCTGAACCCCACCGCACAGACTGAGATTTAACTTAATCACAGCGTGGTTCTCTCTGCATTGGAACCTTACCCTTGTCAGTCAGGAATGGCCCGACCAGCCCTGGTAACCTCTGCCTGAGAGACGCTGCCACCCTATAGGGCAGTGGCCCTGTCACAGTCACCCCGCTTCTGCCTTGGCTGCCTGCCAATCTTTCACGCTTCTTACGACCCCTCGGAGTTTCTACCAGCTAGACTGGGTGCTGCCTGAAACGAATATGTTTCCCCTCAGATAAACTCTCAAACATTGTGATATGCCTCAGTTTATCTTTTTTTTAATCCTCATCCAAGGATACTTTCCCTTTGACTTTTTTTTTTTTTTTTTTAACATAGAGTGGGAGGGAGGAAGGGGAAGAGAGAGAGAAACATTCCATGCGAGAGACACACATCGACTGGTTGCCTCCCGCATGACTCCAACCAGGGTCAGGGATTGAACCTGCAACCCAGGCACATGCCCTTGACAGAGAATTAAACCCATGACTCTTTGGTCCGCGAGCCGACACTCTAACCACTAAGCCAAACCAGCCAGGGCTCAGTTTATCTTTTAACAGTGGGTACATAGGCAGATATGTGATATAGCAAGTATAGCATAACACTAATTATTGACTCCTGAGAGGTGGGTTTAGGGATGTTCACTGTGAACTTCTTTCAATTGTTCAGTATTTTTGCAAATTTTTATAACCAATATTGAGGAAAAGCTAGTTATGATATAAAAAGGCCTGGGTGGGGTCGGGGCTGAGTGGAGGGAGGTGGCAAAAGGGAGGAAAATGAGGGGCATCTGTAATACTGTCAACAATAAAAAAAGAGATGTTTTCTTATTTTATTCACTGGTCCGTCTACAAATAGACAGGTTTATCTATCAATTAAGCCAATGACTAAGTTCACGGGACAAATTGCTGTGTTCAACTCATTTGTAGCCTGCCTCTTCTACATATAGTGAAGGCAATTTTGTCTAAGGGGTGGGAATGTTTTAGAAAAAAAAATTCATCTGAAGGTTAAATAAAAATATTTATTGCAAAATTGAATTATATGTTTATGAATAGATTTCACAATGAAGTTGTTAAAAAATGGTCAACTTCAAACATAAAAACCCCTCTGTAACTTTTTACTCAAGTGCTGAGAAATGTTTGGAAATGAATGATGACTCATAAGCATTACAAAGCCATTATTGCAAGGCAAGGAAATATTCAAGACAGCATTATTTATGTCCAACTAAACATTACCAAAGTCACTGTTAGCAAGGTGGGGTATCCTGAAGCCTGCCTGAAACTTAATGCAGCTGGACCCATAAACGTTTTTTCACTTGTGGAGTCAAGAATGAGCACATTACCAAAACCAGCTGCATCACACGGCTGCCAAACCTGTGCAGATTATGACGGAGTGACAGCTGACACGCAGGAAGGAGAACCTGATACAAACTGGGAAACGGCTCTTACTCTTGAATCTAAGCAGTGCGATTTATAAAACGGAGCAATAAATTTTAAAATGCCTTCCGTTTATCTGAATTCTTTTGAGTCATTCAGTATTAAGCTTTAAATAGTGAAGGAAACATGATAGAGCTTAGAGTAAATTTTCCATAATTTCTCCATAGGAAAATATTGCTGAAATTCCTAATAGTCATAGTGATTTAGAATGAACAGATTGGTAAAAGCTTTAAAATTATACTTCTTCCTTGGATATAAAAACGGCAGACAACCCATGTTTCGTGCCGGATATGATTCCTTAGGCATGAAAGACAACATGTGGTTTGGGAAGGTGTATAGTTTAGTCTTGTTCATTGTGAATCCATGTGGCATAGGAGTCTGGTCTTCTGTAAATCACCCGTGGGCTAAAGAGAGCTCATAAAAGTTGAGCACGTTGGCATTTACCTTTTTTTCCCCTTTAACGTGTCCAGTAGAAGCATTTGCACACTGGACAAAGAACAGACATGAACTCAAATGTCTGTGGACCCGAAATATGCTGCTATATTCCATCATTATAGTGACATGGCCACAGACAGTGCTGTTTGATGCTCTTGAACCACAGAGATTGTTTATTAAGAGATCAGATGATTTTAACAGACAAAAATCTTCAGATAAAATTACTATTCCTTCAGCTTCTCTATGTTTGGACTTGTAGGTGATGAGCAAGAATTTGCTAGGTGTTATCAACAAATTCATACACAGAATGAAAAGTGTTCTAAGGGTAACCAGGAAACAATCTCCTTAAGCCTTCGTAAATCACAGACCGCTCAGTTCATGCACTGTGTGGACCTCCAATGAGCCATCAGCTGGTGTTGGGCCAGCCCCGTGCCCGGTGCTGCGGTGAAACAAGAGACGTACAGAGCACACAGCACGGCCTTCCAGGAACCGGCAATCCGGGTGAAACCATTGTGAACGACAAAATACCCAAGCCAAGGGGTGTGAACGTGGTAGCACAGGTTATCTAAGTTTATTACTGATGAGACAACATATATGGAATTGATATATTTGCTAACGGCATCGAGGCACTGCTGACCTTGGAGAGCTAGGTCTCTACAGCATCGGGAGAGCTGGGAAGCTCACGGAGAAATCAATGCAGCCGGGCCAACTTCATTCAATCTACTTACTAGGTGCCCTACGGAGGAATTCAATTACGTTTCCCTTTCGAGAAATATCTCTTGTGTCACCTAAGGGAAAGTAAAAGCAGGAGTCGTGGAACGTAATTTGTACATCATCTTTGTAGTTCTATCACTTGCTGGCTCACTCTCTGATGTTAATGAAAGGAATTTTATATTTGCTAATTTACTCTTATTTAACTGACTTTTACAGTATCTACAATATATAGCTCGTTATGCAATCTGTCCTATACTCCTCGTGATGGTTACCTTTGAATCTGACCACCTTGTTCAGGGACTTCTTAGGTGGTACATCATGACTTTAAGTGCCTTCCATCATAAAATCATTTGAAGTGTATTTTA
The DNA here is from genome assembly GCF_014108415.1 of Molossus molossus. NCBI lineage: Eukaryota > Metazoa > Chordata > Mammalia > Chiroptera > Molossidae > Molossus > Molossus molossus. Next base: position 5,048,343 of record NW_023425359.1, on the reverse strand, counting down.
GAAAAAGTAATCCTTATGAAAAACTAAGACAGCAATAAAACCAAAGAATCCAATTAAAATGGGCAGAAGATCTGGACAGACATTCTTCTGGAGAACATGTACAGGTGGTCAGCATGCACAGGTGCTCAGCACCACTCACCATGAGGGAAATGCAATTTAAAGCCACAGCGAGGTAGCACCTCATACAAGTTAGAATGCTGTTATTAAGTAACAAAAAAAACCCCCACAAGCTTGGCCGGTTTAGCTTAGTGGCTAGAGTGTCAGCTGGGGACTGAAGGGTCCTGGGTTTGATGCCCAGTCAAGGGCACGTACCTGGGTTGCAGGTCTGATCCCTGACCCTAGTTGGGGCCATGTGAGAGGCAACCAATGGATGTGTTTCTCTCACATTGATGTTTCTCTCTCTCCCTCCCTTCCACTCTATCTAAAAAAAAGTCAATTGAAAAATGTCCTCGGGTGAGGATTAATAAAACAAAACAAAAAACAAGTGTTGGCAACTTCCGGTAAACTCCATATTCGCCTCCTCCCACAACCACATCAAAATTACAACTAAACTACAGAACAACCATCATTCAGAACCACCTGAAATCGAACTGAATGAAAGTCCTATAACAGGGAAATTTAAAAAGCCACATGGAGACTGGTAGGAGGGGCGGAGGGGACAGGCTGGTCTCACACCCACGTGTGGTGGATAAAAGTCAGGAGGACACCTCGGCTGGGAAGGTCCTCCCTGAGGACTGAGGGGTCCCTGTTACACACCAGGCGCCCAGCTCAGGGTTCCAGTGCCAGGAAGAGAATCCCCATCACTCTGGCTATAAAACCAGCGGGAACTGAGGCTGAGTGAGGCTGAGGCTTCTAGAGTCCCAGGCAGCTCCTCTTAAAGGGCCTGAGCACAAACTTACTTGGACTCACTCCTTCTGGGCTCCAGTGGGGGGGAGGCAGCTTGAAAGGCACCAGAAGGCCACTGTTTCTTTGGTGAACCCATCCCCATGGGGCCTGCAGATGGGCGCCGTGTCTGGGACTCCAGCAACCCGGTTCACACTGTTTGCCCCGCCCTGGTGATTTCCTTGAAGCCCTGCCCCACCCAACCTTTGGGTCCACCCAAGCTGTTCCCAGTGGTTTTACCATAGGAAGGCCTGTCTTGAATCCTGCTTCAAATTTTCCTAAAATCTCTAAAACAAGTAGCATCTGGCCTCAGCGAACCCCATCCCTGTCAATAAGTGGCCCCAGGCCTGGCACTAGACGCAGCCAGACTTGATTCACAGCTTGGCTTTGCCTGGTCCAAGAAGGAGCCATCTGAAGATCACTTTGTAGCTCATGCCAGGTGGCTCCGGGTAGAACACAGGCAGAGGCTGACCTGGCCCCAGAGCCAGCACACCCAGTGGACAGCTTCAGACCACATAAAAGCACTACCACCCAACCACCTCCACAAGCAACACATTCAAGGAATGGACTCAGTGGGTACCAGAGCACTACTGAAGTAAGTCTTGCTCTGTGTGGTGGGCCCCTGCACAGCTGATCATTCAAGGTGGTCAGAGATTGGTGGTCAGTGGTAATAGCCAGTCCTTGCAGTTGATCAGCCTGAATAAATACCTCCTATTGACATGCCAACAGCAATCAAGACTCAATTACAACAGAAGGGTGTACAGTCCATATGGAGGGTGTACCTCAAGTGCCCAATTGGGGTGATCAGGGAGGCTGTGCCACTGGACCCTACAGGACACCAACTACAATAGGCCATGCTACCAAGCCTAGGAGACATAGCAACTCTACTTAATACATAGAAACAAACACAGAGAGGCAGCCAAAATGAGGAGACAAAGAAACAGGTTCCAAATGAAAGAAGAGAACAAAACTCCAGGAAAAGAACCAAACAAAATGAAGATAAGCAATCTAACAGTTGCAGAGTTCAAAACACTGGTTATAAGGATGCTCAACGAACTTAGTGAGAACATCAACACATAAAAAAGGACCAGTCAGAAATGAAGGATGCACTAACTGAAATAAAAAATAATTTACAGGAAATCAATAATAGAGTAAGTGAACCCAGGAAGCAAACCATCAATTTGGAATATAAGGCAGCAAAAAACACCCAATCAGAACAGCAAAAAGAAAAAAGAATCCAAAAAAATGAGGGTAGTGTAAGGAACCTCTGGGACAACTTCAATATTTGCATCATGGGGGTGCAGAAAGGAGAAGAGAGAGAGCAAAAATTTGAAAACCAATTTGAAAAATTATGACAGAAAACTTCCCTAACTTGGTGAAGGAAACAGACATACAAAGAAGCACAGAGAATCCCAAACAAGATGAATCCAAAGAGGCCCACACCAAGACACATCATAATTAAAATGCATAAGGTTAAAGACAAAGAGATAATCTTAGACACAGCAAGAGAAAAGCAGTTAGTTACCTACAAGGGAGCTCCCACAAGACTGTTAGCTGATTTCTCAAAAGAAACTTTTGCAGGCCAGAATGGAGTGGCAAGAAATATTCAGAATGATGAAAAGCAAGGACCTAAAACCAAGATTACTCTATCCTGCAAAGCTGTCACTTAGAATGGAAGGACAGATAAAGAGCTTCCCAGACAAGAAAAAGCTAAAGGAGTTCACCACCACCAAACCAGTATTATATGAAATGTTGAAGGGTCTTCTTGAAAAAGAAGCAGCTAAAAAATGTGAACAATAAATACATATCTATCAACAATTGAATCTACAAATCAAATGGACAAGCAGAATAGAAACAGACTCATAGATACAGAGAAATTTTGTTCTTGCCAGGTGGGGGTGGGGTGGGGGGGTTGGGTGAAAAAGGTGATTGGATTAAGAAGTACAAACTGGTTGTTAGACTGACGAACCCCAGAGGGAAGGGAGAGAGAAATAAAGCAAAGAACTTATATGCATATATGCATAACCAATGGACACAGACAATAGTATGGGGAAGGCAGGAGGGGTGGTGGGAACAAGGAGGTCAATGGGGTAAAAAAGGGGGTATATCTGTAATACTTTCAATAATGAAGATAAATTTAAAAAAACATGTTGGTGAGGATGTGGTAAAAGGGAACCCTTGTGCTCTATTGGTTCAGCCACACTGAAAAGCAGTACAGAGATTCTCAAAAATAAAAAACCAGAATTACCATATGATCCAGCAATTCCACCTCTGGATGTTTATTCAAAGGAAATGAAAAGGCTAACTGAACAAGATTAATGCACCCCATGCTCACCGCAGCATTATTCACAATAGCAAACACATGGAAGTAACCTACGTGTCCATTGATAAATGAGTAGATAAAAAATGTTAGGGGTGTGTGTGTGTGTATAGATATATACACACACAAACACATATACACATATCATATATATAGACACACACAATGGGATATTATTCAGCCACAAGAAGGGGGAAATCTTGTCATTTGCAAAAACAAAAAACTGGAGGGTAGTATGCTAAGTCAGACAAAGACAAATACCATGTGATCTTAATTTACATGAAATCTAAAACAAAAATCAACAAACAAAAACACTAACTAACTATAAAGTAAATAAAAGCTCAGGTACAGAGAACAGATTGGTGGTTGTCATGGTGAGGGAGGGGGGTGGACACATGGGTGAAGATGGTCAAAGGTACCAACTTCTAGTTTTAAAATAAGTCATGGGGGTGTAACATACAGTGAGGTGACTGTAGTTAGTATTATATTGTGTTTTTAAAAATTGCCAGGAGTTGATATTTAGTTCATAAAAGAAAAACTGTAACTACGTTTGATGATGGATGTTAACTAGGCTTATTGTGGTGATCATTTCACAATACACACAAATATCAAATCATGTGTCATCAATGCCCACAGTCTCGGAAACAAAAGCGATATTTTTTTCATGATGTAAATATGTGGGATGTCAGAGCTACCACGTTCCCCCACATTGGATGGCTGCAATCTTATCTCTACCAATGAGAACATGCAGCAGACAAGATCGCCAGGGATCATTTGCATAACCCGTAACGGAAAACCTGCTCCTCATAGATGGCTAGTTATAACATATTTCTCAGCAAATGGTGTGATAGATTTGAAAATATTATATCTTTCTTAAGTACTTTCCTGGGAATTAAAACATATTTATATTAAAAGGGTATGCTAAACATAAAAAAGGGAGCAGATATATTTTAATTAAAAAAAAAATAGGGTTCATAAGCTGAAGATACCAATTACACTTATTACTAATATTAACAAAAGTAGTCAGCATTTTATGATGTCTTCCAAAGAGTGATAGTTCCTATAGTAACTCTCTTATTTCTTGGGAAACGTTATGAAGCAAGTACCATTATTACCTCATTTAATAGATGAAGAAATAAGAGTTTAATTAACAAAGTGACACAACTGAGAAAAGAAGCAGAATTTTTTTTTTTTATCCTCATCCGAGGACATTTTTCCATTTTTTGTACAGACAGAGTGGGAGGGAGAGAGAGGAAGAGAGAGAGAGAGAGAGAGAGAAACGTCGATGTGAAAGGGACACATCGAGTGGCTGCCACCCGCACGACCAACCAGGGCCGGGGACAAACTGCAACCGAAGTACATGCCCTTAGCGGGAACCGAACCCGGGTCTCTCCGGACCGCAGGCCGACGCTCTAACCGCTGAGCCAAACCGGCCAGGCAAGAAGCAGAATTTTTAAATCAAATCAAGATCAACCTACTACCTTAGAATATGGGGGGAATGTTAAAATATTTTAATAGGGTCTCTGCATTTTGCTTCACCATAAATACCTATAATAAATTTTTTTTCTTCTTTATCGATTCCAGAGAGAGAGGAAGGGAGAGGGGGAGAGAGAGAGAAACATTGATGAGAGAGAACATCGACTGGCTGCCTCCCGCATGCCCCACACTGGGGATCGGGCCCACAACCTGGGCTTGTGCCCTGACTGGGAATCAAACTGGCGACCTCCCGGTGCATGGGTCAATGCTCAACCACTGAGCCGCACTGGCCAGGCAACCTATATTTTATTTCTAGTAAATTTTATAATTTCACATGAACATTTTTCTAGTTTTCAGAGAGATGAAGTAAAAAAACCCCGTGCGGTCAGGATTTTAAGTCTGTTTTAAGACTCAATTCCCAAGCAGTCACTGCACCTAAAATAGAAACTGTCTCTGGATGGAAGAATGTAGCTGCGGGTCTTGTCTTTGTGCTGCGATGATATTGCATCATCACCAGCAACAAGGAATTCTGGGACAGTGAGGTAAATGCACAAAATCAAAATGGTATTCAGCTTCTCTTTGCTAAAAACAGCCCGGATTTAGCCTGGATTGTAAACGAAGCAAATATGACTTGAGGACACATAGGAAACAGATGTTGACTTAAAAAACCACTTATCCATCATGACTATTTTATACAATCAGCTGAAACTAGCATTCAGTCTCTTTTCTTAAAATTGTCTTAAAGTTTACCCTTAAGAACTAAGCTTCAAAGTTTCCATGGTGAAATGGAATAATTTATTTTTGAAAGTCTGTAACAATGTTTCGGTGAAATTATTTGTAGATTATAAAGCTACTTTCAATCTTATAGGACCATGAGCACTCAGAATTGTATTTCTGCACGTGCCGTGGGAACATGACACATTTACACCACAGTTAGTTTAATAATTCAAGGTGCGTGCTACCCATTCTTGATAAGAAACAACAGATATGTGCTGTTTTGTTATACATAAACATGGGATATTGAGATTCCCTGGCAGAAATAAATTCAAATAGGTATAAACACTTCTTTCCGAGTTGGAGAAATACAGCACAGGGGATCCAACACCAAGACCAAACCCGGCACCTGCAGCTTCCTAGATGTGGCCACTCGTCAGATTATTTAACCTCTTTAACTCAGTCTCCACTTGAAAACGGAGGTAATACATTATGGTGATAAAGTGTCAAATGATATAGACCACCTACCACAATACCCAGCAGTCAGTGAATTATAATTGTTTTCTATAAATTTTTGAAGAATCATTAAAATAATATAAAATCACCTGCAGCACCAGGATGCTTAAAAAGTATCAATAAGTGAAGTATATTATAATTTGCTATGGGTTTCAACTTAGCAGAACAACTGATGGAGCCAATTAGAATAATTTTGAGGTCAACGTATTTCCAGAATAATTTTGAATAGCAGAGAAGATCAAACATAACTCCTCTTCCCCATTTTTAAAGCATCTGGGTAGTGACTTAACTCCTTCCCAGATCACAGCGAATCTATCACTGGGTGGTATGAAACATTTCTGGATGTGGACAATGGGCCCCTAGCCATAGGTGGATAAATATATCTCTTTCATTAGGCAAAATTATGCACAAAAGGATATATATATATATATATTTTTATCCTCACCCGAGGACATTCTTTCGTTTTTTGTTCAGATAGAGTGGGAGGGAGAGAGAAGAAGATAGAGAGAGAGAAACATCGACATGAAAGGGACACATCGAGTGGCTGCCACCCACACGACCCAAGCAGGGCCAGGGACAAACTGCAACCGAGATACGTGCCCTTAGCGGGAACCGAACCCGGGTCTCTCCGAACTGCAGGCTGACGCTCTAACCACTGAGCCAAGCCATCCAGGGCACAAAAGTATATTTTTAATATGAGGGTGAAGTCTGTGTTAAATGGTGATTATTACCTATGTATTTTAAACAGTGATATCAGCTTCTTGCTACCAGGAGTCCATGTTGTAATTTTGCATTTAAAAATTTTCCCACGTAGTAATTTTTCCTACATTTTTTAAAAATCCTCATTTGAGGATATTTTTTCATTGATTTTTTTTTTAAGATGAAGTAGGGGTATGGGGGGGAGCAAGATCAATGTGAGAGAGTCACATTGATTGGTTGCCTCCTGCACAACTCTGACCAGGGCCAGGGATCGAACCTGCAACCCAGGTACATGCCCTTGACCAGAATCAAATCTGCAACCCTTAGGTCCTCAGGCTGGTGCTCTAAGCACTGAGCCAAACTGGACAGGGCCATATTTTTTTCTTTTTTTGGTTACAGGTACCAAAAATTCATACTAGTAAAAAAAACAAAACTAAGCTTTTGTAAATAATACTTAAATATATCTACATCAAATCTAAATATTCATGTTATATATCATTTTGATTATCTACTTTAGTGATTCCTGTGACATGGCATAGATTCTAATAGCCTACAAATACTCCTTCTCCCTTTCTCTCTAAAATAGACGGATGCTCTGTTTCAGTGGTCCCCAGGCCACCAAGCTACACTGTTTCCTACCCAGCTGGCATCAGGTAGGTCTTGGCCAATGAGAAGTGAAAGTAAACGTTGACTGTATTTTTAAAAAGTCTCCATAAAGGCAGGTGGGAGACCACGCCCACTCTTACCTTACTTTTGAACTATAGATGTGCATTGAGCCACCTTTGGTCGTCATACTGTTGGACAGCACAGAGAACCAGAGAGGCCTGGCCCGTCACTGTGTCCTGCCTCTAAACTCTGTTTCGTGCGACAGAAATGCGTCACTAGTACTGAAGCTCAGTGCTCCGTCTCTTGGAGCTAAGCTTAATCTTAATCAATATACACGATCTTTTATAGAAAGTACTCATCCAAAGAGATGTTCTGGGCAAACTGAATTTCTTTCAAGAATTACTATATGCCGTATTCCTTTCCTGGAATTCCACCATTCACATTAACATAAAAACAGAATAAAAACTCCTATAATCCCACAATAAAAGAAAATGTTTGACATCATTAACTCATTGTGTCCTAAACTTCTATGACGGCAGATTGTTTTAATAACTCCTATTAATATCCTGGGTTACGTCTATTCCTTCCACACAACCCACTGGGGAAGCTCATCTACACTGCTGTTCTTCCAAACTAGCGTTTGCTATGACTTGTCCTTGTTGCGCAGCCTTTTGCTCCCTTGCTGCCTGGGGAGGTGTGTCCCTCAGATCTGGGAAAGCAGGCACTTCTGGGGTATTTTTCATCGTCTTGGCCACTGAGCACTAGACTGAGAATCTTTTCCCTCTGTAACACGGACATGATTAGTTTGACTGAATTCAGAGAAACTCTGTTGGATTTTTCTTGAGTTTATAACAAAAAATAGATATCTTGTTGGAGTAATAACTTTTCCTTTATGTCTAGCTAAATGTTCAGGTCTTAAATAGCCAATACTATAGTAGTCCCTAGAATATAATTTTTATTATAGGTCTTTCAAAAAAGAGCATTTTCTGAAATTTACCTTTAAAATAACATGAACACTGCCTTCTATGTCAGAAAGAAAATGCACAAGGAAACAGAGCGTACACCTGTTATACCAACAGAAGCCCAGGCCCGAAAATGTCTATTAAGTCATAGATTTAAAAAATGTTATGATATTAATTTTAAAAGAAGCTGAACCAGTTTGGCTCAGCAGTTAGAGCATCGGCCCACAGACCGAAGGGTCTTGGGTTCAATTCCTGGTCCAGGGCACCAAAAAGATAAATAAAAATAGCTGAACCTGAGATAAATGTATCAAGATACAATTTCTTCTTCAATAGTTAAAATTTTATTAGTGTATTTTTTAAATGTTCCTACCTACCCCTCTATTGACAGAGTACTTTCTGCCAACCTTTATTCTATAACATCAAAACAAATTTAAGATCCATTTAAATAAAGGCAATGTTTAAGAGTGATACTCTTCAGAAGAGCAAAAATAAAAGTTAAAATGAGTAAGCAAAAGCCCATCTGGAGGTACATGGCTTCCAGTGGTATATAAACATTCATGCTCGAAAAAACTAGTTTCTTTCTGTCTTGGTTTAAAATAATTATCTGTTTCTGCCTTTCTTTTTTGGAGGGGTGATACGGCATAGTACTTCTATGTGGACAAAGTGTTTTAGCAGGTCAAGGGTGAAAATGCTAAAGGTACTGGGTTAATCTAAATCTTGGTGTGGGATACATGTTACCTTTCATTAATAACGAAATATGCTGTATTTCTTCCTCTGCCTGTGTAGGGCCCCCGCTGACTCATGCCTCCAGCTGATCTGCTATATCAAGACAAATGATAAAGCCTCAAAGAAACGTGAAGAAAAATGAGAATCCAACAGCATTTATAATCTAATAGAGTAGGGAAGAAATATCCATAAAAAACTGTAACATTGGCAGCAGAGGTGTCCGAGTTCTACTAAGGCATTGTTACAGAATGATCAGAAGATGTGAATGTCATACTACACATTTGTGTTAAGCTTTGAAGGATGGCCCAAGTTTGGTAAATGGAGTTTCCCTTAAAGATGGCAGCCAACGTTAAAGCTACTTGCCTCCTCCCACAACATCATCAAAATTACAATTAGAAAAACCATCATTGAGAACCACCTAAAGTCTAGATGCATAGAAGTCCTAGAACGAAAGACAAACATAAGAAGCCACATCAAGACTGGTGGGAGGGGCTGAGACTCGAATGGACTGGTCCCACACCACATGTGGCAGATGAAAACTGGGAGGGATATCTCAGCTGCGGAGGCCTAAATGCCAAATGTTAAAGACAAAGAGAGAACCTTAAAAACAACAGCAGCAGCAGCAGCAGCAGCAGCAGCAGCAGCAGCAGCAGCAGCAGCAGCAAAGCAGTTGGTTACCTACAAGGGAGCTCCCATAAAACTGTCATCGGATTTCTCAACAGAAACTTTGCAGGCCAGAAAGAATAGAAAGAGATGAAAAGCAAGGACCTACAACCAAGATTACTCTGCCTAGCAAAGCTATCATTTAGAATCAAAAGAGAGATGAAGAGCTTCCAAAACAAGAAAAAGTTAAAGGAGTTCATCACCACCAAATCCTTTTTGCAAGTAATGTTCAAAGGACTTTTTTAAGAAGAAAAAGATAAAAAAATATAAATATCAAAATGGCAATAAATACATACCTATCAATATTTACTTCAAATGTAGCTAGATTACATGTTCCAATCAAAAGACAGAGGGTGACTGAATGGGTAAGAAAATAAGACCCATACATATGCTATCTACAACAGACCTACTTTATTTATTTTCCAATTTTTATTAATTTATTTTTGTTACAGATGTTTCTCCTTTTTCCCTCCTAGACATCCTTCTCCTCATCCTGTTCCCCTACCCCCCAGCATTGTTGTCTCTGTCCACTGGTTATGCATACATGCATATACGTTCTTTGGTTCATCTCACCCATCCCCCCACCCCCATACTCTGAGGTTTGTCAGTCAGAACCATACTCCTTTCTATGTCTCTGGGTCTATTTCATTCATCAGCCCACCTTGTTCCTTATATTCCACAAATAAGTGATATCATGTGGTATTTGTCTTTCTCTGATTGGCTTATTTTGCTCAGCATAATACTCTCGAGGTCCCTCCATGTCATCTCAAAGAATAAGAGATCTTTCTTCCTTACAGCTGCATAGTACTCCATTGTGCATATGTACCACAGCTTTTTTATCTACTCATCTCTCGATGGACACTTGGGCTGTTTCCAGATCTTAGTGATTGTTAATAGTGCTGCTATAGGGGTACATACATTCTTTCTGATTGGTGTTTCAGGTTTCTTAGGATATATTCCTAGAAGTGAGATCACTGGGTCAAATGGCAAGACACACACAGTCTGAAAGTAAAGAGATGAAAAAAGATTATTCATGCAAATGGAAGCAAAATTTATCTGAACCCTGGCCGGTGTGGCTCAGTTGGTTCAGTGTTGTTCCATATGCTGAAAAGTTGTGGGTTTGATTTCTGGTCAGAACACACACCCAGGTTGTGGGTTTTATTCCTGGTCTGGGTGTGTACAGAAGGCAACCCATTGATGTTTCTCTCATATCAATGTTTCTTTCTTTCTTTCTTTCTTTCTTTCTTTCTTTCTTTCTTTCTTTCTTTCTTTCTCTCTTTCTTTCTCTCTTTCTTTCTTTCTTTCTTTCTCTCTTTCTCTCTTTCTCTCTCTCTCTCTAAAATAACACACACACACACACACACACACACACACACACACACACATCCTTGGGTGAGGATAAACAAAAATCTGGGGTAGCAATACTTATATCAAACAAAATAGACTTTTTAAAAAAGGCTATATCAAGAGACAAAGAAGTACCCAACAATTCCACTTCTGGGTATTTATCTGAAGAAACCTGTGATACTAATTCAAAAAAGACATATATATTCCTATGTTCATTGCAGCATTATTTATAATAGCTAAGATATGGAAGCAACCTAAGTCTCCATAGATAGACAATCAGAAGAGGTGGTACATACATACAATGGAATATTATTCAGCTATAGGAAAGAATGAAATCTTGCCATTTGTGACAACATGGATGGACCTCGAAAGTATCATGCTAAGTAAAATAAGTCAGACGAAGAAAGACAAATATCACATGATTTCACTTATATGGGGAATCTAAAAAAACAAAACAAAATAAACTACCAAACAAAACATAAACAAATCCATAGATACAGAGCAATTTTGATGGTTGCCAGATGGGAGGAGGGGTTGGGGGATGGGTGAAAAAAGGGATTAAGATGTACACAATGCAGTTATAAAAACAGTCATGGGCATGTAAGTTACAGCATAGAAAATATAATCGATAATCTTGCAGTAACTATGTAGAGTGTCAGATGTATATTAGACTTAGGGTAATCCCTTCATAGGTTATATTAATGTGTAATCACTACATTGTCTACCTGGAACTAATATAATGTTGTACAGCAACTGTAATTGAAAAAAAAACCTCCTTGCCAAACCTTTAAAAAAATGGTTTGGTAAAAGCAGGTAGGGAGTACTATAAGTTTATGGGCAGAAGAGTTATATGAGGACAGCCACCAGTCACCAAAGCATGGTCCTTGTTTTGAGGCAAGAAGCTTATCTTTTCCCTGGAAAGGAAGAAGTTAAAAAGCAACTTGGGACAAGAAAACTATATAAGGGTTTTGTACTTATTTAATAAGTGGTGAGAAGGAGTCCACTGAACTCACCCAGGAGAAGAATGAGTGATCATCACAAAAGTGCAGACTGTGATTCAAAGGGCGTTCAAACACTGGAGTGTCTAGAGGCAAGAAGACCATGTAGGAATCGGAGGATGTGTATAGTCTGGGTCGGGGTGATGGAGATCTGAGTCCTGAATGACTGGGAACAGAAGCCTACGAATCCTCGAGATACGGTGATAGCACTGCAACATTTTCCAAATCTGCTGCTGTCCTTTGTGTTTAAAAAGAGTGTGTGTGTGTGTGTGTGTGTGTTGGGGTGGCCTAGATAATCTTTCTTTTACCCCAAAATGATCAAAAGCAGGGCAACAAAGATACCTATATAGTTTTGTACTCTTCTAGTGTTTTTCAGTTCTTTCTTTCTTTTTCTTTTCTTTTCTTTCCTCCTTCAATATTCCCCACCCATCATCAATAAAGAAGAATAAAATGGGACTTAGGGTGAAATATTCTAATTCTATGATATACAATTCTCATAGGATTTGATGGTGAATAACATGGACTCAAATTCTAGCTTTGTTATAAATTGTATAACCTTAAAGAAATCTTGGAAGATCTCTGAACATCACCGGTAAAATGAGGGGTAGCCCATTTTCACATCCCCTGAAGGATATTTTAAAAACCACATGGCTCAAGATTTTCATATCGGCATTTCTTTCCCAACTCCACCCGCTGAGAATCCCCTGAAGTAAATAAACTCTGAGTTTCTCTCCAGATATAAAGTTTATTATCCTATAACTGTATTTTGCACAATTTCTCTCCAAGTCTCTTCCTCATTCTATCCTGCTCGGTTCTAATTTTCAGTCTCTAGAGATGGAAGCAACTGTCTGGGTGTTTGGGGCTATCCTTTGAGGACATCTTTTCATCAGAAATGAAAATAAGAAGCCACTTATGCTAATATTTTGAAAGGTGTTATTCAAGCATCACGTACTACTCATGACTCCAAGTTGAAAATGAAGTAAGTTTGGTCAGCTCCCTGGACCTTGGTCATCTGACTCTTGCAATTCAATTTCTACCTTAATTGTCAGTGGGTTTAGGAGACTGAAACCCACAGACTTTCAGATTCTTAACCGCATGGAACTTCTCTTTAAGGTAGAAAATATTTGGGGCCTGTGGGCTTTATGTAAAGTAGCAAGTCAACAAAAATAGAATTTTGTTCTTTATTTTACCCCCTTAAAGACAGCTGAAAGTTTGCAAATCTGCCCACAATAAAATTCTACAGTGAATACCAATAGATCATCAATTATCATATATCTGTTTTACCTAAATGCAACATCAGGTTCAGACATGTGTCACCAAATCCCACATTTCTCCTAAAGTCATCTCCAGAACATTCTAAGAACTCATACTGAAAAGTCCCAGCAAACTGTCCCCCAAATGCCAGTATCTAACATGTACTACATTGTATTATTCTAGGAGCGGCTGATTCCATGAGAACATTCAGAGTCCAGTGTTCAGAGCCTTACATATCTGAAGTCATTTCTCAACCTTTAAGGACCAGTGAAAGTTGACCCTTGACCAACACTGCATGTTTTCACTTCATCTTGGCTTGTTACTGAAGAAGGTACGGTGGGTGAGGTTTACAGCCCCCACACAGGCAGTGTGGTGTAGGCAAATGGTTTCTGAGCGATCTGTTCTGGTAGTTGGGCCTTTGTAAATGGCTAAACTTATGATGCTTTTTCAGAGTCTGCTGCTGCCCGCACATGCACCATGAATCAACGGCCAATCACTTCATATGTCAGGTGATAGCAACGAATATTAATCACAAACAAATGGAATAGGCAGCGACTGAGCTCAGCTTCTGAATTTTGTACTAAAAAAATGAAACAATCCTAGAAGTTCTTGAAGAGAAAATGCCATGGTAAATTTTTCTTATTCTAATTGGTGATATTTGAGTAATTTAAAAAATGAGATTTCTATTGTCCAAAAGATTTTGTTTGGCTTGGCCTTTAAAATAAGATCTTTAAAACATTCTCTTTATCCCCAATTAATAGTCTGTACCTCGGTTAGTAACAATTCTAAATCGAACATCCTGTCACAGATTAATGGAGTCCACTTCCACTGCCCAAGCCTGTCCCTCCAGGCCAGACAACCACATTTTGATACCGTCATTTGCTTATATGCATAAGTAGACTATTTTTTAAATGCCGATTTAGTAGGAGTTACACTGGGATTGCAGAGCCAGAGTGCTTCTTTGGTCAGGACTAAGAACACAAAATCAGTGCTGCGTGGAGTGTCCGAGTGCAGTAGGGCAGGGATTGGCTACTGAATGATTTACGAGGCATAAAGATCAGGTTAGTGGGTTAAATTCTTTAATGTACACAGTGTCCTAAGGTAATTGACCTCTTAATATCTTTGATGAGATAAAAAAAAAAAAAAGACCACAACCAAAACAAACCTATATGTAGTTGGCCCTTGACCAACACAAGTTTGAACTGTATGGGTCCATTTATATGCAGATTTTTTCAGTAAATACCTGGACTGTTTTCAATCCACAGTTCCGAGTCCGTGGATATAGAGGGCCCACTGTATGCACTGACCTACGCCATTTTATACAGGGGACTTGAATATTGTGGATTTCGGTATCTGTAGGTTCCTAGAACCAAAACCCTGAGGTAGAAACCTGCATTTTTCACCCACACAGCTTGGCTCAGTCTGTCACACTTAGTAGAAACTCAGCAAATGAGGCATGAATGTATGAACAAGTGAATGAAACTGCATTCAGCAGATATAGATAAAGGAATGTCAAAAGGAGACCCCAACCCCAACATAGTAAAGGGCATATATGACAAACCTAAAGCCAACATCATAATAGACAGAAACTAAAAGTGTTCCCCTTAAGAATAGGAACAAGACAGAGTTGTCCACTTTTACCACTCTTATTCAACAAAGTACTGGAAATCCTAGATGCAGCAATCACACAGGAGAAAAAAATACGAGGCATCTAAATTGGAAAGGAAGAAGTAAAACTGTCACTATTTACAGATGACATGATATTATACATAAAAAACCCTACAGACCACTCCAATATACTAGAGTCAATAAATGAATTGGGCAAGGTAGCAGTATACAAAATTAACATCCAGAAATTGATGGCATTTTTATACACTAATAATGATCTCTCTGAAGGAGAAACTAAAAAAACAATCCTTTGCCCTGACTGGTTTGGCTCAGCAGTTAGAGCATCAGCCCTTGGACCAAAGAGTCACGGGTTTGATTGTGGTCAAGGGCACATACCTCAGTTGTGGTTCATCCCCAGCCCTGGTTAGAGTTGTGCAGGAGGCAACTAGTTGATGTGTCTTTCTCACATCAATGTTTCTCTCCCTCCCTCCTCCGTCTCCTCACTCTATCTGAAGATAAATGCAAAAATGTCCTCGGGTGAGGATAAACAACAACAACAACAACAACAACAACAACACCCAATCCTTTTATTAGTGCAACAACCAAAAAAACCTCAATAAGATACCTAGAAATAAACTTAACCAAGGAGGTAAAAGATCTATACTTGGAAAACAACAGGATGTTGAAGAAAGAGATAGAGGAACATACAAACAAGTGGAAGAATATACCATGTTCGTGGATTGGAAGAATAACATCATTAAAATGTTCATACTACCAAAGCAATTTACAGATTAAATGCAATCTTCATTAAAATAACAATGGCGCCCTGGCCGGTTTGGCTCAGCGGTTAGAGCGTCGGCCTGCGGTCCTGAGAGACCCGGGTTCGGTTCCCGCTAAGGGCATGTACCTCGGTTGCAGTTTGTCCCCGGCCCTGGTTGGTCGTGCGGGTGGCAGCCACTCGATGTGTCCCTTTCACATCGATGTTTCTCTCTCTCTCTCTGTTCCTCTCTCTCCCTTCCACTCTACCTGAACAAAAAATGGAAAAAAATGTCCTCGGGTGAGGTTAAAAAAAAAAAAAATAACAATGGCGCATTTCACAGATCTAGAAAAAATACTCCAAAGATTTATATGGAACCCAAAAATATCCCGAATAGCCACAGCAATCTTGAGAAAGAAGAACAAACTAGGAGGGATCACAGTACCGAATATCAAGTTATACTACAAAGCCACTGTAATCAAAACACCTGGTACTGGCACAAGAACAGGCATATAGATCAATGGAACAGAACAGAGAACCCAGAAATTGACCCAAGACATTATACTCAATTAATATTTGACAAAGGAGTCAAGAGCATACAATGGAGTAAAAACAGCCTCTTCAAGAAATGGCGTTGAGAAAATTGGAGAGGTACATGCAAAAAAATAGAACTAGACCACCAACTCACACCATACACAGAATAAACTCAAAAATGGATAAAAGACATAAATGTAATTCATGAAACCATAAAAATCCTAGAGGAACACATAGGCAGCAAAATCTCAGACATCTTGTGTAGCAGAATTTGCACTGATACATTGCCTAGGGGAGGAGAAAAGAAGGAAAAAATAAAGAAATGAAACTACATCAAGATAAAAAGCTTCTGCACAGCAAAAGAAACCAGCATTCAAATGGAAAGGGAACCCACTGGATGGGAGAGCATATTTGCCAATGATACACTGGATAAAGGGTTAATTTCTAAGATATATAAAGTACTCACCACCAGGAAGACAAACAATCCAATTAAAAAATGGACAGAGGACTTTAATAGACTTTCCAAAGAGGACATGCAAATGACCAAGAGACATATGAAAAAATGCTCAATGTCACTAATCATCAGAGAGATGCAAATTAAAACGACTATGATGTATCACCTCACATCTGCCAGAATGGCTGCCATCAACAAATCATTAAACAAGTGCTGATGAGGGTGTGGAGAAAGGGAACTCTAGTGCACTGCTGGTGGGAATGCAGGCTGGTGCAGCCACTGTGGAAAACAGTATGGAGTTTCCTCAAAATATTAAACATGGAACTGACATTTTACCCTGTGATCCCACTTCTAGGAATATATGCTAAGAAGCCAGAAACACCAATCACAAAGATTATATGCACCCCTATGTTCATAGCAGCACTGTTTACAATAACTAAGATCTGGAAACACCCCAAGTGCCCATCAGTAGATGAGTGGATGAAAAAGCTGTGGTACATATACTCAATGGAGTACTATGCAGCTGTAAGAAAGAAAGATCTCTTACCCTTTGAGGCAGCATGGAGGGACCTGGAGAGTATTATGCTAAGCAAAATAAGCCAAACAGAGAAATACAAGTATCACATGATCTCACTTATATGTGGAATCTAATGAACAAAATAAGCTGACAAACAAACTAGATGCAGAGACACGGAAGCAGGGAACAGAGTGACAAGCCTCAGAGGGAAGAGATAAACCAAAGAACTTATATGCACATAGACGTAACCAATGGACACAGAAAACAGTGTGGTGAAGGCGGGGCGCTGGGGGAGTGGGAGTGGGGAGGAGGGTGTCAATGGGGGAAAGGGGGGGCATCTGTAATACTTTCAACAATAAATATCGATTTTAACCAAAAGGAGACCCTAACTCGAACCCTCTTTAGGAGACTGGGGATTACACAAACAAGTAAAATCAGCAGTCTCTGAAATTTCGAAGAAACGTCTAGCAATCATTGTGTCATTGTGCTGAAGTGCAAGGATCTTTTGCAGAAACTCAAATGCGCCACTTTCATACAGTTCTTACTGGAAAACACCGGAATAGAAATAACATAATCACAGGGCTTACATTTTTATCAATTGAAATATATTTATATTCTGTCTGTTTAAGACAAAAAGAGAGAAAGGTTTGATATTCAGTTCTGGGGAGTCTAACCTAAAACTTAACACAACGTAGCCATTAAGCCTGT
The DNA here is from genome assembly GCF_014108415.1 of Molossus molossus. NCBI lineage: Eukaryota > Metazoa > Chordata > Mammalia > Chiroptera > Molossidae > Molossus > Molossus molossus. The sequence goes on along the minus strand of NW_023425359.1, from coordinate 5,030,602 downwards.
GAGACTAAGTGGTTGAAGTGCCTGTGGGTTCGCAGCTTTCTGAGGAGGGCAAGGCTGAGAGAGGCCACAGTGAGGACGGTACTGACCCGGTTCCGGTGGAGACTGATGTTGGGCACGGGAGGGTCTAGAAGAGGCGGACTGTATGCGCTGCACGGCTTCATTCTAATTTTGCGGCTCTAGACCCCGGATATTCTTCTAGTCTCTTGAGCGATCACTAAGGATGTGTCAAATGTATCATTTTCCTGGCTCTAAACAGACCCTTCGAAGGGCAAGCGTGGGAATGAAAGAAGAGCACAATGTGAGGCAGGACAGAACTTCCTTTCTGATTTAGCATTTCAGTTTAACCCACAACGCACCGGGCACGTGTTCAATTTCTTCTTCTTATAACCCTGTACACTATGCATTTCTGGATGCATAGAACTGATGCGTCTTTGCAAAACCCCTACCCTCTACCCATCTCACACTTCAGGAAAGTTCCCTTTGCTACAGAGGCCTCAGGCGCTGCAGTGCCCCCGGGCGCAGAGGAGGCTCTGCCCTCAGGTAGAAGCAGCTCTGGGCTTTGAGCTGGGGATGCTGGGATGAATCTGGATGCCACGCTGAGCTGGACATTAGAGACAGAATCAGCTCCTACTGCAGCTCCCAAGCCAGGAAAGCCACTGGAATAGGAGTAAGGCCATTACAGGGTTCCTTATACTTGTATCAGTTGAGATATATTTATATCCTGCCTGTTTAAAACGAGAGAAAGATTTCATAGGCTTCATTCGACAAATATGGTGCAGGCTCAGATGCTCCATTAGGCAACAGAACATCGAGAGAACACCTCCTCTAGAGCTGCACGCTCCCGTTCTTGGTCTGAGGACACGGTCTTTGAGTGAGCTGAGAGGTAGGACTAACCCAACTTCATCTCATGATGTTTGTTAAACATCAGGACAGGGAACTGGCCACGTGAGCTTCATCACTATGCAGCTAATACATCCCTGGGTTGAAACGGGTCACACGGGGGATTTGGCTGCTCTCCATGAAATGCTACCCTGCCTGTGAACACATGGGACTGACCCTCTCTACCAACGTGTCTTTGACTCAGAGGAAGTCTTCCTCTACATAACCCTGCCCGTTACATTCTTTCTGCTCTGACCTTGTGCACATGTGCAAATGTCCTTTTGAAGTGACTTTCTGGGCTGCACCTGGTGTTGCTTACACTGGGCATTAGACGGATGTTCACAGGGACAATGGATGGGTCTCCAGGAGACAGACAGGTTTCCACAGTTCCAAGGATAAAGGAGTCTGATGTATTCCCTTTCCTAGTTTGTTCTTCTTACCTGGTTTCAAACTTTGTCCTCGGGACTGAAAATGATTCTTAAATTGGCTTTCTGTCTGGTAGGTTCCTCCACCTGCCAGGCAATTCCAATCACTTTCTCTACCTAGGTCACCTCCCCTGGACAGCTGTGACCCCACAGGTGCGCTGTCTCTTTCGCCTCTGCACCTAGTACCTACTTCTTTTACTATAGTACTCACTGCATTATTTTGCTTTTCTGGTGCTTTAAGGCTTTCTCCCCTCCTAGACTACAAACCATTTAAGGGCAAGAAAACAGTTTTATATGTCTCTGTGTTCCTTGCAATTAGCACACAGACAGTGAATTCATATTTGTTGTATTTAATTTATGAAGATCTTTCAGATTTTCGTTCTGTTGCTGCAAATATGTCAGGGCTCTGGTTGGTTCTTTCTTTAAGAAGTAAACATGAGTTGTACTCAGAAACATTTAGCTACCTAAGAAAGTGATATTTATCTATTTATGCTATGTGTATATATAGTATATGCTATGTACAGAAAATGACCTCAAAGAAAATATCAAGAGTGATCATCCCCGGGAAATGAGGTTATAGGTAATTTTTTCTATATATTGCGCTGAAATACAGTGAACATGTACTATTATTGTAATTACAATAAAGACAATACATACTAATCACAGGACAGTAGGCAGACGTAAAGTCTTTCCCTCGGCGCCCTCCTCCTTGTTACGAACACTAACAACTGACAGAGGACGCCCAAAGGATTCGTTCTTCCAAGTCCGATGCTGACTCAGAAGTCACACTTTCTATTGAGTCCCCTGGTTCAAGGACAGGGGACGGGAGGAGCAAAGTGGCTGGGACACGAGGTGACATTGGCAGTTGGATCCTGGAAACTTATCTATTAGTCTGACAGCGAGTCCCCTCACTTCCCCATTTCTTCTCAACTTCATTTCTTAAAACCCGAACTGCGGTGTTTCATGTACATGCTCACTGATTCTTCTGAATCGGGGGGTTTCTGACTTTTCTGTATCTCACATCAAGAAATACATTCTACACTGTGATCCAGTGCACACACATACCCACTCTACTGAGAGTTAATTTCATGTCAAAACACCCTCACTTCGTGGCAGATACTTGGTTGTTTTCTATTTTATACTATTGTAAATAAACAAAAACCCTCTTCCTAATCTAGTAATTGATTTCATGACCTGAAACTTGAAAACCATTGTTTGAAAGTCTAAGGACTCTGAGTTCGGAAACATGCTATATCGATCTCTGTCCCTTGCACTGTAAAAGAAAGTCAGGAAAGGTTGTCACATTTTTCTTTTCCAAGTAAGAAAAATGGTCCCTTCGACAGCACTGCCCAGATGGCCTTTGATGTCCTCACTGCGTACACGAGGCAGAGCAAGGACAGCACAAGGCAGAGAGCGGACAGCGCCGGGCGAGAGCTCCGTGCGCCCACGTGCAGTCTGCCCGGAGGAGGGAGTGCGGACAGACAGACGGACAGATGGACAGAAAGAAGGCAGGGCGAGCTGGGGCAGAGACGCTGGAGCCTGAGGGCCCGCTGAGTCTCCGTTGGCCAGTGAGAACTCCTGGTGATGTTTTTGCTTAGACAAAAGACTGCTAAAGGGGAAACGCATTTAAATCAAAATGGAATCCAAAGTAACACAGTCCTTTCCCCTTGATCTCCAGCCCCACCGCCTGAATCTTCAGCATATTGGTCCTCGAATCTCCAAGTAATAAAATCAAACTAATTAGCCAGGAACCAAAGCTTGTCCCTGTCTTCATTGGCTTTTCCTACAGTATTGACCTTAACTTTATAGTCATGTGCGTCTATTGAACTTGGACTTAAATAGATTTGTTTGGAAGGTCCTTCCTACAGGGACTTACTGAAGTGTACTCGACAGGTGTCGCAGAGAACTTATCTTGTACGAGGCCGAGCGCTAGGTCAGCAGCAGACAGGTGAGCGGAAGCCCAGCAACACGCAGTCTGTTGGGCTGACACAGCACGTACACAGAGTGAGCTTTGCTGTCACATTTCAAGTGGCGTACCACAGGCCTGGGCAAAGAGCTGCGACACCCAGTAAGAGAGCCACCCTCCCTGCCAAGAGGGAGAGGTCAAGTCCAGTGTGACCTCTGGGCAGGCCTTTGAAGACGGAGTGGAGTTAGACAAAGTAGAAATGTAGGGGGCACACAGGTTACTGGAGTGCATGTAACTTGGCTGCAGGAGACGGGGTGCGGGTTTGCTCAGTGGTCTGCAGGGCACGTGCGGCAGGGATAGGTTGATACCAAGTTGAGAAGAAACCTGAGTGTTATGCAGGGAGCTAGGTATTTAGTGGGCATTTAAACAAGTACCATTTGCTTATTCTGCACTTGCTGAGTGTCTGCGAACCTTGCCCTCCCCAGAGTCCTAACGTGGATCACACAGCTGGAAGGTGGAGGAGCAGGTGCTCCCGACGACCCACTGTTCGGGAATTTGTTGGAAAGGTGGCTTGGATTTGGGCGCCGTCCAGGACTGCCCGGCTCCAGGAGGACTCGGTAACCAGGCAATTTATGCAGAAGGAAACCGGAACCAGAAGCAGGAGCCTGTGGACCCCACCAGGGTGTCAGGAAGGGCCACATACAAGGTCGCCTCCTCCTCAGCGATTTAAAAGGAAAGCTTGTCAGGCATTCATTTCTTTGATCCTCACGGCTACCCTGTGGGGAAGTTCTACTGTTATCTCCATTGCAGAGATGAGCACACTGAGCACAGAGAGCCTGAATAATTTGCCCAAGATCACACAGCTAGTCAGTGAAGAGCTGGGTGGTCAGCCCCCAGAGGCCCTGCCCTGGCCCCTCTCCCCGGCCTCTCCAACCTGCAGAGACAACGCGGGCCAGACATTTGGCTGCCGTAAGAAGACACACCAAAGACGGATACACTAAAATTTATCTGAGAGCAAATGCTTTTTAAACATGGAGAGTAAAGCGTGGTTCTGGATAGCAGGTGTTTCGGAACTCTGTGCTCGCTGGAATGATTCTTGACCTCAGGTGAAAAGGAGGAATCAACTTTAAAAGTTCTAAAGTTTGTTGGTGAAAGAAAGAGAGAAAGAAAAATATCCAAGTAAACTAGGCCTCTGAGCACGCTGTAGTTACAGCTTCTGGGTGGACAGCCACACGACTCAAAGAGGCAGCAATTTTTCTTACTTTATAATTTAGGAATTTGAGTCTCAGAGGAGCAAGATTCCCACTACTGGAATTAGACTTAAAACGGTTCATTTTACACATCTCTGTGGTTCAACAATCCAATTCACCACTTAGACTATGTACTTCAAAAAAGGATGGAAATAAGCTGAAACCAACCCAAACACAAGCAACGGACATGAGAACATTTCAGGAAAGCACGTGTTTGCGTACCTGTGGGGGGGACTCACAGTTGGCTGCATCTCACAGAGTCTGCATGGGAGTTCGCTACCCTCGGTTCATTCAGCCCGTCACAGATCCCTCTGGCTCTCCTTCAAGTATGTCCAGAACCCTGTCCAGGCCACAGTCAGCTCACACAACAGTCCCCTAAGGCACCTCCTTCTTCTCTCGCCTCCTTCCACCTACTATTCACACAGCAGCCAGAGTGGCACTTGTAAAACATAAATAATATCACCACTCAGCATGGAATCCTTCCAATCGCCTCTCATTTACTTAGAGCAAAACCCAAATCCACGTTATGGCTCCCAGATGTGCCTTCTCAAATTTTTTCATACTGTTCTCCCCTTCCCACTGCTCTCTGGCCATGCTGTCTCTGTGAGCACTCCGCACCTCAGGGCCTTTGCACCGCCTCTCCTCTTCCTGGACCCGGCCCCTCCCAGAGAGCACCGTCACACCATCACATCACCAGTTCTTTGTTCAACGTCACTGTGTCCGAGTCCATCCTGAGTCCACTAGACAAGCCGGCTTCCTTGTGCTCTGTTCTCCAGTACAATCATCCTTCGTGATAACTGTTGCCCTATACCATCGTGTGTGTATATGTACGTGTGTCATTGTATATATGTACATGTCTGTCACTGTTAGTGTGTGATTGTACATATGTTCAGTACCCATATGCACACATATGTATGTATGTGCACGTGTGTGCATTGTCGTGTATATACAGGGTGGGGCAAAAGTAGGTTTACAGTTGTTTGTATGGACAATAAGACAGTAATTAATAAATAATGACACAAGCATAAAATTCGGCATACTCACAACTGTAAACCTACTTTTGCCCGACCCTGTTTATGTGTTATTTTTGTGTGTCATTGTATATATGTGTGTACATGTCATTGTATATATGTATATGTGGGCACATGTATATGCATGTCACTGTATGTGTATATACGTGTACATATAGGTGTATGTGTATATTGTGTCATTGTATATGCATGCATGTATATGTGCCATTTGTGTGTGTATCTGTATGTGTACATATGTGTGTATGTATGTGTGTATACCCGTGTCATTGTATATAGATGTGTGTGTGTGTGTGTGTGTGTGTTTGCTTTTCCTGGCAGGACTATAAGGTGCATGGAACCCTGGGGCTTTAATTCACCACTACATTCCTTGTGTCTAGATCAATGCCTGGAACTTAACAGATGCTTAATAAAATGCTTTTAATAAGGAAGGAGTGAGTAATTTATGATTATTATAGGGAATCTGACATGCAAAGAAAAAGTTAAGTTATCTACCTTATATTCTTAAGAAAATGTAAAAAATTATATGGTGCATTTTATAATGATTTTTAAAAGCATATAAAATTTATCCTAGCATTTAATATTTATATATCATAAACATCTTTGCAGTTCGCCTGGCTGGTGTGGCTCAGTGGCTGAGCATCGACCCATACACCAAGAGGTTGCTGGTTCGATTCCTGGTCAGGGCACATGCCCAGGTTGTGAGCCGATCCCCAGTGGGGGTGCATGCAGGAGGCGGCCAATTGATGTTCTCTCTCATTGATGTTTCTATCTCTCTCTGTAAAATAAAAAAAAATAATAATTTAATAAAATAAATCTTTGCAGTTCAATATGATACACTGCCTAAAATTTATGAACAATTGAGATTTTAGAGTTTGGTGAAAATGTTGAATTTTCTTAAGTGGGTTAAATTTGTACTTAAACATTTTTTTGTTCTCCATGTTTAATGACTTCTATGATGGTTACTGGGTCTGCCAATCACTTCGCAGTACTAATGTGGAAACAGCTAGTATTTACTGAGGTGTGCCATTTCCAGACACTCATTTAACTTTACTGCTCTCATTTATTTAATCGGAGGCAGGGATTTTCATTACCTCTGACTTATGATGAGGAAACTGAAGCAGAGAGAGTTAAAACGTCTTCATCAAGCTCACAAGACTAATTAGCAGTGGAGCCAAATACCAATAGCAACTTGTCCACTCTTTCGTTTAGGCCTTCATTTTTCAGTTAAAGAACACACTTTCTACATAGCTACAATGTTGCAGACACTGAGTTAAGTATAATAAGGCTACAACACAGTGATGTAACCTCCATGCTCCGGCAGAACAGAGGAGCGGACAAGACGCCAGGCTGCCCAGGAGGCCAACTCCAGTTGGGAGATGAAACAGGGATGTGTCAGTGGTCAAGGAGTCTTTCCCTTCACCCATTTGAAATAAATATGTTCTTATTGATTTTTTTAGAGAGAGAGGAAAGGAGAGAGAGAGAGAAAAACATCAATGTGAGAGAGACACATTGATCGGCTTCCTCTTGAACGCCCCCTACTGGGGATTGAGGCTGAAACTCAGGCATGAGTCCTGACCAGGAATCGATCCAGCACCTCTCAGTCCAGGGGACAACATTCAATCCACTGAGCCACACCGCCAGGCCCTTCACCCGTTTTTACTCCCACTTTAATGTGGGTTGTTAAGCATCAGAGTGATCCCAGCTCTCCCTCTTGGTTCCCCGGAGTCTCTACCAATCCCGGAAAAGAAAGGGACTATATCAGTCATCAGTGCTCAAGCCTTCATGTCGGGCTCGTGGGTGGCCCTGAACTTGTAACTTTGCAGCCGCTCTTCTTCATCTAGGTTTCTCCAGACAGCTGAGAGACAGTGAAACCAGGGAGTATACTTTTGTGTTTCTCCTTATGCTGCTTTCGTCTCTTCACACGTAGTGCCCATGAAACCCAGGAGGCCGGCACAGGCCAGCGCTGCAGCTTGTGTTTGGCTCCGGCCAGGAAGGAAATACGCTACTATTTCCATTGAGTCATGTCTTCCCCTCTATGGTAGACATATTTCCTTGCATCGCCCCTCAATATATTGATATACTTCCCCTCAGCTTATTTCCTCCATATTTCTCACAGCTGTTTTATTCATGATTGCACCTGTTTTCACCCCTTATTAAAATCTATGTAATAAAGTGCCCTGTTTATCTCTAGCCTTTCTATTGATTACCTGACTCTTTTTGATTCTCCAATCCTGTGGGTTAAGGTAAATGTTTGCTTATCTGGTTCTTTGTCACAGTCCTCTTCTTAAAACATCGGCTAATTGACCCGAGTTTAATTAGCCTCTGGCTGTCACACACACTGCAGCCAGAAGGGGGCAGAGGGCTGTGTGGAGGGACCCTCCCTCCCTCTGGGCTCTGGTCTGCAGTCAGCTCAAGTGCACCTGCTGAGCAGGAGTGTTGTCCTGACGCTCAGTGTGCAGAACACACAGCAGCAGCTTGTGAGGCAGAGGAAGGCAGGGTCCCTCCAGGTCCTCGCCAGTGAATGGGACGGCAGAAGGAACATGAGGAATTTTTACACATATTTTTAATTGTGCTAAAATACACAAAACATAAAATTTAGCGTCGCGACCACTTTGTGTACAGTTCAGTGTCATCACACTGTTGGGCAGCCGTCGCCGCCATCCATCTCCAGAGCTCCTTCCATCCTGCAAAACGAAATTCTGTGCCCAGGAAACACAATGAACAATCATTCATTCATTATCTTGTTTACCCAGAAACGACAGAGGCTTTCGTTTTCCCACTAACCCTGTGGCTGCAGGCAGCCACGTGGGCTGAGGGTGTTCGGGTGCTCTCAGGCATGAAGCGGGGGAGGGGGGCTCCCCTGATCCCGCTGGAAACACACACCACAGGCACAGAACCCGCTTTGCATACTCCTGGTCCTACACGGAAGATGATAAACACACTTGCTGACTTGTGCTCTCTATAGTGTCTAAATGTAAGCATGGTGTCTTTGGCGATAAAATTTAAGAAGTCTTCAATGCTCTCCTGGCCGGGAAGCTAAGTGGTTAGAACGCTGGCCCACACACTGGAGAATCGCAGGTTCAATTCTTGGTCAATGGCACGTAACTGGGTTGCAGGTCAGATCTCCACATCGATGTTTCTCTCTCTCTCTCTCTCCCTCCCTCTCTCTTCTCTTCCTCCATCCCTTCCACTCTCTATCTAAAAACCGGTTCTTCAGTAGCAGGCTCAGGATATCAAACACACGGATACGTTCTAGAGGAGAGAACAAAGACACTCGATAAATGCGGCACGGGCCATTGCAGAGGCTCTGTGCCTGGGCAGCAGGTGGCCACAGCACCGCTGGAGGCCCCGGCTACTCACAACAGTTCACGTTCTGTGGCTTCCTCTGGGTGTTGGGGAAGGGCGGCGTCTGATCTAACCCCGCCCTGTCGCTCGGTCCTGTCCCTTCGCCATTTGTCGTGGTACCAGCTGACATTCTACCTGCTCGCCAGTTTACTCTTCAGTTTCTTTTGGAAAACTATTTCTTTTTTTCCTAGTTTGTCATGTTGCTTAAAAAATAATCACAGGAAGGTCTCCTGTGTTCTTGAGTTGTCCACATTTTCTGCCTTTACTGTTTAACCATCTCATACATACCACTTATTTATGAGAAAAGTGTTTCACTGGTATCATAAATTTATAATATTTTCTGAATTGTAAGTTAATTAATAGGAAATATTTTGAATTCATAATATTATTGCATAATAATATATTCTTCTGATAATTCTCCCTTGAGCCCGAGAGGGGAGGGAGCAGGAACAGGGGCCATGGTCCACCCCAGGGCGCGCAGTGCCCAGAGTGAGCAGAGGTGGCCGGGCTGGGCAGCGCGGAGTGGCCTTCCTGGAGAGAAATTCGTCCTTGTCCTCGTCGGCCTGTGGCCGTCTTGGGAGCACTGGATATCATCCTGCCTGAAGGCGCAGCCGTGACCACAGCGTCCTGGAGGCTCCTCGCTCTGCTCACAGGAGGCTGCTTTTTCCAGTCTCAACTGACTGTGATGCTACTGCTCAGAAATAGCTTCCTGAGGGTGAGCCGCACCGTCTTCTCCACCAGCAGACAGGATGACGCAGGGCACAGAGCTTCAACGCTGATGAGCAGCTGGACACGTGCAGTGATCATCAGGTCATCCATAGTGACAAGGGGTTTCACTTTGACATAATCTGCGATACCCTTTCTGCCACCGGCTTGTAATATTTCAGTCTCAAACTCTTGAACGGTTCTTTCTGATATTAACTTATCTGTTTGTTTATTTGTTTGAAGACCAGAGTTCTAGTCTATTTTGTCTCCTTCTTTGCTACTTTAATTTTTTTTCCTTTTATTGATTTTAGAGCGAGAGGAAGGGAGAAGGAGAGAGAGAGAGAAACATTGAGAGAGAACATCAATTGGCTGCCTCCTGCATGACCCCACTGGGGATTGGGCCCACAACCTGGGCACGTACCCTGACCGGGAATCGAACCAGCGGCCTCTTGGTGCATGCATGGGTCGACGCTGCACCACTGAACCACACCGGCTGGGCTATTTCTTCAGTACTTTAAAACTGGGGGTAAACTCCCACTGTTAGGTTTGGTTCTTCATGTATGTCCTTTTCCCCATTTTCTCTTAAAAATAGTTTGTTTTTTCCTATTTCATTACTACTCCGAGCCCCCTGTCACTTAGGTGATGATGCAAGCAGTTCAGGTTCCCAGGCCCCTTGGTGGCACAGCTTGATGAAACCCGGTTGCCTTCTCAGCTCGTAGCATGGTGATAGTGTCCCCAACCAACTCACCCCTACTGACCACCGAAGTGACTGGCCTTTGCTGGTGAGGATAAACGTGGAGACAGATAACAGGAATCTCTGCTCACTAAGGTTATGATAACTTATTTAAATGTAACCACAAAATTACATTCCTGACTTGATATTGAAAAGCAATATCTGGGTCTCACTCTAAACTTTGTATCAGTCATTTTTCTACTTGCAAAGTTCCTGGGAGAAGCACTGGCGGGGCTCCTGGAGAAGGAAGGACACTTTTCAGCACACTCGTGTTTCATGTCGGAAAAGCCATGGCCGCCAGGGCACAGCCAGCTCCACAGTTCATCCCTGGACGTGCTGAGGCAGGTCCTGCGGGAGCCACGCACCAGCGGGACGTGGCAAAGCTGTTCTCCTGCAGCTGGGGGCCCTCAGCTGAGTGATCTCCGCACGACTTCCCTCTCCTGTTTCGGAAACACACGTGCGAGCTGGAAGATGCTCTTCAGGAATCCCCGCGTGAGAACAAAGTTATGCATATTGTTTGGTGGTTAACAAACAGCAATTATTGCCCTGGCTGGTTTGGCTCAGCAGTTAGAACATCGGCCCTCGGACCAAAGAGTCTTGGGTTTGATTTCGGTCAAGGGCACGTACCTTGGTGGCAGATCATCCCTGGCCCCGGCAGGGGCCGTGCAGGAGGCAACCAATCGATGTGTTCTTCTCACGTTGATGTCTCTCTCTCTCCCTCACTCCCTTCCACTCTGTCTGAAAATAATTGGAAAAATATCCTCAGGGGAGGATTAAAAAAAACCAAACAACTATTATTTAATTGTGTTGGTTGTGCTGCCATCATTTTAGAGCAATATTATAATTTGATTGTTTAAATGTCCATCCAGAAATACTTCTATTATGCTTCTCCCGTATCTAGTATCTACTACTTTCCAAATGTTCCAAGTGCAGTTTTAGAGAACTATATTTTGATTCTGGAATTTAAAAATTCTGTTCCAGCTAAATTTAACCCTCAATGAAGTAGTTTCAAACGTGACCCTTTGGTATTCTATACGGAACTGAACGCTGGTGTGCATGTCCAGGGTGGCTTGCGTGTCCAGGGGTGGCTTCCCTGTCCAGCGTCTGGGAGACTGGCACAAAGAAGGCCTGTGACACCCCAGCCCTCTGACATGCCACGCACCCCTCACTCAGCTCCTGTGTCCCACCCAGCACCAGGCGCCGCCCACCTTCTGCTAAGGCTGCAAAGTGGGTGTGCACCAGAGGGCTTCTGGGAACATCCTGATGACTGATGCGACCGGAGAGTCACCTGAAGAAAACCAGTGACATCAAGTCGAGAAGCAGAGAAGGCACCTGTCCTCAGCGAGGAGCTCAGATCTGCTCCACACGCCAACACGGGCTCACTGGGGCCGAGCACCTCCGAGGAGCTCAGAGCTGTGCTGCTGATGACAACTCCTGATCACAGTGTCACTGAAAGTGTCGGCTGACTTTATGGTGCATGATGGAAACACCGGAAAGTAAGAAACCCTGCATTTTAAAACAACTGTACCAAAGATGCTTCATTTGGGGTCTGGGAAGAGCACTCCACCCACGGAGTGAGAGTGTGTGGCTCCTTCGCGGTCCTCCTGGGATGACCGGCACAGGGGAGAAGACACGGGAGAAGTCTCACTCAGGGACCCCTCTGTGCGAGTCCACACTAAACATGGACATCCAGGTACGATGATTTCTCACGTCTATCTTCTGAGTCAGTAATGCAACTGTGTAAAGAATACGTCACGTGTTCCCAGGGCAGAGCGGCAAGGTCGCCCCTGCTCTGCTGTCTCGAGCACCAACGTGGCACCTTCCTGTTCACGCTTCAGAACTGGTGGTTCTCTGGTCACAGGGATTTGCAAGCATACCCTGGAGGTCGCACCCACGTGCCAGCACGGTGAGGCCTCGCCCACGTCCTCGGTGCCCACGGGCTGCAGGGCAGGCTCCGACTCTGCAGCAGCCCCCAGGCTGTGTCTAGAAAGAGTCAGTGAATGAGGCTGTGAGCAGGACGGTGAGCAGGGTGCCAGGGGAGCAGGCTTCTTCTTTTAAGAGCCCCAGAAGAGCCCGGCCGGTGTGGCTCAGTGGTTGAGGATGGACCCCTGCACCAAGAGGTCACTGGTTTGATTCCCGGTCAGGGCACATGCCCAGGTTGTGGGGCCAGATCCCCAGTGGGGGGCATGCAGGAGGCGGCCAGTCCATGTTCTGTCTCATGGATGTTTCTCTCTCTCTCTCTCCGTGTTCTTCTGTCTCTAAAAAGCAATAAAGAAAAACATTTAAGAAAGAGAGCCCCGGGAGCTCGCCGGCAGGGGGCGCTCTGCTGCGCCTCCAGCCTCTCTCTGAACCCTGCTCACCGACGCTGCCGCCTCACCTGCTGCCGACACGTGTCCCCGCTCTGGTGGCAGCGCTTCACGACGACTTTCATCAAACACGTCTCCTCAACGAGCATTTCAGCACAGCAAGTACTTCCCACGGCCATCTTCTGTCCTCCATCCTCATCCGGTCTGGCCATTCCTCTGTCTCACCACTTACTTCACCTTTGGATCACCTTTCCCTGATTGTTTCAATGTGTACGCAGCGCAACACTTAACTGTCGTCCTCAGCACTGCCAGGAATACCAGAAATCTGAGGCCAGATGCAGGCTGAGCGAGGAAGGAACTGCGAGCTCACACATACGTCTGCTGTTCTCCCTCCTCTGAACAGGGACAGGGCCCCAATGATACCCGATCTCCAGAAATATTAGGCTCTTCAAACTATGGAAGGGTTGACCCAACCCTCTCCTAGGCACACGATAACCTGGCACCTCTTCAAGGGGACCATGATGCCCACCTGCAACTGTGCGGTCTCTGCTCACCAGCCTCGTTTATCTGGGCGGCACTGGTGGGAGGGAGGGCAGGCGGGGCTGGGCGCGAGCGGGTGAGGCAGCGATGCCACAGGGCACAGCTGGGCCGCCCGCCCGCCGAGTGGCAGGGAGCTGCGGGAGGACGGACACAGGCAGCAGACGCCCTAGGGCAGGGTGCTCCCTGGGGCACAAAGGACTCGCACTGTTGGGGGCAGGGTCAGCCACGGAGCTGCCCCTGTGCAGGACCCCAGGCTGACCGGCACACGAGCATTTGGTTTAAAGACTGCAAGGATGCCCTGGCCGGTTTGGCTCAGCGGTTAGAGCATCGGCCTGCGGTCCAGAGAGACCCGGGTTTGGTTCCCGCTAAGGGCATGTACCTCGGTTGCAGTTTGTCCCCGGCTCTGGTTGGGTCGTGTGGGTGGCAGCCACTCGATGTGTCCCTTTCACATCGATGTCGCTCTCTCTCTCTCTCTCTCTCTCTCCCCCACTCTATCTGCACAAAAAATAAAAATAAAAAAAATAAAGACTGCAAGGATGTGGCAGGAAGGGCAAGAGGCATACACTGCCGGCTAACCTGTGCCCCCCAAACCCTGTGTGGAAGCCCGAACCCCCAATATGACCATGTGGAATGGGACCTCTGAGGAGGTAACTAAGGTTAAATGAGTCCTAAGGGTGCAGCCCTCGTCTGGTAGGATTGGTGTCCTCATAAGTAGGGGAGGAGACGCTGGGATCTCGCTCCACACACGCCCAGAGACCGCGTAAGGACGCAGCAAGGAGCCGGCCCTCTGCGAGCCAAGGCGGCTGGTGCCGTGCACCTGACCTGCTGTCCTCCCGGACTGTGAGAACCAGGTGTCCGTCGTTCAAGCCGCCGGGTGCGCGGTGCTGAGGCCGCCCGAGCAGGCTGCCCCGCGCAGACTGAGACAGAGGGTGCCCCGCGCGGACTGTCAGCTCACTGGACTCCCCAAAGCTCTGAGAGGCGAGCTTCAGGAAGATCCATGCTGCACATGTAGAAGCAGGCTCAGGAGGAGACAACGTGAGCGTCTGCTGACGTTCGCACAGGAGGGGTGCAGCTGTACAGGAGCTCAATTCGTGACTGAATCACTGTTCCCCGCGTCAGGAGAGTGGAGTCTCGTTAGCATTTAAAGGTCTGAGTTTAGAGATGTGCGTAGGTAGGGGCAGGTAGATGGGGTGCTGGGGAGAGGGTGGGGGTCTGCATCTTGCACCCCCGCGTGCAGGGGAGGCAGGAGCTGAGAAGAGCTGGGGGAACGCTGGGGCGGAGGAAGCCAAGGGCAGTGCCCCAGGTGCCCGAGTGCCTGGGACAGATCGAGGAGGCCTCAGGGCCCCAGAGGAGCTCTGGCCACGACCATCTCAGGGGCTGAGTTCAGTCCTGTCATTTGGGCAGTTTGCAGGGAGGGACAGCTCGGGAATATGACCCACGTCAAGCTCACCGAGAAACCCGTCTTAGGAGGAGAGCAGGAAGAGAAGATGATTTCTCTGCAAATAACTGGGAGAGAGGCCTGGCAGAAAGAGCAAGCCTGGGATCAAGTGTGTCTCCAGGGTCAGACTCAAACTTGACTACTCTGTGGGTGTCCAGGCCCCAGGGCAGCCCGTGAGCCTGCAGGGCGGGGTAGTCAGCGGTGGGCATTCCTGTCCTGTAGGGGGACAGGCAGCAAACCCTTAGGTGGCACATCCGTGTCCAGGCATCGTGCCAAGCTTTGGCATACATCAGTTCACCTGCCCGCCACGTGTTCTGTGAGGTAGGTACTAATCCCCCCAGTTTATAATAAAGAAACGGAAGCACAGAGAGGCTGGGTGTATTTCTCAGGTCACACAGCCAGTAAAGGGCCAAGCTCCGAGCCCAGGTGGTCTCACGCCCCTACTCCTGACCATCAGACTGTGCTGTTCAGTGGCCTCTGAGGAAGACCACTCTGCTCGGTGGGTGCCTCCTGGACCAGGTGGAGGGCAGGCAGGTGCGGCGAGCAAGTGCCGAGCTTGGATTAGAAGGGCTGAGACCGAGTCCTCTTACTCTGCCTTGCTTTAAACCCTGTCATTCAACAGAGAAGCTGGCGGGGATAGGTGAGGGAGTTTAGACGTTATTAACACAGCTCCCCGGGGGAGCAGGATGCGTGGACTCAGAGACCAGGGCGGCACAGCTGGAGTCGTCCAGCAGCAAGACTGTATTAGGAAGAGCACCGCTTTGAAGCAAGACAGACACATTCCCTGCCTGCATCAGACTCCAGAAGGCGGCTGCAGACATCAGTCACGCCGAGGCCCCGCCCCTTCGGCGCTTCTCTGTGGCTTGGCTCCCAGAGCATCCGCGGGGACTTGTGACACCGGGAGGGAACTCTGGGGGGCTGCCCTGGCAGGCAGCCTGTTCTGTTTGCTTGTTTTTGTTTTCCTGAATGACCAAGTCTTAGCCCAAAAACGAGCCACCAGAATGAACTGTACGATGTCTGATGAACTGCAGTGACCTACCGCCCAATTTATCACTGAGATCAAAGTGCTGCTCTGATCACCACACATCGCTCATGTGTAGGAGAATCAATTAAGAGGCCATTTAAAATACACAAAACCCCACTGAAGGCACAGCCGAAGGCTCAGACAGCACGTGCCCCAAGTCAGTTTACCTCTGTTCATTGTTCAAATGACAGCATTTTGTTTTACATTTGACTTGACGGCCTGCAGGCCAAGCTACACATTCTCCACAGTAAACACTGCGTTTTCTCTATACTCTGCCTAGGACCTCACCCCCTTCCATTTTTCAGGTTCGTTTTTTCGTTGCCAGCTTTCGGCAACTATATTCTGGGTTCTAATTCCCATAACTTCCAAAATGAGCATCATTCACATGAAGGAACAGACCACGCACTGTTGATCAAATCAGAGGAAGAGGCAGAAGGGCTGTTAGATAAACCTCTACATTTCACAAATGAAGAAATCTGATTAAAAATGAAACAAAAAATCCACAACACCAAGTGCAGAAAGTTTGCCCAGTTCCAATGCCAGGTGCCCATCACTGCGTGAGTCCTGAGAAAGGCGTTCTGGCCCCAGGGCGGGTGGAGGGGGCATCAGCTCATCAAGCCTTTCAACGTCACAGGTTTGGCAAAATGTGCTTTAGTCCTGCCTCTGGTAACATGATCAAGTGCTAAAATGTGCTTTAAAGTGGGTAGTTTGCCAGAGGAAAAAGAAAGAGGAACAGAGGCACCGGAACTGACGGGAGGAGCCGACATCCTGCTCCACCGCTGAGCTGATGTGAGCCCCCCCAGAAGGCACCTGCGGGGCTGGAAGCCGGCACCATTTATAAACCTCTGCTGTGGGGCCGTCTGTGGACGCCCCTTCTCACCAGCTCAGTTGCTCATCAACGTGCCCCCTCCCTGGGATAACAATCAATATTAAAGGCAATTTTGTCGGCATCCATGATGCCGAAGGTGCCAGGAAAACAGGTGCCCTCCTCCTGGGGGGAGGGCGGGAGAGGGCAGGGAGACCCACGCCTCTGGAAGGCACTGACTTCGTCTCCAGGCCCAGGCAGCTCTGCTGTGACTCGCACGCCGTGCGGCTGGCAGGAGAGGCCGCCACACCCTCAGGCAGAGGTGGCTGGGTTTGCCCAGAACATCCAACACCTCACTCACAACGCCCTTCCTGAAACCGAAGTCGTGCCTCCCAGCAAGACCTGGCAATGCCCGTGGACTTTACAGTATCGGGGGAGAGAGCGCATACACCCTGAATCTCATCTCACTTTGAAATTCAGTCCAGGGAGAACTAAAATGATCACAATCCTTCACTTAAATTTGTCTTAAACAGCCAGATTCCGAGCGTTGCATCAGTTTTCCGAAAAGCACATCAGTAACGTTCACAGGGTCGCTGCGGAGCCGGCTGAACAGAGGGAGGCTCTGTCGGGAGGAGGCTGCCCACAGCCTGGGGTGTCACAGTGGCCGGGGCTTTCCAAAGCCTCCCTCCATTCAGAACAAGACTGGGAAGCAGGCGATGAGGTCTTTGCTAAAGCAGCTTAAGGAGATGGATATTTGCCCAAGTTAATTCATGGAAAAAGCTTTTTTGTTTTGTTGTTGTTGTTGTTATTGTTAAATAAGTGTTTAAAGTGCTAGTTAGTCCAAATTATTTTTCCCTCCCTTTCTAAGTGTAGGTTATACTTCTTAGAACCATTAATATACTGATATGTATTCTAAATCTCTGAACAGGAAAATACAGTGAGCATCCTTAACTCAATCGATTTTTAAGGGAATTTCACGGGAGTAGCTTCTACAGAAGACTGTTTAGAGAGTAGAGCAGGGATGGGAAGAGGCCAGTTGGAGAGGATGCTCTGGAGGGCAGACCCCGCCTCTCCACTGCCCGGGGGCTGCGGGCACTTCCCGCCTCTGAGCCTCCTCTGTAAAACTGAACACCACGTGGGTCCAGGCTGCTGGACTGGAAAATGCTCAGGACCTGCACGGGTGCACACAGAAATGGTGGCCATATCTCTGTTTCCATTTACAAAATGGACTGATGGTTTGCTCAGGATGATCGCATTGATTGGAAATAAACATTTTTTGCAATTGTACACAAATGTGATTTGCTGCCAGCTATGTCAGCCTTTCATAAACATGTATATAAATTCATGTCAAGAGGAATCACTGCAATTAAGCCACCCTAGAGAGCATTCCTACTTGTGTTCAACTGCAGAAACCCTGGGACCTCCTGGCACTCGGCTCTCACCGTGTTGTCCTACACAGCAGGTGGGGTGTCCTTATCATCACCCAGTGCTACCACTGATCAGTCGTGTTGGTACATCTCTCAGATATGCTGAATCTTCTATAAAAATGATGAAGTTTTACAATATACTTCCACAGTCTCTGGGAAGCTCTGGGAAGCTTATAAGTAAGTACGCTCACCAGAATGTTCTACTCCCGGTAGGGGAGAGTCAAACAAAAAAAGTGGTTAGTTCCCTCCAGTTTCCCCATGTCTTGGGACCCAGGCCCTCCTGCTTAGCACTGTGACACCACTGTGCAGCACTGCCCCCTGGTGCTGGGGGGCCAATGCGCAGGGCCACCTCCTGCTTAGCACTGTGACACCACTGTGCAGCAAGGCCCCGCCGCTGGGGGCGCCACTGCGCAGGGTCAGATCACCTGGCCACTGTGCAGCATGGCCCCCGCCGCTGGGGGCGCCACTGCACAGGGTCAGATCACCTGGCTACTGTGCAGCAAGGCCCCCGCCGCTGGGGGCGCCACTGCGCAGGGCCAGACCACCTGGGCTCTGTGAGGCAATGATTTCCCCGGGGCACTAGATAGAGCTACAGACTCCGGGCCACAGAACCCTCCTCAGGACGGCGGCACCAGCCAGCGGTGCACGAAGCAGGTGGAGTCGCGCTTCGCCTGTGGTGCTGAGCCCAGTGCTGATTTGGCAGCCATGGTTCAAGCCCAAACATAGAGCCTGGGTGTGTCTATACCAGCAGACACCGCTGCTCTGAGCCGGGCTGAAATGCAGTGCCCAGACACAACTGCAAAGAGATTGAATTGTGTTATACTTTCCCAAAAGTTTTCTGTATAAATCATGAATTTTCAATAGTATTTAAAAGATGCAAACTCGGTCATGGAAAAAGGCTTCCATGAGACCCCGTCATGGCGTCTGTCTGCACTGTAGCGTATGTCCTTTTCCTTGGAACCAGGAACTCGTTTTGCTAGTCTTGGAGGGTAGAGACCATGCTTTTTAAAATTTATTTATTTACTAATTTATTTGCATTTTTAAAAAATTTACTGTTGATGCTATTACAGATGTCCCTCCATTTCGCCCCCTTTGCCCTCCTCCGCCCAGCCCCCGCCCCCCTTCCCTCTTGCCATCACCACACTGTTGTCTGTGTCCTTGAGCTATGCATACATGTCCTTTAGCTGATTCCTTCCCCTTCTTTTATCCAGTCCCCCAACTCCCCTCCCCTCTGAGCTCTGCCGGCCTGTTCCATGTATCCATGCCTCTGACCCTATTTTGTTTATCAATTTATTTTGTTCCTTAGATTCCACATATCAGTGGCATCATGTGATGTTTGACTTTCTCTGACTGGCTTATTCCATTTACCATAACAGTCTCCAGGTCCATCCCTGCTGTTGCAAAGGGTTAGAGTCCCTTCTTTTTCACATTCCATTGTATAACTATACCACCTTTGTAGCGTTTTTATTTTTCGAATTCCACCTGACACATATCAGGCTCTTGATATTTTTGTCAAATAGATGAATGAGCACACAAATGGATCTAGATTAAAAACTTATCTGTGTGAAAAACGTGAGCGATTAAGAAGTACAAATGGGCAATTACAGAATAGTCATGGGGATGTACAGTACAGCATGGGGGATATTTTACTTATTTTTATTGATTTTTTAGAGAGAGAGGAAGGGAGAGAGAGATACATTGATGTGAGAAACACTGATCAGCTGCCTCCTGCATGCCCCATACTGGGAATTGAGCCCACAACCCGGTTATGTGCCCTGACCAGGAATCGAACCAGGATTGCTCAGTCCTTGGGATGACACTCAATCCACTGAGCCACACCATCTGTGCTCAGCATGGGGAATACAATCATTACTACTGTACTAATGATGTGTGGTGCTAGGAGTCATCACTTTGCAAATCATTAAATTGTCTAACTACTATGCTGTCAATCCGAAATTAATATAAAATACTGTTGAATGTTAACTGTGATTGAAAAATAAAATAACTAAAAAACAAAACAAAAAACACACACAAACAAAACTGATGTGTGCCCTGAACTTTGTCCCATGTCACTTACTTGCAAAATTTATCCATGGTCTGCCTGGCTGGTGTGGTTCAGTGGTTGAGCGTCAACCCATGCACCAAGAGGTGGCCGGTTCGATTCCCGGTCAGGGCACATGCCCAGGTTGTGGGCCCGATCCCCAGTGGGGGGCATGCAGGAGGCGGCCAGTCAATGTTCTTTCTTATCGGTGTTTTTATCTCTCTCTCCCTCTCCCTTCCTCTCTCTCTAAAATCAATAAAGAAAAAAAAAATCTTTTCTTTAAATCTATCCACTGTCACTGAATAGCTTTTCCTTCTATTTGCTTTGGTTGCCTCTTACTTGCAACACTTTTTGCTGTTGTAAGTTCTGTTTACTTTATCTGGTCTTTAAATGGTTTTTAAAACATCCTTAAAGTAAGCTTAAAATAATCTAGAACACTTCCTTCTCTCCTAGAAACTTCTCCTGGAGGGACTTTGACATTAGTGGCCTGATGCCACACAGAGTGTGCAAAGCTCGAGTTTGCGGGGAGGTCTCATCAAGGTGTCTCCTGCCCCGACTCCTAAAGGTTAGGAAGCCAGTGGAATCAGCACCTGCCAGACAGAGACTGCTGTGTGTGTCCTCGTTCTACTTGTGACCTGTACTAGTGACAGCAAGGCATCAACATGTCAGGCTGTATCGAAAGCACCCGAGAATGGCTTTGTTTGGGGCAAAGGAGAAGACGGCGCTCAGGGGAAGGAAGAAGCTGTGTTGTCAGGAAAGGGCTGAGCAGCAGCCCGCGGGGGGAGGCTGAGGCCAGGGAAGGGCCTTAGGAAACAGCAAGGCGCTTCCATTGCAGGAGTGACATCTCCAAGTGCCATCAAGGAGAACAGTGTTCCAGCGGCCCTGGATGGCCTGATGGGAGACACCAGGTCTTTTGGTCGGCAGGCGACCTGGTGCCGGCTGAGCTGACGTATCACCGGGCTACGACAACCCTGCTGACCCCGAGTTCTCAATGATACCCTGAGATGTCACCCAGACTCTGAATGAACGTGGCTCCACCGGCAAAGGAAAATCACGGGCAAGTGTAACGTCATACACTATGTCTTGCTTTCGGAGGACGGTGACTTGAACTCACAGGCACACACTGAATCTGCTGGTGCCCTGAATCCGCAAGGTACCAAGGTTGCTCTATGCTCGAGAGCAAAACTTAGCGTGATTCTGAGGACTTCTTCGGAAACTAGGGCTCAGTTAGAGACACACACAGGTACCTGGCAGCGGACCTCACCCTTACAGATGGCGTTTTTCACAAATGCTATGGGCACGTTACAGGGTGTGAATGGTCAAAGGAGAACACCTGCTTCCCTTCGCCTCGAAGCGCTGATAAGCCGGTGTCCGCGTTTCGCCACCGCTCGGCCGTCCAGCCCGTTTGTTAGCTCTCGCCAACAGATGATCAAGGTGCCTTTGGACTTGGTCAAGGACACACTAATCGTAACTGTAATTACTCTGAAACTTCACATTTGTCGCTCAGCCCTCAAAGAAAGTTACTGAGAAATGCAACTTGTAGTAAATTCCAGAGAATTAACCTTTGAAACAAGCGGCAAGGGTTTCAATTCTAAGACCCTAAGCACACGAGTCGGAACTCCCGCGCCCTTCCCATCCCAAAGTGTCCCCTGGAAGATCACAGATGTCCCCCGGCAGAGGCTTCGCTCTGGCCTCACCGCAGCCTCGCTCCCCTCTGAAGGGCGACGGGGAACTCAGCGGGACTCGGCCCCCGGGTGCCATGGGCTCTGCCTTCCCAGGCTCAGCAGGGCCGCAGTCTGACTTCAAGTCCCCAGCACCTGGGATCCCCGGCAGCAGGTGCCTCGGTGAGGATGCCTCACAGGCGGCATCAGCACGGCCCAGGGGTTCAGAAGAATCTGGAAGGTCAGTCCTTACTCGGTGCAGCTACAGCACAGATCAGCCTGCACCCCCAGGCCTGTGGCATGGGCCGGGAAACACCACAGCCGGGCCACAGTCCACACGTGGCCCCCAGGGCTGCACTGAACCGCAAGGCAGAGGAGGAAGCGTTGCTGGTGCCCCGACTGAACCCGGGGGCAGCCGCACACTTCTGCGCCTGCTTAGCAGACCTTTCCTGAGCCCAGCAGAGAAGTGTGTGGCGGCCTTATCTACTCAGGTGACAAGTCAACTCCGATGAAAGGACGAAAGGAGACTCTGTGACGCAAAAAGAAAAAACAACACTTCAACAACAAGTGGGCCGAAGACCTGCTTCTGGAAGGGAGGGGGAGCAGGAGAGAGGGGCGGGAGGGACAGGCTGCAGGGCTGAAACCCTGCATAACGCGAAGACGGTTCAGAGCATGTCATTAAGGCAGCGTGAGGTTGTCCTTACTGACAGCACGATCGAGGGCACTCTCTGAAATCTCTGGGTTGAAAAGCTGATTTTTCCAAGAGATTTGGAGGAAAAATAAGACTTTAGAAACACAGACCCCTAGCACAGACCTGGATGAGGACAGGGACGCATCAGCTTGGGAACTTGGTTACCACCACCCACTTGGTGAAGACCAACACACAGCGCCGCTCTCAACCTCGGCCAGATGTCACCACGAGGCAACCTCGGTGGCCGCCTGTCCACCGCGGTGCCCAACAGCAGTCACTCACGATCACGATTAACCGGTTTTATAGGAGACCGACTCCCCCTTACAGTCACTGTGTTTCCAGGAAATGCAAGTCCACTGTGTGATTGTCTGGAGGCTTATTCGAGTGAACGGTTATCAAGAACACCAGTGCTTTTTCACCATGCTTCTTTCTTCACGATCCAGCTACAGTTTCAGAAGAGGAAAGGGAGACAGTCTTGTCACCCTTGATCCATCCGCCCACAGACAAACGAAAATTACCACCAGGCACGTGCCAGGTGACAAACAAGGCTTCTTTTACACCCCTCAGTGCTGATGCATCACTGCACCTAGACAAGGTCACGTGCACAGCGGTGAAAGCGGTTCGGAGCACGTCCTGACGGCAGCGGGGGGCTGTCCTTACTGACGACCGAGGGCACTGTCTGTGGGCCTTTGTTCGGATCCCAGCACGAGCTCCCTCCTCCGATGCAGATTAATCCTGCTCCTAAAATACCCGAGCTTCGTGGAATATAATGAACAAAACAGACCCAGAGACATGGAAGTAGGGAACGGACTGACAAACCTCAGAGTGAGGGGCCTGGGCAGGGCAGGAAGAGATAAACCAAAACACCAAAGAACTTACATGCATAAGTGCAGAGCCAATGGTCACAGACAACAATATGGTGGGGGGGGGAGGGGCGGGGATGTCAATGCGGGGGGGGGACATCTGTAACAAAAGAAAAATAAATAAATTTTATATATGATAGATAGATAGATACATAGTGTGTGTGTGCGCGCGCATGCATGCATCATGACCCAGCTTTGCACTGAGTGGCACCAGGGCTGTGCTGAGTCAGTCTGCCTGACGGTCACATGGGAAACAGAACTGCTGTCCCCTTCCACTTGCCCCACTTCAGCATGACTTGAGGACACTTGCATGAGCCGCTTTCTCTGGGGTTGTTCGTGGAACCCCAATGGAGCACACACTTCATAGGAGCCTGGTTGCAACTGGACTTTGGGGCCATTCAGATTTGGGCCAAAACAACCAGTATCTCAAAATGGCAAAAGGTGAAGGATTACTGACAAAGAATTCAAATGAAGTTTGGAATAGGTTTCTTTAAAACACCTTCCTTTTTTATCAACGTAATGCACAGTCATTGCAGAACAGCCTGAAAACAGAGGAAAGAAAGGGGCAAATCGCATCGTGACAGCCACTCACGACACGCCTCCAAGCAGCAGCCACTGTCCTATTCGGTTGCACCGCGTCTGGGCTGGACGTGTGCAAGCCGAGGGAGCAGCACCCGCGGCTGGGCTGGACGTGTACAAGCCGAGCGAGCAGCACACACACCTGGGCTGGACATGTGCAAGCCGAGGGAGCAGCACCCGCGGCTGGGCTGGACGTGTGCAAGCCGAGGGAGCAGCACCCGCATCTGGGCTGGACGTGTGCAAGCCGAGGGAGCAGCACCCAGGCTGGGCTGGACGTGTGCAAGCCGAGGGAGCAGCACACACGGCTGGGCTGGACGTGTGCAAGCCGAGGGAGCAGCACCCGCGTCTGGGCTGGACGTGTGCAAGCCGAGGGAGCAGCACCTGCATCTGGGATGGACGTGTGCAAGCCGAGCGAGCAGCACACACACCTGGGCTGGACGTGTACAAGCCGAGGGAGCAGCACACACGGCTGGGCTGGACGTGTGCAAGCCGAGGGAGCAGCACCCGCGTCTGGGCTGGACGTGTGCAAGCCGAGGGAGCAGCACCCGCGTCTGGGCTGGACGTGTGCAAGCCGAGGGAGCAGCACCTGCATCTGGGATGGACGTGTGCAAGCCGAGCGAGCAGCACACACACCTGGGCTGGACGTGTGCAAGCCGAGGGAGCAGCACCCGCATCTGGGCTGGACGTGTACAAGCCGAGCGAGCAGCACACACACCTGGGCTGGACGTGTGCAAGCCGAGGGAGCAGCACCCGCATCTGGGCTGGACGTGTGCAAGCCGAGGGAGCAGCACCCAGGCTGGGCTGGACGTGTGCAAGCCGAGGGAGCAGCACACACGGCTGGGCTGGACGTGTGCAAGCCGAGGGAGCAGCACCTGCATCTGGGATGGACGTGTGCAAGCCGAGGGAGCAGCACCCAGGCTGGGCTGGACGTGTGCAAGCCGAGGGAGCAGCACCCAGGCTGGGCTGGACGTGTGCAAGCCGAGGGAGCAGCACCCAGGCTGGGCTGGACGTGTGCAAGCCGAGGGAGCAGCACCCAGGCTGGGCTGACGTGTGCAGCCGAGGGAGCAGCAGCCCGCATCTGGTGCTGGACGTGTTCAAGCCGAGGGAGCAGTCACCCAGGCTGGGCTGGACGTGTGCAAGCCGAGGGAGCAGCACCCTGCGTCTGGGTCTGGAGCGTAGTGCAAGCCGAGGGAGCAGCACCTGCATTCTGGGATGGCGTGTGCACGCCGAGGGAGCAGCACCCGCGTCTGGGCTGGAGGCCGTGTGCAAGCCGAGGGAGCAGCACACCGACTGCTAGGGCTGGACGTAGTGCAAGCCGAGGATCGAGCAGCACCTGCATCTGGGATGGAACGTGTGCAAGCCGATGGGAACAGCACCCAGGCTGGGCTGGACGTGTGCAAGCCGAGGGAGCAGCACCCAGGCTGGGCTGGACGTGTGCAAGCCGAGGGAGCAGCACCCAGGCTGGGCTGGACGTGTGCAAGCCGAGGGAGCAGCACCCGCGTCTGGGCTGGACGTGTGCAAGCCGAGGGAGCAGCACACGCGGCTGGGCTGGACGTGTGCAAGCCGAGGGAGCAGCACACGCGTCTGGGCTGGACGTGTGCAAGCCGAGGGAGCAGCACACGCGGCTGCATGCATGGGCACGTCCAACGCCTTACAGCAAACGTGTCTCAAAGGTATACATTAGGTTTTGCACTTGGAAGCTGAAGAGGTAAAATACAACAGGGCACATAAAGATACAGACAAACTGAGGACAGCCAGAAAACACTTCACTTAAATATTCCAAGTCAACATGACTAGTAAGCCAAAGAAAAACTTCATCTGGCCTGAAGAATGTTATTTAAATCCCAAGCTCATTCATGCTAAACAGAGGCCACATTTTCCATTCACTTCTCCAGAGCTTCTCTCCTCCTGGAAGTTCCCCTCCTGGCCCTTCAGCATTCCTATTTATGGGCTTAATGCCCACAACCGAGAAGGATAAGTTTAGAAGGTGGTCATTGCCAAAATGATGATATCTAAATGGTAGGTCAATTTTAAACAAGGTGATTTTTAAGGTTGTGCCAACCTATAAACATTATTCTTGCTACAAAACTATAAACTAAAACCCACTGATAAAAGGCCAGAGGAGTAATAATTTACAAGAATGTATTAAAGAGTTTGAGTTACTTTCTTTTTTCAAAGAGGTAAAAAGGAATTGATTTTTTAAAGATTTAAAAGACACACGATTTTCTACCCAAATAAGACTTTTGTTTATTTTCTTATATTTACATTGTGGTAACAGCTAAAACCTGCAGAAGAATGTGTTTGTCAAATCTTGATCTTTGCTTCACACACTCATCCAATACTAAGCTCAAATAAAGAAATTGCATTGCCCTGGCTGGTGTGGCTCAGCGGTTAGAGCATCGGCCTGCGGTCCGGAGAGACCCGGGTTCGGTTCCCACTAAGGGCACGTGCCTCGGTTGCAGTTTGTCACCGGCCCTGGTTGGGTCGGGTGGGTGGCAGCCACTCGATGTGTCCCTTTCACGTCGATGTTTCTCTCTCTCTCTCTTCCTCTCTCTCCCTCCCACTCTATCTGAACAAAAAATGGAAAATTGTCCTCGGGTGAGGATAAAAAAAAAAAAAGAAATTGCATTAACGGGGATTTTCACTGTCATCACCATGAAAACTCCAGGGGAGCCACAGCCACTTAGAATGTCCCCTGACCTGGGACAGCCTGTGGAAGGAAGATGGTGCTGCTCTGCTCTGCAAACAGGACACAAGCTTCTGTTTGGTTCGTCTGTGAATTATTTATTACCTTTAATTTTTTATTCATTTATAGCTTTTAGAGAGAGAGGAAGGGAGAGGGAGAGAGAGATAGAAACATCGATGAGCGAGAACATCGACTGACCACCTCCTGCATGCCCCCCACTGGGGATCAGGCCCAACCTGGGCATGTGCCCTGCCCGGGAATCGAACCAGCGACCTCTTGGTGCATGAGTCGACGCTCCACCACTGAGCCACACCAGCCAGGCTATTTATTATTTTTATGTCTTGAAAAATAATGAAAATACATCTAATTTGCTAGATGCCTTGTATTTCTCATTATTTCACTGTTTCTCTTTTCTTGCCCAAACTGCCTATCCTAAACAAGGGAAGGAAAATGAAAGTTAACATATATCTCTATTTTAGAAGGGGAAGTAGCATGTAGGTGCGGACAAATTTCTCTTCTACAGCATATGCATCTCCACAGGTGAACACAGTGGGAGGTCCATTTCTCAGAGGAAGCCTTGCTGCATGGCTGATGGACGTGTGGCCCACCACGCCGCCGGCCACTGCTCTGCGTGCTCACGTGTGGCCCACCACGCTGCCGGCCACTGCTCTGTGTGCTCACGTGTGGCCCACCACGCCGCCGGCCACTGCTCTGCGGGCTCGCGTGCGGCCCACCACACTGCCGGCCACTGCTCTGCGTGCTCACGTGTGGCCCACCACGCTGCCCATCACTGCTCTGCAGGCTCGCGTGTGGCCCACCACGCCGCCGGCCACTGCTCCGCGGGCTCACGTGCGGCCCACAACGCTGTCTGCCACTGCTCTGCGTGCTCACGTGTGGCCCACCACGCTGCCGGCCACTGCTCTGTGGCCTCACAAGCCTGCCCTGCAGTCCGGCCCCTGCTCTCAGCTTCACTCCTTCAGTCAGTCCTGTTCCCTGGCTGAGCAGGCCCATCTGCTCCCAGTGGCCTCCGCTGTCATCACCCCTGGATGTCCACAGGTGTGTGTGCTGTGTGGCACTCCATCCCAGCCTTCAGGGTCCTGCTTGTCACCATGCACGAGTAAATTTTAACTGAATGAGGCCGAAGAAATTGTAGGCATGCAGTCAGGCCGCGGGAAGAGCAAATTCTTAGCTGTTCAGTCCCCTGCTGATTAGGTGTTTACTCAGAGCGAAAGCTGCGACTGGACTGGAGGCTGGCAGCTGAGGGTCCTTACAGCTCAGAACCCCTCTGGGGACCTGCGGGCGGAGGAGGCGGGGCTCTGTGTGGAGATGTGCCGCAGGGTCTGAGCAGGGGGGCTCCGAGGCCCAGGGAATCAAAAACTCCCAACATACAGGACCAGGCTCAGGAGAGGTCCTTCGTGTTTTGTGTAAATGTGATAGAGAAATACCAATTATTAAGATGCTAGAAAGAAACAGTAAAAACAAACTTCTTTAGGCTTAACCAATAAGGGAAATCAAGTACTCCGAAGTCAGTACAGTTAATAATAAATGAGAGTGCAAATTATAATGTTCCTTGGAGGGTATTTTACCCTTCGTGAAGCATTTCAAGTACCCTAGTTCACTTAGCTCTCACGATGATATGATGCTGCGTATGGCCCAGCATTCTCGACATTCAGAACAAGTGGCTCAGAGATGAATATACGTGTGGAGGGAGGGACCCTGGAGCTGAGGCGCATAGCAGGTTTGCCCATTAACACTTATCCTGCTTCGTCACCCTTTTCCTTTTCACTCCTTTGTAGCAATGTGATGGTCTCATGAGGCTTTGCCATCCACCGGGTGAAACCCAGCGGAGGGCAAGGGCGCCGCAGGAAGGCCCACTCACGGGGTGCCGACGCAGCATGACTTCCAATACATACGCAGAGTGTCCATTCGGAGTGAAAACCAGTCTTGTAAGTGTTTACACCTCGGTAAACCACCTTGACAGTTTAGAAGCATTCACAGTTTTCCACGGCAAGGAGGCCGAGCCTCCGGGCCCCGCGGTCCACCTGGTCTCTGGTGCACACGCCCCTCTGCTCCCCCCAGGGAGGGTGAGCAGGACCCGGGTGCGTGGGCTGTTCCTTCACCACGTGAGGCTCTGACTCCGCATCTCACCTCCCATCACGGCCCCAGATTTCTGGGGGCTCAGCTGAGGCAGAGGCTTCCGAAGTACAGAGAGGCCACGTCTTCTGTTTTCTCCCATCCCAGCTGCTTCTGCTGTTCCTTCCTCTCCTTGCTCTCAATCAGCAGCCGTGTGTACCCGTAACAGCTAAACCCATGAGCTTCCTGTGGCTGTCACTGTATAATCACCGAGGGGTTTGCAGTGAAAAGAATGTGTCCCACTCCTGCATCCCAGCCACCAACGTGCCATCCAGACTGAGGAAGACCCTGAAACCTCTTGGCCACACGAGCACAGCCACGGCCACACCAGCAAGCCCACGAAGCACCGGGAGGCCGAGGTCACGCTGGTGGCTTCATCCTCACAGGATCCACTGCGAGAAATATCACCCAGGTCCCTTTACACTCACAGAGGCCCCAGAGCTGGCCCACCTGTCGACCAGACACAGGTAAATGCTTGCAAACCAAGACCGGAGCTGCTCCGTCACTGACGCGGTGTGACCGGGCCCCCGTGCTGGGGCAGGGATAGGTCAGCACTGTCCTGGGGAAGCAAGTTCTGCAGCAGAAGACTGAGCAGAAGCTGAACACTGTTGGGAGGGCTGGCGATGTCCTAGGACCTCGAAGCCACCTGAAGGGAAGTTCTTTAATGCTCACGAGTCAAAAAACAAACATACGAATGTGTCTCTATCAATGGATCTGGGTCAGTGAGTGACCCCGAGAGAAACAGTGTCAACATTTATCAAGCTTTACCTGAGGCCACGAGGCACAGCCCATCATTAAGCGAGCTGTGTCCCCTGCTCACAGGAGTCATCTGACTGTCCGACAAGAGCTGCCAGCCACGCATTGTAGGAACCCCACCAAGTCCACCAGTCAGGGCACCAGACCACCTGCCAGAGGGTACCACACCGCCCGCCCGAGGGCACCACCCCGCCCGCCCGAGGGCACCACACCCCCAGCCCGAGGGCACCACACCCCCAGCCCGAGGGCACCACACCCCCAGCCCGAGGGCACCACACCCCCAGCCAGAGGGCACCACACCCCCAGCCCGAGGGCACCACACCCCCAGCCCGAGGGCACCACACCCCCAGCCCGAGGGCACCACACCGCCTTCTCACATGCAGACAAACGAGATTCGAGATGTGAGCCTGACGCCCCGGAATCTGGCAGCTCTGCCACAGCACCTGCCCCTGAGGCTTCTTCCCTCTCTCGCGTCCGCAGATCAATGCGGTAAGAGCTCAGGAAACGAGCAGAGGATGGTCTCACGGTGGTGGAGGAATAGAAGCTGGAGATGAGCTGCTGACCTGGGGAAGGCGCGATGGAGGAGCGGTGTCCGCACAGGCCGCGATGCAAGAACAGTCTGCGAATCAAGAGCCCGCACAGCGCAGGCCGGCTGAGACCCAGGGGGAGAGATGGGCCCGAGAAGACACGGAGCAAAAGATCAATGCGAGAGGTTGGGGAAGAAGATTTCGGAAAACAATGGCTCTGTCGTCTGCTGCCTCGCAGCCCCCATCAGGATGGAGACTGCGCTTCGCTGCAGCTGGGTCACAGGTTGGGGACAACTTGCACATGTCCTGTGAGTCACATGACCACAGGAAACACACTGTGGGGTTCAGAGCCACCATCCCATTGGCTCGTTGCCCTCAGAAACCCGACCGCAAGACGAACTCCCTTCAGAACAAGAGGAGGTCCGACCCAAATGAAGAGAAGTGCAGCCGAAGGAGGGGGAGGGGCCGCCACCTGGGCCGGTGGGAGCCACAGCTCCCAGGTCCCTGCGCGGGGACACTCCCAGGAGCGGATGCCGCACGCCGCACAGGACTGCGTCCTCACTGTGCCCCACTGTGGATAAAGAAACACAGCGATGACATGTCAGCACGTGAGATGAATCCAGGGACAAAAGTCAACATCTCATTTTTCATGCCTGCGTTTCATTTGGCTTCTACTTCAGAAGCTGGGTGCTCTTCCCTGTGCTGTCACCCTTGGAAATATCTGAAAAAACACTTGAGTTTGCAAAAGCGCCTTCCACTTTTCTCAGTAAAATCATGAAGCCATCATCACTTAGGAGAGAAAAATGTACCCTGAGGGGAGACACTGCCTCTCCCATTACTACGATGCCCCTGCTGCTGCAGCTCTAGGTCCTCTGTCG
The DNA here is from genome assembly GCF_014108415.1 of Molossus molossus. NCBI lineage: Eukaryota > Metazoa > Chordata > Mammalia > Chiroptera > Molossidae > Molossus > Molossus molossus. Next base: position 4,999,973 of record NW_023425359.1, on the reverse strand, counting down.
CCATCCTTGAAAGGCAACTTGCTTTGGTTGGCAAGTTGTAGAATGGCAAGATACCAGCCTGTCTGCTGCTGTCTGCAGGGCTGCATCTGCAGAGTTAAGTTCAGACAAGCGGTACTGTGACCAAGGCAGTCGAGGGACCTCAGCAGGCTGTGGGGACCAGGAGGCTGCCGCTCCTGTTGCGCTGGGAGCCGTCTCCGCTTGGGAAGCGATGCCTACTTGTCGAAGTCCGTCCGCAGCACGGAGCTGGTCAGCCGCACTCACCTCCCTCACGCTTTTCAGTTTCGATTCTAGAGGCCAAGACTATAAAATTCACACTAAGAAAACCTCGATCGCCAAGCACGTAGTCCATGATTACACTGGACACGGAAATGATCAGTGTTGGTGATGAATGAGGAAGGGCAGAGAGACAGCTCGAGACTCAGAGCTCTTCGTGCCAACTCCAGCGGAGGACGAGCACCGCCCAGGACTCACCCGACGCAGTGATCCAACCTGCTCTCAGGAAATGGGCATCTTCCGGAAGGATGTGGTCCACTGATTCGTGGTTTTGAAGGGAGTGTGATGAGAGGTGCTTGTCTGTGTTTTCAAAGCCCTGTTCTTGCCCACCAGGGGAGTGAATGCCAGCCAGCATGCACCTCCATTCCCCTGCAGGACGAGTGCTAAGGACAGTGTTCTCCGAGCCTGTGGCCCCGCGCCAGGCTCGGTGCTGTGATAACGGACTGTCGGGTTGGGCTGCTGAGGGGAACATGCCCCCCCCCCAGACCGGCAAGAAGATGAGACACGTGGATGTCTCCTTGCTGCTGCTCAGGGAAATACAGCCTTCCGCTCCGTTTCCCTAGGAAGGAAGTGCCCAGCAGTGTCTTCACACTGGGGTGCTGGGACTTGTATTTTAAAAACCTTAGGAAGAATATGGCAAGCTTTAGCACAGATTATGGATTGCATATGAGGGATCTGAGGTTTCACTACAAGACAGATGTTCCTGTGGGGCGGTTGGCCTTCACTTCTGAAATGAGCCTCAAGCTGAGATTTGGAGATGACCACACAAGGCATTTACATGTAAAGTGAGTCTCAAAACCCTCAGCTTCTTTTCCTCAAGAAGGCTGTTTTGCTTCACCGCTGCACACCACAGGGGGCGCCACTGAGTTGGCAGGAGGCTCACAGGGGCAGTCCCATTCCCAGCTGCCCTAACCTTCGGTCTTTTCAGCTCCCATTATATTTCTTGCTTAATGAACTGTGTTCACGTTTTCCATATTCTCAACCATCAGTAAGAAATCATTTGCAAAACGTTATCATGCAGCTCGGAATAGTATTTTTTCTTTAGCATCGGCTTATAGTCATTAGCGCAAAGAGGGAGATACAGAACACAGGGTTCTGCTAGCCCTGGAATCCACCAGTGGGCTGGGCAATGGCAGATTTTGAAGCTGCGTGGCTTCATCAAACCCAGACCTCCACCCAAATCTCACATAACAGAAATGATCCAGTTTCTCCCTTTTAGAAATGTCAGGGGTGCAGTATAAGAAAGAGGACAAAAGTTAGTCTACCTTCACGGGATGGAGGGCCGGGAGGGCGCGCAGACCCTGACCTGCTCGGGGCTGCTGCTCCTGCCCTTGGTCACCGGGCAGATCTGAGGGCAGCAGGTGGCAGTGCTCAGGGCACATCTGCTGTCACAGACGCGGGCGTACTGTCACAGGCACGGGCGAATACAACAATAGCTTCGTCTGATGCCGAGAGGAGCGCACGGGAGTAGAAGACTCACTGTCTATACCCTCCAGGTGCGACTCTTCCAACTGCCATTTGTGTGAGGAACGTCAGCCATCCAGTGTCACCTTGTAATGCAATTTATAAAGCTCATTGCAGACACTCTTCCTTTAACTCTAACGGCTGCTTGTTAGGAAAAGTTACATATCAGTGAGAATGTATTGATTTTCTGAGTCTCAAACCTACCCAGATCCACAGAAGGCAACATCTGTCACTTTTAAAGGCACATTTGGAAACAGTGAGTTCCCAGATGTATCAACCTGCTGTGTCTCAGCTTCTCCACAAGGTCTTGGACAGAGTGACACGGTCTGCGCCTGGTCCTGGCTCCGCCTATGTCAGGGACCCTGGGCACCTTGGCCGAGACAGAGACTGATGTAAGACAGGTGTGTGCTCTGGGGCAAGCTCCCCGGCTTTGCCAGGCCCCCGTCTGCTCGGATCCAAATGGAAACGGCAGGAAAGGTGCTCTGGAGGACTGCGGGAGTGTTACATGGTTAACAGATGTCCCGAGGAGCTCAGGACTGTCAGTGTCATCGGTGTTGTCATTAGGCTGAGGGTGTGCTGGAACCTGCCCCAGTCTTTGTTCCCGCGTCTGGACCACATCAGTGCTTCTGAAACCTTTCCTGCCAAGTCCCTGTAGCCTCTCATCTGAATGTGTCCCCCGGAGGCCACCTGGGACAGTAACCGAGAGGTGGAGATCTCGTTTTTACAGTTTACATTTTTCTTACATATTTCCTTTTTTAAAATATGTTTTTATTGATTTTAGAGAGAGAAGAAGGGAGAGGGAGAGATAGAAACATCAAAGAGAGAGAAGCATCGATCAGCTGCTTCCTGCACGCCCACTTCTGGGGATTGAACCTGCAACCAGGGCATGTGCCCTGACCAGGAATTGAACCAGTGGCCTCTGGGTGCACGGGACAATGCGCAATCCTCTGAGCTACACTGGCCAGGCCTTACATATTTTCTTAATCAAATTTTGAGCCCTGGCCTGTTTGGCTCAGCGGTTAGAGCGTCGGCCCGCAGACTGGAGAGTCCTGGGTTCAGTTCCCTCTAGGGGCACGTACGTTGGTTGCGGTTTGTCCCCAGCCCCTGTAGTGTGGGTGGCAGAGACACATCGATGTTCCTCTCTCTCTTCCTCCCATCTACCTGAAGATAAATGCAAAAATGTCCTCGGGAGAGGATAAAAAAAAAAATATATATATATATATTGAATTCTGCTTCATAATCAATCTTTGTTTAAATTTTTTTAAAATATCAGAATTCAAATAATCTTCAACTGCATTTGAGACTTTGGGAAGACGGCCTTTGATCAGCCCCCCACGCGGGGGTAGATCCCAGCAGGTACAGTCTGCCAGACCCCTGCTGTCAGTGCGGTCAGTGGGTCAGGTGCTAGAACGCCTCCTCCCATAGAGCTCGCGAGCAGTGCAGACCCGGCCCCACCACAGACCCCCAGGATCCGAGCTGAATTTCATCAAGATCCCTGCGTGATCCGTATACACATTGCACTTGAGAAGCACTCAACTAGCCAGGCTCAAAGAAACTATGGGCACTAGCTACTATCATTAAGTCAGGGGAAATCAGTAAACATTCAACGAGCAGCTAATTAGGGCCTGGCATTGTGCTAATTAAAGTGAGGAATATAGAGATGACCATGATTTAAGAAGGCTGGGAAAATTCCTTGACAAGTGGAATGAAGGAAACTGAGACAAGATAGTTAAATAAGGCTGAGCAATTAACAGCCTGCTAATAAACCTCAAGATCTTATCTTTCCTGACCGAGGACACTTAGGATGGTTTATGCATCTCAACCAAACAGTGAGTAGCTTAAATCACCCTGCTCGAGGAGACAGACAACAGAGACCCAGTCAGTGCTAATAGTGCCAGCCAAACCCCAGAATGGATGAAGTCAGGGGAATCAATAACAGCAGCTAAGAAACAACACATAACAAAACTAACCAACCAAACAAAAAATACCAATTAGAGCTTGACAAATGCAAGTTAAAAGTAAAACAGTGAAGCTGACCAGAGAATGATCCCAAACTCCCCTGAGCTCATTTTGATGCATCAGCATATCAAAGAACACACCTAGAAATCTGTTGAATATTCTATTGAGACCCTCTCCTGTGACCTCCCCTAAAACTTTGCCTTAAAAAAAACATAAAAATCCTTCAGACAAATGACCCAGTAGGCGCTCTTCCTTGAGCATGCCTGTGCCCTGCCTCTCCACTTTCCTTAGGTTCATACCTTTGCTTTCTTTCTCCTAAGCTCTAAAGGTTCCTAGGAGACTTGCAATCAGGGGAGCAGCAGGGAGTGGAAGCTTGTCTCAGGCTAACTTCCTGAACTTGTCTCCAAGGGCAACTACTCTGCCTCTGTAACTTGTTTCCCGAGCCCACACAGCCCAGTGTGGCTCACTTCTGTTCTGTAACTTCCTTTCTTGAGTCCACCCACCCACATGGCTCACTTCCTCTGCCTCTGTGGCTTTCGTTCCTGTGTCTAGGCGCTAAGCCTAGGCTCCCTCCTGTTCATGTGATCTTGCCTCTTTTATCTTAAGCTCTTCCTTGGTTTCACTGTCCCAACTTTAATAAAAGTACTCTCCAAATCACCTGGACTTGTGTCATAAAATCTTTCCTGCATGAAGTCAAGAACCCACATATTCCAAACTGTGCAAGGGCAGACCCTCCCAGTCCCTTTCAGTGACAATATGTTCCCTTCTCTTGAGGGTTTTCTAACCAGGAACAAAAGAGTAGCAACAACTTGGCCCCACAGGCACTTGTCTTCTTCTCCAGGAGAAATGTACTCAGTAATTCTTTCAAGATTGTCCACATTTAAGGAGAAGTGAAAGTAAAGGAGACTGGTGATCTTAACCCAGAAACTTAAAAGAATGACCATAACCCTCTTTCCTTCTATTCCTTTCTCCACCTCCCTACTATCTTTAGCACTATTAAAAATTCTCCAGTGCTTTAACATATTTTTCTTACATTCCTACAAATATTAGTGTTGAAACATAAGCTACCTGATGTAAAGGAGTAAAAATCCACTTTAACCAGGCTGGCAATGAGCAATTTTCATTATTATATTTGTTGTTATTGTTAATCCTCACTCAAGGGTATTTTTTCCACTGATATTTAGAGAGAGTTGAAGGGCAGAGAGAGAGAGAAACATCAATGTGAGAGCGAGACACATGGATTGGTTGTCTCCCACATATGGCCCGACTGGGGCTGGGGATTGAACCTGCAACCCAGGTATGTGCCCTTGACCAGGAACCGAATCTGTGACCCTTTGGCGTTTGGGCCGATGCTCCTACCACTGCGCCACACTGGCCAGGGCACAGCATGTAGCTTTGTTAGGTGCGGAATGAGCGGGCTGCATTGCAGACACCTGTTTGCAGTTCAGCTCCCACCATGCTCCCATCGACTCTGCTGCTAATAATTGCAGGGTCCATGGAGAACTGCAAGGGAACACATGTGTCTTCATATGCACAGCGCCCTTATTTGCTCCCAGAGACAGGGTCGTGTGCAGCGGTTCAGGTCTGATGCTGACGCGTTTGCCGAAGACAACCGGTGCCGCTGCACTGCTGGGGAGGTTTCTGAGAGCTTTTCGGAAAAGCAAACAAACAGTGAACGAAAGCCTGACGGTTTCTCCTGATGCCTGCAAGTGGAATGGTGTCGCTGAAAGTGGCGACCGTGACAGAGAGTCGTCTGCAGGCCTGGGCACAAGAGGACGATAACAGAGCCCGTGGGTCACCGAGAGGGTGGCTGAGGGTCCCTCTGAGCCTGCGCAAAGGGAGGGTGGGAGGGGGCGCTGTCCTCCCAGACCCCACTCCTTTGGGACATCCGTGAGGTCCCGGTCTTTTCTGGCCTAACTTCGTGGCCAGCCACCCTTCTTTCCTACGTGCTCACGTCTAAGCCCATTCCGTCTGCCTCATGTCCCCTCCATCACAAACTGCCTGAATTCTGCCGATGATCCCTTAAGTTTTAAGCCCTATGGCCCTTCTGAAAGGTCTATGAGGCTTTATTTCAATATTTGAAATACTTTTTGAAAAAATTCTCACCTGAGGATGTTTTTTAAAATTGATTTTTAGTGAGAGAGAGAGAGAGAGAGAGAGAGACAGAAACACCGATCAGGTGCTTCCCATACGTGCCCTGAGTAGGGATCCAACCCATAACCTGTGGTGTACTGGACGGTACTCTAACCAACGGAGCCGCCCAGCCAGGGCACTACTTGAAACACTTTGTCATTTAGCATCCTCTTCCTCGGGAGCCTCAGTGTCCCGCATCTTCTCAGCAAAGCCGGTCTCTTCCGTGTTTCCGCCGATGCGGGACCCCTCCCGCTGTCGGTAACTACAACCACCGCCTGACAGCCGGTCTCTGCCTCCCTCGACTACCTTCTCACCTGCAGACACGCATCCACTCCAACAGCTTCGAATAATACTCCCCTGAAGATAAGATACCTCTAGAATATACATACCAATAATCTGAGGTTTTTTGTTTTTTGTTTTTCCTCACCCGAGGACATTTTTCCATTTTCTGTTCAGGTAGAGTGGGAGGGAGAGAGGGGAACAGAGAGAGAGAGAAACATCGATGTGAAAGGAACACATCGAGTGGCTGCCACCCACACGACCAACCAGGGCCGGGGACAAACTGCAACCGAAGTACATGCCCTTAGCGGGAACCGAACCCGGGTCTCTCCAGACCGCAGGCCGACGCTCTAACCGCTGAGCCAAACTGGCCAGGGCTAATCTGAGGTTTTTATTCCCCAGGATCAAATAATAAATCTCCCACTGTCTGCCTGGCATTTGCGTATAACTGACCATCTGTCCATTTCTCTGCACATAACTGAGCACTCCCCACCACCCGGCCGGCCTCCAGTCCTCTGCGCCTAGATCAGCCTCTCTCTCCCTGCGGAAGCCGCCCCTTGAGATCTGCAAAGTACTGCTTGTTCTTTGTATTTCACAGAGCGGTTCTCTCCCCACGACGATGAGCCTTTAGCAATTTGACGCTGCAGAGAGGAAGATTTCTGCCTTGTATCCCTCACTCAGTTAACAAATACTTATGGAGTGTCTACTGTGTGCCAGGATCACCCCATGTGTCGGGAAGAAAAGAATCAGCAAAGAAGTTGCCATCAAGAGGCTTTTGTTCTGGAATGGGAGGGGCTCTGGCCAGTGAAGAGATAAGCACCCCACTGGTAACATGTACCATGAAGAGAAGAGACAAACACGAAGAAGTGATGTGCATAACCACTGGCTCCGAGAGCAGAGAGGTGAAGGGAGGGAGAGCGGGGGGAGGGTGTCCAGGGGGGAGAAAGGAGGGACACCTCTAATACTTTCAACAATAAAGATAAATTTTTAGCCCGGCCAGTGTGGCCCAGTGGCTGAGCGTCGACCCATGCACCAAGAGACTGCTGGTTCGATTCCCAGTTGGGGCACATGACCAGGTTGTGAGCCGGGTCCCCAGTGGGGGGCATGCAGGAGGCGGCCACTCCATGTTCTCTCTCATCGATGTCTCTATCTCTCTCCTTCTCCCTTCCTCTTTCTCTAAAAATCAATAAAGACAAAATTTTTTAAAAAGGTAAATTTTTAAAAAGTAGAAGGAAGGAAATGACGTGTCTGTAGAGCAGGGTTATTGATTCAGAGTGATCCAAGGGGGCTTCTCTGGTAGACTGAGAGGGAACAGAAGTCTAGAGGGAGGGAGGGCCAGTCATAAAGGCAACTGCATGGAGGCCCCTCCGGCGCCGGGAAGGCGTGGCGGCTGCCGTGTGGGACACGGGATGACGCCAGCGTGGTCCGGGCAGGGAGGAAGGGACAGTGGGAGAAGCCGCTGAGGGACTCGGGTCCAGCGACGACTGTGGGCTTGTGTCGGGGCAGAGGAGAAGCCAGCCTGCGTGCCGAGTGAGCGTGTCTGGGTATCAGGACCGGCTCAGGCTGGGGGAGAACCAGGCGGCTGCCACGCTGAGGAACTGCAGGAGAGCGTTTCACAGGCCGCAGCGGGCGTGGGGTGAGGGGGAGCCAGCAGCCCAGGCGCAGGTGTGCAGGCGCAGGTGTGCAGGCGCAGGTGTGCAGGCGCAGGTGTGCAGGTGCAGGTGTGCAGGCGCAGGTGTGCAGGCGTAGGTGTGCAGGCCCAGGTGTGCAGGTGCAGGTGTGCAGGCGCAGGTGTGTAGGTGCAGGTGTGCAGGTGCAGGTGTGCAGGTGCAGGCGATGGGTCAGGTGCGATGCTCTGAAGATGAAGCCAACAGCAGCAAGCGAGAAGAGAGAAGCAGGTGTGGCCCGCACTCCAGCCCTGAGCAGCTGCGGAAGGAGGCCCTGAGGGCAGGAGCAGCTGGGCTGTGGGAACCTGAACTTGGCTTCAGGCTTTTTACCTTGTAGAGCGCACGGGACAAACGGGGAGAATCCAGGAGGCAATCTTAAAAAATATATTTTTTCTTTATAGCTTTTAGAGAGAGAAGAAGTGGGAGGGAGAGTGAAAGAAACATCGATGAGAGAGAACATCAACTGGCCGCCTCCTGCACGCCCCCCACTGGGGATCAGGCCCACAGCCTGGGCATGTGCCCTGACAGGGAATCGAACCAGTGACCTTTTGGTGCAGGGGTTGGTGCTCAACCACTGAGCCACACCGGCCAGGCGGGGAGGCAATTTTTAGACGACCCCTGCACTAAAACACCAGTTAGGATGCTGCCGGGCAAAAGGAAGCAACCCCACAGGGTCGGACCAGACACAGCGCACGACTGCTCTGCTTCGCCAGGAAGGCCCCCCCCCCCCCCCCCCCCCCGCGTACAGCGGCTCCTTCACTAGGCCTGCCGTTTTCACACCGTGAGCCAGTGTTTGGGGATCATTCAGACCTTCTGTCTTACTCACTGCAAAAACTATCAGTGTAGTGTAAGGGGATATATTCATAGAGCTGACGAATTCATTCACTTTGTTTAACAACAACAGCAGAGGAAATGCACTCTAGTACGACCTGGCAGATGTCATGTAGGGGCGATGGGAACAAGCTCTAGAGTCGAGGGAAAGCCTCTGAGACGCAGGTCAGCCACGGCTCCGGCCACACACATCTGCCAGGACAGGAGCCACAGAGCTAATTATCCCGAAATGTACATGGAGCCTGCACAACTGAATCCTGTTTCTGCGACCCCAGATCCACTCCAAACTGGCCTATTTCTAAGGCGATGATGACTTGTTTTTCAGAGATAACAGAATGAGGCCGCAAATCATGTAGCCAGACACGTGCACAGAGAATTCACCCCAAAGTAACTTGTCAATGTCGCCAGGTTGACATCCACCTACATACTAAACCCCCTAATTCAAACATGCCACCCAGAACAAGCTGAGATCTCCCAGGCCTACACACCAAGCTCTCACTACGTTAGAACAATGTAACGCTAAAGAATTTGCATAACTTCCCCACTTCCTTTAAACATAACTCAAAAATCCTCTGTCCAGCCCTGGCCAGTGTGGCTCACTAGTCAGAGAATTGGCTCCCACACCGAGGAGTCTCAAGCTCGCTTCCCTGGTCAAGGGAACATACCTGGGTTGCAGGTTGGATCCCACCCCGGTCAGGCCAATCGCATCGATGTCTCTTTCCCATCCCCTCTCCCTTCCACTCTCTCTAAAAATCAATGGAAAAGATATCCTCTGGTGAGGATGAACAAACAAACAGACAGACAGAAACCCCTCTGTCCGGGGAGCCACAGGGGACTTCATATCTGAGTCTTTTCTGTTTTCGGAAGCCGATGTCACAGTTGGGCCTGAGTATGTGTTAGGTGTGCAGTAACATTCCCCGTCATTAATCACGAACTACCAGGAAAGTTACTGAAGCTCTGCTGATGTGAAAGGGCCTCTTGTGATGTATGTTCACTTTGAGACCTCTATCCCTTAAAAAGTGTTGTGATTTTTTCTCTCTCCTTTTTTTTTATCCTCACTTGAGGACACTTCTTCCATCTTTGTTCAGATAGAGAGGGAGGGAGGGAGAGAGAGAGGGGGGGGGATGGAGGGAGGGGGGGAGAGAGAGAGAGAGGGAGGGAGGGGGGGAGAGAGAGAGAAACATCGATGTAAAAGGGACACATTGAGTGGCTGCCTCCCGCATGACCCCAACCAGGGCCAGGGACAAATCGCAACCAAGGCACGTGCCCTTGACTGGAATTGAACCCGCAACTCCTTGGTCCACGGGCTCTAACCGCTGACCAAACTGGCCCGGGCTCTCACTTTTTAAAATTTCGTATTTTATTCTCATCCAAGGACATGCTTAGAGAGAGGAAGGGAGAGAGAGAGAAAAACATCAGTGTGAGAGAGAAACGTGGATTGGTTGCCTCCCACAAGTGCCCCAACCAGGGCCCAAACCCATCACCCAGGCATGTGCCCTGAACAGGAATAGAACCAGTGACCTTTTGATGCACAAGACGACGCTCAACCAACTGAGCCACCGACATATAGGTAAAATCACGGTTTCCACTTCACTTTCTCTGTGACTGCCTTTATTTTTATTCATCGTGTTCTGCCTGCTTTCTTTCTTCAACTCTAATGGAAAAGAAAGAGAACGGAGGAAGGAGGAAAGCATGGAGACCCCCGCACTTAGGTGCCCGCCTGGGTAGAGGAGGTTCCATCAGGTGTATATGTAACATATATGTATATACAACTTTGATTAATTATAAAGCCGGTGTTTATTAAAATACATTTCATTTTCAAAATGTAATAGAATCTACAGACACCTGTATATATTTTTTGGGGGGACACCCTATATATTTGTTCAAAGCAGTAATAAATGTCTTAAAATAAACTATAATAACAATATGATTTTCAACATGATAAAATTATGCTTAGCCAGAAGATTCCAAGAAATATCTCTTTTGTGTTCTCATGCCAGAATATAAATGTCACTGAACACAGTCAATGTAAAAATATCAGCATAAACTCCCCTTATACCTTACTGTGTGGAGTTGACAGTTTGTTTACACTCAGCTCAGACTAAGATGAACTGGTCAGATCTAGCGTGCTGCCTGCTCAACAAACAACACTTTTTAGTTCAAAAGGTGATCCTTTAAATCTGAAAAGTCCCCTGTTCATGAAATGCCAAGATGACCAACTTTAAATAAAAATTATGAATCTTTATAATGTTTTCCTAATTTCTGAGACTACAGCAAATCCATTCAGGAAATACACTATTATTTGCATCCTGTAGAGCCTTTCATTGTTTGCATGATGTAAACACATGAAAGAATTAAGAGAAAGGCTGTCATCTGTATTCTCCTGACTCCAATCAGCATATAACCGGTCAATTAACAAGGACCGAAAGAGCAACTCAGGCAGCATGGAGAGCTACTTCACCCAGGGCTCATCAGAAAACCTTCCAGACAGCGGCGATGTCTTCATTCCCAGCATAAGGGGTTGAAATTACCAGCGGTTGTACAAGTCACTCCATGCAATTAGTCACATTAGTCCAAGTCATGTATGTATGTATGTGTGTGTGTGTGTGTGTGTGTGTGTATATATATTTAATCCTCACCTGAGGACATTTTTTCTTTTTGTTGTTGTTCAGATAGAGTGGGAGGGAGAGAGAGAAACATCGACATGAAAGGGACACATTGAGTGGCTGCCACCCGCACGACCCAACCAGGGCCGGGGACAAACTGCAACGGAGGTACATGCCCTTAGCGGGAACCGAACCTGGGTCTCTCTGGACCGAGGGCTGACACTCTAACCGCTGAGCCAAACCAGCCAGGGCAAGTCATATATTTTCTTAGATTATTGTGAGAAAAATACTTTTTAAGGACCATACATAAAAAATCAGTTCCCATGTACAGATAGTATGAGCAACTTTGGAAATTACCCCATGTCAGATATTTACAGAGTTATGATAACAATTTAAATATTGTTATCTAACAAACATGACTATTTTGCTGTTTAGAAAGACTTACTAAGTTTATTGATATGATCAGAAACATCTTAAAAATATAAAGTGAGGGACAAAAAGAATGGAATGGAGATATATCAATGTAGTATCAGTTAGTTACTTAATATTGGAAGTGGTTTAATACCTTATGAAACTTGAAACATCAGAAACACTGCTGATTGTTGATGGGGTAGTAATTAAAAGGACAGAATTGTAGCTGAAACAAACTGAATTCATAAACCTCTGAACAGCCGCATCCCCACATTTTACTGGCAGGAAAATGAAACACACAGAGAGATCATGTATCAAGTGACCGACACTAAAACCAAACGCAAAGGTCGCAGAGTGGACTCGAGGTCACCACGCCTCTTGCATGGGTCTGAAATCCGTTACTGGTAAATCCATTTCCACCTAGGATGGCCCCACAACAAATCTACTGCAAATTACAGGTCATCTCAAGGGAAGGAGACAAGTAAGTGGAAGAGGCAAAACTCAAGTTAACCCCAAGTGTCTGCTGTTGTTGGGGTTCTCCCCTCATGGTGCACACCCCTTCGTTACAGCCATGGGGAGCCCGGCGTTGGCCTCACAATGTGCTCTGTATCGTCTCCCATCAGAAATGTTACAGCTGCTGCCTGGCGTAGCCCTTGTTTTACTGCGATCTCTGTATTTTCCATTCAGAAATGTCTGCGGTACAGAAAACACCATTTTCTAACCTAGACATCGGACAGGGGGCAATCTGAGCAGCAAGATCCCCCTTCCCTGCCCGCAAGTCATGCATCTGCTCACTCCGTACACTAAAGGCTGTAATGGGATGAGAACTCCCTAGACTCCTCGAAAAGCTGAGGGGACCTGCCCAATTCCTGCCAGGTAGGGCATTCTGCCTAGCCCCAGGAGGTGAGGTGTTGTCATGCTTAAAACCGAAAGATCCGAGCTCCGTGGACCGGTGCCTGCAGGCCCCTGGCCGACCTGCTAACCCCTCTCTCCTCAGCAGGCAGGCACCCTCGGGGACACTCCGGGATCCAGGAGCCTCGGGTGTGTGGTGCTACTGCTTGTCGCCACTTTCCCAAAAGTCCCTGAAGTGGGCACGGGCTCCTCGTGCTTGTCTGGACTCGTGCCAAGTCGGGGGAGCGTCCTAGAGTGAGTTCTCATCCAGGGGCCATCTGGCCAGTCACTCCCGACAAGTCCATCCCATGAAAATGACCAGGTCACTGCGAGTTTATTTATCACTCTTCCAGGGGCAGATAAAAATCTTCATCTCTTGAAACAAAGAAATGAAACTATATTAAAAGAAGCAATCGTGAAGTAATCCCCAGAGAATTCAAGAAACCAAAAACTGTTCTCACAGTACCTTTCAGAATGACTACTCATGGTAAAAAAAAAAAGAGACAGCAGTATTTTACTGAAGCTCAAGAATTCATATTCTAATACTGGGAAAATATCCAAGTACGTGACAAATAATCAAATATGACTAAAGCATATTAACATATTTGTAGTGTTTCTTGAAAAATAACTGCAAGTCAAATGATCTCTTTAGCCAGAAAGAGTAGCCAGCAATGCAGGGTGGCTTCCTGTCGCACTATTCTATGTAAGACATTCACTGTCTAGGTAATGGCACCTGTACCCAGGCTATTCCCAAACGCAGGCCAGGGCTTCCTGCAGAATACAAATCACAGCCACGTCATTCAAACTTGTCCTCATTTACCAAGACACTAGCAACACCGTGATCGGAGCACTGACCTTCAGCCCAGGGAACAGGCTCAGTTTTAAACCGGACTATGTGCTCCCTTCTTGAATGTCCTTGGAAAGAACCAGTCATCTTTTCTGAGCCTTGAACTTCACCGTCTGTAAAATCCAAAGTCCTAACATCCTATGGCTTGACACAAACACATTTTGGTTTTAACAAACTGCTATAAACAAGAGAAGAACAATGAATATAAATAAGTCATCTTATGCGCAAGCCGGTTTGGTCCAGCGGTTGGAGCCTTGGCCATGTCTCTCGCACATCGATGTTTCTCTCTCTCCCTCCCTCCCTGCCACTCTATCTAAAAATCGATGGGAAAATATCCTCCGGTGAGGATTAACAACAACAAAAAGTCGCCTTATAGTTTGTTGAATATGAGGAGAGTTTTATAACGTTATATCAATTTGTGAACATTAAGATACATGTTAATGTTGAGGTCTTCTCAGGGTTTATATAACTATGACCTGCATGAGGGCAATAAGGGACTTCGGTCTCTGCCTGTTCCCAGGCCTCGCCCGGAGTCTGGCTGTAATCGGCTGATGCCTGGACGTTGATTCTGAGTCTCAGAAGCTTTGTTATGAACAGACTGAAAGTGCTCAGTGGCAGGGATTTGTCTTGTTCATCACTGTTTCCCTGGTGCCTGGCGCACAGTAGGTGCTCAACAACATAAATAAGCAACTAAATAGCAGAGCTTTCTCTATCCCGCGATCCTGGCAGCGACAGAGAGAAAAATGACACAGGAAAGAACGTTGTTTTCTTTGTTTGGTCGGTTTGTGTCTTTCTATTCGCCTTGATGCTGAAACCAGGCTGGAGGACAGTCTGCGCACACAGCAGCAGCGGCAGCAGCTGGGACAGGCTCTTCTGGACTCCTGCCAAGTTGGGGGAGCATCCTAGAGTGAGCTCTCATCCAAGGGGCCATCTGGCCAGTCACTCCCGGCCAGTCACTCCCGGCAAGTCCATCCCATGAAAATGACCAGGTCACTGCGAGTTTATTTATCACTCTTCCAGGGGCAGATACAAATCTTAATCTCTTGAAACAAAGAAATGAAACTATATTAAAACAAGCAATCGTGAAGTAATCCCCAGAGAATTCAAGAAGCCAAGAACCGTTCTCACAGTACCTTGCAGAATGACTACTCGTGGTCAAAGGCCACAAAATAAGAACAAAAACGAGGGGACCTCTCTGAATTGGGACCTGCCCAGGTGCCTCTGCTTCTCGCTGGCCTCTTCCTCTGCCTTTGAAACTGGCCTTCTGAGCGGGATCTGTCGCTGTCACACTAACCACACACATTTGCAGACACACTTGGGCTCCTGGGACGCCCACCGGCGTGGCTGGGCTGTTTGTGGCCTTCACAGCCCCCGCTCCAGGGGGAGCCCCTTCCCGCGCAGTGCGAACGCCTCCCCCCTACACCCTCCGATCGGGAGATCACACCGGGCCTGCGGTCTGCTGCGTGATCCCCCCAAATGAAGCCAGTCTGCGGAGGGCTGGGAACGTGTGACGTTAGCAGACATCAAAGCAGGGAATCGACCAGGAAACCGGGAATGGCGACAGAGCCTTTCCACAGCCGCGCAGAGGCCGAGTGGGCGCTGCCCCGCTCTGGGTCCCCTTGCTCAGCAGGCCCTTAGCTACGGCTCTGAAACTGCCGCTGGCCCCCCGGAGGGCAGTCTATTGATCCGACGTGCTGTACCGCATGCTCCCCCCCAGGAGATCTCTGCAGATATTTTCCTCTTTTTTTTTGGTGGAACTTTACCGGTAAAACAATACAAAACTGTGAATAATTTTATTGTGCATTTACCTTTGTAACAGTCCTTTTTACCAAGTGACACCTCTTATACAACCACAGCCGTCGAGGCTTTACCCATCGATTGACTCAGATGTCAATAAAGCTGTCCCTTGCGGCCCCATCTCTTGTGCCCGGGAGCTGACAGGGACCTGGGAAGAAGGGTCCTGTGCGGAGGTCAGGGAGGTCATGTCCCACCTCAGTCCTGCTCCGAGTAGACCTGCCTTTGCCTCTGCTCTGTGTGCACCGCTGCCAAGCAGACAAAGGACATTGAGCTCAGGTAACAGCCGAGAGAGATGAACTAAAATGGAACGAGCCGCAGATTTATTCAGTGTGGTTTGGAAGGTGGTATTCTGGTTAATGACCATACAAATATATGCCTTCTTTCTTTTTTTGTTTTTTTAATTCTCACCTGAGGACATTTTTTGTTCAGATAGAGTGGGAGGAAGAGAGAGGAAAAGAGAGAGAGAGAAACATCGACGTGAAAGGGACACATCGAGTGGCTGCCACCCACACAACCAACCAGGGCTGGGGACAAACTGCAACCGAGGTACACGTCCTTAGGGGGAACTGAACCCAGGTCTCTCTGGACCGCAGGCCCACGCTCTAACCGCTGAGCCAAACTGGCCAGGGTATATCTTAGTTCTTATCACTTACATACTAGGCACAGACAGACTGGCAACTTTTCAGCAAACTGCTGTTCTCCTCCTTCCCAGCAGAGAGCTAGATAAGGAGGGTCTGCGTGCCACCTGGGGACACGGCACCACTCAGGCCCACGGTGCCCCTGTGGCCAAGCCCACATTCCCTTTTGCTTCCCACTGGCTGCAGTGGACACAGCATGAGGCTGACTGTGGAGCCAGCACTGAGCACAGTGGAGCCGGACGCTGGAACGACTTTCCAGTCCCTGCTCAGGGAAGAGGTGTCTGACCACGGAACCCAGAGCGGGCTCTCACAAGCACATCAGGAGCTAACGCTGTTTATCAGCCACATCACCATAGTGAATGCATAGTCAATATCCTTCCCGAGAATCAAAACAGCATAAAATATACGTTAGCCTTTAATCAGATGAAATGTCATCTTTTCTTGGTGATTTAGCGTGTACTGCAGTCTCACATGTGGGGTCATCCAAATAAAAAGGTCCCAACATCATGTTTGTCCTAGTTGGTATCAGGAGGAAAAAACACTGAACTATGTAATCTAAGAATTACAGTAAAAGTGACAACTATTCACATTGAGAGTGTACTTTAAATATATATACTTATATATGTTATATATTTATATGTTTGAATATAAAACATTTTACATATGTTGGCACATTTAATCCCAAAATCCTCCTTGAGCTTCATGGTATTAACTCTACATTTAGACACCTGTGCATCTGTGGGTAAGGTGTGGCGTCACCTGAGGTCAGACGACTGTGGAAGCCAGAGCTGCAGCGTGGACGCAGCTGTGATTATCATGCTCATTCTCATGAAAGGAGTTGCTGGAGACAGTTCTCCATGTCCCTGGAGCAAGACCAGCATGGGGACAGTCTGCATCTGTCTGCTTCACACCCCAGACTCCGCTAAGGTCACAGAGATCTGAGTGGTGGTTTCCGCCTCTGGAGACTCTCGTTCGGGCTCCTAAAACGCGATCTGCCCTGGTTTCCTCTCCTCCCTGCAGGCTCCTTTCAAGCTTCTAGCCTCCTGCCGCGGGTCTGCCTGTGACTTCTCGCTCCCTGTGTGGGTGGCCTGTCAACTGCCTGAACCCCCCGCATTACCTGCCACCTCGAGACGGGGCTCTGCTCCTTCAAATCCGGTGTCCTCTGAGTCCCCGCTGCAGCCCCTCGGTGGCCTGGTGGTACCACGACCTCGTGATTCTGGTGCTCCAACCTTGCACCCAGCCTCTCTCCTGTGCCGCCAGCCTTCCTGCATTCTCCATCTCCTCCTTCATTGGTTTTTCGCAGAGTCAACACCCTTGATTCGAATCCTGCGCTCACATTCCTCCTGGTTCATGGCAGTGGCCCACTCGCTAGTCTTCCTGCCTCTGTCTGGCCCCTCTGTCGCCACCTCTGTGCTCCAGCCAGACTGATCAGTCTGCAAACTAAATCTCATTATCGCCTTTGCGTGCGTAATGCCCCTTTTGGCTCCAACTTCAAACGCCCCGGTTCAGCAACATGACCTTCCATAACCTGGCACACCGCTCCACCAGCTCCTCTCGTGCGCGCTGCCCGCCCGCCCGTACCCTGCCTTCCACTGTGCTCAGTGGTGCCCCGAGGCTGTCGGCAGCCAACGCTGTCAGTGTCTACAACAGCACCCACCTCACTGATGGAGTGGGCTTCAGTGAGGCACTGTGCGGGAAGTGCTCAGGATGGCACTTGGCACATAGGACGTATGAGTCGGTGATAATTATGACTCACTTCTGCCTCACCACAGCCTGGCAGAGTGAACAGACGTGTTAATATAATAGATTACACACAGCTGGGGAGGGAGTGCTCTTAGGGTACAATTTAAAACACAAAATCAGATCAAACTGCCCTTGACTAAGGCACTGCCCCATCTCCCTGAAATTAAGTGGCTGTCAGCTGTGGGAACCGGTGGAAACGGGTTCGAGGTGCAGCCGATGGCTCCTCAACATACAGCACAGCCAACGAGTCATCCAAGACCGTATGTTGAAAATATCAGACTGGCTGATGTCATGAAAGCCCGTGGACATATTTCCTGATATTACTTCTATCCTTATGCCAACATGTACGTGTGCACGCGCGTGGGCACGCACCGCCCCCCCAGGAAAGACGCTCCAGAGTGCCACACGGGACTGATCTACCCACCGAGCCTTTCCATGTGATGGAAATGGAAACCACAGCCTGTTGGTGACATCTGTTTCTACCATCAGTTTAACCCTATTTTCTACGAAGGAACTGGCCCTCTTTAATCTCAGATGGTACATGTGGGGTCAGGAGAAGTCACTGCCCAAGGCAAAAATGAACTGATAGCAAGTAATCAGATGGACATCAAGGGAAAAAAAAAAAAAAAGAAGGAAGGAGCCTGGTAGGAAAGAAGGGAGAGAAGGGGCAACACCGAGAGGCAGATGACAGAGCACAGGCAAGTCAACAAGACGGTCACAAAAGCAAGCAAGCTATCTAGGTGGTCTCCAAGCAGCTGGACAGAGAACCAGGGGCTGAAATGATTTATTTTCCTATTTTTAAGTCCTCAAATTCTCATCTCAACTAAATTCCAAAATCAAGTTAAAATAACACAGCCTTAATAACTCAGAATTTAACTTTAAGAAGTTACCTAACTAGGTTTTATATCGTTTCCATCTCACAATTTCACCTGGTCTATGCAAACGAAACGTTCCTGAATGAAGCTGCAGGGCTTCGTCCGCGATCGCGGGCCAAGTGGACACTGGCCTCGAGCTGCATGGCTTCATGGGGAGGCTGGAGAGCTCCCCCTCTCCCTGGTTCTGTTTACACCGAGACCCGCACATTGCGCGGAAGGAACCGCCAGCCTGGCCGAGAGGCGGCACAGTTTGCCCACGGGGAGTGGACGGATTGCGGAGTCAGCACACGGACAGCCAGGAGATCGAAGAGAGCAGGGCACTGAGGACCAGCCAGACAACTGGAGGGTAAACTTCTGTTTGCTTTTCACCAACAATTTGCTATGCAAATCTAGCAAGCATTACAAGGGGGAAAAGACTGAACTAAAACTGCTGAAAAACAGCTGGAACAGACATTAGAATAATTAAGTCCCCCCCACCCCAAATATTTATCAAGGGAGGAGAAGGATGCAGAGAGGCTCAGATGAGTTGGGTAAGGCCTTGTTCTAACAAGCCAATTCAGATTATGATGTGAACAAATAATACAAACCTATAAACCGAGATTGATTAGTAAGTGGTCACTGTAAATATAAAGAAAAAAATAACCGTCCACTTTTCCTTCTGACACGGGACAGAAAGTGACTGCTACACTTCCCTTTTTGAGGGAATAGGAACAGAAATGGAGCCACAACCAGTGTTCCGGAACATAACTAGTCTCCTCTGAGGACAGGGCTGTATATGGTCATTGCAAGTGTTTATAAACGGGAGAAGGAAAAGTTGGACAAAAAAGGTCAAAATGAATAAGACCTGGCATCCCCTGTAATTGGGGCTCGGAGGAGAGGAATTACAGGACTGTGTGTGGGTAACGTCCAAGTCATTTCTGAATCAAACCCAAATCCCCAAGCCGCTATCAGGAGAACACCATGCACACCCACAGGCTCACAGCTACCCACCCAGAGCAGGGCCCCGCGGCCCTGCCGCTGCTGTGCCAAGGTCCCAGCGTCACTGGGAAAGGGCCGGAGAGGCAGCGGAAATGACCAAGGTTGGGGGGAGTAGTTGCATTTGTACATATTCTCATGTGCCGGGGGAACGTGGAAGGGGCATTGGGGGACGTCTATAAAGTCGAAAGGGCGTAAGCAGGGTAAACATGGGACTTTTAAAAAAATTTTAATTAATTAATTTATTTTTTATCCTCACCCGAGGACATTTTTCCATATTTTGTTCAGATAGAGTGGGAGGGAGAGGGAGAGGGAGAGGGAGAGGGAGAGGGAGAGGGAGAGGGAGAGGGAGAGGGAGAGGGAGAGGGAGAGGGAGAGAGAGAGAGAGAGAGAGAGAGAGAGAGAGAGAGAAAGAGAGAAACATGGATGTGAAAGGGACACATCGAGTGGCTGCCACCCACACGACCCAACCAGGGCCAGGGACAAACTGCAACAGAGGTACGTGCCCTTAGCGGGAACCGAACCCGGGTCTCTCTGGACCACAGGCCGACACTCCAACCGCTGAGCCAAACTGGCCAGGGCAACATGGAACTTTTGCAGCCAGGAACTACTGAAACCCGGAGCTGGGGAGAGAGTGGTGGAGATGCCGCCTCGGAGACTCTAGAACCACATTTAGGGTGAAATAAAAGTCCCATTTCATCAGTATGAACATCTGTCACTCATCACTTCAAGAATGGGTAAATGTTGAAAATATATAGAACTCCAAAAGATGGTTTGCTTGATATTATAAAGTCTAATAGTTCACTTTTATGATTTGAGACTATATATAATGTTGGGATATACACTATATTCTTTTTTTTTCCATCCTCACCCAAGTATTTGTTTATTGATTTTTACAGAGAGAGAAGAAGGGGGAGAGAGAGAGAAACATCGATTGGTTGCCTCCCATACATGACCCAACTGGGGATGGAACCCACAACCTAGGTATATGCCCTGACCGGGAATCAAATCTGCAGCCCCTTGGTGCACAGGATGATGTTCCAACCAACTTGGTTGAGCCACCGGGCCAGGGCTGCAGACCATATATATATATATTATCCTCACTGAAGACATTTTCCCATTGATTTTTAGATAGAGTGGGAGGGGAAAAGGGGGGGGGAAGGGAGGGAGAAGAGAGAGAGAGAAACATTGATATGACAGAGACATAGTGATTGGTTGCCTCACGAAGACCCCACCCGAGGCCGGGGATTGAAACTGCAACCAAAGTACATGTCCTTGACTGAAAATCAAACCTGCAACTCTTTGGTCTGTGGGGTGACGCTCTAACTGCTGAGCCAAACCAGCCAGGGCCAGCCTATATTCATTTTTCCCCCCAATTTTTTTTTCTTTATTGACTTTTAGAGAGAGAGGAAGGGAGAAGGAGAGAGAGACACAAAAACATCGATGAGAGAGAACATTGATTGGCCGCCTCCTGCATGCCCCCCACTGGGGATTTGGCCCACAACCTGGGCATGTGCCCTGACCAGGAATCGAACCAGTGACCTCTTGGTGCAGGGTCCACGCTCAGCCGCTGAGCCACACCGGCCCGGCCAGACTATATTCTTATACGTTTGAGTTCAAGGATATGACCTTGCTTGATATGCTCCCGACTTCTGCTGAGAGTGAAAACTCAAACCCAACTCTGTATTTCTTATGTTCCCCGTAAGAAGAGAAATTGGCCAAAGGCACATTATTTAGGTGTCCAGGCATATAACCCTCCAACAATCTGAAGAATTCAAGTTTGCCGCTGATGTCTCACATAAAGCCTAGAACACAGTATGTGTTGACGTGGGCCTTAGTTTTTTCTGTACTTCATTTGTGTGTGAAGAGCCCTAAACCACCCGCTTGAAGAACAGGAGAGGCTGTGCATTTATGCCCTGGTACACCACCATCCCCTACTTAACTGCACAAAAACTCTGCCCACATTTGGGGCACAATTTTTTTTTTTATCCTTACCCAAGGACATTTTTCCATTTTCTTGTTCAGACAGAGTGGGAGGGAGAGAGAGAGAAAGAGAAACATTGATGTGAAAGGGACACATCCAGTGGCTGCCACCTGCATGACCCAACCAGGACTGGGGACAAACTGCAACCGAGGTACGTGCCCCCAGCGGGAACCGAACCCGGGCCTCTCTGGACCGCTAGCCGACGCTCTAACCGCTGAGCCAAACTGGCCAGGGCTTGGGGCACAATCTTTACTGATGTAAATGTGATATGTTTAATGTTTGATCTATCTGAAGTCTTTGTTGCAATTCAACGGATTATACCTATCCCACCCCAAATAGCACAGTTTTCAAAACAAAGTTTTATGGAATAATGTTAGTTTTCCTTTTTCATAGCTACTGATCTAATTAAACATCTATCTCATGGCATTTTTAAGCTATGTATATATTTTTTCCCTTTTCAGTCACTGCCTTGGAAAGTTGTCAAATGTCTTCTGAAATCAAGATGCACCATGTTGGATGTGCTCAGCTCTGCTCTCAGGTAGGTGATGATGATGGCTTGGCTCCCCATCTTTGTCTGAGATCTTGTTCGTCCCTAGGGGTGCCTTCTGCTTTTCCATTGTTCACAACTGCCTGGTTTACAACATTTTCTCTGTGTTACATTGACAGGCAAAGACTTTGGTTACTGCTGAAGTTCAAGGAAGAAGGGCGCACACCTTCACGCGCCACGGTGCGGTCGGTCCCAGGCACAGTCCTCAGTTGACAGATGCTTTCTCGGGAAGAGTCTTCCTTCCCCCTCCTTCCCTTCCTTCCCCTCCTCCCTTCCCTTCCTTCCCCTCCTCCCTTCCTTCCCCCTCCTCCCTTTTCTCCCTTCCCCTCCTCCCTTCCCTCCCTTCCCCTCCTTCCCTTCCTTCCCCCTCCTCCCTTCCCTTCCTTCCCCCTCCTCCCTTCCCTTCCTTCCCCCTCCTTCCCTTCCTTCCCCTCCTCCCTTCCCTTCCTTCCCCTCCTCCCTTCCCTTCCTTCCCCCTCCTCCCTTCCCTTCCTTCCCCTCCTCCCTTCCCTTCCTTCCCTCTCCTTCCCTCCCTTCTCTTCCTTCCCTCTCCTTCCCTCTCCTTCACTCTACTTCCCTTCCTTCCCCCTCCTCCCTTTGACCAATTAGGAGGTTCTTCCTACTTTGCTGAGAGTTTTTATCAAAAATGGGTACTGGATTTTGTCAAATGCTTTTTCAGCATCTATTGATATGATCATAAGATTTTTAAAAAATAATGCTTCTTTAGTGGTTTTAGAGAGAGAGGAAGGGAGAGGGAGGGAGACAGAGACATCGATGAGAGAAACATCAATTGGCTGCCTCCTGTATGCTCCCCACTGGGGATCAGGCCCACAACCTGGGCACATACCCCAACTGGGAATTGAAATGGTGACCTACTGGTGCATGGGTCAATGCTCAACCACTGAGCCACACCAGCTGGGCTGATCATATAATTTTTATCTTCCATTTTGTTTATGTGGTGTATCACATGTATTGATTTACATCCTAAGAACCCTGAAACACCAATCAGAAATAATATATGTTCATAGCAGTGCTATTTACAATAGCTGAGATCTGGAAATAGCCCAAGTGTCCATCAGTAGATGAGTGGATAACAAAGCTGTGGTACATGTACCCAATGGAATACGATGCAGCTGTAAGAAAGAAAGGTCTCTTATCCCTTGAGACCATATGGAGGGACCTGGAGAGTATTATGCTAAGCGAAATAAGCCAGTCAGAGAAAGACAAGTATCACATGATCTCACTTATTTGTGGAATATAATGAACAAATTAAACTGATGAACAAAATAGACCCAGAGACATGGAAGTAGGGGACACACTGACAAACCTCAGAGGGAAGGGGGGTAGGGGTGGGCAGAGATAAACCGAAGAACTTAAATGCGTATATGCACAGCCAATGGACACAGACAACAGTGTGAAGGTCGAGGGGTGGGAGAGGAGAGGGGGTGGTATGGGGGAGAAAGGATGGACATCTGTAATACTTCCAACAATAAAGATAAATTTGAAAAGAAAAGAGCACCAAAAATATAAACTTAAGGACATCTATTTTATCTGAATGTCACTTTTATGACAAATTGAAGTAAAACTCACATGGGTACTTTCATTCTGTGATAAGTAAGTATGATTGCGCAGGATGGTTTGCCTTCTTCATTACCAAGGTTCGCGCCATGAGCCTTCCCTTGGTCCCCTCAGCTGCTCTCTTCTCTGCGGCCCTTCCCCTCACCCCCAGGACAGCAGAAGCTCCCAAGGCAGACATCCTCGAACCCTTCACACACGATTATTGACATGTTTACCTGGGCGCCTGGGTTTCTTCTGAACCACATTTTCATAGGAAGTCGCATACATCTTGTATATATCCTTACACCACCAGTTGAACATATTTTTTATATTTCGCTAAAATTTCTTTCACTTTATGACCGTTTTCCACAAAGAAATAAATTTTCCATGTCATAGGCATCACTGATTAAGCTAAGATTACCAGAGCCACAAAGTCACAGAGCACATAAGCACGGGTGCTGTCCAGGCTCCCCGGGGCCTCGGACCCCGTTTGGATCCGGGTCTCCAGAGGCGTGCACTCGAATCTGAGGGCAACACCAGCTGGTGAGATAAAAGCCCCCGGTCTGAACAGGCCATGTCAGCTGTACTCTCCACGCCGCGTAGACATCTTTCAGTACAGAGCTCTGGTGAGTCTTGAACCAGAGTGATCTAAAATCGAATAAGTACTTTAAAAATGAAGCCATACTATTACATTTGTAAGTTGCTTGTTTTTTCCTCCCAATTTTTAAGAGGAAAGTAGTCCCCATAACAGACAGAATTTGAGCCAAAGAAAGTGGTGTTTCCCTGACAGAAATGGGTGGATCCCAAAGGCGTGATCCTGAGCCCCGGAGAACAGGGATGAGGTCACTGAGGGATCCAGAGAGGAGTGGAAGCACAGAACTGACACAGAATGGCGACCCCTTCTGGACAGGTGCTTATATAACCAGCTACACGCTGAGTAGGTCAACAACACACCCAAATCACATTTTAAAGCAAAGAAGATCTAGCAGGGTGAGGGGGCAGAATGGGGAGGAGGGGGTCTGGAGGGGGAAAAGGAGAAACATCTGCAACAAAAATAAATTAATAAAAATTTAAAAAGAAAATAAGTAAAGAAGATCTTAGGACTTTAAGTCTCTGAGAACCAGCAACTTTGACACTGAGGTCCGCAGACAATTCTTAGGGACATAACATCAGAGATGCCTTTGCCTGAGACAGTTGCGACCAGCCCCAGGTGGCTGCAGATGGGACTGATCACGGCCTTGTGCAGCCAGCTGAGGGGCCACAGGTCCTGGAGGCCCCGCCCCACTGTCCCTTGACACTGATGGCCTAGGTTCTTTCTTCTCCTGCTGGGAGGGAAGAGCAAATGCATCACAGACTTGCCACTTCTCCCGGAAAGCAACCAAATTAAAGAAGAAATTCAAAGGCAGATATGCAAAATCATTCAGGGTACACTCTGAGAACAGAATCCCTGGTTCTGGCCGGGTCCTCATGGAGAATAAGGCGAGGACGAAACTTAGAATGTGGGCAAAACTTAAATCTGGAGAATGTTCTCGGCCCCTACACCTCTCCACAGCCATCCCCACAGTGTCTAAGGGTTCCATATAAGAAGCATTAGTTAAAGAGACAAAGGAGACGTCCGCACTACCAAAAAAGTTTAGCAGTAACAACTCGTCCCTCTCTCTTACAGCATGGTTTTGCAACCTGCATTTTAATCATGCTCTGCTGTTAAATTTTATACATGTTCATTTTCACCAAGTTAACTTCTCCTTGAAGACATAAGTCCTTCTGTATGTATTCTGTATCTCCTCTTCACCCCACCCCTTCCCTGGGAACATGTACTGGGCACAATAATGGTTATGAAATTTTACCCCATCCTAACTACAAGTCTTTATCTCTGTGTTTCCTCCAAAAAGTATTATCTTCAAACAGCCAACCTGATGGAGCGCAATGGTTCTAAAGCTAATCTTCGGTACACTTAATGAGAAACTATTTCTACTTCCAAAAAGATTTCAAAAATGGGGTATATGTTATTGTTATTCTCCTTTCAAAAAGTGATAATGCACATTAGCAATTTAAAGGCTCTGAAAAGATCTGCAGGGATCAATTTGGTCCTGTTTAGCCATTTCTATTGACATACTCTGGGATATGAGCTTGAGAGCATTGCTACCAGCAGCACGGACATCTCTTGGGAGCTTGTCAGAAATGCAGAACCTCAGGCCCACAACAGCCCTGCTCGACCAGAGTCTGCACTTTAAAGACTGCTGTGCGTGACCCACACAGATCAGTGTTCACAGAACACAGCTGAGGAAGTTCTAGGGCGCTGCACAGGGCTTCAGCTTTGGAACCAGAGAGGTCCAACCAGTTCTATGAATCGCAAATTATGTTCTCCTGCAAGAAATATGTATTCAGCATGGTCACTGTGAAAATGAGAAAATATATATAAATCATTTGCATTACAGTAACTCATGATTATTCATTTTCTACATATATTTCACTCATGATATATCACATAATATATAATTACAACTATTTATTTCAAATGATCACCAGAATTGATTTGTTGATAGTTTTGATTCTAGAAGGTTGGTATAATTAATGTTTACTGCAATAAAAAGGGGGATTTCATAACCTGAAAAGGCCCCTTTACTTCTTTAAAGGAGTTGTGTTTACTTGAGGGATCTATACTTTTAGAGAAATAGGAAGCAGCCTGACAGGGGTTCGAGAAGGTTCTCTTCTGACAGCTTCCCCTTTCCTCTGCAGGACGGATGGAGGCCACAGAACTGGAATGTATGTCTCCTGTCTGAGATGCTTCGATTCCTGAGGACCACAGTAAATTAAGACCCTCATATCTAATAAGCTATTCAACTTCAATGTATCTTAGGCATGTATAAACAATGTCCATTTCTAAAACACACCAGTCTCATCTTCGTGTCGCATGTAGCAGATATTTCCTGAGCTATTAAATCAGGAAGAAAAACTATATAAAAATCTGTTGGGAAAGAGGTGAAACTAAATGAAAAAAGAGTTTTGGTTAGCAAGAAAAAAATTCTTTCTGTCCACGTTTTCTATTTTTGCCACTATATATATATGTGTGTATATATATATATTTATATATATATGTATATATGTATCCTATAATATATGTACATATGTATCCTATGAACTCCATTTGTATTTTGTATTCGCACATGCTTTAATTTTTTGTTTGTTCATTGATTTTGGAGAGAAAGGAAGGGACAGGGAGAGAGAGAGAGAAACACTGATCGGTGGCCTCTGGGATGCACCCCGACCTGGGACCAACCCTGAAACCTGGGTATGTGCCCTGACCGGGAAATCAAGCTGGGGACCTTTGGGTGCATGGGTCAGCACTCGGCCACTAAGCCACACCAGCCAGGGCAATGCCCATACTGCTTTAAGTGGCCCAAACTTTTTTTCCTAGAAATTATGTTTCAATCTCTATCATATATTGATGTATTCTATATTATGTAACACACACACACACACACATATTGTATATTTTTAAATGCTTAGAAGGTCCCTTCTAAGCTCACAATATTGCCCAGAGGTACAGGAGACATATAATGCTTTTTGTAATAGGGCGTTTCCAAGGCCTGGGGTGGTTCATGGCCCTGGCGAGGCATACCCACCCGTGTTTTACAGGCAAAGCCAGGATCTGAACTCGGGCTTTGTGCATGTATTGGTGCTGGTGTTTCATTCCATCTTTCTGCTGAACCTACTACTGCATCAACACTGAGTCCTCTGGAGGTCTGATTCTGAAGTATGGGAGTCACACGTTCTTCAAGGAGCTTAGCCAGTTGGAAGCTTGACTGTCTTTCTTGTGAAGAAAAGGTTTACCTCCCACCTGGCCAGGAGGTTGCGTGTGTTTCTGCCCATAGGTGCCTGGGTGTTCTCCCCTCTGGTGCTCCCCACCCCACGCCACACAGTGAGAGCCCTCAGAGTGGAAGGGGGGGGGAGGGGTATGTGACCATCTCTCCAAGGCTCTATGGATGCTTGACAATGTGAAGTAAAGACAAAAATGAAGAGTTTACTGCATCCTGACATTGAGATGGTACTATCTTAACCCTTCCTGGCCATATAGGTGGTCTATCTTTACTATGCTTAAAGGACTCGTGTTATTCAGCTAGGCTTCAACAAGCCCTGGAGAGATGGTGTGCTGGCGAGATGGTTCCCAGGCGAGATGGTGCCCTGGCGAGATGGTTCCCAGGAGAGATGGTTCCCAGGAGAGATGGTGCCCAGGGGAGATGGTACCCTGGGGAGATGGTGCCCAGGCGAGATAGTGCCCTGGGGAGATGGTGTCCAGGCGAGATGGTGCCCTGGCGAGATGGTGCCCAGGCAAGATGGTGCCCTGGGGAGATGGTGCCCAGGGGAGATGGTGCCCAGGCGGGATGGTGCCCAGGCGAGATGGTGCCCAGGCGAGATGGTGTCCTGGGGAGATGGTGCCCTGGGGAGATGGTGCCCTGGGGAGATGGTACCCTGGGGAGATGGTGTCCAGGCGAGATGGTGTCCAGGCGAGATGGTGCCCAGGTGAGATGGTGCCCTGGCGGGATGGTGCCCTGGGAGATGGTGCCCAGGCGAGATGGTGTCCAGGCGAGATGGTGCCCAGGCGAGATAGTGCCCTGGGGAGATGGTGCCCTGGGGTGATGGTGCCCTGGGGTGATGGTGCCCAGGCGAGATGGTGCCCTGGTGAGATGGTGCCCAGGCGAGATGGTGCCCAGGCGGGATGGTGCCCAGGCGAGATGGTGCCCTGGCGGGATGGTGCCCAGGCGAGATGGTGCCCAGGCGGGATGGTGCCCAGGCGAGATGGTGCCCTGGCGGGATGGTGCCCTGGGGAGATGGTAGATGGTAGATGGTGCCCAGGCGGAATGGTTCCCAGGTGAGATGGTTCCCAGGCGAGATGGTGCCCAGGCGATGTGGTGCCCAGGTGACATGGTGCCCAGGTGAGATGGTTCCCAGGCGAGATGGTGCCCTGAGGAGATGGTTCCCAGGCGAGATGGTGCCCAGGCGATGTGGTGCCCAGGCGACATGATGCCCAGGCAGGATGGTTCCCAGAGGAGATGGTGCCCAGGTGAGATGGTGCCCAGGTGACTTGGTGCCCAGGTGAGATGGTGCACCGCAGTGTGTGTGCTGTTTTCTCTCATTTTCCTCCATTGTAGTTTCTCTCTGTGGCATCCCCACTATGGTGACCCCATGTTTGATAAGCTCTCAGCATTTCAGGTATTTACACATACTATTTCTTCTCCTTATCGCTCCCATTTGTAGCACTTATTTTTGTTTACAAACACCTGTTCCTTGCATCAGGTTCATCCCACCGCCAGCTGCGCTTGCGCGGTTTGAGCGTGTGGATGATGCTGAGCGCACCGGTGGCCTGGTCGCCCTTCCAGCTTCAGTGTCCTGTGTGCGGTGACAGATAAACGTCCAAGCTCGGCTCTTCCCCACAGAGCCACCTTTGTGTAGAGAAAGACATCAATGTCCAGGACCAGCTGCCACTACACATCCGAAGATTCAACCACTGGTCCTCTGACCTAACACTGTTTGCCGTTCATTTCTGTTGCATGTCACAGACTGTCCAAATGAAGTCTGTGTAGGTTCCTACTGTCTATTGCTATAAACAATTAGCATTACACGTCATAACTAGAAAATAATAAAGCATTAACCAGACCTGACCCCGAGCAGTACTTGTTGCCATAGTGATGAGACTTAAACAGCGAGCTAGGTCCAGGGCCCGACAGCAGAGGGACCTACGTGTTCCCGGAGGGCCGTGAAGGGCAACAGGGAGGGAGAGCCTGGCCCCATGCCCTGCAGAGAGGTTTGCTGACTCCCCTGGGGAAGACCAACTTGTCCCTGGAGAAGCCAGGGCAGGGCACCACTAGGACCTTCTGAACACCCGGGCTGGTCCGGTCTCATCATCTCTGGGACGAGGGAATGAGATGATATATAGGTTCCTTTCATTTCCAGTCTATTCTAAGTCTAGGTTCCAAACAAGCCTGGGAATCCCTCCCCACCCCCCCTCCCCCGGAATCGTCTGGGCTGTAGAGCATGGGAAATGGCAGAAAAGACCTGGAGTCCTGCAATTTCTCCTCAGTGGTAGCCAGGGAACTAAGTTCCTTCCCATGGTCACACATATTACCAACAAAAGGCCATTTCAGGACAAGACTGTCTTGAACAGCAAGAATGTGGAATAAGTCTTTACCTGTCCTGAACCTGTCCAGCCAAGAGAGGAATCTGATAAGAAACAGCTAGAAAACAGCCTCCTTTGCCCAAAGTATTTTAATTGTGTTCATGTAGCTTAACTGATCACCCCATTGCGCTCTGGTTGGATATTCCAAGGCTAACAAAACTGTCTTCTGTTGTGAAAACTGCACTAGCATACAGAAAGGAGACTAAGAGGCAGAGAGGTGGGCTCCCTCAGCCACTACTGAAACACCTTTGGAGCAAAACCAGGTCCCACGTCACCACCTTCCCCACACCTGGTGTCACGCCCAACATGCATCTGATCAGCGTCCACCTGCCCACCGGCTGCTGTGCAAACTCCCTTCACATCCTGGGAGAGGGCAGTCTTCCTCATGCAGAGGATGATTCTTACACCTCAGCATCAAGTTTGCCCTCTTTTCACCTCAAAGGGTGCTGGTATTATCATTCCTTTTTTTAAATCTTCACCCGAGGACATTTTTGCATTTATCTCCTTAGAGCAGGAAGGAGAGAAGGAGGAAGAGAGAGAGAGAGAGAGACATCAATGTGAGAGAGACACATCAAGTGGTTGCCACCCACATGACCCCAACCGGGGCCAGGGTCGAACCACAACCGATGTAGGTGCCCTGAGTGGGAACCGAACCCGGGACTCTCCCGTCCGCAGGCCAATGCTCTAACCCCTGAGCCAAACCAGCCAGGGCCTGGTCCCACACCCACGTGAAGCGGATAAAAATCAGGAGGACACCTCGGCTGGGAAGGTCCTCCCTGAAGATTGAGGGGTCCCTCTCCCACACCAGGCACCCAGCTCAGGGTTCCAGTGCCAGGAAGAGAATCCCCATCACTTCTGGCTGGAAAACCAGCGGGAACTGAGGCTCAGGGAGGCTGAGGCGGCTGGAGCCCCAGGCACCTCCTCTTAAAGGGCCCATGCACGGACTTACTTGGACTCGCTACCTCCAGGCTCCAGCTTGGGGGAGGCAGCTTGAAAGGCACCAGAAACATACAGGGAAGAACTGAGCTGTTTGGCCTTGGGACGAGGACTGGAGAGGCGGCTTTCTCCTGGACAGATGTGCTGGTGGAGGCTGATGTTGCTTTGGTGAGCCCTTCCCCAGGGTGGCAGATAGCTGCCATATCTGGGACTCCAGCAACCTGGCTCACACTGTTTGCCCCACCCCGGTCATTGGTCATTTCCTGAGGCCCTGTCCCACCCAACTTTCAGGCCCACCCAAGCTGTTTCCAAAGGTTTTACCATAGGACTGGCCTGTCTTAGATCTTGCTTCAGAGTTTCCTAAAATCTCTCAAACAAGCAGCACCTGGTCTCAACGAGCCCCATGTCTCTCATTAAGTAGCCCCAGGCCTGGCACTAGAAGCAGCCAGCCTTGGTTCACAACTTGGCTTTTCCTGGGCACCTCCTAGCCCAGCACAAGAAGCAGCCATCTGCCGATCACTTTGTAGCCTATGCCAGGTGGCCCCAGATAGAACACAGGCAGTGGCTGACCTTGCCCCAGAGCCAGCACACCCAGTGGACAGCTTCAGATCATATAGAAATACCACCACCCAACCACCTCCACAAGTGACACACTCAATGAGCGGACTCAGTGGGTACCAGAGCCCTGATGAAGTAAGTCTTGCTCTGTGTGGGCCCCTGCACAGCTGATCCTCCAAGGTAGTCAGAGGTCGGTGGTCAGTGGGCACTGCCAGTCCTTGCAGCTGATCAGTCTGAGTAAATCCCTCCCACTGACATGCCAACAGCAATCAAGACTCAATTACAACAGAAGGGTTTACAGTCCACACTAGGGGCCCAGCTGGGGTGATCAGGGAGACTGTGCTACTGGATCCTACAGGACACCTACAACAATAGGCCACCCTACGAAGCCTAGAAGACATAGCAACTCTACCTAATACATAGAAAAAAATCACAGGGAAACAGCCAAAATGAGGAGACAAAGAAACATCCCAAATGAAAGAAAAAACAAAACTCCAGGAAAAGAATTAAACACAATGGAGATAAGCAATCAATCAGATGCAGAGTTCAAAATACTGATTATAAGGTTGCTCAAGGAACTTGGTGAGACATTCAAGGAACCTAGTGAGACCTTCAAGGGACTTAAGGAGACCTCCAAGGAACTTAGTGAGAACATCAACAACATAAAAAAGGACCAGTCAGAAATGAAGGATGCACTAACTGAAATAAAGAATAATTTACAGGGAATCAATAGTAGAGTAGGTGAAGCCAAGAAGCAAACCATCAATTTGGAATATAAGGAAGCAAAAAACACCCAATCTGAACAGCAAAAACAAAAAAGAATCCAAAAAAAATGAAGATAATGTAAGGAGCCTCTGGGACAACTTCAAGCGTACCAACATTCACCTCATAGTGGTGCCAGAAGGAGAAGAGAGAGAACAAGAAATTGAAAACCTATTTGAAACAATAATGACAGAAAACTTCCCTAACTTTGTGAAGGAAACAGACATACAAGTCCAGGAAGCGCAGAGAGTCCCAAAGAAGACGTACCCAAAGAGGCCCACACCAAGACACATCATCATCAAAATGCCAAAGGTTAAATACAAAGAGAGACTCTTAAAAGCAGCAAGAGAAAAGCAGTTTGTAACCTACAATGGAGCTTCCATGAGACTGTCAGCTGATTTCTCAAAAGAAACTTTGTAGGCCAGAAGGGAGTGGCAAAAGATATTCAAGGTGATGAAAAGCAACAACCTATAACCAAGATTACTCTATCCTGCAAAGCTATCATTTAGAATCAATGGATATATCAAGAGTATTCCAGACAAGAAAGAGCCAAAGAAGTTTATCACCACCAAACCAGTATTATATGAAATGTTGAAGGGTTTTCTTGAAGAAGAAGAAAAAAATATGAACAATAAAATGGCAATTAATACATATCTATCAACAATCGAATCTACAAACAAAATGAGCAAGCAGAACAGAAACAGACCCTTAGATACAGAGAATATTTTGTTGCTTGCCTGATGGGCAGGGGTTGGGGTGATGAGTGAAAAAGATGAAGGAATTAAGAAGTACAAATTGGTTGTTAGACTGATGAACCTCAAAGGGAAGGGGAGAGGGAGGGCGGGATGGGATAAACCAAAGAACTATGCATATCTGCATAACCAATGGGCACCGACAATAGTGCGAGGAAGGCAGGAGAGGGTGTGATTGGGGAGGAGGGGGTCAATGGGGTAAAAAGGGGGGGACATCTGTAATACATTCAACAATAAAGACGAGTTAAAAAAATAAAAAGCTAGTATACGTTAGTAACGGTTGGCTGAGTCTTTCATTGACTGAGTCCCAATGCTATGGCTGCTCCTTGTTTGTCTGCATGTTTTCTTTGTCACAACATGCTAATTTTCCATACATGCACCTTCTTCTTGCAGAAGAGTAGAAGAGCGAAAGGGAGAAAGGGGATAGGTTTCTCCATGGCTCCATTTGCACCGTTTTAACAGCTCTTCTTAAAACCTTATATTTGTCAATGCTCTTAAAATAAAAATAGACCTAAAGAATGTCACAGAATTTTATCAAGTTTTTATAATTATGACTATAAAAAGTAATTGCCGTTGCCATTCGATAGCATCTTATAGCAGCAGGCAATTTCATTTTTGATGCATTTTCAACTTGTGATTCACTGTGGCTCCTACAATCTTACTTGGTTCCAACCACTTCTGTCATGACATGCAGTTTAGTTTCTTTCTTAAATTTAATACTTGTAGTATCTAATTTTATATACTTTATTTGCGATCACTCCTCCCACTTGCCGAGGATATAATTAGTTCTAGTCTCGTATTTTAGGTTATGATTCCCTTAGGATTTGGGTTTGATCTACAAATTTAATGAGTTTGCTCATTATTCCCTCATTTCTGTCACTGGTAAAACTGCAGAAAGACTAAAGGGACAAGGCAAAGCAAATGAAAATAGTGGAAAATGCACTTCCTTTATCTGCAATGATAAACACACGCCCCAATTCTCACATATTAATTAGTATGAACGTATTATAAAGTCCTCTGTAACATTGTATTCATTGACTCACTCAACCTTCACTAAGTGCTACATGTACCACGCATTTCATTGTGTAATGAGAGGTTTCTTAAAAGGATATGTAGTGGGTTCTACTTTCAAGAAGCTTACAATTTATTTATTTTTAAATGTTTTTATTATTTTCTAGAGAGAGAGAGAGGAAGAGAGAAAGAAATGGAAACACTGATGAGAGAGAAACAGGGGTCTTTGCCTCCCGCTCGCCCCCTACTGGGGATCCAGCCTGCAAGCTGGGCACGTGCCCTGACCAGGAATTGAACCGGGACCTCTCAGTCCATGGGACGGCGCTCAGGCCACTGAGCCACACTGGCCCGGCAAGACGCGTACGCTGCACTGAGAGGCACCTTGTAAACCTCGAACACAGTGGAAAGCAGAGCAGATGTGCTTTAATGGTAGAAAAAGGAAAAAACTAGAAAACTGGAGATGAGGTCACAGTCAGTTCTCCTGGGGAGAAATGGGATTCACGAACTTTCTTCAGGGAAGTGACAGTTAAAGTAGGATTAAGGAGATGAAAGGGGTAAGTTAGAATTCTGCTTCTGGTCATGATGGAGTAACAGGAACAGAATTGGCTCTCCTGCCTTACCTAGAAAACTGGACAAAATACACGTAACGGAATGAAACTGGACAACAGGCAGTGCGGGCAGGGATCCCCAAGAGCAGAGAAACAGAGGAAGGCACCCTATCACTATCCCCATCTCCTGCCTGGAGACAGCGTCCAGGCTGCGGTGCCGGAGGGACAGCCAAACAGGGCCCAGGACCCCCGAGAGTTGACGACAGTGAGCTGGGGATCCCTGGAGACCGAGGTGGTGAGAGCTGGCAGCACAGTAAGGAGGGGCTTTGAAGAGAGAGTCAAGAGACCTGTCTGGTGTGACTGCTCAGTGCCTATGTGGAGGGGACCTCCGAGGCCAGGAGGCCCACCCGGGGACAGGGGAAGCAGCTGCGGAGCACAGGGCCGAGGGCCCCATTTCCGCAGCAGGAGTGGGAAGGGCTCCTGGCTCACAGGTGCTGGCCGCTCACCGGGGGATCGCTGCGCGTGCGGGGCCCATGCAGCCTCAGCGCGGGTGCTGGCCCTCCCGAGAAAGCTGGAAAGCGAGCCTCGGGAAGATGGAACGTTCCAGAGCTAAGTGCATCACAGAACAAAGATGAAACACTTTACAGGAGTACAAAATATGGACCAGGACCCGTGATGTGAAGTTCACAAATTAAAAAATCCTGATAGGCAGACAAGCAGGAACATACAAAATATATTTGAGGCAGGAGAGTAAGAAGCTAGGAAAATCCCTAGGCAAGTAGACTGGGAAAACTGAGACGAGATAATTAAACAAGGTAAAAAAATTTAACCAATTTACAGACACCTAGTGAATCATAAGACCTTCTCTTCCCTAAACAAGGACACTTGAAATGGTTTATACCTCTCCTTCCCGAACAGAAAATAAATAGCTTAAGTCACCCTGGTCAGGAAGGACAGAGACCCAGTTAATGCCATTTGTGCCAGCCAAACCCAAGGATAGATAAAGTCAGTGGAACAAATACCAGAAACCTGATTAAAACCAGACAGACCCAAGGTAAAAGCTAAGCAATGAAGACCACCAAAGAATAATCCCAAACTCACCTATAGTCTCATTTTGATGAATCAATATATTGAAGAAAAGCTGATGAATATTCTGCTGAAACCCTCCCCTAAAATTCTCTCCCACAAAAGAGTGATAAAACCTCTGAAAACAAAGGATAACCTCATGGGAATTCTTGGGGGCTGCCCATTCCCTTTTCAGACATGAATGTTTTACTTTCTTTCTCCTAAACGTTAAGGGTCCCCACAAGACTTGCAACCGCTAATGTTTTGATTAGCTAGTTATTAATATTAATAGAAAAGGAGCAAATGACAGGCCAGACACTATAAGCATGGCCATCTGGGCAGCTGCACCAGGAAGCTGCAATTTCACACTCCCCAGAGAACCACCAGTCCATGCCCTGCAGATCACTGGGGGAAGGAACTGGACAAAGGGGAAGATAGACACATGCACAGTAAAGTTGGGGTGTCAGTCTAACCTGGAACAGAGATCACTATTCAGAGGGGGTGGGGCCACTCTAATGACACAAAATCTTAGAAGGTTAAAATCCCCAGACGAAGGAACTCTCTCTCTCTCACTCCTGTGGTTTTGTCCTATTTCCTTGCATTCACCTGTGTTCCTGGAGGCCGCACAGCCCATGGCCATGGGGACCCCACACGCAGTGGACTGATGGGCTGCAGCTGAGAACACAAGCTAGGCCAGCCTGATGCTGGACTGCACTGTGCAAACACGGAATGGAAACTCGGGGCAGCAGCTTTGCCAAGGACACAGCTGGGCTTCTCCCACGGCAGGACACAGAGAGAGGGAGCCCCGGAAACGCAGGGATTTAATTCCATGCAAACAAATGCCACTCATTCTCCCATACAAGTCTTAGAAATTCCTTTTCTTGTGACATCACAAGAAACCCACTTCCACTAGCAACTGGTGGGGACACGAAGAGCACCTCACCAATGACACAACTAGGGGAGCAGCGGGCAGTGGCAACTCATCCTGGGCACCCCCTGACCCTGTATTCAAGGCCCCCTTTTCTCAAACTTTCGAGTGAGCAAAAGGCAGCCCTGCCTTGGCTTACTTAAAAAATTTTTTTTCTTTATTGATTTTAGGAAGAGAGGAAGGGAGAAGGATAGAGAGATAGAAACATCAATGAGAGAGAACACTGATTGGCTGCCTCTTGCACAACCCCCACTGGGGATTTGGCCCACAACCTGGGCATGTGCCCTGACCGGGAATTGAACCGGTGATCTCTTGGTTCATGGGTCGAAGCTCAACCACTGAGCCACACCGGCCAGACTTGGCTCACTTTTTTCCTATAACGTTCATAAGGAGCCAAAGCAGAGCACCACCTAGGCTCTCTCCTGTTGCTTCTTCTTCCCCAAGCCCTTCCTTAGTTTTCACTGTCCTCAGCTTTAATAAGTGGGACTCATGTTGTGAAATCTTTGCTTCATGAAGTCAAGAACCCACACACTGCAGGCTGGCCTGAGGCAGCCCTGCTTCGGGCCTGGCCCCATCCGGTAACGTAGTGAGAAGAGAATCGATAGTGATGGACTCAGACGTGACCCAGAAGATGTCATTCATACACAAGATTGTTAAAAGATATCACACACACATTCAAGAAGGTGAAGCATAAATATGATACAGAATCACAGAGGATATAATTAGAATAAAAATCAAGCTTTTAGAGTGAAATTACTATGTCCTGTGTTTTTTGTCTTCAGATACAGTGGGAGAAAGGGAGAGAGAGAAACATCGACGTGAGAGAGACACGTCGATTGAATGCCCCGGCCAAAAATGGGAAAAAAGTATCCTCAGGTGAGGATTAAAAAGAAAAGAGAGAGAGAAAAATTTTAATGTCCTGAATGAAAAACAAAAAATAAAGAATGGATCACCAGTGAGCAGTAGTACATCAGTTGGCAAAATATGAGAATTTGGAGTTTCATAAGAGGAAGGGGAGAGGTGGAAAGAGGGAAACAGATGAAATATTTAAAAAAAAAAATGCTGACTGAAAAATGTTCAAATCTGATTAAAACTCAAAGCCAAATTCCAAGGAGAAGAAATATAAAGAAAATTACACCAAGGAACGTCATAATCAAATTGCTTAAAATCGGCGATAAAGAGAAAGTCTTAAAAGCACCCAGAGAACAAACATAACTTATGTAGACGAGTAAAGGCACAAAGGACAGCGGATTCCGGTTGGAGACGATGCAAACCGCAAGGAGATGGAGCGACCTGTGGGCCCAGAATCGGAGTCAGAGAACTGTCTCACCAACAGAACAGTGAAATGAAGAGAAGAGAAGGCGCTTGCAGGGACAAGGGGCTGGTGTAAGAAACAGTGTGCTGCCCTGGCCGGTCTGGCTCAGTGGTTAGAGTGTTGCTCTGCGGACCAAAGAGTTGCAGGTTTGATTCCGGTCAAGGGCACATACCTTGGTTGTGGTTCAGTCCCTGGTCCTGGTCAGGTTGTGCGGGAGGCAACTAGTTAATGTGTCTCTCTCACACCGATGTTTCTCTCTCTTTCTCTCCCTCCCTCCTTCCTTCCCATTCTATATGAAGATAAATAGAAAAATATCCCAAGATGTGGATTTAAAAAAAAAGAAAGAAAAGGTGTGTAGGTAGGAAGAAGTACCGTGAACTCAGGGAGCTGACATGGCAGGGGTGGTGTGCAGGGCAGGGTGCAGAGCAGGATGGAGGGCAGGATGGAGGGCAGGGTGGAGGGCAGGATGTAGGGCAGGATGGAGGGCAGGGTGGAGGGCAGGATGGAGGGCAGGATGGAGGGCAGGGTGGAGGGCAGGATGGAGGGCAGGGTGGAGGGCAGGGTGGAGGGCAGGATGGAGGGCAGGATGGAGGGCAGGGTAGAGGGCAGGGTAGAGAGCAGGGTGGAGGGCAGGATGGAGGGCAGGGTAGAGGGCAGGGTGGAGGGCAGGATGGAGGGCAGGATGGAGGGCAGGGTAGAGGGCAGGGTGGAGGGCAGGATGGAGGGCAGGGTGGAGGGCAGGATGGAGGGCAGGATGGAGGGCAGGGTAGAGGGCAGGGTGGAGGGCAGGATGGAGGGCAGGATGGAGGGCAGGGTAGAGGGCAGGGTGGAGGGCACGATGGAGGGCAGGGTGGAGGGCAGGAGGGAGGGCAGGATGGAGGGCAGGGTAGAGGGCAGGGTAGAGGGCAGGGTGGAGGGCGGGATGGAGGGCAGGGTGGAGGGCGGGATGGAGGGCAGGGTGGAGGGCGGGATGGAGGGCAGGGTGGAGGGCGGGATGGAGGGCAGGGTGGAGGGCGGGATGGAGGGCAGGGTGGAGGGCAGGATGGAGGGCAGGGTGGAGGGGAGGGTGGAGGGCAGGATGGAGGGCAGGATGGAGGTGGAGGAGAACAGGCAGATCAAAGGGCCCTTGTCTTTCCGGCTACAACAAAGAAAAAGTTTTTATCAATCAAAGTGGGGCTTTCAGTGAAAATTTTTAAATGGGATGATATGATGCATAGTATTTTATAAACCTTGATCAATAAAGGCTGGAGAACCAACTGATGAGGCAAAATTTGAGAAATTAATGTTATCTCACAACACTGTATTGTATAGATTATATATAATTATTTTAGACATAAGCATGCAATATAAATGTATCAACAGACATTAAAGGACACATCTTAGAAGCTGGTTATAAATTATTCAACTACACCTATTGAGGTGCTTTAAAAAATAGTGGCCTTACTCAATCGACTAAGTGCTCTAAGTCCTGTTCCAGGGGCAACAGCACAGGCCTGCACTCACGTACTCAGTTACTGCCTGTCGGGGTAAACGCGCAAAACGTGGCACGACTACACTCATTTCTGTTGTTGTTTTGTTTTTAAAAATCTCTTAATTTTACAGTTTATTTCAATACCCATTTAAAGCACAATAGGATTCATCTTGCTATTTTTATGCAGAAACTGAAGAACAAATTCAGATACCTAAGAAGACACAGCAGTGTCGTTTCATCTGGGGTGATGGAAAAGCCTCCTGTTTTGTGGTTACGTGGCAAAGACTTAATGGACGTAGCACAAAGCCTGTTGTTTTTTCGCTTGCAGCTTCTTATTTAGACCATAAACGGTATCCACATTCACCCTCACTTCCTCTTTGATAAATTAACATGAAATGAAATCCTAGGTAAAATTAAACAAATAATATAGTAAAGAGTGTGTTTTCAAATAACATTTTATTTAGTTAAAATTCAGCCCAAAGCGTATATGCATGTGTTTTTAATATGCGTTTCCTCTCTGCTGAAGCCAGGGGACCCTCCGGAGCGGCCTCTGAAACTAAACACCCCGTTTGGAAGCCAGTGTCCGCGCTGCTGTCCTGTCGCCTCCGCGTTCAGGGTTGAGGAGTGGAGTCGTGTACTTAATAACTCTCCGTGGGAAACCTACACATGTGCGCGCCACGTACCTGACTGTGAGACCATCTGCACTGCTGATTCCCTGACTTTCTAGAAAAGACGCCCAAGGCTTCTCGTTCCCTGGAGACAGCCAGATGCGTGAGAATCAGGAATCGCCCTCCTTTGGTGTGAGCTGTACTAGACGGCTGTCTACAAAACCCAGCTGTCCATTTCTGCAATCCATCTTTAGCTGTGATAATATACCTGCGCCCCCCAACACACACACACACACACACACACACACACACACACACACACGAGGATCTGTAAGAAAAGTGCTTTCTAAAGAAAAAAAATCATAGATCTATTTTTAAAAAATCATGCCTTTGAACCAATTATATTCAGAACTGCTTTTAATAGACAAGCCAATTTTAAGAAAACAGTGCAGGCATTTAGCAATTTCAGTCATCTCAAAAACGAGAAAGCATGAAGAGCACCCTCAGAGACGGACACCTTTGGAACCATGAGCAAGTATGTTTATATATTCATATTGCAATAAGCAATTGCCAACCATTTTCACAGAAACAAGCTGCTGCCCCTACCACCTCACGACAATGATCACAGCACCTCGTCTGCGAGGCGAGGGACGGGGGCCACTCCCTGGGCACCAGCCGTCGGCACAAAGACCGACTCTGCAGGCGCAGAGCTAGACGGTGCGGGGCACATATATGTACAGGAACAAAACATGTCTCCTGTCTGCCACTTAAGACTGAGTTGTTAAAATAAAAGGCTCTTTTCAAATTACAATTTTGAGACTCAAGATCAACAATCCCTGGACCGCACTGCATTAGGTCAAGGCAGGCTTGCCCTGCCCTCTACCCCCAGCTGGGGTCTTAAATCCAGGTGTTTGACTCT
This sequence comes from Molossus molossus, assembly GCF_014108415.1. NCBI lineage: Eukaryota > Metazoa > Chordata > Mammalia > Chiroptera > Molossidae > Molossus > Molossus molossus. Next base: position 4,959,445 of record NW_023425359.1, on the reverse strand, counting down.
TTCTATAAAAAATCTAGATAATTTACAAAAGTTTGATATTCATATTTTGGTATTTCTGTGATGTAATCAGGCCCACATCTACACTGGTAATGAGCAAGAGGAAAGGAAAGTTTCCCCTGAAATGTATTATTCTGTGTCTAATGGCCAACGAGACCGGGCGGTTTGAGGCATCTCTGTTCAGCCCAGGAGTGTTGGGTAAGACACTCAGTGTGACAGACCAATATCAACAGCTGCTATTCATGCAGAAAACTGCTAAGATGTAGCACTGTCTTGTTGGGTAGTGCTGGACATTATTTAATTCTACAAATTAATTTGGATTTCTTCACCACATGTATAAGACATTTGCAGTTGACTGTTTCTGACCCAGAATCACTGAGGAAGAGTGAGTTGCATTTAAACATCTTCATATCACTTACTTTTAGTAAGGTACCTGCTTCCTTTTCTCCATTTCGTGAGATGAGCAAACAGAATACATTAACATTCAACATTCACTTACCAAATGTTTACTGAGCTTTAAAGTAAGAAAAGCAAAGGATTAAATGGATTGCTTGTATTGAACTTCTACCTTATATAGCCACTGGCAAGTACATAAAAAATACTTTCACATCTACCATTCAGACACCCTTAGTAAGGATGTCTTCCTTATAGTTATTTAAAAATAGTTGTATACACTGAACGGAGAAGATGTCAGACAGATTCATCAATTAGACAGCATAAGATGAGAACGGTGAACACTGACTCTTTCAATATCTCACTCCTTGAATTAACAACTACATGAAGTTTGGGATAAACACTGATAAGGGAAATAAATTAAAATGGCAACAATATTTATTTTTGTGCTAAAAACCATTTTTAGCAGCTGTCATGAAATTCTCCAAGTCCTTAACAAATAATATCACAACATCGTTGTGTGAGAGAAAGATGGTATTTTTTTTTTTATCCTCACCTGAGGATATTTTTCTACTTATCTTCAGACAGAGTGGGAGGGAGGGAGAGAGAAGGAGAGAGAGAAACATCGATGAGAGAAGGATACATCGAACGGCTGCCTCCCGCACAACCCCAACCAGGGCCAGGGATGAACTGCAACTGAGGTACGTGCCCTTGGCCGGAATTGAACCCGTGACCCATTGGTCCGTGAGCTGAGGCTCTACCGCTGAGCCAAACTGGCCAGGGATAGTATTTTATTTTCAAATGAAAAAACAGAGGCTACAGCACACCACATGGTCTATTTCAGATTCTATTAAATAAACTATGTATAAGGATAAAACTCTTTAATGATTACGAGTCATTTGTTTAATGCTTAAAAATGCAAATGATAACCTCATAAACCAAAATACAAACAGTCTAAAAAAATGTCCCCCTGACTGTTCAGGGGGCAGAAATACAATGTGAAAAACCCAGACAAGAACAGGGAGGCAGCTTTGGGTGAGGACAACAGTTTCCCTGTGCCGCCCACTCTGGGCATCAAATTTCCCTGCAACTAGATGGTTCTAACTCAAAACTTCACACAGAAACCAGATCAGTCCTTCCTCCCCACCATTTTGTGCACTCAGAGCATCCAGTTCATTTCTTAGCTCACCCCCATTTTCTATCATTATTCCAATTACTATTATATTTTTCTTCCTTCCTAGACATTGCGTATTGGAACAAGATTGGCCCAGTATATGCAAACACGTTAAAGCTATGCATTTTCTGCTATCAACAAATTGATAGGCAGACGCCTACTCTATAAATACAAATGCACTTGTATCAATCTAACAATTATTAACACAGAGATAAAAGTAATGTAACACACAAGCTTCGATTATTATGTAACAGATACTTTCCCTTTGGCAGCATTTGATTTGAGTCCAGGTTCTCGGTCCTGGTTATCCACACCAGTGCCCAAGGAACAGGGGACACTGTCTCCGCCCTGGCACGAGAGTGGGCGCCCGACTGTGCACCGCAGCGGGGGCTGAGTGATCGGGGACCCCCTGTGCGTACGAGCAAGTCGAGTGAACAACATACAGGAACACGAAGTCTGTGCGCTAGACACACCTTCTTTCGGGGGCATAAGAAAATACAGAATTTGCTGTTTTCAGCTTTTAACAGTTTCCACTTTCAAAGGGGGGTTTCCAAAGTAAATTTCACATACAATTGTCGGATTGACCCAGTTTTACTAGAAAATAAGATGATATTCTAAATAAAGTGGGGTTTTTCCAAGACAATGATAGCTTAGTCTTATAATGAACACAACTCGCAAACATCACAAATACGAGAGGAACCTTATGGAACGTGCTGCAAACTCCTCTCGCCGGCTGGGAGCCAGCAGCCCTCCTGCACCTGCCTCGCTGGACGGCGCCTCTGAACATGACCTCTGGACACTCCCAAGGTTTCGGGGTTCCTTCCCTGTTTTCCAGCCAAGTGTTGGTCCCTCCTCCCCCCACCTTCTCCTTGCCAGGGGTCTGCCGCTCCGAACCTGCCTCTCAACCACACGCAGCTCCGGCTGTTCATTCCTCAACCAGTTGCTAGAAATCCAGGTAACTGTGCTCCTTTGAACTATATGCAAACTGAGAATAAACGGGCTCCTAGGAGAGTCTGAAAGTTTCCTGTTTTTGGCAAAGAAATCAGGAAAAAATAAAAATAAAATGAAGGGGGGAAAAAAGGAAATAGTCCTAAAATTGCCCTACCTATTTGAGGTTCACAGATAAGGCACTTCCTGGTAAGTGGGGTTTTATTGTGTGACTGAAATAGAACAATGGTTCACGGGGTGCAGCCTGCAGGCTGCCAGACACCTGAGGAAGTGACACCTCTCAGAGGGTCCTCACAACAGCCCGGTGGTTCAGGGCAGAAGTCCTTTAAAAACTAGAAAGATGTGGTCCTCTGGAATATTTAACCTGGTTAGGGAAGCATCGATAAGGACATGCTCTGAATTCAGTGTGAAGAGAACAAAGAAAGGATAAAGCTCATTAAAATCAACCTCAGTTAAGTGGGGAACTTGCAAAGCACAGCAAAGTCTCTTAATCCCACCCAGAACCCTTGAAGGCAGGGCAGCCTTGGGTGCTAAATGCATTCGTGATTTTCACCTGATAGTTACATCCGGCATCTTTCTCCAAAAGGAAACTCTCCCTCCTCCTCCCTCCTTTTTCAGCCCCAGAGAACTAGGCTGTAATCCCCGGATTTGAACTTTTCCTTCCTCCCCGCTGGGGTCGGGCTGACCTGGGACCAGAGCTTAGGACACAGCATTAGTCCTCCCAGACCGGGGGGCTGTCTGTGGGGGTGCAGTTCCTTTCCACGTGCGCAGCCCAGGAAACACTCTGAAGCAGCATCTTCGAACAGAGGTGGGGAAAGAGCGACCTGCTCTCTCCAATCAGCTCCAGGGGGAGCCAAGACATTCTGAGAACAATCCTGCCCAGCCCCGAGCTACCCTGTGTACTACCCTGATTTTCCCGTGTACTGCCCTCCGCTGTCCCATGTGGTGCCCTCAGCTGTCCCATGTGGTACCCTCAGCTGTCCTGTATACTGTCCTGAAGTCTCCTGTGTACTGTCCTGCACTGTCTGGGCAGGGTCCTGAGCTGTCCTGTGCACTGTCCTGAGGTTTCCTGTGTATTGTCCTGAGCTGTTCCATGTACTGTCCTGAGCTATCCTGTGTACTGTCCCGATGTCTCCTGTGCACTGTCCTGAGCTGCCCCATGTACTGTCCCGAGGTCTCCTGTGTATTGTCCTGAGGTCTCCTGTGTACTGTCCCGAAGTCTCCTGTGTACTGTCCTGAAGTCTCCTGTGTACTGTCCTGAGCTGTCCCATGTACTGTCCCGAGCTGTCCCGTGTACTGTCCCGAGGTCTCCTGTGTAATGTCCTGAGGTCTCCCGTGTATTGTCCTGAGCTATCCTGTGTACTGTCCTGAGGTCTCCTGTGCACTGTCCCGAGGTCTCCTGTGTACTGTCTTGAGGTCTCCTGTGTACTGTCCCGAAGTCTCCTGTGTACTGTCCTGAGCTGTCACATGCACTATCGGGCAATGAGGAATCTTGGCTTCTGCACAGTGTTCATTTATTGTGAGACCTTAAATTGTTCCCACATGTTTCAAAACGCGTCCTGGAGGGTGCCGCTGACCCGTCGAGAAGTCCTTCGGCCACCGTGCTCTGCTGAGTGGTCTAAGAAACGGACGCCACCACTGCCAGCCAAGCGAACACACAGGTTGAAACGAGGCCACCACTGGTCGCCCCGTTCGACAGCTGCTGAGTCAATATGCAGACGACGTTTGGGTTCTACATTTTTGGTACACATGGAGCACAATATTTATAGCTTATGACTGTGGTTCTCACACACATATCCCCTGTACCATCTACTGCAATCCACAGGCATGTTACATGGTCTGCACATACCTAACGGCCTGCAGTGTCTGAATTTGCCTCTAAACTATAAGCTCATTTAGAGAAAGGTGTCCTGTCCCCCTTGTTTGTCACTGTAATTACAGTCTGGCATAACTAAATATTAAAAAAAAAAACAACACACACACACATAAATGAACACAGCAAAGCTTCTACCGACCGTACAAGATACTACAATCAAACAGGGGCAGGCTCTGTCACACCTGATGTATGATGTTTAAAAGGTCAACAGAAGAAACTGTCTACTTCTACTGAGCTACTTTTCTTATTCTGTCAAAAACGTCTTTTGAAAAATTCTCTCGGAAAATATCCTCTGTTGATTTTAACAACAACAGTCATTTGAAAAATGACATCTTCCCAATATACAGGTGCTTATATAACCCAGGAGTCAGCTGAGGCCTCTCTGATGCTCAGATTTCTATCCTTCATTCTTTTAACAAAATAGGAAGACTTACTATCTGTTAACTGTATCTTATCTGCATCTATTTAGGTATCTATATTTCATCTATGTCTGTATCTAAGTCTACATCACATCTGTATCTACATCTAAATCTGTATCTACATCTTCATCTACATCTGTTTCTACATCTGAATCTGTATCTACATCTACACCTATACCTATATCTGTATCTATAGCTACATCTGTTTCTACATCTACATCTGTATCTACATCTACATCTGTATCTACATCTACATCTGTATCTACATCTACATCTGTATCTACATCTACATCTGTATCTACATCTACATCTGTATCTACATCTACATCTGTATCTATTAGGCATCCCTCTGGATCCTGAGGCTAAACCCTGGTGAATAAGACAGATATAACTCCTGCCTTCAGGAAACTATAATAAAATATCTATATTTTTGACCCATAGTAGTTCTAAGTGCTGATATTCTTGGGGGAGGTTCATATGCTAACTCTAGTAGATTTCAGAAAGAACATAAATTGTTCCAATCTTACACATTGTAGTATCTTTGCAGTCTTGGGCAGCTTATCAAAGTAGTTCTTCCAAATAAATACTGTGCAGCCCAAAAACAAGTTTTAAAAATCATCACTTATTTCCTTTTATGTAGATATCAATTTATATTGATGTATTTATAAATCTATACAAGTTATATTTAAAATATATATTTTCTTTACTGATTTAATTTTTAATATTTGTTTAGGATTTTTCTTCTATGTTCATGCATGATATTGGCTCAGAGAATGCATATTTTTCTTCCAATGTCTTAGTCTGGGATTGGTATCAGGATAATTCTAGCTTCATGAAATACTGAAGTGTTTCCCCTTTCTATATTTTCTGAAAGATTTTCCATAGGATTGGTATTATATCTTCCTTAAGTATTTGATATAACTCATTATATATTCATTTTATACACACACACACACACACACACACACACACACACGAATAAAACTTCACCTTCTCTTTATGAAGACATGAAGAGGCTACTAATCCTAACGCTGATCCTAGTTCTTTTTTTCCCTTTGATTTCCGATGCCAAATGAGAAATATTAAAAAGATATAATTATAACATCTAACAGACAGTCATAGGAATTTCAGAATTTTCTAATTTAGAAAAACAGCTTAGGAAAACTGGCAGTTAAACCATTCTGTTTGCCCTGAAAACTATTTGAATGCATAAGTTTGTTATAACTTCCCTTAACGTTATTCACATTTGAAATGGAAAAGAAAAAATAAATCCACAGAGTATAGACTCTATATTTTTGCAGGTGATTTTTCAATTTGGAATGCTATTTAATCAAGGTGGTTATTTTACTAAAAGTCAGTACATCGAGAACTGACAGTGTTCTTGTAATTGGTGTATTCCCACATCCTCATAGAATAAAGAGAAAGCCACAAAACTACGAACTGTGGATAGGCTCACCTCACAGACTCCAAGTAGGCAATTTCCGTGAGACCTGTGTGTGCCCTGCCGATGGCCCGCAGAAGCCCCCAAGATGAAGGGCACCATCCTCTTCCGGGCAAGCAGACGCATGGTACGAGAGGGGCAGAGTTTACCTCCTCAAAATGTGCCTCTTTGGGACATTGATTATTTTAAGCCGGTTACTTTTAAGAAACAAGACTCAGGGTGAACATTTGACCTCCCCCCAGCTGTCTAAAAGAATGTATTTATTAATTTGTTAATCCTCACTAGAGGATATTTTTCCATTAATTTTTTGATAGAGTGAAAGGGAGGGAGGGGCGGGGAGGGGAGAGGAGAGAGAGAGAGGGAGAAACATCGATGTGAGAGAGATCCATCGATTGGTTGCCTCCTGCACAACCCCAACCGGGGCTGGGGATCGAACCTGCAACCCAGGCACATGCCCTTTACTGGGAATTGAACCTACAACCATGGGTCCACAGGCGGACACTCTAACTGTTGAGCCAAACCAACCAAGTCTGTCTGAAAAAATTTAGATGGAGGATCCGCTCCCGGGAGTAGCTAGCATCATAGATAGCTACAGTTCAATACGAACTAGGTGTGACAGGCAGGGTGGAACCCAGCCAGGCCCCTTTGTCAGTCTCTTTGTCACACTGTTAAAGATGGCTCAGCAAACCTGGGTTTACTCCTCTCGGCGAACTGCCTTCCTCCACTCTGAGGTCCCAAACCACTACCCTCCCTTCTCCTGAGCCCAGGTGGCATCTGAGCCTCACCTGCCTGATTTGTTCTCCAGTCCTATACGCCTATGGAACCCCATGTACATGTGTAATTAAATGTTATTTTCTCCTGTTAATTTAAGTCTTAGGCCAAAAAAACTACGAGGGGTAAGAGGGACCCTGTTCCACCAACTCTGGCGTCGGGTGCTCAGCTGTGTTCCCGCCCACCCGGTCTTTCCTGTGAAGAGCTTTGTGACTTTTCCCAGTGCGCTTTGACTGGACCTGACATGGGCTCCATCCGTGTCTGACCCCAGACCCCCCACATGTGCTGTTCCATGTTCTTTTGTCCTTTCCATGAGCTGAGATGCTTTGAAAGTGGTGACCGGAAGGAGAGCCCACTGACATGGAGCACCTGCTGAGGAATTTAAGTGGACAGTACAGCAATGTCCCTCTCCTGAGCCACTGAACTGCAGGGCGTCCTATGTTAGAACAACGCAGAGTCCCTTGTCTAACACCCAGACCTGATGAACTCTCCAGTAAACTCATTCTCTTGTGTCTTCTCACATACCTTTATTTATTTATTTATTTTTAATCCTCACCCGAGGACATTTTTCCATTTTTTGTACAGATAGAGTGGGAGGGAGAGAGAGAGAGAGAAACATCGATGTGAAAGGGACACATCGAGTGGCTGCCACCCACACGACCAACCAGGGCCGGGGACAAACTGCAACCGAAGTACGTGCCCTTAGCGGGAACCGAACCCGGGTCTCTCTGGACCGCAGGCTGACGCTCTAACCGCTGAGCCAAACCGGCCAGGGCTCTTCTCACATACCTTTAAAATAACAATGTGTTGATATTACAATAGCTCCTATTTTTTTTCTATGTATCACCCAATGTTAAACACGTTCCTTGGATCCCATTACTCACCACAAACTCTGGTAGATTCTACCACTGTCCCCATTTCATAGATGGGAATATTAAGGCTGCTCAGATGACTTAGTGGGAGTGAGACGAGAATCCCAGCCTGTCACTGTGCTTTTTCCTCTGACCTGATATTCTTTATTTCTCTGACGTTACCCTGTCTAGTTGGGTAAATGAGCAGTGACCCACAAGTCCAACATCTAAAAGAAATGATGTATGTGTAAAAAGATTTTAATAAAATTATTCATGAGAATTCCCTCTATATGAACTGTATTTAAGTGATCAATGTTCATTTGTTCTTATTTCAGCAGTAGAAGTCAGTCTAGAATGACTGATATGAACAGCACATTCCTTTGAAGAAATAAATTGCAGAAATTGACTGGGTGGTGAGCACCTTTAGCACAGAAACCTTGAATATGTTTTATAGAGTAACACAAAGGATGCATATAAAAGATAGCAATGAATATCAATTCAATTACTATCTCTTCAAGGGGTATTAAATTATATTGCATATCTTGATGTTAGCAAGAAATCCTAAAGGGGCTCTTCATCCTTTGCTAAGGATAAGATGAAAGAATCTATCGGGACATATTTGGCAAGAAGAACACTCTGGATGTGACAATATAAATTCCTTAAAAGGGAAGTCTCATATGTTCATGGATTGGAAGAATCAACATCATTAAAGTGTCCATATTACCCAAAGCAATCTATAGATTCAACAAATCCCTATTAAAATACCAATGGCATATGTCACAGAACTAGAACAAATACTCCAAAAGTTTATATGAAACAGAAAAAGACCCCAAATAGCCACAGCAATCTTGAAAAAGAAGAACAAAGTTGGGGGGATCACAATACCAGATTTCAGGTTATACTACAAAGCCACTGTGAGCAAAACAGCCTGGTACTGGCACAAAAACAAACAGATCAATGGAACAGAACAGAGAACCCAGAAATGGACCCAAGCCATGATGCTCACTCATGTTTGACCAAGGAGGCGAGCGCATACCACAGAGTAGACAGTCTCTTCAATAAATGGTGCTGGGAAAAGTGGACAGGTACCTGCAAAAACATGAAACTAGACCACCAACTTACACTACATACAAGAATAAACTCAAAATAGACAAAACACTTAAATGGGTAAAAAACCATTAAAATCCTAGAAGAAAATGTAGGCAGCAAAATCTCAGACATCACATGGAGCAGAATTTTCACTGATACGTTGCCTAGGGCAAGAGAAGCAAAGGAGAAAATGAACACATGGGACTACATCAAACTAAAAAGCTTCTGCACAGCAAAAGAAACAACCATCAAAATGAAAAGGGAACCCACTCTCTGGAAGAACATATTTGACAATGATGCATAGATAAGGGGTTAATACACAAAATATATAAAATTCTCATACAACTTAACAAAAGACAAATAATCCAATTAAAATGGTCAGAGGACATCAATAAACATTTCCCCAAAAAGGATATACAAATAGCTAAGAGACATATGAAGAAATGCTCAACATCACTAATCATCAGAGAGATGTAAATTAAAACAACAATGAGGTTTCACCTCACACCTGTCAGAATGGCTGCATCAACAAATCATCAAACAACAAGTGTTGGCGAGGGTGTGGAGAAAAGGGGACTCTAGTACACTGCTGGTGGGAATGCAGACTGGTGCAGCCACTATGGAAAACAATATGGTGATTTTTCAAAAAATTAAAAATGGTACTGCCATTTGACCCGTGATCCCCCCTTTCAGTAATATATCCTAAGAATCCTGAAGCACCAATCAGAAAGAATATATACACCCCTATGTTCATAGCAGCACTATTTACAATAGCTAAGATCTGGAAACAGCCCAAGTGTCCCTCAGTGATGAATGGTTAAAAAAGCTGTGGTACATGTACACAATGGAATACTTCGTAGCTGTAAGAAAGAAAAATCTCTTACCCTTTGAGATGACATGGAGGGACCTGGAGAGTAATATGCTAAGTAAAATAAGCCAGTCAGAGAAAGACAAGTATGACGTGATCTCACTTATTTATGGAATATAATGAACACAATAAGCTGATGAGCAAAATAGATCCAGAGACATGAAAGTAGGAAACACAGTGACAAACCTCAAAGGGAAGGGGCTGGGGGATGGGAGGAAATAAACCAAAGAACTTATATCCATATATGCACAACCAATGGACACAGACAACGATGTGAAGAAGGCAGGGGGTGGGGCAGGACCAGGGAGAGAGATGTCTGTGGGGGGGAAAAAGGAGGGACATCTGTAATATTTTCAACAATAATGATATAGCAAAAAAATAAAATGTTTATAATAAAGAAATAAAATGACATACACAATGAAAAAATAAAGTTAATCAGGAAATGAGATTTAGAGTTGATTGCACGATGATAGCAATACAAGCTATCAAATGAAATAAGAACTTCGAAATCTCAAAAATGCTTTTGACTGCAATAGATGTCACTGAGTCCTCCTAGAGTGTTCATTCATCAGAGGATGTTTTCGCATTGTCATCTCAGTCCTGCTTGTACAACTTTCAACCAAGAACAGCTGTATCTGTTCGCCTGTCATCTTTCTGGTTATGTCAGCCAGCGCATCCGTAGGCTGCAAACCCCCAGGCTGAGTACAGGTGCCAGACGGAGGTCCTCAGGGGTCACAGCTTGGAGACGGAGCGCTCAGAGACAGTGGCGAGAAGCACAGACTAAAACTTCAGGTCATAGCCCTGGCCAGTTAGGCTCAGTGGTTAGAGCGTTGGCCTGCGGTCCGGAGAGACCCGGGTTCGGTTCCTGCTAAGGGCATGTACCTCGGTTGCAGTTTGTCCCCGGCCCTGGTTGGTCGTGCGGGTGGCAGCCACTCGATGTGTCCCTTTCACATCGACGTTTCTTTCTCTCTCTCTCTCTTCCTTTCTCTCCTTCCCACTCTATCTGTACTTAAAATGGAAAAATGTCCTCAGGTGAGGATAAAACTTCGGGTCATAGACCAGCATTATCCCCATTAATAAAATGTCAATCTACGAATAACTATTTCGTGAACAGCAGTCACAGACGATCCTCACTCTTAACTGAGATAAAGCCAGTGTAAGGTCACACAGGTCCACGCACTCAGATGTCCTCTTACTCCCAGGCAAGTCAACTCTTCAGTGCCCAAGTGGACTATTTTACAATCTGAGGTCCGGAGAGCCTACACGACTTCTAATCTGTGTACAGGAGAGACGGGTCCTGAGGTTCACACACTATTCAGGTTACTGATTAACCCGCCCCCCTGAAAGTGGGCCTCAGGGCCTGCGGAGCTGCCCCAACTCCTGGCCGGGCGGTTCACCACTCAGGAGACTGAGGGCACTTGGCTCTCCTGCTTTAGGGCTTCTCGGGAATAGTAGGCCACGCACCGTGGTCTGAACAAACCAGTCTCCCTAAAGGAAAAAAAAATCCATGTCAATTCGTTATTGCAAAGTTGTCCCAGTGAAAAGGTCGTTTTAGCACTGGTAAAGATTCTTCTTTCTTTACCAAATATCACCTAATCCAAATTTTCCTAAAGGAAAAGCAGCCCTGGCCAGTTGTGGCTCAAGGGTTAGAGCGCCGCCCCTTGAACTGAAGGGTTGTGGGTTCAATTCCCCAGTCAAGGGCATGTACCTGGGTTGCAGGTTTGCTCCCTGGCATGTGCAGAAGGCAACCATTTGATGTGTCTGTCATATCGATGTCTCTTTTTCTCTTTCTCTCCCCCTCCCTCCCTTCTACTCTTTCTGAAAAAAGAAAGAAAAGAAAGAGCAAACATGGAGGGGAGAAAAATAAATATATCCCTGGCTTTCTGAGCTGGCGGGAAACAGCCTGTGGCCCGGGCCTGGTGAAGGCCCAGCTCAGCGCCCAGGTTCCCCCACCCGCCCATCGGTGGGGAGCCCCGGGTGCTCGGTGCTTCACTGCGATGCTGATTTCAGCTCCCACTCTCCGAGCTGCACACCCTCCCGAGCCAACAGCCCAGCCTCATATCGGAGGAGAAGAGCTGCCTCAGCCCCTGGAGAAGGGCTGACATCAAGCAGAGGGCCCACCAGCAGCTACATAACCCTCCTCTGTCTTCTACAAATTGTTCCTCCTGCAATGAAGTTGGTGTTTCCAGTCTAATGATATTAATCAAATGGATTATATTTATCCAGTGGGACTAATCACATATTCCCCTGCTGTTCCCCCTAACGCGAGGCTACCATGACGCGAGATATAAGCAAATGGGTTCTAGTTAATAACTTCAGAGTTTAAATTTTCCTGACCTAGAAACTGACTTCTGCACAGAGTTTACTACTCAGCCGTCCAGACATTTCATTAACTGAAAAACACCGTATATTTAGATATTCTCTGGAATTAAAGAATCAAGGGCAGATGGGTATTATGACTTATCCTTTGCCACAACCTGTGATGGGGGATTGGTCAGGCTGAGAAGCAGAGGCACTGCCAATAATACCCATTCCTTAGAATGAGAGAGAAGTGATGTTTAAAAACCAAAATAAAACAAGAAAGAGGAATGTGAGAAATGAGAATTAATGATAAAACCAGTACACATGCAACAGTTTAAATCGGTGTAGATAATGAGTGAGTGTGTGGACACTTGTTTCTGTGGTGGATTAAGATAACCCAATACTTCATAATCCAGTATAATTTTACAAAATGGTGAAATCTATAATAGGTTTCTATTCAAATTAAAATAAGATCATTTCCTCATTCCTATTTTGATAGTGTTCCTTTACACAGCAATATATCTAATGGACTCAAAACATTATTCTGTAAAACTGACGAACATTTCATCATACATTTAAAATACAGAGCAAACCACACATGGTCAAAGCAACAACTCTGCGCCCTGGATTTCTAGTTGCTCTCTACGCTTGACCGAAGGTGAGGGTCTGAGAAGAAGCAAGGGTGGTTTTAGGGGTACGATGTGAGCATCACCACTTTCTTCTGCGAGAGTTTCTCAGTGGGAGGTTCTTGACCAGAATCTCTGGGTATCGTTTCGTACAGGCCAGTGTCCTGGGTCCTGACGGGAGTTCTGTGCACCTGCAGACAGGTAATTCCGACGCACATCTTTGGTTGAACATATCACAAACTTAAATCGAATACCTGCTCCCAAAACACAGGGACTTGTGGTCATTTTGCTTATCGTTCTTCATTGAGCTTCTAGAACAATGCCTGGTAGATAGTACATGCTGAGTAAATATTTGTGAAATGATATTTTGTCAGTTCCTTGAAAAGGAAACTAATGGAAATGAGTCCATTTAAATGTAGGAAAAGCAAATAATTTATATTTTTACATAATACAAAATTAATTTCGATTTTTTTCTTTTAATTTTATCAATTATTCATCAAAATTTCAAATATCTTGTTAATGGATTGAAATATTTAGAGTGATGAATAGTAACCTTTAATAGGACTTTAAGTAGGACTTTTATCTGTTTTGGCAAACAGACAAAAAAAAAAAAAAACTGAATCCTGACCACTGATAGAAAAAAATACTTAGAAAAAGGTTTTTTTAATCTTTTTTTTTATCCTCACCTGAGGACATTTTTTCAGTTTTTGTTCAGATAGAGTGGGAGGGAGAGAGAGGAAGAGACAGAGAGAGAAACATCGATGTGAAGGGACACATCAAGTGGCTGCCACCCACACGACCCAACCAGGGCCGGGGACAAACTGCAACCGAGGTACGTGCCCTTAGCGGGAACCGAACCCGGGTCTCTCCAGACCTCAGGCTGATGCTCTAACTGCTGAGCCAAACCGGCCAGGGCAGAAAAAGACTTTATATTTACTAATGAGATGAGCAAATCTTCACAACAGCATCCAAATCTTCTATGAGAAACAAGACCCGCACACCGGCAGCATCCCAGCCAGGCTGGCCGCGCTCACGTCTGTCCCCTCCCAGCGAAGCTGGGTGCGTGGACGTGGACACTCGGGGGAGAGCGTGCTTGTCCTTAGCCCAGTCATTTAAACCTCTGAGCCTTGAGTCTGTCCGAAGTAAAGTTACAACTATATTGCGGTGTTTGTTTTTTTTATCCTCACCCGAGGACACTTTTGCTTTTATCTTCAGATAGACTGGGAAGGAGAGAGGGAGGAAGAGAGAGAGAGAAACATCGACGTGAGAGAGACACATTGAGTGGCTGTCACCCACACAACCCCAACTGGGGCGGGGGACAAACTGCAACCATGGTACGTGCCCGTAGCAGGAACCGAACCCAGGACTCTGGTCCGCGGGCCGATGCTCTAACCACTGAACCAAACCGGCCAGGGCCGGGGTTTTTAAAATTAAATAAAAGTTCGTGTGAGAGTGCCTGGCACCGAGTGGACAGGCGAGGAGCATGGCTTCGCACTCAGGCTCGGCCAACACCAAGGACGAGCCCCTCTGACCACCGGCGTTCACTTCAGCATCAGGGTCTGCATGTTCCTGGCTCCTGCAGCTGGTGTTCCGGGAAAATGCTCCACTGTTTCCCAAAATGCAATATTTTGTTTGATCAGTATTATATGGATAATGTTATTCTGGATAGAAAACACAGGGGGTATTTTTGAATTGCCATTTTTTAAATGTTTTTATTGACTTTTTTAGAGGGAATAAGGAAGAGAGAGAGAGAAACATTGATGTGAGAGAGATACATTGATCGTCTGCCTTTTGCACGCCCCCTACTGGGGATCAAGCCGGGACCCTGGCATGTGCCCTGACCGGGAATCGAACGCGGACCTCTCAGTCCATGGGATGACGCTCAGGCCACTGAGCCACACTGGCGGGGGGCGATCTTCCTTTTTTCATGTTACATTGAAATGGGATTTAATCACAAGTTGTGTCGGTGTCTTTGGGCTCCAGGTGAAATGACTCGTTCACTGTGACACAGGAGGGGCAAGCGCTGTGGACAGACTTGCGAATACTTACGATGCACTCACACTTCAACATAGATTACAATTTTAGAAGAAGAGTTGTCAAGATAGGAAAGGCCTTCACAAAAAAGCAGTCAGTCACATCACGGTATGCTCTGACAAAGACTGTTGCAAAAAGTAGCAGTAAACACAGGCCACTAGCTGTCCTTTTAGGACTATTTTTAACATGAAGAGGTAGAGGTACACATCATCTTTCCGTAGCTCCTGACCTGGACATGGTGTGACCGTCCCTTTTACCTGTCAGCAGTTGTGACGATCATGACCAGCTCTCTCCCCTCTCCACGTGAACCTTCGCCAACCACAGCCTTTTTCTCAGTGACGCAGCAGGCCCTGCCCACGCCTGCCCACAAGCCTCCCTGGCTGCTGTGCGGTGCAGGACAAACAGGAACTGCCCTGCCCCGCCCTGCAACACTGACGCAGCCTGGCCCTCCCACCTGCCCTGCCCTGCCCTGCCCTGCCCCGTCCCTCCCTGCCCTGTGTCCCCAGCGAAGCCAGTCCCTCCCTGCAGGGTCCTCTCCCCAGTTTCTGCTCCGGCATCTCATGCAAGGTCTTCAGGCTCCAGCCCAGACATCTCCTGTTGTGAAGTTGCCAACAGCACTTTCTCCCTGAGCTGCACAGATTCAAACTCTCCAGGAACCGATGAAATCCCCGTGTGTGCACCAGCCCAGGTGTGCCCAGCACTCCCATTCCTACATCTGTCCGAGTTCCCCATTCATGTTTAGTAAGCATCTTAGAATTAAAATATCTAAAGCCACCCCCCACCCTGGCCAGTTTGGCTCAGCGGTTAGAGCGTTGGCCCGTGGACCAGAGAGACCCGGGTTTGGTTCCCCCTAAGGGCACGTACCTCAGTTGCAGTTTGTCCCCGGCCCTGGTTAGGGTCCTGTGGGTGGCAGCCAGTCGATGTGTCTCTCTCACATCCATGTTTCTCTCTCTCTCCCTCCCTCTCTTTCTGAAGATAAATGCAAAAATGTCCTCGGGGGAGGATAACTAACTAACTAAAGATAAAGCCACCCTCCCCCCAACCTGTGCTCTTCCTGTCTTAGTAAACCTCCCCTGCTGGCCGGGCCCCCCACCGGCCTCCTCAGTCTTTCTGCACACACTCTTCACCCTCGGCCTCAGGCGTTCGCACCTTTCCTCCCCTCTGCTCAGCAATCTTCCCCCACAGCCCCTGCCCCTGCCCGAGTCCTCCCGGCGTCTGCCCAGCTGTCATCTCAGTGGGCCTTTCCTGACCTCGGAAACCTCAGTTCTAGGACTCTCCTTTACCACCCCACACGTTGCCTTTTCCCTACGAATTATCACCTACTCATATGCTCTATAGTTCACTTACTACATTGTTTTGTCTGTTCCCTGATTATAATATGAGCTTAATGGCAAGAACTAGGTCAGCTCTGTTCCCTGATGAATCCCTTGGACAAATATGTTCAATAATGTACGTGGAATGAGTAGGTATTAATTTCACCATCAAAACGGAGGGCAGGGAGGCAGGGGGAGATTAAATGATGGCTTCTGAGTGGCCCAGAGAAGGAATTAAATCTGGTGGTCAAGGGCTGAGGTTTGGTCTGGGCTCCAGTCTGGGCTCCAGTCCTGGCTCTGTCACCTACTAGACCGGGGGCCCCACACCTGTGCCCAAAGCCCCGGGCCTCAGTTCGCCCACATGTGAAGCGGAGGACTAAGACCTCTGGTCTGGGGGCTGTGTGGGGTGTGTGACGAGCGTGTGGGGTGGAGCACCCAGCGCCCTCAGGGTCGGCTGTCCTACTACCTGGCCAGGTCTCTGGGCTCTTCTGTCTAGGCAGCCCCATTAGGGTCACACCACCGATTCACACTTTAGTTATTAAGGAATTGCAGTCGGGGCTCCGTTAGCTCCTGGGATTAAGATTCGAATGAGAAACGGCCCTGCTCTCAGAGAGCAGACGGATGACAGGACACCTGCGCAGGAGCACAGCTGTCACTCAGGCCGCCACGGGACGTCTGTCGGCGGGGATGCTGGCCCTGTTTGTAAAAGGTGAGGAGGCGTTAGACCAGCATCCAGTCTGTGCTCTGGGTAACGGCGAACCAACTCCACGATCTTTACAAACGCACAGTCTATCTTCCACGCACTGGGGCTGAGGGGGCAAGTGACTTGGCACAACAGACTGGCGGTGCTGCGGCTGGTTGTTCTGTCACGGCTGCTGGACGGCAGCACGTGCTGCGCCGAGCTGGCCCGGTGTCACGCACACCTGCAGTCGTCTAAGACAGAAGCTAGGCGAGCTTGTGAAGAAATCACCGTACAGAGCAGGGCCTTGGAGCGTGTCTCCCGCAGAGGCTCTTGTCCTGAACTCTGGGGATGCTGGGTTGTGTGGTTACAGCCCCCCTGCAGGCTCGACCAGCCCCACCCCCAACAAGAGACTCACTTGATCTGTGCCTTCTAGTCCTGGTGGCCCCACCCTACTGAACTTGCCCCTGCAGTGGGGGAGGCGGGCTGCACCCAACCCGAACCCGATCCTTCGGGGGGCTAGGTTTGGAGACTCTGGCTGTGGAGCAGGGGCCACTCTCCCCCCACGGAGTGCCTGACCGAGCTGCCCCAAGCAGGGGATCCCCTCGCTTGGTCTTCCCTGGGTCCCTCTGGCCCTACCAAGCTCGCACCTTGTGGAAGGGTTTCTGGGTTGTGGTCACCTGGGCCCACTGTACAGTTTTTCTTCAGAAGGCTCTGCAGGAAGACCAGGTGACCTCAGGGGGTGTTGGAGTAGCCAGCAGGTGGAGGCGGAGCTCAGGGTGCCTTGGACCTTTTATTGATCTGCTCCTAGCTCTCAAAGCTGGAGGAAGCTAACCCTTGTACACAGCTTGGCCCCTCCCATCACGGCCAGGACCCGTCAAGGCAGCCACAGATAGTTGAGAAAGTAGTAGCTCCAGACAGGTAGCCCAAGGTTGGTTATCCACAGCGGCTGACATCAACCTGCACCGGAACTCTGCCCAAGTGGGTCCAGAACCAACACAATCAGTGGTAGGCTTCAGGCCACATCAGAGCTTGACCCAACTAGCCACAAAGTGGCATACCCAAAGGGGGATTCCAACAGGTACCAGAACCTACTGGAAACAACTCCATATTGGGAGTCAGCCCCTGCACATCAACATGTACACTGTACTCGAGTTCTGTCCTTATCGTCAAAGGGTTCACTCTATCTACAAGCAAGCCAACAGCATTCAAGACTCAACTACAACAGGGGATGCCCATAACCCATACAAAAATCATTTCTGGAGCACCTCGCTCAGGTGATCTGGAAGAATGTGCCACTGAGCCCCACAAGACACAACCTCATAAAGCCATCATAACAAGTTTGGGAGTCATAGGAGATCTACCGAACACACAGAGACAAACATAAAAAGGCAGACAAAATGGGGAGACAAAGAAGTGTGCCCCAAATGAATGAAGAAGAGAAATCCCCAGAAAAAGAATTAAATGAAATGGGAGCAACCAAGACACCAGATGCAGAGTTTCAAAAAAGGAAACGGCAGTTATAAGCAGGCTCAAGGACTGCTGTCTGATCCCAGTGAGAACTTAAAGCGATAGTAAGCATTAAAAGTGACACAAAAACCATAAAAAAGGAACCAGTCAGAAATGAAAAACACAGTATCTAAAATGAAGATTATACTAGAAAGAATCAACAGCAGGTTAGATAGACACAGACTTAAAGTGAAGGAATGGAAAAAGATATCCCATGTGAGTAAAAACAAAATTAAAAGCTAGGATAGCAATACTTATGTCTGACAAAACAGACTTCAAAACAAAGGCCATTACATAATACTAGAGGGATCAATCCAACAGGAGGATATAACCCCTGTAAACATATATGCACCCAATATAGAAGCACTGAAATATACAGAGAAAATCTTGGTGGAAAGATCATGACAGTACAGCCATAGTTGGGGATTTTTTTTATCCTCACCCGAGGACATTTTTGCATTTATCTTCAGATAGAGCAGAAAGGAGAGAGGAACGAAGAGAGAGAGAGAGAAACATCGATGTGAGAGAGACACATCGACTGGTCGCCACCCACATGACCCCAACCAGGGCCAAGGACGAACTGCAACTGAGGTACATGCCCTTAACGGGAACCAAACCCAGGACTCTCTGGTCCGCAGGCCAATGCTCTAACCTCTGAGCCAAACAGGCCAGAGCATAGTTGGGCATTTTTAACAACCAATTCACATCAATGGATAGATCTTCCAGACAAAAAGTCAACAAGGACATAGTGACCTTAAACAACACACTAGATCAAACGGATTTAATTGGTATTTACAGAACATTTCATCACAAAGCAGCAGAATACACATTCTTTTCAAGTGCAGATAGAATATTCTCTAATAGAGACCACATGCTAGGCCACAGGATGAGTCTACAAATTCAAGAAGACTGAAATCATATCAAACATTTTCTCTGACCACAATGATGTGAAACTAGAAATCAATTACAATTAAAAAACTCAAAAACATTCAAACACCTGGAGGCTAAATAACATGTTATTAAACAATTAAGGGGTCAAACATAAGATCTAGGAAAGAATAAAAAGTTACCCGGAGACCAGTGAAAATGAACACACAACAACCCCGAATCTATGGGACACGGTGAAAGCAGTCCAGAGGGGAAAATGTATTGCATTACAGGCCTAGCTCAAGAGGCAACACGATTCTAACATAAACAATCTAATCCTGCACCTAAAAGAAGTAGAAAAAGAGCAATAAATAAAGCTCAGAGTAAGAATCAAGGAGAAAATAATGGATTAGAGTGAAAATGACATCGAGACTGAAAAACGATACTAAAGATCCATGGAACTAGGAGTTGGCTCCTTGAAAAGATGAGTAAGACTGACACACCTTCAACCAGACTCATCAAGAAAACGAAAAGACAGGACCCAAATAATAAACTCAGAAATGATAGAGAAGTAACAATTGATACCACAGAAATACAAAGAATTGTGAGAAAATATTATGAACAATTATATGCCAACAAATTGAATAAATTATGAGAAACTTACAATCTTCCAAAAAAATGAATCAGAAATAATCAGAAAATCTGAATAGACCAAATACAACTAATGATATCAAAGAAGTAAAAACAAACAAACAAACAAAAAAAACTCCCCACCAACAAGAGTCCTTCTTAAATTATTCCAAAAAATTCAAGAGGAGGGAAGACTTCCAAGCTCTTTTTATGAAGCCAGCATTATACTAATTCTAAAACCAGAGAGAGACACTACAAAGAAAGAAAATTATATGCCAATATTTCTGGTGAAAATAAATGCTAAAATCCTCAATAAAATATTAGCAAGTCAGATCCAGCAATGTATTAAAAAAGATCATTCACCAAGGGGATGTAAGGTTGGTACAATATTTTCAAATCAATAACTGTGATACATCACATAAATTAAATGAAGGCTAAAAATCACATGATCGTATCAATAGATGCAGAAAAGGCGTTTGATAAAATCCAGCATCCATTCATGATCAAAGTTCTCATCAAAGTTAGAATAGAAGGATCATACCTCAACATAATAGAGGCCACATATGACAAACCCACAGCCAACATCATACTCAATGGGCAATAGCTAAAAACATTTCCCTTCAGAACAGGAACAAGACAGAGATGTCCACTTTCACCACTCTTATCATAGTACTGGATGTTCTAGCCACAGCAATCAAACAAGAAGAAGATATAACAGGCATCCAAATTGGAAAGGAGGAAGTAAAACTGCTATTATTCACAGTGACGTGATAATGTATATAGAAAACCCAAAAGACTCCACCAAAAAACTATTAAAATTGATAAATGAATTTGGTAATGTAGCAGAATACAAAATTAATATTCAGAAATCAGTGGCATTTTTATATACCAATAATGAACTACCAGAAAGAAAAACTAAGTAAACAATCCCAATTACTATAGCAACAAAAAAATAAGGTACATCAGAATAAATTAAACCAAGAAGGTAAAAGACGTGTACTTGGAAAGTTATAGAATACTGAAGAAAGAAATGGAGGAAGGCATAAATAAATGGAAGTATATACTGTGTTCATGGATAGAAAGAATTAACATCATTAAGATATCCATACTACCCAAATCAATCTGTAGATTCAACACAATTCCTATTAAAAGACCAATGGCATAACTCATAGGTCTAGAACATATATTCCAAAAATTTATATGGAACCACAAAAAGTCTGAATAGCCTCAGCAACTTTAAGAAAGAAGAGCAACATTGGAGGTATCACAATACTTTATATCAAACTATACTACAAGGCCATAGTAACCAAAACAGCATGGTTCTGGCATAAGAACAGGCATATAGATCATTGGAACAGAAGAGAGAACCCAGACATAAACCCACTCCTTTATGGTCAGTTAATACTCGAGTAAGGAGGCAAGAACATACAGTGGGTAAAGACAGCCTCTTCACTGAATGATGTTGGGAAAGTTGGACAGGTACATGCAAAAAATGAAAGTAGACCACCAACTTACACCATACACAAGAATAAACTCAAAGTGGATTAAAGACTTATATGTAAGTCCCGAAACCATAACAATCTTGGAAGTTGAAAACATAGGCAGTAAAATCTCAAATATTTCTCGCAGCAATATTTTCATCAATATATCTCCTCGGGCAAGGGAAACAAAGGAAAAAATAAACATATGGGACTACATCAAACTGAAAAGCTTCTGCACAGCAAGAAACCAGTAGCAAAATGAAAAGGCAACCCACTGAAGGAGAGAACATTTTCACCAATGATATATCTGATAAAGGGTTAATATCCAAAATATATGAAGAACTTATACAACTCAGCATCAAGAAAGCAAACATCCAATTAAAGAATGGGCAAAGGATCTGAATAGACACTACTCAAAAGAGGACATACAGATGCCCAACAGGCATTTGAGAAGATGCTCAACATCACTAATCATCAGAGAGATGCATATTAAAGCCACAGTGAGATACCACCTCACACCTGAAAGAATGGCTATCATCAATAATCCACAAACAAGTGCTGCGAGGGTGCGGAGAAAGGGGAGCCATACCGCACTATTGGTGGGAATGCAGACTGGTGCACCCACAGTAGAAAGTGTGGAGTTTCCTCAAAATAATTAAAAATGGAACTGCCTTTTGAGCGAGCAATTCCACTTCTGAGAATATATCCAGAGAAACCTGAAACATTAATTTGAAAGAAATATGCCCCCCTATATTTATTGCAGTGTTATTTACAATAGCCAATCCCCAGAAATAGCCCCAGTGCCCATCAGTAGATGACTGAATAAAAAAGCTGTGGTACATTTACACCATGGAATACTACTCAGCCATAAAAATAGAAGAAAATCTTACTTTTTGCAACAGCATGGATACATTTGGAGAATATTATGCTAACTGAAATAAGCCAGTCAGAGGGAGACAAATACCATATTACTTCACTTATATGTGGAATCTAATGAATAAAATAAACTAACAAACAAAATAGAAACAGACCTATGGATACAGAGAACAGACTGGCAGCCGTCAGAGGGGAAGGGAGTTGGGAGGCTGGGTGAAAAAAGTTAGGGATTATGCAAAACAACAACAACAACAAAAAAAAACAGACATAGACAACAGTATGGTGATTACCATAGAGAAAGGGGGTGAGGGATGAAGAAGAGGGTAAAGGAGGTAGAAAAGGGATTTGACGACTTTGGGTGATGAACACACAATACAATATATGAAAGACATATTATAGAGTTGTACACTTGAAACCTGTATAATTTTACTAACCATTGTCACCCCAATAAATTCAGTAAAAAAAAGAAATAAATTATTGTAATCTGGACCATAGACAAAAGCAAAGACCTCCCCCATCCCCCAAGAAAAGGAGAAAAGGGAAAAATGGGGTAGAAACTGACCAGCTTATGGGTTCAGCTGTCCTCACCCTAACTTTGTTTTCCTTGAGGGTCTGTCATTTCTGGAGGCTGAAAGCCCTTTTACATTTGGTGTTAAGGATGCTTTTCCTTCCAAAACATGTAAGGAATACAGAGGCTGGCTCGAAGGACTGCAACCGTTACTGTGCCGTCAGGAAACAGGCAAAGCGAGCAGAGGAGACGTGGAAGCAGGTTAAAACTGACTTACAGATGTCGGTAGCAACAAGCTTATCTGAGTTAAAATCCTAGCTTATCACTTACTAGCCCTGGACCTGGGGCAAGTTACCGGAGGACACTGAGGCTCAGCTCTGTCATCTCAACAACAGGACAGCCAGCTGCTCTTGCCTGATGCAAGGAGGAGCGTCCCGGGGCACAGTCTGCGGGGCCCCGCATGTGGCCAGGCCAGGGAGTCAGCACGGTGGCGAGAGCTCCCGGCGCCTGGTCGCTGCATGCGTAGAAGAAAGTGCCCTTTCTCTGACAATACTCTTCCAAATTGTCCTGATTTAAGACACCTATTTAGATTTTTCAGTGACTCAAATCAACTTTTTCCCATTATATAGTCGGAAGTAGTAAATTTATAATTAAAACATTTTTATTTTGGTGGTGAGAGTGGGCAAAAGTCTTCTTGGCAAATAAACGTATGCTGTGTTTCTTTTTTTATGGAGAAAATTGTGAAACCTTACTGACAATCTCCCATACACAATCCCCTACATGGAGACATATGCCATGCTCATGAACAAGAAGACCCTTTGTAAACTTCCATTCCCCACAAACAGACACGTTTCTGCTTCACTGCAGTGTCATTGACAACAAAGGCCACGTTTGCGTGTCCAGCTGCAGTTTCACAAGGGGCCACGTTTCCGTGTCCAGCTGCAGTTTCACAAGGGGCCACGTTTGCATGTCCAGCTGCAGTTTCACAAGGGGCCATGTTTGCATGTCCAGCTGCAGTTTCACAAGGGGCCACGTTTCCGTGTCCAGCTGCAGTTTCACAAGGGGCCACGTTTGCGTGTCCAGCTGCAGTTTCACAAGGGGCCACATTTCCATGTCCAGCTGCAGTTTCACAAGGGGCCACGTTTGCGTGTCCAGCTGCAGTTTCACAAGGGGCCACGTTTGCATGCCCAGCTGCAGTTTCACAAGGGGCCACGTTTGCGTGTCCAGCTGCAGTTTCACAAGGGGCCATGTTTGCATGTCCAGCTGCAGTTTCACAAGGGGCCACGTTTCCGTGTCCAGCTGCAGTTTCACAAGGGGCCACGTTTCCGTGTCCAGCTGCAGTTTCACAAGGGGCCACATTTGCGTGTCCAGCTGCAGTTTCACAAGGGGCCAGGTGCGTGGGCCTCCACAGGCAGGACTCTCACTGATGTTTCACAAAGGTGCTGTTCATAGGTTTGCATGAATTTTACTAGGAACTGGTTTTCTCCAGCAAGAAAGCACAAACGCTATAATGACTGAAGGATACTTGTGCTTAAATGGAGTTTACTAAAGAGTATATACTAAAAAAAAATGTCTAAACTACACCCTACACCAAAAACTGATGACAAGTGGCTCCAATGGTCACTTGGGGCTAATGCAAAAAAACAACCACTTTAAAAAAAAAATTTAATTCTGAATTCAGATGACAAATAGGATTAAGTAGTGAAATGAAGGCATCCTCGTAGCCTACACAATCGAACACCTGTTAGAGTCTCCATTTAAGTCGAGTACTGTTTCTCTGGGCTCCGGGTCAACTCCATTAAATATTTCTGGACACCGACTACATCCCGGACCTGCTTCTCCTTGCAGTAATGACAGACGCTGGCACGTTCCCAAAGATGTGCATTCGGCGGACGGGGTCAGGTGCAGCTGGAGAACGTGGGTTTGAATGAAAGGGAAAACAGCAACACAGCTTTTCAGTTGCTTTCAGCTGTCACAGGACCACAGCCTCCCAACGACTCTTTTTTTTTTTTTTTTATCCTCACCGAGGACATTTTTGCATTTTTTGTTCAGACAGAGCGGGAGGGAGAGAGAGAGAGAGAGAGAGAGAGAAACATCGATGTGAAAGGGACACATCGAGTGGTTGCCACCCACACGACCAACCAGGGCCGGGAACAAACTGCAACCGAGGTACGTGCCCTTAGCGGGAACCAAACCCGGGACTCTCCGGACCGCAGGCCGACGCTCTAACCGCTGAGCCAAACCGGCCAGGGCCCAATGACTCTTGTTAGAAATTTTTAAATGCCATAAGATTCTTTTCCCCTTAATGTTCAGTCTTGCAACGTAAAAATGTTATTTCCCTTATCTGCATATTGACTACTGATTAAATAAATTTGACAAAAATTAAGAGGATGCTAGAGTAAACATGGCCACGAACTATTTCCTGCTCTTCCCAACATGGGAGTGTACTTCATCACCCCTCAAATCTCGGCTGGCCCGGGACTGGCCTTGACCCAGAGGACATGAAGGTCCTAATTATGTGACCGCCACGTCTGGGCCCCAGGAGGCCTGCTGCTCTGCTCCCCATCTCGACGGACGAGGCTGTCCCATGAAACCTGCTTCCTTGTGGGTCATCCGCTGGAGGGCTGGAATGCCCGCCCACTGCAAGACAGCCCTGGGTCACGTGGCCCAGGTGGAAGTCCAGGTGACTGAGCGGCATGAGAGACCCCAGGAGGGAGCACCGAGTTCCCCCCATGCCCGAAGGCGTGAATGTGGGTGGCTGTATACCAACAGATAACTGACAGCAGTTCTTAAATCATTTAAATGACAAAAATCTCCTCTGAAATGTGTCATTTTAATATAAGATTCCCTTGTATCAGGTTCAGCCAAAGCTATATAAACAGAGAAGGGACAAAACATGTACGCATGGCGCAGTGACAAGGCAAATATACACAGCAAGTATTCTGACTTATTATCCCCCCTGAGAAACTACTGGCATCATGTCACGAAAGAAGTTTAAGAATCGAGAGAAATTTCTCCAAGGTGTATTCCAAAGCCAACTCTTATTTCAATTTCCCACCAACCGAGATCAAGTGCCTTCCAGGTACCTCCCAGTGTGCTCTGATCTGTGACTCGTGTCTCAGAAGTCCCACACACATTGACACGCAGCATCGTCGGAAAGCAGAAGACCACATTATTTAAGGAATAGATAATGCTAACTGCTGGGGCTTATAGATCGAAATTAAAATGCAGTAGACCTTCAGAAGGACACGGGAGACCTGGGGTACGAAGCGGTGTGAAAAGGGCCTCGTACACAGCAGGTGGCTGGAGCCAAGGGCGACAGGTGAGGGGCTGAGACCTGCAGCAGCCAGAGCGACCGCCTGTGGTAACTGTCCTCCCCCAGGCTGCGTGAGGGACAGGCAGACGTGAGGCTGTGGGCAAAATTACACTGGATTGATTTTTCAGAAATAAGTTTTCCTTTCTTCTAATCTACCACAACTTTATCTTTGTGAAGCTAAGGGTAGCTTTTGACCACTTTTACATATAAATATAAGGTTGTGCGGGTGAATATACGTATACATAAGTGGGGTGTCGGTGCTTAATTGTAAAAATATAAAAGTACTTTAACCGAGTGAATTCAGTCAATATTCCATGGGCTTCAGAGAGGGAATTCCTTTCATTTATTTGTTCAAACCTGGATGTATTGCTGCAGGAACACGAATGGCTCACAGACACGTACACAGAGCTGACAAGAAGGTATACGAGCCCTGGCCGGTTTGGCTCAGGCGGTTAGAGCGTCGGCCTGTGGTCCAGAGAGACCCAGGTTCGGTTCCCGCTGGGGGCACATACCTCAGTTGCATTTTGTTCCCGGCCCTGGTTGGGTCGTGTGGGTGGCAGCCACTCGATGTGTCCCTTTCACGTCGATGTTTCTCTCTCTTCCTCTCTCTCCCTCCCACTCTATCTGAACAAAAAAGGGTGAGGGAAAAAAAAAAAAAAAAAGGTCTATGAACACACCAGGAAAAAGAAAACAGTGAGAGAGCAGTTCCGAAAGTAATGTAAGTGACAGGAGTGGTCACGGAAAAGGAGGAGCATCGTCCTTCAAGACCACGATCTGTTGACCTGACCATCCCCCCGTTGGTGTGTGGGTAAAGACTCTGGCCCCTCTGTCCCCGGGGAGCCAGTCCAGGCCTAGAACATCCTGTCAACAAGCCAAACTTCCAGCTTCAAACACCGGTCAACAATAGCGAGGAAAAAGAAATATTTTCCCTCACGTCCTAGGCAAAGCCTTCACTGGATTATTCTGAAGACATTCCCAGTTGTGTTCAAAGATAATGGTTTTCTTAACTTAACCTCTAAGATTCCTGGACCACACAGCGTCCGATTCCCTGACAGGAGAAAGAAGGTCACAGGACAGAAAGTGACCTTGCAAGAGACCAAACGCCTGGCAGCAGGCTGGCCTCTGCCACAGGCCCCGCGCTGCCCCCTGTGGACTACTCCTGTCCGGTCACGCGGGCTGACACACTCCCCCAACACCAGTGGAGAAGCGAGGCCACAGCAGCGGCAGCTCCCTGGACAGGGACTCCGCTAGAGCAGGTCACATTGTTTCAGCAAGAACACAGTCACTGGCCTCCCCATGCCAAGCACCCAGCAGCTAGCAAGCAGGAGAGAAACCAATCCCTTTAAAAAATAGCAGGTTGCTAAGGAAAATAGAGACTAAGTTATTTTACATCATTTTCGCCAATTTCCCCAAGATGATGGGGACACGCCTCGCTTTGCTCAGCGTGGTATTTAAAACAAGCCCGGGTGTAGCTCCTCGCTCAGGAACCGAGGCTCCGGGGCGCCTGGTGTGAACAAGGCCAGGACCACAGCTGAGCGGGCTGCTTCCCAGACTCGGTGCTGAGGAAGCCTCGGCCTTCACCAGCCTCATTCAAGATGACGTTCACACCTCGTGCTCAAAGAAGTCTCTAGCCTAAAGTGAATGCGATTTAGCCTGCCTGACTTAAGCTTTAACAGCTGTGTGATGCTAGGTTGAAAGACTGCTGCAGTTGGCTTGATGGGAACTGTTTCAGAAGAGAAAAGCTTTCGGACTTTTTCTCAGATGAAGAAGGCAGAGCAGGTGCACACCGGAGCGCTAGCAAGAGTCTTGCCGTCCCAGGAGCAGCGCCCAGTGCAGGCTCGTCCCAGCAGCTCCCACGGAGCTTTCAAATCAATCTGGCTACAAGTTCTTCCAGGACCACTCCCCCTGGCCACTCCCAACCTCCAGCCTCAGCCCAGCACTTGTTTGCTACAATGTTCTTGGCTGTTCTCCACCCATCAAGTCCCAAGAGAGTCTGCTGCAGAGCAGCAAGTCTACCATCGGGTGCTTCTTGTACTGAAATGCACAACAGCAGGTAGGGCGGCGAGAGAGAACTCGGGGCACCCTCAGAAGAGACATGAGGTGCATGACGCTTTAGCTGTGACCCAGACTTCTGCTCCAAACAAGTCTTAAATGAAACCTGCCCTCCCTAGGGCCGATGTGGGGGGACATTTCCCACTCCTTTCCTGATAACACACAACTCCTCGCTTTTCCGGTGCACTGAGCACACTCCAGACATCTCCCGAGAACAGAAAGAGGCCCAAGTGGTTAATTTGCTGTTTCTGTTCCCAGTGCACAAGGAGGAGGACAGAAGGAAGGTCACGCATCTGCCTGCCAAGCATCTAGTTAATAGGTTTCTAGTTCCAAGCTGATCATGTCTACCCACCCAAGATCAGAGTGATGCTTTGCCAGGGGACGAAGCGATTTCTGGCTGCCCGGGGATCGGTGTGTGCCCAATCTCCCATTTATAAACAACCCCTGGCTCCTCAGACCTCCTGAGCCTGACCCTGGGATAATCATCGCCATCTGGCTGGCTGGGATCACCCCTGCCCCCCAGTAAGCCACAGTGCTGACTGCAAGCCAGGGCCATCCATATGGGGCGTGCCTGCTTGCACGCTGAGGAACCCAGCTTTCTCTAATTCTCTGCAAGCAGAGATGGGCCCTACCCTGCAGCTGTCATCAGAGCGAGAAGTGAAGGGCACAGGATGCCCATGAAGCTGACACAACAGACCAAACACTATTTCCAAAGTACAGGCCCGGGGCGTGCGGTACAACTGTCACGGACGAAATGCATCACCCTCACCCATACTAGTCATTTGAAGTGTTTCTCTTAATTCTTGCAATAAATGAAATAGACCAACTATAGAAGCTACATCTACGGTAACTGTTTTTGTTTTTTTTTCCATTTGACCATGAGAAAGCAGTACAATGTTCCCGGGTGTTCTGAAAGGTCAGTTTATGGCATTTGTCGACTCTCCGAGCTATGACTCAGAGACACTTTGACAGGCACCTTTGTAATCCCTCACAACGCTCTCCTAGTTGGTGTCTTTCAGGAGGAGATTTCTGAGTTATCTATCCCTTCATCAAACCCAAACAGCAGAGACCGCAATGCTGTGAACAAAGCCAGCTCTACTCTGGAGAACACAGCTCTGCCCGGGTCACCCACAGTGCCAGGACTCGCCTGCAGAAACAGAGACACAGTCACACCAGGAGGAACTGGCTACAGCTGAAGGGCGAGGAGCCAGATCTGGAGGACGCAGGGGCCCAACCCAGAGGCCGGGCTCCAGCACGGGGCTGAGCCTCTGGGGCTTCGGTGAATGACACCTGAAACATTTAACACCTGTACCTGTGGTTAGCTGTATTTTGTCTTTTCTTTAACTGATCTGTAGCAATAATCCCAACAGTAACATTACCACACCATCTGTGACTGATCCTGGATTTACTGGTTAGATTTCAGTTCCACTATTTGCCCAGATTTCCTGTGAAAAACTCACGTTGTGCAAAGAGACCAATACAAAGTGGATACACTCATTACCCACGGTGATACAGGACAACAGAGTGTAACAGGTATTCTGTCATTTTATTAAGAGTGGGCTAAAATTTCTGCTAAATAATATACTAATGTAAATATGACACACTCAAGCACACTGTTCTCAATAGGTTCGCTTTAGAGTGATTTAGTGGAGAAGTGTTATGTGGAAAATGCAGACATTAAGTCAAATATATAGTTAACTGCCCAGAAGTTAGCTTTAGGGGAAAAAAAATCCCTGAAAAGAACCAACAACAATGAGCTATTTAAAAATACTCTGCAGTAGCAGTAAATCTATACAAATATAAATGTGTTACATGAATGTATTCACACATTTTCAGTCAGAGTGAACTTTCATGCAAAACTAAATTAAAAGCAGAGAATTGATTTCTGTGGTTACCCAATGAAATATTTTTAAGTCGATTCCAAGTTGCAGCCATTTTTATAGGCAATTTCTTCACAAGTTGCTTCGTGACACTTTATGTTTTAAGGAAACATAACATCAACAATTCAGTGTTGCAAATGTCAATGTTACTGGCATCGTCTGTTATAGAGCTAACATCAGCAAGATCAGCGATTCATCTTGGAAAGATTTCAAAAACAAAAACTAAAATGGAGTTTTGAATCCAGAACATAAAGCAACATGTACAGCCTTCTGTGTGAACCTGCCAGTCACTGGCTCAACACTGCTAATTCATCCTGAAATACATCCTTGGTTCCGACAGCAACATCTGTGGGCACAACGACACCCTTGGCACAAGCAACTAAGGTGGGGTCACTGTGTTCAGGGCAGGATCACATGGAGATGGAGTTAACAAGTTCTATTATTATTATCCTTGTTATACTATTGGTGATTGGTTATGCTTTTAACTATACCTTCGTGTTTAGTTGATAGTAACAACCTATTCATCCTCAAAGAGACTTCTTGAGTAGAGATGGAATGGGCAGGGTTTGCCCTGGCTGGTGTGGCCCAGTGGGTGGAGCATCATCCTATGCACCAGAAGGTCGCTGGTTCCATTCCAGCTTAGGGCACCAAAAAGAAGGGGGGGGAGGGGCAGGGCTCAGTTCAGACTCCAGAGTTCAAATCCTGGTTCTAGCAAAGTCTAGCCTGTTGACTTTGGGGCAGGTAACTTCCCACACACGCCACCAGTTCCTCATGCGACACGGACGCCTACAGCAACCAACAATAGCCTCCTGTGCACTTCTGCGGAGGGAAAGGTGTGGACACGTAAGGGGCAGGAGGCCTATATCTGGCCCTTGAGGAGGTCGGGCTCGAGGGGCGGCGGTCATTCAGTGTGGAACCTCCCGGCAGCACTGCTACAGCGCCTGGCCGTCCCGCTCAGCCTCGTGGCAGGAGGGAGTGAGGTGGGCACCAGGGTCAGGGATGTGTTTGCTCATGGCGTGTCCAGAGGGCTCCTGTGTGCACACCCACACTCTCCAGCGAAACCCTCCCGTGTGGTCTCAGCGGCTAAACTATTCCAGTATACCTTATTTTCTGATGTCTTCGGTTGGTGCAGATTATATAACAATGTTAATTTCTCAGCATTCTTCTTAGGGCAGCGTTTTTCTCCGAGTGGCAAATTCTCAAGGACAAAAGAAGACAGAAGTAACTGAAGCAGACTCAGTCCTCCAGGGTACGGATCAACCAGCACGGCCAGAAAACGGTGTGGTGGCCACTTCCACCTCTGGCCAGAGCTGCTTGATTTATTTATTTTTTTATCCTCACCCAAGGACATTTTTGCATTCATCTTCAGATAAAGTGGGCGGGAGAGAAGGGGACGAGAGAGAGAGAAACACTGATGTGAGAGAGACACATCGAGTGGCTGCCACCCACACGACCCCAACCAGGGCTGGGGACAAACTGCCACCGAGGTACATGCCTTCAGCAGGAACCGAACCCGGGACTCTCTGGTCTGTGGGCCAACACTCTAACCGCTGAGCCAAACCGGCCAGGGCAGAAGCTGCTTGATTTACTATTTGTTTTTATTCACTGCTTTGACTGATTCGAAAGTAATGAATCCATGTCTGGGGAAGAAAAGTTTGACAGTGACTTGTTTTGACAAAAATATTCAAAACCTTTCCATGATTTTTAAATAGGTTCACATTTAATAGAATAATAAAAGCAGGGGCGATTGTGTCCCATTTAAAACTTGTCACCTCCATGAAACGTGTAGTTGTAGCAGACAGTGCTGAACACGGTCATCCGGCAGGACAGGAAACAGACAGGCACAGTGCTCGGAGCCGGACTGACGAGCTCAGGGAATTAGCATCGTCCACAATGTGAAGGCAGAAACGATCTGACTTTTGCTTTGAAAGAAGTCCCTGCACAGAGGAACAGTCACAGTGGTCTCAGCCAGGGTGACAGTAGGGATGATAAACTCACGTTACATCGATTTCATAATAAAGTGTTATGTTTCTGCATCTCAGCACATATATTCAGTCTTTCTCCCCTAAAAAAAACAGGTAAGTTAAAACTATGATTGCCCTGGCCGGCTCGGCTCAGTGGTTAGAGCGTCGGCCTGCAGACCAGAGAGTCCTGGGTTCAGTTCCCGCTAAGGGCATGTACCTCGGTTGCAGTTTGTCCCAGGCCCCGGTTGGGGTCGTATGGGTGGCAACCACTCAATGTGTCTCTCTCGCATCGATGTTTCTCTCTCTTCTCCCCTTTCTCCCTCCTGCTCTATTTGAAAATAAATGTAAAAAAAAAAAAAAAACACATAATTTTTTTCCATCTATAACATAACCACCCTTTTGAAACAAATGCCAATGCCTGTGTTTTAAAAGAGGGCACCCTATAGAATTAAAAAAACAAAATCTATTTTTATTTTAAATAATGAAAATGTTTCAACATACACAAACGTAGAGATACTGTAACGAAGCCCATTACCCAGCTTCAACCACTGCCAACGTATGGCAATTGTACTTCATCTAAATCCCCACCTGCAAATCCTAAACATATAAGCACTATACCAATATCACACTTAAAAAACTGTCCAAGATTCATTCAGTGTTCACAAATAGTATTATCTGCTTATATCAGAAATGTTATTTTATGATTGATTTGTTCAAATCAGGGTCAAAATAAAGTCTACACACGGCGATTGTTTGGCCTTGATCTCTGAGTCCCTGGTTTCCACCCCTTTGTTGAAGATCCTGATTTATTTCTCATCCTTTCTGCTAATGTTGTGGCCAGTGACTGATGAACACTGACCACGTTCATTGTTTCAGTCAAGGGTGTTAGAAAGCAGTGGCATTCTAAGTTGATCATTTCTTCATCAGTTATTAACTGGAATTTTTCTAAGAAGACAACACTTCCCTCACCAATGTGTTAGTACAGCTGGAGATACAGTTTGCAAAGAAAAGGCAGGGAAAAAAATGCTTGAGTCTTTCCCTGTGTAGACACAATTAGGTAATTACTGGTTATTTTTCGGTTTGGGGGCATCATTTCTGCCAAATCATTGAGGCCAGAAGTAAAGGTTTTTAAGTCTTTTTTAAGGGAACAATCTCAATGACTATTTATAGATCATATGTAGTTGGCAAAAAATACATTTGAATGTAAACCAAAATTAAAATACTTAAATTATGTAAGTGCGGCCAGATATTTAAAGAGATTTATACTAGAAAATGTTCAGTTTCCATATTCATGCATGTTCCTAGACTCTGTGCTCCCTCTCCTCCCTCGCTGCCTCTCAGTCTCACTCACGTTGCAAGAACACACAGGGCTCAGTACACTTACTAGTATGTGGCATATACAGACCAACTGTGACAATCACTGAACCCTTTAGTCACCAACAGGCCACCTACTGGGATCTTCCTTCATCTCAGCCTTAGGTTAACTAGGTGGAAAACAAAACTGTTTAAAATAGCACTACAGCCCTGGCCGGTTTGGCTCAGCGGTTAGAGCGTCCACCTGCGGTCCGGAGAGACCCGGGTTCGGTTCCCACTAAGGGCATGTACCTTGGTTGCAGTTTGTCCCCGGCCCTGGTTGGTCGCGCGGGTGGCAGCCACTCGATGTGTCCCTTTCACATCGATGTTTCCCTCTCTCTCTCTCTTCCTCTCTCTCCCTCCCACTCTATCTGTACAAAAAATGGAAAAATGTCCTCGGATGAGGATAAAAAAAATAAATGAAATAAAATAAAATAAAATAGCACTACATGTGCTACAAGGGTCACGATGCCCACAGTGTGTTCCTTCTGCCCCGCGGGGCGAGCCGGTTCCGCCATCCCAGACCCAGATGGCCTTAGCGTTTCTCTGAGCAGATGTGTACGTTCAGCCGCTCACTGGCTCTCTCCCTGATGGTCCCGTCATGTCTCTCCCAGAACATTTAAGTATATATATCAGCAGCATGTCTCCTCAAATTTTCCCTCATTTTTTCTCTCACCCAAAAAATGGTACCATTGCTATCCAATCATCTAAGCCAGAAACTTTATATTTTCTTCACTTTCTTCATCATACTGCACATTCAGTTGGCTCCCAAGTCCTACGAGTTCGACCTCAGCCACGCTGCTCAGACCACTCCTTCCTCCCGGCCCTGCCATGCTTAGTACAGCCTTTGATCAACTCCCTCCAGCTCACGGCTGTGGAGTCCTGCATTACTTCTCCCTCTCCAGTCTTTCTCCAAACCCACACGCACCTCCCTGCTCCAGCTAGAGTGATCTTCCATGATGTGACCCTTTCCACTGCCCCCTACCCCTGTGGTCAGAACCGTGCCGATGCCCGGCCTCCGCACCCCCGGCCCACTCCAGTGGTCGAAATGGGCGGTTCCCAGAACACAGCATGTTGTCCCGCGATCAGTTTCTCTGAACACACTCTCTCCATCAGGATGCCCACTCTCTCCCTGTCCACCCAAAGGGCACCCGCACTTCGGGATTCAGATAAACGTGAAGACTCAGAGACACGGTGGCATGTCCGTTCAGAAGCACTCCTGCCCCCTCAGTGTTGGAAGCCCGCCTCTCTCGCCCCACAGCCCCCTACAGACGTCCTGTGAGCACCCGTCCAGCGTCCCAGCCGCCTTGCTCGATCTGAGTCCTCTAGGCGACTGCGAAGGTGAGACTGCTTGAATCTGCAGTCCCCGTATCTAACACACGGGTCTCAAACTGCGGTCTCAAGTCCTCATCCTCTCCACTGTATTAAAATTATTGCTACACCAAAGACTTTTTGTATGTACACACACACACACATTGTATATCAATATATCAATATTTACCATTAAAAGTTAAAACTGAGAATTAAAAAAAATCAATTAACAACCCAATTACACCTAAATCATACAATATAAAATAGTATAATAATATAACACAAGATAATGTTGAAAAGAGGTTGTATTTTCTAAAACAAAAATGTATTGGTAAGAGCAGCACTGCTTTATATTTTTGCAAATTATATTACTGTCTGGAAGGTACTGGGTCTGGATTCTGTTCCTAAACTCAATCTGTCATTAGACACGTTGTTTTGATTGAAATTCATGAAGAAAATCCAGCTTCACACAGATATATAGTTAAAAGAGTAGTTTTTTAATAGTTTCTTCTTTTTAGATAATTTTGGGTATTTTACTTTGAAAATTCACTTAAACTTAACAGTGGTGTTTTCTTAACTCTGAGATCCATTGAGATGCGATGTGGGTTCTAAGACCGAATCTACAGTTTTCACTGTCTTAGTAGAACCTACTGCATTATGAATGAATCTTTTCCGAATCTACAGTTTTCACAGTCTCTAGAACCCACTGCATTATGAATGAATCTTTTCCGAATCTACAGTTTTCACTGTCTCTAGAACCCACTGCATTATGAATGAATCTTTGTCTGTGGAGGGCCTGGCAGCATCTTGCATTTTTTAAAACCTACGATTCACTGAATTATGCAGACCTTCCAAATTTCAATTCATTTCATTACACAATACAAAAAAGGCACATTAATTAATACCACCACCTGTGTCATCAGAAAGCTCTTTAGATACCATAAAGCTGCCAGACTCACAGTCGTAGATGTAATTTTTCCAAAATTTTAATTTTTACTCGAAAGATTGAATTTTGTCATTGGCAACAGGGACTGTCAACTATTTTCCTTGAAATGACAACTCTTTTGATTCAGTTTTGAAAAAATTCCTGTAAAGCACCCACTTGAATAACCAGAGTTTGTGTACAGTGGCCCTCGTATATCGGGTCAATCAGGTCCAGACTCTACCGTGACAATGAATTTCCGCGAAGCAGGGTTCCTTATTCACAGTCGTCCTGCTACTTCGCGCTTCCACGTTCGCAGCTTCACTCTATCGCGTTTTCTTCAAATGCTAGAGTCATTTTCTAAGTTCCCACGGACTTTGCTGGAAAACCAGCCAGTTTCCTTTGCATCTGAAACAACTGCGTTCCTTCAGGATGAAACAGAAACTTGTGTGTGCCTCACCCTGTGCACAGATAGCACAGGGATGTGTATTCGGGCCAAAGACTTAACAGTATTAGTTGGCTTTTAAGTTTTTTCCTTTATTTTTCATTTGCAGTTGAGATGCAATATTATACTAGTTTCAGGTATACAACCCAGTGACTAGACATTTATATAACTTATGAAGTGATCCTCCCAATAATTCTACTGCCCAGCTGACATGATACATAGTTATTACAAAATTACTGACTATTCCCTGTGCTGTACTTTATTTTCCTGTGACTATTCTGTAACTACCAATTTGTGCTTCTTCATCCTTTCCCCCTTTTTACCCATATCCCCAACACCTTTCCCATCTGGTAACCATCAAAAGGTTCTTTGTATCTATGAACTTGTTTGTTCATTTATTTTTTTTTAGAGTCCACATATAAATGAAATCACACGGTATTTGTCTTTCTCTGACTCATTTTACTCCCCATAATACCGCCTTAGCATAATCCATCCATGTTGTTGCAGATGGCAAGATTTCATTCTTTCTTATGGCTGAGTCATATTCCATTGTATTTATGCACCACTTCTTTATCTGTTTATCTACTGATGGACACTTGGATTACTTCCATATCTTGACTACTGTCAATAATGCTGCAATGAACACAGGGATGCATACCTCTTTTTGAATTAGTGTTTAGGAATTCTTCAGATAAAGACCCAGAAGTGGGATTGCTGGGTCCTTCATTGTCTCTTGTTATAGCCTTTGTTTTAAAGACTATTTTTTCTGGTATAAGAATTGCTATCACACAATTTTGTTTGTTTGTTTCCATTTACATAAAATATCCTTTTCCATCCCTTTACCTTCAGTCTATGTGTGTCTTTTGAGCTGAAGTGAGTCTCTTATAGGTAGCATATATGAGGGTCTTGTTTTGTTATCCATTTGGCCACCCTATGTTTTTTGACTGGAACATTTAACCCATTTGCATTTAGTTATTGCCATTTTATTATTCATAGTTTTGATCTATTTTTCCCCTTTTTTCTACTTCTTAAAGAAGTCCCCTTAATTTTCATGTAATACTGGTTTGGTGGCAATGAACTCCTTCAGTTTTTTTCCTGTCTAGGAAGCTCTTTATCTGTCCTTTGATATTAAGTGACCGTTTTCTGGGTAATCTTGGTTGTAGATATCTGCTTTTCATCACTCTGAATATTTCTTGCCACTCCCTTCAGGCCTAAAAATTTTCTGTTGAGAAAGCAGCTGACAGTCTTATGGGAGCTCCCTTGTATGTAACTAACACCTTTATTGTTGCTGCTTTTAAGATTCTCTGTTTGTCTTTATCATTTGCCATTTTTATTATGATATGTCTTGGTGGGGGTCTCTTTGGGTTCATTTTGTTTGGGCCTCTGTGCTTCTTGGGCTTGTGTGTCTATTTCCATTGCCAGGTTAGGAAGTTTTCTGTCATTATTTCTTCAATAGGTTCTCATTCCCTTGCTCTCTTTCTCTCTTCTCCTGATAGCCCTTTCATGCAAATGTTGGTATATCTGTCTTGTCTCAGAGTCCCCTGAAACTATTCTCATTTACATTTTTTTTTTCTTTTTTCTGTTCTGACTGCATGTTTTCTGCTGACTCAGTCTTCTGTGTCATCTAATCTGCTGTTGATTCCCCCTAATGTATTCTTCACTGCAGTTATTGTACTCTTTATTTCTGATTGGTTCTTCATGTTTCCTATCTCCATTTTTATGTTTCCTATCTTTTCGTTGAAGTTCTCACTGAGATCACTGAGCATCTTTATAACCAGTGTTTTGAACTGTGCATCTGGTAGATTATTTGTCTGCATTTTGTTTATTTCTGTTTCTGAAGTTGTTTTTGTTTTGTGTCTGTTCTTTCATTTGGGACACATTTCTTTTCCTCCTCATTTTGGCTGCCTCCATGTGTTTGTTTCTGTGTATTGGTTAAGGCTGCTATGTCTTCCAGTCTTGGTAGAGTGGCCTTATGTAGTAGGTGCCCTTTGGGGTCCAGTCCCAGTGTTTCTGGTAACTTTATTTGAGTGCTCCAGCTGTGTCCCTTGTGTGTGTTGTGTTTGCCCTCCTGTTGTAGTTAAGTCTTGACTGTTCTTGACATATCAATGAGACAGACTGACCATCATGC
Organism: Molossus molossus; assembly: GCF_014108415.1. Lineage (NCBI taxonomy): Eukaryota > Metazoa > Chordata > Mammalia > Chiroptera > Molossidae > Molossus > Molossus molossus. Next base: position 4,921,423 of record NW_023425359.1, on the reverse strand, counting down.
TTGACTGTGAGGACTGGCTGTGATTATAGCTGAGGAGCTTTTGTGCATGAGCTGACCCTATGGAGCAGGATTTGCTTTAAGGGGCTCTGTTGATTGCCAAGTCTTCCCTTTGAGTGTGTTGTTCATGGAGGTGGTGGGTGGCGCTCTGGTGTGGTCTGAAGCTGGCCACTGGGTGTGTTGATTCTAGGTCCTCTTGGGAGGTATAGGCCAAGGTCAGCTGCTGCTTGTGCCCTGCCTGGGGCCACTTGGCATGAGCTACAAAGTTATCTGCTGATGATTTCCACTTGTGCTGGGCTTGGAGATGCCTGGGAAAGGCTAAGTCACGAACTGAGACTGGTTGCCACTAAGACCGGGCCTGGGGCTACTCAGTAAGACTTACGGAACATGCCGAGTCTAACGTTGCCTGTTTGGAATTTGAGAAACTTTGAGAGATTTTAGGAAAGTCCAAAGCATAAGACAAGAGAGGCCATTTGCATTAAAAAAAAAAAAAAAAGCCACTGGAAGTGGCTTGGGTGGGCCCACAGGTTGGGTGGGGTGGGATCTCAGGGAATCACCAAGACAGGGCTAACAGCCTTAGCCAGGTTGATGGAGACCTGTAAGGGGAGGGCTCAGCCAAGGAACAATGGCTCTGCCAGCACGTCTGTCTGGGAGAATGCTGTCCCCCAGCTCCAATCAGTTCCTCCCTGCATGGTCCTGGTGCGTTTTGAGGTGTTGCCCCATTGCTGGAGCTCAGAGGACGTGAGTTCAAGTAAGTCCATGCACAGACTCTTTAAGAAAAACACCTGGGACTCCAGCAGCCTCCATCTCACCACAATCCCCACTGGTTTCATAGCCTGGCATTGGAATTGTGGGCTGCAGGGCCTGATGTTGGGCAGAGACCCCTCATTCCTCAGGGGGAACCTCCACAGCCATGATATCCCTTCTGATTTTTAATTCCCACGTGTGGGTGTGGGACCAGCCCACTCTGCGTCTCAGACCCTCCTACCCCTCTTGATGTGGCTTCTTCTGTAAACCCTTCTGTTCAGCTAGACTTCAGGCGGTTCTCAATGACGGTTGTTCTGTAGTTTAGTTGTGGTTCTGATGTGTACCTGGGAGAAGGTAAGCATAGCGTTGACCTACTCTGCCTTCTTGACTGGAATCCACCATGTTAATAGCAGGCTTCTTTTTAACTGCTTCGTCATAAATGTTCTTAAATGAAATACATGTGGGCAAGGTATAATGGGGAGAGTTCACGATCAAGTGCAGCCCAACTTCACGCCTCAATTCCCGCTATGGAACCAGCAGTTGGACTTGTTGTTTTTACACCATCAGTGCAAATCTCCACGCAGAACAACGTCATCTCAGTATTTGAACATAAATAGCTATGACCTGCGAGTCCCTGAGAGGGTCTTGGGGACACCCAGAGCTCCCAGACCACACTGTGACACCTAGAACACAAGCTGCACCCAGAGCACTGTGGGTAAAGGGCTGGACAAGATATCATGTGGGCTTCATCTGTAACAACAGGACAGTCCTGTTGGTGGCTCAAAGGCATGTGTGAATGTGTGTGTGTATGTGTGTGTACACCATGGAGACCCTTGAGTAAAAGTTAGAGTAAAAACTGACTTCGTGCCAAATGTTTCCATTCTAATATGGGACTAAACTACAAGGAGAGAATTATGTCACTCCATTAATTGCACCATTTTTGGCTAGAAGAAAATATAACATTTTTGCTTCATGTTATATAGAGACTTGTCATCAATGCTATTTTAATTATTTTGAAAAGCAATTTATCTACATAATACTTAACTGAGCTACTATTGTGAACTTATAAAAGATGAAACAGACAGAGGTGAAAAGATTTAAAAGATTCACTCTGCCAGACCGAGTCAGGAACACTGGCAGATGGGCACGGTGTGTTCTGGGAGATACAGCCCCACCCCATCACTGTCTACATGACTTCTTTTACCAGTGAGTTGGTCAAGTAGGTATGTCTTGCCCTGGCCAATTTGGCTCAGTGGTTGGAGCATTGGCCTGCGGACAAGAGAGTCCCGGGTTCAGTTCCCGCTGGGGACACATACCAAAAAAAAAAAAAAAAATGTAGGTATGTCTTACTGTTACATAAATCAGAAATTCAGAATTTTTTTGCCACAACCCCTAAGGTTTCATTCTCTTATACCCACCTCTCATTCAAACGGCCTGTAACCCTGACCACACTGTTGAATCATCATGTCAGTGGGCTGATGCGATGTGTGTATGTTCAGAGAGAAGCATCATGTTTGCTCCAGTGTGGGAACCGCTATCACGACAGGAGTTAAATCTATAATCCTGCCAACGCTGTGTGAAAAGAGAGTAGTATGTAAATTAACTTGGTTCAGGTGTCCCCTCTTTAAGAAAGGTATTGTTGCCCTGGCCAGTTTGGCTCAGCAATTGGAGCATCAGCCCTGCGAAATGAAGGGTCACAGGTTCGATTCCCGGCCTCAGTCGGGGTCTTACGAGGGGCAACCAATCAAGCTCTCTCTCTCCCTCCCTCCCTCCCTCCCTCTCTCTCTCTCTCTCTTTCTCTCTCCCTCCCTTCCTCCCTCTCTCCCTTCCGCTCTATCTAGAAATCAATGGAAAAAACATCCTCGGGCGAGGATTAACAACAACAAAAACAGAGAAAGGTACTGATTTCCTGTCCTCTCACAGAGAGACAAGGGCAATCCCGCCATGGCCTTGAGAGCACGCGTCATTCCGCGCAGAGGGCACGTGGTGAGGGGTGTCCCTCCCTTTCTCTGACACTTCTCTCAGGGACTCTTCAAGTCCCTTTGGCCCTTGCTGCTCTGTGGAAGCAGAGTGGCCAATTATACAACTTTCCTTACAAAAGCACGTACAGCCAAGTACTTTTTATAGCACACAATTCTAAACCTATAATAAGCATCAGGAAAAAGGAGCACAAAAGCTTTTTAAAATTAAATAGATACTTTTAAATAACTGGTGATACCAACAAAGGTCACAGAGAGTGTCTCACTGTCAAGGGTCCAACTGGCAAAGAAATTATGAACCTGACATTTTGAAATTAGAGAACATTTTAATATCCATTCTTTTGGGCTCAGAAGCAAGCACCTCAGAATAACAATTCTACCCGAACAGAAGATGAAGCCCGTCAGGGAAGGATTCCCTTCGACAGGCGTCCCTCGCCCCTCAGATTCGTGTTAAAACATGGTAGCACCTTCCATCAGCTGAGAGCTGCCCGTGTGCCAAGTACGCTGTGGGTGCTTTCTTTGGATTTTACCATTTGTTCTTCATGGCAACTTTATGAAGGAGGCGCTTTTAGATCCCTATCATCCAGATAACAAAGCTGGGGCTTAAAGTTTAACTACTGTGTAAAGTGACTGAGGCAGTGAGGAGTGAAGCTGGCTTCTAAGCTCGGGGCTGCTAGCTCCAGAAGGGACATTCTTAACTACTGTTCTGGAAGCCTCCCAGAACATCTGCAATTCTCTAGTGCATCATTATTAATTTGACAAAAATATCTAACAAGCACTGCTATCTATCAGGCATGGCAAGATGCTGACAGTGTGATGATAAATACGAAAGGATGCTTATTTTTTTTCACAAACACCAGGTTCACCAGCACATCACTCTTCGAGTTGGATTGGTATACATTTGTTGTCATTTCTGTTTCCACAGAGGTGCTCCAGATGTCACACTCACTACAAACACAATGACTGCCCACTGACTCAGCCAGGACATACCCCATGTACCTGGTGGGGTCAGGAAAGTCACTGTTCAGGCCATAAAGGTGAGTTCTACCCCCAAAACCTGATTCGGCCTCTTGACAGACCTCCCTGGACAAAAGGAGATACTTGAATACTTTATACTTTAAAGTATATGGTGTCATATTTTTAAAAACATAGATCAGAATCAGTCAAAATATAAGAAAATAGAGGAGGACAAATGGCATACAAATGAGGCCTAGCTTCGGAATATGGCACATTAACTCCATGGATATTATAAATTCACCGTCACTTTTATTGTTGTTGTTAATCCTCACCTGAGAATATTTTTTCCATTGATTTTTTTTTCTTATAGAGAGTAGAAGGGAGGGGATAAGGTAGGGGGGGAGAGAGAATCATCGATGTGAGACACATCAGTCGGTTGCCTGCTGCCCGCACCCCAACTGGGGATGAACCTGCAACGCAGGTACATGCCCTTGACCAGGAATTGAACCCGCGACCCTTCGGCACAAGGGCCGACACTCTAACCGCTAAGTCATGGTCGCTCAGGGCCATCACTTTTAATTCAAAAGTTCAGTGCCAATATGGACATTATTTGTGATACAGAGGTAAAACATGTATCACTCACAATACACCAAATTCCATATCACTGTAGGAACATCTAGACAAAAAATGTGGAGCAGTTAAGATGCTAGCGCTGAGGTTAGCAAGCTCTTCCTTAAAGGGCCGAGAGTTTCCCAGCGTCCGCTGCATCTCCTCGGTGCTGCTGCTTCGGCACCGAGGCAGCATGGCCAGTGCCGGACAGACCAGCGCGCTGCTCCTGGTGACACTTGACCGAGAAGCACAGGAAGTGGGCGGCTGTCACCTGAGGGCTGTGGTTTGCCAGCCCCTGTGAGATACTGTAGGAGTGGGGAAGAGTTGAAAGACATTTCTACGAGTTTCTTTTTGATATTTTATAATATTGCTTAATATATTTAAAAAGGAGGAAATGTGCACATCTCAATAATCAAGCTATCATTTACAATTTAAATTCAAACCAGAAGCCATTTTTAAAAAATTTTTATACCCAATTCTTTACCCCCTTGAAATAGTTTGCAATTTCTAGGCTGAATTTTAGGGCAAGAAGTTCTTCTAAAGTATTTAGCCAAACAGCACAACCTGGCCTCAGGTAGTCAATCGATGGCATTTACCGACTGGTCAAAAATGTGTTCTCTTTCTAAGCACAGTAAGAATTCACACTTGCAAGAATTTCCCTGTCACCAAGAAGCTTAAAATCTAACAGATTAGTCAACTGTACTATCTTTCTTTACGCACTAACACTTGGCACGAACAGTATGAACATCCATAGAAACAACTGGCATGTCCATGACAGGAAACAAACAGTACATCAGCTTCCGAGGGTGGAATTACTCAAGTATGTAAAAATATAGCCCTGGCCGGTTAGGCTCAGCGGTTAGAGCATCAGCCTGCGGTCCCGAGAGACCCGGGTTCGGTTCCCGCTAAGGGCATGTACCTCGGTTGCAGTTTGTCCCCGGCCCTGATTGGTCATGTGGGTGGCAATCACTCAATTTGTCCCTTTCACATTGATGTTTCTCTCTCTCTCTCTCTCTCTCTTCCTCCCACTCTACCTGAACAAAAAAATTGTCCTCGGGTGAGGATAAAAATATAAATAAAAAAAAATACATGCTCCAGCCCCAGCCAGTTTGGCTCAGCAGTTAGAGTGTAGGCCCTTGGACCAAAGGGTGGCAGGTTCGATTCAGTTTAAGGGTACATACCTGGGTTGCAGGTTCAATTCCCAGCCCTGGTCTGGATCATGCGGGAGGCAACTGGTTGATGTGTCTCTCTCACATCAATGTTTCTCTCTCTCTCTCTATCTCTCTCTCTCTCTCTCTCTCTCTCCCCCTTCCACCTTCTCTAAAATTCAATGAAAAAATATCCTTGGGTGAGGATTCACAACAACGACGACAACAATTTACATATCAATAGATCTATATATAAATATACTAATATATATATATATCAGTATATCATAATAATTATAGTGTATATCCTAGTATATCTGTATTCATCTTAAGTAGAAGTATATTCAGTTTTAGCTTATGTATGTATATTTCTACCTAATATGTTTATTCACTGAATTTACAATATTTTGTAAGTTCAAAACAAATGGTAAGTAAAATACTTAATATTCATTTTCCAAGCTTCAAGTTCATTGTTATGATGGTAGAAAAAGTGAATTAGTATTATGCCACAAAAGCAAAGAAAATAGAGTGCCATTATTCTGCAGATAACAATAAAGCTAGAATTCTTCTAATTAGAACATAAATTTTACAAAATAATTTCCTAAGTAACTTCCAAACTGCAAAATACATTGTGAAAGGAAATTACGTTAGAGCAGCAGCTACATCAAAAGAGAGGCCCCCCGAGAGGCCTGTGGTCACCTGAGGGACAGCAGTGTGGAGCAGGGACGGGTGCCGAGGGCGGGCTGGGGGCAGCGAGGTCGGGGGCAAGGTCATGTGTGAGGAGAAGGAACAGGCTGGTCTTCAGGTGCAGAGTTGGAGCCTGATATAAGGCTCTGGTATAAGGATGCAGAAAACAGCACAGAATTAGGGAATGGGGAATATTTACATGGCAAAATCATCAGGTCTTGTCAATTGATTACATGTGGAGGGTCAGGAAGGAAGAACTAGAATTTCTAGCGTAGCTGATTTTGTGAAAAGTTGAAATATAACAAACGGAAATTCAAAGGGGTCAGCGGGGAGGGGAATTAAGGAATTCCGAGACATACACCCATGTGGAGAACACACCGGATGTGTGAATGGTGATTTTAAACTATTCTGACATTACGTGTATTAAGCGTGATCCGTGCACCAGGAACTTACATGTAGAACCTCATGACCCCTCCCAAGGCCCTGCTGGTCCACATCTCACAAGTAAGGGAACTGATGTCTCCTGAGGTTAAGTTACTTTCCAAAACAGGCAAAGCCTCTTACTTCGTATTTTTGTTTCTTAACCACTACTATGTCTTGTGATAATAAAACAGCTCAATCTGAAGGACACTACAACAAATGGCTGCTTCTGCCAGCAGCGCCCCACGGGGTACGGTGTGCACTGAGCACGTGCGTCTCCACGGATGACGTGCTGGCCACGCGGGCTGCGCTGCACCGGAGCTCCCGGCGTGTTTCTGCGAACCCGGAGGTCCACCAGGACCGGGGCACACACACGGCTCTTGGCCAGCACGGCCCCGGCGTCTGCAAAGGCAAGACCCGGCTTTGATGGGTCCTGACATGGGTGCAGAAATGGGGCGTACGTGTGGGGTTTCAAGCCTGAATGAAAGTAAAAGAAACTGCATCTTGGCTCCAGCGAATATCAACTAAGGGCCAAAACATACCCATTCCTACAATAGGGTTCGTTTCTGACTTCTTGTGGTGGAAGTCCCCGCGATGCCAGGGAAACCGTGCCCTGTGGCGTTCACTAGGGCTGGTGTGTCGAAATCGCCCCTGGGGCCACCCGCCTGTCCCAGTCCCGCCTGTCCCGGCACCCGCCTGTCCCGGCACCCGCCTGTCCCGGCATCTGCCTGTCCCAGGACCCACCTGTCCCAGCATCTGCCTGTCCCAGGACCCACCTGTCCCAGCATCTGCCTGTCCCAGCCACCGCCTGTCCCAGCACCGCCTGTCCCGGCACCCGCCTGTCCCAGCACCGCCTGTCCCGGCACCCGCCTGTCCCGGCCCCCGCCTGTCCCGGCCCCCGCCTGTCCCGGCCCCCGCCTGACCCAGCATCTGCAGAGGCCGAGTGCTGGGAAGAGGAGGCCCAAGAGGGCCTGACAGCTCGGGGTCAGGCACACGGACGGCTGTGTTCCCAATCTAGTTCTAGAATGTCTCAAACAGTTTGCATCAAAGGACAGCGACGATCTTTAGTTCCCTACGTCCTAGCACGACTGCTGTAGTGAGACAGGATGTGAAGCACCAAAGGCACGCGCCCGCTGCCCGGGGAGCTGCTGGGGTGCAGCGGCGGGTGGGGAGCCGCTCCGGGAGCTGGCACACACTGGCCTGATGCTGGGCGGGCCGGTCCTCACCGACCCAGTATGCACTTAAAAAATCCAGTGGAGAAGGTAACGTCGAAATAAGTAAAAAGTCTAATTCTGTTCACACCATCTCTAGTCAAGATAACATAAATTATGGACCTTTCAAAGAAAAATATTGATAAGACATTAATAATTTTTAAAATTAAAGCTATATTTCAATTATACTTTGGAAAACACTCTTTTCACCTCATAATAAATATCTGTAGCAATTACTTAGCATGACGTCATGCTCACTGATGGCAGCCACCTCTCGTACTTAGTATTTCTGGCAAATGACTGCACGATGATGCGTCCAAGGAGCTCGATAAATGGACATAATTACCTCATCCTGCTGGGCATCACTAACATCCCAGCGATATTTCTCACGTTGGGGAATAAGAGAGAGAAGGTGCCAAATACCGAGGAAATTCACAAGTCTCCAGGGACTCCAAGTGCTAATTGAGGAACAATGTATGCACCAGTAAGGAGCTGTCCAGCCTCAATCAAAACAGACTAGCATAGTGATGGCAACCAACCAAACCCAGTTTGACTTTTATTCCCCTTTTAATTTTTAAAATATTTTAATTGATTTTTTTAGAGCAAGAGGAAGGGGGAGAGAGAGAGACATTGATGGGCTTCCTCCTGCATGACCCCCAGTGGGGATCAGGGATCAGGCCCACAACCCAGGCATGTGCCCTAACCTGGAATAGAACCGGGACCTCTCAGTCCATGGGACGATGCTCAATCCACTGAGCACAGGGCCAAGCATTCCCCTTTGAATTTTTTATACTCTCTTACGTGATATCTACTTTGTATCTATCCTGGAATGTGTTCATATTTAAGAAACCAAAGTCACAAAAGTATAAGATTCAATAAAGTACCCTTATATTTATGAATGTTCCTACGATAAACACACAGCTTCTCCAGGCTAGAAAGAAATCATCTGAACGATCATCATCAAGGCCACCCTTACATACGTTAACTTAGCTCGAAATGAAGTGTAATATCTGTAGAAGGTTGTATTTAATACTTTAAATAAGGAAGATTCTTTGCAATGCACGCACTGCAGACAAGGCATTCGGACTGCCGTGTGCTTACTGAATAATTACCCAATGGAGGGAAACTAAGATGAACACGTGCAGTGACTGAGCAAAGCCACCGATTCAGAGGGCAAACGTCAAGACTGGAATTTAAGTCTTCAGATGTTGTTATTTGTGTCCTTTCTACTACTAAACTGCAAGAGGAAAGATTCTGTAAGTGGGTAAAAATAATACGTACTCGGGGTGGTGGCGGTATTATTCACGCAGCCAGCGGGGTGCACGGGGCCAGGGGCGCAGCCCGTGGGTGCCAGGAACGTGTCCATCACATTCTCTTTGTTTCACTAGCTATCACATCAACATGACTGAAACAAAGCACATCTCACAAGACTGGAAGAAAATAGGTTTCTGTCCATCCTTTTAGCATTTTCCAGGTGACTGCATCTTCATCAATCGCCTGGCAAAACCAAGTAGTTATACCGCTTCACAGACTTTGGCTGAACATTAAAGGGTTGGGTGACTTGCGCAGATCAAACAGGCTGCACTGTACCTAAATGCTTGATCCTTGAACCAAAAGCTGACTGAGAATTGGAAATTAATTCTTTTTCATTTTCTTCTAGAATTTCCGGGTCTGGAATGCTGCTTCCTATCCTTTGTTGGGGGGCCAGGTTTTACCCATTTTTAAGGTCCATCTTACGAAATCCCTCTCTGTCCTGGAGATTTGCCCCATCAGCTCGGCTCCCACCCTCACCTGCTGTGGTATTTAGTTTGTCACGTGACACCTGCTGTATTTTGGTCTCGTCTGAATTTTCCTCCAGTTGCTCGTGAGTGTATATAATACAGGAGTGCATATAATCTCCACCCAGATTATACGCTTAACTTGGCTTTTGTGTTTCCCATTATGAAATGTTTACATTTGGACTGATAAAACGTGCAAGGTTCTTTTCATTCTCTAATCTGTTAGGAGGGTAGTTTTTCTGCACGCCATTAAAATATAAACTCCTATTTTAACTTGCTTTCACTTTGAAACTTTGTTTTGCCTGTTGATGAAATTTATGTCATCCATGGGTACGCATTCTTTATTATTTTAGAAGCTCTGGAAACATGAATGATTACGTAATAAGAACGCCTCTCACTTAAATGTGTTTCTTCCCATCGGATCCTCAGATACCTGGGATCCTGACCTGTGCACAGCTGCGTGCACAGCCGCGTGCGCAGGCGCCGACTCCTACGGTGAGACCAGCTGGAGGGGCCCTGTCCCCTGTCCCCTGTCCCTGACCTCACCTCTGGAGCCAGCCTCCCCTCCAAAGAATTTCACACACAGAACGGGAGAGGTTCTTGTTTCCCATGACTGTTCCAACCACCTGAAACACATCAGATTTTCTGAGAAACTGGCATCATTATAGTGTAGAGAATTTGGGCTTTTGCCAGGTTCCTTCTACTGAGTACTCTTTTAATTGGATCACTTGAATAAAATTATGAGTAGTTAAAATTTCACAATGCATAATTCTCATGTTATAATAATTTATGGAGAGCCTTGCTTAAATTTATGTTCTTCTCAAGTCTATTTCAGTTGAGTGTAAATAAAACAAAAATAAAATTTAAAAATGTATATTGCTCTCAACAAAATGCTTCAAGAAGAAAATTTATTCACAGAGGGAAAAAATACACTGATCAGTTTACAGGGTTATCACTTGTCCTTATTTTCCTGATATTCAAAGAGATTACCACTTTGATCATGTGTAAGAAGACCTAACAAGACTCAAGAGTTTCAACACGGGTTACATAAGGCTTGGTTTTCTCTTTAAACATGCCTATCCATGCACTTCACAGTAAAAGCTCTGGAAATCACGTAATAGCAAATCTAAAAAAGAAAAGAATACACTCCAAATTCTCCTATCTCTACGACAACCCTGTAAGGCTGGGGACTAAGCGTCTGGAGACACCAGGAGCATGTCCAGTGTGCTCCCTGAAGCTCTTTGTTGACGTGGTAACTATTTGCAACATGGAAGTGTCCTGATTTACCCTGTGACAGAGCTGCGGCCAAACGGACGAGAGCATCACTGTTTCATTTTCATAACCCAAGCTTTATTTTTACTACAACTTTTTATTCTATTTTAGACCTTTGTTTTTATTTGGTGCTACTCTGTTTCCGCATAAATGACAAAATCATTAATTGCCGGTGGCTTTAAAACATGGTATGAGCAATCTAAGCAAAAAAAAAAGGACAAGGTGAGGTTTTCAGCCTTAGCAGAACTCACGCTCTGTCCACTGTGGGTCATCCTCATGAATCTGCAGGTTGGACACATGACACATCCAATCCCTTCCCCTGAACCATGACAACTGGAGCAATGACGCAGCTATGGCATAGGTTACAAGTCTTCAACCTGCACTTCAAAACTGAAAACATACACCCAGGTCTCCTGTGTATGGACTGTCAGGGCCCAGTTCCCAGCTGAGTGTTGAGGAATCCGGCCGGTCCTGGAGCAAAGCTTTCAGAAGCAATCGCCGGCTCTCGCCATCACAGGTCCCAAACACACACACAACGTCCTTTTCTGCACAGACACACGCAGACCTAGCCTCATGTGCCCTGAGCACTGCACACAGGCCAGCCCTTCCCCCAGGCAGCCGAGGGAGGTGGGGTGAAGGACACAGCGGCTCCGTCTGAACGTTCCCTTGTTCTTCAAACACCTCTGGTTTCTACACCGAATCCCGCTGCTGCACCTTCAGGCTAAGATATGCAACGGGGCCATGCCTGAAATCCCACTTCTATTTAAGTAAAATTGACATCAGATACATAATGTGATACCGTTTCCCCCTTACCTTCAGTGAGTGCATGCTGGAGACGTGTTCATAGTCAAGAGACATTTCCGTAAGCTGGGACCCAGCAACGCCTGACGGCGCAACACCACAGTGGCACCAGAACGGCCAGATGAAAGTCAGAAGTACTCCGTGGCTGGACGAAATCGGCCTACTTTGAGCCTAATCCAGGGATAAATGTACAGAAGGCTGCGGGCAGCGGGAGCTGTGAGCATGGCCGAGCTGCCCTGGCACCGGAACAGCAGGTCCGCACTGCCAGGAAAACCAATATTTGCTGAAATAGCCCTTTATCTTGGTTCTACCTGAACACCAGGAGAGCTAAACAATCACAAACTCCTGCTGAAAGTGGGAAAGTGTAAAACGCAGTACAAGGGACTGATTCCACCCTCCCAACAACTGAGACTTAGAACGAGCAGCCGGCTGCCCTGATCCAACCCAGCCTGCATTCCGCAGCTCACCCACCTCTCCATTTCACTTCTGAGATGCAGGGGGCTCTAACCAACCACAGCCCTAAGCCCCTTTTATCTCTCCATATTCCGGAGTCATCCCTGTTCCCAGTGTGTTAAGCCACAGACGGTCCTTTCTGGAGCCTGGCACCTTGCACTCCCCTGCAGACCCAGCTAAACCAGTGTCTCTAAACTCCTGAGAGACATGCCTGCAGTTCAGCTCTGCAGAGTCTTTTGGTGACTTAAACTGACCTTGCACACGGTCTAGTCACCGACGGCTTCCTCAGCCTCGCGTACCGTCCAGCTCCCTCGTGGCCCTGCATAGTCCCAGCTCAGGGGAGTCTGTGCTGAGAAAATCTGTGGCCACAGGGCTAGGAGTGGTGACGCAGAACTACTAAGAGCTGCCTCCTGTGTTTTCTCCCCCTGATCTCCCTTTGCTAACCAGTTACTATACAGGTTACTTAGAACTACTGAAGCAGACATCCAGAGAAGAAAATGGGAACGTGGCTAAAAGATTTTACTGGCAACACCAACTAAAAAGACCGCCTCTGAGAAAGTGCGGGCAATCCCATCTACCGGGTGTTAAATAAGCACCTATGTTTCCTTCCCCAAGGAGAAACACGAAACTGTTGAGCAAACGTCTGGCCCTCGGATGCCAGCAGCATTTCACCTCGGGTCATGTTTCGAGCTGAGAGGTTTGCATAGCTCTTGTATAAACCTTGGCCTCGAGACACATTCCGAGCTGAATTTATTTCAAATTCCAAACTGAGTTTATTCTATTCCACTCACTTAAAATTCCAATTGTGATTGATAAATATGCACTTCATCTACCTCTGTGCAGTGTTCAGTGACCCGCTTGTCATGGCTACGCTGTAAGTGCATTTCAGTCCTGAGTGGGTCTGCATATCAGCTGATCGAAGCTTTGATATAATTTGAAAGGAACATTATAATGCGCACCGTCTTTCTTGGCATTTTTCTGATACCGTAACATAAGAATTCGGGCAAAATACTAAGGTGGTTGCTCCTCTTTCCCTAACCTCGACCATTTACTTGTCAGAATATAAAATCATGCTTCAAATGAAGTAGAAATACATGTAATCACCTTTGTTAGCCTGCTGTGTCTGTCACTCTGTCCTCTGCTATGGCACATGAGGTCACTTGACAAATGGCTGGAGCTCAAACACAGGCTGCTGGCCCTGGCCAGGTAGCTCAGTGGGTTGGAGCATCATCCTGATTCACCAAAGTTGCAGGTTTGATCTCCAGTCAGGGTATATACAAGAAGCAATTAATGAATGCATAAATAAATGGAACAACAGATCGATATTTCTCTATCTAAAAATTATTAAAATAAAAAATTTTTTAAATGACAAACTCAAAAACTAAAACAATAAAAAGCACAGATTGCTACCATTTAGCTAAAGCAGGACATGTCATTTCAGGACATGTCCTCAAGGAATGTCAATTTTAGAAGAGGAAGAGAGATAAAACTCAAGTAAGGTCACCGGTTCTTGGTTCAGTGTAGGTGAATTTCCTGGATACTGTTTAAACGACAAGTACCGTACAAGAATAAACCACATCTCGAAAAAGCAAATGATATAAACACACCAACCCCCAAACTTTGTCACGCAAGGAACTTACCACATGGGTGACTACTTGGATCTGAAGAAATGTAACCCCAATCCCTAAGCAATTAATAATCGACAACCACATTTAGCTACTGTTAACAAACATAACAATTATAAATATGCACGAATGTCCCTTCTTAAATTCTTTATTAGGGTTTTCCAGTGGTGATGGAATTGTCTGTTAAAAATGTATTTCAATTTCTTTGAAAGCAATGGTCTCAACTCTCCTCTGTGATACTGAAATGTCCAGCAAGGCTCCTGCTACTCAAAAGGGTCTGTTCTACACGTCCCTCGTGCAACACAACCACTGGCTGCCCAAGGCCAGCAGCTACTCGGCACAGACACAGCACACTGGGGAGCCCGATTCAGGGTCCCGGGCATTTGCAATTGAGAAATGAGTTCAGAAATGCTCTCTGAGAATCTCATAATTCATCTCAGATCTTATACTTGAACTTTTTTATTTTTTAAAGATGTACTCAGGCAATTGTTTTAAGACAAAATAAATAAATAAAAGTGATGCCTGACCAGTGTGGCTCAGCACTGGTTGAGCATCAACCCATGCACTAAGTAAGAGGTTGCTGGTTTGATTCCTGGTCAGGGCATATGCCCAGGTTGTGGGCCCGATCCCCAGTGGGGGGCATGCAGAAGCGGCCAATTGATGTTCTCTCTCATCAATGTTTCTATCTGTCTCTCTGAAATCAATAAAAAAATTTTTTTTAATGAAAGTGATTAAGAACATCTATGTCTTTCTGGAATTGAAGACATTTCAATTATTGTTCTTTAAGGTTTCGTCTCATAACTATCTTCTGGAACATATATTCATCAAATATGTTTGTGTGGATGGTTAAAATAAAAGCAAATTAACAGATCTAAACCAAGCCAAACAAACACACGGCCCAACCAACACCCTCTTGTGCATTCTCTTAGTTCGAGACCTGCCTTCCCTTGTTTTCCACCTTAGTTGCACCTGGAGTCTACTAACGTTTTATAAAGTACAGGCTGTTCAGTTTTTAAAAGTCTTCACTATCCAAGTACCCACTGCTTAGTTTTCTTCACTGCTCCCATTAAAATATTATTCCTTTACTGTCTTATAAAGCATGCTCTTTTTGAGGTTCACACTTAAATTCTACCCCATTTCTCCTTGCAAATGTCTGCCATTCCAGTGAGCCCCACATCTAAGACTTGAGCACACATTAAAGTCTTAACATCCAACCCAAGATCCTGGGCAACTCCAAGGCCCTACTGAATGCCCATCCAATAAGTGCCTTACTCATTGTCATGATCTTGACCTCCACACTGCTCTAGCCTGTTACATTCATGGCCACTCCCAACTCCATCACCACTGTGCTTGTTTGCTCTATGATATTCTCCAACCAGCATCCCCCATCTTTCTGCTCTCTCCACTTTATATTTCCACTGTGTCTGCTCTACATCTTTGTTGGGACTTTCAACCTCCTAAAAGTAAGCTCCCTATGGCTCTATTTCTTTTCTTGCTTCACCCTAGACATCATAGCCCATCACTTCAAGCATTCATCAATACTCGCTGCTTCCCTGCATTCTCGCCATCTCTCCACATTCTCCTGCAACATTTCCACCCAGGAACAATAAAATCATTTAAAGTCTGTGCTACTGTGTCTTTGCTCCTAAATTCTGGCAAAATCCACTCTGCAGAGTGATGCTGGTACAAAGCCCTGGTCTTCACTGGAGTTTCCACACTGTTCAACCACCCTCCCACATCTCTTCCTTCAAACGGTGACTGTTCCTTCCAATCAAATATTACACAAAGCACCACTTCCTTACTCTCAGAAAATCCCTGCTCTCCTAAGTTATATATGAAATAACCCATGGAGTGAGAACTCACTCAACTTCCTCCTCTCCGTGAATTTATTCCAACCCAATTTGTTGCCTCTGAACTCATTAGAAGTGATACCTTTCTCCTGTCCAACACTGATCTTTGCACCTTTACTCTTGATTTTATCCTCTCCCTCTGCATCCGATCTATTCGATATTCCATTTCCCACACCAGCCTCAGGCTCTTGCACCCACTGGCTTCTATGCAGGGGTGCCAGGGGCTGGTGGCTGATAATAGGTGTCTCTTCTCGTACCTTCAATGCCTAATATCACTGAGAGCTTGACCTCAGCCAAGGTGGGAGCATTTACACCATGACAATGGACCAAAGCTACAAATCAGGGCTTTTGTTTCTCACCCTGGGGAGTCTGTTTAGGACACCACTGAATGTTAACCCTACTCAAAACCAAACAAACAACACACAAAAATACTTGCATCTAGTCTATCTGCTCTTCCAGTTACAATGCCCTCTCTCTTTCCTTAATTACTTAAAAATGTAGTGTGTACTCACTCAATCATTTACTCCTAACCACTCTAATTAATGCCTTCAATTCTTACCAGTTCCGCATTGAAGTTGATATTTCCAAGGTAATCTAACCTCCTAGCTGATAAATCTAATGAACATTTTCCAGTTTTTGCTGACTTAATCTTGGTATTGGCTTCTAGGATATGACCATTTCCTGAATTTCCCCGACGTCTCTGGCCATTTCTTCTCAGGGTCCTGTTTGAAGACCATTCATTTGGCCACTTTTAACACGTTCTTGTCCAGAGTTCCTTCCTCACCACCACCACCCTTTCCTCATGTAAGTCTCACTCAGTGGTCAGTGGCTTTAACTACTGTCAAAATCCTGATCACTCACGTCATCTCTCTCCCACGTCTCCCATGTTGCATTTACCATCGTACAATTATCCACTGAGATGGTCCAACACAGCAGCATCTCAAATCCAAAATACCAAATGTAGGTGACCCAACTTCTACCTCAAACCAGCTCTTACTCTCTGACAGCACTGACTGATGTCCTGTAATATTATCTCATCTGGTCCTCACGGCAGTTAAGTAGAAGAGGTGCTGTCCTCCTCACTTTATAAAGGAGATGACTGAGGTTTAGAGAAATTAAACAATTTTTCAGGTTGCATTGCTTGTATATAGTAAACCAAGTCCGGAGACTACAATTGTTATCTCCAAAGTCTTGACTCTTTATTATTATGATTTACTGCCTTCACTGAGCCTTAATGGTTTTGCTCTTTACTGTCTGTTTGCCCCTCCTGTCACTGCCTGGGTTTAAGTCTTCATCTTGCCTTGTTAGGATTATGGCCGACGTTTCTTATCTCCACCTACTCAGCCTGGTTTGTCTCCAGTCTATCTTCCACATTGCAGCAGAGAGTGTTTATTAAATCTGCTCACAATACACAACCCCAAAGCTTAGCCACAGGGTGTATCTGAATATTCTAGAATGTTCTGATATGGTGTTCTCATCTCACTGGCCTATTGGATTATACCTATGCTTGAATCCTGGGTAAATTAAAAAGATGTCCCTTTCCTTCATGGTTCAATTCCAATTCAAAGGAGTAACAATAGAGTCCAGAAGTGATCACTCTAGTCTCAAGGATAACCGACCATCTCTACCACACAAAATGGGTTAATTGTCCATGATGAAATAGTTTATGTTACCATCAACAGATGTATTCTAATTTATTGTTGCTTTGGAGTTCTTTTTCAGTCATTAAAAAATAGATTTATCATCGTTCTCAGGTTTGTAAGAGAAATTGTGTTTGAAATTACAATTATGGTGTTCAAGGCGAAGTGCTCTCATGAATATATTCTCCTACACACTGGAAGAGGGACTTCTGAAAATGTAGAGTATTTCCAGTGGTCAAACACCCACCTCTCAGTTACAAAGACCTGTGGGTTTTCATTGTTTCTAATTATAGAGTTTTGTTAGTATAACATCTTATTGATAAACTCAAAGGTGAATTTTAATTTTTTTCAGGTTTTCAAAATAATGTATTTCACATTGTCACTCAATCCCTCCTGCTCTCTATCCATGAGTCTGTCTCTGTTTTGCATGTTAGTTTAGTTTGTTCATTAGATTCCACATGTGAGTGAGATCATATAGTCCTTGTCTTTCTCTGACTGGCTTATTTCACTTAGCGTAATGCTCTCCAGGTCCATCCATGCTTTTGCAGCAGGTAAAATTTTCTTCCTTTTTATGGCAGAGTAGTATTCCATTGTATAAATGTACCACAGCTTTTTTATCCACTCATCTACTGATGGACACTTGAGCTGCTTCCAGATCTTGGCTAATGTAAATAATGCTACAATAAACATAGGGGTACATATATTCTTCCAAATTAGTGTTTTTGGTTTTTTCATATAAATTCCCAGAAAAGGAACCACTGAAAACTCATGGACAAGGACAACAGTGTGGTGATTGAAAGGTGGGGTGTGGAAGAGGGCATAGAGGGGATAAATTGTGATGGAAAAAATAATATAAAGTAAAATAAAAATAATGTATTTCACTTATTTTACAAATATATTTTCTAAGAGATGACCTTCATACAATCTTTTTTCTCTTCTTATATGTCAAGAATTCTGTACAGAACATAAGGAGAATTAAAATAGCTCACAAATCAATTAAGTCGTTCTAATCGCAACCAAGGATAACTAAAATAGATGTCTTCAGTTACCTGAAATTTATCGGGGACCAGGTTAACTCAGGCTTTAAGAGTCACTATAAGTGCTTTGTTTACCATATACAAAGATCTTGACCCTATGCTCACGACAACAATGAATGAGGTATGTAACTGCAGTAAAAGAAATTGTTCTCTTTTCGGGTAGTTTGGAAGTTTCTCTTACAGAGAGAGCTTCCTTTGTTGGCAGCATTTCTGAACGAGCTTTTGAGGGATAAAAGCTGAGGCCAGGAGTAGCCTAAACCAGGGAGAGTTGCCATGAGTGAGTTCTTGGGAGGACCTGGCTGTACCTTGTTTTTTCTTTTAACATATTTTTATTGATTGTTTTAGATAGAGAGGAAGGGAAAGGAAGAGAGAGAGAAACATCAATTGGCTGCCTTCTTCACGTCTCATTACCGGGGACTGAGCCCACAACCTGGACATGCGCCCTGACCGGGAGTTGAACCAGGACCTCTCAGTCCATGGGACGACACTCAGTCCCACTGAGCCACACTGGCCTGGCATCACCTCTGGGAAACAGGGACAAAGAATGACAAAGGGAAAGTGGCAAGTGATTGAGCATTTGTTGTGTTTTGTGTTATTCTGCTCAAAACCCCTCAAATCTTTGATAAACTACGAACTAAGCTCATCAAATTCTGGAGGAAGTGAATATCTCTCTGGAACATTGGGAAGGGGCTGAGTAGTGGGTCTGGGTGCCTGAGTACCACCAAGATGCACTGAAGTTAGAGTGAAGACACTTGTGACTGAACAGAAGTCAACTCTTGAGTAATTTCCAGGACTTACAGGAAGAACTCTGGACTCCAGAAAGACGCACTGTTGCATGCGGTGAAAAAGTTTACAAACTCTCAGAGGAGCAGAAAAACTCCAGCTCGTCGTCAGGGTTATAGACATGATCCGTGCACGGCCCTGAAGCCTGGTGTGGAGACGGACAGACAGGCGAGCAATGAAGGAGTGTAACCACCCCCGTCATCCAGGCTGCACCTGCAGCTGGAGAAGGGCTCGTTTACCCCACACTGGGACTCAGGCAGGTGTCCCAGGGACAGTGACATTTTTGGTAGGGTTTGGAGAGTTAGTCTGAGTGGTCAAATGATTTTCAAAACTCAGGAAAATATCCCTTCAGTTCCCTAAAAGGAAGCTGAACAGAACTTGGAAAGAAGAGTCTGGCTTTTCCCCTGATGAAGGAAGTTGACCAGAGACACACCCAGGCTGCTGGGGTCCGTGGCTGAGGAAGGTCAGAACCAGCAGTTAAAGGCTGTGGTTCTCAGCAGGGGTCTGTCAGGAATGAGACCCACAGCACCTCTGTCTCCACATTATAACATTCTTAACATTATAACACTACCTCATTACTCAGACTGATGTGTTTGCGAAACGGCTAAGACTTTATGAAATACCCATCCGACACAGATTAGAAAATTTTGGAATGACTGATCTTCAAGGCTATGAATATTCTTATAGATGATTAGATACATATAAATAGAGAGACAGACAGATAGGAAGACTATATTTTAGTCTTTAACTGAACTTTTAAACTGTTTCATCCACAATAGCTTGTTCCTGGGTTGGTTCTCATAACAGGTTCCACAACACTGACCAGCCTTCAAGGTCCATGTTGGCACAAAGAAACTGCCACTATAAGCATCATGACTGGCTCCATCTTGCCTGGCCAGGGTACAGCACTGCACAGTTTCTTTTAGTAGTGTCTCATGATACAATAACATTTTATACCAAATGCCAATTAATATCACTTTCAGCTTACACCAGGTGTATATTGTTTTGATTTATAATGCTGACTTTTCTAAATACTTAGGCTTCAAGCATAAAAGAAAACAAGGTAGCTTTGCTGTTAGTTACTTGTTAGTAATAAAGAACTTAGATATCCCACTGGTTATCTCTTTAAACTCATTTCAAATTTATTTAAAAATTTTTATTTTTCAATGACGGTTGACATTCAATATTATTTTATATAATTTTCAGGTATACAGTATAGTGGTTAGACATATAATTTATAAAGGGATCCCCCAATACTTCCAGTGCCTATGTGGCACAATACATAGTCATTACAATATATTCCCTGTGTTATACTTGACATTCCCTCAACTGCTTTGTAACTACCAATTTGTACTTCTTACTCCCTTCACTTTGTTCACTGAGCCCCCCCTCCCCCAGCCCTCCTCCCATCTGGCAACCATTAATCTGTTCTCTGTATCTATAAGTCTGTTTCTGTTTTGTTTGTTCATTTATTTTGTTCTTTAGATTAGACACAGAAGTGAAATCCTATGGTATTTGTCTTTCTCTGTCTGACTTATTTCACTTAGCATAGCACCCTCTAGGTCCATCCATGCTGTCACACAATGGTAAGATCTCATTCTTTTCACGGCTGAGTAAAATTCCATTGTGTATATACACCACATCTTCTATATCCACTCGTCTACTGATAAGCACTTGGGTTGCTTCCATCTGTTGGCTATTGTAAATAATGCTGCATTGAACACAGGGGTGCACATATCTTTTAGAATTAGTGTTTTGTGATTCTTCAGATAAATACCCAGAAATAAAATTGCTGGACAGTTCCATTTTTAATGTTTTAAGGAACCTTCATACTGTTTTTCACAGTGGCTGTACCAATCTGCATTTTCACCAACAGTGCACGAGGGCTCCCTTTTCTCCACATCTTTGCCAACACTTGCTCTTAGTTGATGTATTGATGATAGTTATTCTGACAGGCAGGAGGTGATATCTCATTGTGGTTTTAATTTGCATTTATCTGATGATTAGTGACACTGAGAATCTTTTCATATGACAATTGGCCATCTGTATGTCCTCTTTGGAGGGGTGTGTCTTCAGGTTCTCTGCCGATTTTTTATTTGCATTGTTTGTTTTTTTGGTGTTGACTTCTATGAAGTCTCTATAAATTTTGGCTATTAACTCCTGATAGGATGTATCGTTGAGGAATAAATTCACCCATTCAGTAGGTTGTCTTTTCACATTATTGATGGTTTCTTTTGTCGTGCAAAAAACATTTTCATTTGAGGTAGTCCCATTATTTTATTTTCTTTTTTTCTATTGCCTGAGGAGATATATCAGAAAAAGTATTGCTAAGAAAAATGTCAGAGTTTACCACATATGTTTTCTTTTAGGAATTTTATGGTTTGAGTCTTACACTTAGAGCTTTAACCCACTTTGAGTTTATTTTTGTATATAGTGTAAGAAGGTGTCTAGTTTCGTTTTTCTTGCATGAATCTATCCGATTTTCCCGATACTATTTAATGGATAGACTGTCTTTATCCCATTATATGTTATTGACTCTTCTGTCATATATGTATTAACCACATAGGTGTGTGTGAGTTTATATCTGAGCTCTCTATTCTGTTCCACTGAAGTATGTGTGTTTTTATGCCAGTACCATGCTGTTTTGATTACTACAGCTTTATAGTATAGTTTGATATTAGGTAGCTCTTCTTTCTCAAAATTGTTGTAGCTATTTGGGGTCCTTTGGAGTTCCATATAAACTTTTGGATTAATTGTTCTAGTTCTATAAAATATACCACTGGTATTTTGATAGGAATTGATTGAATCTGTAGATTGCTTTGGGTAATATGAACATTTTAATTATGTTAATTCTTCCTATACAAGAGCATGGTATATGCTTCCATTTATTTGTATCTTCTTCAATTTCTTTCTTCAGTGTCTTAAAATTTTCTAAGTATATGTCTTTTACCTTTCTGGTTCATTTACTTCCCAGGTATTGTTTTTTTATGCAATTGTAAATGAAATTGCTTTCTTTTCTGAGAGTTCATTATTGATTTTTAAAAACACAAATTATTTCTGAATATTTATTTTGTTACTGTACTGAATCAAGTCAGTACTGCAAATAACAACAGTTTTTCTTCTTCCTTTCCAATTTTGATGCCTTTTATCTCTTTTTCTCATCTGATTACTCTCGTTAGAACTTTCAACACTATGTTGAATAAAAGTCGTAAGAGTGGACATCCCTATCTTGTTCCTGATTTTAAGGAAAACGTTTTAAGCTTTTCCCTGTAAAGTATGATGTTAGCTGTTTGTGTGTCCTATATGGCCTTTATTATGTTGAGGTATGCTCCCTCTATTCCCATATTGATGAAAATTTTTATCATAAAAAAATGCTGGATTTTGTCAAATGCATTTTTCTGCATCTATTGATATGATCATATGCTTTATTTTGTTTATGTGGTGAATCACCTTAATTGATTTGCAGATAACCAACCTTGTATCCCAGGAATAAATCCCACTTGATTATGATGTATGATCTTTTTAATGTATTGCTGAATTCTATTTGTTAATATTTTGTAGAGGATTTTTGCATCTACGTTTATCAGGGATATTGGTCTATAATTTTCTTTCTTTGTAATGTCTTTATATTGTTTTGGAATCAGGATTATGCTGGCCTCATAAAATGAACTTGAAAGTCTCCCTCCTCTTGAATGTTTGGAATAGTTTGAAAAGAATAGGTGGTAGTTCTTGAATGTTTGGTAAAATTCACTTGTGAAGTCACCTGGTTCAAAACTTTTGTTGGAAGTTTTTTATTACTATTTCAATTTTGTTGGCTGTAAATGGTCTGTTCAAATATTCTGTTTCTTCTTGATTCATTCTTGGAAAATCATATATTTCTAGGAATTTATTCACTTCTTCCAGATTGTCCAATTTATTGAAATGTAACTGTGCATAGTAGTTAATTATAATCTTTTGTATGTCTGTGGTATCAGCTGTCACTTCTCCTCTTTCATTTTTTAAAATAATTTGGGTGATGTCTCTTTTTCTCTTGATGAGTCTAGTCAGAGGTTTATCAATACTGTTTATCTTTTCAAAGATCCAAGTTTTTATTTCATCAATTCTTTGCATTATTTTTTAAGACTCTATTTTGTTTATTTCTGGTCTGATCTTTACATTTCCTTCTTTCTACAATTTTGCACTTTGCTTGTTGTTCTTTTTCTAGTTTCTTTAGGTGGAAAGTTAGATTGTTTATAAAAGAGTTATCTTGTTTCTTGAGGTAGGCCTGTATTGCTATGAATTGCCTTTTTAGAACTGCTTTTGCTGTGTCCCATAGATTTTGAGTTGCTGTATTTTCATTTTCATTTGTCCCAAGGTATTTTCCTTGATCTCACTGTTAACACATTCATTGTTTAATAATATGTTATTTAGTTTCCATGTATTTGATTTTTTCCATTTTTTTGTGTAATTGATTTCTAGTTTCACATCATTGTGGTCAAAGAAGATACTTGATATAAGAGCAATCTTCTAAAATTTATTGAGATTTGGTTTGTGACCTAACGTGGCCTATTCTGAAAAAAGTGCTATGTATACTTGAAAAAAAATATACATTCTCCGAAAATATCAATGAAATCCACCTATTCTAATGTGTCATTTAAGGCAGCTGTTTTCTTGTTAGATCTATCCACTAATGTCAATGGGGTCTTAAAGTCCCCTATATGATTGCATTACTGTCGACTGCTGCCTTTATGTCCATCCACATTTGCTTTATATGCTTAGATGCTCCTATGTTGGGTGCATAAATGTATACAACGGTTATATCCTCTTGTTGGATTTATCTCCTTATCATCATGTAATGTCTTTCTTTGTCTATTGTAGTCTTTGTTTTAATGTCTATTTCCTCTAATATCAGTATTGCTAGTCCAGCTTTTTTGTTTGTTTGTATTTGCATGAAGTATCTTTTTCCATCCTTTTACTTTCAGTCTGTGTGTCTCTTGATCTGAACTGGGACTCTTGTAGACAGCATAAGTATAGATGTTATTTTCTTTTCCATTCAGATACTATTGTCTTTTGATTGGCGCATTTAATCCATTTACATTTAAAGTGTTTATTGATAGGTACTTGGTTATTGCCATTTTATTATTGTTACTCATTTTTTCTTCCTCTTTTGTTTTAAATCCGCACCCAATATGTTTTCATTGTTATGAGAGAGAGAAACATCAATCAGTTGCCTCCATACATGCCCTGACTGGGAATCACCCGCAACCTAGGTATGTGCCCTGCCAAGAATTAAACCTGAAACCTACTGGTGTACAGGACAATGTTCCAACCAACTAACCCGCCCAGCCAGGGATGCATCTTCTTCTTAACAAATATCCTTTAACATTTCTTGTAATACTGGTTTGGTGGAAATAAACTCTTTAGCTTTTTCTTGCTGGGAAGCACTTTAGTTCTTCTTCAATTTTACATAATAGCCTTGCTGGGTAGTGTGGTCTTGGCTGTAGGTCCTTGATTTTCATGCCAATCCCTTCTGGCCTTAAAAGTTTCTGTTGAGGAATCAGCAGACAGTCTTATGGTAGCTTCCCTGCAGATAACTGTTTTTCTTTTGCTGCTTTTAAGATTCTGTCATTTTCTTAATCTCTGGCATTTTAATTATGATGTGTCTTGGCGTGGGTCTCTTTGAGTTCATCTTTCTTGGGACTCTCTGCACTTCCTGTACTTGTGTCTTTTTCCTTCTCCAGGTTAGGGAAGTTTGCAGTCATTCTTTCTTCAAACATGATCTCAATCCCTCAGTCTCTCTCTTCTTCTGGTACCCCTATGATGCAAATGTAGTTAAGCTTGATGTTTTCCCAGAGGTCCCTTAAACTATCCTAATTTTTTAATTCATTCATTCTTTTTGTAGCTCTGATTGGTGTTTTCTGCTACCTTGTCTTCCAAATCACAGAGTCAGTCCTCTGCTTCATATAATCTGCTTAAAACTATTTGGAATTCGGTTTCTTAATTAGAACTTCACAACAAATAGGAAATTGCCTGACAGATTAGGTAACCTATTAAAAACTGATTACTGACAACATTATTTCCACAAGTAGCCAATAACAGGTTAAAGGGATCTGAAAACCCCTTTCAGTTGCTCCATGTCTATAGGAAGGATTGCATTCATTCATTCATTCATTCACTCACATATTCATTCATTATTTCATCAAATATGGAATTGCTACCACATAGGCAGGATTATTCTAGCTTGGGACACAGAAATAAAATAGACAGTCATTGGTTAAAATTTTTTTTTTCTAGTGAGGATCATAAAATTGCAACAAAAGGAATGAGATAACATTAGCTGCTTTAATGAAAAAAATAAAGCCGGGTATGTGGGTAAAGGAGCAACTGTCAGAGTAGACAGCAGGTGGTGAAAGTTGCCTGAAGGGGGAGACATTTGGGCAGATCCCTACTTCCAGGGGGCGTTCTGTGAAAGTGTTCCAGAGGGTGGGAAGCAGAAAGCAAAGGCCTGGGGTGGGAACATCTCAGAAGGTCAAAGAGCTGCAAGGTCAGTGCACTAGCTCCAAGTGCTAAGACCTTTGATCAACACTGAATTCAGTTGCAGAACAACAGGAATCACGAGGGAACATTATATTTTTAAAGATATGCAAATAACTAGGTAGGACTAGATAGAAAAGAGTATGCTTTGCCTAACCTCTCTTTTTTAATGGTAATATCTTTTGTCAACATGGACCATAAAGGCCAGTTGTTGTTGAACTTGTCCTGGAACCCCAGAAACAAATCATTGTGAAACACGGTAACAGCTTCCCAGAAACCATTTCTGTACCCAAAGTGAAGAAGGAGCTGGGAGACTCATGAGAAGTTCCTTCAGTAATTAACCATTTGGCCTATTGCCTCCAGGAACAGTTATCCTCGTAAGTTACCTTGCTTATTTCAGAAAAGGAATGTAAATATATACCTTACTCACTGACAAACACCCATACTCAGGACACAAGCAGAGCCTCTTTGCCTGTTTTGGCCCACAAGCCAATACCCGTTCGGATAGCCTGATTCTCAGGAATTGATCTTGCCATTTCTTCACGGAAGGTTTAATGCTTACATTGCAGGTTTGTTTGTTTGTTTTTTCCTTTAAAAATCCACACACATTCACAGAATCCCTGCCAAGATATCTGCATAATTTGAATTACATTTTTTTCTTGGTCTGAGAAGTGGAAACCTCTTTAATCCAACCTCAGGAACTGCATTTTAAGGCAACATATATACGATGAATTCCTAGCTATTAAAGAGGGAGCCTGTGATAAATGGTTTTTTATACTTTTGAAATTATTAAAACACTGAGGTAATAAATGAAAACTATTTTCTGAAATATTATCCAGCTAATAAAATGTTACTTATGAATCGAATGAAACAGTGCAAAAGTCTACACTATGATGGAAAACCTAATCAAGGTTTGCAAAATATGATGTATGTAAACTTGGTACATACTCTGATTATATATAGGAAAAAGGACAAAAATGTTAATAGCTGAGTATTTTTTCATATTTTCTAAAAAATTGTGTAGTGTTATATTGCTAGTATTGGGTTTTTTTTCCAGTTATTTTGTTACTCCATAAAATAAGGTAGTGTTACTTAGACCCCAACAGCCTGCAGGCCACATCCTCCCATGCTCCAGAATTACCACATTCAGACACGGCCACAGTCCACCTGAAGGAGATGAGTGGGTATTTCACTGAACAAAACATTCCAGAGTATTTATCTAGCAAGTTAAAGAGAGACTGGAGGAAACAGCACACAAAGCATTGCATGTCTGCAACAGTCTAAGACACTCCATACTTTCCTAATACGAAGTTATCCCAAGGTATGTTTATTTTAATCTACGCTTAAGTTTAGCTACAGAATCAGGGATAAAACAGGATAAATGAAGGTATTTAATCATTGTTTTTTCTTCTCTTTTGTCAACAGAATTTTCTAACAAACTCTGTTGCCCAGAAAATGTCTATTAGAATTACTGAGTACAAAAACATAAAAAAGCTATAGAAAAACAAGAGGTTTCAGGTACACCCCATCTCAAGAACGATGCTTGTGTCCTATTATATGCCTTGGTAGGCCTAATATTACCCATCTGCTTAAAAAGTTTAGAATCACTTCTTGTTTTCTTCCAATAAACATCGGTATATTCATTTGAAATGTAAATTTTATTTACTTCCTAAACATCTCATTATTCAGAACACATTAGGTTTTGCAGAACTAAACAAACTTAAGGAAATGTCACAGAAACAATCGTTACCAGTTGTGCTGAGACTCGTTAGTCCCTACAACAACCGTGGAATTTTCTATCGAGAGATTCAGATTTATTTTTTAATAATCCAGCTAATTATTTTCAACTTATGAATAGGATAGCAGTCAATCTGTGCATAAGCACATGTTTCTATCAAAGGGGAGAAATGTCTGGAATCCTTGGGTTATGAAAATTAGAATTCATGACAATGACAGAGATATGTAACACTTGTTTGTTCTTTATGTAGCTTGTGTCACAGAACCCTCCGAATAACCACATGCCATATGTATCCCCACCTTCCATGACACGTTAACCGAAGCTGGTAAGACCAGTCCACTTGTCCACAGCCCCAGGGACATGGGCCAGGCTGCCCACCAGAGACAAGGCCTCTGCTCCCGCCTCTGCTGTTCACTGCCTTCCCTTTTCTATCTAAGTTGAAAAATAGCACTTTGTTTTTCAGTTTTCTGGAAACTTCTTATGATAGTCTAGTTTTGGTATATGCCCTCTTAGCATTTCCCTCCCTCAGGCACGTATACCCATGGTGGGGTATGTGTGGGGCAGAGAGGGATAATGTTAATATTTCTTTCTAGATGTTACATTTCAAGAAGTTAGTGGAATCTCTCCCAATTCTGCTATGAGCCTAGTGAGTCCCACCCCTTCTCGAGCGGAGACAGCTGGTCCCAGGCCGGTGGTGCCTGACTCGCATGACACGCGTGGAGATGGTGTGCACACTGGCCCTGACATGTCCTGGCTGTGGGGCCTGACTCGCATGACACGCGTGGAGATGGTGTGCACACTGGCCCTGACATGTCCTGGCTGTGGGGCCTGACTCGCATGACACGCGTGGAGATGGTGTGCACACTGGCCCTGACATGTCCTGGCTGTGTTCAGACTTCTCCATGTCCTGGGAGTCAAATGAAGATAGTTTTTCCTCAGTAAATTTTCCTTCGCTCTCTTAATAAATGAACCAAACTCCTCATCTCGGGCTTGAAATATTTAATTCGAATTTCTTTGTTATCTTCAGTATCATTACCTCTATCATCTGTTTCACGACTTGGCATCCGAATTGTGTAGAAAAGCTTATTTAGTTTCCAAGGTAATTTAATCACCTCGCACAGTCGGCCACAGGGCTCCACTGCCTAGAATCATGCCCACGGCCCTGGTTTTGAACATCAAGGCCACTTGACACACACAGCGGATCTCTTTCCCAGGTAACAGTACTTTTCTCTCCTTCACCAACTGTTGCGGGGTGATGTGCGTCCTTTTGAAAAACATGTCACAGTCCTAATCCTAAGCACCTTAGAATGTGACCTTATTTGGAGATAGGATCTTAGCAGAGGTAATTAAGCAAAAATGGGGTCATTAAGGTGGTCCTAATCCGGAATGACTGGTGTCCTCATAACGAGTGGACATTTAGACACAGAGACGGGAGAAGGCCATGGAAGACGAAGGCAGAGACAGTGGGGTGCCTCAGTTAGTCAGGGAGCCCAAAGACTGTGGGCAGAAGCCCGGAGAGAGGCCTGACTCAGATTCCCCACGTCACCCTCAGGAGGAACAACCTGCCAACACTCGGATTCCAGCCCTCGACCCTCCCGAGCGCCGAGTCCAGGCATTTCTGCGCGTAAGCCCGTCGGGTCCTTCCCTGCGGCAGACACACGCTGGACTGGCCTCAAGGAGGGCTGCTGGCTTTTCTCCAGCTGGTTCCATTCTGCTTTCTTTCCCCAGTTATCTGAAGTGCCTTTGCAGATATGCCTAGAGAATTTCCCGCGATCATTTACGATTAGCATGAAGATGATTTCCATGTAAATTCCGCAAAATCCCAAAGTGGAATAAATCTATCTCCTCATAACTCCCTCGAGTACTTTATTTGTATCTATTAATACATTCTCCTTTGAAAACGTGGCGTGTGTGTGTGTGTGCGTGTGTGTGTGTCTTCCTCTAATAAGTAAATCCAGTCCCTGGGGCAGAGCCCAGCTCTCCCCTGCACAGGGAAAGTACTGCATATTTATTTTGTTACTTGAATGGCAGGAGCGACTCGGTTACTTGGGAAAAGGTGAAAGCAAACCGTGTTTCTGATTTTGTGATAAGAAGCTAAAATATGCTTTTGAGTCTTTATTCTCTTTCAAGTTATATTATCTTTGTGGATCTAGCCTAATTTTCCCTGTTTGTAATCAATACAAACATTCAAGTCACACATCTGCCAAAAGATTTTGACTAACTCATCAGTAAGGTGGGAGAAAGAAGCCTCATGTTTTCAGTTTCCCAGCCAGCTCTCCATCACCTGATGTGGAGGCACAGGAACATCGGACGTGCACTGGATTCGAACGCGCAGCTATTTCTACCGCTGCTCTGGTGTGAATTATCCTCAAGCTTATTTGTGCAGAAATCATGGCTGAGATGTCAAATTTGATCCCAAAATAGGTTGTTCCTGCATTAATTAATAAATCAATTCTGAATAGAAATGAACTAGACAGAAATTTTAAGTGGGTTTAGCAACTAATTCTTACAAGATAACAGTATCGCTTGTTAAAGTGTTATCTATAGCAATTGTGTTACAATTTTTAAAAATCATGTCCAGCCTAAAGGCTTGAGGACATGTGTATAAAAATTGGATAGTCTGGCCCTGGCCAGGTGGCTCAGTTGGTTGGAGTGTCATCCTGCACACCTGTGGGTTCAATCCTGGTTAGAGCACATACCCAGGTTGTGGGCTGGATGCCCAGCTGGGGCACATTCAGGAGGCAACCAACTGATGTTTCTCTCTCTTTTGCGCATGCTCTCTCTCTCTCTCTCTCTCTCTCTCTCCCTGTCTCTCTCTCTCAAATCAATAAAAACATATCCTCAGGTAAGGATTTTAAGAAAAGAAAGAAAATTGGATGATTTGAATTTAATACTTATTATTAACTCAGAAAACCAAGACGACTTTGTTTGCTTTAACTGAAATAAGAAGATATAAATTTGGGGGTAAAAAGAAGAGAAAATGAGAGCTGACCAGGTAATAGTCATCACCTTCATGAATTTCTTGATTTGTACCAGTCATTTCTCATACTTCTATCCACAACAATAAAACTAAAGTAATTTTAATAAGTAGTCATTATTATTTTTGTTGATCCTCACCCCAGGATATTTTTTCCTATTGTTTTTGGAGAGAAACATAGACATGAGAGCGACACATGGGCTGGTTGGTTGTTTCTCCCACACGCCCAGACCAGGTTCACTTCAGATGCTGTTAATTTCCCTCTCGACAGCCCTTTGGTGTGGTGGCAATATGCTGAATTTCAATTAGATTTCTATCTTCCTCTGTCCAGAGCCCATCCACTCAAGGCCGAGAAATTTAGAAAGCGGTGTTATGTTGTTTGCAAAGCTCTGCCTCTACTAAGGGAGAACTCTAAAAGGTAAGGGGCACCACACTGGAACCCTGCAAACACACCCTGCCAGGGGCTCCCCGCCACTCTGCACCCCAGAGGAGACTCGCAAGGCCGACCCGGCTCGACCACAGGGGGCGCACCGGTCCCGGCGGTCAGCCGTCCTGGACTGTGTCTCTCGGAGTGTCCAGTATAGACGTGCTTGCGTCTCTCTTGTCCCCAACAGAAATATTTAGGAGAAAGCTTAAAACACCAACTGTTTTCTTAAATGTCAGCCATGCACAGGCTTATTATTTGGGTAAACTGGGTCTCCGAACCCACGTTAGCCTCATTCATGGAAATAACGTATGTAAAGAAGGTAGCGATGCCAAAGGATTAATTCAATACTCCGGTAACTATGTTTACGACATCTCTATTGGTCTGCATTACCCGAATGTCCTACACAGATTTTTCCTTAACACAGCCCCTTGCCCTTTTCGTATATGATTCATGAAACGCCGTCGGCTCAGACTGACGACACACGTCGTCCCGGTATGAAGTAGAAGTTGATTATGTCATGCAGAGAGGGCTGACCCGGACCCAAGTTTCCACTCAGCTTCTGGACCTTGCCTTCACTGATTTCTTTTAAAACTCTTGTTAAACTAACATCACTATGCCTCCAAGGATATCTTTTTTGATGCAAACTTTCTGATGATACCTTATCTTTTCCTTTCCAATGGCAGTGTGACAATTATAGTTAAAGGGAGGTTAGAGTCTAAAAGAGGGATTTCAGTGGCTAAAACAATGGTGTCTGCCGTCACTCTGAGACAAAGCGAAGTCCCTGCTGCAGCTCCATTGGTCACTGGATCTACATTAGTCACCGGTGAAAAAGAAGGTCTGCAGTCCGAGCTGCGGGAGAGAAGACGCCAGCCATACCCCCCCCCCCACACACACACAAATGCCTCTAATTCTGTTATTCTGCCTAAACAGTCACCAATATCAATGTACAACACTGAGTGAATCATGCAACTCTAAAGGAGTGACAATTCATAAAGTCTGATAGTTGTGCCATAAAATTAATCTGAAAATAATGTCGCTGCCAAATTATGCCGCCCTGGGAGCGGAGGGGAATCCGCAGGCTGATGGTGGCGTGGCCGGGAGGGGCC
Organism: Molossus molossus; assembly: GCF_014108415.1. NCBI lineage: Eukaryota > Metazoa > Chordata > Mammalia > Chiroptera > Molossidae > Molossus > Molossus molossus. The sequence continues at coordinate 4,889,668 of NW_023425359.1, read as the reverse complement.
AGCGGAGCAGAGGTGCGAGGAGGGGAGGGGACAGCGGGCCTGGGCATTGTTAGCCTTTCCCGCATCCCCCCTGGAACTCAATGCCTCCAGGACCTGGTCCCCCAACAAAGCCTCAACTCGGGTTCTTGCCCCAACCAGTGGTCATTACTGGTTATTCTTCTTCTTCCTATTGTTACTGAAGAGGGTTAAGCAGGAACTGAGCAGCTACTTTTCTTTTTAAAGACAATGACTGGCTGCTGGGGGGAGACTGGATTGAACAGGGACAGGAACAGAAATGAGATGATGCAGGGACAATGCAGAAGACGAAGGAGGTGACATCTGACAGAGGCAAAGGAAGGTCTTCAAGCCTTGGTTCTACACCCTGGTGCATATCAGAACCACTGAAGAGCCTTTTTACCCTTCTGCAGCCCGGCTCCACCGTCAGAGGTATGACGTGGGTTCTGTCCATGCAGCCTGAGCGCCCCGTCAGTGAGGGGCCACGGCCCGAGCGAGCGCTGGAGGAGGTCGGTCAGGTGCAGGGAGGTTGCAACGGGGCAGTATCCCCTCCGAGGAGACTTCTGGTCCGCCTAGCCCGTTGACCTGGACGCCACTTACAAAGAGAGAGAAGACTGGGAAGCCTGGTTTTTAGGTGAATTCTCTGAATTAATCAAACTGAGGCAGAATATGTAGGTGACCAGTGGCAACATCTCCTTAAACCAGGGACGTTAAACTCTAATTGTGGGTTTCAGATGCTCACAGAAAGTAGCAGGAGAGTCTTCGGAGACTCTGGGAAACTGCCCGATGTTACTTGAAACTTCATCGCGCATGAAGGTGACCTGGCACGTGGTTCCTGCAGTAGTGAGCTGATCCTTCCCGCCCCCGCCCCCCCTCTCCCTTCCTTTCTTTGGCATTAAGGAATAATAGTCTTTCTTTAAAAAGCATAAACATGTTCCCAAGGTTAAACAGTACAACCAGGTCTCACACCTAACCAAGTCTCGAGAATGTGCTATTTCCCTAAGGTGGTTCTCGGCAGCCGTTCTGGGGGTGGGCCAGGCAGAGGAGCTGTAACAGAGCTCACTTTGAAAATACGATTTATAGAGATGGGAAACGTTTACAAATATGTGCCAGCATTTCAACAAGCCAAACATATTCGGAATAATATTTAAAAAGTCAAATACAGCAAAGCAACAAATCTTGTAATAAAGTGTCTCTTAGTGACAGCACCACCCCGCACCACCCTGCAGTACTCTGCAGCACCCCACAGCAACCCGCAGCACCCCGCAGCACCCCACAGCACCCCGCACCACCCCGCACCACCCCGCACCACACGTTATCCAAGGAGTCTGAATTGACTTGAATCACGAACTACAGATGTATATTTTAGGACAACCTCATTTCAGAATATTCCCTCCAAGAAACTTCATTAATTTAAAATAAAAAACAACTGTCAAATGCTTTGTTTTTTTAATTTTATGTCCTAATGCACCAAGGGAGTAACTTTCACAAAACCATGAAGAGATCAAGGGATGATCAGTTAATGCACACGCATAGTCATTCAGTTTATAATCTAGCACTCAGTTTTGTCTAAGCCATGGACAAAGTAAGAAGAGTGTATCTTTCAGTTAGAATTCTGAGCCACAGATGTTACACTTACAAACACACCAGAGATGAGTCTTATTCATATACTGGCTTCCCATGCAATTGCAGATGAGACTTATGATTTTAAGAACCACATGAGCATAGAATCCCCCCTCCCTTCTGGAACGAATGCATTCTCAGTTTGTGTTTATCACATAACAAAGAAGACCAAGGGGTCTTGAGGAACCTCGATGTCATACCACAAACACATCCTTCTAATAGACGAGACAAAGGTCACCTCTGACGCATGGGTTTTGCTCCTCGGAACGAATCCCGCTCTCAGGAGAGAATAGGAACGCGCCACAGGTGCGATTCCAAGGGGGTAAGAAGACTACGAGCTGTCACCTACCTACACCAGGCAGATCATCGAACAGGGCAGCGTGTCAAGGGCTGTGCTGTGCGCTGAACTCCCCTTGAAGAAAGAAGCCAGGTGCCATGTCACCACAAAAGCTGAAAATCAAACAAATAAAGAAGTGAATGAGCATGAAACGAGATAGCAGGGGACACCTGAATCACTGATTGGGAGAAGGCATTTTATTTTATTTTTTTATCCTCACCCGAGGATATTTTTCCATTTTTTGTACAGATAGAGTGGGAGGGAGAGAGAGGAAGGGAGAGAGAGAGAGAAACATCGATGTGAAGGGACACATCGAGTGGCTGCCACCCACACGACCAACCAGGGCCGGGGACAAACTGCAACCGAGGTACATGTCCTTAGTGGGAACCGAACCCGGGTCTCTCAGGACCGCAGGCCGATGCTCTAACCGCTGAGCCAAACCGGCCAGGGCGGGAGAAGGCATTGTAATTGAGTGACAGATTTCCTAAACGGAGATCGAGCCCCGCATTTCCCATGTGTGCTTCACCAAGAAAGCCTTGTATCGTGCACTCCAGTCCACAGCCCGCCGAGTCGGCGACCGCGCCCACATTGGCGCGCTGTCACCCTGAGGTCTGCCTGCGGTCACAGAGCCCAGCTTGAAACTCCAGTGACAGCCCTGCTAGGTCCCCCTCAGTGGGTACCCGTAACGCACGTACCTGTACGTCACTTACAGAAAGCTAGGTGTTGAGTGCCCGTCACACACACACGGTCCCTCACCTTACTACTTCAGTTTGTTACTTTAGGGCAACAAGTATTTGACGTTCACTCATTGTCTCATTCACTGAGCAAGTAACACAAACCAGGTGTTGTTGGGTTGAAAGTGAACAGGACTGGTCCTGCCCTCAAAACACCCCAGGCCACCAGGCAGAACGGCCAAGCTGGATGTGCACATCCTCACCTAGGGGCCAAGGACCAGTTACCGCCCATCCCGGGGCAGGGGGCACAGGTGACGAAGGATGCTGAGTAGAGCAGTGTGGACAACAAGTAGAGGAGGTGGAGGAGGAGGTCAGGGCACATCCAGGCAGGACGCTCACAGGTGCCTTGGGAGGCCTGCGACCAGGTGAGGGGCATGGGACACGCACAGCCCCAAGGCAGAGCATCCTCGGGCAGATTCATGAGCACCGCTCAGCCCAGCGGTGCAAACCAGAGCGCCTGCCCCAATCGGTGTGCGGAATCTGAGCATTTTCCCCCAAATCCTTCCAACACGCCCTCATCCCGGCTCCACGCTCTGTCTGCCAGGTATAAGCTTACTTTTTTTTTTTTTTTTTTAATTCCTCGGTAGGAGGCAACAGATCTAAGATTTCACTGAAGTGTTACCCAAAACCAAAGCGAAGAAGCAAGTAAACAAAGTCCATATCTCTGAGAATCCGCAGGGAAGAAGCGACGTGTGAGACACTGGGAAGAGAAAGTGCACCATACGCAGAAGTCTACAGCGAGGGCGCCATGGAAAACTCTTCACGCGGAGTGTGCTTCCCACTTGTGTGAACACTGGGTGGTACCGGGTCCTGCAGACGGGACCTCAGAAATTCAAAACCTATTTCAGCTGCTGCTTGTGCGGGAGGATCAGGTCCCTGGAGACGCAGCCAATCAGCCGCAGGGGTGGAAACTGGGTGAGGACACAGGTTGTACGAAGCTTTGTACCAGGGAACTTGAGTGGATGGTCCTAGCGAGAAGTCAGGCGGGGTCTGCAGATGGACAGCAAGACACAGGGAAGGGAGGCTCCAGCTCCCTGTGCCCAGGCACTGATGAGCTCACCTGACCACTTCAACAGCCTTGGGAAACGGGCCCTCCGTTGGCAGTTACAAGGAAGGATCTGAGTGTTTGCGAGGCGACTCACATCACACAATATGAGAAGTGACCTGAGTTGGGATCTGAACGTCCTATGCTTGTCTGATACTTCAGTGATTTCCCTAATTACGCCACACTAATTCTCAAACAATAAGCAATATGTAAATTGTAAAAATCTCAATGGTAAACAAAGAAACCTCATTTTAAAAAGTGACAGATTTGCCCTGGCTGGTTTGGCTCAGTGGTTAGAGGGTTGGCCCGCGGACCAAAGGATCTCGGGTTCGATTCCCGGTCAAGGTCACCTACCTGAGTTGGAGGTTCAATCCCCAGCCCTGGTCAGAGTTGTGCAGGAGGCAACCAGTCAATGTGCCTCTTTCATATCGATGTCCCTCCCTCCCTCCCTCCCTCCCTCCCTCCCTCCCTCCCTCCCACCCTCCCACTCTATCTGAAAAATCAATGGAAAAATATCCTCGGGTGAGGACTAACAACAACAAAAAGTGACAGATTACATTAAACACAATTATAAACAGTAAAATGCAAGACGACTGGGGAGACAACTGATAAGCAGACGTCCGGTGGTCTGCAGACCTGTGCAGCCCAGTAAATCACCAGTCTGACCCATAGCTACAGGAAGAGCCCTTCAAGATATTCACATCTTTGGACCTAGCAATCCTACTACATGTCATCTCAAGGTAAAAACTCAAATTTAGAAAATGGTACACACAGAAAATGTTCATTGTAGCATTATTCATCATAGTGAATAATAGAAACTGTGTATCCCACAGGGGGGCATCTGCAACAATGTTGGTGTATTAAGTACGTGGTATACTATTATTATTTTTTTTAATCCTCACCCGAGGACTTTTTTTTTTTTTTTGCATTTATCTTCAGATAGAGCAGGAGGGAGAGAGGGAGGAAGACAGAGAAACATTGACGTGAGAGAAACACATCGAGTGGTTGCCACCCACACAACCCCAACCAGGGTCAGGGACAAACTGCAACCGAGGTACGTGCCACTAGTGGGAACTGAACCAGGGTCTCTCTGGTCCGCAGGCTGATGCTCTGAGCCAAATTGGCCAGGGTGCCAATATTATTATTATTATATTTATTATATTATTATTATATTTATCATATTATTATATTTATTATATTTATTATTATATTATTAACTCAAAAGAATGTCATGCACAGCCCTGGCCGGTTTGGCTCAGCGGATAGAGCATTGGCCCGCGGACCAGAGAGACCTGGGTTCAGTTCCCGCTAAGGGCACGTACCTCCATTGCAGTTTATCCCTGGCCCCGGTTGGGATCGTGTGAGTGGCAGCCAGTCAGTGGTCTCTCTCACATCGATGTTTCTCTCTTTCTCTTCCTCCCTGTCTCCCTCCCACTCTATCTGAAGGTAAATGCAAAAATGTCCTCGGGTGAGGATAAAAAAAAAAAGAACATTATGTACAACTGTAAACCCACTTTTGCCCGCTCCTGCAGAGTTAGGCAGAATGATACAAGTCAATTGCTCATAATAACAACAGTCCACGGAAAAGTAAGACGAAGCTGCGGTAACAGGAAGGTTTGTCGACACGACTGCTCTTGAACGTGATTCCAGGTGGGTCTGTGGTCAGCTGCCTTCCCTGCGCACTAGCTCGCACCTGCTCACGTCCCCTGCACCCCCCTTTCCAGGGGAAACATTGGAGAACCTGGCCGAGGGGTAGATTCTCCACTTCTTCATCTCCTGCTTAAAGCAGCTCCCAGGTCCCTGCAGAGTCTCTTCCACCTCTGAGAACATATTTTGTCTTTGACGAGGCGGGAAGGAGGTGCACTGAAGAAACAAAAGCTAACTTTGGGCTGCTTATTTCTGTCCCTTGTCAGGACAAGGGCGAGCTAGCAAGTGCCCACCATCCGTCTCGGACAGCGTCCTGCTCACCCTCTCGAGCCTGGTCGCATCCCTGGTTTTAGGAAGTATCCCAAGCATCTGCTCCAAAACATCTCCTATTTTCTAAAAGTGACACCAAGGCGCAGAAAAGCTACTGCCTGCCTCCTGGGTCAACAGGAATGTCCTAAATTGTATAAATCCCTCATAGCTTTGGAAGTTCACAAACCACATCTCTTGCCCCTCCCTCTGCATTGTGTCTGTGCATTTGTGTCTAAAACAAATGCAAAATTAAATGTAATTCGGGGACTGGTCAAAAAGATAAGCATGCACACTACGTATGTTTACAACAGATGCATTTGATGTGGTTTCCACACCTATGTGTCTGTCTCACCTGTGTCGCGTGTGCCCAGCGTGACACGTGGACTGCGCTGAGGGAGAGGATGCACTGAGAACAAGAAAATGCTCTACAGGAGATAAGCCAGGTCACAGATAGGGCTACCATTCATAAAACAAGAGGAGGGAAGTGCTTTAGGGAAGGAGACAACAAAAGCAAAGGCTGAGCCCTGGCCCGTGGCTCCGTTGGTTGGATCATCTTCCCAAGCACCAAAGGGTCACAGGTTTGATTTCTGCTCAGGGCACGTACTCAGGTTGTGGGTTCGATCCCCACCTGGGGGATCACATTGATGTTTCCCTCTCCGTTTCCCTTCCTCTCTGTAAACACACACACGCACACACACACGCACACACACACGCACACACACACACTGAGCTGCAGGAAATGAGGCTGGAGCCAGGCTGGGAGGCCCCAACAGCTGGTCTTCAGGCCTTTGCACCTCATCCTGAGAGCAATGCAGAGCCACTGAAATGCTGTCAGAAGAAGACAGAGAGACAGACGTGGTCTAACGGACACAATCTCTAGAAGCAGTGCTTCTAGACAAAGGGCAAGGGACTGAAGAAGCAGAGACCAAATCAAATTCAAAAGTGCACTGACCTTGAATAATGAATAAAGTACATTCCTTTTTTTTTTAAATCATTACCCGAGGATATTTTTCCATTTATTTTCGGATAGAGTAAGGGGGGGCAGTAGAGAAGGAGAAACATCGATGTGAGAGAGACACATCAACTGGTTGCCTCCTGCAGGACCCGACCAAGGGTGGGGGATGAACCACAACCGAGGTAGGTGCCCTTGGGCCAACACTCTAACCGCTGAGCCGAACTGGCCAGGTCTGAATAAAGTACATTTCTAAGTAGTAGCCCTAATAGAAGTGAAGTGCCGGGAGTCTGCACTCATTGCTGAAACTCAAAGCAAGGCCACACGAAGCACTTAGCACACCCTGCTGGGAGCTGATGAGAAAGAGCCCAGTTGTCACGGGGCCGGAGCGCAGGGGCCCAAGGCAGCTGCGCCCCCCTCTCGTCGGATATGGGAGGACAGACAACGGGGAGAGGTGGTTTCTCTGGGCCCTACACAGCGGGTAGATTTCTGACTTATGAGGTATGAAAAGGGGGAATGAGGGATCCTTCTCTGAGAAGACAATTCTCTGCTTTGGGCTTCAGGAAGCTCAAAATTTTAATATATGTTTGCATTAGTTTTTTTGGAGTGAGAAGAAGGGAGAGGGAGGGAGAGAGAAACATCAATCGCTGCCTCCTGTACGCCCCCTACTGGGATCCAACCTGCAACCCGGGCATGTGCCCTGACCGGGAATCCAACCAGTGGCCTCTTGGTGCATGGGACGACAGTCCACAGAGCCACACCAGCCTGGCGGGAAGCTCTAAATTTTTATGGTTTAGATTCCTACTGAAGCCCTGAACGATGCCCTGTCCAGTTTGCTCACTGGTTAGTGTCGGCCTGTAGACCAAGGGGTCATAGGTTTGATTCCCAGTCAAGGGCATATGCCTGGGTTGCAGGTTTGATCCCTGGGCCCTGGTTGGGGTCATATGGGAGGCAACCACTGGATGTGTCTCTCTCACATGGATGGATCTCTCCCTTCCTCCCTCCTCATCTAACAACAACAATAACAACAACAACAAGTCAATGCAAAAACATCCTTGGGTGAAGATTAACAACAACAACAAAAAGTTGAAGGATGACCCATCTGTCACTGAACACTGGAACAGAGTAATCATGGAGAGCAATACAATGGGGATCATGAGAACAGACGCGGGCTTGGTGGAACTCGGGGGGTCTAGGTACAGGTGCGAATGAACGTCAGGAAGAAAACATTCGCTGCACTCTGCAGTGTGTGAGCCTGACATCAAGCTTTCCATCGCCAAGGCTCCTCGGACACTCACCTGAAGTAAACACACTCCCCGGAGTCCACACACCTGCTAACAGAACACTAGGTGAGAAACAGGCCACCCCACTAGGAAGGCCTCCTTTCAGAAAGACCTGGGGGCCTAAAAACTGACATGTGAGCCGCCATGCTTTCCCTACCATGTCCTCATTCCCGCTCTTATGTTTAAATTCACCAATAGAGAGCGAACCCGCAGAACCCTGGGAACCCGAACATCAGACCCCAAAAAACCAGAGCCTCAGGTCCATGCTCCCTCCCTCCCTCTCTCCTCTGAACTTTGCCGTGTGCCCCGGACCTGAGAGTACAAATCCGTTCCTAGAAGTTGCCGCATGATGTTTGCTCAGGTGAGAACCCCAAGGGCCAGTCTGGCCATCACTGGATATAACACAAAAAGACTATTCCCATATTTTGATAAGGCCAAGGAGTCAGCAGAATGCAAGCCCTTGAGATGAAAAGGGAAAGGAAACGTGTGTTGTGCTCGTGAGTGGGAAGCAGGGAAGACGGCAAAGGGCCTGTGTTTAGAGGGGCCGAGCTCGGTGTGGGGGCGGCTCATTTGGCAAACATAAACAATCACTAACACCGAAATTAAGCTTTGGGGAAGCGGTTTAAACCCTAAAACATAAAGATGGCTCACCTGCCTAACAGCCAGGAGAGCGATTAGAGAGAGATATAGGCTGGGGGGGGGGCCGGAGGGGCGGCTGGCAGGGAGACTCTGTGGGGGGGGGTGGAAAGGGGGTGCCCAGCCAATGCCCAGGACCCAAGAGAAGGTGAAAGAACACAAGAGTTCTGAACTGTTATTGATGGGGAGTCAAGAAAGAGCTGACATCCCTGGCTGGGTAGCTCGGTTGGTTGGAGCATCATTCTGTCCAGGTTTAAATTCTGGTTGGGGCACATACATAGGTTGAGGGTTTTATCTCTGGTCGGGGTGCGTGGGGGGCAATCAATCAAAGTTTCTCACAACTATGTCTCTGTGAGGGCGCAGGGGACAGAGGATCCTGGGAGCACGGGGAGGAGGCAGCGTGCAGCACTAGGGCGCAGGGATGGAGGATCCTGGGAGCACAGGGAGGAGGCAGCGTACAGCACTAGGGCGCAGGGACGGAGGATCCTGGGAGCACGGGGAGGAGGCAGCGTGCAGCACTAGGGCGCAGGGACGGAGGATCCTGGGAGCACGGGGAGGAGGCAGCCTGCAGCACTAGGGCGCAGGAGATGGAGGACTAGAGGGAGCCGCTGGAAGGGCAGACCGATGACTGTGAAAGGCCAGCAGGGCCACCAGGGTGTCAGTGGCCCTTGTGTACATGGCAGCGGGGTTCCCCAGTCATGTCTCCAGATGAGGAAACATGGGAAGAGAAGAGCTCCCGGGAGGGTGACGGGAAAGCCCGAGGACAGGGCGTGAGGCTGGGGCAGCAGAGAGGGTGGCAGGGAGTGCGCTGGCCGAGGTACCAGGTGTGGGCTCAGGGAGCAGTCTGCAGGGACCTGAGGAGGCAGGGAGCCCAGGAGGGTGAGAGAGGAGGAGGTTGCTCAAGATGAGGTGTGGGCAGACAAGGGAAAGGTCCTAATCCTCTGCCACCGGGGCTGGGGTCAGCGTGCTCTCCATCTCCCAGAGCGAATCCCGAAGATGTCTGGAAAGTATCTGGGAGATATATTTAGATGACCCCTTAGTTCTAGGGAAGCAAGACCAGTGTGTGCGTCCCTTTCATCAGAGAGCAGAGGACAGGGCCCCACACAGCAGGAATGTAAATGCGCCGTCGGGGTAGAGGTAAGTCAAACCCGGAGTCAAGGCTGCTTCGGTCCCAGGCTGGGCACACAAGCCGGCGGGGGCAGGGGGACAGGACCACGGCTGTGAAGACAGCCCTTTACGCTGGGAAAGAAAGGCCTCGGGAAATAGTCACAGGCAGAGAAGCTCCTCAGACAAGTGAATAGTCATCTACTGCTATCTGATGTCATAGAAATGCTTCAAAAGTGAAGACTACACTAGAATTTTGGTAGCTTTGCATTTCACCGGGTGGGAGTACTAGAAAGTGAATTTAAATATCATATTTTTGAAACTTGGTTTCATGATTAAGAAAATATATGTTAAAATTTTAAGTGTAATATATATATATTTTATTTTTTTTCCTTCACCATTTATGCTCCCTATACCCTCTGCCTCCCCACCCCCACCCCCACCCCCACCACACTATTGTCTGTGTCTAGCTTAGAAAATTTTTTGGTACTTAAATGGTTTCTCTTACCACCCGAGATTGTGTCTCAGTGGTTCCCTACCCTGGAACCCAGTATGCACAGCTTTAGTTTTATTATTTATCCTTAAGAACACCAGTAGGCCTGCAGACAAGTGGCCGTGACCTGGGAACGGAGTTGCTGCTGCACGTCCTCGTCCCCTCTGGTTCCATCCACTGAACCTGCGGCACTGGTCCGTCAGATGGCCTTTAGCACATCCACAGACGGAAGCGGCGGGTCCCCTCTCCCGGGACGTGCAGCAGGGACCAGGAGTTTAGCACTCTGCTGACAAGCTCAGTGTGGCAACTCTAAATATTTTTAAGCTTGCGGAGATGAAAGTCCGGGCTCTGAGCAGGGTGATCTGCACTGGAAGCGCAGGGAAGGAACGGGGGAGGGAGAAGGGGGACTCACCCGGGCTGCACAGGCTCAAAACCAAGACCTGCTTCCCAAATGCAGGCATTCATGTGAGGCAGGAGAAAGCAAGCAAGAAACCCAGAAAACCGAGAGAAGACACCGTCAAACACAAAAACAAATAAATGCTTCAACACTTCATTAATAACAACTGCGGAAAGCTACTGACCTGAGCAAAACCTGGACATGCCTGCATGTGTGCACACTGCGTGTACGGAGCACTTACACTGGACACGTGTGTACACACTGTGCGTAAAGAGCACCTAAACGGGACATGCGTGTACATACTGTGTGTACACAGCACCTACACAGGACATGTGTGTACACACTGTATGTATGGAGTGCCTACACTGGATGCAAGCATACACAGCACCTACACTGGACATGCACATGCACATACACACTGCGTGTACACAGTGCCTACATTGGACACGCACGTACACACTGTATGCACAGAGCGCCTACACAGGACATGCGTGTACACACTGTACGTACGGAGCGCCTATACTGGACACAAGCATACACAGCACCTACACTGGACATGCACATACACACTGCGTGTACACAGTGCCTACATTGGACACGCACGGACACACTGTACGTACAGAGTGCCTACACTGGACATGTGTGTACACACTGTATGTAGAGTACCTACACTAGACACGTGTGTATACACTGTGCGTACAGAGTGCCTACACCGGACACACATGTACACACTGTCAGTACAGAGCACCTAGGTTGATGTGCGAGCACAGAGCACCTACACTGGACGCGTGTGTACACACTGTGCATAAAGCAGCTACACTAGACGCATGTGTATACACTATGCATACAGAGCACCTACACTGGACACACGTGTACACACTGTGTGTACAGAGTGCCTACCCTGGATGCAAGCACAGAGCGCCTACACTGAGCTAGTCTGGGGGAATAGTGGGGATCAAATAAACAGCCTGGGGTGGGGGTTAATGGTGGGACCCAAATGAACTCTGTCTCTGCCTTCATGGGTTAGGCAGATACTTCCTAAAAGCTTGGCCTGGTAATTGCTTTGAGGCTATGACACAATTTTGCTGGACTAAGAAGAAAAATGAACATATTCTCAATATTTAATCAAAACTTGAATACGCAGTTACCACAGCCAGTCGGGAACACTGGCAAATGTCCTGCGAGAATGAGTGTCATCCATGCCTCCTGGGCTGGTTTGTGTCCGTGGGTAAAGGCCTCACGTGGCTCCCGCCGCCCGGCCCAGGAGCAGGGCCGGGATCCTAGGCCGCTCCCGGTCGGCCGCAGGCCAGCACAGCGCGTCTGAACAGCCTGGGCATCAGCACTCACTGTCTGGGCTTCTTATCCCCAATACACAGAAATACACACACACGTTTATACTGAGCCAGCGGCGGGAGGGGAACACACCCATCTGAACGGCAGCCAGTGTTCCTGAACGAGCCCTTGCTGGGTGCTCAGACACAGACACTTTCTGACTGAAGCCTTGATCTCACCCTGGCCCGGCGGCTCCGCTGGCTGGAGCATCATCCCTCACACCAAACGGTTACGGTTTGATTCCGGTCGGGGCTCACACCCAGGTCTCCGGTTTGATTGGGTTCCGGGTGTTGGTGCATATGAGAGGCAACTGATCGATGTTTCTCTTTCTCTCTCTCCCTTCCTCTGTCCAAAAATCAATAAAAAAACATATCCTTGGGTGAGGATTAAAAAAGAGAGACAGACTTTATTCCCTAAGGTTATAATTTTGCTCTTGGAGAAAAACTAAATAAAAACTACAGCGATTCCCACGTACCCCTGTCCTCATCTCCCTCCTCTGGGGTTTGCCTTATTAACATCTTACGTTAGGGTGGTACATTTTTTCCAACTGTTGAACAAACACTCATACATCTTTATTAATTAAAATCCACTGTGTCCATTAGAGTTCACTCTTGGCATTGCACCATCAAGCCCCTTAAACTTAGGGACACCTTCTAAGACCCCCAGTGGGCGCCTGAAACTGCAGGTAATCCAAACCCTGTAGACCGTGAATTGTTCACGGCTTGAGTTTTCATTTGATACTTTCAGAACGTGGTTGGCCACGGGTAGCTGAAACTATGAAATGCAAAACTGTGGCTAAGGGAGGGGCTGCTGTACATGCTTGGAGATTTTGGCAAATGTGTGACACCTATGCTGTAGGACAGTGTCATACACATCACTGCCCTAAAAAGCCCATGCTCCCTGCCTGTTCGTCACTCAGTCCGTCCCTCCCAGGGAGCCCCTGGTTTTCCTGTTTCCAGAAGGTTGTGGGGGTGGAACCCTAGAGTGTGCAGCCTTTTCAGGCTCCCTTGTCCCTTGTTCCTCCGGGTGGTGGAGAGCTTTCTTTTTATCACTGAACAACATCCCACTGTATGGAGGTACCTGTTTGATATTGTTACATTCTATTTCAATAAAATAATTGAGTTGTGAATTAGGTAAACAGTCAACTGATTTCACAACCTATGAATAGGTCATATGTGTAGCTTAAAAACTACTGCCTGGCCCGGCCAGTGTGGCTCAGTGGCTGAGTGTCAACCTATGTACCAAGAGGTCACTGACCAGAAATCAAACCAGGTTGCAGGCTCCATCCCCAGAAGGAGGCAGCAGATTGATGTCGATGTTTGCTTCTCTCATCAGTGTTTCTCTCTCTCCCCTCCTCTCTCTCTCTAAAAAAATCAATAAAAACATTAAAAATCAAAACAAAGAAACTATTGTGTAAAATAAGATGTTAGGTGTTTGCTGGACACAGAGGCACAGACACTGTGGTCCCGTCTCAGAATATTACTGGGAAGGAAAGGTCTACATCTGTGAGCTGTTTAGTCACAAAATGGTAATAAAACAAAGGGTAGAAACAGCAAAGAAACCAAAAGTAAAAGAAATATAACACACTGGGAATTTCTTAGTACTGCTGAAGAGCTGAACCGTGTGGAGTAGGGAGGGTCCTTCTGTCGTGTGTTGACCACAGTCCTGGGCACATAACTTTCATACACCTCAGTCTCCATCTGTAAAATTCATCTAGTGTTAGCGTCTCTCTCATTGGGTTACTTATGAGAATAAATGAATCATGTACACACAGAGCAGCTAAGAAGAACTGGCAAATAATAAGATGTCGGCAAATATTAATCTATTATTATTATCATTATTAACCACTCCTTATTCTTAGTGTTTGCCTAAAACATACTAGAGATTTCAATACAGCGAAAGAAAGAAACAGACTTAAGGGTTCCAATCGTCAGGTTTATTTGGTCCGTAGACGCTTAGAAGAGCCCAGAAGCGAGCCTGGAAGATGTGCACAGTTTGGTGTACAGAGGCAGGAGTGGCGAGAGGCTGAGGACACAGCAGCACACCAGGCTGAAGGCAGAAAGCGAGCACGGAGAGAGGCATCAACCCCACGAGCCCAGTCAGGAGCCAGGAGGGAGAACCCGCACCGGGCTGCCTGCGAGAGATGCCGTGACCGACATTCGTACCGCCCTTGGGAGAGTTGAGAGAGATTTCATGTCTTTCGCAATTGAAAATACATTTGAAAAACATTCAACAAATTGTGTTTTGTGGCTCAGATGAAAACCTGGTTGGGAACGTCTACTGATGGTACTATATTGTGGCGATCTGCCATTTGTGACGGTTTTAAAGTTAAATGAAAATCATTAAAAATTCATTTCTTCATCACAGTCACGCTTTAAGCGCTCAAGGAGCACAGCACCTGGTGGCTCCCGCCCCGAACAGCACAGCTGCACAGAAGGCAGCCGTCCAGGTGGGAAGCCTCCCGGGAGGGGAGGGTGTGGAGGCCACAGAGGGGAGAGACTCAGACGGAGGCCGAGCGGACCGTGGAGGGAAGGTCCGAGGGAGAGCAAGACTGCAGTTGCTACAAACCAGGGGTAGCCAGAGCCAGGGGGGCAGGGCAGGGGCTTACTTGGAGGTGAAGGAGAAAAGTCCCTTTTCCCCAGAGACACAGGAGTGACGGACGTGTACAAACAGAGAATCTGAAGTAGAGATGTAGGGACTCACACCTGTTCACCTTGCGCAGCAGGAAAAACCTCCACGGAGGATGAAGGTGTTAGACGGGACTGCAGGTTTCCCAGCGTGGGAATGGAATAAAGACACTTACTGAAAATCAAAATCAAAATTTAAAGACGCTATGAGGATACACAGATACTTTTTTTAAACGTTTGCAACTTCTAGATGCCAAAAAAAAAAAAGTCAATTTGTATAGTGATTAATCTACCAGGCAATTATTATTTATTGGGTTCTAATATACCAGGTATTCAGAGCTAACTTATAATGAAATTAAAAGTCTGGACTTACAGGAATAACTTAGAGGGCAGTATTAACAAATGCTAAATTACAGAGTACAGCTTACAGATGTCAGAATTAGGATGGCAATCCTGGCACGCAGGCTGTGACTTTTGGCTCTTGTCCCTTTTCTGACACCGTAAATCAATCTCAACATTCTTTCTGGTTGAGCCCAAAGAAAACTGGGGATCCCTGAATAATACCCATTATTCAACAGCTGGTAGGAGAGATAAAAACTATTTGCAAATGTAGTACAAATCCTAGAAATGGACGTGACTCATGCAGAGGGAGCCATGGCCAAGTTGCAGATTTACTTCACGACCATCAACTCATCTCATTAATCACTCAAGAATAAAAGAGTTAACCTCAAGAGTTGGTCTTACTCTGTTAGATACTTAATGTCTATCCTAGGAACTTTTCTTTTTGGGAGAGAACCATAAATAGAGCATATTAAGAATGCATATTAAATTAAAATTAACAAAGGGGCACAGACGACCACTTAAAAATAACCCAATAAAGTAAATTGCATCATTCTCAGTTTTTCAGGAATTGTGCAATAACACAGCTGTCAAAGTAAAAAAATAAATCTTGTCATTTCTCTCCAAGGAATACAGAAGGAAGGATATGGATATAATAGTGAAATCAGGGACAACAAAAAGCCCGGAAAGCAAGCAGGGCAGCGAAAACAGATGATGATTTTAATGTGATTTTTGCTTTACTGTAAAGACAACTTACAATGTAAACATTTCTGAGGTCTAATGACTTATCTGTCCATACTTCACATCAGAGAATCCAACTGGATTTAAAATAGCTTTACCATCAGATTTAGAACCCAAAATGTATTTCTGACCCAAGGGAAAGAAGGCAATTCAGGAAGAAAGAGGATCCTCCAATGCCTGTTCTACAACCAATCCTGATGCCCGGGCCATACAGATGAATGACCGCTCCACGCTAAGCATCAGGCCGACTGCTGAGCCGGCCTGGTTAGAGTCACCTGCTCCTTCATTCCAGGCTCTGCAGGAAAAGCCTGGCAGGGTGGTCGGTGACACCTGGAACATCCCCAAAATGACAGCAACAGTACAAAGCAGTGCTGTCTCCTTCTCCTCCATGCCTCGTGGAGAGCAGGGTAAACTACCGCAGCAACCGTATGGAGAGAACAGACACTTTCGGTATTTCCGTTTCTCCTCATGTTCTGCAGTCAAACAGCTGTCTCCAAAATAATGCACTCACTGTAATGTCCTTGACTAGAGTCCAGCGAGTGTGAAATGGAATATGCATGTACGAATATACACATACTACACAAAAACGGTTATACAAAGGTATCTACTGGCCTTTCTTCTGAAAGTCCTTTTTTTTTATTCTTAGACTGAGTCCTTTGTGTTAGTTTAGAAATAGAATATCCTTTCCCTTTCTTAAAATTGTTTTTTTTTTTCTTTCTTTTGGTACGTGCCCCTAGTGGGAACCGAACCCGGGACTCTCCGGTCCACAGCCCAATGCTCCAATCACTGAGCCAAACCGGCCAGGGCTCTTAAAATTGTTGACAACAAAGATTAATTGCATTTTTTAAATGATCCCCATTTTCAAAACCAAAAATTCATAATTTTCCACCAGTCTCCTAATCTATTTTAAAATCACAAATTTGAGAACTATTGCTATAGAAGAAAATAACTCTTTGATGTGTACAATCATCAAGACATTTCGAGGGACGCGCCTTTTAGAAAGAAAACAGAAAGCATGATCACTTAGAAAAAAGTAACTTTAATACAAAAAAGCGTTAGTAATAGATTTCTTTTCAGCTCATGTGGTATTTGTTCATTATGGAGAGTTTGAAAAGAAAAAAAAATAAATCATTTTAAAAGTGACTTATAATCCCAACATCAACATTTTTGTCAGTTCTTTTTCTTAATATTTGGTTTCACACACACACAAGTGGCATTAAGTGAATTGTTTCATCTCCTATTACGTGGGAAGACTTTACAAAGACTGTCCATGTAGAAATGTCTACTTGTACTGTTCCAAAGCAGGTACATCAGGATTACACTACCACCAGGCCTGACTTTACAGAAGCCGTGAGCACCGGCTTTGGGGTGACCGAGGGGAAGGAGCTAACCCGCAGGCTGAAGCATCACACGGCACATGGAGGAGGGCCTCTGGAGTGTGTTCAACTTTGCCCTCAGTGCAAACGTCTGGAAACCAAGGGCTTCAAAAAGCCTTTGCCGAAAGGCAGGGATGCAGAAAGGTATGATTACCCCCCATTCAACAGATGGAGCCCGTCCCAGCCAGTAGTCCGGGAGCCAAAGACGACACCGAAGTTTTGGATGAGTCTTGAGCTCTGCTGTTGGACCGGACACATTTCTGTAAGAAACAATTTAGGTGGACTTTGCGTGGCCTGTTGGCCTGGAAAAAAAAAAAAAAACTAAGACGAGATGACACTTTGGGCACAGATTTTGCAGCTGTGTGATCACTGGAGCCTGGGAGACCTCACTACACTTGCTCCGGCTCTTGAGTGCCTTTTGAGATCAAGACAATAAAACTTATAATTAGCAAACTACCCTAAGTTTCAGAATATGGCACATGAATAGAATTCTTCCTTTTTCTTTTTCCCTGCACAGGGACATAAAAATAGAACAAGTAACCAGTATGTTATTTCTAGTCACACCAACTTTAAAAAATATATCAAAAGATGGACCTGGCAAGAGTAATGCCCAGTACGAAGTGAACGGTTTTCCCTTTCCCTCTAACATCGAGGTGTCTTGCTGACATAAAGAGTCAATGGGGACCTGGCAGAAAGGCGTCTGTCCCCGTCCCTCCTTGTCCATTCCGAGTTACAGGTCAGCCTCTGGGCCGTACGACTTTTCCTGGGCCACGGAAATGGCTCCTTCACTGCCTCCCTACCTGCTCCTGATTTACAGCAGCTCACACAGGGACGCCAGATCAAGGTTCTGAAACACTCTCCTGATCACGTCAGTTCCCAACTCACAAACAACATATGCCTGCCCATCAGAGAAAGTAGGAATGAAACAGTCAGGGTCCTTCCAAATCTGATCCCCACCGACCTTCAAACCTCTTCTCCTCTCCAGCCCTGTGCAGGCTCCAGACTCCAGAGTGGATTCTCTACCCTTCCTCCTCCTGCTTCGAGCCTTCCTGACTCTGCACCCTCGCACGCTGTGTCCTCCAAGAAGACTGCAGGTCCCTCTGCGGGTTCTCCCCCGCCCAGGCCAACCACGGAAGCCCTCTCCCTCAGATGCCCCTGACACCCAGCCCGGGCAGTCCCTCCTCCTCTGCTCCTCCTGAGAGACCTCCCTCCCTGCCTACTCGTTCAACTTGGTCTTCTCATTAAGTACACGTGTCTTGTGATCCACCGTGGCACAAGGTAAAGAGCCCAACCTTAAGAATCCCTTGTACATCTAGATCCTTCTACAAAAAGAGACTTTCTGGAATCTGCATACAAAGCCCTTTGACTCTACAGACAGCCTGATGCAGCCCACCCCATCTGCAAGTGAGTCCCCTCCTCTCCTCCCGTCACATCAGGAGGGCCACATCTGTCCCTGATGTCATGCATCATTGTAAGTGATGTAATTCAGCATTTAGTTTCTTGACCTCTCATCTCGAGGTGAGTCTTCCTATTGCTAACTCTGCAGAGTAGCCCTTCCAATGAGCACAGCGCTGTCCTGTGCGCCTTCCCTGATGTCCACGGCTCAGAGGCAGGAGGACGTGAGCACACCTCGCCCAGGGAGGAAAACGAGGCTCAGAGAGGTTAGACCACTTGTCCGAGCATCGTAAGTAGAAAGCTCTCATGGCCGAAGAACACTCAGAAAGATTACAGACTTATTTGAGAGTCTGTGCCTAGTATACAACTGGGAAATGGAGAGAAAGGTCATAATGAGAACCTTCTTCCACACTATTTCCTTCCTCCCTTGCTCAGCAGAAGGGAAATAACAGCAACGGCGGAGGCTTGCTGAAGGGCAGGCGTCACACACTCTCTCCACGTGGATCTGCGTCTTCCACCTCCCACGCAGTACGGGAGCCCCTCGTACCACAGGGCACGGGCGACGTGACGGGGCCAGAGCACCAGCTGCCCCACTGTGGATTTCAACCCGGATCAATTTGCATTAAAACCCAGGTTTCTAACTGCTATGCCCATACCTGTCACATTTCAGTGTACAGTCCAATGGGAACCACCCGGAGAACTTGTTAGTTGAGGTCTGGTTCCGTCGGGCTGATATGGGGTGTGCGACTGTGCACTGGGAAGAAATTCCCAGGTGACGCTGATGCTGATGGTTAACGGGCAACACTGATGTACCCGGTTCTTACGCTCCCCTCAGAAAGTGCTCTAGTTCCGCAAGTCACCGATGTCCCAGTTCTGGGAACAGCTGGTGCAGGGACTCTGTCTCTTCCACAGTCCGAACACCCTTCACGGTTCCCTGTGCTACATTAGCCTTCCTTGTTTTCTCATAAGAATATTTTCTTTCTGCAGCACAGACAACATGATTTCAGGCACTACGTGATGGTTTAATTTGCACCAGGACCTCCTTCCGTCTGGAACACCCTCCTGTCTGCACTTACATCCTGTGTGTTTCACCATGTCCTGCGTTTGTTATTTGACCTGACAAACCAACTCCGATAAAGTTCCTTAGTTTATCTAGCTTCCCATCACTAAGCATCATTTATTTGTAAAGAAAAGAGTGCAATGTGTTGCTATTGTTTTCTAAGATGCGACCTTCTGTCTGAGCCCACGAGCTGCACACTTGGCTTCTATCATTTACTCTCCCTCCCTGCGCAGCGGCTGGAGCAGGCGCCATGCTCGCTTCGCCCTGCGACACTTTTATTCCATTTGGAATCAAAATGCATTATATATTTAATTTTTTAAAGATAATAGTTTGATTTTTAGAGAGAGGGGAAGGGAGAGGGAGAGAGAGAGGAAAGGAGAGGGAGAGAGAGAGGAACACCAATGTGAGAGCACAACATCGAGCAGCTGCCTCCTGCACACCCCACTGGGGATGGAGTCTGCACGCCGGCATGCACCCTGACTGGGAATCGAACCCGCGACCTAGGCAGCCTCCTGGTGCACGAAAGGACGTGCAATCCACTGAACCACACCAGCCTGGGCCACAATATATATTTTAAATACACTACGTTTATACTATGTGCATGATACTATAGAACACAGTATTTAAATAGGTTTAGTCTACTTAGTTTTAACTCTTTTGCATTCTTTTTCAGCCACCCGGATATGATGAGGTAATTCACGTCACTCTCCGATATAAAGTCTCGTCACACTCAGTCAGCCCCTGTGGACACTGGCTCTCACACGTGCCCGTGCACACGAAACCTCCCTGCCTGCGGGGGTGGAAATGAGGCGGTTCATTAGCCTTCGGTCAAAGGCTGGTGCTCGGCCCGTTGCCCTGCTCTCCTCGGTCCCACTCCTTACAGATTCAGTCTTAAAACTTCGCCTTCGAATCCCTTCTGTCTCCCGATCTCGAAGCCCTGAGACCCACTCACACTCCTGTTCCCACACTCTTGCTGGGACCTTCGCGGCAGCTTCCTTCACGGCGCAGCATCCCGGGCGCTGGATGCCTGGCGGGGGGGGTGGGGGGTGAGGTGGGCCAGGCGGGCCAAGTGGGCCAGGTGGGCGAGGCGGGCGAAGTGGGCCAGGTGGGCCAGGTGGGCGAGGCGGGCCAGGTGGGCCAGGTGGGCAAGGCGGGCCAGGTGGGCGAGGCGGGCCAGGTGGGACAGGTGGGTGAGGCGGGTGAGGCGGGTGAGGCGGGTGAGGTGGGTGAGGTGGGTGAGGCGGGCCAGGTGGGTGAGGTGGGCGAGGCGGGCCAGGCGGACCAGGTGGGCCAGGTGGGTGAGGTGGGCGAGGCGGGCCAGGTGGGACAGGTGGGTGAGGCGGGTGAGGTGGGTGAGGTGGGTGAGGCGGGCCAGGTGGGCCAGGTGGGTGAGGTGGGCGAGGCGGGCCAGGTGGGCCAGGTGGGACAGGTGGGTGAGGAGGGTGAGGCGGGTGAGGCGGGTGAGGTGGGTGAGGTGGGTGAGGCGGGCCAGGTGGGCCAGGTGGGTGAGGTGGGCGAGGCGGGCCAGGTGGGCCAGGTGGGCGAGGCGGGCCAGGTGGGACAGGTGGGTGAGGCGGGTGAGGTGGGTGAGGTGGGTGAGGTGGGCGAGGCGGGTGAGGTGGGTGAGGTGGGTGAGGCGGGCCAGGTGGGTGAGGTGGGCGAGGCGGGCCAGGTGGGCCAGGTGGGCAAGGCGGGCCAGGTGGGCAAGGCGGGCCAGGTGGGCCAGGTGGGTGAGGCGGGTGAGGTGGGTGAGGTGGGTGAGGTGGGCGAGGCGGGTGAGGTGGGTGAGGTGGGTGAGGCGGGCCAGGTGGGCCAGGTGGGCGAGGCGGGCCAGGTGGGACAGGTTGGTGAGGCGGGTGAGGTGGGTGAGGCGGGTGAGGTGGGTGAGGTGGGTGAGGCGGGCCAGGTGGGCCAGGTGGGTGAGGTGGGCGAGGCGGGCCAGGTGGGCCAGGTGGGCGAGGCGGGCCAGGTGGGACAGGTGGGTGAGGCGGGTGAGGTGGGTGAGGTGGGTGAGGTGGGCGAGGCGGGCCAGGCGGACCAGGTGGGCCAGGTGGGTGAGGTGGGCGAGGCGGGCCAGGCGGACCAGGTGGGCCAGGTGGGTGAGGTGGGTGAGGCGGGCCAGGTGGGTGAGGTGGGCGAGGCGGGCCAGGTGGGTGAGGTGGGCCAGGTGGGTGAGGTGGGCGAGGCGGGCCAGGTGGGTGAGGTGGGTGAGGTGGGCGAGGCGGGCCAGGTGGGTGAGGTGGGCGAGGCGGGCCAGGTGGGTGAGGTGGGTGAGGTGGGTGAGGTGGGTGAGGTGGGCCCGGTGGGCGAGGCGGGCCAGGTGGGCCAGGTGGGTGAGGTGGGCCAGGTGGGCGAGGTGGGTGAGGCGGGCCAGGTGGGTGAGGTGGGCCAGGTGGGTGAGGTGGGCCAGGTGGGCCAGGTGGGCGAGGCGGGCCAGGTGGGCCAGGTGGGCGAGGCGGGCCAGGTGGGTGAGGTGGGTGAGGTGGGTGAGGTGGGCGAGGCGGGCCAGGTGGGCGAGGTGGGTGAGGTGGGCCAGGTGGGCGAGGCGGGCCAGGTGGGTGAGGTGGGCCAGGTGGGTTAGGTGGGCCAGGTGGGCGAGGCGGGCCAGGCGGGCCAGGTGGGCCAGGTGGGCGAGGCGGGCCAGGTGGGCGAAGT
Organism: Molossus molossus; assembly: GCF_014108415.1. Classification (NCBI taxonomy): domain Eukaryota; kingdom Metazoa; phylum Chordata; class Mammalia; order Chiroptera; family Molossidae; genus Molossus; species Molossus molossus. The sequence continues at coordinate 4,867,589 of NW_023425359.1, read as the reverse complement.
GGGCCAGGTGGGCCAGGTGGGCCAGGTGGGCCAGGTGGGCTCTGCAGACTGCCAGCGATCCTGCCTGCGCTCCCCTGCCTCTGAGCAGGGTCACCTTTAGCCTTCATGGCCAGCAGGTCCGCACCTGACCAGGTGGACACAGCCATTCAGGAAGGGGCAGGGACCCCAACCGAAGGAGGGGGACAGACCAGAGGCACAGAGGTCAGTCACGCACAGGATGGCTTTCCTCACAGCCCTCCTTCCACAGCAGGACAACTTGACCTCTGCACCTCATGAGCCGAAGGGAGAACAGGCCCTGCTGTCAGGCCTCGGAGGTGGGGAAGCAAACAGGCCTCAGCGATGGGACAAGCGCTCCTTTCCGACCAGCACTCCGCAGGGCCGCACCTGTGCTGGGGACTGGGCCCTCCCACTGCACCGCCCAGGCCAGCGGGCTCCCTGCTCTCTTGGCCATTCCAGGCCTTTAGTCCTCAAGGGCCCTCCCTCCACCCACGGTCGTGTGCCTGCTTCCTGAATATGGCCGTCACTTCACAAACAGGCTTTGTGTCTCCTAGATCGAGAAGGCTCCGGGGCCCTGCCTCTCCCACGAGGACCAGACCCTGCTCCAGAGGCCTCTGCCCCAAGACGACCTGCCTACGAGGGCGCCTACCACGCGCCACCGCTCTCCGCCTCCACCCAGTTCACAGCAGGGTTACATTTCCCAACCGCCAGTATTTCCACCACACACAGTGTACTACTCCGACCATCAAAACACACAAACCGTGCACATGGCCCAGCCCGTGTGGCTCAGTGGACGGAGCACTGTCCCAGGAACTGAGATGCTGGTTCGATTGCTGGTCAGGGCACGTGCCTGGATCGCAGGCTCGATCCCCAGTAGGGGGCGTGCAGGAGGCAGCTGATCCATGTTTCTCTTTCACATCAATGTTTCTATCTTTCTCCCTTCTTCTCTCACTAAAAAAAAAAAAGAAAAACAACAAAAAACCAATAAAACATATTTAAAAAATAAAAATAGCCCTGGCCGGTTTGGCTCAGCAGTTAGAGCGTCGACCTGCGGTCCTGAGAGACCCGGGTTCGGTTCCCGTTAAGGGCGCGTACCTCGGTTGCAGTTTGTCCCCGGCCCGGGTTGTGTTGTACAGGTGGCAGCCACTCGATGTGTCCCTTTCAGGTCGATGTTTCTCTCTCTCTCTCTCTGTTCCTCTTTCTCCCTCCCACTCTACCTGAACAAAAAATGGAAAAATGTCCTCAGGTGAGGATAAAAAAAAATAAAATAAAAAATATATATGATACACAGTTATATATGCCACCACACACACACACACCATGACAAAAATTCTGTGACTCATTACAACTGCTTGTATACTTTTATATCTCAAATTCCTGAATATCACAAGCGTTTGTATCAGTCTAACTCTTTCCTTATTCTTGAGACTGAAAACCTCGTTCTTCTTGCAGACATTTTGTGCAGACACACTGACCACAGGCCAGTCCCAGGGCCGTGGGACCTCTCACCCCTCGGGAACAGTCCTCCAAGCAGCGTCCACCCCGCCCCGTGGCTGGAGCTGTCCCTCGAGAGCACCGTGTTCCCGTCTGCTTTCCCCTCTTCCGATGGCCTGTCTCAGCTGTCTCAGACCCCAATGGAGGAGGAAAGAGGGCTGGCTTCCCGCTCCTCAGGGCCATCTCCACACGTCCAGTGGTCACTCTGCTGCTGCCCACGCCCCGCAGTGGCACCTCCTCTCCAACCATCGCGGTGCAGATCCGCAGCCCCTCTGCCATCCGGGAGCCAGCAGCACAGAGATGCCCGTGAAGAGCAAACGCTGGCGCCGGCTCTGGAGGAGCACATTCAGGAGCCTCTCTCAGAGCTGGGGAGGACGGGCGGGAAGAGCTCCCTGCACACACTCTGAGGGTCGGTGGACACTGTCACAGCTCAGTCATGATGTGCTGCCGGGAGCACCACCGAGCCTGGCCCCACCCCCGGCATTTTAGTTCAGTGTAGAGAGCAGGGTGGGAGCAAAGGGAATCAGACTTCGGGTCCAATAAACCAGAGCTGAATGGGACACTGAGCCTGCTCACCAGGGAGTTTCAGCCTCACGTACTCCCCAGGGCATTCTCCACCCTCAGGACTTAATCCTTAAAGCAAGAAGAAAGGATCAGTACCTGTCATTACTGGGGGAGGAATAAAACAGCTGGAAAAATTCCTCTGCTGGGCACACGCCCCTTAGAAGTCAGGATGGTGCAGGGGGAGGTGCTATGGGGCGTGTGCAGTAGGAGCCAAGATGCTGACCACAGAGGCCTGTCAGTCTCCTGGGAAAGGATCGGATTGGATAAGAGCCCAGGAGATCTAGGAAATCGGATGAGTTAGGGGGAGGACACAAGGCCAGCCCGGTCCTTCCCAAGCCAGAGCTCATCTAACCGCAGTTTAACAGAGAAGTGTGTTGGATCTCTCTCTCTCTCTCTCTTACCTGCCTGCACGCTGGTCCTGTTCTCCCCCTGTTCTTTCTCCATAGCAACCATTGGGGTCTAGCAGCCATGCAGCCAGCCACCCAACTCCAAGTGCAACACGGTGTCAGGCAGGGCGCAGCCAGGAACAGACATGCTAGCGGTATGCCAGCCGGGTGGGGACAGGCACTGAACTGGGCCAGGCTTGGGCGTGGCACAGAACTTTGGGACGCTGGCCTTTGTACTGGGCCCGATGAAGACAAGGCTGGACCTGATCCACAGCACGAGGGAGCAAAACCCAGGACGGCCTTGTGTTTACTTCAGATGCGATAAACCTGGCTCCTCCCACACATGGGTCCTTGGGAGGCTCTCCCTGCGACTCCACGGAAGAACACCATTCCCACCGGCAAAGTTAGGAAATGTGAGGATTGCAGTTTGAGAATGAGACAAAAGTCAAATCACATGCTAAGGAAACTGATTTCTTTTTCTTTTCAAGTCAATGAGGAGTCTGATTATTCCAAACACTGGAATGGTTAACATGCAGCGGAGGTTACCTGGGCCATCTGTTATCTTCGGAGCACCCCTGTGAGTCAGAGGCTGACTTCTTTCCATCTTACAGATAAGAAAACTTAGACGCACAGCAGTGCAGTAACGCTGAGTCACACATTAGGAAGTGTGGCTCGATATGAGTTACGGTCAGAGTTTCATTTCAACGAGATGGAGGCATGGGTCGAGTCTCTGGGATACACCCGGTTAATGCACACAAGACAGAGACACACAGAAGTGGGGACAGGAGCTCAGCCTTGCTGTTCTGACTGCGCGTACACGGCGGAAACCGTGTGCAGTGTCCAGTTAGATGTGCAGATACGGGCGAGGGGTTGTCTGAGCTGCAGGCAGAAATAAGGAAATCCCAGTTCAACACTTGAAGTTAAATGAAAGAAGAAGAAAAGAATTCCGAACCAAACTTTGGGGGGCAGGGAAGGGTATCTGCTCATAAGCAGTAGACAGAAGAAGAAAAGAGGAGGAAGGAAGGAAGGAAGGAAGGGAGGGAGGGAGGGAGGGAGGGAGGGAGGGAGGGGAAATGCTGCTGCCACTGGGCAGTGGCAGGAAGGGGTCCAGCAAAGGGACAGGCCTCGCAATGCAAGGAAGGAGAATTTCAAAAGGTCAGTGGTGACATTTGCAGAGAAGTCAGGAAACTTCAGGGTAAAAAACTGTTGGAGCTCATCAACTAGGAGATCCTTGCTCGTTTTGGGGACGGCAGGCCTAGGGAAGAAGTGCGTTCCGAGCCCCAGGCATGGCTGAGCAGTAGGACCAGGCCTGGACACCGGGCGGACAGAGGGGAGAAGCCAGCCTCCCCAGGCACCAGCCCAGGTGCTGAGTGTCCTTCCATCACTGACCACTCTCTATTGAGACGAGAGTAAATCATCAAAGAACTGAGAAATGTGAAGCCAGAAGCAGCAAACACACACCCAGGTGGGAGTCTGAGGCCCCTTCCTGCTGGTGGTCTCCGCAATCTCCCGGCTCCTTTCCCCTGACTCGAGCTCTCTTCCCACTTCAGTCTATTTTCACACTGTTGCCTAGTGATTTTCCTCATGGCATTTTCCTGCTCCTACCCTTTCAGTGGTATTCTGTTATTTTTAAGACACATTTCGAGTTCCTTGAAAAACACAACGTCCTTCTCATTTGGACCTCACCCACCACCCGCACTCCTGGAGCCCACTGTTCCGCACCCGCACCCCAGGGTTTGAGCTGTCATCCGCCTTCTACCGGAACAGTGGCCCCTTGCAGCCCTCTGGTCGCTTCCCCCCACACAAGCCCTACCCTTCCTTACAGAGGGGACCCTCTACGCCCTCGGCGCCATACACAAGTGTTCGCTTTTATTCTCCCTCATAATGTCATTAAGACCTCAGACATCCTTCTACTTCCTGTGGAAGCATCAAGGTGCAGACACCAGGCAGCAGCAGGGTCACAGCCTGCTCGCTTCGGAAACCGCCAGGTCACCTTGCTCACATCTGGCCTTGATTTCACACGGACGACCCTGGAACACTGTGCAGCTTGTCAGAGGCTGGCCTGTGAGCTCGGAGACGGGGCAGCTCCCCGAGACCTCCCGTGGGAGCCACAGGAGGCACCGAACCACTATTTGGCTGGAAGGAAAATTAGACAGTTTGCAGTCTCAGAACAACATGAAACTTGTCAATTAAATTTCTGCCTTCTTCCTGATATGCTGGAAAGCAAATACCGCACGTCCATAGCTTTTGCCTTGTATCCCGTTGTGAGATTATGTTCTCGGAGGTCTCTCTCCATTTGTACGCGCGCCGATGCCATTTGTGCCGAGACGGTGCCTCAGTCACATCCTCGTCGCCGGCGTCCTTACTGTCACCCTAAGTGCGTCCGCGTATCTCCTGGAAGCAATTTAATTTCTCTCTGTGATGGAATTGTGTCTGAAACCCTCTCTCAGTTAAAAGTAGAACCTACTAACTCCAAAGGTGGATGTTTATGAAATGGGTCGCCTTGGCCATGTCACCTGCTTGCTGTCGTTTTGGAAAACTGCTCTTAGTTCTAAGTTGTTACTGTCATGCCACAAAGTTTCTTTCATTTTTCATGTCCAGGTTCTGATACTATCTCTTTGTTACACATTTTGATACTTCTATCAACTTGGAGGTTTTTTTTTTTTGCATTTCATTTCTTTTGTACCTATCATAATACAGATATTTGTTTCCCAAATGTCCTTTTTATTTAAAAATACTGCCTATGATTTTTCTGTTTTATTTTGTTTCTTGTTTGATTTTCTTTTCCTTTTAGTTCAAATGTTCCTGTGAAAATGTAACATTTTTAATGCATTGCCTTCATTTGGGTCATTTCTGAAAACGTGCCTTTGAAACCATCCCCATCTACTGCACGACAGTCTTGCCAGAGGACATCAGATGCACTACCTCCTCGGAGCGTTCCCAGCCTAACGAGGGCTCGTCACCCTCGGCCGCGGAGCCCTGCCATGAGTGCACACCGGGCCCGGGTGCGGCTGGTTGCCTGGTGCCGGGCCCCAGGTCTCGGACTGCACGCGTGGGGGGCTCCCAGCACCTGCTGCCTCCACGGAGCCGGAGCGCAGCCGAGGTGGGCTCTGTCGCCTGGGCATCAGGGTCAGTGCCCGGACGCAGCTTGTGGACAAGGGGTCGTGAGCTGATGGAGAACAGGAGAGCCAGGTTGCCAATGGGCACCGCAGAACGGGGAAGGGAGGGGGTTTGAAGGATCAGGCGGGAGGTGGCTGGGGGTGAGGACAGCTCTCCAGCTTCACCTAAGGCAGACACTTCTGTCTGGCACTGCCCGGAGACCCCGGCAACGGGACCCCTGTGCATCACAGCCTTGCTCCTCGGACTGGTCCTCAGCACCGGCTCCCTGGGAGCCGGGCAGAGACGCGCCCCAACCCTGCACACCGGACCCTGCTGCCAGGTGACCGCACACCCTTTCCTGCTGGCGAAGCACTACGCCAGAGGGCCCTGGCTTTCCGCGGCCATGACCCTCTCCGAGAAAAACCCCACGACGCAGCGAGTTCCTCCAGACCAGGCTTCATACACTCGGGTCCCCAGAATTCATTGCCCAAAGGCCCACGTCCACTCACTTGTAGGGGATTCTGTGGTGTCTCCACCAGACACATCTCTGGTGCAACCGGGACAGACCCCAGTGAGTGGCCCAAGGGCAGCCGTGACGGTGTGGGGGAGGGTGCTGAGCTCTCAGGTTGCAGTCCACACGCACATTCCAGGCCCGAGGCCCACGAGGAGCAGGGAGAGCCGGGGCCCAGGGCACCCACGTACGCTTCGCTCCTGGGTCACAGGTCAGGCCTGCCTTTGCCCGTTCGGAGCGGACGTGTCCTTCCAGCTACGTGCAGGCTGAGAGCTACAAAGGACACGTGCTTCCCACCCATTCTTTAAATAATTGATTCTAGTAGGTTAGATTTCAAATTACATCCGTCAGTGAAAGAAAGTAATAGTTGTTAGATTCTTCCAATACAATTTCTATTGAGGGAAACTGAAGGACAAGTAGAAAGGTTTTACAGAGTGACTGCCGGGAGAGACCACTGATAAAGACTCGCGGGTCCCTATTTCTCACACCATACCTGATCTACAAGAACAAAACTGTATGTGAATTTATACTTCTCATTATTTGAAAATATTTGGAAATTTTATATAAATTCAACACTGAGCATTCTTCCCAATCAATACTTTTAACTTTCTTTTCTTTTAATTGCAAGAAAATGTTTTTGTTTTTGTTTTTTCACGAAATTCCACATAGATGCCCCCAGATTCTAACTCACCCACGCGTCATTCAAATATCCCATCACAAATGAAAAGCCTGGAGGTGAGAAGCACCCCCCCCCCCCCGGGCAGCGGACTCGGCAGGGCCGGCGGAGGGGACAGTCCTGCACACAGTGTGGCTCTGGACCACGGACGGCTGCTATTTCTCACTCTCCTCCGTGCAGTTTTCCAACCAGCTCCCCCCTCACCAGATCAGCCACCAGCTTTCTCTCTGGCATTCTCCTAGCATGTAATCATCATCTTCCAGAGACCCCAAAGTGCTGTCAGCGTCGCTGAGATGAGAGCGTAAATATTTTATCAACAGCTGTCAATTCTCAGTCGGCAGGGAACACAAGCTCCGACTGGCTGTGATCGAACCTCGAGTCTCCGTCGTCTAACTGACAGATGACATGTTTTTCTAGCCTCGGTTTTCCCTTCGGCATTTTAATCCCTGCGCACGGGGACAGTCACTCGCCAGTTCGCTTGAAGATGAAATAATGTCTGCGAGGCGCCGAGGGAGGTGCCTGAGCACGGTGACTGAACCCTTCTCGTGGGACAGTTTCCACATCACTGTTGCCAACGCGGACTAAATACTGGCATCAAGGGAATCGTGCCCATTTTTTTTAAATGGCAAAATGTTGCCCTTTACTATTTCTGCAGTTCAGGAATTTATTATTTATTTCTGTTGGGCTTTCATTCCACTCATGTTTCTGGCCATCACGCGGCAGACTGAGCTGATAACTCAACCTAAGAAGCAAGAGCAGGCACTATTGCCATCACGAGACCCCAGAAATGCCACCAGCAAAAGCATCCAGACAGTGGGTCCCCCGGCACCTGCTGCTCTCCGTGTGGGCACTGCTGTCTGCCCCTCTTCCTAGAACTTCTGTTTTTCTCTTTTCTTCTTTCTTTCCCTTCGTTCCTGTCTAAGCAACAGACAAGCTGGGGACTTGGATAAGCACAGTGTCATGTCTTGGGGGACATCTGGAGCTTTCTTCCTCTGTGTTCGTTCATTCAGTGAACATGACCACTGTCCGCAGGGGACAGGCATCCTCACAGGCCGGTGGAGTCCACAGCGAGGAGCGGACAAGCCCCTGCCCTCACGGACCTGAGGTCACACTGTGGCAAGAGATAAACAAACTAGAGACAGGACAGACTTCTTCATGTCCTGCCTGAATCCACTGGGCCATAACGGGAGGACAAAGTAGGTTAACAGCTGTGAGTACGTGAAACTCAGTATATCCTTGTATTATTATTTATTAATTACTCTATTATTTTTCCATACGAACAACTGTAAACTTGTCTTTGTATTTTAATATGCCTTAAAAAATCTGCTCATTTTTCAAAGGAATGACATCCGGGTGCCTGGGATAGCGCGCCTGTGGAGAGCACGGTTAGCAAAGGCTGGGCCACTGAGCTGTGATGGGAAGGCCAGGGCACGGCAATGCCAGGCCCAGAGGTCACAGGGACACGGCCGAGGGACGGGAACGCGAATGAGGAAGGAAGGGAGGAAGTACAGATAAGAAACCCTGTCGCAGGCCCTGTAAGTCCTGGTCCTGCCAACCGCCGAGGAAGGAGGTGCGGTTGGAGCAGGTCTCAGACAGGACAGCGACAGGATCTGATCTGCGTCCCCAGATGGGTTTGGTTCGGCGGCAGGTGGAAGCCGGGATCCCCCGGAAGCCATGCAGCTGTCCAATCCAGCAGAATGATGGACTTGGAGAAGGGTCAGCGCAGAAGAGACAGAACGGTGCAGAGATGGTGCAGAGACTCAGGGCGTATTTGACAGAAAGGAAGGGGCAACAATGTAACGCGTAGTAACGCGTAGATCCCGTGGCCAAAAAGAGAAGGTTTGCTCTAGGAGACGGTGTCTCCCTGCCTGAGCAGAGAGGCCCAGGGTGGCTGTTAGTTTATTCCAAGAGAATATCAGAGGCCACACCCTTGATCTACGAGCAGAGAACAAAGGTCTGGAGACGTAAAATAGCCCCTTTCGGCCTGAGAAGAACTCCTGCCTCCTGCATTTCCTCCTGGGGCTGCCAGCCAGCCCCCGACACAGCGGCATGCCAGCCAGGCCGGGCATGACTGTCTCTGCAGGAGTTTTACGAGATAATTTATCTTAAACCACATTTTTCTGAACCTAGTAAGTCTGAGTTAAGTAAAGGAGACTGTGAGAAGGGAACTATTTAATATTAAGGCTAGGGGTGAAAAGCTGAGTTTTGGTGGCCAATGTTCGAGCGTCAGTTCTAAACTTTCATTTCAAAAGAACAGAAAGCAAAAGAAGACCTTGATGAATAGTTCCTTCACCTGTTTCCACAGGCCATTCCCATCCATCCTGATTTCCCCAAACTGAGGTTTTCTCTTCCTTTTTGAGGTGGACTCGCATGCACTCAGCTCGGGGAGTGGAATGATGGAAACTGATACTGACGCCTGCCGGCGGCTGAGTGACCCGCAGGCCCACCGACCCGCTAGCGCATGTCTCGCAACAGCGCAGGCTGCTGCCAGGACGCTGTCGGAACAGCGCGGGGCCGAGCGCTGCACGGGGCCAGGGCTCCCGTCTGGGCAGACCCACCACGGGCCGTCCTGCGTGGGTCTCAGCGCACAGACCTGTCCCAACAGGCGGTGCCACACACATCCTGGTGAACCAGCTACGCTGGAATCGGCTCTGGGACTCAGGAGACCCAGCAAGTTAGGGGTTTACTGGGCCGACGTCACAGGAAGTCTGACGGTCGGCTCACAGAGCTCGAGAAGGTCGTCAAGGCCAACGCCTTTGCCTTTCTGCTCCGACTCCCCGATTGTGGACTCTGTCCTTCTGATTACAAGCTGGGAGCTGTGCTTCGTAGTAATCACGTTTTTTTTATTTTCTATACTTTATGATACTTTGGCATCTTCACAGATTGCTGCTCGGGGAGAGATGCCCCTCCCAGGCCAGCCAGTTCTCAGGAACCTGGGCTTGGTGCACCTCCTCCGCCTGTGAGCCGGAGTCGGCAGTTCCGACAGTCACAACCACTTTCTAATCCAGCTCTCACACACCGAGCTAATATGTCCCCTGCCCTAAATCACCCAGGGCCCGGAACCAGGCAACCAGAGACCGCCCCTATGCCCACAGCCCAGCGACACACTCTAACGGGTGGTCCTCGGCTGCCCCAGCCTGCCCTGTACTTCCTGCGAAACCTCCCAGTGAAGGCTGGCCTGGGCTTCTCCTCCTTCCTGTCCTCTGCCTGGCGCCAAACCCGGTGCCTCCCCCTGTGGCCCTGGGTGGCGCCCAGAGCCCCTCTCGCAGGAAACATAACGAACAAATTCTTATCTCAATGGCATTGCCCTCTGTGTCATCACTCTGTCACTTTCGTAAATTAAAATCCTGCAGCTACAAATTCCACAACAGCTTTCCGGGTGGCAAGCGGAGGTAATGACAAGGACAGTTCCAAAGGCAGTGTCCTCTGGAAGCTCCGCTCTCTCATCCAGGCAGGGGAGCCTCCCTCCGCAGGGCCCCTGGGGAGCTCGCGGACCCGAACCGGGCCGCACGGCCCCGGGAAGGAGGGAAAGCGAAGGTTTTAAAGTAGGCACTCGGCTGTCCTTCAGAGAATCAGGAATTTTTTGGGAAGGACGAAGGGAGGACAGATACTGGGTAGGCTATTAGCACTGTCTGCTGAGCAGAGAAAGGATTATTAATGAGGACATTCAGAAAAGATTGGGCCTTGTCTGGGTGGCTCAGTTGGTTGGAGCGCCATCCCATGTACCAAAAGGTGGCAGGTTCGAATCCCAGTCAGGGCACATACCTAGGTTGTGGGTTCGATCCCCAGTCGAGGCAACTGACTGATGCTTCTCTCTCACATTGATGCTTCTCTCTCTAAAAATCAATAAAAAATACATCCTCTGGTAAGGATGTAAAAAAAAGATTGAGCTTTGTCACAATATTGCTCTTTTTTATATTCACATTCAGATTTTCTACAGCATTCTGAACAACACATTTTTTTAAATAGTTTTTTAAATTGATTTTTTAGAGAGAGAAGAAGGGAATGAGAGAGAGAAACATTGATGTGAGAAACAGCCCTCATCTGCCTCCTACACGCCCCCTATTGGGGATCGAGCCCAAAACCCAGGCATGTACCTGATAGGGAATCAAACCAGGACCTCTCAGTCCATGGGACGGTGCTCAGTGCACTGAGCCGCACCAGCCGGGCTGGACGGTACAGTTTAAGCCAAGGCATACCATGTAAGCTTCTATGAACTGTACAAGCTGTGAGATCCCACATATGCTAAAATCTCAAGCAATTCTACACCAGTCACACACCACTCAACAGGGTGTGTTCGGAGAAGCGCATTGTCAGGTGACTCCATCGTTGTGTGAGCATCACAGAGTGCACTCATACACACCCGGATGCTACAGCCCACTGCAGAGCTGCATGGTACAGTGTAGCCCGTGGCCCCTAGCCACACACCTGTGCAGCGTGTTAGCGCACTGACCACTCGAGGCAACTGTAACACTATGGTATGTATTTGTGTGTCTAAACACTTCTAATCCTAGAAAACGTCCTATAAAAATATGGAAGAGCTCTGGTCGGTTTGGCTCAGCCATTAGAGCGTCGGCCTGCAGTCCAGAGAGACCCAGGTTCGGCTCCCGCTAAGGGCATGTACCTCAGTTGCAGTTTGTCCCCAGCCCTGGTTGGGTTGTGTGGGTGACAGCCACTTGATGTGTCCCTTTCACGTCGATGTTTCTCCCTCTCTCTTACTCTCTCTCCCTCCAACTCTATCTGAACAAAAAAATGGAAAAACGTCCTCTAGTGAGGATAAAAAAAAATAATATGAAGAAAAGATGAAATATGATGCACCTGTGTCCCAGGGCACTTACCACGAGTGGGCCTCGCAGGAAGCTGCTCTGAGTGACTCAGTGAGAGGCGAGTGAATGTGAAGGCCTGGGACGGTGTCGCTGCTGCAGATCCTGGTCCCCACGTCCTCCCTGCTTCCTCGGACAGGGTCGGAGGTGGGACACTGACTGACGCTGTCCACCCTGCTCAATGAGCATGGTGTGGGCTGGATGGAACAAAAACGTGGAGGAGAAACTGCTGGGTGAGGCCCAGGTCACCATGACACTGATGTGCGGGGAGGGAGGGCATGGTGGCCGAGGGTCAGCAGGAATAGGAAGTCAGGACAGAGACCCAGGAGGCCAGGGCGCTGTCATGGCCACATGGCGCTGGCTGCTGCGGGCTGGAGCAGTGGCCAGATCGGAAACTGTTATTTATAAACAGCGGTGTTTTACATGGCGGGTGTTGAGACGAGGGCTCCAGAGGTGACTTTGGAAGTCTGTGTGGTTCCGATGACACGGCACACGGGGCACTCTCTGGCTTTGAGCCAATGAAAGGAACAAAACTGATCTGTGCCTTACGTCACTGCAACCTGGAAATGTTTCCAAAGCAGGGTCAGCGGGTCCCCCACCACAGAAAGCTTTGGCTGAAGTGGCAGTGACACTCCTTGCTGAGGGGCTCCTGGGGACCCGTGTCCTCGCGTGGGGTCCCAAGTCCTACACAGAAGATGCGCAGCAAGGGGCTCTGAAGCCCCTCCGTGGGGTCTGGAGGGCTGTCACCCTGCGGCTGAGCAGCGCTGGGGACACAGGATCCGCTGCGCTGAGACAGGTCGATGCTCACAGACCAGGATGTCATCTGTGTGCTCTGAGCCGCTGTGAGCGGGACGGACTCTGTCGCCAAGCCCCACAGAAACTGCTCCCATCAGAGAAAAAACACAAAACCACAACTTCCTGATCCGCATAGCCTTCCATTTCTGACAGAAAGTTCAGCTCCATTAAAACCTTCTGGGACCACCAGTGTGCCCGTGGTCCATCAACCATGCACCAAAACGCCATTAGGCCACAGATTACTGTATTTCAAAAAACCCATACTGAATGCAGACTGGTGCAGCTCTGTGGCAAACAGTACAGAACTTCCTCAAAAAATCAAAAATGGAACTGCCATTTGGCCCAGTGATTCCACTTCTAGGAATATACCCTAAGAAGCCTGAAACACCAATCAGAAAAAATGTATGTATCCCCATGTTCATAGCAGCACTATTTACAATCACTAAGATCTGGAAACAGCCCAAGTGTCCATCAGTAGATGAGTGGATAAAAAAGCTGTGGTACATATACACAATGGAGTACTATGCAGCTGTAAGAAAGGATCTGTTACCCTTTGAGACAACATGGAGGGACCTGGAGAGTACTATGCTAAGTGAAATAAGCCAGTCAGAGAAAGACAAGTATCACATGGTCTCACTTATTTGTGGAATCTAATCAACAAAATAAGCTGATGAACAAAATAGACCCAGAGACATGGAAGCAGGGAACAGACTAATGAAAAACCAAAGAACTTATCTGCATAACCAATGGACGCAGACAATAGTGTGGTGAAGGTGGGGGGTAGCTAGAGGTGGGAGGGGGGTGTCATGGGGTAAAAAAGAAGAGGGGACGTCTGAAATACTTTCAGCAATAAAGATAAATTAAAAAAACCCATATTGTTACAATTAGGACACAAATGAGTATTTGCAATAAAATCAATCTTTTTCATATTTCAACAAACATAGCTTCTTTATCATTTTGAATCTGATGAGCAAATAAACAAAGAAGTATCTTTAGTAGTACACACAAAATTGAGCATGACTATATTTATATTAAGATGCACACAGTAACAATTACAAATAGCACTGAAAAATACCAACTTAAAAACTACTATTACTCATTAATCTGTTCTCTCAGATCAAGCCATAACCCCCCCTTTTAAAGCTAAGAACTCAACTCAAAAATAGATCTTACCTTACAGTACCTCAGCGCAAGTTCCGACTGTCATTTCTTTGGCCTCTAATCAGAACACCGGTGCTAGAAGAAAATGAAACAGTGGGGTTAACATCTAACCAGGACCTTGGGAAAGGGAAAGCCAACAGGTTCCCCAAGATGACTTGAGGAAATGTAGGAAAAGCACAGAATTTTTTATTGAAAGTGACCTCCGAGGTCCCAGTACCTTACCACCTCACGTAACCAGTGAGGACACAGGTCGTCAGAGAGTTAAGGTGCCTGTCACTGGCAAAGGCAGCGCACCTATCGACATCCTATGAAAGGCCCTTGGACACCAAAGCTTGGTGGCAGGAAGGAACATCGAGTGAGAAGAAGAGGAGAAAACAAAAGAAGTTGCCCATTCATAATCTTACATGTTAGAGATGGTGCTTTCCACGTTTAGCAAGGAGCTCCTAGTGTCTACTTTAAGAAGTCGTGGGAACGGGCCTCAGGGTTCCCACGGGAGACCTCCCAGACACCACTGTGGACAGTGGTGTCCATAGTCACCTATGATTAGTCCACTTCGCATACAGGAATAGAACCAAACCGTACAGACAACCCCTGACCCCATTTCAGACACTCTGACATTCACATTTTTCAAGTGCACAGAGCCTGACATTTAGGCCAGAAACGCATCTCAAAGGAAAGCATCTCCTTCGGAAGCTCATCCCAAAGCAAGGAAAAGAGACGCCGAGAACCCCGAGGGGAGGGGAGGAACGTGTGTCCTTGCGCAGGGCGTCCTCGGGCGCGGACGCCGGGGACAGAGGACGTGCTCCGGAGGAGGGAACCCGATCGTCTTTACTGGATCTTAAAAGGAGAACGCTGCAGCCTGCAGAGGTGAGAAGTCAGATGACAAGGAGACAAGGGCTGGGGGTGACAAGAGTCCCAGGTGCACGAGGAAGCACCTTCTCAGCAAGGATGAGAGGGACCCAGCGCAGCGTCTGAGCGTGTGGTCTGTGACAAGGTAAGAGCCTGGATCGACAGAATGTCCAAGTGACAAAGAACAGATCTGCATTTCGCATTGTCTTTTCGGCAAGTGTCAATCTGCAGAGGACTGGGAAAGGAAAAGAAGAAAAAGTCACGGGCTCTCCACCGATTTGAGAAGCACTATCCTAGGTACCATCAGCCACTTTGCTGCCTCAGTTTCCCTTGGTCCTTCCCTGCTGCAGGCAGTGTGGGGACTGTTGATCAAGGGCCCTCTCCTACTCTCCACACAGGGGAGCACCTGACACAGGCGAAGGTGCGGAGCCTGCTCCCCTCCCAGGCACCCCGGTCTGAGCCTGTCCTAGGAGAGCAGCAGCTGGAGCACGGGGAAACTGAGGCTGAGCGGCAGTGAGCAGTTGTCACCTGAATCCAGGGAGTCTCTCAATTGTCTGCCTCTTTCTGATGCAGCATCTCCTCGGGAAGTACTATCTGCACAGCTGGGCTTGAAGAGAACACTCAGCTGCGTTACCTGCGTCCCGCGAGAGGGGCGATGGGCCATCACCAAGCTGCATCAAGGGGTCGGAGCTGGGCTGGTCCTCGACTCTGACAGACAGGCGCGCCAGTGAGCGCGGATGGGCCTTTCCCTCTGCATTCTTCGTACAGTCTAGTAACTCACAGGCCAAGAGCTAAGAGACTTCCACTGATGTGCACACCCATCCTCTTCGAGGACCTAAGTGTCTTGGAACTACTGTATAGTAGTTCAATAAGAATTTGTTATATGGAGTTGACTATAAAGGTTAACAATTATCCAGAACGCATTTGCCTGACTTACAATTAGCAGTGCCAACGTGAATACATACTGAAATTCAGGTCAGGTTAAATAAATAAATTTCTCAATAATATAAAATTAAGTGCACCACTCGGCCGGTGTGGTTCAGTGGTTGAGCGTCGACCCATGCACCAAGGGGTCGCAGGTTCAATTCCTGGTCAGGGCATGTGCCCAGGTTGTGGGCCCGATCCCCAGTGGGGGGCGTGCAGGAGGCGGCCAATCGATGTTCTCTCTCATCAATGTTTCTATCTCTCTCCCTTCCTCTCTCTCTCAAATCAATAAAGAAAATAAAAAATAAAATTAAGTGCACCATTAATGATACAACAGACATAAACACTATCCAGTTATTAAGGTGTCTGCTAATGAAAACGCCGCGTTCACTACAGGAGCTGGAGAACAGTGACAGACTGAATGTCCTGCAGTGTCTCTACGTCTCTCTGCTGTTCGACTCGGGAAAGATTTCATCTCGCAGACTGATGAGGGACCTGTTCTCAAGCTAGCTCAGACTCTCTCTGCTACAAATCATTACGCAGGGCATTCGTTTAGGGGTGAGCTCCAAATCTCTCAATATAGATGCCAGGCTCCTCCAAAGCCCAGGGAACGCGGCTGAAAGGTTACATCATCAAAACGTGGGGGGCAGTCCCAGAGGCCGTTGCCATGAAGGTGCGGTGAGCCCAGTGAAGGAAAACCAGGCAGAGGCCAAGCTGTGGGCTGGGAGCCGCGGAGCAGCTTCTCCCTGAGAAATGCAGGCTCCTTGGCGAAGGTCTGCAAAGCAGCAGCTTCCTTCTTCCAGGTCATCCAAGGTCATGGAGGTGACTCTGAGGACAGCGTCAGTGAGGGAGCTGTTTTGCACATTTAGTATGATAATTCGAACTGTCCCATTTCCTTAAAACTTTTCCTAAAAATCGCACTTGCCTACTTCCTAATTACTGTGGGCGTGCACACTGCTCTCATTGCTAGGAAGAGGCAGAACATCCGAGTGGATGCTTCGCAATCTGAGTGGATGAAAAACGAGCCTGCAGCCACACGACTTGGACAGCATTATACATGCTCACGGTCTCGAAGGAAATTAGCTCATTAACTAACTTACTTCCTGTACTCAGCTGAAATTAGATCTCAGCGTCTCAGGGAGGACCTGGATTCTTCCCCTTTAAGTCCCAATATATCGTCTGCCTTATCAGAAGACCAAAATAATAAGAGCTTTGGCAAAGCTGAGCTCGACAGCCTTCTAGGGGAATCGGATATAAATAGGAAATATAGTTCCCAAAGTGTATATGTTATGCCGTGTCTGGCTTGCAGTAAGTTCTTACTCAAAACAGCTTTAACTAAGTATCTGTGCTCATTCACATGACCTCCTGGGCTCTACCTGTTGCCACCCCATCTGGCGAGGGGCAAACAGAACCAAGGAAAACACGGGTCAGAGCATGTGAAGGAAATTATTCATTTCCTCGTTATTATTTCCAATGTGCACACAAGGCTCAGGGATCTAATAACTGTCTCCAAAGTGCCCAGCAAGTAATTGGTAAAGCTGATATATAAGCTAGGATCCTTTTGATTACAAATCCCACATAGTAGTAACAAACACGGCTACAACAAAATTACTAAACCCTCAGCATATCGCAGGCACTATTCTAAGCCTTCAGCCTCACCAATCGCTCACCACACCGTTTCCATCACAATCTGCATTTTACACATGAAGAAACACGCCTGCGGTCTCTGCCGGGGGACCTCGGCCCTACAGGGGTCACGGAGGTCAACGTGATGCTGCTTCCTCTTTTCCCACATCCCACCATCCTTCTCTGTCCACTCCGGTCATTCAAGTTATGAAATTAACACAGTCAGTGCATAAAGGTTCCATTGGTCCGGCCACGTCTGCGCCGTTTCCTAGAGGTGCGGCGAGCTGTCCGGAGATGCAGAGGACCTTGGTCAGACGGCCCTGGAGTTCTCCATGGACAGAGTGCATCAGACGGACAGGTGTGCCCGGGCTCCCTGCGAGCACAGCAGTGTGGGAGGGAATGGCATCCGGAGCTGAAGAAGGTCACTCACTTGGGGCAGTGTCTGAGCACATGGCCTGAGCCAGGCTGGGGGACAGGGACCCCGAAGCAGAAGTCTTCCTGGCATCTCATACTTGCTCGGGGCTGTGAAAATGGGTTCTGAGTCTCATTACACCAAGAGGTCCAGTAATTTGAGGCGGTGTCAATAGACAGTGAAGTGGAAATAAAAGTGCTGCTC
Organism: Molossus molossus; assembly: GCF_014108415.1. NCBI lineage: Eukaryota > Metazoa > Chordata > Mammalia > Chiroptera > Molossidae > Molossus > Molossus molossus. The sequence continues at coordinate 4,850,068 of NW_023425359.1, read as the reverse complement.
CTCATTCCCCCCAGCAGACAGAGCCCGGGAGGAAAACGTCACCGGGCCAGGGAGGGACTGGCTGCCTGGTGCCTCTAAGAACAGCCTTACACTGCGGAGACAGACACTGGGCTGGAGACACGCGAAACAGTAAAAGTATTACCCAGACTCGTAACTTCACATTTCACTCCATGTAACAGTTGAGTGACTGAAATAATACAAATGCTTGTTGGTTGGCTCTTCTTTAATTAGATGTGATTTTAGCCTTCTTCTATATTGTATTATATTTTTATAAATCAATCAGAACAAATAAACAGTTTGACAACAACTCACTGTATTTCTACAGTGCCAATAATGGAAATTGACGGTTTCTTGTATCTAACTGAGGCTTAACCAGTTCTTTCAGAACTGAGCTGTTTTAAAGAAAAATAAAAAATTAAAGACAGTATTAAATATCAATTTAAAAAAATGTTTTTATGGATTTTTTTTTTAAGAGAGAGAGAAAGGAAGAGATAGAAACATCCATGTGAGAGAGATACATCAATCGGCTGCCTCCTGCGCGCCCCCTACTGGGAATGGAGCCTGAAAGCCAAGCATGTGCCCTGACCAGGAACTAAACCAGGACCTTGGTCCTTGGGACGGTAGTCAATCCACAGAGCCGCACCAGCTGGGCTTAAATATCACGTTTTTAAAAAGATGTATGTATATACTTTACATAACACTAACTATAAAGACATTTTAATAACTTATAAAAGAATACATGACCTTATAAAATCAGATTATGCTGCTGCTAGAGCAGGCGGTTAAATGTCATTTCAATATATTGCTTTTACTAGAAGATGCAATGAAAACTTAGGAAAAGCTTACCATAAAATCAAATATACACAACTTTAGTATCCTACAGTATCCTGTGCTTATTTTCTCCTGTTATGGATGGAACCGTGTCCCCTCAATGCACGTGTTGAAGCCCTAACCCTCAACGAGACTGTATTTGGACACGGAGCATTTCCGGAAGTAAGTCAGGGTCACGTGAGGCCACAGGGCCGTGGGGCCTTCGCCCACAAGCCCAGTGTCCCTCGAAGCAGCTCCTGCTCGCCCTCCCGCACCCTCTCTTCCTGCACAGAGAATGGCCTGAGGATAAAAAAATGGAGAATATTGAAGCTGAAAACAAAGAATAACTTAGCCCAAGTCCTACCATTGCTGAATTTTGTTCTTTGGGTATGAGTGATGGATTTAAAATGAAAGGTAAACTTTAAGTAGAATATGTATGATGACAATATAGCCCCCATTTGCCAACATCTTTCAGTATGAGGACAAAATCTCAAAGCCCTACTTTCTTTCACAGATGGCCAGTTTGAAGGCAATTCATAGCAACAGACCTGTGGTGGCCTATATCTGAATTAAAGGGTGAAAGGTCAGCCTGGCAAGTGTTGCTCAGTGGTTGAGTGTCGATCCATGCACCAAGAGGTCGCTGGTTCGATTCCCGGTCAGGGTACATGGCAGGTTGTGGGCCCGATCCCCAGTGGGGGGCATGCAGGAGGCAGCCGGTCGATGTTCTCTCTCATCGATGTTTCTCTCTCTCCCTTCCTCTCTCTCTAAAATCAATAAAGACATTTTTTTTTTTAAAAAAGAGTGAAAGGTCATTTATTGTATGTGATTCATCGTAATATTTCTAGAACTTGTGAGGTGGGCTGGTTACAAAGCGGGCATCTGTGCTCCCGAGGACGCCCGGTGAATGGAGGAGGAGCCCCGGGTCTGCACACGTTCACTTTCCCTTTAGAGGGAACTTCTCGTGTCCACCTCTCCGTCCCACTGCTGCAGAGCTCCCTGCGGGTCGATCCACGCGTCCGCGTAAGCCCGGGACAGACGGGCTTGTGGTTGCCAGCAGCCGGAGAGACGCGGTGGGCAGGGCCTCTGCCCGTCCTGGGCCTGCTGCTAACCTCTGCTCCCGGGCCGCCGTCTGTCAGCCCACACTCCGGCCAAGCTCACAATTTCGGAACAGAATTCGAAAACTGACCATTCACGTATTACACTTACTAAACGGTTTCTCGTTTTAGTTTTTTAGTTACAAAGTAATAAATCTCACTTAATGAACCAAATGATACCTAGTTACTTGAAAGAAAAAACAGTAAATGACTTTGTCTTCCCTTCTCACTCCCAAATCCAGTCCCTTTGAAGGTCCAGTTCGAGGCCCACTGTTCCCCGAGCCGTCTCTCTCGCACCCACCTCCTTCCCTTGCACAGTGCCCACGCCTGTCACGGAACACGCAGCGCGTGCCCACTCCTGCACGGGCCCACTCCCGCTGGGGAGCCGGCGGGGGCTAGAAGCCCCTTCTTCTAGTAAGAACAACTTAACAACATGACCCCTCGTGTATGTGTATAGGAAGCTCGTTGTCGTTTTTTAATCCTCACCCACAGATTTCCATTTCTCTTTAGATAGAGTGGGAGGGAGGAAGAGAGAAACATCGATGTGAGAGAGACACATCAACTGGTTGCCTCCCACATGACCCTGACCAAACTGCAACCTAGCTACGTGCCCTTGACCGGAATCGAACCTGCGACTCATTGGTCTGCAGGCCGACGCTCTAACCGCTGAGCCAAACTGGCCAGGACGTTTTGTCATTATATCTGCCTAAAACTATTACTTATTGCCAGAGGTCTCCACAGTTTCCACTCTAGTAGATAATGTCAGTGACTTGTCAAAAACGTCCCAAGTGTGTTTCCCACGTTCCCCACCATGTTTGGATGTGACGTCTGTCTGTCTACTAGTGGACTGTAAATCTGTCTGTCCACTGGCAAGAAAACACGCTCTTGGTGTCACCTCTTTACTGTCTGCCACCACAGGGGCGACCGTGCCCCGGGTCAGCCTGCAGCAGCCCCGCCCTGTCCCAGTGTTGTGGCATAAGAAGGACATCACCCTCAGAAAGTATATTTTAGAAAAACAGCAGCAACTACTATTCAAAGACGGGCTTTTTAAAGGTTTGCGCTGTATTGAGTGAAAATGACTAAACGCTCAGTAAGTTTCTCTACATGGAAAACATTCTGATTTAAAAGTCACTGCCATTATTTCTCCATAAAATTGTAATTTAAAAACTGTCTAGCTCACTAAATGGTTTCCTGTGTTCTTTAAAAGTTCAAAACAAAATCTATAATAAAGAAAAAGGTCCAGGCTCTAGTTCCTGAATTTTATAAACAACATCATGTCTTTAAAATGCTGCTCTTCAGCCGGAGATGGTCTGGGTCACAGGCTTGGAAACGTTAATCTGCCTTTTCTCCAGCCCCTTCCCGCAGTTCCCACTGGGGCTCAGCTTCACAGTCTTCATGTCAATCAATCAACCCCTCTCCCTCGCTTTGAAGTTAAGTCATAATAGGGATGTAAAACCCAGGATAGAGAACTTCTTACTTTTGATCCAATCAGTGGTACGATACCTGAACTAATAATAGTGTTTACAGGGGTCAAGGATGTAGCTTTAAAGGAAAAATAGGTACCTGGAGTTCAGATCCCTATAAATGACGTTACTTCAGGTGCCTCCATTAGGAACTAGAGAAACATCGTAAGGGACCGCTGGTGATCTGCCGTCTGAGATCTGTCCTGCAGCAGGACAGTCGGGATGATCAACGACACTTCAGAACTGATTAGACGAGGAAGATCAGTAATGATAATTGGCTTAAACTCCTATGTTCTTAAAAATAATATGAATAATGAAGGTAGATTTTGCTCCTGTCTAGGATTTGCTTGTTTGGAGAATTATGTTTTTCTTTTTTTTCCTTTTTAAGTATTCGTAGGAAATTTGCAGGTTGTGTCTTTCGCAGCAGCTGAGTCTTTCGCAGCAGCTGAGTCTGGGCTTTGGGCAGTCACTTCCTGTGGTGCCTAAAGTTAAGACTCTCAGCCTTCCTCAGGGGAATATGAAATAACTGCTCCTTGTGCACAGAGGAAGGAAATGCCACACTGGAATGATGATGAGGCTCTCTTTCAAACGACGGTGGTGTGTGATTTTCTCCTATCTAACAACTCTATAGCGGTCCATGTTGTTATAATGGGCATATACTACACTTTGATGAAAACGTAACTTGAAAGCAAAGCCCCCAGAGCACAAAGCCCTGAGCTCCTCTCCCAGGCCGTCTGGACCCTCCAGCCTGGTGCCCTGCGGGTCTTGGGGTTCCCTCTGTTCCCACTCCTCACCTCCTCGGGCTCCTAGCTTCTATGGCTACCCAGACTGCTGTCATTAGAGATATCCCTCCCTACTTATCTGTTTGTGTGTCCACCTCTTTCAGGACTGTAGGTAAGGTGTGTGTGTCTGGAGGTGCCCCGAAGTCCGTGCTGCAGCCCAGGGAGACAGACAGCTCAGACCAGGGCAAATGCAGTCATGCGGGGGAGACTCGGAACAGTGGGCCCAGCTCAGACTGCACTGCAGCCCGAGTCCCGAGGAGGCAGCGATTAAACAAATAAACGAAAACTCAACAACACCACACAAAGACACCTGACTCCCGCAGGCAGAGATTGAGAAGACTTATGCATGCTCAGGGAGATAACGAGATGAACAGGACACTCAGGGACACAGTCCTGCAGCAGTAAGCATCTTGGTGGCGATCCCACCCACTGCGAGAGCGCGGAGCGATGGAAATAACGTTAGCACTCTCCCGCGTGCCCACATGCTGCATGTAATTATGCCTGCAAAACACAGGCATTTTAATGCCACACTGTGGGTTCAACACTTCAGACATAACGCTGTAATTGTAGGGCGCACCGCTGGATGCTGGTGAATGACCAGAGCGACCGTGGATTTAGAGAGGGCAAGTCAAGCAACCCCAAGACCCTCTGGGTGTTTGCGAGGTTTTCTGGACTGCACAGGACCTCTCCGCAGCTCCGAGAGACTCGGGAGCTTTGGGGCTCAAAGCCACCTGAACGCCCGGGCTTACACGCACGCTGCCAGTCTGTCCACAAGAGGCTCACTCAGAAATGATCACTGAGAGGTGCACTTAAACTTCCTGACGCAGACCTATTCCGACGCCTGGCTTCCCAGCCCTGCTGGGCCTGGTGAGCCCTTCTGAGGGGTGGGGTGAGACTGCACTTCACACACAGCGCAGATCCCTCCGCTTTGGGGTAGAAAAAAATCTCTTCAGAGCCTGGCCTGGCTTGAGAATGAATTTGCCCTTGGGTCTAGCTAAGCATTTCCCCCAAATTCACAGACTCTATGACATCATGCAAATCAGCGCATCTTTGTGCGGCGGGAACAGCAGGCTGTGATGCACCAGAACAAAGCCGATTGATCGGGACAGAAGGCCAGGCGGTACAGTCCTCACAAATACACATTTTCAAATACCACCGTAGAAATGCCACCCTGACTTCCTTAGATGAGCTCCCGAAACCACATTTAGCTAAAATTTCAACCTTAAATAAATGGAAGGTCAAGTGTGATGTGCTGAATTATAATTCTGACAATTCCTGTTGCGTGGCCATTCTTGGGAATGTAATAAACAGCATATTTAATTGGTTTCCCTGGAGGTTTTCTTGTTAAATATCTTTCAGAAAATGCTCAACTACCCTGAGTTAGTATAGTTTTTACCTGCTTAAGCAATACTTCAGTCAGTAAATGGTTAACACACCCTGTTGAAAACAACCTGCCCTGAACCAGGCCCCCAGGTCCCATTAGCAAAGGCATAGAAAGTAACACCTTAATAAAACCTCAATGAAAAATTACACTCTCGCCCTGGCCAGTTTGGCTCAGCAGTTAGAGCGTCAGCCTGCAGTCCAGAGAGACCCGGGTTCGGTTCCCGCTAAGGACACGTACTTCGGTTGCAGTTTGTCCCCGGCCCTGGTAGGTCGTGCGGGAGGCAACCTGTCGATGTGTTCCTCGCATGTCCATGTTTATCTCTCTCTCTCTCTCTCTCTCTCCCCCTCCCTCCCTCCCGCTTTATCTGAAGATAAACAGAAAAATTTCCTCAGGTGAGGATTTAAATACAGGAAGGAAGGAAGGAAGGAAGGACGGAGGGAGGGAGGGAGGAAGGGAGGGAGGGAGGGAGGACCCTCTTAGAGAACATTTACATGGTACAATGTCCTCTATATTATGTTATGTTAAAGGAAAACCACTTTCATTTAAAGTCTGGACAATATATCCACAATCTTATCAGCACAGACATATACACAGAATAATCTTTTTTTAAATCCTCACCCGAGGATATTTTTTCATTTATCTTCAGACAGAGTGGGAGGGAGAGAGAGAGAGAGAAGAGAGAAACATTGATGTCAGAGAGACACAATGACTGGTTGCTCCCACCTCCCCATGACCCTGACAGGGCCTGGACTGGACTGCAACCAAGGCAGGTGCCCTTAACCGTAATCAAACCCGCGACTCTTCGGTCCACAGGCAGATGCTCTAACCGCTGAGCCAAACCAGCCAGGCTACACAGAATGATCTTTAAAAAGACACCGAAAATGTAGGCTTAACCAAATGAATTTGCTGATTGAGCAGGTCAGTAACAGTCAATTATCAGTAATTTCTTGTAGTTCAACTTGTAAATCAAAATGTTAATAGTGGCTATAATTTGAAAGTTGAATGATTACTTATTAATTCTTATTTTTGTGTGCTTTCACATATGTTCTAAAGTGTTCCTAATGAGCATTCATTGGTTTTAAATAACACACTTTATAACTTTTTAAAAGAAGATACAGAGGCAAAAGCCCGTTCACTAAGGGACTGGGTGTTTACTGTTGGAAGCAAGGAGAGAGGAGGGTGTGTCTGTGATGAGATCATTTTCAAAAGCCAACTGGAGAGCAAGATCTACTGTGGACCAGCCTGCGGGACAGGAGCCTGGCTTACCCAGTTCAGGGAAAGGAACACATGCTGTCCTCAAATCACGGGGAACAGAGTGACTCGACCCTCTGAGGGATTACCTCTAGCGATGGAGACATTTGTGCGATTCGCGTGGTATCCATCTTTTCGCCCCTGAGATGGCTGGCCCTCCTCCCGTCACTGGTGAGTGCTCACGTGGGCACCCCGAAATAGGGACCGGAGTCCGCTCGTCTCGGCCCTGCCTCTGGCCGTGCAATGCGTGCCTGGGGCCACCCTGGTCGCTCTGATCCAGAAGGGGCCCCGTCCCGCCCTGAGTCCCAGGGCTGAGCTTCTGGGGGTGCGGGAGGCTTCCCCAAGGGAAGGGCTGCTCCTTCCATCAGAGGCGTTTTCTGAAGGCTGACAGCACGAAGGGACCTACATCTTCCCTCAGGAAAGTCTGGGTGGGTTTCACAGACATGGTTTCAGTCCAGTGACACCCATTTGATTGAGACCATCGCACTGTCGTCCCAGATTGTGGGCAAAGTGGGACAAGAATAAAATAATTAGATTCCAACAAAACTGCTTGCTATTTAAAACATGAGAATTGTTAAGAAATTATCAACACAAGAATGAATAATCCTTGAAAAAATATAGTAACTGTTTTCCATCCCATGGAGACTAGAGGAAGCCCATGCTTTTCAAGCTAATAGAAGGGTACTTATATTTGAATATAATACATTTGTATTCCAGTTTGCTTTTTAAAATCCCAGTAACCCAGTATCTGAAATAGTCATTACTTTGAAAGAGCTTAATACATTTTTGGGCAATTAGACACACATTGAGTGACCCAAAGATACTCTAAACGTGAATATCTCCGCACTCTATGGAATCATTCCCACCTGTGTGCGCTGAAGTGCACTGTTTTGTAGTCACACGAACTGAGCACACGATGTGTGGGGCCAGGGGGCACGTGGCCACCGGAAGGCAGCACGGATCACTGGGACTCTGAGGGAAAGCACACACAGGGGCTGCAACACATGAACAAACAAAACAAAACTCACAGCCCTGGCCGGTTTGGCTCAGCGGTTAGAGCGTCCGCCTGCGGTCAGGAGAGACCCGGGTTCGGTTCCCGCTAAGGGCGCGTACCTCGGTTGCAGTTTGTCCCCGGGACTGGTTGGTCGTGCGGGTGGCAGCCACTCCATGTCCCTTTCACATCGATGTTTCCCTCTCTATCTCTCTCTCTCTCTTCCTCTCTCTCCCTCCCACTCTATCTGTGCAAAAAATGGAAAAATGTCCTCGGGTGAGGATTAAAAAAAAAACAAAAAACAAAAAACACCTCACAGACACAGACAACAGTGTGGTGGGACAGGGCACAGACAACAGTGTGTTGGGACAGGGGGTGGGTAAGAGGATGACGAGGGTAAAGAGGTCAAATATATGGTGACGGGGGAGGGGGGAAGGGCTGGACTTTGGGTGGTGAACACCCCCAACGCCATACACAGATGATGTATTATAGAGCTGCACACCTTAAACTTATATGATGTTATTAACCAATGGCACCTCAATAAATGTAATTACAATTAAAGGAAAACTGATGTCTGTAAGAACAGTGAATTTGGATTGAATCGCTACGTAAAGCACGTAGAATTTTTTTGTGAAGTCAAAAATATTCTTTGAATAAACATTATGTCTAATACTTTTACTTATCTATTTTTAATCCTTACCTGAGGATATGTTTATTGATTTGAGAGAGAGAGGAAGAGGGGAGAGAGAGGGAGACATCAATGTGAGAGAGAAACATTGATCAGTTGCCTCCTGTAGCACCCTGACCGGGTATGGAACCCGCAACCTAGGCATGTGCCCTGACCAGGAACTGAACCTGCAACCTTTTGTTATCTGGGGTGACATTCCACCAACTGAGCCACCCGGCCAGGGCTGTCTAATACTCTCATATTTAAAACTTTCTGTCCTGCTGAAAGTTGCCTCATTTTCCCCAGAACCGCGTGATGGACATTACCGCGATGAACTCTGACCTAACGCTGCCCCGCGTGCCAGCTGGTGGTGCCCTCAGGGTGCACAGGCAGCTGCCAATACCTCAGGGCTGTATTTAGAGAACTGATGTTCACAAAACACTTTTGTTGATTGAATAAACAAAAAACAAAAAAACTCAGCTTCAGTTTTGCCAGATGGGCTAAACGTTTTCTAACCCATTTCAAGTTGTATTAAATTTCTAACAAAGTCTACTTCTTAAAGTGAAAGGACCATCTTCCACTCACGGGACACAAATGCCCAGGGTGTTACCTGTGTCACTGAAATCTCAAACTTGACACCAAGGAAGATGCTTAATTCAAAGGATAAGAATTTATCAAGAAGAGAAAAAGTTTTAAAGGTATTTCAATTTTTAAATGTACATGCTATGGAACTTCATACTTTTACTAACATGTAACTAGTCATCTGTGGTTCCTATCACAGTGCGTCTGCCGCCGCGTGGCTGACATTTCATGCCACCAAGATCTCGGAACAGAAGTGAGGCCATAAGCCACTGTCTCCAGTGGCAAGTGACTAAGCTACAGAAAATTATTTCTAGTTATAACCTTCACTCTAAACAGAACTTAATGTAAGACCATTTATTTTTTTATTAAGAAATTTATCTTATCTATAAACTATCTATAATGTGCCTGCATCTGCATATATGTGCGTGTTTATGTGCGTGTGTGTATATAAAGTTAAACAAGCCCTGGCTGGTGTGCTCAGTGGTTAGAGTGTTGCCCAGTGCAGCAAAGGTTCACGGGTTCGATTCCCAGTCAAGGCACGTGCTCCCAGCCCCTGGTTGGGGCAAGGCAACCAATCAATGTGTCTCTCTCACATCAATGTTTCTCTCTCTCTCTTCCCCGCTTCCTCCCTCTCACTCTTCTAAAAATGAATAGAAAAAATGTCCTCAGGTGAGGATTAACAACAATCGGTAAAAAAACCTGAATACATATTTCTCTAAAGACGACACACAAATGGTCAACAAGCATACAAAACCATGTTCCCATCACTAACCATTAAGGAAATCAAATCCAAACTCCAGAGACATCGCCTCACACCCATTAGGACGACCACTATCAAAACCAGAGAAAGACAGGCGTAGGCGAGGCTGTGGAGAAACAGGAGTGTGCCGGCGGTGGGACCGCAGAACGGGGGCCCGCTGGACCGCAGGGCGCACGCTCCTGGAAGAACCGAGACAGAACCACCACGTGACCCAGCGGGTTCACGCGTGGGCATGTACACACAAATACCTGCAGCAGGGTCTCAGCACGCCACCCGCACACGCTCGCAGCAGCACCGCCCCACACCCACTGACAGGCAGACGCGAAACCGCGCGGCCAGCACCCAGCCTCTGCCGGCCACGGGTGAACCTTGACGTCATCGTGCTGCGTGAAATAAACTAATAGCAAGAGACAGATGCTGGGTGATTCCACCCTGAGGGACCCGGAGGAGTCAGCGCAGAGAAGCATGGGTAGAGGGGCGCCTGCCCGGGGCTGGGGAGCGCAGTTGATGGTGATGGGCATGGAGTCCCTGTCCGTGTGATGGACAGCCCTGGAGATGGTGCACAACACTGTGAATGTACCTACAACCCTGAACTGCACACTCAGAAATGTGAACATTTCTTAAGCTCATTACTGCAAAGAGCCCAAAAAAGAAATTTTTCTATAGATGTTCATCAACGTGCTTCTGGTCCTATATGGACACATTTCCGGCTTAGTAAGTTTGCACGATGAGCATTATTTTTAAAACAGTTAGGAAGCACCTACTATTTGACTGCTATTCAAACTGCTACTTTTTCTTTTTTTTTCAGTCCTTACCTGAGGATATTTTTCTATTTATCTGCAGATAGAGTGGGAGAGAGAAAGAGGAAGAAAGGGGGAGAGAGAGAAACATCTACGTGAGAGGGACACATCTACAGGTTGCCTCTCTCACGAACCCGACCAGGGCCAGGGACGAACCACAACTGAGACACCTGCCCTTGAGCAGACTGGAACCCACGACTCCTTGGCCCACCAGCCATCGACGGTCTAACCACTGAGCAAAACTGGCCAGAGCTCAAAAGGCTACTTTTTATTGCATCAGATCTATCAATGGATACTTTTATTTATTTTGTTAAGAGTTTGGAGTGGGCTTTTCAGGGCAGATGGGTAATCTGTTTTCTCCCACCTAAATGCATCACTAATGAAAATCTCTTGTGAGTTCAACACTGACAGTCATACCAAAATTTATCACTTTTAATGGACACTTTGTCTCTTCTAACAATACCTGAAATTGTGCAGGTTTGTTATTGGAATGAATTTGTATTATAAAAATCATAATCTTAAACTCAGAAGTGACCCCTCACACTCAAAACATGATTATAAAAAAAAACAGGATCAGCTATGGCTGGTTTTCTCAGTGGTTAGAGCATCGGCCCACAGACCAATGAATTGTAGGTTCAATTCTGGTCAAGGGCGCGAACCTCAGTTGCAGTTCATCCCCGACCCTGGTCGGGTTGTGCGGGAGGCAACCAGTCGGTGTGTCCCTCTCACATGGATCTCTCTCCCCCCACCCCCTTCTGCTCTATCTGAAGATAAATGGAAAAATAGCCTGGGTGAGGATGAAAAACAAACAGGACCGGCTTTGCATTAAGATGCTTGTATATAAAGGGTCTCACGAGAGGAAAGGAGGCCACTGTGGAAGCGTCCCGCGGAAGACTGCCCTGGGGGAACCGCTGCCGCACATCCCACATCCAGGACCCACGGGAGACCGAGCTGACGTAAAGCACAGACGCCAGAAACACTGCAGAGCCCAGACTGTCTGGGTGACACCAGGAAAGCAGCACAGGGTGACCCCGGGCACCGACAGAGCACCCCCGCCTCTCACGCCATTAGACAGATTTAATCATCACAGTAAGTACCTGTCGGAGTCTGGCTCCCCTCATTTTATAAATAAGGCTGAGGTTCAGAGAATTCAAGGACTGTGCCCACCGTCACACAGCTGGGACCCCAAATCTACCTTTTTTTCTCTCTAATTGGCCTTGGGACTATAAAACGGTGACAGGCCCCGATGTTTGCCCTTTATCTGGCTCTAACCTCACTCCCATTCCTTCCCACTTTATTATTTCATAAGTTCTGCCAGATTTTCATGAATATTAACATTCCTTTTAAAAAACAGAGTTTAAAAACCACTTCCATCGCACGGGATCAATCGGGCCATAAAAACTGCTTGTTTTGTGGGTCAGGAAGCTGCCCGGCATTGTCGTTAACGGTGTCACCCTCACTCGTACCCATTCACCTCTAAAATCTTACATCCATTCCCAAATGGCTGCGGAGCGAACGGAAGCTACACAGACCGTCTCCCAGGACCAAACTATAATTACAACTATAACACAGACAAATCGACGGGAAAAAGCAACAGAAAAGCAGCCTGCGAGGACCATAGAACCAGGACACTGACTCGATCCTGGTAAAACTGTGAAGGCGCGAGACGGGGCTGGGAACCCACAGTCAGCAGCTCAGCAGCAGCCTCAGCTGGGAGCAGTGCCCTCGGGTTACACTCCCAAGGGGCTCCACAGCCCAGAGCCGGGACAGAGGCTAAAACAGCCACAGCCACTCACCTTGGGCCACAGCAGAGGGAGGGCAGGCTGGACTGGAACTGTGTGGGGACACTCGGGATTTGGAGGGTGGTCAGAGCTTTTCCTGAGTTGCAGCCAGGCAGGACGGTGGCCATATTCTCCTTCCCAGGGCTCTGGGGAGAGGCAGTAGCCCCTCCCTCAAAGATTCAACCCCACCAGGTGTGTCATTGAAATGCTAATTGAGGCTCACTAACAACCAGCATCAGCCCCACCCTCGGGAAATCCCCTTATGCTGAGCACCTGAGGGAGTTTTTCAATCAACTAACAACCCAAAACTCTTAGCCTAACCTGGACTGCTAGCCTCTAGGCAAAAAGCTAGAGGATAACAGTACCATTCCTGGGCTAGCAACTCTAACCAGGAAAGTAAGACTTGACAGTGGTGTTTAACATGGGTCCTCCCTCACTCATCTAAACCCAGGAGAGGGAGCCACAAACAGCAGAACACCAACACCCACAGGGAAAACTTGACAGGCTTCAAAGCCCACTGTGATAGCCAAAATGGTGAAACACAGAAACAAAAGCCAAATGAAAAAACAAGAGACCTCCACTGAAGATGAGATCAATGTGGAGCAGTTAGGCAAGTTAACAGAGCTAGAATTCAGAGCCATGATCTTGAGGAAGGTCAACAGCATGAGTAAGGACATAGAGATGCTGAAAATGAACCAAGTGGAAATAAAAACCACCAAGAAGAGATCAAGAGTGACATATCACAAATAAAGAACACATTGGAAGGTCTAAAGAGCAGAGTAGAGGAAGCTGAGGACTGGATCAGTGAATTAGAAGACAGGGTAAAAAAAATCAACCAATCAGAAAACCAAAAGGAAAAAAACGATTAAAAAATAGGAAGACAGCTTAAGAGAACTGTGGAACAACTGGAAATGTAATAATATTTGCATCATAGGAGTCCCCGAAGAAAAAGAAAATGAGCAAGGGTTAGAGAACATATTCGAAGAAATAGTGACAGAAAACTTCCCTAATTTGGTGAAGGAAGAAGGCATTCAAGTTCAAGAGGCACAGAGAGCCCCAAGTAAGAAGAGCGCAAACAGGCCCACACCAAGACACATGGTAATCAAAATGCCAAAAATTAAAGACAAGACAGAATCCTAAAAGCAGCAACAGATAAGCAACAGGTTACCTACAAAGGAAACCCCAAAAGGCTCTGAGCTGACTTCTCACAAGAAACACTACAGGCCAGAAGGGAATGGCATGAAGTAATCAAGGTCATGAAAAACAAGGATCTGAATCCAAGACTACTCTACCCAGCAAGGCTGTCATTCAAAATAAAAGGTCAAATAAAGAGCAAAGGGAATACATTAGCATTAAACCAGCACTGCAAGAAATGTTAAAGGGACTGCTGTAATTAGTAGAAGAAACAGGAAGAAAAATATAACCAAACTAAACAAAAATGGCAATAAATAAGTACATATTAATAAACACCTTAAATGTAAATGGCCTGAATGCTCCAATAAAGAGACACAGAGTAGCTGATTGGATAAGAACGCATGACTCATCTCTATGTTATTTACAAGAGACCCACCTCACAACAAAAGACTTACATAGGTTGAATGTGAAGGGATGGAAAAAATTTTTCCAAGGAAAAAAAAGCTGGGGTAGCAATACTCATATCTGATAAAATAGATTTCAAAATGAAGGCCATAACTAGAGACAAAGAAGGCCACTACATAATATTGAAAGGATCTATCCAACAGGAAGAGATAACCTTGATAAACATATATGCACCCAATATAGGAGCACCAAAATATACTAAAAATCCTCTGGAGGACTTCCAAGGAGAAATCAACAGCAATATAATCATAGCAGGGGACTTCAACACCCTGTTGACACCACTGGATAGATCCTCTAGACAAAAAATTAGCAAGGAAACAGAGACGCCAAATGAAGCACTAGACAAAATGGATTTAATAGATATCTACAGAGAAGTACACCCCAAAACTACAGAATTCACATTCTTCTCAAGCACACATGGGACATTCTCAAAAATAGACCACATGATAGGACACAGACTAAATCTCTACAAGTTCAAGAAGATTGAAATCATATCAAGCATCTTCTCAGATCACAATGGCATGAAACTAAAAATCAACTGCAACAAGAACATGCAAAGACATTTGAACACATGGAGGCTAAATAGCATGTTATTAAACAATGAATGGGTTACCAAGGAGATCAAGGAAGAAATTAAAACTTCCTGGAAACTAATGAAAATGAACACACAACAACACAAAATCTATAGGATGCAGCAAAAGCAGTTCTGAGAGGGAAGTCCATAGCACTACAGGCCTACCTCAAGAAACATGAAAAATTTTTAATTGACTGTCTAACCTCACAACTTAAAGAATTAAAAAGCAAACAAAAAGAAAACCCCAGAGCAAGTAGAAGGAAGGAAATAGTAGAGATCAGAGCAGAAATAAATGACATAGAGACAAAAAACAATTCAAAGGATCAATGAAACAAAGAGCTGATTTTTCAAAAAGATAAACAAGATGGATGGACCCTTAGCTAGCCTTACCAAGAAACCAAGAGAGAGAAGCCAAATGCACAAAATCAGAAATGAAAGAGAAGTAACAACAGACACCACAGGAATACAAAAGGTCGTTAACAGCTACTATGAACAATTATATGGCAACAATTTCGACAATCTAACCGAAATGGACAAATTTCTAGAAACACACAGTCTCCCAAAACTAGACGGGAAGAGATAAACTTGAACAGACCAATAACAACTAAGGAAATTGAAGAGGTAATCAAGTCTCTCCCAGCAAACAAAAGCCCAGGCCCATATGGCTTCACAGGGGAGTTTTACCGAACATACAAAGAAGAACTAACACTCATTCTCATCAAAATATTTCAAAAATTCAAGAAGAAGGAAGACTTCCAAAATCTTTCTATGAGGCCAGCATAATTCTAATTCCAAAACCAGAAAAAGACACTACGAAGAAAGAAAACTACAGACCAATATCCCTGATGAACATAGACGCCAAAATCCTGAACAAAATACTAGCAAATCAGATTCAGCAATACACCAAAAAAATTATTCACCATGACCAAGTGGGACACATCCCAGGAATGCAAAGCTGGTACAATATTCAGAAATCAATAAATGTGATACACCACGTAAACAAAATGAAGAATAAAAACCAAATGATCATATCAATAGACGCCGAAAAAGCATTCGACAAAATCCAGCATCCATTTCTGATAAAAACGCTCAGCAATGTGGGAATAGAGGGATCATATCTCAACATAATAAAGGCCATATATGAAAGACCTACAGCCAACATCATACTCAATGGACAGAAACTAAAAACATTTCCATTAAGAACAGGAACAAGACAGGGATGTCCACTTTCGCCACTCTTATTTAACATTGTACTGGAAGTCTTAGGCACAGCAATCAGACATGAAGAAAAAATAAAAAGGATCCAAATTGGAAAGGAGGAATTGAAACTGTCATTATTTGCAGATGACATGATATTATACACAGAAAACCCTAAAGACTCCATCAAAAATCTACTAGACTTAATAATGAATTTGGCAAAGTAGCAGGATACAAAATTAACGTCAAGAAATCGACGGCATTCTTGTACACCAATGATGAACTCACAGAAAGAGAAACTGAAAAAACAATCCCATTTACCATCGCGGCAAAAAATGATACCTAGGAATAAACTTAACCAAAGAAGTAAAGGACCTATTTGCAGAAAACTACAGGACATTGAATAAAGAAATAGAGGAAGATATAAAAAAGTGGAAGCACATACCTTGTTCATGGATTGGAAGAATTAACATCATTAAAATGTCCATATTACCCAAAGCAATCTATAGATTCAATGCAATCCCCATCAAAATACCAACAAAATATTTCACAGAACTAGAACAAATACTTCAAAAGTTCATATGGAACCAAAAAAGACCCTGAATAGCCACAGCAATTTTGAAAAAGAAGGACAAAGTGGGTGGGATCACAATATCAGATATCAGGTTATACTACAAAGCAACTGTAATCAAAACAGCCTGGTACTGGCACAAGAACAGGCATATAGACCAGTGGAACAAAACAGAGAACCCAGAAATGGACCCAAGGCAATATGCTCAATTAATATTTGACAAAGGGGGCAAGACCATACAGTGGAGTAAAGACAACCTCTTTAATAAATGGTGTTGGGAAAATTGGACAGCTACATGCATAAAAATGAAACTAGACCATCAACTTACACCCTACACAAGAATAAACTCAAAATGGATAAAAGACTTAAATGTGACCCATGAATCCATAAAAATTCTAGAAGAAAATGTAGGCAACAAAATTTCGGACATCATACGCAGCAGAATTTTCACTGATACATCACCTAAGGCAACAGAAACAAAGGAAAAAATGAACACATGGGACTACATCAAACTAAAAAGCTTCTGCACAGCAAAAGAAACAACCATCAAATGGCAAGGCAACCCACTGTATGGGAGAACATCATTGCCAATGATACATCAGATAAGCGGTTAATTTCCAAAATATATAGAGTACTCATACAACTCAACAAAAGGAAGACAAAGAACCCAATCAAAAAATGGGCAGAGGAGCTGAATAGACACCTCTCCTAACAGAACATACAAATGGCCAAGAGACATATGAAGAAATGCTCAACATCATTAATTATCAGAGAGATGCAAATTAAAACAACTATGAGGTATCATCTCACACCTGTCAGAATGGCCACCATCAACAAATCATCAAACAACAAGTGTTGGTGAGGGTGTGGAGAAAAGGGGACTCTAGTACACTGCTGGTGGGAATGCAGACTGGTGCAGCCACTGTGGAAAACAATATGGTGTTACCTCAAAAAATTAAAAACTGAACTTCCATTTGACCCAGTGATCCCGCTTCTAGGAATATACCCTAAGAAGCTTGAAACACCAATCAGAAAGAATATATGTACCCCTATGTTTGTAGCAGCACTATTTACAATAGCTAAGATCTGGAAACAGCCCAAGTGTCCATCAGTAGACGAATAGATAAAAAAGCAGTGGTACATATACACAATGGAGTACTATGCAGCTGTAAGAAAGATCTCTTATCCTTTGAGACGACATGGAGGGACCTGGAAAGTATTATCCTAAGTGAAACAAGCCAAGCAGAAAAAGACAAATACCACATGATCTCACTTATATATGGAATATAATGAATATAACAGTCTGAGGAATAGGGTAGACCCAGAAACACGGAAGTAGGGTACAGACTGACAACCCTCAGAAGAGGGGGTGGTGGGGGTGGGAAGAGATAAACCACAGAACTTTTATGCATGTATGCATGACCAATGGACATGGACAACAAGCCAGGGACAGGGCAGGGGGGATGGGGAGGAGGGTGTCAATGGGTTAAAAAAGGAGAAATATCTGTAACAAAAATAAAATTAAAAAATAAATAAATAGAAAAATAAATAAATAAATACAATCTCCCATCAGTCAGCAAACCCCCCGCCCTCAGTGAATGAACTGGGAAATCATATGGTTTGAGAGTGTCCAGCCTCAGATTCGCTCCCTTAAGAAAATTAAAACCTGAAATGTGAAGGCTTCTGAATAACTTACATAATCCTCTCGTTGGATTCTTAAAGGTAATATTTTGAGTGAAAAAGATGAGTCCAGCTTCCAATCCCTGAGCTTTAGACTTGCTGTCATGCTGCAACCACATAATTTTCCTCAATGGCCTCAAAAATCTCAAATGTACTTCATGTAATGTGGCAAATGCTTTATGCCCAGAGACTGATGCAGAATGAAGCATGGGAATAGGAAGAAGGAAAGGAAGGAAGAAAGAAGAAAGGGAGGGATGAGGAAGGGAGGGGTATGACCCTGACATATATTCAGGAGGTTGTTGCAAAAGTGAGAAAAAGCCTCTTTCTCGAGCTTCCGTGAATAACGCATCATTTCATCTTTCCTGTCTTTGTGAAAAATGAAATGAGCCTCATTTCCAATTGAACGTCTTCTGAGGAGAAAAGACATCCAGTGGGGAAGGCGACCCTTCCCATTCCTTTTCCTGGATCCTAACCTCAGAGGCACAATCTGAGACCAACCTGCCAGCTCCGGGCAGCAGTGGGACAGCCCCCCGTGGGCTGAGCGAGCTGCCTGCCGGGAGGCTGTGTCCCCAGAGCTGGCCCAGGACCAGCTGCACCCGAGGAGCCTTAGGTTAGACCCCGCGAGTGCCGTCTGTTTCCTGCCAGGACCCAGCAGGCTCTGTCTTTGGCCAGACCTCCTGCACTACCTCCTGCCGCTCTTAGCAGAAGGAACTTCTAAATGTCAGTCTGCGGCCACCCACTTACTTAAAGCCCTGCGATGGCTTCCTTGGCTCCAAGAGTGAGAGCGGCCGCAAGAAACAGCTGCACGTTAAAGGGGTTGAACTTAAGGCCGGTAGAGAAGTGGACTTTGCAGAGGTGAGGACCACAGAATAAAGGTACAGCATCCAGGGACCGACAGCAGTGGAGGCCTGTCTCCGGCCCAGAGCAGAACGGGGCAGAGGGAACAATGTTGGTGGGCGTGGAGGGAACTGGGGCGGAAGGAGGGGCGCCCTGGAGAAGCTGCCCCCCGCCGAGGAAAGGCGAGCAAAGCCACAAGGCCAGGCCGGCCTCTCTCCTCGTGCCCCCCCCCGCCCCCCCCCAGGGCCTCCCACTGACCCACGTCAAGCAGAGCAGCCCTCGGAGATCAGCCTCCCAGAGCACCTAGCGTGCAGGGCAGAGAGTGCACTGGGCCGGGGCGGCAGCGGCCAGTGGACATCAAGACGGTACTGGCACAGCCACGCTGACAGACGAGGGTCCGAGCAAGGCGGCGGCACTGAGGACAGACCACACTGAGAAGACGCCACCGATCCTCTGAGCAGAGGAACAGGACTCCTTTCGAACAGCCAGCGAAGAGGGGGGAGGGGAACAGTCACAGCTGACTTTGAGGACGCTGACTTCGGTGGTGGGTGGCACTGCTAGACGTTGAAAGGTAGGATGAGGGGACCCGGGCATCCATGGGCATTTATACGGGAGGAGCAGGCGCTCCAGTAATTGTGGGTGTGGGTCCGGCAGCATCTCGTGGGAGGAGTGGGTGGGATAAACTTTGGGCGTAACCAGCAAATGGGGAGACGTCAAAGCCCAGGGGAAGGACTGGAGCCCTGGGGCGGTACTAGAGAAGAAAGCAGAGGTCAGGGAGTAACCCTGTGGAACACCATTGACGTTTAAGGATGCAAGAAAGGAACAGAAGCCGCCAGCCGCCTGCAGAGGAGTGACAGAGGATGGGATGAGCAGAAACTGTGGCCGAAGGGAGTCACGTGTGTGTCCCTGTGAACGACGACTTCCCTCCGAGGGGACCAGGTGGACTCGGACACGACGATCGCTCTGAGCCCTAGAAAGGCCGTTTCACGGGGTGCGGAAGGGGGAACCTTCATGCTGTGGCAGAGCACACGTGGCAGGAGCAGCGTGGGGGGAGCCAAGCCCAGAGCCCCTGCCACGCCTGTTACCTTGGGCAGGGCCCTCCCCGGCCACCCTGCTGGCTGTGCAAGGCGCCGAGAGAGGGGCTGGAACACAGGGAACACAGGCCAACCGCGTGTCCGAGGCGGGGAGAGCAGCTGAGAATGGATGAAGGAAGACACAGGAGGGAGGGGCCCTGAAGGGCGGGTGGGGGTGGGGGTGGGGCAGACCGCGACGGCCACACGAGGCGGGGGTGGGCAGAGAGAAGGACATGTCTGGTCCGCAGTTTCACTGTTCTTACCTTACAGCCCACAGTCTCCAACTTGTTAAGAAAGAGAGAAGAGGGGACAGGCCAGGGGAAAAGTTCGTTCAGGACAGTTTGTGTCAACTCAAAATTTAGAAGCCAAATAAGAGTGTAAATATGGAAACCCCGAACAAGTCAGGGGAACCGACCCTGCTCCGAGGTATTAGTGACTTCATGCTGAACCACATGCGGGTCCTACCCCTAATCAGAATCTTAATCAAACTACCCCACCTTCAGATTTGGGGGCATGGGTAATGAAAGAAAACTCAGTTTGACATCACCTCCACCAAAATACATTCACCGGCACTTAAATCCCCGCTGACAGGCAGTCTCCTGAGCCCCAGGCCAGCAGCCTTCGAGTGACACCAATTTCACAAGGATGTGAACAAAGGCAGGAGTGGGCCTCAGGGACACCCAGATGCAAGGCAGCCAAGAATCAAGGCTGCTGTTGTCCCTGAATCAACCAAGATCCTGCTCTGCTGGGCTGGCGCGGACGCCCAGACAATAACACAACAATGACAACTTCAACGCTGAGGCCTGTCCCGGGCCTCTGTCCCCCAGGCAGGGAGCCGCACCACCCAAGGGGCATCTGTCAACTGTCCACCCTGGGTTCCCCTTGGGAGCCCCTGGCTGCGCTGTGCTGGGCACAGGAGTGACGCCCAAGGACGGGCTGGGTGCCTCCAGGTCTTGCCCTGTCCCAGGCGTGGCGCTGAGTGCCAGAGGAACCCTTCTTCTCAGAGACCCCGATTTTCAGGGCTGTATGTTAGGGGGAGGGAGGTCTTGTTTCCCTCTTCCAATGGCCCTCAGACATACAGGAGCAATATTCCCTCAACAAGTTTAGGCTTTTGCAGGAGACAGGAAATGGCAATGATTGGAAAAAAGTACAAAAACCAAAAGAGGTTTAAAAAAAAATGCTACAACATGGCCGCATGCTTGAGCGGGGTCAACGAAAAGCTGGGCCAGTAATCAAGCTAATGTTGTAATCATCGGTCTGATTTCCACATGACATGGGCGAAGCAAAGCCAAGGCACCAGGAGAGACGATTCGTGGTGGGAATGCTAACCGCAGCCATTTCATTGAAACAGGAACCGACCCCACCGGACCACAGGCTTCGGGACCATGTTCTTCTATGGTTTCACTTTCTACCTGGGACAAGAATTCTGAGCACCTGCCACAGGCCCGCTGCTGGCCACGTGCTACAGACACCATTGCAGAAGGAATCCCCCCACAGAGCCACTGAAACAAAAACTAAGGTGCACTTATTGTTCTATAGCATACAAACTCAACGGCATCACTGAAGGGTTGAGAACCACCACACCCCTTCTTTATGTCCAGCACCCGCTCATAGGAAATGTTCAGAAATGCACTTGGATGATAATAATAAAATAGCAAGATGATGTGAAAAAGGAACAGTCCATAAAATATAAACTGAAGTGAATTAGCCCTGGCCGATTTGCTCAGTGGTTAGAGTGTCGCCCCGTGGACCAAACAGTCACAGGTTCAAGTCTGGTCAAGGGCACGTACCTCGGTTGCAGTTAGATCCCCGGCCCTGGCTGGGGTCATGTGGCAGGCAACCAGTCGATGTGTCCCTCTCACATGGATGTTTCTTTCTCTTTCTCCCTCCCTATCTGAAAATCAATGGAAAAATATCCTTGGGTGAGGATTTAAAAAAAAAAAAAATGGAGTAAACTATTATTATCATTAATTTTATTTCCTTGTGAGGTATTTATTTTATTCTACATTTTATTGTGACTGTACTATTTAAGATATTTTTAAAAATCAATAGTTATTTTCTCTGTAAAAAGGTTCTCATTCTCAGATTCTCCCACCCCCTTCCACAGACACACTTTGAAAAATGAAGCTTCTTTTCTTTTTGAGCCTTGAATCCTGTTAAAAATTTTGGCCACTGGTGCAGCAATTACAAGCGTCCACAGTATTTGCATATGTGTCCGGGTACTCGTAAAACACGATTCCCCCTCACCCATGAAACATTTGCCCACTTTACAACGGCTCTGCACCGCGAGGACTGCACCTCCAGTCTGTGCTCTGCTCTCAAGCTCGGCAGTGAATCTAGTAATTAACATTAAAATTCATCAGGTGGAACACTGACCTTTCAAAACATTATTTTATCCATCAAAAAGCAGCAGCGTGGAACATCTGTAATACATTTTACATTCAACAATACCGATTTAAAAACAAAAAACAAAAAATACAAAAAGCAGCAGCGCCTGCACTGTGCACGTGCCCCCAGGGGTGCAGGGCGCTGCTGTTTTTGCCCCGTTTGGAGCCCAGGCAGTGCCCGGGCTCCCCTCGCCTGACGCCTGAGCCACACGGCTCTCCGTGTGGCAGCAACTCTTCCACTAAAGATCCAGCCAAACTGTTAGCGACATATGGCTTTTCCTCCACCTCCGTGTTTCAAATTTACTTCAAAACACCTACACAGAGCTGGAGGTTCCTAAAGTGTCAGCAGCTGAAATGTCCCAGGAGCTGCAAATGATTTTCATGAGAGTCAGCGATGGAAAATTACTGGATGTAAAGAGGAAAACAAAGGCAGTCTTGGAGGAGTTACCCCAATGTGACTTGTTTCTAAGAGACTCCAAACACTTTCGGGAAAAGAGGGAGAGAGAAGAAACATTCAACATTACATTTTTAAAAGTTTGTTTTAAATCTGTCCAGGTGAAATACACTTTAAGGTGGATTTCTTTTCTGCTCTAATTAAAACGAAGAGCTACTCCAGAGCATGAACTAACACTGATTCGTGGTTTATTTTAGGCAGGGTTCTGCCTCTTTAATATAACATGTAACATGTAGTAGGAAAGGCTGGTATAACTTAGCATTTAAAATCGTGAGACTATCTGCGAAAACTCCAAGTATTCTAAAAGTCAACTCTAAAATTAAGCAAGTAAAGTATAGAAGAGAATAATAGGACTGAATTTTGGCACTGATGTTCATGTTGGAACATATTTCTCCCGATACACAGTTTTCAACAACACTGGAGCTAATTTTACCATTTTAGAGTGAAATAAAGTAGATTAAGATCTGTTTGCACTGGTCAGGTAGCTCAGTTGGTTAGAGCGTCCTCTCAATATGCCAAGGTTGTGGGTTTGATCCCCACTAGGGCACACACAAAATCAACCAATGAGTGCATAGATCAGTGGAACAACAAATCCCCACCCCCGCCCTCTCCTTCCTCTTTCTTACTAAAATCAATCAATAAAAAAAAATTAATTTATCTACAGAAAACTCTAATCTCTTCCATTCAGATGAATAAATACTAAATATAGTTTCAAAGATTATTTACTGCCCACAGACTTGGAGAATTGGGTATTTAAAAGTTTAGAAAATGTCCTGATATAATAATCATCTTGAAAATACATGGTTTTCAAATACTTAAATAAGTCCAATGATTTTATGTTTTATAAAAATAAAGGATAAATGATCAAGATAATAGAGGTCTAATTTCATGTGTCAATACCTTAACTTATGGGAAATACTTCTGAGGACACTCTCTTCTTCCAGTTACCACAATAACACTTCTTTTTCTTAAAATACGTTCTTGTAAGATGGTTGCAGCAGTCTCCTGCACGCCACTGGGATTCTGGCTGTCAAAGGCGCCACAGTGAGACTTCGGTCAAACTGAGAAACGGCCACCAGCGTATCTGAAATTGCACCTTCTCAAAACACCTTAAAAGTTGGAAACATGACAGACAGTCTCAAGCCGACTTTGAACTCAGGTGAACTTTGCCACCACTGAGAAGCTGATTCCATAGCAACAAGTGCACAGGTTTTAGATGGGAACCTCCATGAAGGGACAACGGTTCCACTGCTGTACCTGCAGTGCAGAGCCTCCTGCATACATATGAACCGCGCTTCTTACACACACACCTGTTCAAACGCACCACTGGCCAGTGCACCTCACCACATGTACCACGCGGAGAATCCAGCTGCTGGGGAGCTTGGCAGCGGCGCTCCGTCTCTGGCGACAAACGCCAACAAACTCCCAGGCCATTCGGATCAGATCTGTCTGGTTTTAGAAATACGGTTGTATTTCCTTGCTTGTATATCAAACAAATGAAAAGCCCCTCGCTTCTGACTTCCTAATGTTAGAACTAATAATGTTCGATTGTGTCATAACACAGAATACAGAAATAGTTTATACCTAGCAAAATAATTTAGACGTCAAAAGGAGAAAAAGGTTATTTGTGTACCCATTTTACAAAACTTTGATAGATTCCATGCTTGATAATATAGCTTACTGGGGGCGAGGGGAGATGTGAATAACATGGAAAATACCCAAGAGTACAATTAAAGTGGTTATATACTGAGCAGTAAATAATGAACTTGCTTATCAGTGAAGTTGAACATCAGAGTTTAATTACAATTCTGAAGACTTATTTACAACTTAATGGTAGTTGCTTTTGAGTACGGGTTATAGATGATAAGACTGCTTTTGAACAATCTTCTGATCTACTGGGGTATGAATGAAGGCCTCTGTCAGTGGGTGTTTTGTTTAACCTGGTGGTTACAGAGGGCTTGACACCGAATCCTCGTGGTGAGAAACTCATCGTGCAGAACCACTCATGGTAAGATTCGTTTCTTAACTCCAGTTACTCCAAGTTGTGCTTCTAGTGAAAATCGGAATGCCATAAGGAAATGTCTACATTCTCCAGGATGAGGCTACAAATAGGCAACAAGAGTCAAATTGCTATCTTCTGCTTATGAGTTAGTCCTTAAGTACACACTTTTAGAGAAATCAGTAAAAATAAGAGAAAATAAAATGGGACAGCTGATGAAATTAATATAGTTATTGCAGTTCTTAATGTAAGTTAATATAATTTTTCCTAGATGATATAAATTCGATGTTGAATTACACCAACCTACCATACAGATTACAGAATTGATCTCAGCCAAATGAAATAAAATATTTGGGACTTATTTATTTTTTAAAAGAATGGACTAAAGTAAGAAATAAATCAAGTATATACAATTGTTACTTTGGTCTGACAGCCAAACAAGATTTTGGAAAGTAAAGGAGAAATTAGGGCCTTCAGGCAAAAATTTAACCTGACAATTTCTGATGAAAATAAAAAAAAGTCAGGGTTACTATAGATGAAGAACAGCATTTATTTGAGTTTAAGCCAATCATGACAGATCAGTTCCTGCTCAAGTACTTATCAGGGCTCATTTTTCTAGACTGGCCCTAATTTTGAGGGGAAAAGTCACCTCTTCATTGCAATGAAGCTTTCTGAGAGTACAATTCCTTTTTAAATACAGCTGAGCCACTACAATGTCTGGGACACGAAGAAAGGTGCTGAGGTCATGTAACAGGGACTCCATCAATGTTTAATGACGACGTGGTCAGAAGACCTCATGCGGATACATCAGCTCCGCTTACAGAAGGCAACCGCCCCGAAGAGGAAGGAGCGGGCTGGACCGAGCGCCTCGGAGGCCTGGAGCCACAGCTGCAGCTCCAGAGCAACCGCAGGGAGGGCCTGCGGTCCAGTCCGCTGACCTCTGACTCCCTGGGCCCGAGTCCAGACAAGCATCTCCCATCTCACTTACAAGTTCTCTGAAGAAGTGGAAATGGCTCCCCTCCTCTTTGTAAAACAGACAGAACACGCACTGTCATTTTTCAGGACAACTCTCCAGCAGTTCTGCTTGGACAAACGTCAAATTGTGCGTTCTCAGACACAGGGTCCCAGTAACAGGCTGCTAGGGACTCATTTATTCTGAACTTCCAGCTGATGTCCACACATTTACTTAAGTGGTTATAAAATCCAGCACAGAATATTCGTTCAGAGTCATCTTCTGGTTTCTTTTCTTTCCCTAACAGAGACTGCATGCGTGGCAAATCCTGTGAGTCGTTACTTTAAAACAAAAAATAACAGGTTCTCAGCTGTAGATCGGAGCCCTTCCTTTAGCGTGTTAGGACGGTGTGAGCATATTCTCCCCCCTCAGCTGTGAACTGAATACCAGACACAAAGAACAGATGACCGCAGCCGATTATTTTTCAGATGTGTTCTGACTGGGGCCCAGCCTCATGGGCATGAGTAACACTCACTGCGATGTGAAATCTGTTCCCCTAAATCAGTGGTTCTCAACCTTCCTGATGCCGCAACCCTTTAATACAGTTCCACATGTTGTGGCGACCCCCAACCATAAAATTATTTTCATTGCTACTTCATAACTGTAATTTTGCTGCTGTTATGTCTTAGACGACCCCTGTGAAAGGGTTGTTCGACCCCCAAAGGGGTTGCGACCCAGAGGTTGAGAACCACTGCCCTAAATCCTGACTGTGAGCCAAAGGTCGACCTTGCTTTTAGCAGCCACATTCTGCAGTGGGCTTATCTTTAAGTTTATACTAAAATCCTCAGACATTTTTTTTTTCACATAAGTGCATGCTTTTCTTTTTCAAATCTGTATAACACTTTTAATTTAAATATAAGATTTAATGTTTATTCCTGTTATATTTAATCTTTTTGGTTTTGATCCAGCAATTCAGCCTGCCAAAAATTCAGATTGCTAAATAAGGAGTAGCAATCTTCCCTGGAAAACTGAGGAACTTCAAGTTAAAAATGCACCTGAGGAATTTGGTAAGACTTTCCTAAGGGGGTGGGGTGGTTAGAGAAGCTAGAACAGATTCCGGGGAAGCTTTGGTCTCTGCATTGTTTTAAATTATCAAGACATTAAAAAAAATTCTTTTTCTTTATTGATTTTAGAGAGAGAGGAAGGGAAAAGGAGAGAGAGAGAGAGAGAGAGAGAGAACAATATCGATGAGAGAGAACATCGACTGGCTGCCTCCTGCACGCCCCCCACTGGGGATCAGGTCCACAGCCTGGGCATGTGCCCTGACCAGGAATCGAACCAGCGACCTATGGTGCATGGGTCGATGTTCGACCACTGAGACACACTGGCTGGACTAAACTATCAAGACTTAAAAAAAAAGTTTCATCTCATCAAAAATGGTTAAAACACAGACCATTCATTAAACTTTTATCCCTGCTTCAAGGAGACTTGGCCACTCTTTCTTTGAGTCCCAAATGCATCATGTATACCTAGGTCATTATATTGGTTAAAAAAAAAAAGTATCGCCCTTCTTTGCTCATCTGCCCTCTTTCCATGCTAGACTGAAAAGTTCTTGGATCTAGGGATCATATCTTATTGGTCCTCATATCCCAAGATAGGTGATGAGCACTTAACAGATTGTTACTGATGGACTGAACAGGGTGAAGGTACAGCAGGGGGAAGGGATTCGGTCATTTCATCAGCACACTCAGCGTCCACCACCCTCCAGGCACAGGCAGAGCCTGCAGGGCCATGGCCACGTCCCGGCCTCCTAGGAGATGGGAGTCAGACAGACTGGACCAGCGGTGAGGTGACCTTGAGTCTCATGTGGATCCAGCATATCCACCAAGTTAGGCCCAAGATCATCTTCATACAAACATTATGATATGCCTCAGAGAGAAATCCAAAATAATAGATTTTTTAAAATTAGTGATGCTTAAAATATGGGCTTTCATATAAAAATAAAAGTGACCCCATTATTTTATATTTACCACTGAGGCATTTTATGCCATTTGTAAACAAATGGCCTTATTTCTGAAGCCATGCATTTAATGGGGGCTTACACAGCACCTCAGATACACAGTCAGAAATACACAGTTTTATGTAATCTGCGTGCATTAATATATGACTATTTTTTACTGTGGGGAGAGAGAGAGGTCTATACATACAGGAGGTGATTTCCACTCGGTTTAGTGATCTATCCGATACTAAATTAGGTCCTCACTGCCATCAGTATGTTGCCTACTCATAAGTTAATATATTTTTGGTTCTCACTTATAATGGTGCTTCAGTAACTCTCTACGGGCAGGGTTAACTTGCCTATAACATCTGCAGGTCTAAGACGGCCCGAGGGCCTGACCTCCTTCTCAACTGCGAGGTCTGCACATTTGTGGAATATCAAGTCCATGTGGAATGTTCACCCCCTGCTCTTCACTCCTCAGGGCTGAGCAGGTTTTGTCAAATGCTGCCGTGAGCAGACTCCCCACTCCGTGCACCTAGCCCTGCTGGCACTGTAGTTCCATTGTCACAGAAAAGGACACTGGGGCACAAGACAGCAACAATAACAACAACAACAAAAGCATGTTTTTCAAAGTGTCTTAATGCTCTCTGTTTTTTCTTTGGATTTTCGAAGCGATCTTTTGTCCACAGGAGGAAGATGGCTATGTTCTCCATCAGAACAAGACGATCCGAAAACGTAAAGGGAAAAGCACCCAGTTCCGGGGGGCTGGATGCAGACCACACGCTGCACAAACCAGCCGTCGTTCGGCCAGGAGTTACTTGCTGAGCTTCCCCCACACACCGCACGGCCACGGATGGAGGCCCATGAATTCCAGCATCAACACTTGGTAAACGGTAATGAAAACACCTCCACACGGCAGAAGGCACCTTCAGATCCACGACTTGGTCTCCGACAGACCTGTGCCCACTGGGCGGCGCGAAGGCTGCCGACACTCCAAACCCCAGCTTCCCGAACACCGTCCCCAGGCGCCTCTGCGATCCGGGGCTGCAGGAGCGATCTGCATGCTGGCACCCAGTGTGCTTAACATTAGAGCGGGCCATAATGCATTCAGGGGTTTTATGCAGTATTCACACAGAATGAAAAATATGTTCTGCGATTTGAATTGAGAGAGTAGAAATGTTTAGCTTATCTATGGGTCTAATAGGATATTCAAAAGCCAAATTTCGGAAACCTTTGTACTTGAATCAAACGTGGGTTTCCTGGTCGAACCTTGCACACTTCGCCTGTGCCGAGAACGCGCCACTGGTCCCATCAGACCTGCACAATTTAAGTGAATATGGGGCTTCTCTGGCTGCTTAGTACATGAGAACGTTTCTTTATATATGAATCTGGGACAACGTTTCTCTTTGCTGGAACATGCTTCTGTCGCTGTGATTCCTGAATTAAGCCCTGGAAAAATGACTTTTACTCTTTAGGGGTCAGAGAAATGGAGAAGAAGGGACTGAAGGACAGAAAGACATGCAGATAAGACAAGAAAATAAAGCCTGGCACCTGTCTGGAGGTAATTCACTATCCGGAACCCCCCACCCCACCCGGTGCACTGCACAGCCACCCTCTGCTCCCCAAGTGCCTGCCATGCCTGCATTGCATGCAGTTCTCCATGAGAAGCCCCTGATGGTGTTTGCACTTGGGGTTGAGGGGGGAATGCACTCTCCCTTTATGTGGCTCTTTCTACAATGTCCCCATCGATAGAAAAGGAGCTTCAATAAGCTGGTAAGAGACTGGCCATGTAGGCACTGTCATGCCCATGATGGAGGCAGGATCAGCCCTCAAGTGGGAAGGGGCAGCTTATCACTGTCCGCCTGGGGTGAGCGCCACCAACCTGCAGGAGGGAACAGGACCTCCGTGTCTGCTCCGCTCCAGGTCTGTGGTAGGGGGTAGCCAGGACGTCAGCCCAGGCCAACCCTGGCCAGCCTGTGACAGATGTGTGACGTTGAACTGAGGTCAACTGTGGCTCAGGGAAGGGGATTGCACCCCACTTTCTACACAAGCGTGAAGGTACCGCCCAAGGAGTTAGTAGGAGCTCAGATTTCTCCATCAGCCATGTTTGCAAATCCAGTTTACCAGAAAGATCTCTGTATTGGGAGATCTCAACGTCCGCCCTAAATAAAGCCGCACCTTCAACCTGTCCTGTTGTCTTCCTGTGCATCGGACAGAGTCTAGAGAAGGAGGAGCAATAAACTAGCCGGATCCTCCAGGACACCCGGCCTGGCTGGCGCTCAGGGAGAGCGGTCAAGGTCAAGGGCAGGGAGGGAGCCTACCTCATCCGGGAAGGAGGAAGCCTGGAGCTGATTGAGAACATCCCAGACACACTGAGAAGAGCTGAAATGAACACCTGGATACTTTACAAATAAATTAACAGCAAATTTAAAAATAATCTCCTTAAGATGTTGAAGAATGGAAAGGGGATTATATTCTGGACTTTAGTTTTGGTTCTAAGAATATCTACAGTTTTATTTCTGTCTGTGTTCTGATTCGTGAGCATCCCAGCCCTGACTTGTGTTGAGAAACGTCCACAGTGCAGACAAGAGGCCCCGGTCCCAGTTCATCATCCACGTACAGACCCCCACGGCCACCCGGGCCACGGCTGTGTGTCCACAGGCTTCGGTGCAGTTCCAGGGCAAAGTCCACTGAAAGACAGCGACCAGAACACCAACACCCTCGTCATCAGCTCTGACTTGGTGGAGCCTCAGGTGCGGTTTTATGAAGAATCTAAGCATCTGTAACACGCGAATTCAGAGACGGCAGGGGCCCCCGGGTCTCCTCCGAGGCCAGCAGGCGGAGAGAAAGGACTCCGTGGGGACCAGCACGGTGGGTGGGGAGAAGGCAGCAGGCCGACCTGGCCGCTCAGGATTTGCCCCCGGAGTCCCCCAACAGGACTCCTAGACGGGCTGAAGCAGTCTCACCTCCCAAGTGGGAATGATAAAGCCGACGCTGCAGAGGGAGCTTTCAAAGCAACGGCAGCCAAGTGCCCAGGAAGCAACGAGTTCACACCAACGTCCAGCTCTCGTGTCCCCCCGCGTGCTGTGCAAAACGGACACGAGCTGGCTACGCAGTTGGCAACCCACAGCAACCCTGACATGGCCACTTAGAAGTCTTATTTCATCTCTTCTTTGAAGCATAAGGACTTACTGAACTACAGGCTTTCATAACCTGCAGCCTGAAAGAGAAAACCGTGAACCACCTGCCGAGCGTCCGGGACACAGGCCACACGGGTCCGTCGCCGTGTCATTCCACAGCCCTGTTCCCTGGGCAACGGCTCGGGGTGCTTCTTCTGACAAAGTGACCGAAGGAGGGTGTTTCTCCTTCCCATCTCTGGTTGCAAAGGTTCTGTTCCCCACATTCTCTCTTCCTATGACAGCCTCAGTCACTTCCTTAATAGTCAGTCACGCTGGCTCCACGTCTTCGCCTGGTGACCTCGGCCTCAAATCTCTCTCCGCTCTCACCAGACCACAACACTTTCCTCCTGACCGCTTAGTTAATTCTCATAAGGTTCCTGAATACCTATTTTTTTTTTCTCACAAATAACTCATTTGATGATCGATAATCAAAACACCATCACTCCTTGCTCAAATGGAATTTCCCAACCGTTATCCTTTTAGCGTCGAAGTACGTAGATTATATTTGCACGTGAATGTGTGTCTGAAAGTATGTACAGATTTATGTATCTCCAAGTGATCATTTACGTCAACTTTAAAGTGTTATTTTGTTGCTTTCCTGAGGGACTATTGCTTCTCAGTGCTGTAAGCCATGGACCTGTTTGATTCACTCCGAGCAGAACCGCGTGCAGAGGTCCACAAATTTAATTTGACTTTAGAATTAAAATATCGGTATCTCAGTAAATATGAACTTGAGGTCTTAATATGCCCCAAGCATATGAGGGACTACAGTTTATGTGCTGCTGGCCACGTGACCAACAGGTGCTCTTCAAATTGGCAACAGGAGCACGCCCCAAGCTGGGGAGAGATGTCGCCGGTCTGTCACCTTGTGGAAGGCGAACCCTGGAGCCTATGAGACGTCCTCTGATCCCACACCTCCCTGATCCCTGACTGTTTTCTCAGCACAAGGTTTCGGCCACTCTCACCAGCTCCCAAAGAATTCATCGTTTATGTCAGAGCATTTTCATCTGTTTCTTGTTTACTCCAAGCCTCTCTCTCCTCTTGTCTTTTTTCATAGAGGGTATGCTTTTGTTCATTTTAGACAGCGAGAGAGAGTGAGAAACATCCCTGTGAGAGGGAAACATCAGTCGGTTGCCTCCCATACACCCCTGATGGGAGAATGAACCCGCAACCCACCTGGGTATGCCCCTTGGCTGGGAATCAAACCTGTGACCTTCTGGTGCACAGGACGACACTCTCGTCACTGAGCAACACTGGCCAGGGCATTCTCGTCTTTTCTTAAAAACACTCTTAAGTACTTGAATTCAGTTTAACAAAAGTATAAAATAGACACTAATTATTTGTATCTTTATTTTCTATCTCAGCTGCTCACAGTATTTATTCCAATCAAGCCTGTGCACACTACGGTCTTGCTTCGACATTCTGGAGCTGGGCCTGGTCTGCAAGGACGGGGGTGTGGGGCCAGGAAACCCCGGCTGGCAGAAGGAGAGCAGCCGTGTCCATTACTCAAGGCTTAATCCAACGGGGTCATGAGGTCCGAGCCTGTGCTCTGTTCACTGGTCAACAGGCTAGGACAGAACCCATGATTTAAAACATTTTTTCTAAATAGTCACAAGATATTTGCAAAACTTCCCCAGCTAGCGTAAATAAAAATGAATGATTAGCAACCCTTTTGACAATAAAAATGTGCTGGGTGATAAAAAATAAAACAAAGTCCTCTTATGGTGATTACGCTGATGACTTTGTGCTGTCGGGAAGCCAAGTCAAGGGAACTGAAGGATCTTGCATCTGTGCTCAGAAGAGTGGGCGCAGGGAAGACGGAAGGGAGGAAGGAGCCAGTCAAACAGAGTAAACTTACTTTCGAAGTGGCTCCCAGCTAAGTCACTGATCAGTAAGAGCAGACTATGAGACTGGCACCCACAGGGCAAGCACTGCATCCCATCGGTCTCAGTCTGCATGGCGTCCCTGCAACCACACCAAAGACACAGGCTCTGAGAGTTCACCCAGTTCCAGGCCTAGCAGAGGCATTTACTAAATATTTTTTGAACAAATGCATTCTTTTTTGTGCTTAGCCTTTAGTAAGCACTTAACAGATATATTTTTGAGACTGATAATATATTAGACTACTTCCGTGTTTTATATACTCAGTGAATCAATCTAAGCTATAAATGAATACATATGCATATTTAATACACAAGTAGTGTTAGCATACGGCTTCTCATATATGTGTGTGCCCTTCTAGCATTTCACTTCCCCAAGGAAAACAAATATTAAATTATCAGCTAAAGTGTGTGAAAGGCCATGCAGTAAATGCATGTGGTCTGGAGTAAACAGAGCTTCCTGAGGGGGCAGGGGCGATGGCAGCCGGAGCCCTGGGCCAGCCCATGTGCCATGGGTCTGAGTGAGCACTCACCTCAGAGCTGGGACACCGAGTGGCTGGAGGGAGCAGGGAGAGGGAACCAAGTCAGAAAGTGTCTTGCAAATCAAAGGAAAGCCACGGACTTGATCCCAGTGGAAGGCACTGTGCAAAGCTTGAGTCTAGAGGGAAGTGACTTAGGTAAGGGACACAGGCAAGGGGTGGTGTCAGGGCAGGGATGGGGCTGGAGGGGGGTTGTGTGCAACATCCCCGCAGCACACAAGAAGCGATGTGCGACGGGACGTCAGGTTCCGATGCGGAAACGCAGGGGACCTGCCCTCCTGACCAGCGAGACCACTTGACCGCCACAAGCTCAGGACTAGTAACTGAAGCCAACCTGTGCCTGGGCTCTCAGGGACATGTGACTGAGGGGACACCTTTTCTACAGGTAGAAAACTGAGTTAGTGGCCAAAACAATACTCAAAAGGCAAGTACCAGGGCACGGAGGCGCTGCACAGAGCTGGGACCTTCGGCCGGTCCTGCTTCGCTCAGCGGCACGGGGACCCCAGCTGTGCGGGCTGGGGGTTCAGACCCAGGGAAGGTTCTGTCCGGGAGCCACAGGCTGAGTGCCGGGCCCTGCGGCTGCACTGGGGGGGGGGGGGGAGGGGTGAGGTAAATCCAATTCCCCAGGCTGAGTGCCCGGCCCTGTGGCTGCACTGGGGGAGAGGGGTGAGGCAAATCCAATTCCCCAGGCTGAGTGCCGGGCCCTGGGGCTGCACTGGGGGTGGGGGGTGGGGGAAGCAAATCCAATTCCCCAGGCTGAGTGCCAGGCCCTGTGGCTGCACTGGGGGAGTGGGGTGAGGCAAATCCAATTCCCCAGGCTGAGTGCCCGGCCCTGCGGCTGCACTGGGGGGAGTGGGGTGAGGCAAATCCAATTCCCCAGGCTGAGTGCCGGGCCCTGCGGCTGCACTGGGGGAGTGGGGTGAGGCAAATCCAATTGTCCCAGGCTGAGTGCCGGGCCCTGCTGCTGCACTGGGGGAGTGGGGTGAGGCAAATCCAATTGTCCCAGGCTGAGTGCCGGGCCCTGCGGCTGCACTGGGGGAGTGGGGTGAGGCAAATCCAATTGCCCCAAAGTTCAGCCCAGGAAGGGGACGAAGTGCCCGCCCCTCCTACAGGCTTGCGGGACCCCCACCATGGGAGGCTGGCTGGGCGAGCTCTGCCCAGCCCCAGGCACCCCTGCAGGGAGCAGTTCCATGCGGGACGGGACGGAGAGTGGCCTGAGCAAGGACATTTCAAGGTGGCAGCAGAGCAGGGGTTTTTTTCTTGCACCTGCTCCCTGAACCAAACTGG
The DNA here is from genome assembly GCF_014108415.1 of Molossus molossus. Lineage (NCBI taxonomy): Eukaryota > Metazoa > Chordata > Mammalia > Chiroptera > Molossidae > Molossus > Molossus molossus. The sequence goes on along the minus strand of NW_023425359.1, from coordinate 4,815,496 downwards.
AAATAAAACTAAACTGGGAACATTCGCCCGGAGTTACCAACTGAGGACGAGCTAATGAGGAGACTTCACAAGGAAGGGCAGAAACCACCTGGACCTGTAGGAAGGGCAGACGTGAAAAGGCGGGGCCAGGAGACCTGCCATAGCTCGTCACCTCCCCACAGCACAGTAGCCTCTTTTCCTGAGATGCACAAGCCTCTCGCAGGAGGGACAGCTTCGGGGAAGGGAAATACCCCACCCTCAGGGACACGCCGTGCCCCACCCTGCATCTCCACACCTGCTGAGGACACGCAGCTGAGGCTCAGCTCACAGGTGGGAACAGTCTGAGAGACTGGCTCTGGGATGGGCCACTTCCCCCACTGTCCCGGGACCCTGACAAGTGTGAACAGTCTGAGGGACTGGCTCTGGGATGGGGCCACTTCCCCACTGTCCCGGGACCCTGACAGGTGTGAACAGTCTGAGGGACTGGCTCTGGGATGGGCCACTTCCCCACCGTCCGGGGACCCTGGCAGGTGTGAGCAGTCTGAGGGACTGGTCTGGGATGGGCCACTTCTTCCATGGTCCCGGGACCCTGGCGGGTGTTTTCCCATCACGGGAGACCTGACAGAAACTCTTGGCTTCCGCCAGACCCTACCGGACTGCATACAAGGGGCTCCGTCCTGCTGAGGACAGGGAAATATTCCGGGACAGATGCAGACCAGTGGCTCTGGACAGGGGAACACACCCACCTCCTCCTCACAGGAGACTCGGAGGTCTCACACTGCCAGTTCCACCAAAGCCCTTTGAGAAACAGACTTGTCAGTGACTCAGTCTGACAGCTGGGCCAGCAGGCAGAGGTGGGTGGAGGCAGGGCCTGGAGAGCCTTGGAACGTTTGCTGACCCATCCCCGGGCATCACGCTGCTAACAAGCTGGCCCAGGAATGCACCTTGGCCGTCCCCACATAGCCAAGCCCTGCAGAGGCAGCCACCAACTGTGGGTCACTTAAAGCTTCAGACAAGTTGCTGAGAGCCAAGTGTAGACAGCCTCTGACAATGGCTACTACCAGAGTACCTTCCCGGAGGCCCAGAAATGGCAGACAAAACCGTCAGCCTCAGTCAGTGTAAGAGCAAGACCCAAAGAGAGCTCCCAGGAGGCACTTAACTGCAGAGCCAAACTCCACATTCTTCTCTTTTTATGCATTGTTTCCTTTTTTATTGCTTTGTTATTATTTTTGTCTCTCTTTTCTGTTTTAAATCTTCACCTGAGGATATGTTTCTATTTATCTTCAGATAGAGTGGGAGAGAGGGAGGAAGAGGGGGAGGGAGATATGGAGGGAAGGAAAGGAGGGAGGAAGGGAGGGAGGGAGGGAGAGGGGGGTACAGAAAGAGAGAGAGAGAGCGAGAGAGAGAGAAACATTAATGTGAGAGATACAACGACTGGTTGCCTGCCACACAACCCCACCAGGGCCGGGGACAAACCGCAATCAAGGTACATGCCCTTGAATGGAACCGAAAACAGGATTCATCAGTCTGCAGGCCAATGCTCCTGAGCCAAACCGGCCAGGCCTTGTCTCTCTTTTTTGATTCATAATTCTTATTACTCTTGTTCCTTCCTTCTATTACTCTATCTTTTTCTTTTTCCTTCTTTATCTTCTTTTTTAAAATTTTTCTTCCCCTTTTTTTCTTCTTGTATATTTTCCCTGTCTTATCTTTTTTTATTCTTGTTTTCTTTTCCCAATCCTAATGATCTTTTCTTTTGAGTGTGTGTGTTTTCTGGTTTGGGGGTCTTTTGTATATTTCTGCTTCTTGTTTTATTTTCTTGTGCCTTGTTTTGTTCTGTCAGCACCTGCACAACAGCTCGCAACACATGGTCAGGGTTGAGCTTCACAGTCAGCAAGTCTGAGGGGCGATCCCACCCATGAAGAAGACAACAATAATCAAGACCCAAATATAACAGGAGAGCCAAATAACCCGCACAAGGGCCATTCCTAAAGCATCCCACTCAGGAGATTAAAGAGACGGCTCCACTGGGACCCACAGGACACTTACAACATGAGGCCACCTCACGAAGACTGGGAGGCATAGTTGTTCTAAGATGCAGAAACAAATACAAAGGGATAGAAAAAATGGGGAGACAAAGAAACAACCCCCAAATGAAAGAATGGGAGGAAATTACAAAAAAAGAGCTAAATGAAATGGAGGCAAGCAATTTATCAGATATAAGAATTCAAAGTAATAGTTATAAGGATGCTCAAAGAATTTAGTGAGAATTACAAGGAAGTGGGGACTATAACAGTATAAAAAAGGAAATAGAAACCATGAACAAGAACCAGTCAGAAATGAAGAATAACATATCAGACATCAAGAATACACCGGAAAGAATCAAAATTAGATTGAACGAGGCAGAGGATCGAATCAGTGATTTGGAAGGCAGGGTACAAAAAAACAACTAATTCGAGTAGTAAAAAGAAAAAAAGAATTCTAAAGCAGGAGGATATTTTAAGGGAACTTTGGGATATGAAACACTGACAACATCCACATCATAGAAGGAGAAGAAAGTGAAAAAGAAATAGAGAACATGTTTAAAGAAATAATGACAGCCTTGGCTAGTGTGGTTCAGTTGGTTGAGGGTTGTCCCATACACCAGAAGGTCACTGGTTTGGTTCCTGGTCAGGTCACATGCCCCAGTTGTGGGCTCGATCCCCAGTTGTTGGTGAGGGGATGGTGAGCGCAGGAGGCAGGCAGCCAATCAATGTTTCTCTCTCTCACACTGATGGTTCTCTATCTCTTTTTCCTTCTCCCTACATATATTTTTTAAAAAAAGAATGACAGTCCTGTCCAGTTTGGCTCAGTGGTTGGAGCATCAGCCTGCGGACCAGAGAGTCCCAGGTTTAGTTCCTGCTAGGGGCAGGTACCAAAGAAAAAAAGAATGACAGAAACCTTCCCTAAGTTGGTGAATAAAATCGTCACACAAATCCAGGAAGCACAGAGTCCCAATCAAGATGATTCCAAAGAAACTCCCTCTAAGACACATCATAATTAAAATAACAAACATTAAAGACAAAAAACCTTAAAGGCAGCAGGAGCGAGAGAGAAAATTATCTACAAGGAAGTTCCCAGTAGACTGTCAGCTGATTTCTCTACAGAAACACTTCAGGGCAGAAGGGATTGGCATGGAGTATTCAACGTAATGAAAAGCAAGGATCTAAATCCAAGATGACTCTATCCAGCAAGGCTATGATTTAAAATTGAAGGGGAAATAAAGAGCTTCCTAGGGAAAAAAAAAATGCTAAAGAAGAACATTAACACCAAACTAGTAATGCAAGAAATGTTAAAGGACTACTTTAAGAAGAAGAGAAATCATGAAAAAGAGGAATACAGGTATAAAGAAAAACACGCCAATAAATAAGAACCTATCAATAATGACCTTAAATGTAAATGGACTAAATTCTCCAATCAAAAGAAATAGAGTAGATGAATGGATAAGAAAACATGGCCCGTATATATATGCTATATACAAGAGAACTAGCTCAGAACAAAGATTCACACAGACTGGAAGTGAAGGGATGAAAAAAAAATATTACACACAAATGGATATAAACAAACAAACAAACAAACAAACAAAAAAGGTGGAGTAGCAATTCTTATATTAGACAAAATAGACTTCAAAATAAAGGGCATAACAAAAGAAAAGAAAGTCACTATATATTACTAAAAGCATTAATTGAATGAGAAAATATAGCCCTTGTAAACATATATGCACCTAACATAGGAGTACCCAAATATATAAAAAAAATTCTTGGAAGACCTTAAAGGAGAGCTCAATAGCAATATAGTAACAAACAGGAACTTTAATGCCCACTTACATCACTGGGTAGATCTTCCAGACAAAAAATCAACAAGAAAACAGTGACCATAAACTACACACTAGATCAGATGGATTTAATTGATGTTTACAGAACATTTAATCACAAATCTACAGAATACACATTCTTCTCAATTGTGCATAGAACATTCTTAAAGAGAGACCACATGTTAGGACACAAAATAAGTCTTAACAAGTTCAAGGTTAAAATCATATCAAGCATCTTCTCAGATCACAATGGCATTAAACTAGAAATAAACTACAATTTAAAAACTTCAAAACATTCAAACACATGAGGCTAAATAGCAGGTTTTAAACAATGAATGGATTACCCATGAGATCAAGAAGGAAATAAAAAACCTCTGGAAGCAAATTAAAATGAATACACAACCAAAATCTATGGAATACAGTGGAACCAGTCCTGAGAGGGAAGTTCATAGCACTACAGGCCTACTTCAGGAAACAAGAAAAAGCTCAAATAAACAATCTCACCTTGTAATAAAAGAATTAGAAAGAGAAAAACAAGAAAAGCCCAGAGTTACGTAGAAGGATGGAAAAATAAATCGAGTGTGGAAATAAATGACAGAGATTAAAAAGACAATACAGAAGATGAATGAAACCAAAAGATGGATCTATGAAAAGATAAACAGGATCGATGAACCTTTAATCAGACCCATCAAGAAACAAAGATATTTCCCAGCTAATGTGTCTCAGTTGGCTGAGCACTGTCCTGTGCACCAGGAGGTCACCAGTTTGAATCCTAGTCGGAGCACATGCTCAGGTTGTGGGCTTGATCCCCAGTATGGGGCATGCAGGAGGCAGCCGACTGATGTTTCTCTCTCATCAATGTTTCTATATCTCTCTCTCCCTCTTTCTCCCTCTCCCTAAAATCAATAAAAACATATTTAAAAGAAGAAAGAAAGAAAGAAAGAAAGAAAGAAAGAAAGAAAGAAAGAAAGAAAGGGAGAGAAAGCGAGCGCACGCCTGGCCAGTGTGGCTCAGTGGATTGAGTGTCATCCTATGGACTGTGAGGTCCCATTTAATTCCCAGTCAGGGCACATGACCAGGTTATATACTTGATCCCCAGTTGTGGTGTGTGCAGGAGACAATCAATATTTCTCCCTCACATTGATACTTCCATCTCTCTCTAAAAAATCAATAAAAATAAAATAAATAAATAAATGAGGATTCAAGTAAATAAAATCAGAAATGAAAGAGGCTAAGTAACAAGGGCCATCATAGACATACACAGGATTGTAAGAAAATACTATGAACAACTATTTGCCAACAAACTGGGCAAAATGGACAAATTCCTATAAGCATACAATCTTCCAAAACTCAATCTGGCCAAATTAGAAAACTTGAATAGGCTGATAACAACTAATGAAATTGAAACAATTTTTAAAAACTCTCAGCAAACAAAAATCCTGGACTGAATGGCTTCACAGGCAGGTTTACCAAATATTCAAAGAAATAACACATATCCTCCTCAAACTATTCAAAAAAAATTCAAGAGCAGGGAAGACTTCCAAGCTCTTTTTACAAGGCCAACATTATCCTAATTCCAAAACAAGATAAAGATATTACAAAGAAAAAAATTATAGGCCGATATCACTGTTAAACACAGATGCTGGACTCCTCAACAAAATATTAGGAAATTGAATCCAGCAATACATTTAAAAGATCATACGCCATGACCAAGTGGAATTTATTCCAGGGATGCAAGGCTGATACAATATCCATAAATCAGTAAATGTGATACATCATATAAACAAAACGAATGATGAAAATCACATGATTATATCAATAGACTTAGAAAAACCAACTGACAAAATCTCAAACCCGTTTTTGATGAAAACTCTTAGCAAAATGGGAATAGAGGGATCAGACCTCAATATAATAAAGGACATATATGACAAACCTACAGCCAACATCATACTAAATTGGAAAAAACGAAAAGTGTTTCCCTTAAGATCAGGAACAAAATATTTATTTATTTATTTATTTTATCCTCACCCAAGGACATTTTTTTCCATTTTTTGTTCCGATAGAGTGGGAGGGAGCGAGAGGAAGAGAGAGAGAGAGAGAGAGAAACATCGATGTGAAAGGGACACATCGAGCGGCTGCCACCCGCACGACCCAACCAGGGCTGGGGACAAACTGCAACTGAGGTACGTGCCCTTAGCAGAAACTGAACCCGGGTCTCTCTGGACCGCAGTCCGATGCTCTAACCGCTGAGCCAAACCAGCCAGGGAAGGAACAAAAGATTGATATCTGCTTTCACTACTCTTATTCAACATAGTACTGGAAGTCCCAGCCACAACAATCAGAAAAAAAGAAATACAAGGCACCCAAATTGGAAAGGAGGAAGTGAAATAGTCATTGTCAAATATGACATGGTACTGCACATAGAAAACCCTAAAGACTCACAAAAAAACTGCCAGATTTAATAAATGAATTCAGCAAAGTAGCAGGTTATAAAACTAACATACAGAAATCGCTATCATTTTTAATGATCTCTCTGAAAGAGAAACTAAAGAAAAATAATAATAATCCTTTTATCATTGCAACAACAACAAAAATAAGATACCTGGGAATAAACTTAACCAAGAAGGTGAAAGATCTGTACTCAGAAAACTAAAGGACACTGAAAAAAGAAGTCAAGGAAGATACAAGCAAGTGAAAGCATATACTGTGTTCATGGGTTGGAAGAATTAACATCATCAAAATGTCCATAGTGCCCAAAGCCATCTATAGATTCAACACAATCCCTATTAAAATACCAACAGCTATTTCACAGACCTAGAAGAAATTTTCAAAAATTTATATGGAACCAAAAAGATCCTGAATAACCTTAGCAAGCTTGAGAAAAAGAGCAAGTTGGAGGGATGACAATACTGGATATCAAACTAGAACCACAAAGTCACTGTAATCAAAACAGCCTGGTAGCGGCACAAGAATAGGCATATAGATCAGTGGAAGAGAACAGCGAACCCAGATGTAAATCCATGCATTCATGTGAATTAATATTTGACGTAGGAGGCAAAAGCATACAATGGAGTAAAGACAGTATCTTTAAAAAATGGTGTTGGGAAAATTGGACAGGTACATGCAAAAAAATTGAAACTAGACCACCAACATACACCACACACAAGAATAAACTCAAAATAGACACAACACTTAGATGTAAGTCACAAAACCATAAAAATCCTAGAAGAAAACATAGGCAGTAAAACCTCAGACATTTCACATAGCAGTATTTTTGCCGATACATCTCCTAGGGCAAGGGAAATGAAGGAGAAAATAAACAAATGGGACTACATCAAACTAAAACACTTCTGCACAGCAAAAGAAACCATCAACAAAATGAACAGGGAACCCACTGTATGGGAGATCATGTTTACCAATGATACATCTGATATGGTGTTAATTCCAAAAATATAAACAGAACTTATAAAACTCAACACCAGGATGACAGACAATCCAATTAAAAAACAGGCAAAGGACCTGAATAGACACGTCTCCAAATAGGACATACAGATGGCCAACAGACATAAGAAAAAAATGCTCACTGTCACTAATCATCATCAAGATGCAAATTAAAACCACAATGAGATATCACCTCATACCTGTCAGAATGGCAACGAACAATAAATCAACAAACAAGTGCTGGTGAGGGTGTGGAGAAAAGAAAACCCTAGTGCACCATTGGTGGGAATGCAGACTGGTGCAGCCACTGTGGAAAACAGTACGAATTTTCCTCGCAAAATTAAAAATGGAACTGCCTTTTGACCCAGCGATCATACTTCAGGGAATATATCCAAGAATCAGAAACACCCATTCAAAACAATATACGCACCACTATGCTCATAGCAGTACTATTTACAACAGCTAATACCTGGAAACATCCCAAGTGCCCATCAGTAGATTAGTGGATAAAGAAGCAGTGGTATGTGTACACAGTGAAATGCTACACGGCTATTAAAAAAGAAAGAACTCTTACCATTGGTGACTGCATGAATGGACCTGGAGATAATTATGCTAAGTAAAATGAGCCAGTCAGAGAAAGACAAATACCATACGATCTCACTTACATGTGGAATCTAAGGAACAAAATAAACTGACGAACAAAACGGAAACAGAGGCATGGATACAGGGAACAGACTGACATCTATTAGGGGGGCGGGAATGGAGGGGACTGGGTGAAAGAAGGTGAAGAGATGAGCAAAGAACATATATGCATAACCCACAGACACTGACAACAATGTGGTGATGGCCAGAGGGAAGGGGGCAGGGGCTGGGTGGAGGCAGCCAAGGGACAGGGGAATGGGGACGCCTGTAATAGCTTCAACAATAAAAGTTTAAGAAAAGGTGACTACCATAGACACACTTACTTCACATAAACATGGCTCATTTTTCAATGACATGATGACATATCTTAGAAATAAGCAGTCAGCAGACAGAGCCAGCGGCTACTTCACTGAGCCACAGTGCCGCGGAGTCCACTTCAGTGACACCCTCAGGTGAGGGCACACAGGAAGCTCTCTTGGAGGCTGGCAGGTTGGCACAACTCGTGTTTCCCAACAGTACCCCAAGCTTTCTGCATAAACTATGGTTTTACTCAGCACACAGTTTAGCTTCGCTGCTCTCTTACAAGAACTTCCAAGTTGTAGTTATTTAGATAACATATATTTACAAAGTGGTTACATTAAAAATTGTACAAATATTGGATATTTATATGTAGTGTTTTACATCAGCGATTCTCAACCTTTTTTATCTCATGGCACAAATGAACTAATTACTAAAATTCTGCAGCACACCAAAATTATTATTATAAATATATATTATATTTTTTAATATATTCTATTAAAGATCTATTATCATTTTTGCTCATCTAACAAAAATAGGTATAATTTTGACTCACTCACACCAGATGGCTGTTGTTGTGTTGGCTGCTGTCTTTGTGACAATCTCAGAGAAGAGAGGTCAGTGCCCCTGACTAGTCCGGTGTGGCACGTTTTAACAATTCTCGTGCACTGGTTGAAAATCGCTCTTTTATATTATTGTCACAACACTCTGGCAGATATGAAAAAGCATAAAAAGAAATATATCACAAATCATTTGTAGAACTAATTTTCTCTGCTTTGTATATACTTGAAAGTATAAAACAAAGTTCATTTCTTTCGAACTCTCTCTCTAAAATACCGCAGAGGTCTGACACTCAGGCTTCGGAGCTGGGCAGCCGGGCTGGACCTGCGGCTTTTCCGCTTACTTGTTAAGTGACAACTTAATCTTCTGAGCCTCAGTTTCATCTTCAAAGTGGGACACTGTCTACCTTTTAGGATTACTGTGTGCGCGAAATGACATAAAGTAACTGAGCTACAGTATCGTGCTGGTCACCGATAGGTCCCTGAGCACACTGTCACCTGGACCTAATCACAGCCCTGCCCACATGGTGACTGGCACAAGAGCTCAGTTTCCAAGGCCGTCAATCAACGTTTGCCCAGGGGAAACTCTAAGCATTTACCACATGCACACACGTGTGCACCCATACACGCATGCGCACAGTCTTAGCAGTCGCCTCCCTAAGAAGAGGTCTGGTGTCAGACCTGCACTTGAATTGTGGTGTGCGTTTCAACTGTGTGACCAAAAACAAGTTCTCACCATTAAGCTTTGCTTTCTTCTCCCAAAGAGAAGGAGGGCAAAACTTAGTTCATACAGATGCTTCCAAATTTAAGTAAAATAACTTCTTTTGTTGTAGGCCTCAAGATGTCCCCCTCCCTCCTTCATGCTACTGACATTCTCATCCAATAGCCACGCCTGTGAGCGCACAGGCCTGCGGTGGCCCTGATCCCGACTCGTCCACGGAATGAACACCGGGCTGTCCCGAGAGGGCTGAAGCAAGTGACGGAGGGCAACTCCGGAGTGTCCAGAGGTGTGGCAAAGGGCCATGTCCCTGGGTCACTGCCAAGTGCTCCGGTTGTGACCCAGACAGCATGCTCGGTTGACAGTCAGATGCTCTGGAGGGGAGAACCCAGCGCTTCCAACAACAGAGAGCTGAGCACTGCACAGGAAAACCAACCGGAAGAGTCACTTTCGGGGAAAAGTGCATGTTAAAATCACATGATTTCTTAATACCTCCATACAATGAGTGTGTGTGTGTGTGTGTGTGTGTGAGTGTGTGTGTGTGTGTGTGAGAGTGTGTGTGTGTGAGATTTGGCAAAGTGATGCAGTGAAATCACATACAAATACCAGGGGAAGCGAGTGTGGGGGGATGTTCTGGCGCTAGTCTGGAAGTCAAAGTGGAAACTTCCCGCTGCACCATCAGTTTTCATAAATGCTCACGATCAGAATCACCTAATAGTTCTTTCTTTTGTGGCGTGAGAATAGCAGTAACTTTCCAACAAGGCATAAACAGTTGCTACACTCTTTGCCAAAATAGAAGATTATATAAATCCTTGAAATGTGTGAACAGCATGCAGGACTTTTAGTTTCCTTCCTTGTTGGATAATAGCATAAAACAGTTTGATTAAAGGATAAGAAAATACAAAAACTGAAAATACTACTTGGTTGAACATGGTTAGTCAGTTTCTTTTCAACGTGTGTGTGTGTGTGGGGGGGGTGGGTTTCCTGTATATCACAGCTTCCAAGAGACTTGGGGAAACACGGGGTAAAGTAATGTCATCTGTGTGCTCATAAATTCTGAGTGGCAGAGGAAGGGGTAACTAACTAACTCAATGTGAAGCATCAGATCCACTGCACTAAACTCAAGTGCTAAGTTATCGACTAATGGTACGTCACTGAGGGCAGCTCAGCGGAAGACATTCTGGCACGGTGGTTAAGAACACAGGAGCCAGCCTGTCCAGTGTGGCTCAGTGGTTGAGCATCGACCCACGCACCAAGAGGTCACCAGTTCGATTCCCGGTCAGGGCACATGCCCAGGTTGTGGGCCTGATCCCCAGTGGGGGGCGTGCAGGAGGTGGCCAATCGATGTTGTTTCATCGATGTCTCTCTCTCTCCCTCTCTCTTCCTCCCTCGCTCTAAAAAAAGAAAGAAAGAATACAGGAGCTAGATTGCCAAACATCTCAACTCAGATGTTTGAGCTGTAGGACCCTGGGCAAATTACTTAGCATCTCTGTGCCTTGGTTTCCCCCTCCTACCAGTGTGATAATTGTGTCTACCTCGTGGTGTTTGGGTGATTAATTGGCAAGTTAATATATAAACCACTTATAGCAATGTCTGCCACACAGTGAGTACTGAGTATTAACTGTTATTAAGGACTGATAACAACATTTTAAAAAATCTAATATTAAAAATAAGTTGAAATGCACAATTATTAAAGGCAAAAACAATGTAGGAGTAAGAATTACTGTACTGCTTATGACGTGGGGATTAGGGGCGCTGACCCCCCTGCACCGTCAAAAACCTGCATATCACCGTCGACTCTCCAAGGCTTAACTACTATTCGCCTACTGTTGACCAGAGCCTTACCAATAACATAAACAACTGATTGACACATATTTTACATGTTGAATGTATTATAGTCTATATTCTTATAATAAAGTAAATTTGAGAAAACAAAATGTTATTGAGTAAATCGTAAAGAAGAGAAAATGTACTTACTGTATTTATTGAAAATATTCTGTGTGTAAGTGGACCCACACGGTTGTTCAAGGGTCGACTGTATACTCTGGTCTTCACTGTCAAGAATGAGCATCAGTGCATGTGAAAGTCGCAAAGGCGAAACCTGAACTGAGCTACGTGGATGCAGAGATCACACAAAGGTTGCTCTACGTGAACCCCAGTGCCTTGGCCTCCGATGAAACAGCCTCGTAGGCACTAAAAGAATCTTCAGGGAGAGCACTCAGCTGTGATCTTCAAAACAATACACTGAACAACAAGAGCTCCTATAATTCTGGAAAGTGACATGCACTGTTCCAGTTTCTTAGAGCCATGTCATCTCTAAGTGTTGAGACGAATCGGAAGTGATCCTACATGGATGAGTGTAGCAATGGACATCGTGTAGTCAGACCAGGAGCACAAGGTCCCTGTGAAGGTTTAAGAAAACCAGTGGAGGGCAAACAAACTCCATTACGTTCTTGGGTAGGGTGGCAGATGGTAACGCAGGAAAATGTGGACTATAATGAAAGCTCGGGTCAGAAGGGCGTTTAACAAGGTCACTCATGCTTTCATTCATTCAGTAGATATGTAATAAATGTTTAATTATGCCAGAATAGAACCTAATTTATTTGAGAGAAATGGTGAGACATTCATGCTGATAATGGTAATAATGGATCAGTAACATTTAGACTGTAAAGTCAATAGGATCTATTCATGTCCCTTGGCTATTTGTATGTCCATCAGTAGATGAGTGGATAAAAAAGCTGTGGTTTATTTACTCAATGGAGTACTATGCTAAGCGAAATAAGCCAGTCGGAAAAAGACAAGTATAACATAATCCCACTTATTTGTGGAATCTAATCAACAAAATGAGCTGATGAACAAAACAGACCCGGAGACATGGAAGCAGGGAAGAGACTGACCAACCTCAGAGGAAAGGGGATGGGGGCCAGGAAGAGATAAACCAAAGGACTGAGGTGCATATAGTCACAACCAGTGGACACAGACAACAGTGCAGTGGGGGTGGGGGGGTGGCAGGAAGGAGGTGTCCATGGAGGAAAAGGAGGGACATCTGTAATACTTTCAACAATAAAGATAAATTAAAAAATAACAAAGCCCATAGGATCTAGTTCCTTAGTAGAAGGGGAATGAAAAGCTGGGGTTGCTCTGGCCACTGTGGCTTAGCAGCTAGAGCACTGGCCCGCGGACCAATGAGTCGCGGGTTCAATTCCAGTCAAGGGCACGTACCTCAGTTGCAGCTCGGTCCCCAAGCCCTGGTTAGGGTCATGTGGGAGACAACCAGTCGATGTGTCTATCTCACATTAATGTTTCTTCCCTCTCTCCCCCCTCCCTCTCTCTCCCTCCTTCCCTCTCTATCTGCAAATAAATAGAAAGATATCCTCAGTGAGGATTTAAAAAAAAAAGGTAGGGTTGCTCCAAGTTTCTGACCAGGGTGACACAGACCCTGGCTCTCAATGGGCCACCAGTAGGTGCGGACCTGACAGCACAGCCGTCACTCGGGGCCAATGACAAAGACGCACTGGGGCGGGGCCTGGAGAGCGCGGGCCGCGGACTCGCTGGCGTCCTCTTTGGAAATGCTCTTCGGGTGGCCCTGAGACCCATCCCGGCCTGGGGACCACCGCAAGGACGGCAAGAGCTTGACTGCCTTTGTAAAGCTTGGCAAACACTTCTGATAAATGTAAAATATAACATACGAAATATAAAAATGAACACAAACATATCTCGTACAAGAAAATACAGTCACAAGACATAGATTTGTGAATGTCTTTGCCATAACTGTTCACAGAGATGGGGCTGCAAACTCCTTGAATGCTCTGAAAGAGTGACCTGGCCCTCCTCAGAGACAAGTGTCCCAGCAACACACCTCCAGGGACACTCAGGGGCCTACAGGCCACCAAACAGGCCTAACCTCCAGGGATACTCAGGAGCCTACAGGCCACCAAACAGGCCTCATCTCCAGGGACACTCAGGGGCCTACAGGCCACCAAACAGGCCTCACCTCCAGGGACACTCAGGAGCCTACAGGCCACCAAACAGGCCTCACCTCCAGGGACACTCAGGAGCCTACAGGCCACCAAACAGGCCTCACCTCCAGGGACCCTCAGGAGCCTACAGGCCACCAAACAGGCCTCACCTCCAGGGTCACTCAGGAGCCTACAGGCCACCAAACAGGCCTCACCTCCAGGGACACTCAGGAGCCTACAGGCCACCAAACAGGGCAATTACTGTTCTGAAACCTAAGTGCATGTTGTTAACAGCTATAAAATGTAGACAGCCAATCACTCTGCAGCTGCAGTCAGGGCACCACCCATGGAAGGTGGGGAACACGCTCTGTTTGGCCTCCGTCATGAGACGGTCATGGGTCAATCCTGACCCGCCGGTTCCCCCTACCCGTCTCAGGTATGAAAACTCCATTCCGAGCAAATTTCCTCTCAACAGCTTGCTTTCCACCATGGTTTTCAAAATGAGCATTTCTCATTTTAAAATTAAATTAAAAGTACATGATTTATAGCATAACCTTATCAGTGAACAAACACTACAAAGAAAAAGGAAAGGGAGAGAAAGGAAGATGGGGGGGGGAACCCTGGAAGATACCAGAAGAGCACCAGTCGGGGAACCATCGAAGCCTCTGGATTCTAGTCCTTCACAACCTTCAGTGGAGCAATCACCACAGATCAACTTCCTATTTTACTTTCAAATTAAAGACCTTAAATGGTCTCAAATATTCTGGACTGCTGGTGGCAATGTCTTTCCCTTGGAAATGTTTACAGGGAGAAAGCTGACGTCTGTGCTGACTTCGGACCGAGAAGGACTGTGTGTGTGGTCACATGCTGTTCTCCTGGGTGGTACAAGGGGCTGCTGGTTCCCTTGCTGCAATAAAACACCTGTACCTGTGCAGAAAAGGTGAAATTTCACATTTCTCCATCACAAACCCAGCTGCTCACCAATTACTTCTCTCGTTGTCACTTTGAAATAGGAGTCATTCTAATGCTCCCATTCCACTTTCTGAATAATCTAAGTGTATCCTAGAAACACTATGATTTCATTTACAAATGCCATTACCTAGATTCCTGGGAAGAAGGGCACAGGTCGCAGGAAGGTATAGCTTTACAGGATGAATGGATACATACAGGATGCACAGGTACTCACAGGATACGTGAATGCACACAGGATGCATGGATGCTCACGGGATGCATGGGTGCACACAGGTGCATGGATGCACACGGGATGCATGGATGCTCACAGGATACGTGAGTGTGCACGGTATGCATGAATGCTCACAGAATGCATGGGTACTCACAGGATACATGGGTATGCATGGGATGCATGGGTGCTCACGGGATGCATGGGTGCACACAGGTGCATGGGTGCACACAGGATGCGTGGATGCTCACAGGATGCAATGGTGCACACAAGTGCATGGGTGCACATAGGATGCATGGGTACACATAGGATGCATGGGTACACACAAGATGTGTGGATGCTCACAGGATGCATGGATGCACACGGATGCATGGGTACACACAGTGTTGCACACTCACACAATAGGACATTACTAGCCTTAGAGGGAAGGGTATTTTGACTCATGCTACAACATGGATTAACCTTAAGGACATTAAGCTAAGTAAAATCAGCCAGTCACAAAGAAGACAAATACCATACAATGCCACTTACATGAGGTCCCTAGGGTAGTCAAATTCAGACAGAAAGTAGAAATGATGGGTGCCAGGGGCTGGGAAGAGGAGAAGGAGAGTTGGTGTCTAAGGGCACAGGGGTTGGTTTTGCAGGGTAGAAAGCTCTGGAGGGGGGCACACACTGTGAACACACTTAACTCGACAGAACTGTGCCCTTAATACGGTTAAGATGGTAAATTAACAATATGTGTTTTTTGCCAATATAAAAATAACTTTAAAATTCAAACAATTAAAAATATACATAGTCTGTGGGAGTGCACACATGTGCTCAGGCTCAGGATGTGGTCACACGCTGTCCTGTCCAATCCCTGAGCAACGA